>NC_071512.1:32945144-34150977 GCF_027887155.1 Malaclemys terrapin pileata | reverse complement strand
GGGTAGAAATCGATCTCTCAGGGATCAAATTATCACGTCTCGTCGGGACGCGACAATCGATCCCCGAATCGACGCTTGTACTCCACCAGCGCAGGTAGGACGGGGGAGCCGCGGAGGTTGATTTGCCGCCGTCCTCACAGCGGGGTAAGTCGGCTTGGATACGTCGAATTCAGCTACGCGAGCGTAGCTGAATTTGTGTATCTTAAATCGACCCCCTCCCCCCCACTCCCACCCAGTGAAGACGTAGCCTAGGACTAAATGCCAGGAGTTCTGTCTTGCAGGCCCCTGCTCCAAACACTAGGCAGTACTTCCCCTCTCCTCTCTCCCTCATGACAGCTGAATTCCCCTCTTTACCTCAGCAGAAGGACTTCGTTATTGCTGCAAGGCTGAGTGGGAGACATGAGAAAGAAGAGATGGGAGGAGGTGCCCTGCTGAGTGGCACAGAGCCAGGAACTTCTGATCATACCTGCTGTGATGAATTGGGGCTATGTCTGCACAGCTTATGAATTCTGACTGATATTGTGAAGTTGTCTTATGAAAAACTGCTGTATTATGAATGCCTGTAGGTATGTGGATCCACCATTGCTGACAGGTCCTGTAGCATGTACGCCCCAGACAGACGCAAGGGGGAAGACATTAAGTTAATGACAGTACTTAGACCTCACAAAGGCCATGTGACCCCTCCCCCCCCCCGAGTGCAGCGAGTGCAGCGCTGTAAAGTGCCAGTGTAATCAGCGCCTGCAGCGCTGCACGCTCGCTCACAGCGCTGCAAGCTATTCCCCTCGGAGAGCAGTGCTGTGAATCTGCGAGTGTAGCCAAGGCCTTAGAAAAGCCAGTTTAGCTGATTTCCCCGGGGTGGGGGGTAGGAACAGTGGAAAGTTACCAGGAGGAGAACAACAAAAAGGGCCAGCTGACCAGAAGGGGTTTAAAATAAAGAAACTCACAGGAAAAGAGCGAGGTCACCCAGCATATAGCAGTCTCCTAGGCAAGGATGGCAGCTTGCTGCCTGCTTTCCTGAGCCAGATAGTTCCAAGAACTCCGGACAATCCAATGGACTTTTTCCCCAGCCCATAGAATGCCCTGGAGTGGTGAGGAAACTGAGGCATGGACATGTATTTAGTGTTTGTCTTGTATGATCTATATTCACCGGTGCTTTACATGATTATGTATACAATAGCAGAAGGGTGTTAGAATATTCAAAGTGTGTGTGTTGATTGCTTTACAACAGCCCCTGAGAGAGTTAAGCTGTAAACCCATAGAGTTCTGGGAGAGGGGTATGTTTGAGTAATGGGGGCATCTTCGGGGTCAGCGCTGGTCCTGGGGCCTAGAGCAGATGGGCTAAGGAGCCCCACTTCAGAGAATGGATATACAGATGGAGGATCAGTGCCAGGAAATGTGCCAGAGAGGCCACGGGAGGGACCAGTGCTGCAGCTTGCTGATGCTTCAGAAGCTTCATGCACCCCAGGGGTTCCAGAGTGGCAGAGGCTTGGATTCTGCTCACAGCTGCCCTAGTAGGTGGCCAGGAGGGGGCACTCACTAGGACAGGGGTGGGCAAACTTTTTGGCCTGAGGGCCACATCTGGGTGGGGAAATTGCATGCAGGGCCATGAATGTAGGGCTGGGGTGGGGGGGCGGGGGTTCAGGGCAGGGGGTTGGGGTGCAGGAGGGGCATGGGGTGTGGCAGGAGACTCAGGGCAGGGGGTTGGGGGCTCAGGGCAGGGAGTTGGGATGCAGGGTGCAAGAGAGGTTTGGGGTGCGGGCTCCAGCCCAGCACCACTTACCTTGAGCAGCTCCAGGGTGGCAGCGGGGCTAAGGCTCCCTGCCTGCCCTGGCCCCGCGCCGCTCCCAGAAGAGGCCAGCACCACGTCCCTGGGAGAGAGGGGAGGCAGTGGGCTCCGCGCACTGCCCTTGCTTGTGGGTACTTTCCCATAAGCTCCTATTGGACACGGTTCCCTGTTCCCGGCCAATGGGAGCTGCAGGGGGTGGTGCCTGCAAGCGAGGGCAGCGCGCGGAGCCCTCTGCCACTCCCCTCCCCCAGGGGTCGCAGGGACATGGTGCCGGCCGCTTCCAGCTGGCAATCCCGTGGGCCGGATCCAAAGCTCTGATGGGCCGGATCTGGCCCACAGGCCGTAGTTTGCCCACCCCTGCACTAGGATATGTTAGGGTTACCATATATCTGTATTTTCCCGGACACGTCCAGCTTTTTAGTTCTTAAATCGCCATCCGGGAGGAATTTTTAAATATTTTAAAACATCCGGGAAAATACAGATATATGGTAACCCTAAGTCCAAAGTCCCAGGGCTGGCGGCGCTTCGTGGGGCAGCTCCCAGTGCCCGCCCGCCAGCAGGAGCCTGCAATGTGGGCAGCCCCTAGGCACAGAGGCGGAGGGGATCTCCGTGTGCTGCACCGGCTCGCTCCTGCCCAATCAGAGCTGAGGGGGCGGGGCTTGCAGGTGCTGGCAGCTGGCAAAGAGCCCTCCGCACCCCCCTCCCTGACTTGACCCAACCTGACCCCAGGAGTCAGAGGGACCTGCTGGATGCTTCCCGGGAGCCGCCCCAGGTAAGCACCGCTGGGACTCCCCACCTCACCCCCCAGCAGGTCCCTCTGGCTCTTAGGGTCGGGTGGGGGTGGGCGGAGGGCTCTCTGCGCACTGCTGGCGCCTGCAAGCCCTGCTCTGCAGCACCCATTGGTGCTTTTCCCAGCCAGTGGGAGCCACGGAGCTCACGCTTGTGGCAGGCGCAGCATGTGGAGACCCCTCGGCTGCCCCTGATCCTAGGAGCCAGAGGGACCTGCGGCAGGAGGGGTGAGTAGGCAAGTGCGGCGGGGTGAAGAGGCGAGTGGTGAGCAGCGGGGGTTGAGTAGGTGAGGGGTGAGTAGGTGAGCGGGTGTGTGTGTGTGTGTGTGTGTGTGTGTGTGTGTAAAGGCCAGCGGTGGGCAACCGGGGTTGAAGAGGCGAGCGGCAAGGGAGCCAGTGGCAGGTGGGCGGGTGGGGGCGAAGAGCGGCAAGCCAGGGGCAGGCGCGGGTTCTCGGGGCGGCCATGGGGGTTTCTGGCAGGGGAATGAGGAGGTGGGTGGCAAGTGGGAGGAGGCGAGTGGTGGGTGGGGGACTGAGAAGGGACACAGCAAGCCAGCAGTGGGCCAGGGGGTGAGGAGGGGTGTGGTGGCGGGGCCGAGCGGGGAGGGGGCGGGACCTGGGGCAGAGTGGGGGCGGAGTGTGGGAGGAGCGGGGATGGACTGTGGGCAGAGCCGACACCCCCCCCCACCATTGAGTGTCCTCTTTTTTTGAATGTTCAAATATGGTAACCCTAGGATAGGTGACACATTCACACGCAGATTGCCTTGCACTGGCTGCTGCTGCACCTCACAGGAGACCACGAGGCATTCAAGGAGCCACACGGCCATGCCCTCAGAATTCAACCAGGCAGGAGTCTGGGAACCAGAGCCCCGCAGAGGAGGCAAGGCAGGAAGGGGAGAATTAGGGAGGCATGTGTGTTCCCTACACCCTCTTGCGCCAGCCATGTCTGTGCAGGCTCACTATCGGCTGCTCGTTGAATGGGAGCCCTGCCGACAGATTCAGTTGCAGGGACACGGCTCTGCAAGTTCCAACAATCCTACACCAATCAGTAGCAATAAAATGTTGCCATCCATTCCTTCACCTGGGGAGCAGCAGGCAAGTCAGCCCATGTCAAAAGAGACAATAACAACCTATTACAGCCAACAAGCCAGAGGAGCAAGGTCCAAACACTTGTGCCAGTCAACCACAGACAGTGTGGAAGACTGATCTTGGCCCACCCCAGGAGCTCTCAGTAACAGATGCCTCCCCTTTCCCTGAGCAAGGAGGTTAAGTGGGCCAGACTGGTGTAGGTTATACCTTGCAGCCTCCCAGTGTGTGGATTCCTTTAGGCTCCCTTACAATTAGCAGCTCTTTGCACACCACCGTGAATTTGATCCAGACTATTTTGAGCAACTGAGGCCTGGTCTACACTACGGGTTTAGGTCGACTTTAGCAGCGTTAAACCGAATTAAGCCTGGACACGTCCACACAACGAGGCCCTTTCTTTCGACTTAAAGGGCCCTTTAAACCGGTTTCTTTACACCACCTCCGACGAGGGGATTAGCAATAAAACCGGCCTTTGCGGGTCGGAATTGGGGTAGTGTGGACGGAATTCGATGTTATTGGCCTCCGGGAGCTATCCCACAGTGCTTCATTGTGACCGCTCTGGACAGCGCTCTCAACTCAGATGCACTGACCAGGTAGACAGGAAAAGACCCGCGAAGGTTTGAATTTCATTTCCTGTTTGCCCAGCGTGGAGAGCACAGGTGACCACGCAGAGCTCATCAGCACAGGTAACCGTCATGGAGTCCTCCCAGGATCGCAAAAGAGCTCCAGCATGGACCGAACGGGAGGTACGAGATCTGCTCGCCATATGGGGAGATGAAGCAGTGATATCTGAACTCCGTAGCAGTAAAAGAAATGGAAAAGTATTAGAAAAGATCTCCAAGGCCATGAAGGACCGAGGCCATAACAGGGACACACAGCAGTGCCGCGTGAAAATTAAGGAGCTACGGCAAGCCTACCACAAAGCCAGAGAAGCAAACGGAAGGTCCGGGGCAGAGCCGCAAACTTGCCGCTACTACGCGGCGCTGCATGCGATCCTAGGCGGTGCAGCCACCACTACCCCAACCGTGTGCTATGACTCTCTCACTGGAGAAACACACAGGGAAGACGGTTCGGGGAACGAGGAAGATGACGATGGAGGTACTGTAGGTAGCTCACAGCAGCAAGGAAGCGGAGAAACCGGTTTCCCCAACAGCCAGGATATGTTTGTGACCCTGGACCTGGAACCAGTAACCCCCGAACTCACCCAAGACCCTCAGGGCACACAGGAGACCTCTGGTGAGTGTAACTTTGTAAATATTTGTAAACATTACAAAAAAAAAAGCAAGCAAGTCTGTTAACGTGTATGGGGATGGAGCGGAAATCCTCCAGGGACATCTCCAGAAAGCTCTCCTGGTTGAAATGTGGTGATTTTATTAAGGGGGACATTCAGAGGCGCCCGTTCCTGCTCTTCTGACCAGAAATGTTCCCCGCTGTTAACCACGCGGTGGGGGGAGGGGTGAAGTGATCATCCCAGAGAATCGTGTGTGTGTGTGTGTGTGGGGGGGGTGGTTTACTTGTGTTTGTGCCGCATGTTAACCGGGAAACCGCAGCCCCCTCCTTTTACATTGAAACCCCATTTTAAATGGACCACCCAATTCATCCTTGATATGGGAAATGCGCTGCTGTTTGCAACCTTTCCCGCATGTTAAGAAGGTTAAAAAAGCCAAAACACTGTGGCCTACGATGGCTGCCTGCAAGCCGAAATATGCGACCTTGTAATGAAAGAGTGTACCCATTGTTCCCTAAAATGTGTCTTTTTTAACCACCTCTCCCTTCTCCTCCACCAGCTGCAAATGTTTCTCCTTCGCAGAGGCTCGTGAACATTAGAAAGAGAAAACGTAAGACGAGGGACGAGATGTTCACGGAGCTGCAGATGTCCGCCCAGGCTGATAGAGCACAGCAGAATGCGTGGAGGCAGTCAATGTCGGAGATGAGAAAAGCCCAATATGAACGAGAGGAGAGGTGGCGGGCTGAATCGCGGGAAGAACAGAGCAAGTGGCGGACTGAAGACGATAGGTGGCGTCAGCTTGCAGACAGACGGCAAGAGGCAATGCTCCGTCTGCTGGAGCATCAAAGTGATATGCTCGAGCGTATGGTTGAGTTGCAGGAAAGGCAGCAGGAGCAGAGACCGCCGCTACAGCCCCTGTGTAACCAACAGCCCTCCTCCCCAAGTTCCATAGCCTCCTCACCAAGACGCCCAAGAACACGGTGGGGGGGCCTCCGTCCACCCAGTCACTCCACCCCAGATGATCGCCCAAGCATCAGAAGGCTGGCCTTCAATAAGAGTTAAAGTTTTAAAATGCAGTGTGTCCTTTTCCATCCCTCCTCCCCCACCCATCCCAGGCTACCTTGGCAATTATCCCCCTACCTCTGTAAGGAACTAATAAAGAATGCATGAATGTGAAAAAACAATGACTTTATTGCCTCTGCAAGGGGGAGGGGAGGGTGGAGTGGGGTGGTTGGTTTACAGGGAAGTAGAGTGAACCGGGTCGGGGGGGGGGGGGGTTGGAGGGTTCATCAAGGAGAAACAAACAGAAGTTTCACACAGTAGCCTGGCCAGTCACAAAACTCGTTTTCAAAGCTTCTCTGATGTGCACCGCGCCCTGCTGTGCTCCTCTAA
Source organism: Malaclemys terrapin pileata (assembly GCF_027887155.1). NCBI lineage: Eukaryota > Metazoa > Chordata > Testudines > Emydidae > Malaclemys > Malaclemys terrapin. The sequence continues at coordinate 34,144,697 of NC_071512.1, read as the reverse complement.
CCGCCCTGGTGTCTGGCTGCGCGTAATCAGTGGCCAGGCGAGTTGCCTCAACCTCCCACCCCGCCATAAAGGTCTCCCCCTTACTCTCACAGATATTGTGGAGCGCACAGCAAGCAGCAATAACAATGGGGATATTCTTTTCGCTGAGGTCTGAGCGAGTCAGTAAGCTGCGCCAGCGCGCTTTTAAACGTCCAAATGCACATTCCACCACCATTCGGCACTTGCTCAGCCTGTAGTTGAACAGGTCCTGACTCCTGTCCAGGCTGCCTGTGTACGGCTTCATGAGCCATGGCATTAAGGGGTAGGCTGGGTCCCCAAGGATCACGATAGGCATTTCAACATCCCCAATGGTCACTTTCTGGTCCGGGAAGAAAGTCCCTTCCTCCAGCTTTCGAAACAGAGCAGAGTTCCTGAAGACGCGAGCATCATGTACCTTTCCTGGCCATCCCACGTTGATGTTGGTGAAACGTCCCTTGTGATCCACCAGGGCTTGCAGCAGCATTGAAAAGTACCCCTTGCGGTTTACGTAGTCGGTGGCTTGGTGCTCCGGTGACAAGATAGGGATATGGGTTCCGTCTATGGCCCCGCCACAGTTTGGGAATCCCATTTCAGCAAAACCATCCACTATTGACTGCACGTTGCCCAGAGTCACTACCCTTGCTATCACCAGGTCTTTCATTGCCCTGGCAAATTGGATCACAGCAGCCCCCACCGTAGATTTGCCCACTCCAAATTGATTCCCGACTGACCGGTAGCTGTCTGGCGTTGCAAGCTTCCACAGGGCTATCGCCACTCGCTTCTCAACTGTGAGGGCTGCTCTCATCTTGGTATCCTGGCGTTTCAGGGCAGGGGAAAGCAAGTCACAAAGTTCCATGAAAGTGGCCTTACGCATGCGAAAGTTTCGCAGCCACTGGGAATCGTCCCATACCTGCAGCACGATGCGATCCCACCAGTCTGTGCTTGTTTCCCGGGCCCAGAATCGGCGTTCCACGGTATCAACCTGCCCCAGTGACACCATGATTTCCACATTGCTGGGGCCTGTGCCTTGTGAGAGGTCTATGTCCATGTCAATTTCCTCATCACTCTCGTCGCCGCGCTGCAATCGCCTCCTCGCCTGGTCCGGGTTTCGCCTTGGCATGTTCTGGCTCTGCATATACTCCAGGACAATGCGCGTGGTGTTCATAGTGCTCATAATTGCCGCGGTGATCTGAGCGGGCTCCATGATCCCAGTGCTAGCTATGGCGCCTGGTCAGAAAAAAGGCGCGAAAGTAGTATCTGATGGACCAGGAGAAGGAGGGCGGGAGGGAGGGAGGGAGGGCCGAGTGACGACATGGCGTACAGGTACAGGAACAGGGAGAAACACAAACAACTGTCACACAGAATGGTCCCCCCAAAGATTAAACTGGAAACCCTGGGCTTAGCAGGCCGTTGATTTCACGGAGGAAGGGGAAGCAAATGAACACAGAACAAATCTATTTTTTACATCTTAAGGTGGCAGCCGACGCTGCAGCATGAGTGACAGCCATACCAGTACGATGACGATGGGTACCAATCATAATATACCATCATCTGCCAAAAGGCAAGGGGCTGCTGCTGTGTAGCAATGCAGCCCCACGTCTGCCAGCCCCACGTCCGCCAGCACCCAGCATCGCCCTCGGCCTCTTCTGCGTGCTTAGCAGACAATATTGGGCAATTGGCAGAAAATAGTATATTACGACTGGTAACCGTCATCATCAAAACAGTAGCATGTCTGCCCAGGTGGCCATGATTGACAGCCATACCAGTATGACGATGATGGGTACCAGTCATAATATACCATCGCCTGCAAGGGGCTGGTGCAATGCAGCCCTACGGCTGCCAGCCCCACGGCTATCACTCATGCTACACCGTCTACCGCCAAAAGGCAGTTAGCAGCTGCTGCTGTGTAGCAATGCAGTCCCACGTCTGCCGGCACCCAGAGGACATATGGTGACGGTGAGCTCAGCTGAGCTGAGCGGGCTCCATGCTTGCCGTGGTATGTTGTCTGCACAGGTAACCCAGGTAAAAAGGCGCGAATCTATTGTCTGCCGTTGCTGTGACGAGGGGGGAGGGGCCTGACGACATGTACCCAGAACCGCCCGCGACACTGTTTTGCATCATCCGGGCATTGGGATCTCAACCCAGAATTCAAAGAAAAGGCGCGAACCGCTTCTCGGCTCGAGCTGTGGCGCAAACGTAGTATCTGACGGCCTAGGGGAAGGAGGGAGCGGGGCCGAGTGACGACATGGCGTACAGGCACAGGGAATTAAAATAAAGAACGGTGGCTGTGCATCAGGGAGAGACACAAACAACTGTCACAGACTGGTCCCCCCCAAAGATTAAACTGAAAACCCTGGGTTTAGCAGGCCGTTGATTTGACGGAGGGAGGGGGAAGCAAATGAATACAGAGCAAATCTATTTTTTTACATCTTAAGACGACGGTGCAGTGTGACTGATAGCCCTCGGCATCTTTCTGGGTGCTTGGCAGCAAATACGGGGCGGTGTATGACGATGGTCTTCAGGCCTATTGTACGAGCTGCTGCTCAGGGAAGACTCTGCTAACGTGCGATGACCCGACTTGTAATAGGCCGGCTAACAGTCATAATACACCATTTACTGCCAAAAGGCAAGCCCCACGGCTGCCAGCACCCAGATCGCCGATGAAGGCTACCAGTCTACTGCACCGTCTACCGCCAAAAGGCAGTTAGCAGCTGCTGCTGTGTAGCAATGCAGTCCCACGTCTGCCGGCACCCAGAGGACATATGGTGACGGTGAGCTCAGCTGAGCTGAGCGGGCTCCATGTTGTCTGCACAGGTAACCCAGGTAAAAAGGCGCGAATCTATTGTCTGCCGTTGCTGTGACGGGGGAGGGAGGGGCCTGACGACATGTACCCAGAACCGCCCGCGACACTGTTTTGCATCATCCGGGCATTGGGATCTCAACCCAGAATTCCAAGGGGCGGCAGAGACTGCGGGAACTGTGGGATAGCTGTGGGATAGCTACCCATAGTGCAATGCTCCGGAAGTCGACGCTAGCCTCGTACTGTGGACGCGGTCCGCCGACTAGAGCACCTAGAGCATTTTATTGTGTGGACACACACAATCGGCTGTATACAACCGATTTCAATAAAACCGGCTTCTATAAATTCGAACTAATTTCGTAGTGTAGACATACCCAAAGAGTGTAGCGATATGTTTCTTTGCAGTGCATTATTCAGCCACATGGTGCCTCTGTATGCTGTGTAGCGTTCCAGAGAGGGAATGCTGCCTGGTAAATAAAGGGGATACCGCTGGAACTCAAGATAGGTGGAACACCAGTGTGTTACTCTCTGTAGTTTGCAGTTGTTTTCTTTTCTCCATTGTTGTGGTTACATATTTTGATTGATTTATCACTGCATTGGCCTGATCCAGAATGGCATCTCATATGTCCCTATGTTTTTCTTTTCCATAGTGGGTTTTTGTTTAATCTCTTTGCCTTTGCTTTCTGCTATATAAATACTTGGTATTCTTGCCTCCCTGTTATAACTTCTTCTCATTAATCCAGTTGTGTGACTTGTTTTTATCAGGTTCTTTTTTTTTTTAAACCTTCTGAATTTCTCTGCTCTCTTGGTTACGCTCTCTCCATGCAAAAGCAGGGATGGAGTGTGAGCGGTATGGGGAATGTATGCTGAGTGACTTGATGATTCAGGGCTTGGCAGGGCATCAGTTTGTTCCAAATCCATTTTCACCTGCCTGAAAGCTGGTCTACAAGTTCAGAGGTGGGGGTGGAGGGAGAGAGGGCTAAAGAGAGCACCCCAGAGGAACCAACAGTAAATCAGAATAAGACAGGAATCCTGTCAGGTGGGGCAGGAGAGGAGGAGCTCTAGGAGTGGGGGAGAGACTGGGCATGCCAGGTGAGTTTAGTATCAAATGTTGCTTCTATCTGATAGCTGAATTTTAATCTAGCAGAGCAGCAAGTGCAATGTGGAGATCTCTAGTGCTGGACACTGGGGATTTCCCCTGCTGCTACCTGTTCACCTTAAACTTTCATATACAGTCTTGGTAAATGGATGCTCAGTGGATTGGGAGAGACTTTCATCTCAGGCCAGGTCTACACCACAGCCTCCTACTGGCATCACTCTGTCAGTCAGGTGTGTGATCCCTGATGGACACAGCTGAGCCAGCAGAAGCCCCTAATGTAGATGCAGTTATACCAGCAAACCTGTACTTTTGTTGCTTTGGAGGGGAGGGAGGCCAGGGACTGGAATAAACTGTACTGGCAAATGCACAGTTTTGCCACTATAAGCTGTATCTCCAGTAGGAGTGATTTTGCCAGTCTAGTTATACCAGCAAAGCTTTCCAAGTATAGACTTGATCTAAGGTACTTATATGCCCCCTGTTACCATAGTATCTGAACTAATGCACTAGGCGGTCAAAAAAGCAAACAGGATGTTAGGAATCATTAAAAAGGGGATAGAGAATAAGACTGAGAATATATTATTGCCCTTATATAAATCGATGGTACGCCCACATCTTGAATACTGCGTACAGATGTGGTCTCCTCATCTCAAAAAAGATATATTGGCACTAGAAAAGGTTCAGAGAAGGGCAACTAAAATGATTAGGGGTTTGGAACGGGTCCCATATGAGGGGAGATTAAAGAGGCTAGGACTTTTCAGCTTGGAAAAGAGGAGACTAAAGGGGGATATGATAGAGGTATATAAAATCATGAGTGATGTGGAGAAAGTAGATAAGGAAAAGTTATTTACTCATTCCCATAATACAAGAAGTTGGGGCCACCAAATGAAATAAATGGGCAGCAGGTTTAAAACAAATAAAAGGAAGTTCTTCACACAGTGCACAGTCAACTTGTGGAACTCCTTGCCTGAGGAGGTTGTGAAGGCTAGACTATAACAGCGTTTAAAAGAGAACTGGATAAATTCATGGAGGTTAAGTCCATTAATGGCTATTAGCCAAGATGGGTAAGGAATGTTTGTCAGAGGGTGGAGATGGATGGCAGGAGAGAGATCACTTGATCATTACCCGTTAGGTTCACTCCCTCTGGGGCACCTGGTATTGGCCACTGTCGGTAGACAGGATACTGGGCTAGATGGACCTTTGGTCTGACCCACTAAGGCCATTCTTATGTTATGTTCTTATGTAATGTATTGATCCTCACACCACCCCATGAGGCAGGGCAGTGCTGTTATCACCATTGGGAAACTAACGCACAGAGAGACTAAGTGACTTGCCCAAAGTCACGCAGGAAATCTGTAGCAGAGCAGGGCATTGAACCCAGTTCTCCCAACACCCAGAAACAAGACACAAACCTGATGAAAACAATTTAAAACTTCCCACATGCAAATCTTGCCAACGGCTAAGCAGCCTAAACGCCGCAATGGGAGTCTCACTCTCTGTCATGCTTAGCGGTTCTTCCTCAAATGATGTTTGAAGAGAGGGCGCTACCTTAATATTCCTTGCAGTGCTTTTAAAATGAAATCCACAGGGCTCTTAGGGCCAACATCATCTGTGACTTGTAAACTGAGTCACGGACAGGTCCTGTGGAGGGCAGCACACAAGCTCTTCTAGTACTCAGATCATCAATGAGCTTTTCTTCCAAGTGCCTGGTGTTAGTGTTTAATCAGTTAAGGCAGAATGCAATAAACAGCTTGGGAGACCTCTAATATCTGAGCAAAGATAACAAGTGACCTTTCCTGCTTGTAATTATCTTTTTTCATAAAAACCACATTCTGAATTTAATAAAACACATGAAAAGGGAAGCTATGCGTTCAGATAAACAGACCTAGATCAAATCAGAACTGTCTCCCAAAACTCAAGCTGAACTTGGATGTCTTTTAATGTTCAAAAAAGTTTGATTAAGCTGTTCACTGTTGGTTTTCGCTGGAGTTTCTTTGTGGTGCACTTCCAAGATGTGCTGGTGTCCATTTGGATGCCGGGGTTTCATTTGAACACAATGGACATATTGTACTTAATGCTGGAGGGGTATTTTGCCAGAGTATCAGATATCTGAGGGGGAATTTAAGAGATTACACTTTCCCCCATGTGCTCAGCATTTCCTAATTCTGAATGGTTCCAAAGTGGAAATATGGACACAGGATGAAGACAAGATCGTCTCATGGTGTTGTCAACCAGGGCAGAATCAGCCAGGACCAGAAACCTGAGCCTTGAGGCTGCTGGTCTGTTTGACAGACATGCAAAGTTTTGATATCCATGAAACTAGCATGTTTGTAAGGTGCCTCCATGGGGAACAAATGTTTGCAAGTGGGCTCTCCAATCTAGCAGACAAAGGTATAAAAAAAAATCCAATGGCTGGAAGTTGAAACTAGATAAATTCAGACTGGAAAGAAGGTGTACATTTTTAATAGTGAGGGTAATTAACCAGTGGAACAATTAACCAAGGGTCATGATGGATTCTCCATCACTGACAAGTCTGAAATCCAAACCAGACGTTTTTCTAAAAGCAATGCTCTAGTTCAAACAGGAATCAGTTCAGGGCAGTTCCCTGGCCTGTGTTACACAGGAGGTATGACTAATGGTCACAGTAGTCCCTTCTGGCCCCATGATATAAGCATTCAGCCTTTTGAAGTGTGCGTCCCCCATAATTGCTCTCAGCAGTCATGGCCCAGAATTTGAGCTGCACCTCCAAGCAGATAGAGTGGGTGGGGTATAGAGACCCCCTGCTCTTTGAGATGTGACATAGCTCCATATGCTGCCCCCAGTTTTTTTTTTTTTTTTCTTTGCGGTCCCGTTCCTTTGAAAACTGGATACCGAGTGACTAAATACCTCAGTCCTTCCAATGCCTTGCTCCCTCCTGGTCTCACATGCTAAAGACTAGAGAGGCCTGAATCAGAGCTCTAGCCTGGACCCCTTCAGCTCAGGGAGTGGATTCAGATTCCAGGATCCGACAACCCCCCCCTCCCCCCCCTGCCTTTATGGTTTGGGATGCATGCTGGATCCAAACTGTTAAAGGGCCTCCTTTCTGGATTTGGTTCAGATGTGACCCAAGCTTGTGGAAATCTCACAAGAGCAGCTGACCTCACATGACCTTTGCCATTATGGGTCAGAACCTCATGAGAACAGCTCAAAGAAACCTGAGCTCTGCTTTTGTCTCACACTCCCGTTCAATTTCCTAGTGCACACTAGGCCTGGATCTGGATTGCAGCAGTGCCACCTTCTCCTGCTGTCTGCTAACTAGCCCACGCGTCTGGAAATACTCCCTGCCATGGCATTAGAGCTAGTTCCAGGGATTTCAAAAAGCTATCTGCAAAAGTGAAATGGCAGTGAATATTTCCTGTCTGGCTTCCCCTCTGCTGCTTCCAGCCCTTCCCTTAAGAGACTGGATAACAGGCATGCCAGTCATCTTGCTGGTGTCTCATCTCCTAAGCAGGGCAGGCCCTGCCCCTAGAAGGCCAGATGGCTGATGACTGCATGTTGATGCTGCCATTGTCACTCTGCAGCTTCTCCCTCTTTGGCTACGTCTCTACTACAAGCAAGGGGTGTGGTTCCCAGCTTGCATGGACATACTCCTGCTAGCTTGATGAGAGCCACCGCACTAACGATAGTAGTAGCTGTGGTGGCATGGGCAGCGCTGAGTGATGACACTGGCTAGCCACGCTGAGTACATGCCCAGGAGTTTCAGGCAGGTTTGTACTTGCCACAGCAAGCCCATGTAGATGCTTACATACTGTAATCAAGTCACCCCTTCACCTTCTCTTTGTTAAGCTAAATATAGATTGAGCTCCTTGAGTCTATCACTGTTTTCTAGAACATAATAACTGCCATACTGGGTCAGACCAAAGGTCCATCTAGCCCAGTATCCTGTCTTCCGACAGTGGACGACAATGCCAGGTGCCCCAGAGGAAATGAACAGAACACGTAATCATCAAGTGATCCATCCCCTGTCACCCATTCCCAGCTTCTGGCAAACAGAGGCTAGGGACACCATCCGTGCCCATCCTGGCTAATAGCCAATAAAGGACCTATCCTCCAGGAATTTATCTAGTTCTTTTTTGAACCCTGTTATAGTCTTGGCCTTCACAACATCCTCTGGCAAGGAGTTCCACAGGTTGACAGTACGTTGTGTGAAGAAATGCTTCCTTCTGTTTGTTTTAAACCTGCTGCCTATTAATTTCATTTGGTGGCCCCTAGTTCTTGTGTTATGAAGAGAAGTAAATAACACTTCCTTATTTACTTTCTCCACACCAGTCATAATTTTATGAACCACTATCATATCCTCCCTTAGTCGTCTCTTTTCCAAGCTGAAAGTGTAAACAGGGAATTGTCATTGAAAGGGGTGTGTTTCTTCTAATCTGTTAATCATTCTTGTCGCTGTTCTCTGAACCCTCTTTAGTTTATCAACAGCCTTCTTGAACTGTGGGCACCAAAACTGCAGACAGCATTTGGCAGCGGTCGCACCCGTGCCAAATCTACAGGTAAAATAACCTCTCTACTCCCAGTCCCCTGTATATGCATGCCAGGATCACATTAGTTCTTTTGGCCACCAGCTCTGTATGCTCCATCTCCAATCAGCCTTTCCATCCCCAGCTCTCCCTCAGGTGCAGCCTTTCATGTTAATTGGCCCCCCTCCTCAGCCTCATTAACCCTTTCAAGGCTTGTATTGGGTGGACCTCCCATTCCTGCAGGCCCCCTGGAAACACACACCCTTCAATGACAATTCCCTGTTTAAACTTATATTTCTGAGACCGATCAGTTAGCCAGTTTTTAATTCATGTGTGCTGCATTAATTTTATATTGTTCTAGTTTTTTAATCAAAAGGTTGTGTGGTACCAAGTCAAACACCTTGCAGAAGTCTGAGTATTTTATGTCCGCACCAACTTGAAATCACATAAAAAAAAGACATCAAGTTAGTTTAACAGGATCTATTTTCCATAAACTTATGTTGATTGACATTAATTCCATTACCCTCCTTTAATCCTTTATTAAGTGAATCCCACTTTATTATTGGATTGCTGTCAGACTGATAGATCTATAATTATCAGGTCATCTTGTTTATCTTTTTAACAATTGGCACAACATTAGCTTTCTTCCAGTCTTGAAGCACTGGGGAATTTCTAAAAGATTTATTGAAAATTAACGGTACAGTGAGCTCCGCAGCCAGCTCTTTTAAAACTCTGGGATGCAAGTTATCTGGACCTGCTGAATTCAAAAGTAGCTTCTATTTAAATAATCCAGAGACACTAGTGGAATGGAAAGCGTGTTATCACTATATGATAAGATTATATCATCTGTTTTTTCCCAGAACACTTATTGAACACTTTTCAACATTCCATTTTGGAGCAGGCGCAGTGCAACAAACCTTTCCTGCTCAGCTGCTAACAGTTCCGTTACAGACTCTTGGGCTGCGATGTTTTTCATGTAAACAGTAAACCACAGAATGAATTATAAATAATATAATATAGATTTACATGATACTGTGGCTATAAAATCAATGGGAAGAGTTAGTATAGTGGGAGGGGTGCCAGAGCTGCAACAAGGACAGGGCTGGTATCCCAGCTCTGGCACCAGTAAAAAGGAGGGGATTGTTTGGGAGGGGCAGGGAGAGAAGGGATCAGGAGAAGGTGCAGAGAAAAGACTGAGGAGAAAGGCAAAGGAGTTGGAAGAGGAAGGGCGGATAGAGAAGTAGGAGGAAGGGATGCTATTGCCTGGGATGAGGGGGACGGGACAGGAGAGAGATGTTATTAGGTTTTACCATGCAGATAGAGCAAAGCATGTAGACTTTTATTTCAGATGAAGGCAGAGAGCAAACACAGGCCCCCATGAGGGGTAAGGAGAGTCCAGGGACGTATTCAGTAACATTGGGTGTCTGATCTGAAACCCAACATGGCAGCTGGCTCCGGAGATGGGAGCCATGTTTCCATTGAAGACCAAATTTTGTTTCAAACCCGCAAGTCAGACAGGCCTGGAAAATTAGTTGAGTGGGCTGGGCTAGAACCTGTGTGTGAGGAGTGTACAGTCTGTGGAACAAGGGAATCCTGAGATACAGCCCCCTAATAATGAGCTCTTCTAATGCTTTGGGGCCTGATCCAAAGCCCACTGAGGCCAAAGGGAGTCTTTTTTCCTCAGGAAAAATTGGGGGGAGGGAGGGGGGGAGATGTGTGAAATGTATCACTAGATGCCCCTAGATGGGACCCAGTACAAGGGTCCATGGAGCAGGGCCCTGACTAAAACCATGGAGTGTCCTTAGACTTTCCTGCTGGGAGTGCTGGGGGAGGCCGGCCTGCTAATGGCTCGCTAGCACCACACACAGATTCCTCTGCTGAACTGCTGGCAGCACCTGCTCCCCTCCAAAGCTAACTGGTCCTGAGGAGGGGGCAGCAGAATGGGGCTTGCTGCTTTTTCCTAATATGTAATCTAAAACTTCCCCGCTCCACCTTAACCTCTATGGAGAACAAGGGGGAAGAAAAAAGGACCTGCAGTCACATAGAGGATCTGATCCGTCTTTCCCTGTCTGTGATACCTGCTTAACAGCAATTCCTGCTCTGTAGGAAACCAGCTAGACATTCTCCAGGTAAAACTGAGGTCTGCTTCATGTGCCGGAGGCAGATCCTGCATGTGAGCAGGGCCTTGCTAGCTTTGAGACCATGGAGCTGTGAAGATGTGCTGCCCTTGTTCTAATCCATCTGTGATGAGCTGGGCAGTCTGTCTCTGTACAGCTGATGAATTCCAGGTTGATAGTATGAACTGTCTGCACTATCCTTATGTCTTATCACTGCCTCTCACTGTGCATGGCTTATGCTCCTGGTGCCATGGAGAGGGGAGTGGTGCCTAAAAAAATATATCAGCTAGTGGCCTGGACTGAACAATAGGATGGATGAAGGCTGGGGAAAGACTGTGAAGAGGTAACTGACAGTTTGCTCCAACTTCCCTGCAGGGGGCTGGAATTTGGAGCAGTGCAGTTTCCCTGGCAGCAGAACAAAGGAATGAGGTGTTAGTGGCAGGACTCAAGGGACTTGGAGAGCAAGAACTAGGAAGCTTTGATCAGGGGAAGGACATGTTTTTGTGGCACTGGGGACTGAAACCCCAGGTGCCTCCTGTGGGGCTGAAGCCTCAGTCCCAGCCCTGCTCCCCCATCCCGCGGGGCTAACACCCTGAGACCTCCTGCCCCGCAGCTGAAGCCTGGAGCCCTGAATGAGGGGAAGCAGAGTGGGCTCCGGGAAATAAATCTCAGAGAATTGAAACCCTGTGATAATGGTTAATGTTTCAAAGGGCCTAAGTGATTTAAGATCCCTGATCCCACTTGCTAAAATGATTTATGCATTTAGGCTCATAAATTACGCAGGTCCTTTTGAAAATGTGACCTTGCATTGCTAACGTAGTGTTGCCGTTCTGATCCAGGCTAGAAGCCCGGAGCAATAGCCCCTTGTTCTCAGCCAGACTAATGGGGAGGAGGGGTGCTAGCCCAGCAGTGCCCTGTTCTCAGCCAGCGTAACCCTGCTGGGAGTGCAATCCAGCATCTCACCCTGACCATCTTTCCAGTTTCCTTTCTCTGTCTGCTTGGAAGGAAACTGTCAGGCCTGACACCCGTCTCCTCCTCGCCTTTCAAGAACCCTGCAGCTGTCAGCTCCAGCTCTTCAATCTCCCCCATGCTGCTCCACCTGCTCTGTGCTGCTGCTCTCTGCACTCGCTGTTACGCAGAGAATTCCAGCCAATCATTTATTTAGCCAGGTTTAATAATGGATTGTAATCGTGCCGTGCATGGACACGGATCCAGCCTTTCTTCTCCCTGAACTTTATCTCCGGGAGCAGCTGCCTGGAAACTCACTTCTGTTTTCCCATTGGTTCTCTGGTCCTGCTGGCACTGGTACTGGTTATCTTCCTCTCCTGGCTCCCCGAAGCTGGGGAAGCCCCGTTCACCCTTGCCTTATACGAGTGTAAACCCTACTGGGAGGGCCCCCATGTTAGAGAATCCACTGGTGGGGAGATGGCTGCAGCCTTTTATTTGAGGATTTTAAAGGGCCAAACCCCACAGGCCTTGGCCAGGCAAAACTCCCATTGACTTCAAGGAGCAGGAGAGGGTTTGGCCAAGGAGCACTATGCCCATTAACCCTCACAGCCACTGAGGACATCTGTGCCATTCTCCCCATTTTTACCGTAGGTGGCCCGCCGAGAAGATGGCAGAGCTGCAAATAGAAGTCCAAACTCCTGGCTTCTGCCCCAAGTCTCACTAGACAATCCTGCCTTCCATAAAAAAAATCATGCATAAGTATCAATTCTTAATGCACAAGCCCTATTCCCCCCCTGCAATGTAAGTCAGCTAGAGAGCTCATTCCCCACCACTTTTCATGGTTTATTTAAACCTTTCATCTTTCCTTAGCTCTGTTAGGGATAGAAAGCATCTGAAAGTCTCCAAACACTTTGTGTTCCGATCCCTGCTTTCAGAAACCATTAAACCCCATGTAACATTTATTGTAGGGTAGCAATGGCATTAGAAAATAGACAGAGCACAGGGTACTGAGATGAGAGAGGACACATGCAGCACAGAGCTGCTGGGCTGCAGAGAATGCCAGGTTTCAGAGTAACAGCCGTGTTAGTCTGTATCCGCAAAAAGAAGAACAGGAGTACTTGTGGCACCTTAGAGACTAACAAATTTATTAGAGCATAAGCTTTCGTGGACTACAGCCCACTATATGCATCCGAAGAAGTGGGCTGTAGTCCATGAAAGCTTATGCTCTAATAAATTTGTTAGTCTCTAAGGTGCCACAAGTACTCCTGTTCTTCTTTTTTAGAGAATGCCAGGTTTCAATCACAGCATTTCCTTCCAATAGGCAGATAATCTTGTCTCTTTTAAGCAAAGCTGCTTTAATTTGCTAATAGTCCTTGTTGATCACCTGACCTAGGAGTTCTTTTAACTACTGTAACTCCTCCTAGGTCAAGGTTTGGAGTGCATTTGGGCACACAGATTACTGGGTGCGAAGTGCATCAGTCGGGAATGAGGTCGGTGGATGACGTGGACTGTCCCACACTGGCAAATGGTGCACAGCACTGACCATGAACCCAGATCTCTGCACGGCATGGCAGGACAGGCAGCAGTGCCATAAAGCATGTGTGCTGGCCATGGGGATGGATACACTGGGACTGGGATTTCTGGGCATTCCAGGTGGCTGGAAATACATCTCATGCATTAGTTCCTGGGTTGTCTTTAGTCACTGGCTACCTCAGTGGTTGGTGCATTGGAATTAGGCAGTCAGGTGACCAGACCATAACTAGAAACTAGTGAAGAGACTGTGCAAGCCAGGATGGGCTTGTGGTGAAATTTCAGCAGGGCTGAGCTGCTTTTTAGCTGTCCAGTGGCCCATTATTCTGGCGAGCAGTTGGGGAAGTGCTATGGCAGGTAGGGTTACCATATATCCGGATTTTCCCGGACATGTCCGGCTTTTTGGGCCTCAAATCCCCGTCCGGGAGGAAATCCCAAAAAGCTGGACATGTCTGGGAAAATAGGGAGGGAGGAGTCGTGGGGCTTGGGTCCCGGCCGGAGCCGCTGTGGCCGGCGGTGCTCAGCCGGGGCCTCCGGGGCCAGGGCGGGCCGGAGCCGCTCGGCCGGAACCCCGTGGAGTGTCTTCCTTTTTTAAAATTAAAATATGGTAACCCTAATGGCAGGAGTTCTCAAACTGGGGGTCGGGACCCCTCAGGGTGTTGTGGGGTTATTACATGGGGGATCACAAGCTGTCAGCCTCCACCCCAAATGCCGCTTTGCCTCCAGCATTTATAATGGTGTTAAATATATAAAAAAGTGTTTTTAATGTATAAGGGGGGTCACACTCAGAGGCTTGCTATGTGAAAGTGGTCACCAGTACAAAAGTTTGAGAATCACTGTGCTACGGCTTTACAGTGCCTCAGGGCAATGAGTGCTCCAAATGCTCTGCTGCACCAGAGTATGGAAGAGGGAAACTCTCTGTATTTAGCAGCTGGGGATGGTGTATGTGGTTGGGATCAAGGACCATGTATTGTACTGGGATTTTATTTTCTCAGTGGCACTGCCACTGCCCACAAAGTGGGGTCAGTTACGGTGGGAGTGGAGATCTCATGAGAACAAACTACCATGTAAGATTTCCGTTCCTTGCTGCTAGCGATCAGGAATCAGGCTAGATTTACCCTCAGAGCCCCAAGGGAATGACTTGCTGATCTCCCGGAGATTGTCCATCACTGGGATCAGAGGAGGTTGCTGTGAAAGCGCTGGGGAATGGCTTGCTCTTTGCTTCAACATCAAGGCGGTTGGAAAAGAAACCTCTCACGCCACATCTCTTATTTGCAGTCAGCATAATAAAAATGATCTTGCATTAACCAAGGTCATTTTTGCTATGCTCCCAGTTCAAACATGGCCAAGTAGGGGTGGCTAAGAGAGCATAAAAGGAACTCCTCGCCTAGGAGATCAATTAGGTTGGGATTTTCCAAGTTGCCTTTGGGAGTTAGGCACCCAAATCCCACTGCTTTTGAAAGCAATTTGGGCAGCTGACTCCTGTAGTCTGCTTTGAGAACCCCAGCCTCCTTCAGGGCAGGGCAGGCTAGCACCTCCTGGCATTGGGATTTTGAATTGTATGCTTTGGTAATTAACCAGCAAACTCACTTTCTGCAAAGGATAATAGAAAATGCAGCGTAAATGCCCCGCCAGATTGGCTGCTGGCATAACTCCACCAAGTAAGTGAAATTACAGCAGAGAAGAATTTGGCCCATTGTCTTTTAATTGCAAAAATAAATGTGATGGAGTGGAGAGTAGAAAGGTAAGGTGTGCTGAATGCATTGCAGATTCCTGTGGAGGTGGGGGACTATGCACTGAGGAAGGGCTTTCTGGGCATTTTGCATGAAAAGAAAACAACCCCTCAGGTAGAAGGACCCAATTATTTTAGGCAATGGCAAACTGAGACTAATGCTGCTGGATGTGTATGTGTATGGATGAATATTGCTGGCAATTATGATAATGGCTGGGATGTCCAAACCTGACATCTTGCTCACAGATGATGAATAAGCAGTCTGACTCCTGTTCATTTTTTATTTAAACCTTCAGCTCTGGCTAATCCAGAGCTCCCTGTGCTAAATGCTAATGAAAAATGTGTTCCTTGACTCCCAGACATAGCACAAACACAGCTCCTGGGATCAAGGGGGTTAAGTATTGAAATTGTCTCCTGTGTTAAATAATTAGTAGACAAACAGATTGACGGCTCCAGCCATCCCCACTCCCGGCTGTTGCCTGCTCTCTTTATTTGCTTGATCAGATAATTGGGCAGTGTTTCACAGAGCCGCGTGTCTCTTCATTTGGACTGTTGCAGTGTGTTCTCACATGGGGAATATGAAAGAATGGCACTAATCAAGGGAGATCAGTATGGTGCTGATAAGATCAAACCTTCCCTTGCTTTTCATTTACATCTTCCACTGCAGTCAGGTGAACTGGTTCCTACATTGAACAAATGTAATTGGCTATTGTTCTCTCCTCCCCCCTCCCCCCCCCCCCCCCCGCAATCTGGGCTGCAGCAAAGCTGGGCTCTGCCAGGCTAATGTAGGGTCCACCTTGGCTTGTGTTGGGGGTGCCCCAAGGAGAGGCGCATTCGTGCCCTCAGATCCCTGGCACCCAGGGCAGGCACACAGTGCTGCCTGCTCCCTCCACTTCACGAGCCCAGCTTGGTGGACTGGCATGAAGGGATGGCCATGGCCCCACTTCCTCGCCGGACTCTTTTGAGGTGATTTGCCCCTGTGGGGCACTAGAAGGGAACTGTTATTCTGTCTAGCCTTCATGGGAGGGGCTCAACTGGGAGAAAAAACTTCTTGTCCCCCTCTTTATACATCCCCCCGCCCCACCTATCATGGGTTGACTATGTACCCATGCTAGGGTGAGGCATAATCTGGATTTAAACCATTTCCATGTTTCACTCGAGAAGTGGCTGTATTTAAGTGGTGGATGAAGCAATTCTTCTGGTTCATGTATAAAGCACATGAGTCCTTCAGGATGGAATCAGGGTGACCAGATAGCAAGTGTGAAAAATTGGGATGGAGTGGGGGGTAATAGGCGCCTATATGAGACAAAGCCCCAAATATCAGGACTGTCCCTGTAAAATCGGGACATCTGGTCACTCTAGCGGGGATGGGTGAAAGAGGTTTCAGGTTCTGTGTGGACAAGTCCCCCAGTGCGCTGGTGCTTCTCCAGACCTTGTGAGTTTGTGACCAAGCTTTCCAGAACTCCCTGCATCTGGCTGTGCAGGTGATACCATGAGAACTGGCTCTTTCTTGGGCTCTATGAGTGCTCTGGGGCTGAGTCAGCACCCAGGCATGGCTGAGTTCAGGTACTGGGTGATGGGTCTGCTGGGAATCAGTCAGGATTATGGGATCAGGTTTGGGTCAGATTCCAGCCACATTCTCGATCAAGGCCCAGGTCGGTTCTTATCTCATCTGAACCAGTTTGCCTCGTGCTTTCCCCCAGGAAAATCCTCATTGCTCTTAGCCTGGCTCTTGGCTGCTCTCGGGGCAAAGCCTGAGCCAGTGACACACTATCGATTTACTAAGGCATGAGTCCTGCCCAGACTCAGCAGCTTCCCTGAGTCCTCTGGCAGGGGAACCAGTGCATTCCTCTTGAACGGTGTACAGCCCCATTCTGCTGCTTGGTTTCCTCATGCAGCTGTATGGCAATGGGATACAGGCAGGTAGAGGCAGGTGCATGGGACACAGATCCCCGTCCTGCCCCTGCGTATGTGGGTGCAGGGTAACTTCTGCAATTCGGCTACAATAACCCTGAGAAGCTGCTCATCAGGCATGTGCTCCTCTCCCTGCCTTCCCCCAGACACGTGCCCCACTCTCAGCCTGAGCATTTGGGCTGGGCACTGAGCCGACAATTGAGTTGGCCCTCGGAGAACAGAAAGCAGGAGTGTGAGTGAATGTCTCTTTTGTGTATGTACTAGCGTCCGGCACAGTTGGGACCCTCATTTCCACTGGGAGCTCTCGGTGCCACTGTACTGCAAATAAATAACAATCATAAAACTCTGGAGAGCAGTGACAGGAGGGTCAGCAGTTTGATTCGCACATGGATTGAGAGGGGGAAACTGCAAATCTTCTCTGAGCCATCTGGATCTCCAAACCTTAGCCGTCTGGGGGGTCTCCAGAGCGTAGCCTTTGCAGGGATGGTTCAGGGCTTTTGGTCCACACATAAATCGAGGTGGGAGGTGAATGTGAAAAACGAGCAGGGAAAGTGGAAACCAGACTTGTTGGAAGCTCAGAAGTGGCTTAGTACAAGGCTCTCTGTGGGGAGGGGTGGATGTGTGGAGGGGAGAATGCGGGCAGAAACAATTCTGATTTGATTTGATCCCATCCAGTTTCCAGGAAAACACCATGAAATACAAACATGGTGCAGTGAATCCAAAGGGGAACCCTTAAAAAACCCATTTGCTGAATTCCAATGTTTGTGTAAATGTTGCAAAGGGCGGCTGCAAAGCTTTTAGCCTTGTATTCCCTTTCTGTTGTTAATGCTTGAAGTTTCCCTTTAATTGCTTCCCTGATTTTTCTGCTCTGTGGCTTTTCTGAAGTATTTTTGTTTTAATTACTGTATCGATTAGGTGCGGTGCTATAAAGACCCCCCAAAAGTTAATGAAAAGCAATCACTAAAGAGTGCTCTGATGGAAAGGAGCCTCACATGGGGCTCAGCCCAGAGCACAGCAATTATTATTATTTATAGAGCGCTGGAAACAAGCACTTGGAGATCCTGGGCTGGGGAGTTATGTAAGGGCAGCCTGTTGTTATCAATAAAACACAGCGCATCTGGCAGAATGCACACAGAGAAAAGGGGACTTGTCCTTCTTCTCCCACACTGGGTCTGATTCTGACCGCAGGGCTGGATTGCCCCTGTCACGGAGTATTGGGGGACTCAGGGCCCTGCACCCCCGGCTTCCTGCGATTCACCATGACTCTCAGCCAGCCAGTAGAGCAGAAGGTTTATTTGGATGACAGAATACAGTCCAAGACAGGTCTTGCAGGCACAGACAACAGGTCCAGCTTGGGGTCCCAGGGCATGCCAGCCCACCCCCCTTTGGGGGGTCAGAGCCATCTCTGCCTCCCAGCCATCTCTCCAGCCTCCTTCCAGCCTGCTTCCAGCACTCTGCTTTCAGCGACCCCTCCCACAGCCTTTGTTCAGTTTCCCGGGCCCCGGAGTCACCTGACCTCCAATCCCCTCCTGGGTTCTCATGTTACAAGCTCAGGTATGTTCCCTTGGGCCGACTCCCATCCCCCGATGCAGACCATCCTAGTCACACTCCCCTGTCAGCATTCCCACACCCCAGCAAGAACAGTCCCAGTTCGTCACATCTCTCCCCCCTTCGAGACCGAACTGAGCAGGGTCACTTTAGCCAGTGACCTGGGGAAGTTCGAACCTACCCCCGTTCCCATGGATGCCCCCGCATTCCTCCAGTTCCTTGGTGGGAGTTACACCAGGCCCCTTCCGTTCCACGCCCCCCCTTAGGTCGGGGGTGCTTGATGGCACTCGCAGTTCGCATGTGGGAAGGTTTATGCGGCCTGTGCCCTTTTCCCACCCCCATACCTCTGGGGTTCCAACTGGGCTGTGGTCTTCTCCCAGCGCTCCAGTCTGGAGGTCTGTGCTTTGGGCTCTCTTGGTTTAGAGCCGCCCTTTTAACCTTGGCCACCCTCTGGAAAGGATCCTTTATGCTGGGCAAGGGTCCTAAAGCTGTTTTCCCCTTGTCCCAGGCCTTCCTCCCCCTCTGACAGGGGTTACAGGATCTGCAGTACTGTCGGACAGTAACAAAGACCCCAGGCCAGTAAAAGCTCCGTAGCAGCCTCTGCTGGGTACGCCAGGTTCCCTGGTGCCCTGAGAGGGGAATATCATGGGCTCGGCACAGCAGCTGGCGGCGATACTTCTGGGGTACCACCAGCTGCCTCCTGATCCCCCCTGACTCCATTTTCCCTGGGGGAGCCCATTCTCGGTACAGAAACCCCTTCTCCCACAGGAACCTTTTCCGGCCACCTCGTCCCATGGTCTGTACCGCATTGAGGTCGGCCAGGTCCCTTATCTTCCGCAAGGAGGGATCTCTCTGCAACTCGGCCTGGAACTCAGCAGCTGGGACAGGGATGGCCACCTGCTCTTTCTCGCCCGCTGGGTCTGAAGCTGCAGCCTCCCTGAGCCGTGTCCCTGGGCGTTCCCTCCCCACCAGGTTAGGGTCCTGCGCCTCAGGCAAGGCACCCCCCCCAAGGCCAGGGCGCAGGGCCTCTCGCCGGCTCTGACTGCGGGTCACAATCAGTGCCTTTTGGGGGTTGCTTGGCCAGTTCTCCAGGTCCCCCCCCATCAATACCTCAGTGGGCAAATACGGGTGTACCCCCACATCCTTGGGGCCCTCCTTGGCCCCCCACTTCAGGTGTACCCTTGCCACGGGCACTTTGACTGGTGTTCCGCCCACCCCCGTCAGGGTCAGGTAGGAGTTGGGCACCACCTGATCTGGGGCCACCACCTCGGGCTGGGCCAGCGTCACTTCTGCGCCCGTATCCCAGTATCCATTGACCTTCCTCCCATCCACCTCCAGGGGAACAAGGTACTCTCTCCGGAGGGACAGCCCCGCGCCCACCGTATAAACCAAAAACCCTGAGTCTGGGGCATCCAGCCCCCTAGAGGAGCTGGCCTGGGGCCCTTCTCTCTCTTGAGCAGTTGATAAGCTGCCAGCCCCTCTTGCGTGAGAAGCCTGCCCCTCGTCCGTCTGGGCCTCTACCAAGTTAACCCTATGCGGGTTCGGTCTGCTCAGTCTGTCCTTGAGCTTGGGGCACTGGGCCCGAACGTGGCCTCTTCGGCCGCAGTAATAGCAGCTCATGTCCTGTGGGTCCCCTCGAGCCGGTCGGTTGTCCCTGACGCTGGGCATTCCCCGTGGGAGGGGATTCCCCATATTCCCCCTTTGGGAGGTCCCAGGGTGACTCTCTCTCTGCATCGCGGCGGGCCTGTTCCTTTGGGGCTCCTCCCTGCCACCCCCTGACCGGCTCTTTACAAACTCATCGGCCAGCTGCCCGGCGTGTCGCGGGTTCTCTGGCTTTCTGTCCACCAACCACAGCCTCAGGTCGGATGGGCACCGCTCATACAGTTGCTCCAGTACCAGCAGTTTAATCAGGTCCTCCTTCGTCTGGGCCCCACCAGCCCACTTGCTGGCGTATCTTTCCATGCGGACGGCTAGTTGCAGATATGAGATCTCAGGGGTTTTATCTTGACTCCGGAACCTTCCCCGGTACATCTCAGGAGTCAGCCCAAACTCACGTAGCAGGGCCCTTTTGAATAGTTCGTAGTCCCCTTTCTCTGCCTCTCCCAGTTGGCGGTACAATGCCACGGCTTTGGGGTCCAGTAAGGGGGTAAGGACCCGGAGTCTGTCCGCGGGATCAACCCGGTGCAGCTCGCAGGCCGTCTCAAAGGCCTCCAGGAAGTCATCCATGTCCTCCCCCTCCTTGTATGGGGCCATGATGCACTTATCAAAGCTCCGTGCAGTCCTGGGTCCCCCCTCACTCACCGCAGCTGGGGGTTCGCTGCCCTTCAATCTCGCCAGTTCCAGGTCATGCTGACGCTGTCTCTCATTCTCCTGTCTCTGTCTCTCATTCTCCTCCCGTTCCTGCTGACGCTGTCTCTCTTCACGCTGATGCTGTCTCTCTTCATGCTGTCTCTGTTGTTCACGATCCTCCATCTCTCTCAGTTTTAGCTCTTTCTCCCATTCCAGCCAATTCCGCTCCCCGGATGCCGAACGTCGCCGGGAGGATCCTCTGCTGGCCGGCGAGCTTCGCCGGGAGGGTCCCCTGCTGGCCGGGGGGGCCACGGCGCCTTCGGTATTTGCTGGGCTCCTCCCCACCCTTCCCTTAGGCATAGGAAGGAGGGGTCTCGGGAAGCCCTCAGCAGCCGGCTGACCACTCCCAGCTGGGACAGACACTGGGGCCTGCGCTGCATTTGCCAGGCTGCTTCCCTGAGACACAGGGATCAGTTCATTCGCGCGATCTTCCTCCTCCAGCCGGGCAATGAGCTGTGCTTTGGTGAGCCTCCCAATGCGCAGCCGCCTCTGCTTGCACAGCTCCACCAGGTCGCTCTTAAGCCGCTTGGCATACATCTTCCTGCTGGCCACTCACCGGCCTGTGTGCTCACAGCTCCCCACAGTTCCCAGGGGGACCCCTAGTGTGCCAGCCCTTCTCAAGGTCACCGCCTCTCTGCCAGGGTCGAGCTGCAGACTCCTCCGCCCCTGGGACCACTCGCTGCGATCCCCCCGGGGGACCCTGTTACTGCAAAAGTCCTTCTCGCTGGTCACACACTCCCAGGGGTAATAACCGTCTCTCTCCCACTCTTCAGCCGGCCTGGTCCCCGTCAATCCCCCTTCATTTTACTGCTCCCCAGTCACTTACTGCAGGAAGCGCCGTCCACGGGGTGCAGTAGATCCCACCTCTGCCACCAGTTGTCACGGAGTATTGGGGGACTCAGGGCCCTGCACCCCCGGCTTCCTGCGATTCACCATGACTCTCAGCCAGCCAGTAGAGCAGAAGGTTTATTTGGATGACAGGAATACAGTCCAAGACAGGTCTTGCAGGCACAGACAACAGGGCCCCCCCTCAGTTAGGTCCAGCTTGGGGTCCCAGGGCATGCCAGCCCACCCCCCTTTGCGGGGTCAGAGCCATCTCTGCCTCCCAGCCATCTCTCCAGCCTCCTTCCAGCCTGCTTCCAGCACTCTGCTTTCAGCGACCCCTCCCACAGCCTTTGTTCAGTTTCCCGGGCCCCGGAGTCACCTGACCTCCAATCCCCTCCTGGGTTCTCATGTTACAAGCTCAGGTATGTTCCCTTGGGCCGACTCCCATCCCCCGATGCAGACCATCCTAGTCACACTCCCCTGTCAGCATTCCCACACCCCAGCAAGAACAGTCCCAGTTCGTCACAGCCCCCTCCCAGGGGAAAAACTGGAGGAATGAAGGTGGAAGCAATCTTGATGAGGGTTCCCTCATAGAGTTCCTCCTCAGCTGCCTCTTTGGGGGACAGAGTTTACACCTCATGAAATGAGCCATAGATCAAGCCCCAAGCCCCCATCGAACCCGTGGATTGGCAGCTGTCCAGAGCCATCTATGTACATCCACACCAGGGGGAAAACCCTGGCCCTACCATGGTCAATAGGAGTTTTGCCACTGGTTTGAATTGGCCCAACTCTGTTTGCACTGTACCCCTTCCCCCACCCCCCCGGTTCCTTGCTTTTTGACAGCACAGCTCCCCTGGAAGCAAGCCTCCAATGGAACCATGGGTGGTTGGGCAGTGGGGGGGAGGACAACTGCAGGAGGCCATGGCAAATGGATGACAGGCCGGCATTCTGGGTGTTGCTGAAGAGGCATATTTCCTAGAGCATCCGCTTGGCAGGCGTGGAGAAACGTGTTTATTGGTAATGGAGGTGCTGGGCATGGGTGCTCCCTGACGTTCTGGGCAGAGCCAAGGGAGCCCATTTCCTGAGTATACCCTGCATGCTTGATAGACCCAGAGGAGTGTGCTTGCTGGACATGCCTTGCATGCCAGCTAGCAATGAAGAGGTTTGTTTTATAGCTGTGCGTGGGGTGCCCTGGCATGCTGGGCAATGCCAGCTGAGTGCATTTCCTGGTGGTGCCCAGCAATGCTGGAGGAGGAGAGTGCTACCTGCTCTGGTGTTAGGGTTCCCGGCTATTCCGGGAGTGAAATCTTGGCCTCATTGAAGTCAAAGGGAATTTTGCCATTGACTTCAATGGGGCCAGGATTTCACCCCCATGTGCTGTGTGGCTCTAGAGATGCTCAATTCTTGGACATTCCCAATATATCCTGAGAGGCGGGAGGGATTAATTAACATACCCTCCCTGCTAGGACCCGCTACACTCTCCCTTCCCCACCATCATGAGCAATCATTCCTAATTCCTCAGCTCCCCCATTTCTCACCACAGCCTGGAGCAGTAAAATGCTCTGATGAACTATGGAGAGAAGGAGTTGGGTGGTTACCTATCTGTCTGTTAGCTAGGACAGTCCCCAAATTCCATTAAAAAATTTACTTGTATTGTAATAGCGCCTAGAGGCACTAGTTGAAATCAGGCCCCCAGTGACAGCCCATGCCCTGAGGAGCTTGCAGTCAAAATGGACAAGATGGAAAAATACTGGGAGAAAGGCCATCTTATCATCCGCATTGTACACAGGTGGAAACGAGGCACAGAGAGATCACATGACATGCCCAAGGGCACAAGCAGAACCTTTGGTAGAGACCAGACCAGTCTGGGGTTGTAATCACACGACCAGCCTCCCTCATTTCCTTCCAGAAATCCTGTTTCACTGCGAGAACTAGCCGTGTTATTTTTGTGCAGCTTTGTTTGCTGCTGCTGAGCAAACTGTAACTGGGAAGCACATTAACTCTCTCAAATTCCAGAGTGGCAATAACTCAGTCTATAGGCAGGAGAAAAATAAGTCCCTTCCAGCTTGGTGGAAAGGATGGGCATGCATTCAAAAATGACTTTTATAGTATAGCGAGATAGATTCAAATACATGAGAGGTCAGGAATGCAGCCACTAAGGCCAGCTGCATCAAGGTTAATTGCGACAAAGAAAATTTTAGCATGAACCCATTTAGAAAGTATTAAAGAGAAAAACCCATCCAACCTGGCTTTTAAAAAGACCCTCCCGTAGGACTGTTTCCATGACAGATCACTATTCAGCTAGAATGTAGCGCAAGGGCTACGTGGGCTGTGAAAAGAAAGGAACATACTGAAAGAGGACTAGAATGTTATCTTGTCAAGGTAATAAAAGGAATGTACCTCCCGCATACGCCATAAAGAGAAAGTTGGCTCTTTCTGAAATTTAGAGGACATATTGCTGGGAAATTTTGATTAAGACTTTTAAAAAGTGAAAACCTTTCATCCGCTTGACTTCCGAGAAAGATTCCTCGGTAAAGAATGGATAAATAAAGGTGTTTGCCCTTAGCTAGTCTAGCATGAAAGGGATGTCTTATGAATACTTACCAGATTAATGAGACAGAGGACTGGTAAATATGTCAGAAAAACACAACAGTTTGAGATGAGATAGATGCTGCGTTGAGATGCAAATTAATATTCATGTGGCTAAGCATTTTGTGAGCAGCTACCCTAATGGTGTGGTGGGCTGTGCTGCCAGCCGGCATGCCCTTGGCATACAGAGAAAGGTGTATGGAGCAGGTCCACCACTATTGGGATGGTTGACAATCTGGAGCGTGGTGTGACAAGTTCAAACACATCGGTCTGATAAGAGAGCTGGCCTCTTGATACAGGGCCTTGCCTCGCCAGGTGGTGTTTAGGCTGAAAGTGGTGATTTCCTCACTGGTTATCTGATCTTCCCCCCTCATCCCAGGGCCCCACTGCAATCCCAGACCTGAGATGCACTGCACTGCTGTTCCTAATTTCTGTCTGACAAAGCCGGTTTTCTTTAAATAGGGCTGAAACCTTTGATGGGGGAAGAGGCCAGTTTGGATTTGCACATCCTCTCCATGTAGCAGAAAGGGAAAGCTGCACAGGAAAAAGCAGCAATTCCCCAGGCCCGTCCACAGAATCCACTCTTGACTCATCCAC
The DNA here is from genome assembly GCF_027887155.1 of Malaclemys terrapin pileata. Classification (NCBI taxonomy): domain Eukaryota; kingdom Metazoa; phylum Chordata; order Testudines; family Emydidae; genus Malaclemys; species Malaclemys terrapin. The sequence goes on along the minus strand of NC_071512.1, from coordinate 34,120,132 downwards.
ACCCAGCACCTGGCCAGAGGCAGAAGAAATGCCACGCCTAACAGCGAGCCACGCAGTGATCAACATGATCCACGAACAGAGCTTGGCAAAGATGCCGTCCAAGACAACTTCTCTTGTGAAGCTGAGAAGGAATTCAATTCCAACCCCAAACTCCTTGGAAGGGCAAAACCCTGAGTTATATCGGTGTGATGGATCTGCTAAGCAGGGGACTGCAACGCCCATCAGCCCACTCCTCCGCTACACTCCCCTTTCCGCAGGCTGGGTAAAGGGAAGAGTCCTGAACTAGCACCCTTTGGGAGGCAGCAGCCACAGGGCAAGGAGGGAGCTGCACAGAAGCCGGAGGCAGAGAGGAACCCCCAGGGACTGTATGCAGAGCTGCATGTGGAACAGGCTGTGGCTGCCAGACGGTCCAGCTGGGTGTGGGTCTGTGTAAGACTTATGGGTGAGCAGCAGTGACTGAGCAGAGAGCCAGTGCAGAGGGGCCCCAAGGAGAGACACCAGCTGAGCCTGGCCTGGAAACCAACCAGCTCCTATTTGCTGGAATAGAGCCTGTACTGGAGAGGGCACCCCGGGCACTAGCCCTGAAGAGCCCTGACTCTTGGCTGGACTGTCCCAGGAGCCCAAACAGGAACCGCTATCGCTCACTGTGACTGTTTAAATCTCTCTACCTAGGGCATCTGCAGCCTTCTCCTTCCTGCCAGCCTAGGAAAACCTCCTTTCCATAGCCCTGTGTCTGAGTAGTTATTGGGACCTGCCAAAGCTTGTGCCTACAAGGCCTAGCTGCTGAAGCACCCCCAGTGCTTGCTGGTGAGTCCCAGTGCAGCTGGCATGCTGCTGGCACCCTAGGGGGTTGGTGTGCTGCAGTGAGATACAGCCCCCGGAATTACACCTGATTCCCTTCCCTGCCACGACTGCCCAGTGCTTTGCCTGCATTTGTGTGTGGTGAGTTTATATTTCAGCAATTAGGAGTTGCGGCTCTGGATAAGAAACTTAGCAGGGAAGGAGGCAGCTCTGCTATCTGGCCCTCTGGCATTTATCGCTGGTTAGCACCTCCTCCCCCTCGTTTGTTTGTTACGCTTTGTAGCAAGAGCTTTGGATGCCGATTAGCTTCATGCTGTCCCATGGCTCAGGTGGGGCTGCAATCTGACGGACTGGAGCGGCTGTCGCTGCATACGCTCTGCTCCCACTGATTTCCCTGAAGCTGCATGCAGCTCCGTGTGAGTCAGGCCCAAGGTGTCACAAGTTAGAATCATAGAAGAATCATAGAAGATCAGGGTTGGAAGAGATCTCAGGAGGTCATCTAGTCCAGCCCCCTGCTCAAAGCAGCCATAAGTGGACACGGCTGAAAATGGTGGCCGTGGCTTCTTGCTTTGTGCTTGTGTCTCTCAGCAAACTTCGGGCTTGATCCTGCGAGCCCCTCTGGACACACACGACTCACGCTTAGGTGTGTGTGTGCAGAGGATATGCAGGATCGGGCCTTTTACAGGGTAGAAATACCTGGCCAAACCTCTCCCTATGCTCCGTTTCTTGGGCGTCCATTGGTGACTTGTGTGATAGGACAAAGAACACCGGTCCATGGGATTGTGAGATAGCATTGGCAGACTCCCAGGGCCTGAGTCCTCCATGGCTGCATCCATATCGCAAAATGATAGTGTTTGAACCCAGGGTCCCGGCTGGACTCGGGGTCAGACCCTCCACCCCTGTGGGGTCCTAAGACCCTGGGTCCAAGCCCACGTCTGACAGATTTGTGTGTAGATGGGTACGGGGTTAGGGCTTGATCTGAGTCTGAGCCCAGCTTACATTGCAGTGTAGACATTCCCCAAGAAACTGGAGCAAATTTTCCTGAGTGCCTGTTTTCTCAAAGCAAGGACAGAAGAGTTTAAACGGAATATGCCACAGGTATAATGGATGCCTTGAGGGGAGGTGACGGTGGCCTGTGTTGTGAGGCAGCTAATTACTCTGCTGACCTAGTTTGATTAGCTTCAGGGAAGATACATGAATATGAGGCTTATGTGTGAGCAGCACCGACAATAAAAATGATTCATGCATGTTTAATTATGAACGTAGCAGTGGAGACTTTATTTGGGAAACAGATCAGCTCTGTGGTTCATCTAATCCAGTTTCCTGTTTCTGACAATGGCCAGCACCAGCTACTTCAAGAAAATGTGCAAGAAACCCTGCAGTGGGCTGTTAATGGCAGCGTATATGCTGAACGGAGGTAGAAAGAATTTTAATGTCTCCCGAGGCCACCTTTGTTCACTTCACAAATATTTGTTTGGAAAAAGAAACGTCTCTGCTAGTACAGTGAAGCGGGCAACTTTATTGAGATGTCATTCCCTCTCCCATCCCTGAACATTGTTGCTTGTTGCTGTATCCAGAAACTCCAATTTGTATGCGACAAAGCAGTAACACCACGGTGTGTTTAGTTATATAACTGGCTTCTGCATGCTGGACCTTTACATCTCTAAGGAGTGTTCTATCTGCAGAGACTAACAGCCATTCTGGACACGGGGCTGGTGCTTACTGCTACAAAGGAGATGAAAGTGGAGAGCAAATCTTGTAGCCCGCAGCGATCGCTCCTGTATGCACAAGACAAGCATGGAATCTGCACGCGCCTGAATGCATATGGCACATGGGCCTGGATTTGGAGAAATTAGGCCTGGGTAACCTATGTGCTCTAGGCAGCAACTCTGCATATCTCCCCCTCCCCCTCAACCTCCACCCCCCACCCCCTACCCCCCAGGTGCAGTTGGGGAAAATGCCACTTACAGGATTGCCTGGCAAACACTGAGCAGGGAGCCTTTCAGGAAGCTGCAGAAGGGAGAAGGACCCCAAAGTTTGCCTATCCTGGGTGCCTGACACACAGACAGTCTGTGGGGGCTGGGCTAGGGAAGAGGAGGAGGAGTTACCAGGCCAGGAACCTGCTTGACATGCCAAGGCAGACAATGGCAGGACTAAGGTAGCTTGCCCATGGCTCAGGCTGCGGAGCAGACAAAGCGTTCAGATAAGGAAAGTTGCCTGCGTGGAGCCAGTTCCCAGCTGCAAGAGAAGATGCAGCCCCTCAGTTGCTCTTTGAGGGAAAGAGAGAAGGAATGAAAAACCCATGGTCTCTTGGCCCTAAAGTGGGCCATGGAGGAGAGGAGAGTAAGGGCTAGTCTACACTGGCAACGCTAAAATGCTGCATGGCAGCGCTTTAACATGGCTGTGTGGTCGTGGCAGAGAGCTCTCCCAGCACTCTAAAAAAACCCACCTCCACGAGGGGCGTAGCTACCAGCGCTGGTGCACTGTCTACACTGGCGCTGAAACTTGCTGCACTCAGGACCCCCTGAGCGAGAAAGTTGCAGCGCTATAAAGTGCCAGTGTAGACAAGCCCTAAGTGAGCCCTGCTGCTCTTGGGACCAGGCTGGTTCATGACAGGGCTGCAGTTACAGCCTAAGCTAGCTGCTGGTTTTGAACACCGTTCTCATGAGGTCAGACACAGGGTGATCGCTTTGTGAAAAGCGTTCGCCCGCAGGCAATGTGGTGTCTTTGTCTTTTACCATTTTCTGCATGAATTCATGAGAGCTCAGTGATCATCTAGTTTCACCCGCATAGTTGTTATTGGGGCATTTAGTGCACTGGATGAGTACCTCAATGCCCTGATAGCAACTATGTGGGTGAAACCAGACAATCAAATTCAACACCATTAATCTGGGCTTGAATAGGGACTGAGAGTGGCTGGCTCACTACAGAAGCAGCTTTTCCTCTCCTGGAATTGACACCTCCTCATCTATTAATGGGAGTGGACTACATCCACCCTGATTGAATTGGCCCTGTCAACACTTTTCAGAGTAACAGCCGTGTTAGTCTGTATCCGCAAAAAGAAGAACAGGAGTACTTGTGGCACCTTAGAGACTAACAAATTTATTAGAGCATAAGCTCTAGTAGTAGTCCACGAAAGCTTATGCTCTAATAAATTTGTTAGTCTCTAAGGTGCCACAAGTACTCCTGTTCTTCTTTTTCCTGTCAACACTGGTTCTCCACTTGTGAAGTAACTCCCTGCTCTCCATGTGTCAGTATATAATGCCTGCATCTGTAACTTTCACTCTATGCATCCGAAGAAGTGAGGTTTTTACTCACGAAAGCTTATGCCCAAATAAATCTGTTAGTCTTTAAGGTGCCACCAGACTCCTTGTTGTTTTTGTAGATACAGACTAACACGGCTACCCCCTGATACCAGACAATCACTGAGCTCTTGAATGAATTCACACAGGAAAATGGTAAAAGACCAAGACATCACATCACTTGTGGGTGAATGCTTTTCACAAAGTGATCACCCACTATCAGATCATCCTCAAAGGAAACCTGCACAACACTTTCGGAAGATGAGCCTGGAAGCTTAAATTCATAACTTTGCTAGATCCTAAAATCATGGCCTTAATAAAGACCCTGGATTTATGGCTTATTGCAACAATCAGTAACCCACCAACCCCGCTTTCTGTCCTATGCCTGCAGGGGTGTTAATGGGCCTCCTCGCCTTGAATGGTCCCTTAGAATATTTCCTAACGACTTGTGCTTAACAATCTGTTTGATCTTGTATTTAACTGTGATACCCTGTGTACCTTTCTCACACTTGTTTGATGCAAAAGCTGGTCTCTCTCACCAGCAGAAGTTGGTCCAATATAAGTTATTACCTCACCCTCCTTGTCTTGCTAACATCCTAGGACAAAAATGGCTACAACAACACTGCAAACCTCTGCTAGACAGTCTCTTGGCTTCAGTGTAGTTACTGTGTTTAAACCTGGTTGAAAACCCAGGTGCTGGGCTCCCTCTGTGGGACAGAGCTTGCAGGCACTTCTACCACAGAAGCCTTATCACCCCAATGAACACTGCTGTAAACCAGTGCAACCAGGAGCTGCAATGACATTAACTTCCCTCTCAGTCAGTCTGGCCAGCTTGGAGAAGATGAGTCTCTGTTCTAATGCTTGACTCACTGCCACCAGCAAGCGCTGCGAGGGCTGGCTGATGAGGAGGAGAGCCTGGACCTTCCCTGGCCTCACATGCTCTGTTGGAATGGCCGTGTGCTGCAGGACATGCTGGAGAGGTGTGTGAAATGATCCAATTGCCGCAGGTTGAGACCAAAGCGGTCACTCCTAGAACTCAGCACTCTGTAAAGCAGCCCCCTCCCGAGCAACGACATGCTGAAGTAATCTCTGTGTTAAATGGAACAGCGGTAGAACTTCAGCCTCAGTCTCCTGCCATCGAGCACACAAGGCAACCCTGCTCTGCCATTTCTATGCGAGATTGCCAGTCACCAGAGCATAATAATAGTACTTGGGCTTCCTTCATCCGGTTTATAAGCACCGAAGGACCACTGCCAGCTCATTGCATTTCTGGCTGGAAGTGCTGTGCCTACTTTTGTTACAAGCAACTCCTAAGGGAGCAATAACTGAAAGAGATGCGGGGTGGGGGGAAGATTCTTTGTAAGGTTTGCAGTTTGTTTACTCTGTGCATTTGGTTGTTAGTCCTTTGCACTTCCTGGCTCATGCATCACCTGCTGATGTCACTCTTGTGCCAGTTCCTGTCTGCTGATGGGAGTGCACAAGCCCTCTTTTCCCCAAAGCCTGCTAATGCTCTTCCACAGTATCAGGCTCGGGGTCCCTGTACAAATATGTAGCAATAATGACTAACAGCAAAGCTGCAACTGAAGAGGCAGCAGGTGGGCATGTGATCAGAGGGGAAGGGGAGAGGGAAGGGATGGACCCGAGTCTGGTTGCACTCAGCCCCCCGCCCCTCCTAAAACCCCTTACAAACATCAGAAAAAAAGTTGTCATTTTTTAAAAGGAAAATTTCAGGCCCTGTATTTTTGAAAATTAGTCCCTTTAAAATTACAAGGTTGACAGCGTCCCTTCAAATCAGCCTCCCTCACCTGCTGGGTGTGTTTCGCGGGCCCCATTGTACAGACAGGGAGACTGGAACAGAGCGAGGGGAAGCGGATTAGCTCAGGACACAGAGCCAGAGCTGCCGCATCCCCCAAACCCCCTCTCTGACTGTATTAGAGGAATAAATGTGCGACAGAAGCAAAGAGGGCTTAAGGGATGAGGAACTTGCATCTGATGAATACCATTCCCACGTGTAGGTGTTTAATAGGACTATCACATTAAGAGACACTGCATTAATCGTCATGGTAACGAGGCAGTGGTAAACAGTCTGAAATCATCCCAGAAAATAGCTTGCAAGTGTTCACATAGGCTTTAATGTGAATTAACAACCAAGTTGGCAATGATTCAATGTAGCATAAAATGCAACAATCGCATCCCAGAAGTTCCCCCGAAGGATAATTGCAGACTCTTCCCACAGAGCAGAGTAACAAACCGTACACATAACACAGCCAGCCAGTGGGGAGCTGAGCTGAACTGTACAGATGGGACCCCGGAACTGGAGCCAGGACCCTACCGCCTGTCCTGGCAGCCGGCGCTCCTGTCTCTGAAATACAATGGAATGTGACTTGCTTTGCTCCACTGAGAGCTGGTGGCTTCAGCTCTCAGCCCTTTTCCCCTCCTCTCCATGTGCTGCTCTCTGGGGTGGGGATCACTCTGGAATGGAAGCCTCAGGGTCAGTCCCATGGGCATAGTTGTTGGGGGGGACTCATGGAGGGGGGGCTGTGGGGGCATTGCCCCCCTAAACTGCAAGTCCCAGGCAGATGCGGAATTCCCCCCCCCCCCCACACACACATGCATGACCCCAGAGGCCTGACCGGAGCTGCTCCCCAAAATATAGAAGTCAAACTACACCTATGGCCAGCCCTCCCTCTCCAGAGGGGAATCGCCCTCAGCTCCCCCACACAGAGTCCCTCTGTAGCATCCCTCTCCCCTGCAGGCAATGAGCTGTGGTTCCAGGCTCAGGACACAGGGACTGGTGGTGTGGAGGACCTGTGTTTATGGGCTGACACTGGTAGGGTTACCATATCTATTAAATAAAAAAAGAGGACCCTCCATGGGCCCTGGCCCCGCCCATTTCCCCACCCAGCCCCGCCCCAACTCCGCCCCTTGCCCACCCTAGCTCCGTCCCCTCCTCCCTCCCACTCCCAGCCATGGGGAAAGGGCTGCCCGAGGGCTACCGGCTTCATGGTTTGCTGGGCAGCCCCCAGACCCTGCGCCCCCGGCCGGCACTTGCCCAGCGCAGCTGGAGCCCGGGAGGGGAAGCGCCCAGCCGGGGGCGCAGGGTCTGGAGGCTGCACGGCAAACCGTGAAGCCGGTAGCGCTTGGGCTTCGGGCAGCCCCCTTGCCTCCGGATCCTGCGCCCCCAGCCGGGCACTTCCCCTCCCAGGCTCTGGCGGCGCAGGGTCCGGAGGCATGGGGGCTGCCCAAAGCCGGTAGCACTCGGGCAGCCCGGCTCTGTTTAAGAGCTGGGCTGCCCGAGTGCTACCGGCTTCGGGCAGCCCCCATGCCCGGCTCTTAAACAGAGCCGAAGAGTCAGAGGAGGAGCAGAGCAGCCGCAGCTGGAGGCTCTGCTCCTCCCCTGACTCTTCGTCTCTGTTTAAGAGCCGAGCTGCCCCAGCGCTACCGGCTTCGGGCAGCCCCCGTGCCTCCGGACCCTGCGCCGCCGGAGCCCGGGAGGGGAAGTGCCCGGCCGGCGGCTGGGGTCCGGAGGCAAGGGGGCTGCCTGAAGCCCATAGCGCTCGGGCAGCTCGGCTCTTAAACAGAGCCGAAGAGTCGGGGAGGAGCAGAGCAGCCGCAGCTGGAGGCTCTGCTCCTCCCCTGACTCTTCGTCTCTGTTTAAGAGCCGGGCTGCCCGACCGCTACCAGCTTCGGGCAGCCCCCATGCCTCCGGACCCTGCGCCCCCAGCCGGGCACTTCCCCTCCTGGGCTCCGGCAGCGCAGGGTCCGGAGGCACGGGGGCTGCCCAAAGCCCGTAGCGCTCAGCTCTTAAACAGAGCCGAAGAGTCAGGGACGAGCAGAGTCGCCGCGGCCGGAGGCTCTGCTCCTCCCCTGACTCTTCGGCTCTGTTTAAGGGTTTGAGTGCCGAAAGCCGGACATGTCCGGGAAAAAGAGGACGTATGGTAACCCTAGACACTGGGTCCTTACTGCCCCACCCCCCGGGCTCTCAGCTTATGGGCTTTCCCCGTTGAAGCTGCCCTTCCCTTCCCTTAAAATGGTGGGGGACGGGGACCAACCATTGCTGGGAACAGGAGCCATAGAATGATAATACAATCTCTGGCTGTATTACTTTTACCTGGAGAGTGCTGTGCAGGGGACAATGTTCATCCTCTGTTCTAACCCAGCCTGCCAGTCCCATCCCCCTCTCCTCCCAGGTTGATTCCAACCTTTGAAAGGGCTACCTGCCTTGATAGAAAAGAACTGCAGAGAAAAAGTGTGAGTGATGCAATAAATAGATATAGATTTTCTTTCCCTGCAGAATAAATACCAAAGCAGGAAGGGCATGAGGGAACCTCTCCCTGCAAAACACTAGCTTCCATGCTGGGAAATAGCTTTGCAGTCAAACAAAACACCATGGCACTAAATCCTCTCATCAGCTCAAGGGGGGAAAACAAGCCGAGCATGAGCTGCTTCCAAGAATCCAGGGACAGGGTATTAACCAGGAAAGCTCAGAGAGTGGCAGGATCCACCTGCTGCCCCATGCAGCGCAGACTGCGTAATAGAAGAGTCGAGTAGGCTTGTGCAGGATTGCTCCCTCTAGTGTATGGGCCACAATCCTGCTTAGCCTTTTATTGCCAGGATTTAGCAGAGCTGCCCCGCCTCCACCAGGTTATTTCACACTCTAGGACATCTCACCACTCAGAAGTTTTGCCTCTGCTTTATTCAAAATTGTCCTTTGCTCTGTCTTATTCCACCACTCTTAGTTCTATCCCCTCAAGCCACCTTTAATGATTCCCTTTGCTCCTGGGCGTTTGCCCCCTTCGTCCAGGGAGTCACCCCATCGGCATTGGTTGGCCAAACTATATATATTCCTCCTTCTAATCATTCCCCTCAGGTCAGGCCCTCCAGCACCTTCTCTGCTTTTGTTGTTCTTCCCTGGATGGCTGCCAGTTAATTGAGGTGTTTCTGCTACACAGGGCTCAGAACTGGAGGCCAGAGCCATGCAAACAGGGGCTGAGATTCTGTGCTGTTCCTCCAGGAGGCGATTCCAGATCCTGGGCTGTTCTAGGGACCAAAACAGCCCTCAGGGTACATTAGGGCAGCCTCAGGGGTGCTCTAACATACAGCAGCCTTCCAAGGGCTGGCCTTAGGCTAATCCGTGGTCCAGGGCAGCCCAGAATATCCATAGTGCTGAGGCTACAGAGACTCCCTTTCCTGCCCCCAGCATACCCCCTCCAATGAGGGGGGCAGTGTAGGGCAGCTTATGGCAGCTCTGTGCTTGGGAATTCTGCCCTAGCTCCTTGCTGCCCAGCTCCAGCCCCTCTGATGCTGGAGCAGTGTACAGGGGCTGGAGTGGGACACAGGTTAATTCCCAGGATCTATCACCTCCCTGCTAAGTGACGTCTTGTCTCTGCATAAGCAGCCCAGTGGTGTACTGGCTATTTTTGTTTTGGTGCCATGTCACCTGGCAAACCTCTCTCATTTGCTGCCCCTGGTCGGTTAGCACCTTTCCAGGTGTCTCCCTCCCATTCTTAAAAAAAATAGCTAAGCTTAAAGCAGTGTGATGATTAAGAAGCAGCTTTGCTCCTCAGCTGCATAAAGCCACATGCAGCCTAGTTTAAGCCCAAGGCAATACAGATACTGGTAACAACACTCCAGAGAGAGAGCTTTTGTCACAGAAAACAGTTACCTTTGTTCCTTGGGTTGGGGTGAGCTGTGCTTGGTGCAGGGCCTGAGCCGGGGAGGGTACGGAGGGCTGTGTGCCACCTGTACGCTCCCCGGGGCTGTGGGGTAACCTCAGGGCTGCTCTAATCTATGCTGGATAATAGAGGGGCTGCCAAATCAGCTGGGGCTCCCCTGAGTGCTCCAACCATGCCCCTTACCCATGGCATGCTCCCAAGCCATGGGACAGTGGGGGCTGGTGCAGAGCTGGCTGTGTGGCTCTGTTTCACTTGGGGATGCCTCCATGTTGGAAGATGTAACTGCTCAGATTCCCCACTCCAGTGGCACAAAGGGGCTGGATCCGGGGCCAGACTCTGGCCCCAAGTGATCAGAGGCTCAGATTAAACTAAAAGCCCCTCGTGCTCCTCCATAAAGAGAGGGGATGGCCTGGTCCAGGCTGCTCACTGGCACTCTAGTCTGAGGTGCTGATCCAAGAGGGTTCATTTCCTGGCAGAAAGCAGTGCTGGCCCAGGAGAGAGGCCCACATCCTCACAGTGGAAGTTGAAATCAGTGGGAGTTGGGTGCCTAATGCCTCTGAGGAGCTGGACCTAACTTGCCGCTGGATAATTGGAGAGGCTCAGCTACCCAGGGCTCGATCCTGCCTCATTCAGCTGCTGAGGTCAGGATTGGGCCCACTCCACATCCATTAGCACCGTGTCTAAGCAAGCGTAGGAAGGAACGTGCCAGTCAATGCCGAAGACAAACCATTTCTGTCAAACCTGTCCCAGTCTTTGCACAGAAATCCTCAACTGACCTGATCAAATAGCTGCCTTTTCAGCTCCCATAGAAAGAATCACAGCTGGAGGCTTCTCCCTGCTTCTATTATTAAACAGTTGGCATATCTTAGCTGTCGAGAGCCTTCCAGTGTGGGCTCTGGGGATTTCACTGCCCTAGGCAGTCTGGAAAATGCCCACTCTGCTCTAGCCCACACCATCTTTTATGTAGTTTGGGTCACAGACAGAAAATCAGCTCATTGCACAACTTCACCGCTGCCAAACGGACTCCTGGGCCTCTTCCTCTGTGAGTGAGCAGTGGGGCACAGCTTCAGTAACAAGCCAGTCCTCTAGTACATTGCATGGCCTGCCCCTTGAGCTGATGGGAGGATTTAGTGCCATGGTGTTTTGTTTGACTGCAAAGCTGTGTTCTGTAAGGCAAGGAGCAGCCCGGCCCAAAAGTGGGGTGGGTCTGGTGAGCAGGATCCAGGGTGAACAGAGGAAGATGATGCCTGCTGCGCTGGTCAGTGCTGCTGCTGCTCACTGTAACCCAGGCCCCGTTGGGAATGCCGTTTTGGCTTGATGGGGTCAGTAAGCTTGGCCCACCTGGAATGAGTCTAGACGGGAGACGGTCGGGGCGATGAGACTGCAGTTGGTTTGCTGGAGGGATGGCTGGAGGAAAATGTCCTGTTAGGTTTGGAAGAGCTCTCAGCACGTACCCGGTTCACACAATCAAGAGCCGTCTGACATTTCTGCTGTCCTTAAAACGTTGCTGCCTAAGGCAGACACCTGTTCTGCCACGAATGGTCAGGCCAGCTCAGGTGGCTTCCCAGAATAAAACCTCCCTGGCATGGGAGGGGCGGGACACTGGGCCCTGCGAGGAGGGGGCATATAGTAGGAGGACTTGCATGGAGCACTAGATGTCAGAGTTCACTGAGCAGCCGGAGCCCACTAGCACACACAAAGAGTCGAGGAATCAGTGCAACGGTGGGAGATGGCAAGGACAGAGGGCTCGCGCCCGAATGAGCAATTTCATCAAGTGCTGACAACAAAATAGGAAAAGAGGATGCCTGAGAATCTGTGATCAGAGTCTAAACAAAGACCCTGCAGGCCCAGAGTGTTTCCAGGCACCAGCATCCCGAAGGTCCCTTTAGTAATGTATGGCTAAGCCTAATGCTCTGTCATCTGTGCTGACTTACCAGCTGAGTTTGACACAATTGACATGGATTTCTGAGACATCAGCTCCTGGCTAAATGGGGTCTACAGGACTCTACCCTTTCCTTGGCTTGTCTCACTGATGGCCCTGTCCAAGCCCCATCCTGCAAGATGCTGGGTTCCTACAAGTTCCAGTGAAATCACAGAGCATTGAGGATGCCCCTGCTCCACACAGGCATCCTTTGGGGTAAGGACCACAGCTGGTTTGTGCCCTCTTCCTTTGGGTGTTCCTCTGTGGCTGTCTCTCCTAGGTCCAATCCTGCCCCTTTTGAAGTCGATGGCAAAGCTCCCTTTACTGGGAACAGGATAAAGCCTATGACACCTAAATTTGGCAGCAATAGCAGATGTGGGGTAATCTTGCCCCCACATAGATCTCATCCTGATCCTAGATAGAGATCGGCTCAAGCTGTGAAGCATGAAGGTCGACACAGCGGATGAATGGGGGGGGAGGGGTGGTGAGATTTTCAGGCTGTCTGCTTTGGGGTCTCTGCTTCATGTCAGTCATCCCAGCCTGCTGAGTCTGACTGGTTATTTACCTGGCAGCTCCAAGTTGTTGTCCGATTGTGATTGGGCACTGTTGCATTTGCTGCATAGTTCCCTGAGCTGTGCCAGCCATGCAGGGCAGGCTGGGTAGCAGACAGGGAGTCCCGTCTATTGCAGCAGGGCCGTCCCTATGCTTGCGTTATTTCAGTCTAAACAGAAAGAATTTTCCTTTTCACATTGCAGCATTTCTCCATTTGATCCCCCGAATGTTCCAGCTGCTGTGGTTGGTACATTTGTATAGTTCACTCCCCTGAGTTTGCCCTTTCTTCTTGGCCTTGATACTCCTGGAAGATGCTGAATAAATAGTTATGTCATCATCAGAATAAGAGGGTGGCACTTACATGAGGCCAAAGGCTGGAAGCTTTGCAAAGCAGCCTCAATTTCAACCTGAGAACAATGAGAGAAGAGCCCCTTTAGGATTTGAAAGCCCTCCCATTCCATACAATAGGGTAGAGCTGAACAACAAACACCCTCGCAGTCTCCTCAAGCATCTCTCCTTTTCATTCCTAATGCATGGTGTGAGGCTGTGTTGAGATGGCAGCAGTGTAACCCGGACACCACCTCCCCCAGTACGTAGCTCAGTAGCACATTGATTATGTCTACATTGCATCTGCAAACGTGACTCCCAGCCCATATGGACTGACTCGCTCTAGCTATGCTCAAGTTAGCACGCTAAACACAGGAGGAATGTGGACATTGCAGCATGGGTGGCTCGTTGGATCTGAACCCCATTGAATCTGGGGACTTTGGATCTGAACCCACCTCTATGGTTTTGGTTCCAGGTTGGATCCAACCCGGAATGGGGCTATTTTCTGGTTCTAATATACTGAAATCTCAGGAGAACAGCTTGTAAGATTCTAGGACTGTTGGACTCAAACCCTGGCACTGGCTTGGCCTCAAAACTGAACCTAATCTAGATCCACATACCATCTTCTCACTGTATCTCTGCTCCTGCGTCATATACATTCTGCCAGGGATGGGTTTATAGGGCTTGGGACCTGGGCTGAGCCATATGAAACCTGCAATGCAGTGAAGCTCACCTGGTTCTGGGTGTGGTTAGAAATGTGAAGATCAGCCCCTGTTAGTGAACCTGGCCTCCTTTATGGTAACATGCAAAACCCATGGCTCCACCCTAATATTTCACCCAAATGGAGGAATTCCTCTTTGAAGCACATGTACTAGCACCCCTGGGTATGTCATCTGCAGGGATTGACCCTGGGATCTCTGGATTTAAAAGCATGAACTGCTACTGTTTGAGGTAAATGATGAGGTCCATCAGCTGCTAGATCTAGCCACAGGAGGGGTTAATGGGGTTACTCACAAACTATGAGAAACATTTGATCTGTTCAGACAACCTGGAAACAAAGCAAAAGTCTAAATGTGAGGAAGAATCTATTTGCTGCTAATATTCCACCTCGCTCTAGTAGAGGAAAACAACAAACAAAAGCGACTCTATGAAGGAACCTTCCTGTGATTCTGGGTCAGATCCTCAGCTGTTGTAAATGGCTGTAGCCCCATTGGTTCCAGAATCGTGTGGCTTGGGAGTCCAATGACACACCCCAAAAAGGAAGCAGTGAACAGTCCATGAAGACCTGATAGTCTAGAATTCGTTCAGTTATGCTATTCAGCAACTATCTGTCACAAATATATTAGTGGGAGTCAGGAGAGCATCTGATACACAAACGGGGCTTAGGTAATCACATAATTTATTCACAATGAAACACACTAAGCAGCCCCTGCTATGAAGCAGACTGGGACACTTTGACTTTTGTTGGTCACAACAACTGCTATAAATCTTGCAAGAGTCCCAATGTAGCAGGCAGTGTCATTGCTTGAAGAGGGATCTAGGTTTTGCTTCTAGTACAAAAACAGATCTGCCGATCACATGGGTGTGCTCCATAGATCACAGCTTGGGACCCACTGGTGTAAAGTATGAGTGATGTTCAAATAAATGGGAGAAGTGTGTTGGAAAATCCATACAGGAAACAAGGATATTCATTACTAACAACACTAGCCAACTTGCCAACAGCTCTCCAGCCAGCATATGAAATATCTTTGACCTGAGAGTATTCTGACACCTCTAGTGGGAGAGAATTACTAACAAGGAAGACGGATCTCTCCCCAGACTTGAAAATGAAGAGCCAAATGCTTGACTCACACAGAGGGACTGATTCTGGCTGCATGCAGGTGTAAATCAGGCATAAGGCCATTGAAACCTGTGATGTTACCCCCTTGTAGCACTGGGGTGACCGTGTCAGCAAGAGGAGAATCAAGCCCACAGCATCTGTGTAAGTGGGATAACACTTAACTACAAACAGCCAACTCTCCTGTAAGAAGCTATTGACTGGCCAGAGAAAAAGTCACTAAGCACTGGTGCTTGATAGCGCCGCATATATCCTTTTCACATTTATAGACACAGCATTAGTCATTGTCATGGAAACAACAAGTCAGTGGTAAACAACAGGAAATGATCCCAGAAAATATCCTGCCATGTTTGCACAGTCTTTATAATGGGACTTAACCATCAAGACGGGAATGATTCAATGTAGCATAAAACCCAACAACAACATCCCAGAGGCTCCCCCAAAGGATAATTACAGTCGCTTCTAGCAGAGCAAAGTAAAAACTTACAATGAAGGAGTGAGCCCCTATCACTGTGGTCCCCTGCGTAGCCTTGGCTTGCCAAACAATGCCCTGAGAAGGGAGCTGAGTCCAAGAAATACAGTCAAGAAGACTGTGTTTTAATCCTCCTTCATATGGGACAACTGCCACATCACCAGCCTGGCTGGTTAGAAATACACTGCTCTCCAAAGGGGAAACGGGATGCTGTGTTCCTTACACTGCTCAGCGGTGTTAAATAACAAGCCGACTGTGCAGGGATAACAGGAAACAAGGGGTGCCGGTGTCAGGGAGAGCTGCAAGTGGGAGCATCTTAACTCAGCCCCACTGTGCAACATGTGATCCACCTTAAGAAGATAGAAACGGAGGGGATGTGCCCCACTCAGGGCCGGCTCCAGGCACCAGCCCACCAAGCATGTGCTTGGGGCGGCGCCTGGAGGGGGTGGCGCGGCGGGGCGCTCTGGCCAGTTGGGGAGAGTGGAGAGCTGGGGCAGGCTCGCCGCTCTCCCCCCGGCACTCTGGCCGCCGGGGAGAGCGGAGAGCCCCGGCCGGGCTCGCTGCCCTCCCCCCGGCACTCTGGCCGCCGGGGAGAGCGGAGAGCCCTGGCTGGGCTCGCCGCCCTCGTCCCGGTGCTCCGGCCGGTCGGGGATTGCGGGCCCGCGGCCGGGCTCGGTGCCCTCCCCTGCCGCGCTGGTGGGGGGGGGGGGCGGCGGGTGGCTTTTTTGCTTAGGGTGGCAAAAAAGCCAGAGCCGGCCCTGGCCTCAGTACCAGAAACTATGTCCCTCTCTGGCTCTCGCTCTTATGGATGAAAGGAGAGGAAGACCTAGGGGAAAGACAGAGGCTACATCTACACTACAGGGGGGAGTCGATTTAAGATACGCAAATTCAGCTACGTGAATAGCGTAGCTGAATTCGACGTATCGCAGCCAACTTACCCCGCTGTGAGGACAGCGGCAAAATCGACCTCTGCAGCTTCCTGTTGACGGCGCTTTCTCCCACCTCCGCTGGTGGAGTAAGAGCATCGATTCGGGGATCGATTGTCGCGTCCCGATGGGACGCGATAAATCGATCCCCGAGAGGTCGATTTCTACCCGCCGATTCAGGCGGGTAGTGTAGACCTAGCCTGAGATGCAGAACTGGCAAAGCAGCAACAGGAGTTAATTAAGTTTTAGGCCTAAACTTCCACCAGGTTCTGCCATGCACTGTAATGAAATAGCAAATGATCTCCCCCTAGTGTCTGTACAGAGCAAGGTGCTCTTCATTGCCAGAGCCGCCCCATAGAAAAGCGTTCAGACATGTGGCCCCTAGCAGCCAGATTGAACCCCAGGAGGCAGCAGATGTCAGATCTGTGGCTCAGTTCACAGACCTGGTAGCATACAGTCATGCCAGGGGATGCTGGGGATACATGCAAAAGGCAGAGATTTAAAACAGGAACATCCCTGCCATCTATATCTAGAAACTACTCGTAAAGGGAAAGGAGCCCTGAGTTAATCAAATCTCTTCCTCCAAGCAACATACAATCAAATGGAGCAGAGCAAGGAGAGGACACTCACAGCCATGTTATTTGGATATAAACCACAATGCATTTCAGAACGCCCACGCCCCAAGTCTCTGGCCGCCTATGAGGGAAGCAGCAGTGAGAGAGCAAAGAAGCAATATCCTGCTAGACAGACAAAATGAGAAACTGATGGATCAAAGCAATAAACCCTCTAGTAAAGAGGGAGGAAAGGTGAATGCTCCCAAATGCAGGGCAGAGCACTTCTAATCAGAGAGATCTGAAATGCAATGCTCTCGGCTAAGGGGGTCAGTGTGCGATGCAATAACCAGCCCCTTCCCCTTCGCTTACAATGCCCTCAAATGATGTTTCCAACCAGTGATTACCAGATCAAATCAAATGCTTTACTACTGCTCTCACGGACAACACCCGTCCACTCTTCCCCATGTATCAGCTAGGCCTCATGGACCTTCAAGAGTCTGCCAGCAGGGCAGATCAGCAGGAGAGGAGTGACTGTTTTCCCAGGAGGCACTATGGGTAGCCCTTTCCAGAGCCGAGATGTGTCCCTGCTGCAGTGGAGTCTATTGCTGGACTCTGTGCTGCCTCTCCAAAGGGAATGTTCTCAAAAACTGCAGCTCCCAGCCTCTGGGAGATGGGGGGTGCTGGAAAGGCCCACCCTCCCATAAGATGCCTCGTTTAAAGAGAACTAACAATCAGAATTCTGCACTCTGAGGGTTATTCACTATCTACCTGTGGGGTTGCCAAAGGGCAGATGGAGTTCACCGGTGTAGCCCATGGACTCCCTCTTCCAATGCTGAAGTGCAGCCCACAGAGACCATAGGTCCCATCATGCAATGTGCCTTCTTCATAAAAGTGGCCCTTTGCTGGGAAAAGTTTCTGCTATTTCACTTGGTCAGAGCAGACCAGACACTATCTGCATGCCTTTAAAGTTATAGCTCCAGGTTCATTCCTCCACTGGGAAGGCCTGAAATCAAGGAATGAGAACCACAGTTATGTCCCCCGACCCAATATAAGTGTTACCTGCTGTGAACTGGAAGGGGTTAAGGAGACCCAGTAGGCCCATTAACTCCACAGGTTGCCCCTGGAGAGAGAGCCAGGGAGCAGGGAATTGATTTCAGTCAGGTTCAGCTGGGCAGGAACAGGCAGGGCCTATAAAGCCAGGTAGCTGGCACAGGCAGGCTGCTGCTGGGAAAGGGCAGTCACTCCCTGGGAAGGTGGAGGAAGGTTTGGAGCTGGTACACCCAGAGCAAGAACAGGAAGCAGTCCAGAGAAGGAGCAGTGAGGGCTGGGAGAGGAAAGCCCAGAACTGCTGGGTTGAGGGTGTAGAGTAGAGTTTGGGCCCCAGAGTAGAGGGTGGGCCCGGGTTCCCTTACCAGCCACTGGGGAAATGGCACTGTCTTGGCAGAGAATGAGAAGACTGCTGTGTTTATGGAAAGACTTTGATTCCCTGGAAGGGGGAAAATGCAGAGGGCCAAGCCACGAAGGGAGAGCAACAAGAGTTGCAGAGAGTGGGCGAAAGAGGAAGCAGGGCACGCAACAAGCAGCAGAGAAAGAGGCATCATACTTGGAAAGAGCTAATCCTCAGAGCAGCCAGGAGGAGGCGCCCTAGTGGTGAGTCAACACCATGACACTTTTGCTTAATACACGCTGCTGAGATGGAGTAAGTTTATTAACAAAGAACATAGATTTAAGCGATTTCAAGCAAGAGAGAGAGAAGCCTATGAAAGGGTTACAAACAAAACAAAACTAACACACTTTCTAGTGTCTAAACCTTAATTCTAGCAAGAAAAGGCTCTGCCTAACATGGTTTCTAACACCAAGTTGTCAGCATTCTCCAGCCTGCTCAACAGTAGGACCCCTCTATCCGAGATACAGAGGTATGGCTTCTTGGTTCTCCTGGGTGATGGATGATTTCTATGTCCCCATTATATTATCCCAAAGTTCATTGTCTCTGTTTCAAGAGCTAGGAAGGCTTCCTGGGGGTGCAGACTCCATCCCTGGTCATTGTTGTTAAGCGGTGATCTCGCCAACTTGCTAGCTTGATGACTTCGTTTACCTTACATTTAAATGTACTTTTCATTGCCCTCTGTGATCATGCTGGTCAGGCAAGTAAATACACGTTTGTTTGTCTAGAGCAGGCTGGGCTTTATGCGCTGCTGGCCAAACACATTTTCAGAACATATTTCCAGCACAGTTATAACTCTTTGTACACATCCCGTACATACATCATGCAGTGATTGCCAGGACCAGCATGTTACCAGTTTGTAAATGATAATAGTCTTTATTAGTATTACCAGTTATAATAGTAACTGCTGTTACTATTATAACTGGTAATAGTCTTTTAGATACAGACTATTACACATGTAAATCTGTTTTGCCTCCTTTGTCTGTTTACAGATTCCAAAACATAATATCAGAGCGTATTCATAATTTCACATACACCATAGTTACCTATATTGCACAGTGATATTAAGAACCAGCACAGTGTTAGCTTTGAAATGATATATTACAAGCTGCCTTTTAAATGAATATCATGACATCAGTGTGTGAGGTGTATTGAGCTGGTGGACACATGGGGAAGGCCTGGGAGTTAAATCCACACTGCAGAGAGAGGCAGTGTGGAATTGTGGCTAGCGTGCTAGACTGGCAGTCAGGAAATTAGGATTCCCATCCCAGTTTGGCTACTGGCCTCTGGTGGGATCTTGGTCTAGTCACTTCCCTGCTCTGTGCCTCTGTTTCCCCTTTGTCTGTCTTGTCTATTTAGATTGAAAGTTCTTCAGGGCAGGGACTGTCTCTCACTGCATGTCTGTGCCTAGCACAGTGGGGCCTGATCTTGGTTAGGTTCTGCAGGTGCCTCCATAATACATGTAACAATAAGCCTGTATCTCAAACCAGGCAACGTACGGAATACCAGGGAGACATAAATGGGGCACTGACACAGATGGGGGCAAACCGAGTGTAGCTGTAGCAGTGTCAGTCCCAGGATATTAGAGAGACAAGATAGGTGAGATAATACAGAATATGTGCCAACTACTTATGCTAAACAATCTGTTCCACCTTGCCTTTAGCTGTGACCCTGGCGGAACCTTTCCCAGGCCTGAAGAAGAGCTCTGTGTGGTTTGAAAGCTTGTCTCTCTCACCAGCAGAAGTCAGTCCAATAAAAGATATTACCTCTCCCGCCTTGTCTCTGTAGTGTGCAGAGAATGTCACCTAATGTCCATGAAGTGTGCGTTTGTAACGGGAGGAATCAGTGGTTAGCAGGAGCTAATCTCCGGCTCTGAATATGTTTTAGTCTTGATGTTGACGAGCGGACCTGACACCAGACAAACAACCATCACGTCTAACGGCTGACAGCTCAGCCTGAACAGAGCGGGCTGTAAATGAAAGTCAAGGACAGCATGTAGATATGAGCTCTCTGGGACATTTCCTGTCAGATGCCCGTCACTTGGCTGACCAGGTCAGTGAACACACACTCAGGGTCTGTCTAGCCGGCAATCGGAGGGGTGACTGCAGCACTTGTAGATTAGGGTTGCCATCTCTGAGACACAGAAAAAAATGGCCACTGGCCACCCCCACCTCCCAAAAAGGGTCCTAGTGCTGACTGTGATGGGCTGGATCACAGAAACCCCCTGGGTTTCCAGACTACTTCTGCCCCTGATTTCCTGCCCTTGCAGCTTAGGACTTCAGTGCCCTGCCTGGTTTGAGCCAGACCCACTAGCCTGCTGCAAACCCAGACCCAGGGTCTGAACCACATCCCTTAACAGCTGTAGGTTTAACTGAAAGCAACTTACAGAAGTGTTCCTGTCTTTAACACTCAAATGCCTAACTCCCAATGGGGTCTAAACCCCAAATAAATCTGTTTTACTCATAAATTGTTCGCCCTCTATAACACTGATAGAGAGATATGCACAGCTGTTTGCCCCACCCCCCAGGTATTAAGGCATCCTCTGGGTTAATTAATAAGTAAAAAGTGATTTTATTAAATACAGAAAGTAGGATTTAAGTGGTTCTAAGTAACAGACAGAACAAAGTGAATAACCAAGCAAAATAAAATAAAACACGCAAATCTAAGCCTAATACAGTAATACAACTGAGTACAGATAAAATCTCACCCCGAAAGATGTTTCAATAAGTCTCTTTCACAGACTGGACACCTTCCTAATCTGGGCACAATCCTTTTCCCTGGTACAGCCCTTGTTCCAGATTAGGTGGTAGCTAGGGGATTCCTCATGATGGCTCTCTCTTTTCTCTGTTCCACCAACTTATATATAAGGCAGGAATCCTTTGTCCTTCTCTGGGTTCCCACCCCCCCCCCCCTTCTCAATGGAAAAGCACCAGGTTAAAGATGGATTCCACTTCAGGTGACATGATCACATGTCATTGTAAGACTTCATTACCCACTTGCCAGTGCACATGTATACAGGAAGACTCACAGATAAAACAGAGCCATCTGCAGTCAGTTGTCCTGGTTACACACAATATGTGTATTATTATTTTACCATTTTTCTTTATCCTAACATGGCACCACAGTTCAGACTATGGGAGTGGGAATTGTAGAGCGCTTTCATGTGTCCCAAGCGAAATAGAAAACAGCACATTATATCCCTTAGTTTTAACCAGCCTTGCCAGCTATGTACACGTGTCACTTCTCGTGTAGACATGCCAAAGCTGGCTTCGATCTAGCTAGGTGGAATAACTATAGCAGTGAAGCCACAGCAGCACGGGCTGTACAAGTCTGCCCGAGACCCTGGGTATATGCTCTAGTCTAGTGCAGTGGTTCCCAAACTTTAACAACCCACGAACCCCTTTCACTAAAATGTCAAGTCTCATGAACCCCCTCCTAAAAATGAATATTTTCAGGGATTTTCTCCCTTACCTGAGGATAAAGTATAAAAGCAGTGATCTTGGAAGTATAAAATTTGTTTTTATGACATGCTTATTACACACTATTTATTACTTATCATTACAGTATTTTATTATATTATGAAAACGGCAACACTCTTCCAAGATCTCACTTTTGTAGCTTGTATCACTTTGATTAAGCCTCTTATAAGACAAGGCTCCTAGGTTTCATCAAGGAGTATCAGATGTGAAACAGCATGAAGGTATTTAAGAAGCCAACTCAAAGAGTTCCTCCTACACAACATTTAGGTCTTGAGCAGTCCAGGCAAACAACGCACATTACAACAAAGCTTAAACTTGTTCTTCATAATAATTTTAAAAACAATACTAGCAGCCTATTTAATTTTAAAAACAGCAAAAAAATATCCACCTCCCTGTCCATTTTTTATAAGGAGTCTTGAAGTTTAAATCTCCTCAGTGTGATAGATACGCTTGCTTTGATCTGCATAGCTCTTGGAAGTCCCCAGGGCTCCGGGCTGCTGGCCCTGTGCTGCCTGGGATCCCTAGGGACAGCTCTGTCCACCATTAGGGAATTTTTTCCTGAGAACCCCCTGTAACATTTCGTGAATCCCCAAGGGTTCACAAACCCCAGTTTGGGAACCACTGCTCTAGTGGCTACCCCATGCTGCCATAACTTCCCTGCTGTTATTGGAGCTAGCTAGATGAAAGATGAAATCTATTTCCCCGTGTTAAGTATCCTCACACCTTCTTGTCAACTGTCTGGAATGGGCCATCTTGATTATCACTACAGAAGTTTTTTTCTCCTGCTGATAATAGCTCATCTTAATTAATTAGCCTCTTAGAGTTGGTATAGCAACTTCCACCTTTTCATGTTCTATGTATGTATATATATCTTCTTACTATATGTTCCATCCTATGCATCTGATGAAGTAGGCTGTAGCCCACGAAAGCTTATGCTCAAATAAATTTGTTAGTCTCTAAGGTGCCACAAGTACTCCTGTTCTTTTTGCGGATACAGACTAACACGGCTCCTAATTTTACTAGGCCAGTGCATCGGACAGGACACTTTCCTACAGCATCGGCTCAGCAGCAGCCCATAGCGACATTCCCCGGTAGCCAGGTCCTCACTGTGCAGACAGACTCCGCTCTACAAGGGAGCTGGGGAGTTTTCGAGTTGTTTTTATGACTTAATGTTTTCAGTACACATCCTGCAAAGTGGCTCTGCTCGAACTTGGCTGGGCCTCCTGGGTTCGTTTAAACCATTTGTCTCTTTCCTTTTTAAAGTGGGGCATGGTGCCAGATTGGCAGCTCTTGAGAGCGGCATCCTCTCCTTTCTCTGACAGTAGGCTGTAGACAGGGCCAGGGCTATCTCCTGCCACCGTGCCTCATCCCTAGCCTGAAAGCAGCTATCCTTCCTAGGGACGGAGTTGTTCAGTCTGACCTCTGAGTCCCAACTTGGCATCTCTGCGGAGACTGTCACTTAGCACCAAGGACCGCAGGATGCCTTTTGATTTTAAGCAGCGTTTGCTGTTGGCCTCCACACTTGAAAATCAAGGGCACAATGAGGATCCAGATGTGGCAGTGGTTTCTGTTATTTTATTTTTTTGCTGTTATTCATGAATTTATTATTCATATGCAACATGAGTAACTCCTTACCAACAAATACATTGAAGCTGCCAACTCAGTTCCTACTGTGGGTCTCTGAACAGCCCCCAAGTAATAGTGGCTCTCAGTCACTACCAGCTGGAACCCATTAAAACCAGTAGCCTAGGAGAGAAGGTCTCCAGATCTCTCTGTCAATCTCAGTGAAGTTGTCTGCTTATCTGTATTAGGCACTTATGTGGTTTCTATCACTATAGCATCTCACCTGCAGGGTAGTATCCCCATTGCACAGATGGGTAAACCAAGGCACAGAGAGGCTAAGTGACATGCCTAAGGGCACATTGCCCCAAACTCCCTGAGCCAGGAATTGAAACAGCTCTCCAGGTCCTGCCCCAATCACTAGACCATCCTCCCTCTGGTAAAGCGGCTAGGTTGGCGTTAAGTACTGCAGGGGCACAGGTTGAGTTAGACGTTATTTATCATTTTCATTGCGGTAATTCTTAAAGGTCATAGTAGTCGAGGTCAGTCCCCATTGTGCTGGGCTCTAGACAAACACGTACAATGATGCTACCCTGAAGAGCTTACGGTGTAAGGCCCGGCTCCTGCAAACACTACAAAAGTGCTTGCCTTTGTGCATGTTAGTAGCCCCATTGAAACCAATAGCTTTACGCACATGAGGAATTCTATCTGCATGCTTCAGGCTTTGGGGGTTTGGGCCTGAATGTATTAGTAATCTCAGAACTAGTCATAAGTGACTAAGAGAGGGAAGGATTCCTGAGGACTTGTGGGAGAGCTGGCTTTTGGGGCTCACCAAGCCTACAGAGTGGTATAGGCCCTCTGCTCAGGGGCCCTCAGTATGGGGGAGAGTGCTATAGTCAACATGGGACTGGGGGGTCTGCCTCTGTCTGCATGGAAGGAATAGGAGATTTAGGGCAGCGGAGAGCAGTGGGGTGAGCAGAGGGGTGGGGTGGGGTGGTGGCTTGAGACCAGTGGGTGTGTGGAGCGGTGGAGGGGGGGCTGGTGGGCAGTAGGGTGTGAGGAGAGTTGGAGGGGGGCTGGAGGGCAGTGGGGTGAGGGGAAAAGTGGAGGGGGGCAGGGCGGTGAGTGGAGGGGGCTAAAAGCACTATCGATGTATTGACTGGATTGTAAAGGTGCTTGTGGCTTGTATAGCTAACCACAGAGAGATAAACAGAGCTAGCTCCGCCTGCTGCTTTCTCTTGGTGCCTGGTGGGCTAGTTGGAAGTAGGCCACGATTCTTCCTGGGACCTGCTACCCCATAGCTTTGCAACTCGTGTGGTCACTGATCCCTGTGCAAAGCAGGGGAGAATCAGCTCCTGATGCGTGCAGAGGAGGGGAAACTTCATGGAAACTCCTCCAACTCACCCCCTGTGGAAGGAGGAGGCTGGGGCTTCCATACTGATCACTGTGAAGCATAGGCGGGGGGGTGGTGTCAGAGCCCACACTCCATCCCAAACTGCAACTTCAAAGCACTGTCTAGACCAAGGGTTGGCAACCTTTCAGAAGTGGTGTGCCAAGTCTTCATTTATTCACTCTAATTTAAGGTTTCACGTGCCAGTAATACATTTTAACGTTTTTAGAAGATCTCTTTCTAGAAGTCTATAATATATAACTAAACTATTGTTGTATGTAAAGTAAATAAGGTTTTTAAAATGTTTAAGAAGCTTCATTTAAAATTAAATTAAAATGCAGATCTTATCAGTTTAGTGTGATCCTTGCCCTTGCTGAGTTTTCCAATGTCTGGCACCTATTTGGATACTTTAAGCTGCACGCAGGCTTCTGAGTGATCAGTTGTTAACCAGCTCCGAGAGGGACAGAGAACAGATTTCATGTGTGAATATACCTGTTCACACAGGTATGTGGATCCAAATGCTGAAAGCATTGCAAACGCAATTTTCTCCAAACAGTTAAATTTCACTGGCAGGGACGTCCAGCAGGTCAGAATAGAGGCCCCATGATCTCTCTCGGTAGCTACAAGTGCACTCTGCAGATCTCTAAACTTTGATGCCCACAACTCTGAGCTTTTTAACTGAATGAGCTGTATTTCGAAATCTTCAACACCCATCCACTGAAATACAGACAAATCCAAGTCACTTTCGTTGAACTTTTCAGGTTTAATTAGAAAAGAAAGCATTGTGCCAAATCTCTGGAAATCTTGAAATCTGTCAGAAAATTCTGATTGCAGTTCTTGCATGTACATTCTAATCTCAACATCAAATGCAGTGCACTGTTCCACGTGGCGTGATAGTGCTGTAAGCAGCAAATCAGGACTTACAAATATCCCAGCACAGTGGCGCTGGAACAATTTTTAAGGTGGGGGTGCTGAGCTATGCCCCCTCTTGCTCCTGTCTGCACCCCTCACTGCCCCAGGCTGGGGCCAGTGGGCCACAGCTGGGGGCAGCTGCAGAGCCCCGGGCCGGCGGCTGGGACCCCAAGCCGGCAGCAGAGCCCCCTGGACCGGCAGGGGGCCAGCAGTGTGAGTGCCACTGAAATTCAGCTCGCGTGCTGCATTTGGCACGCGTGCCATAGATTGCCTATCCCTGATCTAGACGGTTATTAGCGTGCTAGCATGAGCCCTGCTAGCCCAAGTCTGTCGACCTAGGCTGGAAGGCTCGCTCCGGGGGCAGTGTAGACATGTTCTTAACGGCCAACTTGTTATCATTCATCAGCCACCTGTCGATAGGCACCTTGATTCCATAGTAGGTGACTTCTCTCCCCACTTTGCCATGTCCATCTAATCTAGGCTCTGATCCAGCAAAGCACTTCAGTAAGTGCTTAACTTTAAGTAGCTGATTAGTCCCACTGAAGTTAACTAAGGGCTTGTCTACACTGGCACTTTACAGGGCTGCAACTTTCTCGCTCAGGGGTGTGAAAAAACATCCCTCTGAGCGCAGCAAGTTTCAGCGCTGTAAAGCGCCAGTGTAGACAGTGCAGCAGCGCTGGGAGCTACACTTCCAGCGCTGATAGCTAAGCCCCTCATGGCAGTGGTTTTTCTCTCTCTCTCTCTCTCTCCCAGCGCTGCGCCACGACCACACAAGGCATGTTAAAGCATTGCTGCGGCAGCGCTTTAGCGTTGCCAGTGTAGACTAGCCCTAAGGTACTTAAAGTTCAGCATGTGCTTAAGTGCTGTTGGATGAGTATCAGTTATCCAAAGGGTAGTGAGAATGTCTTTCTGTAGTGAATTCCTCCACCTCCTCCTTCCTGACACCCCCCTCTCCCCCACGCTTGGTTACTGGGAGATTTCAGCACATTGACTTGATTTCCATTTTAGCTTTGCAGTTCATCTTTAGCTTCTGGTTCTCTCAACAGCACACCTCTGCGCATAGTTAATCACAGCTCACTTCCCTTTATTTTCTGAATTATTCTGAATCTGCAGTAAATCCTGCAGGGAATAGATGCAATTATAGAAAGAAATGTTTATTCAAAAGGCAATTTTGTGCCACAAAAACCAATATTAGGACAATTGTCCTTTAGTTGTTTGCAATGTTGCCAACTGCCATTTGTTACTGCTATTATGTCCCAGATGTCAACATCCCCTGCACCTTGGTGATGTATCGTGCTGGGTTTCATGTACAGCTATTCTGAGCCTACAGAATTCAGCTGTTCTTCCTTCTCTTCCTCCATCACGTGAGCACAGATTCTTAACTTGTCAAGCAAAAACCTGCCACAGCCGTAAAGCTCCTGTAGAGAGGACTATTTTTGATCTCTCTTGGCTGATGAGCGTTTTGGTATTAATATCTCCTGCATGTGTCAGTGGGGTCAACAATTGAAAGGTGCATTTTTTTTTTTGTCACTGATTTGTGGGTTTGAGTAATGTGGCACAGGAAGGAGACTGAGCTATTGAGCTGCAAACCTGCATTGCATTTTCCTATCTAATGGTCCCTTCTGGCTTTAAAATCTATAAAGTGAGGAATGCGCATAGGCAGTGTCATCTGAAAATTAACAGGCCTGTTTGTGTTAGTTTTCGCTATACAGTAAAAAACAGCATCAACAGCAGAGGGTAGAGTACAGGATGGGAAGCCAAGACTTCTGGTTTCTGATTTTGGTTCTGACATGGACTTACTGTGGCTCAGTTTCCTCACCTGTAAACTAGATGTAATGATGCTTATCCGCCTTTATAGTGCATGTTGAGATCTCTGGATGAGATGCACTATATAGATACACTCACAGTCAGAATGACTTTGTGCATTGAGAGAGCAACAAAACAAGCATGAACAAATTGAGGTCTCTGGGAGAGCAGGTATTGTGACATCTCCTTGCAGTGTAGATTCCCAGAAGAACATGACCGTATTTTCAGTATTGGTGTTTGCTTATGCAGGATATAGTGAGAGAGGAATTGTAGGAGCATTTTTAAAACAATGTTAAATTGAATGGTATGTTTAAAGCTAAAATGGGAGGGATAACAGCAGTGCTTGTGGAAAGGCAGCATGGCCCAATGACTCAGGCGTTGGCCTAGAACTCAGGACAGTAGGATTCTAATCCCAGCTCTGACTTGCTATGTGACCTAGGGTAGAACACTTCACCTGTTTTCACCCCCGTCCTGGGTCTTATCGATTTAGATTGTAAGTGCTGTGGAGTAGGACCTGTCTCTCACTCTGTTTTGTACAGCGCCTAGAGCAGCAGGGCCCCGCTCTGAGCTGGAGCAGCTAGGCCCGAATGTGATGCAAATAATAATTCCATCCTGCACCACTGAGGGAATTGTTCACCGCGCACAGTCAACCTGTGGAACTCTTTGCCAGAGGATGTTGTGAAGGCCAAGACTATAACAGGGTTTAAAAAAGAACTAGATAAATTAAGGGAGGATAGGTCCACCAATGGCTATTAGCCAGGATGGGCAGGGATGGTGTACCTAGCCTCTGTTTGCCAGAAGCTGGGAGTGGAGACAGGGGATGGATCACTGATAATTGCCCTGTTCTCTTCATTCCTTTTGAAGCACCTGGCATTGGCCACTGTCGGAAGACAGGATATTGGGCTAGATGAACCTTTGGTCTGACCCAGTATGGCCGTGCTTACGTTCATTGAAACTCCTGTCTGGGAGGCTTGTGGTGCTGCTCTGGGAAGTGTAAGAGAGAGTGAGGTGCAGTAGCTTGTGAGATGAGTGGAACCTTCAGCATGACACTGGGACTTTTCCCCTTTACTGGGTGAACTGTTGCACAGTCAAAGAAAGTCACTCAAAGGAGGTTTAGGGCAAATCCAGGCTGGAAAGGGCTCTGTGCAGAGAGGAGAGGCCTGGCCAGAGGAAATACGGTTGCCCCTGGAGAAATTGCTGTTTTTGTCCTACTACTGTGATACAGGTTTGTTCATTTCCTAACCCTCTCTCTTCCACTCTGAGGGCAATGCTAGCAATGAGTGATTAGAGCAGGTTGAATGATCCCTTCAGAATAATATTCACTACACATGTAGCCCCTTTATTGGATAGTGGGTGAATCAAAAAACATGTCCTGATTTTTGTGAATGTAATTATTATGCCTAAGTCTTTGCCCGGTAGTTTGGACAAATGATTTTCAGCCCATTGGTCATTTGCAAACTGTTTGTCAGGTATTCAGTATTTCTCATTTGCACTGAGCAATTGGTCCATTAAGTCAAATGGTAATGCTGGGCGAGTCTGACTGGAGACTGAACCATGTTAAGCAGAAGAAAAATGAATGGTGAAAAACAAATGTTCTATGCTGAGTTCAGAGGGGTAGCCATGTTAGTCTGTATCAGCAAAAACAATGAGGAGTCCTTGTGGCACCTTAGAGACTGACAAATTTATTTGGGCATAAGCTTTCGTGGGCTATAGCCCACTTCATCAGATGCATGGAGTGAAAAATTCCCAACTTAATGGGCCACATCCACCCTAATTGAATTAATCTGGTTAGCACTGACCCCCCCACACTTGGTAAGGCAACTCCCATCTTTTCATGTGCTGTATATTTATACCTGCATACTGTATTTTTTACTCCATGCATCTGATGAAGTGGGCTATAGCCCACGAAAGCTTATGCCCAAATAAATTTGTTAGTCTCTAAGGTGCCACAAGGACTTCTCGTTGTTTTTTCTGTACTGAATTTTCAGACAGATATTCATTCTAAAGTCCATGAAATGGTTGCAACCTTTTCATAAGTAAGCAAGCCGTTCTCCAAATATTCACCAATAACCAATAAGATGGCTGCACAGTGATCAAGCTTCGTGCTTCTGGTCACAAATATTTGAAATCAGTGTTTCTATTAACTCTTTGACGAGCCCTTTAAATGACTTACAAAAATCCAGTTGACTGGTTTCTAAACCCCATTGTTCCCAACTCTAGCTGAGTTTCACTGGCCTCATAAATTCTGTGTTCAAAAATCCAGGGCAATAAACTTCAGTCATTTTGTCACTATGGAAAATTTATAGGTTTCTGAAAATGTAAATAGTGAAAAAGGAGCAAGAATGAGGCTATTTGTATGATTTGTGTCAGCAAAATTGTCCACTGAATCTAGTGGCAAATACAGATGTGCATTTGGAACGCTTGTTTTCGAAAGAAATAGTGTGGGATAATGATATGCAACTCACCTGAAAATTGACTCTTACAATTCATGTTTGGAGCACCCTCCCTCTGCTCGTTTGCTGTGCATAGCCATAAACTGTGCTCTTGGAAAGTGCTCAGACAGGTTCTACAGTCATAAAAGGGAAAAGGATGCTAATCTCAGGCATTTTGGTCCCCATTGGAGCCTTCATAGCTCAAAGCAAGACAACTTGCAAACATCTAACTCAGATGGAGAAGAGGAATTGCATGAAAGGTCAGGTGCAATGCTAGGAAACAGACTGAGGCAAGAGCAGCTAATTGCTTTAGATTCCTTGCAACTGAAAAAAGTGATGCGCTGATGTCTCAAGTTCATTCTCATTGTACAGGAATGGATATTGGTGTCCTAACAAGCAACTGGAACACAGGGAAAGGAGAAGATTATTTTTTTTTGAATGGCAAAATTAGCTTCAGCCTTACCTATGGGCTTCCTACTTATTAGGCATTGATCATTTCCCCGCAACTCAAGGAATACTCTGTTACTGACCCCCACTGGAAGAGTATAAATAAGTTAGTGAAAGAAAATCCGTCGTGGCAGCAGGGTCTGCTTTGAGGCTGAAAGGGCTCTCTGCACTGTGTCCCCGTGCACCCCGAGAGGAGGAGAATGCCTGGCTCTGTTGATAAAATGATGGACAGCCTCAACTAAGTTGCGGGGGGGGGGGTGCGGGGGAGGAAGAGAAATAATAATGCCATGAACTAAAAGAAAGTGCTGATCACAAAACAGAAGCCCACAAGGATGCCGTCTACATTCAGATGGCTGAAAATAACCCACCCAGCAAACATGGCTCCGACAGGAATGGAAACTGGCCCCAGGGCTGGAGGATGCAGCTGCAGTCACTGATCCCAAAGCTGGGGAGACCAGACCACACAGAGTATCTTTAGGGGGCAGCAGGTCCATAGAGCACCAGAAGAAGGGCTGTTGGGAGACTGATGCTAGAAGTGGCAGGAAGCTCTCCCGCAATGCCAGTGAAGCAGTTTGCTGTGCCAAACTGAGTGCTGGTTGTGATTTTTTTATTTGGGGGTGGGGAAGGTTAATCAGCGCGCTCAATGCAGCAACAAGCCACCCATGTTGAACATCTGGGAAGGCTTTCCTTTTTCAGGGCTGGTTCACGTACACCTTTCCCCCCTCCAGAGCCATTCATTGGGTTCCCATCTGCAAGGCTTCTCTCCTATAACTTACCTTGAACTGCCCTGCCATGCCCCGGGGGGGGGGGTGTTAGACAGTCCTGGGGGTGGTGTGACAGGGCTGCCTGCCCCTTTCAGGCAGGGGAGGCGTGGGGCCGGCCAGCCCCTTTCAGTTAGCCCTGCCTGTACCACACCTGGGCAGGGGGTGGAACTTAAAAGAGCCTCCCAGCAGTAGGAGGCTGAGTGGGGAGGAGTGTGGACTGACTGCTCCTTCCTGAGTGCCATTGGAGGCTGGCTGAAGAGAAGACCCAGGGGAGAGCAGGGAGTTTCTTCACTGGAAGATCTGAGAGAAACCAGGATGGGGCTCAGTGTGGCTTCCCCAGAGCAGCCAGTCTCTCTCTG
Organism: Malaclemys terrapin pileata; assembly: GCF_027887155.1. NCBI lineage: Eukaryota > Metazoa > Chordata > Testudines > Emydidae > Malaclemys > Malaclemys terrapin. The sequence goes on along the minus strand of NC_071512.1, from coordinate 34,089,172 downwards.
GCAGCAAGTCACTGAAGCAGACTGGAAGGCACTGGCAGCTGGGTGGAGTCGTGGAAGAGCATGGGAAAGCTGAGGCAAAGCTGCTGCAGTGCCCCACTGTGTTGTGAGGGGAGTTCTGGGACAGCGAGTTTAGCCAGAGGTGAGGTTCTGGAGGAGAAGTAGCCAGAGCTTCCCTTTCTCCCCACCAAGCTCTGTTCAGCACTACGCAGCTTGCACCACCGCCCTGCGTGGCTCAAGGGCATGAGCAGCGAATAGTCCACTATCATTTCCTCCTGTTTCTGGTTGGCTGGGAAGGCCCTCCTGCAGGTGCAGATTTGGCAGCGTTGTCTGAATCATGCGTCCCCTTCTTTGCAGCTGAATAGAGACAACTACCAGAGTTGACCTTGAGGGTGAGCCATTGGCTCCCATCACAAGGCGTGATCTAGAGGTTAAAGGCTACAGCATGTCGTCTTCTTTTTTTTAAAGATGGACCTGAGCCAGTGAGAACTTATCACTTATTACTAAGCCTTTGCCATTATACCAAGCATCTTCATTAAGCTCCTTAGCACAACTAAGACACCAGAAGCTGGCAAACTTCCCTGTCCCGATAGTCGCCAAAGAACGTTAGAGAGAGCTGGGATTTTCAAAGAGAGTTAGGCACTCAACTCCCATTTACATTGGAAGTCTAATGCCTCTGAAAATCTCAAACTAAATATCTTTGGGGGAATGGCAGGTGTGCTTCGGGGGTATTGTTTCAGTGCAGTCTGATCCACACAGTCTTCAAAATGACAAGTCACGAGTGACTTGATGAAGGTGAAACTGGTGAAAATTGGTATTGCCCCGAAGGCTGTAGCTTTAGATTATACTCCCCTGATGTTTATACCCACATCAGCCTTTCATGATCCAGAGCAGAGAGGGCATTGGTAGAGTGTCTGGAATTCACCCTTATGAATGGCTGGAGAGGTCTCACACTCCTTGGATCAGCTTTATGCCTTAGTAGATCTCTGATGAAAGTGTGAACTTCGGGGTGCCCCCAATGACGTGTACTGATCAAAATAAACCAGGCCAGTGCATCATAGTTTTTACTGTCTGGGCCAGGTGGCTCCTGTTCTTTGATGGCTCATGCATTTAGGAGTTGAAAGGTTGTTAGCTTAGGCTGAGTTGGATTGGCCTGGCAAAGCTCTTTCATTTATTTATATATTTATTTTATTTAAAAGACCCCCTCAGAAAAACTTACAACTTTTTAAAGTGGCTGGTGAAAGATACTAAATTAGCAGCAGGCATTGGTGTCCTCTGTGCGTGCACAGAACAGGTACAGCAGTGTCAAGATAAACATCCTCCTTCATCCACTGTATTGGAATAGAACCTCCAATTCATTTGGCCTGGACTACTTAACAGCCATCAAGACTGTTTATCACAGATCTATGGAGTTTAAGGCCAGAACAAACCATATAGATCATCTAGTCTGACCTCCTGCATATCACAGGCCATTACATTTCCCCCAGTTACCCCTGCATTGAGCCCAATAATTTGTGTTTGACTAAAGCACATCTTCTGGGAAAGCATCCAGTCTGGATCTGAAGAGATGAAGGATCCACCACTTCCCTTGGTAGTTTTTTTTGCCATGGTTAATCACCCTCACCATTAAAAATGTCTTATTTTTTATTAGAAGTTAATACCAGACAAATACTTCGTTGCGGCCTCGATCCTGTGAGATGCTCAGCACCCTTTGACCCCTGTTGTGCCAATAGGAATGGAAGATGCTCAGCACCTCACAGGGTCTGGACCTTGTTCCCTTTGTGTCAGGCAAAAGCTGCCAAGCGCAGGGAGATGGCGGCCTGTGTAAGGATTACAGGCATGCTTAGGAAGGACACTCACCAGTATTGTTTGCTTCCTAAGGCTGGGCGCGATCTGTAGACAAATGGGCAGAGGCTGAAGACAAATGGGCAGAGGCTGAGGCAGCTGCACTGTATGGAAGGCCTAACTGACAGGAATCCTCCTAGATGGGAGGGAGGGAGTTGGGTGTGCACTTGCTGACAGAAAAGACCACAGCCAAGTGGATTGATTGGGTTGCTGCATTGGGAAGGGAACAGCAGGACATCTGGGAGTATATTCGTCAGGCGGCTCTGTGTTCGGAGCATAATGCTCTCTGTCCGTCCTCCCCACTGTGCACTCGGCCGGTGAATGCTAAGTGATTGTTTTCAGTGCCTTCCCCATGCTGTTCTCTCTCTGCAGTGTAACTAAGCCTCTCTCTGAGGTCCTGTTTATGAGATGAACAAATGGAACGTGCAAAATCTCACTGCCTGCTCTTTGTGGGTTGAGTTCTCTGCTCCACCTGTGTCTCCTCCCGGGGCTATCAAGTGGGGCCTGATGTGGAGCAATTGGTTGGAGCCCTCTGCACCCCCTATGAATTGTACAGAGGTCTCCAGGACAGCTCCTAATAGGCTAGCATAGAAGGGGTAGGGGACTATGGGATCTGGGACTAGGCAAATGCATTCAAAATCTCCTTCATAGATTCTGGACTGATAGTAGCTGCTATTCAATGAGAAGTTGGCTTGGTGGCTGTTGGGGGTGGAGGGTTATGCTGCAGCCTCACAACCTCCCCTGGGGCTGGGAATGAATTCCATCCAGCCCTTATTCCACAGAGACTGCGGCAGCAATAGCTATTCTGCAACCCCTTCTCCACTGGGGAATCCCCCCAGAGGGAGCAGCAGCTAGGGAAAGGCCTGTCAATGCTACACTGATGATGCCAGTGCCAGGGAGCTGGGAGGGGAGAGAAGAGGGTCCCAGAGTCAGTGCTGAGACACGGGATCACCATGTGGATCCCAGGGAAAATGGGGACTTTAGGGGCAAGCCCCTCCCCTGATATTTGATGGAATGATTAGAGGGAACCCTGTTAATGGATCCTTGCAAAGCTTTCATCCCTGGGTAAATCCACACTAGGGTGTGATCTGCAGTGCTCCTTGGGCTCTGGGGTACTGTGCTTACTACGTGTATTGGGCTGAGGACTTGTCTCTTCATTATCTACTAAGTCAAAGCCCCTTTGTTTTTATTTGTGATCACCGGAAATTATGCATTTAAGTCTGGGACAATGGCTCTGAATAGAAAGAAACTGACTTCTTACCTTATGGGAACTGGAAGCAGGAGTCAGGCAGTCAATTGGGCACTCAGCCAAGGGTGAAAGGGGGATGCAAAGCCCTCCCTAGAGATGTCTCAGGTCAGGGTGGTTACTGGGATAGTAAAGGAACCAACCTTGGATGTGCCTACATTCTGCCTTGCTCCAAAGGTGCTGTTCTTCCTGCATACTGCCCTTTTTATACTGCGCTTAGTTACAGATATGCTCCAGGAATTTGTGGTCTTTAGGCAGTTCTGGCTTCCTGAGTACAGGTACCAGATAGCTGGCCTTTTCCAGAGTGCCCTTCAAAAAGCTTTTGATAATCCAAATGCAAGTCATCAGGCCTGGAGCAAAGGTAAAGACCATGGAACTGCTCTGAGTCCCTGCCTTCCCCAGGGTTCCCAAGACTAAAGACCCCAACATGTTTGCTAATTTCCCAAGCCAAATCCAGTCCTTCCACATGTCCGTCTGTGTATACGGTGTCCTGCTTGGGAACTATTGCAAATGTCAGGCCAATGTCTATAAGTGGCCCAAGATGTTAAAAGTTAGGGGGTGGGGGAGGAGATGCCCTTTTGCATTATGCCCAGAGCAGACTAGGAAACTGTAATTATGGTTTCATGTAGTTTGTCTCCTGACACAGTGTAATAACTAAGCCGAGGGAGAAGACTCACAGTTGTGAGCACTGATCCCCCAACCTGGGTTAGAAACCTCTGAACCGCGATCTCTGCTGTCATGTCCCACCCCCACCAGGTTAATCTGGGGTCTGGGCTAGAGTGCAGCTGAATTTCCCCGGGCAGGTTGCCAGGATCATTAGCTTGAAGCTGCTGCATACAATTGTTCAGCATTTCCAGGCCAGCAGTGGAAATGCTTTCCAACCTACAGGAGCAGCCTCAGACCGTTGGCACAGTGTCCTCGGGACATTTGCTATCAGGGCAGCTTGCTCAGAGATCCCGCCAATCTGCTGCTCTACTTGTTTTCAGCTTTAATTCCTCCATTTGCAATACTGTGCTGTTTTTTAGTTTTTTGTTTGTTTGTTTTTTAAAGCACATACAACGCAGAGCCAGTCTTGGATGAGGGGGCTGGGAACAAGGTGCAATCCCCATCCCAAACTCGAGCCCCAGATCTGAGGAGCCGAGTACACAAGGAAATCAGTGAAGCAGCCCACATTGGCATGTTCTCCATAAGCAAGGCCCCTCCATGCAAGCGGCATGCTGCACCCAAATTTTGCAGCAGGTCAGTCTCAATCAGGTGCATGAGAGAGCCAGGATTGGTTGTTTAGTCTGATGTTGGATTTGGTTTATTTCACTTGGCCCCCTATGTGATCAGGACCGGATTCTGCGCTGCATCTCCAGACAGGCACAGCCCAAGGGGAAGGAGGGCAGAGGGAGCTTAATGTCGCCTTTGCCTTGCCCAGATTCCACTCTCAAGCCACCCAACGCCTGGTTTTAGAGATGCTGAGCCGTCCTGGCTCTAATCGATTGCACTGGGAGCTGCAGGCCCTGCGCCCCTCCAAATGTTCAGTCCTGGATGTTTCAAGCTGGGGGCCCAAAAACTGAACCACCCTAAATCTACTGAGACTGGGCTGTGTTACTGTGTGTTTGTACAGCGCCTAGTACAATGGGGTCCTGGTTCATGGCTAGGGTTGCCAACATTCTAGTCACACAAAATCTAACACCCTAGCCCTGCCCCTTCCCTGAGGCCCCACCCCTGCCCTGCCCCTTTCCTGAGGCTCCGCTCCCACTCACTACATTCCCCCTCCCGCGGTGGCTCATTCTCCCCCACCTTCACTCACTTTCACTGAGCTGGAGCAGGGAGTTGGGGTGTGGGCTCTAACTGGGGGTACAGGCTCTGGGGTGGGGCCAGAAATGAGGGGTTCAGGGTGCGGTAAGGGGCTCTGGGCTGGGGCAGGGAGCTGGGCTGCGGGAGGGGGTGAGGGCTCTGTCTAGGTGTGGGTCTGAGGGAGTCAGAGTGCAGGAGGGGGCTGCAGGTTGAGGCAGGGGGTTGGGGTGTGGGACGGGGTGAGGGCTCTGGGCTTGGAGTACTGGCTCTGGGGTGGGGCTGGGGATGAGGGGTCTGGGGTGCAGGAGGGAGCTCCAGGCTGGGGCCGAGGGATTCAAAATTTGGGGAGGGGCTGCGGGTTGAGGCAGGGGTGCAGGACGGGATGAGAGCTGTTGGGTTGGGGTGGGGATGAGAGGCTTGGGGTGCAGGAGGATACTCCAGGTTGGGGGGGGGCTCAGAGCTGGGGCAGGGGCTTGGGGCTCGGGGTTGGGGCGCAGTCTTACCTCAGGCAGCTCCCAGTCTGCGGTGCTGCAGGGGGACTAAGGCTGCTTCCCTGTCCTGGCACCATGCTGCATGCACCCTGGAAACAACCAGCAGGTCTGGGTCCTAGGTGCGGGAGCCAGGAGGCTCCATTCGCCACTCACCCACAGACACCGCCCCCCAGTCCAGGGAGCCTGCCAATGGGATTTCAGAACCAGTACTCGGGGTCAGGGCAGTGCGCAGAGCCCCGTGGCCCTCCTGACTAGGAGCTGGACCTGCTGGCCACTTCCAGGGGGGAGGGATAGCTCAGTGGTTTGAGCATTGGCCTGCTAAACCCAGGGTTGTGAGTTCAATCCTTGAGGGGGCCACTTGGGGATCTGGGGCAAAATCAGTACTTGGTCCTGCTAGTGAAGGCAGGGGGCTGGACTCAATAACCTTTCAAGGTCCCTTCCAGTTCTAGGAGATGGGATATCTCCATTATATAAAAAAAAAAACAAAAAAAAAAACCAGCACAGTGCCAGTCAGGACAAGTAGGGACTAGCCTGCCTTAGCACCGCTGGCCAGACTTTTAACAGCCTGGTTGGCGGTGCTGACCGGAGCTGCCAGGGTCCCTTTTCGACCGGGTGTTCCAGTCAAAAACTGGACCCCTGGTCACCCTATTCATGGCACTGCCAAGCTGTGCCCCTAGGTGCTATCAGCGGACAAATAATAATAAAAAGTCAGTGGTGGCTTTTGAAAACATGACTGTGTCTGTACTTCAGTCGGCAGGAAAGGCCAAGCCCAGGCAGTTGAGTAGGGATAACGGCGATTGTGTCTGGTTCTCTTACTTAGCCCAGTTTCCATCTGCTGTGTTCAGTGCCATGACTGGTTCACGCTGGTGTAAATGGCAGGGGATTAGGCCCATTGTGTTGTGGAGTATTCAGAGGAAGGCCATGTTCCCAAGATGTTTTATGGGAGGCAGTGGACATTGTGTTTGTAGGAACAATATTAGACATGTTTTAAAAGCTGCCACTTCCTGGAGTTTGTGTTTCATCACAAGCTGATTAAATTCCGCCATTTAGAGATTTTTATTCTAGAGAAATCCTCCCAGGAACCTTTAATAGCAGAGCCAATCTTTATAAAACCTGGAACAATAAAATGAGACCTTGGGTTTTATGTAGCTGCATGGCGCTGCTCGGTGCCTATTAGCTCCATTAGCTCCTAAAGCCCAACAGGAATGATTAAATACGTATTTAAAGGGTTTTCGTTTCTAAAGAATGAAATGGAAACTTACCAAGAGTAAATGATGTTACTATTGAGCAGCGTCAGGAAAGGAAGGGGGAAACAGATGGCTTGGGGGACGGGTGGTTGGGATATAAAGGCTGCTTTCTGAGCAGTCCAAGAGGAAGAATTATATTGGTAAGGGAGCTTGTTCTCCGCGGCCTTGCCCCTTGTGTAACTGGTGACACCAGCACCGAGTGGGTGCGCAGTGCTCCACGCTCAGCACTCAGCAGCAGCATGCTGCTCTAGCAGTGTTTTGCAAGGTATAAATGGCAACCCAAGGCAAAGGCAGTAGGGAATCGGGGTCTAGCAGGCTTTCTGTGGAGGTGTGGCATCTGGCTTGGCCACCAGCTGGACCATTTCCAGCACCAGTTAACGGGGAGTCAGTAGGGGGCCTCTTGATGACACTAAATGGGTCATGTTTGTAGGGCAGATGGACCCAAAGACACGGGAGCAAAACTGTTGTATAAGGAGGTACATTTTTATACAGAGTCTTTTTCCTGCCCTGGTCAAAATGACAGCACTGCCTATAGGGTCATATGTGCTCTGCAGCAATGTTCTTGGATTCTGCATCACTCTGGTGGAAATTCTGTGCAGATTCAGGTAAATTAAATATTTTTGATTGAGCAAAATAAGAAAAAGCATAATGCTGTCAGCATAGTAGGCTGCATGTTAATTTATATCTTGGATTCCATTTATTTTATGCTTTTCCCACAGTTTCACTTTTCAGCCTGAGACAGCAATTCTTATAACAGACGTCAGGGTTAGCAGATATGTAGGGTAGGGGGCAGATGGGGTTGTTGGCAGCTGGGAAGAAATGGGAGTCAGTTGGGGTTGTGGGGAAGCTTGTTAGCTCAATGCTGCTTGTAAAATGATCAGCAGTGAAATAATTAATGTTGGCTTTTAATTCGTTGGTTTTAGCTTTCAGAGTTAACATCTCATTAAGGTGAATGGAACAGTTTATACCTTTCAGAACTATGGTGTTAGGCTGACTGCAGACTCAGGCAGATATCACTCAAGATGGGTTTTCAATAGTATCTTTATAAATGTGAGGGCTAGAATTGTAAACTTTTACAAATGAAAGCTGAGATCCTGGAGCTCAGTTCTGGTTGAAGGGCTGGGTTCTGCAGCAAATTCCCTAGCCCCGGTGTTGTGGAATACCCAGAACCCTGAATGCCTGTAACAACACTGTTAAATGCCTGCCGTGTGCCTAGACACAGGCATTTAATTTACACTGTTAATAACCATCCTAGTGTGAAGATTAACCTGTTACAGGGGTGAGGTGGCCTTGTACAGAGAACAAGTCCCCTCTGTGTGGCTGTGGAGGCCCTGTTGCAATCGAATGCATGGCTGCTCCTGCAGGATCCCACGCGGGGCCTGTACAAGGTATGAATGCTGCTGATGCCCCTCCCTGGAGAAAGAAGGGCTGGCAGCAGAGAGCCTGTTCATGGGGCGGGGATAGCTTCCAGCCCAGACCTTCCCCTATGCTGCTCTCTCGTCCCCTGCTCCATCCTTTGCCTTGCTCCATCAATAATCCTGTTCTTCCCCCCAGCTTGGCTTTTTGGCTTGTTCCCAATGCTGTGCCCAGCTCCCGGCACCAACACATGCCCCCTGCCACAGAGCTCCTAGATAGCGAGGTGGTTCGCTGTGATGGTAGTCAACACACACTCCACCCCCCTGGCTGCTGAGTTACAGAGACATCCTGTGTGTGTTAGTTAAAGCAGAGCAGCCTGGGGCGTGGAGCCCATCTGCCAATCCTTGGCATAGGCAGAAGGAGTGCGCACCAGGTCAGCCACTTATGGGCAGAAGCACAAGTCTTAGTGCTAGTATCCACAAGGCTTCCTGAGCCAGAAGTGGTTACCAAAGTCGAAGCAGGAGCCACTCATGTCGGCCGATACTGACTCATGTCATGTGACTGGCGCCAGGAAACAGACGGATTTGCATCCAGCGCTCTCACCAGTCACACCCTTATTACAGTCTTCATCTCTGAAAACCTTGCCCAAACTGACTCAGATTAGGCACCTCACCCTTGAGGCTCACCAATCAGAGGCCATTATTGAAAATATTGGCCCCAAACTCCTGCCAGGCTGAACTTCTCACTTCAGGGGTCCATTTCCCCAAAACTAAACCAGGCTGGAAGGCTTCTAGCAGAAGATTCCCAGCAAAACAAATGGTGGATTTTATTTTTAAAAATAGGCTAGAAATTCAGAGAACTTTTTTCCTTCCAAACATCTTCTCAGAAGGAACTTTGTATCTTTCAGCTGGAACTCCTGAACCTAGTGCTTTCTACACAGAACTCTCACTAAGTCCTGAAAGTATATCTAGGGCCTTACCAAATTCATGGCTGTGAAAAACGCTTCCCGGACCGTAAAAGCTGGTCTCCCCTGTGAAATCTGGCTATTGTAGGAGGGTCACGGTATTGCCACCCTTACTTCTGTGCTGCCTTCAGAGCTGGGCGGCCGGAGAGCAGCGGTTTCTGGCGAGGCACCCAGCTCTGAAGGCAGCAGCAGCACAAAAGTGAGGATGGCACGGTGTGTGTGGCATGGTTGTCGTGGGGGAGGGGAGCAGGGCTGGCCTCACAGGTGGGTGACTGCCCAGGGTGCTGTGGTCAGGGGGATGCTGTGGTCCCCCCGACCCCAGCCAGCCCAAGGTCCCTTTAGCCCCTGAGCGCTGGGCCCAGAGCTGGGGCTGGGCTGGGCTGCCCCAAGTGGGGGCTCCTACCGTGCACCAGGCTCTAACTGCCATTCCTGGTGAGATGGGACTTCCTCTTCCTCTGAACAGGCTGCTTCCGGGGCGGGTCACACCCACCCCCAGGCTGCAGGAAGCTCCACACCTGCTGGTTGGGCGCCTAGCTCTGAAGGGAGCACTGCCACCAGCGGCCACACACAAGTAAGGATGGCAATACCATGGCCCCTTCTAATCGCTTTATGACACCCCTCACAACCTCCATTTGGGTCAGGACCCTCACAATTACAACATCAGGAAATTTCAGATTTAAATAACTGAAACCATGAAATTTAAGATTTTTAAAATCCTCTGACCATGAAGTTTACTAAAATGGACCGTGAATTTGGTAGGGCCCTAAGTATATCCATTCCACCCAGATCCTGTGGAAGGCATAAGTCTTTAAGTGCTGCAAATGCCAACTTCCCCACCAGTGTTAGGATAACTAATCTTTTCCTACCACTCACCTCAATAACATTTGAATTAAAATACTGCTCTTTCCTCTGAATATATGATCCACATTTTTCTTCTCACTAATTAAGCTGGAAATCTTCCACATTTGCATAAGTGGCCATTTTGCCTTTCTTTTTCAAGTCCGAAGACTTGCTCCTGCTTGTTCACTTTCTCTCAGCTGTGTGGGCCAGATCCTCAGCTGGTGTAGATCAGCACAGCTCCACTGACTTGAAGGGAGCTCTGTTGCTGTATATCAGCTGCAGATCCTGGCTCTCTGCCCCTTTACAAAGTTGGAGACCAACAGATATGCTGCCAGGATATTTTAAAATTTTTAATGAAGACGGTTTGTCACTTGGGTTGAAATGTTCCCCCGTTGTTTTAGAGACCCAAACAATGCAGCATTCTGCCTATTCAGGAAAGCCAGGAAGCAAAACTGACTTGAAACAAACATGAAGCTAAGTAGTTTGTCTGAGCTCAGAGAACTGCAAAACATAAATAACCAGCATTGGTGGAAAGTCATCTTGATTTGTTTTACAATGTTTTCAGTTTTAAACATCTAAGGTGCCTTGAGATGGACTTAAAACAGTGTGGGGGAAGAGTCGGAGCTGATTGAATCAGCATAGCTTCGTTAACAGCAATGGAGCTGCAATGCTTTATAGCAGCTGAGGAACTGGCCTGGAATTCAGATTAGGCACATCACAAAATTCAGCTGTGCTTGAACCCAGGGTTTTGGTTCAATCCATTATAAAGATGAGACCCCTGATGCTTTTCCTACTTACATGAGTCTAAATCAGGAGCGCTCTATTGTCAGTGCAGTTTATATCAGTGCCAGAATTGGGCCCAGAGTCCAATTAATACGTGAATCTGGATTTTGAACCTCTCCATGATTTTGGGGTTTTTTGAAATCCATTGGGTTGTCTCAGGCCTGTCTCTAGCTGCTGGGGAAACTGGTGTTTTAAAAACATGGAGTCAAATCTTCTCTTTCCTTGTTTTTAGTAGGTTGAAAGTGTGCAACTGAAAGCAGAGCCCAGGCCTGGCTTTTAACCTGAGAGATTCCAGAACTGTGCTCTTCATCAATTCACATTCTTAGGGGCATCCTAGGATTTGCCCACAGCCATTGTGCTAGTGCCTGTGTGTGCATGTAAAGCCCCATATTTACACCTACATTTCCACGTGCACAAGTGGTACAAAGTGGAGTCACAGCTGGGAGTGAGTTCACTCAGCCAGGCCCTAACAGTCTCCTGCGATAATGTGCACCAGAAGAGAGCTGGGTAAGCAGCGGAGAATGCAGTGTATAGGAGAAGCAATGAGGAGAAAGGCATTTGTTATCCTAACTCCCATCTGGCTGGCTGCTTCTCAAGAGAACAGGCAGCTGGCAATAGGGATGAAGTGGTAGTGGAGGCCCAGCCAGACCAGACAGCTAGTGTTTCAGACAGTTACAAGTGAACCCCAATGCATTCCAAGGTCTAGTAGTTTCACCCTTGGGAGCACCTGATGTGAAGTGGTGAACAAGAGCCTGATTGAGTCACATGAGGGGCTGAGTCATTCCTGTGCGAGGCTCCAGCCAACCCACAGATCAGGAGCTGTGCTGGTGCTTCTCAGGGTGGGTATATGAGCTACAGTAGCTCAGTCTGCTCAATATCACTTCATGGCTTGGAGTGCGCTCCTCCCCGAGGGTGGTGACAGACTCCACGGTCCTGCCTTGACTCCAGCTTGGCTCCCAGCCCTACTCTTGCTTTGTTCCAACCCCACACTTGAGTCCTGACTCGGGCTCCAGGTCCTGGCCTGATCCTCCACATCTCGATTTCTGACATCTCCGCTGATGTTATGGGAACCGTCTCAGAACTATTCAAGCCACTGGAGTCTGCAAAATTAGTCCAATAGCCCCTCTGGAACAGGCTTGCTCATGAGACTTCTGAAATGGGACGTCTTTCCATGTTTCACTGTTTCAGCCACTAGCCACAGTAGCTCCCTATCCTCTTGTGAGTGGTAGCAGGGAATTCCCCAGGAAAGCAGTCACTGCTCTGCTGTTCTCAGGTGCATTGTTCTGAGCAGGCCCAGGGGTAGGTGTGGATGGACATATGCCATGTATGTTACCCACTGCAGCTTTGTGTAGTGTATTCCCATATGCACAGTCACACACCACTCTGGCCCCAGATAACAGGAGACCAGCCCCTTGACACACAGGGGCTCAGATCCTCCGGTTTAACTGACTTGCATTCTGTGCAGGATCCTGGGTGGCGGGGCCCACTTGGTACATCAGTCCTAGGGCAGACACAGGGGAATGTACCATACTGAGGGGCAAGGATCTACCAGTGGTGCAGGGAGAGGGAGAGGATGCAAAATCCACAGAGCATGCCTAGTTAGGGTCCCTTGGTACAATGTTCAGGTTATATCCCCTTAAGGGAGTGGAAACCCCAGGAGTTTTAATGCAGAGTGTTTCCTTTTAGTTCTTCTGTCAGGGGAGAGGTGCTTGGTCTCAGTGGCATGACTGGGCTTGACGTGGCTATTCTCCACAGAAAGAAGATCCAGAGAGTGCGTGTTTGGCACCTTGCCTAGTCGTACTTGGGGCTAACAAGTCCCAGAGCACAGATTGAAGCCCAGGTACACTGCACTAGGGTCTGATCCAGTATACAGGCTCAGAGACCTGCTAAGGGCTCCTTAGGGCAGGATTTCAGTGCTGAGAGCCCCAGTTCTCTTAGAAAAATCTGTCGATGAAAACACTCTCGTAAATATCAGCCTCTAATTCGTCTCCTTCACCTTGCCCTGACCGCCTGACGTGGATTCTCTACAGCAGTCGATTTCAGCCTCCTGGCCCAGTAGATGAATCTTTTTCTCATGAAAAATTACCCAGCACTTGGTGGGGAGGAAGAGACTCGCTGCCCCTCCCTCTGGAGTGAGATGGTGTTTACCTTTCCGCTTATCTCTAGCAAAGCAAGTGTCTGAAAGTTCCTCTCACAAAGGTTATTTATTGTGGTTGCCTTCAGAGGTCTCTCCAGGTTCATGAAGGAGACATTTGTGGTTCCCCCTAAATCAGGGGTTCTCAAACTGGGGGTCAGGGCCCCTCAGGGGGTTGTGAGGTTATTACATGGGGGGTCACGAGCTGTCTACCTCAACCCCAAACCCCGCTTTGCCTCCAGCATTAAATATATTAATGTTATATTAAATAAATATATTTAAAAGTGTTTTTAATTTATAAGGGGGGGTCGCACTTAGAGGTTTGCTATGTGAAAGGGGTCACCAGTACAAAAGTTTGGCACAATCACTCTGAAAGGCAGCGTGTCGACATGTATGAGACTTGTGTTAAAGACAGGCTTCTGTTCCTAGCTCTGCTGCCTCTCAGTTATCCCGTCAGTAAAATGGCAATATTTACCTACCTCCCAGGTTAGGAGTATGAAGCTTTGTTCAATAATAAGAGCGGTGAAATGCACACAATTGTTAACGCCAGATACTCAAACCCAACACTGTTTCAATTCAAGCAATGTCATTAGTCCTCAGTGAAGGACTATGTCCAGAGCAAGTCTCAACTTCCAAACTTCATCTGCTTAGCCCTGTAGAAAAAGAGAGAGAGAGAGAGGCTAGAATTTTTGAAAGCTGACTGTGTGTGTTTTCATTTTCCTATAACTAATAGGAACATAAATGTTATGAGATCAGATCCGTGGTCCATTCTTCTGACATTGGCCAGTGCCATAAGCTCAGAAACTACAATTACTTTCAGGCAGAGACCCCAGCATGGAGAATTTCAGCCCTTTGAAAATTTACGAGCATATGAAAACAAAGAGCTATAATGGAAAGTGCTTTTGCAACCTGAAATTTAGTGCTAGCTTCTCATGCAATTGTTGTAATTTTCACTCATCATCCTCTTTCCCATGCTATTACAGAGGACAAAATTGGTTTGCCTTTTCATATCCATATCAGTGGCTAAGAAAATGTTTTCTAGCAGGCTTGGGGGAAAGCAAAGATGTTAAAACAAGACACATCCCATCCATGGATTGGATATAATACTTACCATTTTATTTTATGGCATTATGTGCCTCTCAAAGCCTCACTTCATTTTAGAAAGATAGATTTTTCTGCATGATGAATGGGAGGGAGTTTGTCGGTCGATGTAATTTAATTATCCGACAAAGTGTTAAAGAGCCGAGCTTTCATTCCCTGCTTCCCACTAGAATCAGCTACCAGCCCTTTCTTGGTTTAGGCCTTCCCCTCTCTCATCCACACACACACATATGCTGTCTGTGATATTCCTGGGCTGACTTTGACCGTTTTGCTCCATTCATTCATGGGGGGAGAAGGCAGAATGGAATTTGGCCTTTCACAGGCACCTGTCATGCTGGTGCTATCCCAAAGCACTTTATGAAAGCACAGGCTCAGATCCTAGTTCTGTGGGGACTTCTGTGCAGGCAAACAGAGCAATGACTCATGCAGACATAGCCAAACAAGTGAGAGAAGCCCATTGGCAAGGATGCTACCTGTTCCCAGATTAGAAGTCATGGGATCTTTAACTTCGCCATAGACAAGCAAATTTCAAACTATACACAATGATGGCTCTTTTTAGAGCATTACCAAACTTGGCTGTAGCTGGTTTTCCTGTCTTGGGAGAATTTTCAAGTTTAAAAAAGTCGAAATCTCAAAACTTTTCTGTAAACCCCCAAACCGAAAAAGATGTCATTTCGGGTCAACTGAAATGTTTCATTTCAAAATGTTTTGATTTTTGAACTTTCCCCCCTTTTTAAACGATTTTTATAGCCTACATTTACTAAAATTTTCAAAACAAACTGGTTTCGACTCAAAAAAATGAAACTTTTCATTTAAAAAATGTCAAAATGAAACATTTTGACAATTTCTAAATCTTTTTCCCCCTCAATTTTCCAATTGGGAGATTTGTCAAAAGTGACCATGTTTTGTAAACAACCTCAAGTTTTGCTAAATAGACATTTTTTGACAAAAGAAACGTTTTGTTTGAAAAATAACCAGCTGTAGTTTTAGCCCCTCTGTGTTGCAATAACCTGGTTTTCTTCTGACTTCAGGTCCTTATCTAGACGAGGAAATATCTCCCCAGCAATAGTGCAGCTGGTCCAGCATTGCACGTCATGTGAGCTCTAATGTAACGTGGACACAGGTGTTTTTACCTGGCTCAAGACTCTGAGCAGCCAATGTCCAAATGGATCGTTCACTAATGGTAGTTCTGGAGCAGCTTCACCATTGCTGATAAACAGGTGAGACATTTCCTTGTGTAGACGCATCCTTTGAAAAATTCTGTAACGGCCACGTTGAGGAACAATGTTTTGGCCTGCACATCTACAGCCTTGTCTGTAGCAGGGGCCCAAAGTTCTAAAGTGTTTGTCACCTGGCCACCACTCTTTGTGACACTTGTGGTCAGATTTTCCAAAGAGTCTAGGCCATCTGAAAACCCCACCACTTCCCTTGGTGCCTAAATGGAAGCTGGTTCCCCTGAACATCTGAATGTAGGACTTACCTTCTAAAATGTTCCACTTCTGCTGGGTGAACTTTGCAAAGTGACTTGGGCTCGTATGCATATAGGCTCCTAAATCACTTAAGCAATTATGAAAATTTTACCTGCTACCACCAGTTCAGCTCTAGTAGTGACCACAATGCTGACGGACCCTGGGGAGCTACCGGGCAGCCACTGATGTGCTAACCACCATATCATGTAGGCATGATCTAAGTGGAGTAATATATATTTTTTTGTAACGCCCCCTTTACCTGTATGCAGGGCCACGGCTGGGAGCAGGGGCTGAGGCGGGGGGCTGAGGCTGGACCTGGGACCGGGGCAGGGCTGGGTGGCGCTTCTTCCCCAAACCCCATGGGGGCTGGCCTGGCCCCCCCTACGCTGTCCCCAAAAGTTCTTCTGTGCCCCCCCAGGGGGTCGCGCACCCCACAGTTTGGGGACTACTAATGTAGTTAAAATGCTGGCAGGTGCCTGGAGCCCTGTATCCATGAATGTTCCCAAGGACAGAGCTGTGCAGGTGCGAGTGGTCATGGGGAATTTTAGAGGGGAGAAAAAAGGCTACAACCCACTGCGATGAAACCACTTGCTCCCTAGCACAGGGGAGAAGACTCTCAGATGCATCTTGAATTGGTCAGAAAATGGCAAACATTTTAAGGGGAAAAACTGATTGAAAATTCATAACATTGGGATGAGTTCTAGTAATGAGATGGGGCAACATTCATTTTTCACTATTGCTCTATGACATGTTACCAAGGCCCATAGTGCCTCTCCTGTTGCCCGGAGGGGTCAGCTCTGGGCATTAAGGACATGGGGAAGGGAAAAACTAACCAGCAGGTGGGTTTGGTTTTGCAAAGCTTTGCTGGGGAGGATTTTCTCTTTGCAAAACCAAAACTGGGGGGTAGGTCAGACCTGGCTCCCTGTTTTATCAGGGCTCAGGGTTGCTGTATAATGGTAGAGAAAGGCCTGAATAAAGCCCTAGTTCAACCACAGAGCTCTGTGCTGCAGTGTGCAAAGTGCACAATCTTGTTGATTTCACTGGCAGTGGAAGATTCTCAGAGCCCATCAGGATCGGGCCCATAGCATGGTCTTTCTGACCCCAGCATCATCCTCGTAACCAGGGCCGGCTCCAGGCACCATCATTCCAAGCAGGTGCTTGGGGCGGCAATCTGCAAGGGGCGGCAGTCCGTGTATTTTTGCCGCCCCAAGCAGCCCACAGATGGCGGGGGCAGTCTGTGTGCTGTTAGGGCGGCACGCAAGTTTCCGCCGCAGTTTCTATGTTCAGCTGCCCGCAGCAGCAATTCGGCAGCTTCTGTCTTCCGGCTGAAGACAGAAGCTGCTGCCGAATTGCCGTCGCCGCGGAAACACGCCTGCCGCCCTAACGGCACACTGACTGCCCCCGCGCTGCTTGGGGCAGCAAAAACAGTAGAGCCGGACCTGCTCGTAACACACTCTTCTCTGGCCCACTCACATGAGTAACAAGGGCTGCTCATCCGCTAGCTGTCTGTGCATCACTAACGAAAGCATTTGCTGCTGGAGAACACCCCGGTGCTTCGTGACTCCCTCTCCTTGATAGTAATTAGCGGCGCACTAGATGAAAAAGATTCATCTACTGGGCCAGGGGGCTGAAATCGACTGCTGTAGAGAATCCACGTAAGGTGGTCAGGGCAAGGTGAAGGAGACGAATTAGAGGCTGATATTTACGAGAGTGTTTTCATTGACAGATTTTTCTAAGAGAATTGGGGCTCTCGGCACTGAAATCCTGCCCTAAGGAACCCTTGTTTATTCACAGCGGAATACCAGCCTGGGAAGTTTTGATACGTCCAATTTTCTTCCTCACTGCAGTTTAAAAGGCAATTTGCAAGCAGCCTCTGATGTCTCGTCCTCCCTGAATCAAGACTGTCCTCTGTCACTTCTGCTGAGCCATTCAGTTTCTAGCATGAGCATCCTTTCCCGGCGGCACAGGGCTGAGCATTCCAAAGCTGGACTGGATGGCCAGTCCCCCTTAAAATGCCTGGGGGACTCAGCCTCAGTGCTGACCCGGTGCTACCTTCCAGCTTGTGAAGTCACGCGCCCCTGCGCAGAGTTAGTTTACAGTGGGTGTAAAACACAGCCAGAGCAGCACGCCCATTTTACACCCACTCTGCCCAGCTGGATGTGATGGGGCAAGGGTCGGGCAGAAGGAGGCTCAGGCCAGGTCTACACTGCCAGGGCCAGCTCCAGGCACCAGCGCAGTAAGCAGGTGCTGGGGGCGGCCCACGGAAGGGGGCGGCACGTCCGACTTTTCGGCGGCAATTCGGGGCGGGTCCCTCAGTCCCTCTTGGCGGGAAGGACCAGCTGCCGAATTGCCGCCGAAGAATGAAGCAGTGGCGGTAGAGCTGCTGCCGAAGTGGTGCCGTTCGCGGCTTTTTTTTTTTTTTTTTTTCTGCCGCTTTGGGCGGCAAAAACGCTGGAGCCAGCCCTGTACACTGCAGCCCTAGATCAGTATAACTACGTCTCTCAGGGATGTGACAAATCCACACCCCAAACGACGTAGTGTCGGTATAACTGAGGATTTTTCAGCCCCTGAGCGACGTGGTTATATCGCGCTGACCCCCGTGTAGACAGCACTATGTCAATGCTTGCCCCGCCAGCATAGCTACCGCCTCTGGGGCGGGTGGGTTAACTACACTGAAAGCTGCATCAGGGTAGCTGATTCTCGTCCAGCTTTCACCCGTCTTACTGCCCTGTAACTCCCTTGGCTTTGGTGGCGTTTACACTGGAGTAAATGAGAGCAGTGTCAGGCACCTCCAGGAAGAGCATGTACACGGGGAGGGGGCGGCGGTAGAGCCAGAACCCATTTGTGACAGAGTGGATGGATCCTGCAGGGACCCTAGCAAGCCAGGCAGTAAAGCCCAAGTCTCCACCGAAAGCAGCAATTAGGCTTGGCAGCATTCCCCTGAGGAACCTCCAGCTGGTAGGCAGCTAAGTTCTCTCGAGGGGAAAGCTGGCAACCCAGCAAGAAGGGGAGTAGGTTGTTGCAGCTGGGAGCTTGGATATTTAATAGCTCATGGGCATCCTACCCTATGTACCAGACACAAGGGCTGTGGCTACAAGGTGGTATCTGATCTGTGGCATGTTCTGGGACAGGTCTCCAGCCCTGGCTGAGTCCCCCTTGAATGCCACAGCAGCACACGGGGCTCTTCAAGCTGTCCTAAAGGAGCAGTGGCATAGAGGTTTATTCCACCTGCTCCCCCTCTATGTAAGGGGCAACCTGGGGTTGGTCAGGGTGGGGAGTGAGCATGATGAGGGTGTGTATGGGGGGGAATTCTAGGTTGGCAGAGAGGTTCCCCAAGGACTGTGCTGATCAAAACCCAGTATGACACTTTCCTAAATGGGGGGGGGTGTCCAATTTTTTTAACCAAATGCAAAATGTTGACCCCCAAAATGGACTGAAATTGCAAATGGCAAAAATCTTTAAGCAGCCCAAGCACAGAAACTCCTGCCGAGGCCAAGGGGAGTGGAGGGTGCTAAGTGCCTGGCCTGCCCAGGGCTGACGTTAGCAATAGCAGCGTGTGCAGTGGAAAGCGGATTGAAAATCAAAGGACACTTTGAACACTACAGAGCTGTATTTATATGCACCGCTCTTCAGAGGGCTCGAGATTTATCTCCATTCTGTAAGAGAACCTTATTAGAAGCTTGCAGATGCCCCACTCCTGAATAATGAGAACAGCCTTGTCTCAGCAAGATAAATTCAACTATAATGATGACATTGTCCTTCCTTATTATAACACTCAGCGAGCTCCTCATCTCACTGCTGTTTTACAGAAAGATTTTGACACAATGCTTCAGTGGCGGAACGATAATACAATGTGTTTTTTAATTGCCACCAAGTCTAAAATTAGCCCCTCTTCATGTTTCTAGCAGACTGAAGTAAAATGCTTTGGGGAAAATATTCAGAAATGTAATCAGTGATTTGGGGTGTCTCGGTTTTGGGGGCCCAATGTGAGGTCCCCAGAGCCTGATTTTCAGCAGCGTTGTGTGCTGTCATCTAAGATCAAAGTCAATGGGCACTGCAGGTGCTCAGCACTTCTGGCAGTCATGTCCCAGGTGCTGCGTGTTAAAAGGAATGCAGAATAATGGTCTAGAGATGCTGTTCTCCCGCCTCCGATAATACAAGAACAAGGGGCCATTCACTGAAAGTGGAAGGCAGCAAATGTAAATCTGATAAAAGAGAGTTATACATGTAACCCAGGATTGGAGCTCCAGCGTGCTAGGTGCTGTTCAAAGCCAGAAAGCACTGTCCCAAAGACAAGCCACATACAAAGGATGGGAGAGAGCGAGACTGTCGGCTTGGTACAATTTGTGAGTACACACACACAGCCTGATACATTTGATACGTTTAACATTTGCACTGTCCCAGGAGCAGACCAACAGCCAGACTGTGATTCAGGAGCACAGTCTGCTCTCTAGTTCCCTCCTTGTTCTGGGGGAGAAGTCACCTGATACCCAGCACAGTTTACATCCTGTTGTGAAAGCTCAGCTGCACTAGCTGGGGTATTAGGGGTGGGCAGAGTCACGGCTCCGCCCACTCATTTCACATGCCCACCTGCATGTGCGGGGCAGCGGCTGCCCCATGGAGGCTGCTCTCCCCTGCAGTGTTGCTGCCCGTGGTGCAGGGAGCCTGTGCAGGGGAGTTGTGCTCTCTTTCTCCCCCGCACAACTGTGTAGAAAGGACCCTAAATAAACCTTTAGCCTTGCCCCAGCTGCCCCGCAGCCTGGCCATTAAATGCTGGCTGGAGTCCTGCAGGCATCATGGCAGAGCTGGGCCCAGAGGAGATGGAAGGAAGGGAGAGGTGTGGCCTTACAGACCGGGCTGGGGATGGTGTTCCGTGCCCAAGGAGCGGCGCGGAGGAAAGCATGGAGACATTGGCAGGAGGAGACAAGCAGGTGGCCGGGGTTGGCATCGCAGAGGGAATGGAAGGGCCGATGAGTGAGACAATAAGAACCAGAGGCAATAAGCCATGAATGGCCTTGGAGGTGAGGCCAAAAGGAAGGGCAAAACTAACCAGCGGGTGGACTTGGTGCTATGGAAGAAGAGGCACTATTGGGACGGGTTGGGTGTGGTCAAAGCAGTAGAAAAAGAAGAGGATCTTTATTTCTGCTGAGATCTGTGCCAAGAACGTGGCTTCACAGCCTGCTCTGTCAATAAGAGAGATGAGAAATTGGGGTCCTCCTAGAGCAACTACAATGTAGGGCTTGAGTCCCCGCTCTAGTGGGCCTCCATCAAGAGTAGCTCTATTGTAGTCAGGGTGAGGGTGGGAGCCGAGTCAGGCCCCAGTGTCTATCCCGTCGTGGGCCATGATTGAAGTTGGTGCAGGAAACGCTCTCTCATGCTCTGCCGTTGTGCTCGCTGACTGGCTCCTGCACGGAGGAGCCTGTTGTGCTCCATGTTTAATTTTCCCTTTCTCACTTTGAGCAGTGACATTTCCCTTTGTGCTGCTCCAACGCTCTTTCTTTCTCTTCTTATTGCAAATAGGCTCAATTGTTTGCAGGGGATAGTGTTTGTATGCCTGGCTGGGGCTGTTTCCTTGTATAAAAGAAGGAACCCACTGCAGATTATGCACTGTTAGATTAGTTTGTTTGTTCATGCACGTCGCACGTATGGCATGAAATAAATACAAAATCTCAACTAAATCAATGAGAACATGTCAGGCAGCTGCCAGCTGCCCAGACGTGTCTGGTGAGGCGTCTGATTCAATCACATGTCCCAGTTTCTGGGCCCTGTCAGCATCAGTATCACATCAGGCTAGGATGTATTTCTGTGTTTTGCCACCTTCTGGGCTGTGCAATGCCATGATGGGTATTAGGGGATATTTCTGTCTTGTGCTAGCAGTGGTTCTCAAACTTTTGTACTGGCGACCCCTTTCACATAGCAAGCCTCTGAGTGCAACCCCGCATATAAATTAAAAATACTTTTTTATATATTTAACACCATTATAAATGCAGGAGGCAAAGCAGGATGTGGGGTGGAGGCTGACAGCTTGCAACCTCCCATGTAATAACCTCGTGACCCCCTGAGGGGTCCCAACCCCAGTTTGAGAACCTTGTACTAGATGTAGTACAGTGCTAGTTTCTGGGCCATGTGAATGTAAGTATAGTAATAATGTCTCACTGAGGGGTGGCAGGTTTGTAGAAATTTTGATGAGTGCCCAGAACCCGCCCCCCACCTGCCTAAGGCTCTGGGAGGGAGTTTGGGTGGGGGGAGAAGGTCTGGGGTGCAGGCCCTGGACTTGGGCAGGGGGTTGGAGTGCAGGAGGGGGTGAGGGGTGCAGGCTCTGGGAGGCAGTTTGGGGGCAGGAGAAGATGTGTGGGAAGGAGGTTGGGGTGCAGGATCTGGGATGGAGTTTGGATGCTGGGTGCAGGCGGGGGTGAAGGGTGCAGGTGCTGGGACTGAGTTTGGGTGCTAGCTCCGGGCTGGGGGCAGGGGTGCAGGCTCTGGGAGGGAGTTTGGGTGTAGGCTCTGGGCTTGGGCAAGGGGAAGGGGATTGGGGTGCAGGCTCTGGGACACAGTTTGGGTGCTGTGTGCAGGCTCTGAACTGGGATGGGCTGGGGGTGCAGAAGGGGATGAGGGGTGCAGGTGCTGGGAGTGAGTTTGGGTGCAGGCTGGGGGTGGGGGTGCAGACTCTGGGAGGGAGTTTGGGGATGGGAGGGGGCAGAGGGAGGGGGTGCAGGTTCTGGGAAGGAGTTTGGGGGCCAGAGAGGGCCAAAGGAGGGGGGGAAGGTTCTGGGCGCGGGGTGCAGTACTTACCTGGGGCTCCTAGGCACGGCAGGCTGGGGCTCGGGAGTCTCCATGTGCTGCTACCCCAGGTACTGCCCCCGCAGCTTCCTATTGGCTGCAGGGGCGCTTGGGGCGGGACACAGACCCATCCCGCCCAGGGGCTGCAGGGAAGGGCCGGCAGCCACTTGGATGGAGCAGGGAGGAAGCTGCTCAGCTCTGCTGCGCTGCCAGTGGTGAGTGGGGGTCTCGGGCTGTTTTAAATGGCCCGGGGAATGCACGAGGGTCCCGGGGCAGAAAGTGGGGCCAAGGCAAAGACCCGGTCCCAAACATTGCTGGAGCTGGGCCCCGGGCCAGGAATATTCCTGGTGCCCAGGCACCAGGAGCCCATAGGACTCGCCTCCCATGTATGCCACACTGTGTGATGCCGTGGTGAACCTTTACTGTCATGATAGTGCCACACAATGTGATGTCATGGACCTTCAGTGTCATGCCAATGCCACACTGTGCAATGCCAAGCCGTACCCTCAGCTCCAGATCAGTGTCAGTGCAGGTCCAAGTTCTGTGCCATACAAGTCCAGCGATGGGGATTTGCACACAGATAGGTAGCAATAAAGGAACATCAAAAATTTAGGAACATCGGTTTGATTGGGTATCCCTGAAGTCCACTTTTGAGTTAAATTTAACCAGCTAGTTAATCTTTGCATCTCCCGAATGGCACAAAGCAGCCTGAGTGTACAGTATTAGTAAATCTGGCCCTTGGTATCTTGTAGAGACCAAATTACTCCATCGCATAAATAGATGGAACTTCATTTGAAATGCATGTGGGTTACATCTGTTTGCCTGAAGGCTGAATTTGATCCTTTGGGCCTGATTCTCACCTCACTTACACCAGAATTGGGCCAGACTCTGCTCTGCTTTACACTAGTGTAAATGCAGAGTAACTCCTTTGCAGTCAATGGAGTTACTCTGGATTTGTACTGCTGTGGGTGAGATCAGAATCTGGCCTTATATCTCTAATGGAAGCTATCATTGTCTTACAAGTGCACATTGAATGAGGGTGAGAAGAGACCCTTTTAAATTTGGTGTTTTACAGAAATAAAATGGGACTCCTCTTCACTCAATAGTTTGAAATTCCCCAGGTACCTAAGTCTGCAGGTTAGATTTCCCTCATGAACAGCAGTTGTGAGGAGAGCCAGCGCTGTGTTGGAAAATGTTTGGGGGGAGAGGGAGAATGTTGGAGAGAGCGAGAGGGTTTCAGGAGAGATCAGAGAGATCTAGGTGAACAGATGAGAGGGGCCACTGACTGTCAGGGAAGGCTTAGAAGCAGCTGAGAGAATCCAGGACATTGGGGAGAGCCAGTGGAACGGAGGGAGGATGTGAGGGAGCAGCCGGGAGGGTTTGTGTGACAGTAGCTGGAGCCATATGAGAGAGTTCTCTAAATATCTGCATAGCCCATTGGCCATTCTGGCTTTGCTGAGGGCTCAGCCCAACATTTCAATGATATAAGAAGTTTTTCAAACTCAAATATTAACAGGAACAAGTTGTGCAAGTCATTTTAAACATTTTTTTCAGTGGAAAAAAGCTTTGGTAACCCCCAGACAGGCAGCACTGTGCTACAAATGGGAGCCAGAAAGTGAAACTGATGAGAAAGTGACTGTACTGAGGTGAAACTGATTAGTTCTATTTGTAATGCCCAGCCCCAATGTAAAACAAAAATAAAAAACATAAACTGTGAAAATTAAACTTCCTTGGGGCACCACAGCTTTGGTAAGTGGATCCCACGTCCCAAGCCACATACCTAAGAGGATGCTACATGCCTCCCATGAGGCCCAAATGCGCTGTTTCCTTTCTACAGCCCCCTTGAGGAGGCAGGGATTAGCCTTGGAAACAAATGCTGCACTCAGCTATAAACCAGCACCTGTGTCTGGGCAAAGACAGACCCGAGATTAGTGCAAGGGACTGATCGGGGGCCTCTCCCCCCCCTCCCCCATCAACAGCACAGCGTGTGGAGTCCCCAGCACCCAGATGGACAGAGGGATGCTCTGTAACCCAGTCCATGCAGCCCCCAGCCCCAGACTGTTAACCCCAACCAGGGGCCGTCCTGTCCCTTGCTGGTCATGGGTGCTTGGATGCAGTGTGGGCTCCAAGGGTGAATCCAAGTCTCTGTGATGTCCATCACCGTGCTGGTCAGGACTCCAGTTCTGAGTGGAGGCTGTTCCTGCAGCCTTGCTGTGTCCATGCCCTTGGCCTGCTCCTTGGGCCAATTCCCTCACCCTGGGTTCCAGCTGTGTTTGGGCCTGCTCCCTCCATCAGCTCTGGTGAACATGTGCTCCAGCCTCAGCATGTGTCTCCAGTCCAGCCCCTATGCCAGCTGATTGACCCAGCACCAGTCACCTGGCCAGTAACCAATCTCCTACCCCTCTAAGACAGGGCTGACATCTTGCTCCAGACTGGCCTCTTTCCTCCAGCGAAAGGCAGGCTGGCAGCAGGACCTCAGGGGTGAGTTGTCCTCCCAGTGCTTTATCCAGCATCGCTCTGGGGCTAGCTCCCCTCTCTGCTTGCCCCCTGTCAGCCAGGGCTCCTGGGAGTGGGTTTGGCCCTTTCATGCTGCTACTGGTCTGTGCAGTGGGGGGCTCCACACACAGTGCTGTGTGATAATTGTCAGTGTGAATATCAGGTAACACTCAGGGGAGGATGTTTGATCTGAAGTGTGATTTTTTTTATGTTGACAGTGCCCTTGTAAAATTAAGGCTCCCTAATCTTAAACCTCCATGAACTCTGAGGTGTTTAGACAGGTTAATGAGCTTCAGAAGGAAACTAAGGAGTTGCTCAGCACACTTGGAGGCTGGGCACTCCTTTGATCACCCTCATGTATCCTAAATTCACACCCATCTTTTCCATCAGCTCTAGAAGCCTCCAGATTCATCTCAGTCCCAAACATCCATTGCAATGAGTGGGGAAAATGTGATTCTTCACAATGAGCAAGGAGAACTTCCCACTGCAGAAACTGGCCAACTGCACATGATTTTCAAAGGAGCCTAAGGGAGTTGGTGCCCAGATGCCACTGAATATCAATGGGAGATGGGCATCCAAGTCAAGTAGGCACCATAGAAAATCTCAGCCATGATTAATAAGGACCAGCAATGCACTGGAGAATGCAGGAGCAATCCTGCACTAGCAGGGAGATGGCCAAACTGATCTAGTAGGTCTTCCCGTTCCCTTAACATGTGAAAGCACCCGGCTTCTAGTCATTGCTTCTCTTTGATCTGCTTCGCTGCAGAAAGTCTTGCTATTCGAAACTCTCTTACAGTGAACTCAGTGCTTTGGCTCAGTTTGCCTACCCATCTATGTTCCTGCTGTACTTTTCCAAACCGTATGCTGCTAGGACGTTGGCATGCGCTTGAGACCAAAGGGACAAGGCAAGGGCATTGTGTCTAACTAAGGGAGTTGAAAGCGGCTACACAGATCATAAAGAGGAGCAGTTTTGTTTTGTTTTGCATCATGAAGCCAGGAGTTCCGATGGAAAGATATTCCTTAGGTTGTGTGAATGGTTTAGAAGCTTATCCTGAATTCTTTCCCGTGTAATTATCTACAGTATTATCATTGTGAAAATGAAAACATTAAAAAAAAAAGAAGAAAACTCATTAATTCTGAATATTTGGTTTCCTCTTAAATGATTTGCCTATTGATTTCCTCCAGTCTAAAAGCCCTCCAATGCTATCGGCTAGAAAGTGATAATCTGATTTTTAAATGAATAAAATGGCTGCATTTTATTTTATTTTAGTTCCATTTAAAATGTTACTATAAAATATCTTTCAATGGGCCATTTTTCTTATGGCCTTTTCCCTGCATGTTCCTAATTATGGCCATAATTAATTTTAATGAGTCACCCACCATCAATTCT
Source organism: Malaclemys terrapin pileata (assembly GCF_027887155.1). Taxonomy (NCBI): domain Eukaryota; kingdom Metazoa; phylum Chordata; order Testudines; family Emydidae; genus Malaclemys; species Malaclemys terrapin. Next base: position 34,063,248 of record NC_071512.1, on the reverse strand, counting down.
ACATTAATTTGTAATATGTTCTGCAGCTGACTTAAAACAAAACAAACCAAAAGAACCACGAGAAATGCCCTCCTTAGGCTGCCTTTTTAATAAAACCAGTCGATTACTTCAGGAATTGGCACTCAGCCTGAATGGTGCGAAATTGCGTGGTCCTCAGTCAAAGTAGATTCTGTCTGGCCATTGATGGATTGCATCATTCATAGCTTTTATAATCCTAGTAAAAGAGGTCAATCTGTCTGTATTGAAAAATCTAAGTTTCTTGTTATATTTCATATTTCTACTAACCATATGCTTGGAGCCAAAGTGATACTTCAGCTTCCTTGGCAAATCACCCTTCCAAGGCCAACAGCCCACACCCGAGTCCTTGGACAAACTTTGGCCTCTGGGGAGAGCAGCTGAGAAAGCACTGCACAAAAGAGCAGAAGGGAGAGAAAGAAATAACAATGGGGCTCAGGTGGCTGATCGGTTCTTTCTCTGTATTCAGAATAATATGAAGGTGGAGTGCAGAGGAAACAAAATGGCGTGTGCCCTTTATTGCTCCTCTAGCATGTGATGAGCTGAGCTGAAAGCTTTGGCTATTTTTTCTTTTATTCTTTCTCCCTGTTTCCTTTGACAGTAAGACTAGCAGGTCTTGACCCGCCCTTTCCTCTTTGGAGCCCCTGGAGTAGGACAGTGACATCACAATAACTTGAGTTCAAAAGTGCAGCTTGCACTGCTCTCAGCTGAGGTAGGATTGGATTCAGGCCTGCATCGGAGCTGTGCTCAGCAGAGCTGGTGTGTGCAAAGGTGGCATTAAACTATTGTCGTGCCATGATCTCGAGGCAAGCCAGCCTCACCACTTGGGTTTGTAACATAGAATAAAGCAGGACTTATGGGGCATACTTTCTTCTTCGGGCTCCTGAGGATGGCTGGAGAGCAGTTCATGGGAGCCCTCAAACCTTCTCCAGACAAGTGACTGGAACCTGATGGGGCTCCTGTGAGGAGAGACCTTCTCCTGAGATCTCCAGTGCAGGCCACTTCTGCTGGGGAAGGAAATTCTAGGGGCTACATGCTCAGCTGGTATAAATCGGCATAACTCTACAGACTTCAATGGGGCTACGCTGATTTCCCCCAGCCAAGAATCAGAGGCAGTTCTGGGAAGGCAGGCTACCCCTATTGGCACAGCTGTCTCCAGTCCTGACTGGACCCTAGAAGTGCAGGTGTGAGTGAAAATGAAAAATAAGTCACATGACTCGCCTTGGCTGCCCTGCTCCAAAGTCTGAGGTGTTGCCTGAGGGGACTAGATGACAGATGCTCTTAACTAACAGTAGGGGCTGCAGAAGCTACATGTCAAGTCCATCGTTAGTTTCTCCTCCCTACAGCTGAAGGAGACCCATCCCATCTTGCTAATCCCACCTCCCACTAACCCCCACTAAGCACTGGAATAGACTGCTCCTCCCCCTGCTAATCAGCCAACAGTCTCAGCCCCTCCTACTTCCACTCCACTCCCCTACAAGCTTCTTAGCGATGCCAGGCCTGCCCTGCCTGGATATTTCAACATGACCCATCTCCCCACTACTGCTTCCCAAGGGTCCTGTATTGCCCAGCTGCCAGAAAGCTGCTCTTCCTCTGTATTTGAAACAGCCTCCCTTTCCTGCAGTGGCCGCAAGGCACCCTAGGAAACTGGCCTGTCTGTGGGGATTCCGGCCTGGGGATTTGTCAGTTTCTCAGTGATTAAATAGCTATGTGAGGGTTCTAATCCTGGCCAGCCAGCAAACAGTATGGCTGTCTTAGGCAGTCACCAGAGCACCTGTGTGGTGTCAGGAATGAGGACTTGCAGCTGCGTACCCAGTCTCAGGGCAGCCTATGCACACAGCTGAGTCACGGCGCAGCTGCCTGATTGGTCATTCTACCTGATTGGCCCAGGAAGTCAGTAAGCCTGCTCTTAAGGCTCTCTCTCTGGCTGCTCAAGGTGCATGCCGTGATTGCTCCTGTGTCTGTCCTGCTCCTAGCCTTGTTCCTGGCTCTCTGATCCTGTCCTGCCCAGACTGCTCCAGCCCTCCTTCTCCACTGGCTTTCTGACTCCAGCTCTAACCCCTTGGCTCTGGTTCCTGGCTTCCTGCCTCCTGCTCTGACGGGTGGCTCCATCTCCCGACACCTGCTTCAACCAGTAGGCCTGACCGCCCACATCCCGGTTCATGACACATGGGAAGTAAGGTCACTTGCAAAGCAAAATAAAGCTTCTCAAAAGAGCCGTGAACCTGATCATTAAAGTCAGCAGCAAATTTAAGAGCAGGGTTGGCAGCGGGAACAAGAGGGGAGGGGAGCAGCAATGAATCCTAAAAGCAATCCTAGATCTTTGTGAGGCCAGCTGAGGACAAAGGGAGTTGCTCAAGGGCCATGATATCAGTTATAATTGATTTGAGGGATGGGATATGTCAAGGAGAAGGGATGTTATGCTGGAGTTGAGACGAAGCAGTGAAATGAGTTGGGCCTTTCTTCCCCACCCATTGACAGCAGTGCTGAGATGTATGGTGTGCTTTGTCATTTGCTGCTTGAAATTACTAGCAGGATGGCTGGAAATATTGCTCCTGAACATGCCTCATGGTTCCAGTGCTGAACTCCCTCCCATCCGTAGTCTGCACTCATTAAAATCACTCCCTTGACAGAACAAAATCAAATCTCATCAGGAGAGAGCCCCAGGGTCAAAATGAACTAGCCCTCCACATTTCTCATCCCCACCCCCAAAGCAGAACCACTGTAGCTGGCTGGATACATCTGCTTATCTCATCCTCTGCAGTGGCTCCAGCATGTTCTAGAACTAGATGAGATAGACACATTGCATTTATCCCTGGTGTAATTCCTCAGCAGCCAGTGGAGTTTCTCCAGAAATGAATCTGAATCTCTGCTTCTTCACTGTGCTGGTTTTCTGTAGAGAATTTGCCTCTTCCAATCTACTTTAAGTGACTGGAAACACCCTATTCTTCAGATGGGGTCTCCAGTGATACATAAAGGGCACAGTCTCAGCTGGAATTGGACCTAGCTAAGCTCCAAGTAGTCTCCAGTGACTTGGGTTCAGCCATTGTTGGTTCTGGAATCACTGTGCCTTAGAAATAGCTATTTGCCTGTGGGAAGGTACGGTGTGTGCCACACCTGAATATGCTTTACTGAGTCATCTGTTTTAATAAAAAAAAAAACATCTCTGTCCAAAGTTTACGATGCCCTGTCTTTTAGAGTCTCATCAGCCTTGATCTTCTCTTTCCTGTGATCAACAAATGGATCCATATTCAATCCCATTCATTTACTGGTGAAAATCGCTGCTAAGGAAAGAGAGGAAAAACAAAACAAAATAAATGACAGCAAGTCCCTTTATACCAGGATTTCTTGATGTTGATCCTTAATGACAACAGCCAAAGTTCTCCTTTAATTCAGGTATGAAAATGTTTGCATAGTTCCCCCTAGTAGTTTTCCTGTTCATGTGACTCTAGTTTCCAGCCTTTCTAAGAGTTCTACAGTAATGACCTTCACCATCACACTGTGTGGTAGCAGGCTGCAGCAGTTTGGACAATGAATGCAGAATGCAGTCTCTTTCTTGCTGGCCTAACGTGGAAGTGTTAACCTGCCACAGGAAAGGTGGTTGTGCCAATATTCAGCCTTGGCTGTAAGTGCTGTATCTTGCAAGAGTTCCAGCCGGATTGGAGACCTCCAGGATGCTGATTGTTTGGATAATGAGGGGATAAGCATTTTTTTTATCTGGCCTGAGTCACCCAAACTTTACAAAGTCAGCTTATTAGTCAAAGCTTGTACACCCAAGCTCTGAGAGGAGTTGAAGGTAGGAATAATTCCCAGGGCCTGGGCATATCTTTTTCTAACTCTGGCTAATTAAAATAGCTCTTATATATGTATGGGAGCAGAGCCTCAACTAGTGTAAATCAGCATACCTCCACAACGTAGCTATGTTGACTTTCACCAGCTGGAGGTCTGGCCCATTATCTCAGTTGCAATGATGTACATCTGGAGTAATTCCATTGGTTTTAGTTTAGCCCCTCTGGATTAAATTTTGTGTTGAGCATTTAAGTGGTGCAACTCGGGGGGAGGTGGCTTTCAGCCACCCTTGTCCCTTTCCAATCTTGGTCTGCGCCTGGCACAATTTCTGCAGCTCTGGGCTCTGTTTAAATTATGGCAGCCTCCCTGGGCTGCCCTATGAGCCACAGCTTCAGCCAGATCTTTTGTAGCACTGGTATGGGTCAACTCCATTAAACCTTGAGCTTCTGACAACACAAGCACTGCCTTCCAGGCCTCCGGAGGCCTCGCTCTCTCTGTCCAGGTTAGTAATAGGACACCAACACCCTGAGACCTTGGAATGTTCCCTGTAGTGTCCAGCCCTTGTTCCATTGGACACTCACAGAATTACCAGGCTGCTGTTCCCACCGGAACTGTACACCACAGCCTACTAGTTCTGCCTTCAAACATAGCTCTGCTGAATACAGAGCATGTAGGTATAGTTATAGTGACAACAAAAATAAGCAAAAAAACCCAAGTCCTTGTGGCACCTTAGAGCCTAACACATTTATTTGGGCATAAGCTTTTGTGGGCTAGAACCCACTTCAGCAGATATATGAAGTAAAAGATACAGGATTTATTCTTTTGTGTAGCGACTGTCTGGTTTGGCCAATATACATGGCAGAGGGGCATTGGTGGCACATGATGGCATATATCACATTGGTAGATGTGCAGGTGAATGAGCCCCAATGGTGTGGCTGATGTGGTTAGGTCCTATGATGGTGTCCCTTGAATAGCTACGGGGAGGGATAGCTCAGTGGTTTGAGCATTGGCCTGCTAAACCTAGGGTTGTGAGTTCAATTCTTGAGGGGGCCATTTAGGGATCTGGGGTAAAAATCTGTCTGGGGATTGGGTACTGCTTTGAGCAGCGGGTTGGACTAGATGAGATTCTATGTTGGCAGCAGCATTTGGTTCCTGGGTTGGTGTTTTTGTTGTGTAGTTGCTGGTGAGTATTTGCTTCAGGTTGAGGGGCTGTCTGTAAGCAAGGACTGGCCTGTCTGTGAGAGTGAGGGATCATCCTTCAGGATAGGTTGTAGATCCTTGATGATGTACTGGAATGCGCTTTCTCTACACAAAAGAATAAATGGACACAAATCTGACCTCAAGAATCATAACATTCAAAAACCAGTAGGAGAACACTTCAATCTCTCTGGTCACTCAATAACAGACCTCAAAGTGGCAATTCTTCAAAAAAAAAAAAAAAAAAAAACTTGAAAAACAGACTCCAATGTGAAGCTGCAGAACTGGAATTAATTTGCAAACTAGATACCATCAGATTAGGCCTGAATAAAGACTGGGAGTGGTTGGGTCATTACAAAACCTAAACTTAATTTCCCCAATACTAATTTCTCCTACTGTTACTCACACCTTCTTGTCAACTGTCTGTAATGGGCCACTCTCTTACCACTTCAAAAGTTATTTCTCCTCCCTTGGTATCCTGCTGTTAATTGATTTAGCTCATTAGACTGACTTAACACTTGGTAAAGCACCCCACATCCTTTCATGTATTTATACCTGCTCCTGTATCTTTTACTTCATACATCTGCTGAAGTGGGTTCTAGCCCACGAAAGCTTATGCCCAAATAATTTTGTTAGTCTCTAAGGTGCCACAAGGACTCCTTGTTTTTTTTTTTGCTGATACAGACTAACACGGCTACCACTGAAACAAAAATAAGGTTACTATCACTCAGAGAACAGAGATTTAAGGAATAGTGAGTAGGAATTTTGGAAACAATAAAACAAACCAGAACACACTTTTTAGAGGTTACCCTTAACTAAGAAGGCCCACCCCATATCTCATACAAGAGAGCCGGCGAAAGTTCTTTCCCCAGCATTTTCAAGGTTGAGACTCCTTCTCATAAGATCAAACCCACTGGCAATTTGTCCTCCCAGATTGAAGGAATCGTAGAATCATAGAATATCAGGGTTGGAAGGGACCTCAGGAGGTCATTTAGTCCAGCCCCCTAGGAGGTTCATCTGTACCCTAGATATAGATTCAAAAGTTCATTGTATTACCCCTAAACAGGATGATTCCCTCTTCCTGTTCATTTCCTCTCTCTGAAGTTTCACAAGTCTTCCTTAGCATTCAGCTCCGACTATACAACACTTCATTTACATTTACACAGACAGACAGAGAAATGTTCCTTGTTTGAAAGAAAACCTGCTTTGCACCTTTCCTGGTGACCAGTCCTTAGTCCCCGAGCTAAGAACATAATTTTCAGTGTCTATATGTAACTCCTTCCACAACATCCATGCATGCATTTCACAATGACATTGATAACCAGTGTGACACAAGCTTTCAACAGAAACCTCACAGGACACAATTTGGTCAACTAGAATGTAAATACTGGACCCATGGGATTCCTGTAACCCTTATGCACCCTGCTCTCTGCCAGTTGGCATCAAGAGATCCATGGGTCACAGACCCTAATGCCAGTGCTTGTGAAGGGGTCCTCCGGAGACTAGCTTAAAATTACATTTTAAAAAATAATACATGTGGAGTTTGTAACAAGGCAGCCCCGTCCTCGAGTGCCCCCTGTGGCAGGCTGCAGTATGACACGTGTCTAGCTATAGGAAGAGCACAGTTTCTCTCACAATCCAATTGAAAGTCCCTCCTCTGGGCATAATTTAGTCAGGGACACATACAATAGCTTGTAGAGCCCTCATGGTAAAACTGTTCTGCCAGTTCGCACAGTAAGACATATAAAAATATAGCAATCTTCCATTCCCTCCTCCAGGGACATCTCTTCCAAGTCACTCACCAGTGAGTCTACCAGAACTTGAGTCCCAGGTCCTTTCTGCCATTGTTCCAGGGCCCCACTCTCCGGGCCATCCACCTAAGTGACCAGCCTTCTGTCAAATGACTCAGCCTTTTTCAGCTGCCAAGCACTGGCTCTGTCGCTCAGGGAGGTCAGCAGTCTAGCCCTGCGACTGATCTTCTTGCCAATTCTTCCCTATTCCCATGGGCGGCCTGCAGAGCTTTCTGCTCTCTCCACAGCTCTTCAGCTTCCCTGTCTCTCTCAGGCAGTCTGTCCCCTACCTTTTTCCTTGCTCTCCCTTTATATGGCCCAGAGGTCTTCTTTGAACCCCAGCTGGGAGGCGACTAATGAGTCATGAGTGCATGACACTGGCCTCTTCCTTCTTAAAGGAATAGTACTTTTTATTTTTCATCTAGTTTTGAGCCTTCAGGCTACACATGGGTCATGGTTTCTCCACAACCAAAAGGGTTACAAAATTTACAAAGCTGAGATTCTGATCATAAGACTCCAGGGGCTGGGGCTTTAAGGAAACCCACCAACTACCATGAGACTCATGGTTGAATTGCAAGAGCTGGCAACACTGAATAAGCACTCTGTACACTTAAAATGCTGGCCATGATTTTCAAAAGTGAATTGTGATTTTGGGAGCCTTCATTTTGGGGTGCTCAGGTTGAGATCCCTGTGTGGATCCTGGTTGTCAGAGGGCAGATGCTTGGCTCTTTGTGAAAATCAGGCCCCCTTAAGGTATACCGACTCACGCTGGCCACCCAACACTGAGTCAACCAAAATCATGAGTCACTGTTGAAAATGTAGGCTGCTAAGTATTGTGAGAGGAGAACTATCTATGCTAGCATCCTGAGGTACAGGTTAAAGGGACTGACTCCCACAAGGATAAAAGCATACAGGTTAGCATCAGGAAGGAGCAATGTAAAGGTAATGTCCTTGTGGCCACAAGGCACCTTAAGGTTTTTAAAGCTTGGTCTGTGTTTCTGCAGGAGGGTTGGTGTAAGCAGCTCAGAAATGAAACTTTCAAAGTTCTCCAACTTCACCAGCTGGCAGAGGTGGCAGCCATTTTGTTCTCCACGTTGCCACAGTCTGGCACACTGTGCTCGCTCTTGGCATGTGGCTTTTCAGGGCTTTTCTGAAAGAAAATCCATTTTAGATTAAAAGTAGCTGTTTTGCTTTATTAATAATTATAATTAATATAATTATAATAGAATATGATTTTTTATTAATAACATATGTAATTGTATTTCTATAGCGCCAGTCATGGGCAAGGACCCCATTGCACTAGGCTCTGTACAAACCCAGAACAAAAAAATGGTCCCTTCTCCAAAGATTTTACACTCTAAGTAACCTTGTGTGTGTGGAGCTTTACAGGCCTTATGTGTGGAAGCAGAAAAGGGGTGATGGGGAAGGGAAGAGAGTAAAGGAGATAACAATTGGAAAGGGAAAACGAGGGGGTTGGGCAGTTCTCCGGGCAACCCTGTTCACACCCCTTGGCGTGTGGGCCCCAGGCTGTTGCTGGTGTATCCTTTGACTCTGTTAAACAAAAATTTACCACAAGAGTTCCAAGGCTAAATATCCTGCTCTGACTGTCCTGTGCCGGCAGCCCTCCCCACTTAGCCCGTGCCCGTGAAATGGCTTGTTTCTTTCGTCACTTGTGACACTTGTGCATCACAGCGGCTTCTGTGAGCTAGCTGCTTGCATTGTCTCTGCCCCACGTTGCCTCTGGGAAGAGCAAGCGATCAAGCACCTCTCACCGACACTGTACATTGAGGAGCATGGTGGCTTTTCATCTTCATCTCCTGCCACATGCAGTGAGAAAGGCGGCCGGCCTTGAAATGAGAGATGCTCAGCGCTGTCTCCTTCCCATCCTAGATGCTGCTGCTGTGGTGATGGAGGAGGTGCTGATGAAGAAGGTTCATTGTGTGGAGCCCTTTGCTGTACATTGGCAAGAACATGCAGGTGAAATGTAGCACATCACAGCAGCCTGCCCGTCTGGGTACAACTTGGCTTATTGCTCTGCACTGTGCAGGGAAGCGGAATGGGACCAAAGCAGACAATGGCATCAGAAGAGATGGTCCCAACGCTTATGAGGCTCTCAAGAAGGGTTAAGTACACCAGTCGCTCCAGTGTGTGTGGAGCCGAGCCGGCCCACAAACAATCTCTCTGTGAGGCTGAGGAGAAGCAGGGCTGTGGGAAGAAGAACCGTGTACATTGAAGCACCTTTGTAGCTGCTGCATCAGCCCCTGCAGACGGGGAGGGAGGAGAAATGAAGTCTGGCATGTGCTGGGATTATACTGCCCCAGGATGCAATCTGGGTAGTAAATTGTGGGGATGCAGTAGAAACAGCAGGCCCAGGGCAGAGGCAGCTGGGCCAAGCTGGTAGTGTTCATTTAGCCTCTCTATGTCTCAGTTTTTCCATCTGTAAAGTGGGTCTAACACTGTCTAGTCCTGTGCCATCTGGGGCTGGAAGTTGCTATAGCCTTGGCAGGTATGAGTATTATCATGTCAGGCTGTCATTGGGAGCTGATGGGCATTTGAAACCCATTTTACAAAAGCTATACTTCATCCCTCCTCATTAGTTCCCCTGACAAGTGCTAGTGCATGAGTGATGTCAACCTGCTCCCCCAGCTCACGAATAATGTGTTAATCACCTCAGGCTCGATTGTTCCAAGTCAGCACAGGCCTGAGTAAGGACAGGCGTGGACCCCAACCACCCCAGAGGGAGCTCAGAGCGAGATAGTGCAGCAAGTTCTAGGAGCCTGATTTTCAGCCAGGCCAAGTACCTATGGTTCCCATTGACTCCAGTTGGAGTGGGAGGTGCTAAGCCATGGGTTGGGGAGAGGGGAGAGCATTCAAATGACTACCCACATGTCCCACACTATGAAAAAGTTGGATGCCCCCGGCGTAGGGGGCCAGACCCAGCATGGAAGCGTCTCTTTGCCTTGGAATGGTGGACTCTTTCCACTCCAACTGTTCTTGTTTCCCTGGCCTCAGGCCCCTTCCCTGGCCCCAAAGAGCAAGCCCAGTGGAAGCTGATTTGCACTTGGCTGAAGATATTTCAGTCACTGTCTCAGCATGGTGGAAGCCGCAAGTTATTCTAATGCCAGTCAGAATATGTTCCTCCAGCACAGGGGAAGATTAGTGAGGAGCATGAAATAGCTGTCAGGCTTTTGGAGGGTCACCAGATGTATGGGTTATGGTGTAAGGACTTGGATAGATCTTGGATTAGGATAAAATATAAAAAGCAACAGAGGGTCCTGTGGCACCTTTAAGACTAACAGAAGTATTGGGAGCATAAGCTTTCGTGGGTAAGAACCTCACTTCTTCAGACTTGCATCATATGCATCCGAAGAAGTGGGCTGTAGTCCACGAAAGCTTATGCTCTAATAAATTTGTTAGTCTCTAAGGTGCCACAAGTACTCCTGTTCTTTTTGCGGATACAGACTAACACGGCTGCTACTCTGAAACCTATCCACCTTTAGTTAGATCTGGGCAAAGCCACATGAGCCCGAGCCAAAGCTCACTGAAGTCAATAGGAGTTTGTCCAAAGGCTTCAATGGGCATTGGATCAAGCCCAGAGTTTGGTTCTGGATCTTCCCAAAGCTTGGAGTGTCTGGATCAAGGGGTTGCCTGGGGCTCATTTCTGCTTGAAGCCCCAAAGAATGGGCAGAAGTTATTCTTGTGTATGTTGCAAAAGCCATTGATGGGTTAAAGTACTTGAGGAATTGGGGCTCAGGATTAAATGAGATGCCTCAGGCAGACTAAACAGTCTGATGGGTTTCGCTGCATCAGCGAGAGCTGCCTGGTGCACAAAGAATATTGGATAATTGCAGACAGGAAATGTCTGACTGTATCCGGATCACAAACCTACCTTCCCTTTAGGAATGTCTGAGGCAGGTTAAAAAGCCCAGAGCTGGAAATGATCTTGCCCACCCTCAGGTCTCAAGGGAGAGTTGCCAGTAGCAGAGGGACATTGCTCTAACTCTGAGAAAACTGCAAGAGAGGAACAAATCACTGAGATAGTGACTGGCAATTTCACTGTGACCTTCAGTGCACGGGGCAGACTGAACTCTAGCATCGGCCTTGTTGGGGTTATAGCTGAGATGAATTTGACCACACAGCACTTGGACCGTATCTCTAATGAACTTTTGCCTCCTGCGTCGGATCATTACCTCCTTCCCCACATCCCTGACCAGAGAAACTTCATTTGTTCATCTCACAGGTCAGGTTTGTATTGGGACATTGTGACAGAATACACACTTTATTCACACTCTACACATTATTGTAACAATCTTTGTACAAGATATGTCCTGTAGGGTATCATTTGAAAACTCATAATTTGCTGATCAGAATTGTCCTGATAAAATATGCATGGCAACATTGTATGTGAAGTTATAAGATTCCTTTGTATGATGTTAAGAGTGCGTGTTCAAAACTCACACAACACCAAACTGGTCAAGCAGGCCTGTCTTAAAGAAGTGTATGTTTGTCTTAATTTGCATTTAAGCAGTAAACAGAGTCATCAAGCAGGCAGGGAAAACAAAGGAAGCTCAACGAGGTGGGGAAAAAACAGCAGGGAACATCCTTCCACACAGACTCTTTGTCTCCTAGTGCCCGGCTGTAAATGTTTTTCAAGAGGGACTGAAACTATAAGAAGAAGGGGAAAACACCCCAAGGCACCCCTCTCTCCCCCTGCCCATTGTATTCACTGCACTTGGGAAAAAAAAAAGAAACAGCTTTTGGACTTTGGGTGTGGGGTCCTGACCTGAAGAGTTTGGTTAGTAACCTTGTTGGAAGCATGTGGTGAGGAATTTTGCTTGAATCTACTATAGTTTGTTAAATTAGGCACTAGTGAGCATTTTATCTTTATTTTTCTTGTAACCATTTCTGACTTTTATACCTCATTACTTGTTCTCACTTAACTACAAAGAAATAGATTGTAACTTGTTTTATTGTTTTAGCTAATCCAGCATATTTAAATCGAAGAATCTGTGTAGCTCCATTTAGGATAATAAGCTGGCATATTATTCCCTTAAAGGAACAATGGACTTAAAATATTTGTACTGTCCAGAAGAGGGCTGGGCGGTACAGGATATATATTTTGGGGGGGGAAATTGAGGAATGAGGGTGTGTTGGAGTCACCCTGCAGTATAACCCATGCTAGTGAGAGCCAGGGTGTAGCTGGCAGGCTGAAGTTACACACAGATACTCAGGATGTGGCGTGCATGCTGGAAGGCTATTTGTGAGCTACCCAGGTGGGAGGTTCTTCAGCAGGGCATTGTAAGGTACCCAAGGTTGCAAGGCAGGGGTGACACAGCCCCCTGTTGCTCTAGATTGTACCCTGGTATGCCATAGACATTAACAAGGGAGATCACATAGATATTTAACATGGCAATAGAGACAAATCCTGAAGTCCTACTGACTCTGATTTTACTCGGTCCTTATTCAGGAAATCAGTGAGAATTTTGCCTGAGTAAAGACTGAAGAGAAGATTTGACTTGGAGGAAAAGACAGGAAGGACCAAGCTTCACCAGTGCCTCTCCTCTCTTTGTGTCAAATCTCTCTGTGTCCCTTTGTTCCCTCTCCCCTGACCGGTGTTTGCAACTCATCCCCATTTAGTATCATTTGTGAATTTCATTAGCACATCCTTGATGAGATTGTTTGGCATGCCTGGTCCTAACACTGATCCTTGTAGACACCACTACAACTGGACACATTGCTGTTTACCACCACCCTTTCGCTAGACTCCGCCAGTCACTTTTCTTTCCAAGTGACAGTGCTCAATCCCAGGCCAATACGGATTATTTCTGAAAGTAAGACTTCAGATGCTTTACTATAATTCAGGTATATTATTTTTTCCATCTACTAGTTTCCCTTTATCCATATAGTCCTTTTGGTTTTTTTAAGCAATTTATCTTGTATTTAAAAACCCTTTATAAACTCCTGCTTCTTATTGTGCAGGATTTTTCTGCCTCTGTATTTATTATGTAATTCACTCCAGTGCCGAAGACCCCCCATGGTGTGATATTGCAACAGTGCCCAAAATGTGCTAGGTGCCATACAAAGGCCTTGAGTGGCATTTCAGGCCCTGTACTGTGGTGAATTTCACCCTTCTTTACCTTTTTTCCTCTTTATGTTTGTACCATTATTGTACTAAGAAGAAAAGTTAGATTTACAGAATGCTACTTGCCAGCGTTATCTTCTATATGTTGGGAATTGTTGGAGAATGGATATCCTGTGTGTTAAGATTAAGAATCCTCTTATTTGGCTCTTAACATCCAATACAATCTATTAATTAAGCAAATAATCCTACTGGAAGAGTAAAGATTTGTCTTTCTCATGCTCTCGCTGACTCAGTATAGCAATTGCCTGTGTTAAGAGTGGCACCTGGAGAGCTGTTTGAAATGCGTAACACCAACTTTATTGAACCTACTCACTTTTGAACAATGTCATGTATTCTTATATGCCAGTCGATGATGCTCTTCATATTTGTCTAGTTATTTACATACACACATATAGACAAATCCACCTCTTTTATATACCACTCCTGTCTCCATAGGAATGGCACTTCCCTTGGCAGGTCTTCCTGCAGTTCAGTCAATTCATTCCAGCTGGAGAGGCTTGGGAGTCTGTTTTGTAGAGGTAGCTTGGCCCAGTGGCTGAGATTTCCTGAGGCAGTTAGGGGCCGAAATTCAATAGGATTTGAAGGCCTAACTCCCTTAATCTCCTTTGAAGATGCCAGCCAGAGACCTTCTGTGCTCTTCACTCTCTGAATTCTTTACCACGCCCCATCCTATTGGTAGCAGTTAGCAAATGCTGATGGGTAAAGACAGACTGTAACTGCTGCTGTGCAAGAGTGCGGAAGCTGCTGTGAGGAGCATGCAGGAGGCTGCCAGAATAACAGCAAATCCCCACATTCCCGTGATACCCAGTTTGGGGCCTTTGGGCGCTGGCATGATGTATCTATCATCTGTGGGCATGGTCCCATCCAATGAGCAGCCAGGCGCATTGGTAAGTTTGCATTGCTGCTTATTGTGCAGTACCTTTGATGTGGATAAACAGAACAGTTCAATCTCCAGGGCTCTTACTATGGTACCTTTTACAAGAAATGCATTTTCAAAATTAGCTGTTACCACTCGAAAGAGATCTTGGAGTCATTGTGGATAGTTCTCTGAAAACATCCACTCAATGTGCAGCAGCAGTCAAAAAAGAGAATGCTGGGAATCATTAAGAAAGGGATAGATAAGATGACAGAAAATATCATATTGCCTCTCTATGGCCTGGTCCACACTAACCCCCCACTTCGAACTAAGATACGCAACTTCAGCTACGTGAATAACGTAGCTGAAGTCGAAGTACCTTAGTTCGAACTTACCGCGGGTCCAGACGCAGCAGGCAGGCTCCCCCCGTCGATGCCGCGTACTCCTCTTGCCGAGCAGGAGTACCGGCGTCGACGGCGAGCACTTCCGGGATTGATCCGGGATCGATTTATCACGACTAGACAAGACACGATAAATCGATCCCAGAAGATCGATTGCTTACCGCCAGACCTGGAGGTAAGTATAGACCTACCCTATAAATCCATGGTACACCCACATCTTGAATACTGCGTGCAGATGTTGTCTCCCCGTCTCAAAAAAGATATATTGGAATTGGAAAAGGTTTAGGCTAGGTCTACACTATGGGGGGAGGGGAGGAGGGTCGACCTAAGATATGCAATTTCAGCTACGCGAATAGCTGAAGTTGCGTATTTTAGGTCGACTTACCTGGCTGTGAGGATGGCAGCGAGTCGACCGCTGCCGCTCCCCTGTCGACTCTGCTTCCGCCTCTCGCTGCGGTGGAGTTCCGGAGTCGACGGCAGAGCGATCTATCTACTAGACGCGATAAATCAATCCCCAATAGATCGCTCGCTACCCACCGATCCGGCGGGTAGTGAAGACGTGCCCTCAGAAACTCCTGTGGTACTCTGTGCCAGAGGATGTTGTGAAGGCCAAGCCTATAACAGGGTTAAAAAAAAAAAGAGAAGTTCATGGAGAATAGGTCCATCAATGGTTATTAGTCAGGATGGGCAGGGATGGTGTCCCTAGTCTCTGTATGCCAGAAGCGGGGAATGAGCGACAGGGGATGGACCACTTGATGATTACTAGGGCTGTCAAGCGATTAAAAAAATTAATCGTGATTAATCACACTGTTAATAATAGAATACCATTTATTTAAATATTTTTGGATATTTTGTAAATCTCCCATAAATGTAAACAAACTTGTTTTTCTGCGCGATTGGCTGAACAAGAAGTAGGACTGTGTAGATTTGTAAGCTCTAAAGTTTTACATTGTTTTGTTTTTGAGTGCAGTTATGTAACAAAAAAACCCTACAATTGTAAGTTTAACTTTAATGATTAAGATATTGCACTACAGTACTTGTATTAGGTGAACTGAAAAATATTATTTCTTTTGTTTATCATTTTTACAGTGCAAATATTTGTAATAAAAATAATATAAAGTTAGTACTGTACACTTTATATTCTGTGTTGTAACTGAAATCAATATATTTGAAAATGTAGAAAAACATCCAAAAATATTTAATAAATTTCCATTGGTATTCTATTGTTTTAACAGTGCGATTAAAAGTGTGATTAATCGTGATTAATATTTTTGAGTTAATCGCGTGAATTAACTGCGATTAATCGATAGCCCTAATGATTACCTATTCTGTTTATTCCCTCTTGGCAGCGGCGGCTCCAGGCACCAGCGCAGCAAGCGCGTGCCTGGGGCGGCAAGCCGCGGGGGGCGGCCTGCTGGTCGCCGTGAGAGCGGCAGTCAGGCTGCCTTCGGCGGCATGCCTGCAACAGGTCCGCCGGTCCTGCGGTTTCAGCGGCAATTCGGCAGCAGGGATGCCGAAGGTGCGGCACCGGCGGACCTCACGCAGGCATGCCGCCGAATCGGCGTGACCAGCAGACTGCCCGCAGGCGTGCCGCCGAAAGCCGCCTGCCTGCCGTGCTTGGGGAGGCAAAAAACATAGAGCCTCCCCTGCCTCTAGGGCACCTGGCATTGGCCATTGTCAGAAGACAAGGTACTGGGCTAGATGGACATTTGGTCTGACCCAGTATGACCGTTCTTATGTTACAATAAATCCCCAAGAAATTGTCTGAAATCAGCCCTGTTTGTGAAAGGTAGGTGCGCTGGAGTTCCGCATCTTGCACAAAAACATTGCTTCCTTTGTAAGGACACCTGGGGGTGGGAGAGAGAAGTGAAGTCAAAATACATTTGCTGCCCTTTAGTATTTCTACTATTATCCACACCCTCAATTAAATACTCCCCCACCAGAATTCCCATCATTACTGGGTCAGGCCCCATATGGGCCATCACTGAAAGCTTCTCGTTTGCACTAGCATGGGAAATCAATCCGTAGGTTTTGTGAGTGAACTGGCTGTTTATTTCTGGAATCCCAGATGTTCAGATTTTTCCGTTTGACACTTGTCCTGCCAAGTGCTTTCACTTTTTCTATTTTGCGCTTCATACTCGGGTTTGCAACTTTCTGTTGACTGTCACTTTATCTTTCATTGCGGTTGTTTTTGTTGTGATTTCTCTCTATCGATCTGTTTGCCTCCACTCTGGCACTGCTCCCTCGCTCTATTTCTTGCTGTCTCTCCCTATCTAAACCCAACTCTGATGCACTGTTTTTTCAACTCATGCATTCCCAGAGACAGCTCTAAGTCCTACCTGCTCCCAGCATGCTCTGCTTTGGCTACATCTAAGATGTTGGTTAAAATTTTCTAAAGCATCTAAGTGACTTAGGAGCCTAAAATTCATTTTCATAAGTGGTTTAGGCATTTAGGTCCAGTTTTTCAAAGGTATTTAGGCACCTTGTCTGATCTATTGATTGTGTATTAATTATATTCATTACTTAAGAATTCCCCATTAACACGCTGAGGTTTGGTAGGTTCTTGTCCCAAGATCATGCTCAGTATTACCAGAATTACTATTCAGTTGGGAAGTCTGATGTGCATGGTTGCAACTCTCACACTTAGGAAAAACCTTCTGTATTTGTAATAGTTTTACTAAAGAGACAAGGCGGGGGAGTTAATATCTTTTATTGGACCAACTTCTGTTGGTGAGAGAGACATGCTTTCAAGCTGCACAGAGCTCTTCTCCAGCACCTGTAGAGAGTGCTGGTCTTTATATACCAGCATGGAACTTCCCATACCATTGCAGATTTGCTCATGGAATGCCCAATCCAGGAAGCAGAGAATGCTGATGGACTCTGGTACAGAAAACTCCTGCAAAATGGGAAGCACTGCATTGTGGGATGGAGGTAGGAGCACTAGCTGATCCAGTGCAGTCCCCATGCATGTGCCTTACTTTTGACATTGGAAGGAAAATGTGCTTCAGCCAGAACTAAATTAAACCCCTGCGGCTGCCTGTTATTGCAGTCAACCACTACCTACACCACAGCTGTTGCATGCAGACATAAGCTGTTGTTCATGCAGGACCAGCCCCACTTGTGTCAGCCAATGCCTGTTGCCCAAGCAAAGACAAACCTGTGGATGAAACAAAGTTTGTGGTTTGGTTTTGTTGTAAACACTGCAAAGAGGTAAAGGATGACCTTTTGGTGAAGGTAGGGGACTGGAACTCAGGAGATCTGTGTCTAGCTCTTGACTCTGCTAGAGCTTTCCTGTGTAAACTTCACACAAGTCATTTAATCTCTCTGGGCCTCATAAACCAGGATTCATAATATTTCCTTTGTCTGCCTTGTCTATTTAGATTGTAGGGTCTTGAGGGCAGGGCCTGTCTCCTACTATGTGTATGTACAGCACCTAGCACAATCCAGTCTCCTATGGGGCCTTCATGCATTACTGGAATATTAAGGATAATCAGAAAAACAATTGGGAAAGCAATTTTGGAAATCTTGAGAAACTAGGATACTGCTGACAGTGTGGACAGGAGAGCCTCCTAAACAGTTCACTTTTTGCACTGCTGCCAGAGCTAGACATGGTATAGAGTAGCAGCACAGTACTGTATAATTAGAGAGACTTTAAATACACACAAGATAAACCTTGGCGAAGGAAGCCCTCTCTCTTTTCCGTTGCTATTAGCTTTTCTGTGGGTCAAGGATGATAACTTCATTTTCCTAAGGCTCATTTATTAGCATTCCACACCAGTCTTGGTTTCATAAGCTGTTCTTATTTCATAAGATTAAAAAAAGTAATAACACTGCTCTCTATTATTTATTAGCAGCCTTTATACCTTTCAGCAAAACCGTTTCCTCCTCCCCTGAGTTCTTTCTCTGGTTGTTCACAAATGAGGGCGCAATGCTGTGGTTCAAGAATGTCCTGCCTCCCCTCCATCCATGAAACTCTGGTTTCCCAAAGGCAATGAGAACGAGAGAGAGGAGAGAGGTGGGAATGGGCCTCATGACTTGCAAGCTGGGCCTCAAACATGATATTTACTCATTCGACTTCATTTCCTATCTTCCCAGACAACTGTCTTAAATAGAGAACAGGAGGCCCTGGGGCTCCAGCCCCGGGTGCCATCAGACGTTCACTGCCAAAAGAGTCATTCACGCCTTTTAACCCCTTCCCCTTTTGTACCAACGCATGCAATTTACTGAGTGACACCCATGGAATGAGTAAGCTATTGGAAAAAGTGTCACTCCCTCAGGCTATCATCAGCCAATGAGAGAGATTGTTCTAAAGCTGTAGAGTGAAAAATCTGACTCCCTTGAAGTCAATGGCAAAACAAACTCCTGTTAATTCCAACAAGTTCAGAATTTCACCTCTCCTGTCGTAATTAGGACATCCTGTCTGGGCGCTTTGCTGCCTGTGGTGGAATTTCCATGGAAGCAGAGAGATCTGGAAGTAGCTTTAACCTGCTTTCTCAGCGCAGCCTTAGTTGCATTCAACTTTCTCAATAAATTCTGTTATTTCTCTTTATTTTCCCTCCAGTCTCTTTACAAACTGTTACTACAACTGCAACACACATTCCTCTTTATTCCTGCCAGGAAGCATGGGTGTTTCTGTCAAGAATGAACTCTGGATCATTTATAATCATCAATGGTCCAGAGTAAGGTCTTGTCAGACAGCTCTTGCTGTCCAACAAATTGTACCTGCACTGCTGGTATTTTGGAGTGAGATCTTTTTTGTCTGTGAACTTTCATTTTTCAAACTGTATTCAGCCAGGAAACTGAGGGTAACAGGTCTGTTAACATGCTGAGAGACACAGTGAGGGCATAGCTGCGCCCATAAATGACAATTAGATGGCTGTCTTCCCATTTGCTCCTGCAGTCACGGTGAATACAAGCATGGTTAATGGGTATAAATTTGGTGCACAAATGCACATGGAATCCTGAAAATATGGGTCTTCATATTCCCAATCCTCTTACCAACAGTGATATAGCACTAGGCACGGTGGACATGCTTCTGCCATCATTCCACATGCGGATGTCTCAGGGAATTTAATGAAGGTTTTGCCTGCAAAAGGACTCTAGGGTTGGGTTGAATGGTGTCACCATGTGATTAAAATAGAGGGAACATGGTTCTGTTGCTATGGTAGTAGTCACCTGGGGAACAGAGTGGTATGGAAACAACTGAGCAAAAGTATTCTGTAGCCTTTCTTCAAGATGTGAATGCTTCAATGGGGCACTCAGTCCAGGCACAAGAATCAGTAGCAAAGTCCATCTGCCACTGGCAGTAGCTCCATTAGTGCTGGGTGTCTCAGCATAGAGGGTGCAACCCACTGAGGGTTGCAAACAGGTGTTGATGGGGTGATGTCACAGCCACCCTGTCCTCCCAATCTAGTCAAATGGGAGGGGATTCTCAGCTAGGTCCTGGCTAGATGGGAAGAGGCTGGGGATGGGCAGGGGGTTGGACTAGATGACCTTTTGAGGTCCCTTCTAACCCTGATATTCTATGATATGGAAAAGACAGACAGTTACTGCAGTAGAGACTTTAGTGCAGAGGTTCTCAAACGGGGTTGGGACCCCTCAGGGGGTCATAGGGTTATTAGATGGGGGGGGGGTTGCGAGCTGTCAGCCTCCACCCCAAACCCCTCTTTGCATCCAGCATTTATAATGGTGTTTTTAATTTAAAGGGGGGGGGGGTCGCACACAGAGGCTTACTATGTGAAAGAGGTCACCAGTGCAACAGTTTGAGAACCACTGCTTTTGCATCTTTACTTTCCAGCTCTGCAGCCTCCTGTGTGGACCTAAATCCTCTCTCCCTGCAGTCTGTGGAAGCGAAAGGTGCTCAGCCCTTCTCAGGATCAGCCCCTTAGTGGCCAAGCCACATCCCACTTACACAAAGTCTTCTCTCGGATGCTTTGTGTATCCTCGCTATTGTTTTTTTCCCCTCTTGGTTAAAATTAATCAAAATGGGGAAAGAATCCTTTCTCCGGGCTCTGCTCTAAGTATTCTAAATCATTGGGAGCGTTATGATTAATGTGGTGTTCCAATGCCACCCGAGCAGAAGCAGCCTTCTGAAAAATGGATTTATGTTAAATGAGAAAATACAATAATGTCATTCAGAACAGGAGAAAACACGAGCTATAAAAATCTGCCGTAAATGACACTCAGGCTTGTGATGAACAAAAACTTTCACTTACTTCCCTAAACCCTGTTTGTCCTGATTCTAAATTCATTCATTATATTTGATCACACTCAGTCCTCCCCCCGTGTAATGTATTATTTCATACTGAATTCATCATACTTCATATCAGGCATGGTTTAATATTTCATACAGTTCATTAAATAACACATTCAGTTCAGATCACAGTGCCTTATTCATAATTTCAGATACATCCCCATGAAACCAAAGAGAAGCAAAAGCATTGGTCTGCTGAGAAACTCAAGGGTGAATTGAAATAAAATATTTCTTTAATGAGACATTCTTGGAGATCCCTGGCAGTTGGGGAGACCTGCAAAACGGGGATGGGAGCAGAAATGGATTTGTGTCCTAGTATGTTTCATTCATACAAAGGCATGAAAAGGTCTTAAGAATTTTTTTTCTGCTTAGAAATACCAGGAACATGAAGTTTTGCTTGTAGGCAGTGTGGGCTACTGAACAGGGCACAAGAGTAGGACACCTGGATGTTCTGCTACTGCTTATCGCCGGTCTATGCCTCAGTTTCTCCATCTGTAAAATGAGAGAGAGTAACTTTTACCCACTCATCGTCTCTTTTTTGTGACTATTTTTCATTAATTATCATAGAGAAAACAAACAATAAAAAATCCAAAACCTTACAGCTTGTATATGTTACCAAACACTGCACATTTCACAGGATAGCCAATAAAAAGACGCACTTCAGGATTTAATGTAAAGTGCTAATGTTTATTATTGTCTTCCCTTTTTTTGCTGGAAGACTCCCAGAGGACGATGAGAGAACTAAAATGGGAGCTTTCTCAGAATTCACTTGAGAGGGGGTAGGTGTTGAGGGGTTTGTTTTTTAAACACACACACAGACAGAGTTTTCTCCCTCCAGTTTTTTTGGCATTTGTGTTAAACAGATGTTAATACCATCAAACAAAAAGAATGTAAGGTGCCCCAGAATCCTTACCTGGTCTTTTCTATCTCTGATTAATTGTTTCTATTATATTATTATTGTAACTACTCTAAGAAAATCTACAAAATTCTATTACACACAGAGAGAAGAAACAATATTACAATTCATTGTATGTGTCTCAGTATTTTGTCAAAATACACCTATAGATATATGAATGTCAGCTCCACATAAACTTCAGACTGGGTTTTCCTCACGATTTCCAAAACAACTCACCTCAGGCCCGAGGAAAAAAATAAACTAATTTCAGGTCCAGCTGTGTCGGAACATTAAAAATCACCGACAACATGGGGCTTTTGAATGAAAGTGAGCCCACAACTATAATAAGAACAGCTAATGAACAGAGCTAGACTAACAGGACAAGAAATGGGGCTAAAATATGTTATTAAGTTCTCTAGAGATCTGATTCATCAAAGCACTTCAGCATGTGTTTAACTTTAAGTATATGAGTAGTCCCATTGCCGTCAAGGGAGGCAGGCCAATGTGCTTTGCTGTATACGGACGCACTTATATGTCTTACGTACTTATATGGCCCCCATTGCACTGCATAATTCATAATGTATTTATGCTCACAATGTGCCCGTGAGGAAGGGCAGTGCTGTTATCCCTGATTTACCAATGGGGAATTGAGGCCCTGACCTCAATGGACGTTACGAGCTTCTTTGTGGATCCAGGCCGGAGCGATGTGGGGCTTGTCTACACTGTGCCTACAAAGCACTCTAGAGGCGTGATTTGCAGAGCTCTCTAACTACTCTGCCTAGTCCCTGCTGGTGTGCTTTAAACAGCACCTAGCTTGCATTAACATAGAGGGTCAACATGGGGCAGTTAGACAAGCCTTTACTGAAGGTCCCACAGGATGCCTGTGCAGAACAGGGAATAGGTTCCATGTTGCCTAAGTCTAAGGCTAGTGCTCTAACCACTGGATCGTCCTTCCTACTTGCTTAAAGTTAAGCATGTGCTTAAGTGCTTTGCTGAATTGAAGTCTCATTATTGAAGGTGTCATGTTATCAAAATTGCTTGTTCTGAGTTAGATCATGGGTGGACAAACTACAGCCTACAGGCTGGATCCGGCCTGTGAGCCGTTTTAAGCTGGCCCACGAGCTCCCACCGTGGAGTGGGGTCTGGGGCTTGCCTCACTCCGCTGCTCCAGCTGGGGCACAGGGTCAGGAGCCACACCACATGCCTCGGCCCTGCTCCGGTGCTCCAGCTGGGGCACAAGGACGGG
This sequence comes from Malaclemys terrapin pileata, assembly GCF_027887155.1. NCBI lineage: Eukaryota > Metazoa > Chordata > Testudines > Emydidae > Malaclemys > Malaclemys terrapin. Next base: position 34,040,664 of record NC_071512.1, on the reverse strand, counting down.
GGCTGCACCACGCAGCTCCCAGAAGCCGTGGCATGGCCCTGCTCTGGCTCCTACATGCTCCAATGGCCCCCTCCGGCACTCCAATGGGAGCTGCAGGGGCAGTGCCTGCAGATGGGGTAGCATGCAGAGCTGCCTAGCCACGCCTCCACATAGGAGTCGAGAAGGGACATGCCACTGCTTTGGGAGCCGCTTGAGGTAAGCGCCGCTCGGCGCCTGCACCCCTGAGCCTCTCCCCATGCCCCAACCCCCTGACCCAGCCCTGATTCCCCTTCCGCTCTCCAAACCCCTCCATCTAAGTCCGGAGCACCCTCCTGCACCTCAAACTTCTCATCCCCAGCCCCACCCCAGAGCCTGCACCCCCAGCTGGAACCTGCACCCCTTCCTGCATTCCTGCCCCAGCCCTGATCCCCCTCCCATCCTCTGAACCCCTTGGTCCCAGCCTAAAGCACCCTTCTACACCCCAAACTCCTCATCCCCAGTCCCACCCCAGAGCCCTCACCCTCTAACCCCAATTTTGTGAGCATTCATGGCCCGCCATACAATTTCTATTCCCAGATGTGGCCCTCAGGCCAAAAAGTTTGCCCACCCCTGAGTTAGATGATCACTTGTAAAATACTTTTCAATGCCAACATTTCAAGAAGTTTAGCCTGATTAATGATTTGTCCAAAAATTCACACTGGAAGCCTGTTATAGAATCATAGGACTGGAAGGGACCTCGAGAGGTCATCTAATCCAGTCCCCTGCACGCATAGCAGGACTAAGTATTATCTAGACCATTCCTGACAGGTGTGTGTCTAACCTGCTCTTAAAAATCTCCAATGATGGAGATTCCACAACCTCCCTAGGCAATTTAGTCCAGTGCTTAAACACCCTGACAGTTAGAAGTTTTTTCTCATGTCCAACCTAAACCTCCCTTGCTGCAATTTAAGACCATTGGTTCTTGTCCTATCCTCAGAGGTTAAGAAGAACAATTTTTCTCCCTCCTCCTTGTAACAACCTTTTATGTACTTGAAAACTGTTATGTCCACTCTCAGTCTTCTGTCCTCCAAACTAAGCAAACCCAATTTTTTCAGTCTTCCCTCAGAGGTCATGTTTTCTAGACCTTTAATTATTTTTGTCACTCTTCTCTGGAATCTCTCCAATTTGTCCAAATCCTTCCTGAAATGTGGCACCCAGAACTGGACACAATACTCCAGTTGAGGCCTAATCAGTGCAGAGTAGAATGGAAGAATTACTTCTCATGTCTTGCTTACAACACTCCTGCTAATACATCCCAGAAAGATGTTCACTTTTTTTGCAACAGCATTACACTGTTGACTCATATTTAGCTTGTGGTCCACCATGACCCCCAGATCCCTTTCCACAGTACTCTTTCCTAGGCAGTCATTTCCCATTTTTTATGTGTGCAACTGATCGTTCCTTCCTAAATGGAGTACTTTGCATTTGTCCTTATTGAATTTCATCCTATTTACTTCAGACCATTTCTCCAGTTTGTCCAGATCATTTTGAATTTTAATCCTATCCTCCAAAGCACTTGCTTGGTGTCATCCACAAACTTGATAAGAGTACTCTATGCCATTATCTAAATCATTAGTGAAGATATCAAACAGAACTGGACCCAGAACTGATCCCTGCAGGACCCCACTTGTTATGTCCTTCCATCGTGACTGTGAACCACTGATGATTACTCTCTAGGAACGATTTTTCAACCAGTTTTGCACCCACCTTATAGTAGCTCCATCTAGGTTGCATTTCCCTAGTTTGTTTATGAGAAGGTCATGCAAGACAGTATCAAAAGCTTTACTAAAATTAAGATATACTACATCTACCGCTTCTCCCCCATACACAAGGCTTGTTACCCTGTCAAAGAAAGCAATCAGGTTGGTTTGACACAATTTGTTCTTGACAAATCCATGCTGACTGTTACTTATCACATTATCTTCTAGATGTTGACAAATTGATGACTTAATTATTTGCGCCATTATCTTTCCAGGTACAGAATTTAAGGTGACTGGTCTGTAATTCCCTGGGTTATTATTTCACTTTTTATAGATTAGCACTTTTCCAGTCTTCTGGAATCTCTCCCATCTTCCATGACTTTTCAAAGATAATCGCTAATGGCTCAGATATCTCCTCAATCGGCTCCTTGAGTATTCTAGTATGCATTTCATCAGGCCCTGGTGACTTGAAGACATCTAATTTGTCTAAGTAATTTTTAACTTGTTCTTTCCCTATTTTAGGCTCTTCTGATCCTACCTCATTTTCACTGGTATTCACTACGTTAGACATCTAATCACCACCAACCTTCTTGGTGAAAACCAAAACAAAGAAGTCATTAAGCACCTCTGCCATTTCCACATTTTATTATTGGTTTCCTCCTCTCACTGAGTAACAGGCCTACCCTGTCCTTGGTCTTCCTCTTGCTTCTAATGTATTTGTAGAATGTTTTCTTGTTACCCTTTATATCTCTAGCTAGTTTGATCTCGTTTTGTGCCTTGACCTTCTAATTTTGTCCCTACATACTTGTGTTATTTGTTTATATTCATCCTTTGTAATATGCCCTAGTTTTCACTTTTTGTAGGACTCTTGATTTTTAGATCATTGAAGATCTCCTGGTTAAGGCAGAGTGGGTCTCTTGCCATACTTCCTATCTTTCCTACGCAGTGGGATAGTTTGCCAACTGTCTTCAATTGTTTTTCCCCTTAGGCTTGCTTCCCATGGGATCTTACCTACTGTGACAAAGTTCCTCCTCTATCTTGGTGGGTCCTGCGCTTATTGGCGGATTTTCTTGCCTCAGTGATTCACAATGTGAGTTGTGGAACAGCCCAGAGACCTTCCCCTCTGGAAGAACCCACAGACCAGGACAATTGGGAGGTTTGGGGGGAACCCGGGCCCGCCCTCTACTCCGGGATCCAGCCCAGGGCCCGGTGGACTGCAGCTGTCTATAGTGCCTCCTGTAACAGCTGCACGACAGCTACAATTCTCGGGGCTACTTCCCCATGGCCTCTTCCAAACACCTTCCTTATTCTCACCACAGGACCTTCCTCCTGGTGTCTGATAACGCTTGTGCTCCTCAATCCTCCAGCAGCACACCCTCTCACTCTCAGCTCCTTGTGCCTCTTGCTCCCAGCTCCTCACACTCGCACCACAAACTGAAGTGAGCTCCTTATATAACCCAGGTGCCCTGATTAGCCTGCTTTAATTGATTCTAGCAGCTTCTTCTTAATTGGTCTCCAGGTGTCCTAATTAGCCTGCCTGCCTTAACTGGTTCTAGCAGGTTCCTGATTACTCTAGTGCAGCCCCTGCTCTGGTCACTCAGGGAACAGAAAACTACTCATCCAGTGACCAGTATATTTGCCCTCTACCAGACTCCTGTACCCCACTGGTCTGGGTCTGTCACATATCCCTCCCCCCTACTCAACGCCAAGGGGTTGGGCAGCTTGGGACTCCAGATAGTGCACACGTGACAAGCCATTGGCATTGCCATGACGGCTCCCTGCTCTGTGTTGCACACGGAACGGGAAAGGTTGGAGGGATAAGAACCATCTGGTCACCCTTGTGTTCTTCTCCTTGTTCCGCTGCATCCATTGAAGAGGGGCATGGTTGGTCACGAGGACAAATCTGCGCCCGAGCAGGTAGTAGCGCAATGTTTCCATGGCCCATTTTATAGCGAGGCATTCTCTCCACCACTGCATATTTTTGTTCCCTTGGAAGGAGTTTCCGACTGAGGTATAGAATTGGGTGTTCCTCCTCCCCGACTATCTGTGGTAGAACGGCCCTCAACCCTACTTCAGGGACTATCCTGCAGACTGATGCATCGGATTTCACCAAGGAGTTTATCAGTACGGGGTTACTGCAGAAGGCAGTCCGTAGGTCTGTGAATGCTTCCTCTGCTGCGTCAGACCATCTCACCAGATCAGGTCTACGGGCTTTCACTAGGTCTGTCAGGGGGCTTGCCCTTGTGGCAAAGTGGGGGATAAATCGCCGGTAATACCCCACCACACCTAGGAACACCCGGACTTGTTTCTTGCGACTTAGTTGGGGCCAATTTTGGATGGCCTCTAACTTGTTCACTTGGGGTTTTACAGATCTTTTCCCACAATGTAGCCAAGATATTTGGCCTCCGTAAACCCTACAGCGCACTTGGTTTGCTGTAAGGCCAGCTCGCCTGAAGGTATCGAGGACTGCCTCCACCTTCTCCAGGTGGGTTTCCCAGTCTGGGGTATGAATGACCACATCGTCTAAGTAGGCAGCAGCATAACTGTTATGCAGGCGTAATAGCTTGTCCATGAGACGCTGGAAGGTAGCTGGGGCCCCATGTAGTCCAAAAGGGAGGACAGTATATTGAAAAAGACCCTCTGGTGTAGAGAATGCAGTCTTTTCCTTTGCGTCTTCTGCAAGAGGAATCTGCCAGTACCCCTTTGTCAAGTCTAGGATAGTCAAGTACCCAGCATTACCCAGACGGTCCACTAGCTCATCTATGCGAGATATGGGGTACGCGTCGAACTGGGATATTTTGTTTAGTCGCCAGAAGTCGTTGCAAAATCTTGTGGTGCCATCAGGTTTAGGCACCAGCACGATTGGGCTGGACCACTGACTGTGGGATTCTTCAATGATCCCCAACTCCAGCATTTTTTTTTTTACTTCTGCTTTTATTTCCTCCCTTTTTGCCGCTGGCACCCGATAGGGCCTCATTGTTACTCTGGCCCCAGGGTTCGTGATGATGTGGTGATATGTCTCGTTTGTTAGACCTGGTTTTGTCGAGAACACATCTTGGTTCCAGAAGATCATCTCAGACACCTCATTCTTCTGGTCTGGTGTTAAATCGGGAGACACTCTTACCTGTTTGGAAGACTTGTTTTCCTGGGTTAGGTCTTTTTGGACCGTTGTGCATGCCTCTTGTGCATGCCAGGGTTTCAGAAGGTTAATGTGATAAATCTGTTCTTGTTTTCTGTGTCCTGGCTGCCGCATCTTGTAGGTTACCTCCCCCACGGGTTCAACCACCTCATAGGGCCCCTGTCATTGGGCCAGGAGCTTGCTTTCTGCCGTGGGTACCAACACCATAACCCGATCCCCTGGTTGGAACTGTCACACTTTTGCCTGGTGATTGTAGTGGGTTCGCTGGGCCTCCTGTGCCTTCTCCAAACGTTCCCGTACAATAAGGGTAACCCAGGCTATCCGGTCTCGAATCTGCATGACATGCTCTATTATATTTCTCCCCTCATTGGGTTACTCTTCCCACATCTCTTTGGCGATATCTAGTATGCCACGGGGATGACGCCTGTATAATAACTTGAAGGGGAAAAACCCAGTTGAGGCCTGAAGTACCTCCCGGATAGCGAACATAAGGTAGGGTAGTAGGGTGTCCCAATCCTTCCCGTCTCGACTTACCACCTTCCTTATCATAGCCTTAAGGGTTCGGTTAAACCTTTCTACTAACCCATCAGTCTGCAGATGGTAGACCGAAGTTCTCAGGGTATGTATATGGAGCAGCATACAGAGGTCCTTCATTAGCTTCGACATAAATGGGGCTCCTTGGTTGGTTAATATCTCCTTCGGTAGCCCCCTTCGGGCAAAGATCCCCACCAGCTCTTTGGCTATAGTTTTAGAGGCCGTGTTCCGCAGGGGGACGGCTTCTAGGTAGCAAGTAGCATAGTCCAAAACAACAAGTATATATTGGTGGCCCCGAGCAGTCTTCTCCAGGGGTCCCACTAGGTCCATGGCTATTCGCTCGAAGGGGACCTCTACGATGGGAAGGGGTACTAAAGGTGCCCTCAAGTGGGGACGGGGACTGTGCAGCTGACACTCCGGGCAGGAGGCACAGTACTTCCGCACTTCTTCATGTACTCCGGGCCAGAAGAACCGTCATAGGACTCGTGCCAGGGTCTTCTCTACCCCCAAATGCCCCCCCCCCAGATGACTATGAGCAAGACTTAATACAGCGTTCTGGTGTTTTTGAGGTACTAAGATCTGCTGTACCTTCTGCCCCTGTACTGGTGCAACCCGGTATAAGAGATCCTTCTTCATTATGAAGTAGGGTCCTGGTCCCTGGGTTTTCTCTTCCACGGGGACCCCATCTATTTCAGTCACCTCCTTCCTAATGTTGTCATACCTTGGGTCTTCTGCCTGGTCCCATCCAAAATTTCCTCTCCCGGGGCTAATCTGCCCAAGATCTAGGGGACCGGTCTCTGTTGCCTGTACTGGTTCAGAAGCATTAGGGTGGGGGTCAGACTCAGGTGCTTCTCCCTCCTGTGTGGCCTCCTTTTCAGCTGCACGGGTCCACCTACCTACAAGAGCGACCCTCTGGCTTTGGGTCAGTATTTGGGTTCCCAAGGCCTTAGCTGCCATTCTTTCCATTTTTGTATTTCTACTCTGTCTGGGAGTGGAGAACAAATCTGGGGATATTTCAGAGAAGATTGGGGGTTGACAGTCTGCTGTGGACCCCTCACCAATTTTAGGGTCCCCATCTTTCTCTAATCCCCTACTGAGAGTAAGTTTCCAAACCCTGGGAAGTCCCTCCCTATGAGCACTGGGTATGGGAGCTTAGGGACTACACCTGCTGCTACCTCAGTAGTGTTCCCTTGGATCTCGATTTTTACTGGTATGGTGGGGTAGTAACTAACTGTCCCATGGACACGTTATCCCCATACGTTTAGCTTGCAGTAGCTGACTACGCTTCACAAGTTTCCCTGAGAAGCGTGATAGCACTCCCCGAATCAACCAGTGCCGTGGTCCCTACCCCATTTAGTTTCACTGGTCTGGTATACATATGTGGGGTTAGTGAGACCCCCACAAGGTGGATTAGGGAGCATGGATCTGCCCAGTTCCCCAGGTTACACTGCATAGGCTCCTCGGCATTGGGACACTGTGCAGCTATGTGTCCCCACTCTCCGCAGGCATAACATCTGTATGGAGCCCTAGGCGTTCCCCGGTCTCTTGGTTTGGGCAGTCTAACATCACGATCCTCTTCTCCCTCAGTGCTCCGACTCTTTGTGGCCTCTGTTGGGCCTTCAGCCTCTCTCTTTTTCCACCTGGGCCCTCCTGGTGACACAGTCACTCGAACTTTAGGGCTTGGTGCTGCTAGTTTACCCCAGGGTGCCTCTTCCTTAACTGGTCGGGTCAGCTCCCTCGCTGTCCTTCGCCTCTCTACCAGGGCGACAACCTCGTCATAGGTGGAGGGTGGAGGCTTACCCAGGCACGAAGGAATGGTGGTTGTCCCCTCATGTGTCGGTCGATGACCAAAATCGCTAGTATCTCTTCCGGATTCCGGGACTCTGTTTGCAACCACTTTCGTGCAAGATGGATGAGGTCATACAATTGGGACCGCAGGATTTTGTCTTCCTGGTACCTCCAACCGTGATACTGCTGGGCCCGCACTGCTGTCGTTACCCCAGATCTGGCCAGGATCTCTGCTTTCAGCTGGGGGTAGTCTTCCGCAGCCTCTTCAGGCAGATCATGGTAGGCCTTCTGGGCCTCCCCACACAGAAATGGGGCAAGGATGCCAGACCACTGATCTCGAGGCCAGGCCTCCCATAGGGCTGTCCTCTCAAAGGCCAGAAGGTATGCCTCTACATCATCCTCCCGTGTCATTTTCTGCAGCCAATGGCTGGCCTGTATGAGCTGCATCCCATCATGGCCGCGATTCAGCTCCATAAGGGACTTTACCTGGTTTACCAGTTCCCGCAACATAGTTCGGTCTTGAGCAGCCTGGTCCATCAGCAGGCGATTAGTCTCTTGCTGCAGCCGCACTGCCTCCTGTTGGGCGGTTGCCTGGACACAGGTAGCCTCCTGCTGGACCGCCGTAGCTTGTATCAGTGCCTGCACTACGTCATCCATTGTGGTGAAGAAAAAAAAAACCCTCTCCCTTTTTTTTTTTATTTTTAAATCACCCTCCTTCTTCCGCCGTGCTGTGCACCCCAAAATCCCACCCCTGACACCAGTGTGACAAAGTTCCTCCTCTATCTTGGTGGGTCCTGCGCTTATTGGCGGATTTTCTTGCCTCAGTGATTCACAATGTGAGTTGGGGAACAGCCCAGAGACCTTCCCCTCTGGAAGAACCCACAGACCAGGACAATTGGGAGGTTTGGGGGGAACCCGGGCCCACCCTCTACTCCGGGATCCAGTCCAGGGCCCGGTGGACTGCAGCTGTCTATAGTGCCTACTGTAACAGCTGCACGACAGCTACAATTCTCGGGGCTACTTCCCCATGGCCTCTTCCAAACACCTTCCTTATTCTCACCACAGGACCTTCCTCCTGGTGTCTGATAACACTTGTGCTCCATAGTCCTCCAGCAGTACACCCTCTCAGCTCCTTGCGCCTCTTTCTCTCAGCTCCAAACACTCGCACCACAAACTGAAGTGAGCTCCTGATTACTCTAGTGCAGCCTGTGAACCAGTGCTTGGGGTGGGGGCAGCGTGCGGAGCCCCGCGGACCCCCGCCTGGGAGCTGGACCTGCTGCTGGTCACTTCTGGGGTGCAGCATGGTGTCAGAACAGGTAGGGACTAGCCTGCCTTAGCCAGGCAGCACCGCTGATGGGACTTTTAACAGCCTGGTCAGTGGTGCTGACCAGAGCTGCCGTGACCCAGTGCCTTACATTCCGCAATCCAGTACTGGGTCACGATCTGCAGTTTGAAAGCCACTGCCCTAGAGGGGGTGATACTGTATGTCACCTGGCCAGAGGGCTGCATCACTGGAAGAACCAGACCACCACAGGGGCTGAAGGAGGCAACTGAGAGGAAAGGTCCTGCAATGCTGCTCCCAGCCAGAAGGGGGTATGCTGATTGGTGAGTCAATGGGAGTTTTGCCATTGGGTTCAGTGGATGTCACTCAACGTCTTTACAAGTGAGAGAAGCTTTGTTGCTAAAACTCACATTAGGATAATTCTGAAATGGCTGAACAGACTCGTAAGGGGCAGATTCTGCCAGTGTTATTCCTGGCAAGTAGCTCCACTGACTTCCAAGAGCCATTCCACGTATCTAATGCTGGCAGATTATGCCCCAAAGAAAATTTCCCCCCAAAAAATCACTTCTGGGGAGAGAGCAGGCATGAAACATTTCATCCCAATATTTGTTTTTCTTTTTGTAGATCATTATAAATAACCACTAGTGGGGCAGAAATCTTTTCTCCTCTGTAACTATTGTGTGGCTGCTGGGGAGCTGTAATATGCCGTACATATGTACAGTGTGAGTTACTTTAGCCATTAACCTCCTCAAGGTCACTCGTTATCTGACGAGCTCAGGCTAGTGTACGGCACAGTCTATTATTTCTCCATGTGATTAAAATTAATAATTTATATAGATCCAAATTGACTTTTCCATAACTTCTCATGTGTAGAAGTTCCTTATTGGCTGCACTAGAGCCTCCAGCAGAGAAGGAACTACATGGCTATGAAATGTGAATCGACAAAAGGACTTCTCTTTTTAAGAGTAAGGCCACTGAACGATCTAACATTGAACAGCCCCTTTGTCCTGCTGGTTCTCTACAAATACACTAGGTATATAGTTCAGGTTAGATAATCACCCCAGTAATGTCCTTAGCTAATTCAGTGTAAGGGGTCGGACTCACCCCTGCAGCGCCTCCTACTGGTTGCTTCGGGAATTAGCTCGATCCAGCCTCCAGAGTGCCCTCTGCAGGCCAGTGATCCGCCTTGTCCCTTCTGGCCCCCGTGTCCCTCCCAAGACCCCGGTGCCCCTGGCTCTGGATGCTGCCCCCTGGCAGTACCCACACACGCTGGGTCTCCCCTCCCAGGGGAACCCCCACCCACTAACCCCAACTCACCTCAGAATAAGGCTACTGCCAGTCACCATCTAGCCCCACTCCCTGGGGCAGACTGCAGTATCAGCCACTCATCACAGGCAAGGTTGGGTTTGGACCTGCTGCCTTGGCCTACCTCTGGGCTGCCCTCTGCAACCCCCAGTACCTTTGGCCCAATGCTAGGCCGTAGCCTGGGGCTTTCCAGGCTGGAGCTCCCCAGCTCCTCTGCCTTTCCCCAGCCCTGCTCCACTCAGGTACCCTGTCTCAAGCAGAGAGAGACTGTGTCTGAGCTCCTGGCTCCCTACCTTTATATGGCCAGCTGAGTCTGTTTGGGGTGTGGCCCCAGCTGCAGCCACTTCCCCCTATCAGCTCAGCCTTCAAGCTGCTTTCTCCAGCCACAGCCCACCCCCAGGGCTGTTTTTAACCCCTCTGGACTGGAGCGGGGTGACCACCCCACTACACTCAGCCATATCAAATTAAGATATTGTGTTACACCCTGTCCCCTCAGTGATATCAAGATTAATATAGTCTGCTGTCTATTACCATGATTGTATGGTCCACATCAAGAATCTTAGAAGACTTTGTAGGTTGCCCTACACTGGAAGGTAACTTCTGCGCGTCCCTTACACAATGATTAGAAGACTGCATTCCATATGGTAACACACTAGATTGGGCATCAAGAGGCTTGATAACTCTATCACTGACATGGTATGTGGCCTTGGGCAAGTCATATCAGCTCCCTGTGCCTCTGTGTTTTCCTCTTCTACCCTTTGACTGTCTTCTCTGTTTGGACTATAAGCTCTACAAGACAGGGACCACCTTTCCCTGGGTGCAGCATCCAGTATAGTGGGACTCAGAGCTCAGCAGGGCTTAGTGAAAACAGATTTTTCCATTTTGGGGGCTAAACCAGAAAAAAAAAAATTGGGGTTGTTTCAAAGCAAAACTAGTTTCTTTGTTTTTTCTCATCAAAGCAAACAAACAAAATCCTTTTCAGTGGAAAAACACCCCCAAAACTAAAAACACCAAACCAATCTTTTTTGGTTTTCACTTTGGGGTGTTTTTTACCCCTTTTTGTTTTACTATAGTTCAATTTCAAAACAAAATGTCACTTCAAAACAAAGTCAAAACATGTCACTTCAAAATGAACCATGTTGACCTTCTGAGGAAAAAGTCCACTTTTTCCAGGGGAAACTATTTGCCAACTTGAATCTGGTTTACAGATAGTTGTAGTGCCCCAGGAAAAACATTTTTTGAAGAATTTACTATTTGGTGAAAACATTTCACCTAGCTCTCAATCTCAGTTGGAGCCTCTATGCCCTACACTAAGGGCTTGTCTACACTACCCGCTGGATCGGCGGGCAGTGATTGATCCAGTGGGGGTCGATTTATCACATCTAGTATAGATGCGATAAATCGACCTCTGAGCGCTCTCCCGTCGACTCTGGTACTCCACCAGAACGAGGAGCACAAGTGGAGTCGACGGGAGAGCGCCTGCTGTCGACTTACCGCAGTGAAGACACCGCGGTAAGTAGATCTAAGTATGTCAACTTCAGCTACACTATTCACATAGCTGAAGTTGTGTATCTTAGATCGACCCTACGCGGTAGTGTAGACAAGCCCTTATACAAATAATTATTAATAACAATCCACTAAGCAGCAGACAGGTAGAATCCTGCAAAAACAGGGTTTTCAAAAGTTCATTTGCAACCAGGTTCACACCCAGTTTTATTAACTATTTGCAAAGATCTGGGAGTGGCTGTGCCCAGACCAGGCTTGTGGTATGCAGTTAGGAGTATTAGTCACTTGTATTCATCAGAACTTGTATAAAAGTTTCTGTCCTCCAGTCAGAGAGCAGAAACAATATCATGTGACTTAGCTTGCCACTCACATACCACCTGTGACAAATAGGGGAAGCAAACGTTTCACAAACATCCACTTGACTGAATTCTTTTCACATATGTGACTCTTGGGAGTCACAAGTCCATTTGCAGGAATCGGGGTCAACTTGGTGAAACAAGTACAAATAAAAGCCTCATAGACTCATAGACTTTAAGGTCAGAAGGGACCATTATGATCATCTAGTCTGACCCCCCGCATGATGCAGGCCACAAAAGCTGACCCAACCCCTTTCCCTTGACTCTGCTGTTGAAGTCCCCAAATTCTGTGATTTAAAGACTTCAAGTTGCAGAGAATCCTCCAGCTAGTGACCCCCGCCCCATGCTGCGGAGGAAGGCGAAAAACCTCCAGAACCTCTGCCAATCTACCCTGGAGGAAAATTCCTTCCCGACCCCAAATATGGCGATCAGTAGAACCCCGAGCATGTAGGCAAGATTCTCCAGCCAGACCCTCATTGGCCATTGATACTATTTACCAGCGATGGCACGCTGTTCATTTGACTAAAATCACGTTATCCCATCAAACCATTCCCTCCATAAACTTATCTAGCTTAATCTTAAAGCCAGACAGGTCCTTCGCCCCCACTGTTTCCCTCGGAAGGCTGTTCCAATATTTCACCCCTCTGATGGTTAGAAACCTTCGTCTAATTTCAAGCCTAAACTTCCCCATGGCCAGTTTATATCCATTCGTTCTCGTGCCCACATTAGTACTGAGCTGAAATAATTTCTCTCCCTCCCTGGTATTTATCCCTCTGATATATTTAAAGAGAGCAATCATATCCCCCCTCAGCCTTCCTTTGGTTAGGGTAAACAAACCAAGCTCCTCGAGTCTCCTTTGCTTTAGGTGCTCCATGCAGGAGCCGGGAGGATCGCAGGTGACTGCGGGAGGTTCCGCTCATTGGGCCATGTGCAGTGCTCAGCTGCACACGTGCAAACCCACTGACGCCAATGTGCCTCACGTGCACTGAGAACAGTGTCTGAGCTACTCTGAGCCTTGGCAGCCAGGAGAGGCAAGAAGGGGGTCGCCATCTGAACTCTGAATTACTCAGCTGTGTTCCAATCCATCCCTGGAACATGTGGGGAGAGGTGGGCATGGGGCTAGCGTAGCATTTCCTTAATCCATGCGTCTGACGAAGTGGGTATTCACCCATGAAAGCTTATGCTCCAATACGTCTGTTAGTCTATAAGGTTCCACAGGACTCTTTGTTGCTTTTTACTTAATCCTTGGTTTGTTTTATGCTGCGGGTATGGGGGAGGAATCGCTTCTAAGCGCAGATGTTTCCATGTCTCACTCTTTGCCCAACAGAGACCTGGGGTTTGATTGCCCATTCTGATTCAGTGGCATTTTGAAATCCCGGCTCTCTTTGCACTGGTGCAAATGACCGCACTAGTGTAATGACTACCGCTGGGCCTCTCTTTTGCTCATACAGTCTACTGCAAAAGAAGAATGTCCCTATTGCAAGCCTGCCTCAAATCCAGTGCCGGGGAATCAGTTTTTTACAAGGAAGATGGAGGGGACAATGCTTCTTTGGCATGTGTGACGTTGCACCCTATATGATTTTATGAAAATATGCTAATGAGTGTGAGTGTAATGTAACTGGAATATGCTTCATGCAAAAGGTTTCTTGTAAGGTATCATCACAAAGTTTATAACCTACTGAGTGTGTTCATCCTATTTGTATGAATGTATCATTCTTGTATCTGAAACTAGAAATATGAAATATAACTCTGAGGACCTATTGTAATTATGCAAAGTGTGGGCCATTAATGGTTTGGAATCTTGATGGCTTCCCATTAACCAGGACAATTGTCTGTAGAAGACTCTGTTTACTTGTAAGTCTTCCTGTATATATGTGTGATGGCATGTGGGTAATGAAGTCTTACAGTGACATGTGATCGTGTCACCTGAACTGGAATCCATCTTTAACCCGGTGCTTTTCCATTGAGAAGGAGCGGGTGGGAACCCAGAGAGGGACAAAGGATTCCTGCCTTATGCAAAAGATATATAAGTGGGTGGAACAGAACAAAAGGGGCTGCAATCATGAGAAATCCCCTAGCTACCACCTGAGCTGGAACAAGGGCTGTAGCAGGGGAAAGCATTGTGCCCAGACTAGGAAGGTGTCCAGTCTGTGAAAGAAACTTATTGAAACATCTCTGAGAGAGATTTTCATCTGTAATCACTTTCTTACAGTATTAGGTTTAGACATGCGTGTTTTATTTTATTTTGCTTGGTAATTCACTTTGTTCTGTCTGTTATTACTTGGAACCACTTAAATCCTACTTTTTGTATTTAATAAAATCACTTTTTACTTATTAATTAACCCAAAGTATGTATTAATACCTCGGGGGGTGGAGAGGGCAAACAGCTGTGCATATCTCTCTATCAGTGTTATAGTGTTTATGAGTTTATCCTATATAAACTTTATACAGGGTCAAACGGATTTATTTGGGGTTTGGACCCCATTGGGAGTTGGGCATCTGAGTGTTAGAGACAGGAACACTTCTTAAGCTGTTTTCAGTTAAGCCTGCAGCTGTTGGGGGACGTGGTTCAGACCTGGGTCTGGGTTTGTAGCAGGCAAGCGTGTCTGGCTCAAACCAGGCAGGGCACTGAAGTCCTAAGCTGGCAGGGAAAACAGACTCAGAGGTAGTCAAAGCACAGCAGGTGGCAGTCCCCAAAGGCCAACCCGTCACAGTACGTACTTCATGCTGGGGGAAAAGTGCTGGCTTGACAGCCCAGACACTGCAAAAAAACATCCTGCATATTCCTAGACCTGATACAGCCTGCCAGTGGCAGTGGGGGTGAATATGCTGTGAGGAGCTGGGACAGGAAAGTGTTGGAGGGGAGAGATCAGTGTGTGTGTGTCTGTGGATCAACCGCCACCTCTTCCCTTTCCTTGGGATGTAGGCTGAGGTAAGCCCTGCTCTGTGTGTTGGCTCCTTCATGGAACAGACGTTGAGTGTATTTACTGTTCTGTTTATCAGTAAGGCTCATTGCACAGGGTGTTTAACTCCACCAGTGTGAGCAGAATCCTGTCCCACTCCAACCAACCTCTCATTCTGCCAAGGAGGGGCCCAGAGAAAGAGACAGATCCTTAAGTCAATGGCTAAACTCCCAGTAGAGTCAGGATTTCACCCAAAATGTACTGGGCCAGCTGCTCTCCACCCAAATCAGGCCCAGCTAACCCTGCCCCTGTCAACACTGATTTGCATTGCTCCTCCCTCTCAGACTGAAGCCCCTCCTGATGAGGCGTTGGGGGACACCTGCTGGCAGGGGAGATGCGAGGTAGTATAAAAGCCCAGGGCTGCTACATGGATGACTCTATGGCTGGCAGCAACTCCCAAGGTCTGTGCAGAGGTTGGAGGACTTGTGGGCAGAACCCACAGTGACTTCAAGGGGAGGGGCTGACCCTCCCTTCCCAAATGGACCAGGAAGAATGTTTGCCAAATTGCATTAGCAGAGTCTGCAATCCTCTGCCTGGCTCATTCCTGCAGAGGAAAGCACAGAGGCCTGTCTATTCAAGGCTGTGTCTGCAGCCCAAGCAAACCACAGCATGTTAAGCCTTGGTTATGCAAGAGTGACAAAAATCAAAGCAACAGAAAATTGCAAGGATGACTTGTTTAAATACATCTCGGAGCTGCTAGTCACAGTCTGTTTGCTCTTCCAGGGAAACAAATGGAGTTTGCTCTAAAAAAGGAGAGGATTTTGGTGGAGGAGCAGCCTCAGCAGACAGGGCAGATACTGTAAAGTGCTCAAGATATGACTTTTTGCTTTTTATAGAGCCAGATTACTGATGCCTCTGCTGAGATCATGGCTGTTGTGCCATCTGGAATACAGATGGCTTTTATTTGTCATGTGTGTATTCCCGGACTGATAAAGTGACTGCAAATCAGAGAGGAATAAAGACCAGAATTCTCCTGCAGGTAGGGGACGCAAGCCAACACGGATCAGCAGGGAGGACGGATCGTGGGATATCTTAGGCACAGTGTGCAGTTCTGTGATGCATCTAATTTATGAGCTGCAAATCCCTATGGGTATGACTGAAGTCAATGGGAGATTTGCGATTGACTTTAATGGAGCAGACTTGGAGAGATACTAGTAGCTGGGACCTTCTAACCCATGTGGATGGTTTGGGTTACATTTTTCTCAAATCAATACGGGACATGTAGATATCTTTAACCCTAGGGCAGCTCTTGCCTAGCACAGTCAGAGCGATGGGTGAGGTTAAAGGACAGGTGACTTGTCCTTTCCAACCCTCTGCCTCTGTAGAAAATCCCCACTGACATCCTTGTAAATTCCACGTGTAGAATGGGAGTAGAGAATGGTCCTTCATTGTGACTCAGGGATAAATGTGCACAGATCAGGATCCAAATGGGAAGCCAATGAGAGTGAGAATTTGCACGCGATTGCCTCTTTATGTGTTTATGGGGCACCTACCATACACAGATGTATGATCTGTGTATGTTTGTGACCTTGGTCTGAAATCTCACAGTAGGTTAATAAATCTAATCACAAGGGCCATATGCTACCCTTGATCCGTGTGTGGAACACGGGGAATTAAGCCCTGGATCAAGGGCATATTTCCCTCAGAGCTGATAGTCTTGAAGACAGAGGAAGGCTAACGGAGCACTGAGGAATTCCACTTACCAAGAAGGTGTATCATGGACTGAAATTGAAAGGCATTTAATGTGACCCTAGCCATAAAGACCGAAAACTTGCACTGAAGAAACTGCCATCAACAGTGAGCAGATGCTACACAGAATCAATACTCTCCAGGGACTTGTTCCAGAAAGTGGATGGAATGAAGTGATGCACAGTATTTAAAAAAAAAAAAAATAGAAAGAGAGACATCAGAGCTCCTGGAAGCTGTTCAGTTGGCATCTCAAGGTTTGCAGAATAACAAGTGCCTGGGGGAACTAACGTTTTAAGCCAAAACAATTTGGGTAACAGGACAGGATCAGGAAAACAAAAACCAAAAAAAACCCAAAAACCCACCAAAAAACTCCCCACCATTGCCAGATTTTGTATTATGCAGCACATCAATGCTTAAAAATAGGCACGTGTTTTTAATTTAAAGACCCCCCAAAAAATAATAATCAGATTTTAGAATCGTATTTTATACAGAGTGGAATTATTATTAAGAATAACTAACAGCTTGTTCTCCAGGTAACCCCGTGGGGCTCCCGTATTTAACAGACAGGTAGCTGCACAGAAAACAGTCATGCTGTTGTATGCTTTAGCTGAGATTTATAAAGCTGCCTAAGGTCATTCATGTGTCAAGTTCCCAACAGGAATTGGCCATCTGAATTCGTTTAGCAGCTCTGAAAAATCCACTAGATAAAGCTGGAGAATCTTAGGACCTGATGCTGTGAGATGCTAAGGGAGGCCTTGAATTCTCAAGTTTTAAATCCAAGGGCAGGTTAATAATATAGTGAGGGAAGGCCATTTATTTCCTGTACTTGTATGTGGGAGAGCGGGATGGTGGGAGTCACTGCATTGTGGTACCCAACTTTACTTCTATTAATAGCTATGTAACCCTTCTGCCTGGTGCCACAGACAGTAGCTAGGGCTGGGTTCAATCTGTCTCTGGGTCTGTGATGGGGTGCTAACCCCACACTTCCTCTGAAAGGACGAATGAAGATGAAGAAGGGGGCTAATTAACACAACAGGCTACAGCTGAGAGGAATCAGGTGACTAAGGAATCCCTGGACTGAGCCCAGCTGGGGAGGAACCAGCCAGGCTGGACTTATAAAGGCAGGAAATTGGCAGCAGAAAGAGGCTATGGGGAGGTAGGCTGCACTCACTCCCTGGGAGGTGTGTTTGAAACTATAGAAGGTAGTCCACAGCTGGTCCCTGGGAGGAGGGAGGCTAGCAAACCCAGAAAGGGAGGAAGCCACTGGTAGGAGAAGGCTCAGGGGAAAAGCAGCAAGGAAGAGGAGTACGGACCTTTGCTGCTGACTAGAGGGTCCCTGAGCTGGAACCCGGAATAGAGGGTGGGCCCAGGTTCCTCTGCCTGCCACTGGGGACGTGACATAGTCCAGGCAAAGGACAAAGGATTTCCTGGGATGATTTGTTCTGGAAAAACCTTGCTACCCCCCAGAAGGGGAAACACTCTCAATGACTGTCAGAGGGCCAAGTCACAAAGAGGGAACACCCTGAGTTGCAGAGGGTGTAAGAGGACGATGGGAGAGACAGCAGAGGTGGCGGAAAGTCCCGCGGCCGAAATACTGCCGCGGTCGCCGCCCCCCAAATTGTAGCACCCTAGGCGACTGCCTAGGTCACCTAATGGGTTGTGCCGGCCCTGACCACAACAAAGCACAATGTGTGGAACTGTGGGTAAGCAACATTCTCATTCATGTAAATGAGGCTGGCTGGAGCTGGCTTTCCCCCTTTCCCTATAGAGGAGCAGAGTTATATCATTCTAGCTCTGGGGTCTGCACACAAATCCTCAATGTGAAGCCATTAGTGCTGCTCTGTGCTCCAGACAAAAAAACCCTGACATAAGGAAATGAAACGTTCAGCCACTGAACAGCGTGTACCCTCTTCTCATACCCCCACGCTCACCATTACCACAGACCCACTCACTGGAAGGTGAATTCTGCCTGCCTTTTGGCCTTTGGCACACACCTCTTTACCAGGTTATTTTCCCCTCAATGCTAGCAGCTGTGTATGTTGTGTTAGCGGTTGGCTGCGTGGGGAGAGGGAGTTTATGAAGGGCTGCGTGTAGAAAGGCAGTTCAAGAGGTCAATTGAAGGCAAGCATCCCCAGAGTCAGTGTGAAGACTGTGCGGCATATCTGTGACATATGGCGGCTGTGGTTATATGGGGTGTAAAATGCTACCTAATCAGATCAGTGGTGCATTACACCCCCTCTGCACTCATTTGGTATTAGCATAACTGACTAGGAAACAGAGGATCAGGCCCTCTGGTTCTTAGGTTGGACTTGCATTAAAAAACCTTGAAAAATCTTTCCAGAAGGGCAAAGAGGCCAATGACGAATGATGTTGCTGATAGCCAGCCCTGAGTCAGCACCTTAATTTATAGTTTTCAAATTCCACTAGCCTTGTGTTTACTTCACATTCGTAAATATGAGTTTCAACAGGATGGCTCAGCCTGTCAGCTGATAAGATGTGGCAGTATTTCCCTTTCAAAAGTCCCATCAGAGCTCTGTAGAGTTTGGGGGGCAGCAGAGGCGGGGGGAGAGAGTGGAAATACAAGGTATCTCCAGCTGACCAGCATCTAAAGCTATGGCTGCCAGGAGGAAAGCTGTCAAGCAAGTGTGAAATGATTGACGGCTGCCAACTTGTCCCGCGGTCCTTTTATTACCATGTTGGTCTCTCATTTGAGTGTAACATTTTTTTGCGGTGGAAGTAATAGAGTGGGTGACCTTTCCATATCTGATCACATTTCTGTCTCGAACTCTAAGAAGTTTACTGTATTAAAAGTTGCAGGGAAAGTTTATTGGGCTGATCTCGTCGGAGCCAAGCCCCAAAGACTGAGTCACTGTATTTAGGCAATGACTTCATGTGCTCTGTGTGTGTGTGTGGAGCTGTCCTTTCTGAGTTTGGGGGGCGGGGGAGTCTTAGAAAATAACTCCATATGAATGTGAAATTCATGGTCACAGAGCACTGGGGACAACCAGGCATGTAAACTGGAGCGTGCCGATTGATCACTGAGAAAGGACCTGTGAAAACCCAGACCTCTTGGGGGTATACCTCCCCTGCAGCTGAGAGTTGTGATTCCCAGCGCAAGGAGACAAACTCAGGCTAGCTCAGCTCAGGTTAGCACATAAAAATAGCAGTGTAGATGGTGCAGCCTGGGCAGCAGCTTGGGCTAGCCTCTCGAGGCCAAGCTTGGACCCAGGAGACCAAGACAGTGGTATTAGGAGACCCAGTGATCATTATTCCCCTGTACTAGCCTCCTAGAGGCTGGAATAGGAATATAAATACATTGTGCCTGGGATGATGGCACCTTTTAGTCCTGGCAGCCCTAGGAAAGCCAGCCCCAGTTCTTCCCAGGGTGCAAGTGTTTATGGGAACCTCAGAAGTGCTAGAGCCCCATGCTTGAACCACCTACAGCAACCTCCTTGGGGCTCATAGTACTGAGTTTACTGACAGACATCAGAGGGGACTGGTGGATCCTCTGCAGGGGGCTGGATAGTATGTTCCAAAAGCTCTGCTTGCTGATGTAAATTGATGCAAACCCATTGACCTTAATGGACCACTCCAGTTTACATCTGCAGAGATTTGGCTCTATACACATGTATTGAGATAGTGGCCCAAAAAATGTGCTGGATGGTTTTTCAGAGCAAATCAAAGACATGGTCCTGGTCCTGGCCCCAAGGGCTGAGATGTGACCACAACAAACAGCGGGGGGCGGGGTAAAGAGAGACCAGGGTTGTGCTCAGAGAACCATGTGGTTACTTGGTGATGGGGCATGTGTGTTTGGGAGGGATTGAGGATAGGGTAGAGTTTCTGGGAACAGAGACCAGGGTTCCATGTGCACAGCAGGTAGTGTGGGAAAAGCGGAGAGGATAGGAGGGCAATAAGGAAGCAAAGTGAGAGAAGGTTACATTGGATCTGGGAGAGGTGCAATATAATTGGCTGGGCTGGAAGAGCTCACCAGTGGGATTTTCAGCAATGCTCAGCATTGGCCCAGCTCTGCTCTCCTCAATGTCAGTGATAAAATGCTCACTGACTTCAAAGGGTTAAAGCCAATACCAGTGTTTTTGATAATTCCCCTCCTGTGTTTCTGTTGTTGCTTCCATTCTGCAGGGCCCTGTGACTATATAAACTGCAGGTGGGAACTGCCTGCCCCACTCCATGAGACCTCACAAGCCAAACAAGGCTGGGGGCACCTCTAAGAGAAGTAACTGATATGTATCAGGGAATCTTATCTCTGGGTCTGGGCCAGCACCAAACCAATTCCCCAGCAGGATGATAGGGGCACTGTTTTACCAGAGGAGCACCTGTTGGATGAGACGTGTAAGTGCTAAGCATTCATTCATTATTGGTATGTAAAACCAAAGGGTTACCCCGAGGGGTTGGCCATGGGTCTGAGACCCTGGCCAGCCTTTCTGCTCAGAGCTAGGGGGGCTTGAATACAGACACTCCCACATCCAGCAGTGACACCTAGCAAAGAGCTGCTTCCAATTGGAGTACCGGTTTTGGTTTCAGTTGCTATGGCAATGACAGCTGCTATCTTGAGAAAGATGGAGGCTGGGGAAGGTCATCAGAGGACTTGTAAATTAATCAAAACCCAGGGTCTCTTCCCCAAGCTGCATATTCCTACTGCACCATGTACAGTTCTCTCCAGCCTCTGGCTGGCACGTGGCGGATCTGTGTTACTCGTCTTTGTAAAGCCTTTTGCCATTTAGGGATTGAAGGCACCATGGAAATGATTCTTTCATTAGAATGATAAACGCAGCATCCCTCAATGATATTAGGAATTTGTATCCCAACATAATTTGTCCCCCTGCCACGGGTTGGCTGGCCCTTTGAGGCAAGCTGGACTCAGCCTTTAGCAGCTGTCCTCCCTCTGCCGAACTGATGAATAGGCAACATCAGGGCTAATTAGTAGCCCTAGCTGGTAATGGGGCTTAATTAGAAAGAGGGACCCCAGTTGTGGTGGTGGAGCAGGGAGAGAACTACTTAACGAGAGCTGGAGCTCAGGGAAGAACAAGGGGGGGGGGTTCCCTCTGGGAAGAGCCTGGAGAAGTCAGGCTGAGTCACCCCCAGGGAGCAGATGGGGAATCCTGCTGAGGTTGAAGTAAGATAAAAGAAGCTCCGCAGGAGCCAGGAGAAGAGGCAAAGAAGCAGAGGACTTCACTTGGGCCTGAGAGGGGCAGAAAAACTGTAAGTTTAGGCATTTGGTTTGGACTTTAAGTTGGGCGTTTTGTTACCCCAGAAGGGGAGGGCACTGTTGCATGACTTGGCTGGCATGCTGCGGAACAGAAAATCCAGAGTTGGGCAAAGACACAGCCAAGGAAGTGGTCACCAAGAAGGGTTACGGACGAGGGGTGAAGTCCCCTACGATGCCATGACCAGGCATGAGCAGGTGCCTGAGAGGTAAGGATGTGGGCTTACACCCTCCAATAGGATTTGCAAGTTCCATCACTTATTCTCCTGTTTCTGGTGTATTTTGTTTAAAACAATTTCAGGCTCATTAAACACTAAGCAAAACCCATTGATTTATGGCCACCTATGTGGTTGTCACAATGCTGAATCCCACTTGGCACTTCTCAGCTCCAGTGAGGATGCAACTCCAGCTGTCCTGCTCCCAAATGCAGGCCTCGGCTCTTTGAGCAAAAGAAAATGTCCATTAGGCGTTAGCAATATAGAGCCTTTGACACACTGATGAGCAGTTCTGATTCCTTCCAATTCGAGGCCATAGGAACATGTCCAACTAGCCAGCTCATCACTACTGGGTTTCCCAGGGGGAGGGGCTAGCAAAAGTTCCACTGCATTCCAAGCAGTGCGGGGGTAGTGTTCAGAGAACGGAAGCATGCTTCACCCCCTAACCCCGCCGAATGCAGGGATCCAAGTGTGATGCCAGGGAATGTGATGTCTCAGAGCACTGCGTGACAGCTTGGCATTCTATGGTCGTCCGTAGCAACTAAGCCACACTGGAATCTTGCGCTGGGTGTGTGGGTTTGAAATTATGTGGTTGTTTTTTATTCCATCTAGAAAAAGACAATCTGACTTGTGTGTAGCTCTGAATAAATTCCTCGTTAACCTTTACAACCATCTGGAGAGAGAGTCATTCCTCTTATTGTGGCAGTAGGCATGAGCACTCCTTCAGAAGCCAGATTTGTCAGGGCCAATGAGAAGTTGGTAGCAAGATATCTGGAGGCAAAGCTGGGGGATTATTTAACCCACAGTCGGTGAGCTAGGATGGTGCTCCATCCTGAGGCTTTGCCATGGCGCGACTGGAGGAAGGCCTTCAATGAAAAGAGCAATAGGAAATTTGACTTGGGTAGAAGAAGAACCAACTTGGGCCTTCACCCAGAACTCAGCCTGAGCAGCAACCCACCTCTAGGGAGGTTCGAAGATGCCTAGATACATATTGCTCTAGAAATGTGTTTATTTGCACTTTTGGATTCCAGCTCACCCTGGAAATAGAGTGGAAAAGGCTCCTCTCAGGATATGTTTGGCCCAAATTGAGACATAAAGTATTAAAAAATCTCATGAGGGAGCCTGTTCTGGTGAGATGTCCTTCCTAGGCTTGCTGACCAGGGAGGCTTTGAGGACCTAGCCAAGTCACCATGAACCTCCATAATTGAGAGCAGCATGAACGTGAAGTTTGGATATGGAACCCAACTTTTCCCAAGTTGAGAATGTTCAGATCCAGGGTTTTAGTTTGGTCCATTCTATCTATCCATAGGATTAACATTGCACCCCTTACCATAGAATCTAGTTACCTTCAACCGGCTACAGAGACTGGGATATGGTGTTTACATTTGAGGTGTTGCTTTGAGTCCATCTCTACTCCAAGTCTTTTGAGGTTCTCCTCTCTTCCCCAGTCAGTCAGATTGGACCCAGCATCCTGAACATGGTAAAGTTAAAAATGGTCCATCCACCATCCCCTTTTACTATGTTCCCTTGCCAAAGAAATCTCCCCATTTCAGGTATCTGAGAAATCCCAGACGCATGTCTTGCTCTGAGCTTGCTGTCCAGCAAGATGTTAATACAGCTCCTAGAGCATCACACTATTTAATACTCTCAGCTGCAATGGTATTGTGTCTAGCAATCATTATCTGCCATCTTGGCTATTCTCTCAATTTCCTGGACTGATGAGACTGGAAAGTTCATCACCATTTCAGCTGGAATCACAGCATCCAGCTGGGTGGGGCTGCCTACTTTCTGACCAAACCTGACACATCCTTTCATAAGTCAATTCTGTGCCACCTCTTCCTGACACAGAGCTTAGCATCTGAGCTTTTGCTGCACACAGATGATATCTCTTGAAGTCCATCTTGGAGTTGCCTACATGCTGTGCTTAAGTTCTAAATCCAGTGCTATCGCTAATAACCCAGACCTGACCCGCATGTTCTTCCAACCATGCAATGCATTGCACCACTCAATTTTCATCACATGCATTTTATGAGGGAGGAAAACATACACTAGGTCAGCATTTCCTTGAGCCTCTAAAGCCTTTACACCCATTATTTATTATTTCTATTACAGGAGCACCTAGACACTCCAGCTATGCTCGGCACTGTACATGCATATGTTAAGAGAGAGTCCCTGCCCTGAAGAGTTGACAGTCTTTACTGTTCTCTTCACTCTGTCTTCGGAAATGCATCTGTCATGTGAACAGGGCAGGTGCCCTCTTTTTGGTGTATGTTTGTTCAGCACCTGGCACAATGGGGCTCCAATCCCTGCTTGGGGCCTCTAGGTGCCACCATAAAATAAATACTACTCCTGACAATCCTGTCTTCCACTGATCTCCATTTGAAGTGGGCAAATCAGAAAGGCAGCACTGTGCATTCGCTCTGTGCTGTGATAAATGCCAGTGCAGGGTGCAGGGCCATGGAGAGCTGGGCCTCTGGTCATCTTTTGTTTATTCCCTGGCTGCTTTTTGCATTTTCCAGCCTGTTCCAAGGAACTATCAGCAGAAGGCATGAGCTGGAGTGCAGTGAGAAAGTCCCTAACACTTGCTGCAAGGGATCACTTTCCCACAGGATTTGATATGGAAGATCCAGTCCTGCCAGGTACTCTGAAACCTTAGTTTATATGGAAGTCAATGCAAGTCCGAGAAGGGAATAATCTCTCAGGATCATTCTGTCCTTATTCCAGGATCAAGGCACACGTCATGCCCCGAGGCTGTGCTAACCAGGGACAGGCTGCCATCTTGAGCTCTGCTAGTCAGTGTGGGACAGAAGGCAGAGGTGCCCTTTAACCCCTTGTATTATTTGCCTTGGAAATGGAACAGTTGGCGGCTATTGTCATCACACACTCCCCTGGCTATGCATCTGGATCCATGACCTAAATTGCCTTCGCTAGCTGACTGCCACCAGAGTTCATTCCCTCGAGTAAATGCTCCTCTCGCTAAAGCTCAGCCAGAACAAAGCCAGAGCTGAACAGGGAAAGAGGCTGGATGGGTTTGGATGTCAGAGCTGGTTGAGATTGTGACCCAGTAAATGTGACCCAGGGTTCCTGGGGCAGCCCTCACTGAAAATGCCACAGTCAGGGCAGGTTGCAAAAGGGAAAGCAAACACTCCCCAAACTGGTGGTGAACACTGAAGTTAAACTCACCAACCAGTCACAAACTGTGCTTCTGATCCCCCACACTGGTTATCAAGAAGCTTAAAAATAAAAAAAAGAATCACACAGCCCCCTTAACTGCATTCCAGGTCTCTGACTCCCAATCGGCACCTAGGTCCAGTACAGTGAGAAGTTATTTAAAAACGCTTCTCACAAATGTTCTTCTGACCCCAAAGGGTCAGCCACATTACCAACTCAATATTAGTTTGGATCTTACCAAAAATACCACTCTGCCAGCCAATTCTTTACTGTCTAAAACTAAAGGTTTATTATAAGGAAAAAAGAAAGAACAAGAAGAGAGTTGTTAAATGATAAAGCACTCACATACATATAGAGACTTCAAAGTCCATAGATCGGGTTCTAAGCAGTATTGGTGGGTTTGCTGGCTTGAAAGCCCTTCTGGATGGGTCATTGTGACAGGGTCGGTAGCTCACCGCTGTGGTGCCTCCTCCTGGCCGCTTCGGGGAATTAGTTTTGCGCCAGTAGAGCGCCCTCTTTGGGTGGCGTTCCGCCTGTCGTCTCGCCTCTGTGGGGTGCACGGACTTGCGTTGCTCCCGACGTCGGCATCCTCTTCCGGAGCACTGCCCTCCGACAGTGTCCCTCTGTCCAATCACACCCCCTTCCGGGGGGGGAGGGGTGTTAAACAACAGCCCCACACCCTCGAGTCCGATCCTCAGAGTCCAGGACCCGGTGTGGTTCTGACCGGCCGCTCCCTGCGGCCCGTGGCTGTGCGTGGGACAGCACAGCAAACAAAGGAGGAAAAAAGGGGGGGGGGGACGACTCAGGCCCGCCCACTACTCTGAGTCCCGGTCCAGAGGCCCTTGGACAACAGTCTCACTGTCTTCCTTCTCCTTCCTCCTCTGACTATCCCTCTGGACCGCTTCCCCAACAGCCCTTCACTACGCTAGGCCTCCTCCTCCCAGGCCTGCCGCCTAGCAGGCTATGGAGTAGGGCCTTCTCCCACTCTCTCAGGCTAGCCTGCACTGAGCTGTCCGTGGTGCTGGCCTCCCAGCTCTGGAGACAGACAGACAGACAGACAGACAGACAGACAGACAGACAGACAGACAGACAGACAGACAGACAGACAGACAGACAGACAGACAGACAGACCTACCTTCCCCTCTGAAGGCCTGGGACAGACTGACTGCTCCTGCTCTGGGCAGCCTTTTATATGGCTAAGCCGGGCCCTGATTGGCTGGCTCCAATCTGCCTTCTCATTGGCTCCCAGTAAGCCCTCTCCTGATTGGCCGCGCATCTACGCAGGCGCCTAGGCCTGCCGCAGCCCAGTCTCTCTGGGTGTGGGGTAATTGCCCCACCACAGTCATTCAGTCCTTTGTTTAGAGCTTCAGTTTATAGAAAGGTTACTCCAGAGGTAAGAAGCAGGATTGAAGACCAAATGGAGATGATGCAGCTGCCTTTTATATTATTTTTTGCCATGTGGCTGGTACTTCCTTTGTCCCATACACAAGTTTCACAGCACATGGAAAAGCCTTAGAGTTCTGTCCATAGGCATGCCCTACATGTCTTGCTGAGTCATAAGGTGTACTCCTGGCTCCTTTCAATGGTTCATTGTACAGCTGATGACCCTTGATGGGTCATTGAACAGTCTAGGCAGTGCTGATGCCAATCTGTCTGGGGGTGTCTCCCAGAAACACTGCAAAAGCTTGGAAATACAGATATAACATATATACATATATAAACAAGATTATACTTGGCAAATCATAACATTTTCACAGATACCTTACATGGCTTATCTGGTCAAATTCCTTGCAATTTTATAATATTGGTATCAACAATGTCATAAAGTGTCTCCCAGATTCCATACAGCGTCCTAGAGGTCACCAGCAGTTCTGTGTGGGCTCTGCTGCTCACGGTCTCCCTGCAGCCTGAACTAGGGTTACCATATCTAATAAATAAAAAAAGAGGACCCTCCACGGGCCCTGGCCCCGCCCATTTCCCCACCCCTAGCCCTGCCCCAACTCCGCCCCTTCCCCGCCCTAACTCCGCCCCCTCCTCCCTCCCACTCCCAGCCAGGGGGAAAGGGCTGCCCCAGCGCTACTGGCTTCAGGGTTTGCCGGGCAGCCCCCAGACCCTGCGCTCCCGGCCGGCGCTTCCCCAGCGCAGCTGGAGCCCGGGAGGGGAAGCGCCCAGCTGGGGGCGCAGGGTCTGGAGGCTGCCCAGCAAACCATGAAGCCGGTAGCGCTCGGGCTTTGGGCAGCCCCTATGCCTCCGGACCCTGCGCCCCCGGCCGGGCACTTCCCCTCCCGGGCTCCGACGGCGCAGGGTCCGGAGGCACGGGGGCTGCCCGAAGCCGGTAGCGTTCAGGCAGCCCGGCTCTTAAACAGAGCCGAAGAGGAGGAGCAGAGCCGCCATTTTCCCAGACATGTTCGGCTTTTTGGCAATTCCCCCCGGACGGGGGTTTGACTGTCGAAAAGCCAGACATGTCCGGGAAAAAGAGGACGTATGGTAACCCTAGCCTGAACAAGCCTGTTGTCCTGATGCTTACGGATGACAGCTACTGCATAAGGACCCAGAGGGGTGTATTCTGCATGTGCCCAGGACCGAGCTTTCCCCTCACATGCAAGAGCCGGTTAGAATGTGCTTCCCAGTGAACATTGCAATCCCACCTTGCCTGTGACCCCTCTTAGACTGCAGGTTCCAACCCTCGTTCCAGATACCCTACAAACACGATACATAGCTCCCGTGAGGAATAGAGCTGGTGGGGACATTTTTGACAATAGAGTCATCAAAACAAACTTTTTGCAGGAAAAGGTCAGATTTGACTAAACTTTAATTGGGCCTTTCCAATTAAACTTCTTGTGTAAGCAGAGTCTGAATGAGCTCTCCCCTGACATATAGGGGTGAGCTGTGGAAAAGGACTTCAGGAGCTGATCTCATTTGCCTGGACACATCCACCCTGCCTAGGTGTTCAGCACGATGGGATTGCTTGCCCAAATGATCACTTGTGGCTGGTGTTGGATCCCCAGTCTCCTTATTATTGGGGCAGGAGTAATAAAGGGTTGTTATCCTTGTTGTGTGAACCGAGGGCAGAAGAACTGTACTTTGCATACCCCGATGGAGGGACTCACACTCAACTGAACGGCACTCGCTAGGCAGGAGACATGGGTTCCAAAGCCCAATGACTTGAGAGAAGGTGGGGACAGACACTTGTATGTGGTGGTGTGAGCCCTGAAAGCATCTTGGTGAGTGGCCTGGGCAGCTGGGAATGGTCCCAGGGAGGCTGGCAGAGCGAGGTGTGGCAAGTGGCCAGCAGGATGGCTGGTGGAGAGGGGTGGGCCAGCAGGGTGGCTGGTAGAGAGGCATGGCAAGCAGCCAGCAGGGCAGCTGGCGGAGAGGGCCAGAGCAGAGCTCCGCAGAGAGGTGCGGCAACTGGCCGGCGGGGCGACAAGCAAGTGCCTGAGCAGTGCAGCATGTAAGGTGCATCCTTACCCCACCTTCCACGCAGGGTGGGAGGTGAACTCTGCGGATGAACCTCTGAACTCTTGGGCTGCACTGGCCAAGGGCAGCAACTGTGAGTGGGATGCAGAGAAGGGAGGGGCACGTTAAAGGGACTTTTGGGTTGTTGGACTTAAGAACCTGCGGGGAAACGGACACTGCCCAAATGACTTGGAGGCGGGTCTTTTGCTCAGGGGTTATGTTTATGAACCATAGTTGCAGTGTTTTCCCAAATGAATGCAGAGTTACTTCCCTCCTTTTATTAAATGTTTTTGCTGCACTCAGACTCTGTGTTTGCGAAAGGGGAAGTATTGCCTCTTAGAGGCGCCCAGGGGGTGATGTGTAATTGTCCTAGGTCACTGCGTGGGGGCTTGAGCCAGATTTGTATTGTATTGGTGAAAAGGAACCCCTAGATACTGAACCCAGCCCTTGCTGCTGGCTCCACCTGGTAGAAGGGTTACACTTGGGAGAGAGATTGAGAGAGTGCATGCATGCATTCAGATGTTGGGATACTGGTTCTTATTTGTGTGTTCTTTCCCTGCTTTGCAATCTTTTGAAATCTTGAAAGTGTTCCCTTGGCAGGAAGAGGAACCATTTCTTGCTGGCTCTGCTGGTGAGTGGTGATCACTAGGGATCATTCTTAGATTCATAGATTCTAGGACTGGAAGGGACCTTGACTTCCATTGCAATCTATGGGAATTGTGTCATTTGCTTCAAAGGGAAATGGAGGGGAGTTAACTCTCTGCTAGACTTGCACTGGAATACAAGGCAGAGTTCCAAGGCTGAGGACCCAGTGATGCACTCTGAAGGGAGCACAGGAAATTATCAGTCAGGTACTTGGTTCCCAGTTTCAGGGAAGGCAGAAATCAACACCAGGCTCCTACAGAGCCTTAGATTGCAGCTGTGGTAAGAGAAAATGAGACTGGTGTTCATAGATTTTCAGCAAATGAGTCTCAGCAGGAAAAGGCCCCTGAGCTGCTTCTCTTCTGATCACACCATCAGCTAGGATTTCCAGCCATTCTCCCAAAGCAAGGGCAGGAACAAGCCACAAAGTTTAGATCCACAGTAATAGTCCTTAGAATTTGACCCCGGGTGTCTCACAAAGCAGGCTGAGTATCTTTAGCCCCATTTTAGAGGTGGGGAAAATGAAGCCCTAACTGACTTCTCATGACCCAGCAGTGGAGTAATGGACAGAACCCAGGGCTCCAGCCTCCCAGTTCAGTGCCTAATCCACTCAGTTAGGCTGTCTCATGCCCCTTGACTTCTCCTGTGTGCTGGTGTCCCCCCAGGCAAAGCATTATGTGTTACCTGAAATTGGACCAGGTAGTAAGCTTAGCCAGGACTAATGACCCACCAGAGTTTGGCAGAAAGCAGCATGTTTATTATACTGATAGCTAAGCTCAAAAGAAAGGGGGGTGTCACACTCACACTCATACCCACGCTCCCAGGACAGGCACAGCACTGGAGATGTCAGGATCCTTCAAGGTAAGTGTCCCACAGCGCAGCGATGGATGGTACGATGAAGGTAAATCTTCCCGAGGCATAATGGAATGCAACACAGCGAACCACTGGCCAGGCGGTCCGGGCGAAGGGCCTTCATGGGAGGTACAATCTTGTGAGTGCACTGCTGAGCACATGGCCTCTTCCCCTTTTAAGGACCTGCTCCTCATTGCCTGCCTCTAGAGATGACTTGGCCGCGTCTGGTTGGTCACACTCCACCTCAGACAGTGTCCATGCCTTGGGTGTGTGATTGCTGCCTAATTAGAGTTCCAAACACCTTGTCTACCTGGGAGCTCTTCTGATCTTCCAGCTGTTCAAACAGCCCATGCATCCCACAACCATTCCAGGAGGGAGGGGGAAAGCCAATTCACAGGTATTCAAAGAGGTAGAGGAGACAAAAGCGGGGGGAAGTGTAACAGACCTTTTGAGCATACAGGTAATACATAGCATGCAGATCGCTGCTGCTCCTACAACAGTATGGTCTAGTGAGTAGGGCCCCAGATTAGGATTTGTGACACCAGGGTTCTTATTCTCAGCTCTGCCTGTGCCCTTAGGCGACTCACTTCACCTCTCTGTACTCTCCATCGTTGGTCTTGTTTCGGAAGGGTATGCCCACACTGGAGCCAGGGCTGTAATTCCCAGCGTGGGTAGACATACCACACTAGCTCTTAGCAAGCTAGTGCACTAAAAATAGTGGTGTAGCTGCAGCGGCACAGGTGGTGGAGGCATGGGCCAGCTGCCCTGAATACGAGCCTGTCTGAGACTCAAGGTGCATACTCCGGTTGCTAGCCCAGCCCCTTCTATTTTTAGTGCACTAGCTCAATCAGCGCTAGGGCACGTATGTCTATCCAAGCTGGAAATTACATCTGAAGGGGATATCTACACCCCTCAGGGCATGTCTACACTGGCCTGGATCAGCTGACTCAGGCTGAGGGGCTGTAAAATTACAGTGCAGATGTTTGGGCAGGCTCTGAGACCCTGTGAGAGGGGAGGGTCTCAGAGCCCAGGCTCCAGCCCAAGCCTGAAAGCCTACACTGTTATGTTCTAGACCCGCTGCCTGAGTTGGCTGGTCTGGGCTCTGAGACTCAGTGCTGTGCGGGTTTTGTATCGCCATTTAAACATACCCTTGTACTGTAAACTCTTCAGGGCTGGGACTGACTGTTACTAGGTAATGCCTAGCCTATTGGAGCCTCCCGGAGTGACTGTACTAATAATAATCCATAGCCCCAAAGGTAGTAAAACTCAGGTGGTCCTGCTGTATATTGAAGAGTCAGGTTTTTGGGAGCTCCCAGCAGGGGCCCTCCCCTCCTGCATGCTAAAGAACCCAACTGTACATTGGGGTGTAGCATGCAAGGTGGGGAGGGACAGGCTGGACAGTGGGAGTTGGGCTGGTGGATCTGCTGCTATGCCATGTCCTTCCTCAGTTATTTGGGGTTGGCATGGAGAAGGCAATGGGGGAAGGGCAGATTCAGAGTCAGCGCTGCAAAAGGCTGAACGGTGTCAGCCCAAACAATGGAATTAATTGCAGCTCCCGCAGATGGCAAGAAGAAAGGGCGAGTGCAGTTCAAATAACCACAATGCAGCTTTATTTTCTTTCTTCTCCTGCTTTTTTAAAATTTATAAATATTTTGAAAACTTTCCAAAAAAACCCAAAGCAAAACTAAGTTATGCGTCAGTGACTCAACCCAGTATCACTCTGTTCATTAAAGAAGAGAATCAGATTGTTACTGGAATTAATACAGAAATATCCCTTGGTTGACTAGGAAAGTGGAAAAAAATATATTTTAAACAAATCAGATATAATAACAGCACTGCTGGTATCCAGCCATGCTGAGATCTGTCTGAAAGTCTTAATTATAAACTGCTAAAAAAAAAAGCCAAAGAGAGAAAGAATTTACAATATAAAAGAAATAAATTAGATCTCCGATGCCATATACATATTTAATCATTGGGCTTCAGATGAAAAGGAATCTTTAATATCTTCCATAATATAATTTCATTTGTGGAGAGTTTTCCATCTAGGCTGTTTCCAAACGCTGTGCAGAGCTGGGTGATGTTCTTCACTGGTAACTTGGCACCTGGGTCTCAGCAGCTGGGCTAGCCTAGGCCGGATCTGAGCAGCCTCACAGCAGAGTCCTCTCACCTTACCTAATCCTCACTCTTCCTCTACTTGCCTGTGTGTGTCTGGGGCATAGCCAATGGTTCTGTGTGCTGAGATGCTCTAGGATTCTTTCCTGATTGGTTGTGGCAGGAGTTGTCTGTCCTTCAGGGGGAATTGTAGGAAGGCGTTGGAAGGCTATCAGCACTCAAATGCTGTTTGCCTGTGTCCTTACCTCAAAGTGGGCAGGTTCCAGCCCGAGTTAAAGCAGCGCTGGGTTCTGACTTGCACCTCCACCCCAACCCTGGCCAGGTAAGCTAGATTAAAGCACCTCCAAACCCAAGTCAGAGGTTTTTCTGTATGGACAGTAGTGGGGGCTGGATAAAACTCAGCTGAGAGCCTAGGTTAACTGTATTGTGAAGACATACCTTTGGAAGGATAGAAAGTTAGGCCCTGATCCTGCAATTGATGAGGTCTAGGCAGAGTTCTGCGTTGCAGAGCCCCCTCAAGTCCATGTGGGCACAGCAGTCCATCCACACGTTGTCAGTTAGCATCCAGACCAGCAGCACACGCAGTGAGAAAGGAAGAGGCAAAGCCAAAGGAGAAAAGGTGGGGTTGGTTCATGTAACTCAGCTGGAATATCTCTCTGGGCAGAAGCATCCCCTGAATGAGAGTGACCTTTTGCTTTTGTCCCAGACAGCTAGCGTAAAATGGTGGTGGTAATAATGGGCCTGGTTTTCAGAAGAGCAAAATGCTCAGCATTTCAGCTGAAGTCAGTGGGAGGGCACCCGTTCATCCCTGCTGAAAATGGGCCTTTCTTGTATTTGGCAAACACCAGGATCAGGGCTCCAGTGTGCTGGTTGTTTTTCAGATACCTATTAACAGGCAGTGCCTTCCCCAGAAAGCGGATAATCAATGGCATGGGGGAGAGAAGCATCATACAAGCAGATCATACAATGACCGTTTCAGGGTCATTCTGCAGACTTGGATATGTTTGTTGTATTGCTTATAGCTATTTTTGTGTCTAGAGGGATGCAGAAGGGGAAGGGTGTGCTAGGAAAGGGAAAAGAGCCTGTATTTTGGACCATTACTGTAGAATACTGTAGTCCTGCTTTACAGAGTCATTTGTGTCCAATCCATTATTTTGAAACACTTGAGGAGGCTATTCTCACCAGACATTTGAAAGAGGAAGATTACAATGCTATGAACATAATTAAAGGTGCTACAGCCGCCTGTATGATGATGACGGTGACTTAGAGTGTGATTGTAAGTGATGAAGGCCATTTTTACACTGAGTGCTTTCCCAGTATAGGAATATCCATATGCTATACTGGCACAGCACTCCAAGGGCTGGTCTACACTGGAAACTTACATCGGCATAGCTATATCTGAAAACACCTGAAAGGCTATGCTGACCTAATCCCTGCTGTAGACAGAGGTAGGTCGATGGAATAATTCTTCTGTCCACTTAGCTATCATCTCTCGGGGAGGTAGATTACCTAATGCAACAGGAGAACACCCCTGTCGCTGTAGTGAGTGTCTACACTGAAATGGCACAGCTGTGCCACTGTAGCATTCTAAGGGTAAACATAGCTCTAGTGTGGTTGTAGCTTCTACCAGCCAAGCTGTGCTTTTAGGGGCATAGTTTAATTCCTGCTCCCCAACCCTGAGCAAAAAAAGCTATACCGGTAAAAGTGCACTTTTGCTCATATAACTGCATCTACACTGTGGGTTTCTGCCGGCACAGCTACGTTGGTCAGAGACAGGGGCGGCACTAGGGTGACCAGATCACCCCAGTCAAATATTGGGGGGGGGAGAGTGTGGCGGGAGGGGGCAGGGCAAAACAAAAATACCCCCCCCCTTCCAGGTGGCCCTGGAGTGGGGGCAGCAGGTCCCAGCCCCCCCGTCCCACTCGGATCCCGCAGGGGAACGAACGGGGCTGGGCTGCCGATGCCTCCGCCCCGGGGCCACCGCGGGATAGCACCAGCTGGGCAGCCAGCCCAGACACGACTGGCCAGGGGCTGGGCGCAGCGTGTGCGCTGCTGGGTCCCCGCAACAGGCCCGGGCTCGGGAGGTTTGGGGGCGCCAGAGCCGCAGCCGCCGAGCTTGGCCATTGGCCGCTTTCTCCCCCCGCGGCAGTGGGAGCTGCAGCAGCGGCTGCTCCCGAGTCCCGCTGCCCAGGGGGGGAGAACAGCCGCCGCCTGGCCCCGCGGGCCGCCCCCTCCTCTCCCTCCAGGTACCGCCCAACTGAGTCCTGCCTGCGCTCGGGGTCAGGCCGGACTCTCACTCACTCCGGCCCCGCGCTTCCCCTGCATCTCCCGGGCCTCCCTCCACAAGCGCTGGAGGGAGGAGGAATGGCGAGCCTGGGGAAGAGGCGGGGATTCGGGGAGGGAGCCAATGGGGGAAGGAGGGGGTGGAGTCGGGGCGGGGGGGGAGGCGCAAGCACTTCCGGGCGCCGGAGTATTTGCTTCTTTGTCCAGTGTCCCGACCTAACATTGGTCGGGACGTGGGACAAACAAGGAAATATCGGGACAGTCCTGATAAAATCAGGACGTCTGGTCACTCTAGGCGGCACCAGCGCAGCAAGTGCATGCCTGGGGCGGCAAGCCATGGGGAGTGGCCTGCCGGTCGCTGTGAGGGCAGCAGGCAGGCGGCTTTTGGCGGCATGCCTGCGGGAGGTCCGCCTGTCCTGCGGCTTCGGTGGCAATTCAGTGGCAGGGACGCCAATGGCGTAGCACCGGCGGACCTCCCGCAGGCATGCCACCGAATCTGCGTGACCAGCGGACTGCCCGCATGCACGCCGCTGAAAGCTGCCTGCCTGCCGTGCTTGGGGCGGCAAAAAACATAGAGCTGCCCCTGGTCAGAGATCACATCTCTTCACATCCCTGACCCGATGGAGCTGTGCCAACAGAAATCCACAGCGTAGACATAACCTAGAGTGTCATGAGGCTGTTCTCTTGTGGTGACTTCCAGATCCAACTCTTGATAAGGAGCAGTGGGGCACTACAGGCTGGGGCTTTTCAGGTGGGGAGACATAGAACCCCTCTTCACACTGAGCAAGGAAGGGGCTGTTTGGTGCAGCGGTGAAGCCGAGGGCTAGGCAGGCAGCTAGAGGAGGAGTGGCTTATGGCTATGGATGAGCTGCTCTATTTACCCCTCACAGAAAAACAGAGTTAGTTTACTTTCACCTCAGAGCTTTGCTGTTTATACCTGCAGGGAAAGCAACTACGTTGGGGAGATATTCGCCTTAACCAAGGAACTGGTTGCTGCCAGCAGTCAAAGCACTGCTCTGTGTACTACCCCACGAGCCTGGTTTTCACCCACTCTGGAGGGTTAAATAAACCCTGCCGATGCCTGGAACTGATGTGCTGGTGCTCTTTGAGGTGCAGAGCCAGATGGGCTGAGCTACCACCTGAAGACTCCCCCAGATGGGGAATGGTATCAAGGTGATGCCCTGAGTGTGCCAGTCCCCAAAGGGTACAGCAAGGGGTGGTGCAAGCTGCCATTTGCCATTCAGCACCACCTAGGCAGGCACCTGAGAGCAACACTTGGATCCAGAGCAGCTCTGTGTACCATGTCCAGCCTGAGATGAAATGAGGGAGTGGAGGTGTTTTGGTGCAGAAGCCCCAAGTACTACAGTCTACGTTACCGGGGCCGTGTCTACACACACAGTTTATACCTCTTCAACTAAACTGGTCTAGTTAAAGGGCTATAACCCCACTGGTGTGGATGCAGTTATACTAGTATAAAACCGCTTACACCAGTACAGTTTATTTCTGTATGAGAAGGGGAATAAGCTATACCAGCATAAAGCACGGTGATTCCAGCATCTACAATCCTTGCTTCTACATTAGGGATTGTACAATAGAACTATATGTAAAACATTGCCCCCTCCCCCCACGAGAACTGAAATAGCTATACCAGTACAAAATCTGTGTGTCCACCAGGCCTGAGACTATAAACTCCTTAGGACAGGGACTGTCTGTTCTGTTTGCACAGTATCTAGCACAAAGGGGTCCCGATCTAGGCCCTACCATAATACAGATAATATATGATAATTCTGGAGATGGTGCAGTTGGTCAATGCATGGTATTTATAAAGCTAAGGTTGGGAGTTTGTGCCTCACCTGCAGCACAAGGGTTAAGGGTGCTCAGATACTATGAGGATGAGCATCATATATAGGATCTATATAGAACAGCAAGTTGGCTGCTCCTTCATCTGATAAAAATTTCTCTTGTCGTCTTTGGGCATTTTTCCCCTGTGGGTAACAACTCACTGCCCACTGATGCCAACTCTTATGATTTTGTTGGGAGCCTTGCAATAATTGGTGTTTTTCTTAGAGCCCTGGGTGGTGGAGCCAGGTGACTGAGAATCTCAGCTTTCATTAGAAAAAAATAGCTTTTATCCCTCCCGGTCATAGAGGAAAAACTTGGAAATGTGAGCCTTGAAGGATTAAAATCCAGAAGACAAATATAAAGGACCCCAAATGTGGTGGTGGGGGGTTAAACCCTAATGATTTTTAAGCCAATCTCATAATATTTTGGGAACCTGACTCATAATTTTTGAACGCTTGGTGTTGGCAATACTGCTACACAACAAATTTTATTTTGCAATTTGGCATATTTACAAAAGGAAAAGATTGTTTTCCATAATTTGATAAATTCTAAAACTCCTGGATCACCAAATCTACTGATTTTTTTCCCCCCAAAAGCTCCTGGACAACCCTCACTGTTGTATCCATTTTGGCTCGGCTTCTCTTGTTTCCAGTTACATTTGCATCACTTTCACTTCATTAACTGATATGTCGTATAAGACAAGCTGTATTCTTCAAGGAATTCCTTTAGTGGTTTGTTTATAGATGTTGGGTTGGCAATAAATGTGGAGAAAAAATTGACCTTTCCCATAAGTCTTTGTAAATCTTTTTTATTTTTACCTGTTTCCAATTTTTGATTTATTGCTCTATTTTTTAAATCA
This sequence comes from Malaclemys terrapin pileata, assembly GCF_027887155.1. Classification (NCBI taxonomy): domain Eukaryota; kingdom Metazoa; phylum Chordata; order Testudines; family Emydidae; genus Malaclemys; species Malaclemys terrapin. The sequence continues at coordinate 34,003,725 of NC_071512.1, read as the reverse complement.
ACTGCTTTCAGACTGAGACCATTAATATAGATACAGTTAGAACACACTTTGGTTGTATAATTTTAATTAATCATTCCTTGTTTCTCATGAACTCATTAGCTGCTTAGCTAAATTGCTGATCTGGGAATTCTTATGAGTTTATATGGCATATGACCCAATTGTGCTAGGCGCTGTACAAACACAGAATAAAAAAGTGGTCCCTGCACCAAAGAGCTTTTAATCTAGGGGTATGTCTACATTACAAGCATTACAGTGGTGCTGCAGCTACGCCACTGTAGCATAGACACTTGCTACAGCGACAGAAGGGGTTTTCTATTGCTGTAGTAAATCCACCCCCGGAGAGTAAGTACACCTCTACCCCGATATAACATGACCCGATATAATATTAATTCTGATATAACGCGGTAAAGCAGTGCTCCGGCGGGGGCGGGGCTGCGCACTCCGGCGGATCAAAGCAAGTTCGATATAACGTGGTTTCACCTATAACGCGGTAAGATTTTTTGGCTCCCGAGGACAGCGTTATATTGAGGTAGAGGTGTAGCTAGGTCGAGGGAAGACCTAGCAGTGTTTACCCCAGGGTTTAGGTCAGCTTAAGTACATCTCTCAAGGGTGTGAATGTAGCTTGGTCAACCTAAGTTTTAGGTGTAGACCAGGCCTAAGAAAAATAGAAACTAAAGTTAAAAATTACAGACAGTAAAACAAAGATCATTGTAAATAATTTATATCATGTTGAAATGAATTCCACATAGGAAATAAGATCATTAAGTTATAAATCACACTACACTAATTGAAGGCTTATCACATCCTGACAGGTTTCAGAGTAGCAGCCGTGTTAGTCTGTATCCGCAAAAAGAAGAACAGGAGTACTTGTGGCACCTTAGAGACTAACAAATTTATTAGAGCATAAGCTTTCGTGGACTACAGCCCACTTCTTCGGATGCATCCGAAGAAGTGAGCTGTAGTCCACGAAAGCTTATGCTCTAATAAATTTGTTAGTCTCTAAGGTGCCACAAGTACTCCTGTTCTTCTTATCACATCCTGGTAAGTTTACTTTGATTCTGTGGTATTCTAGTTAGAGTTGGCCAAAAGTTGAGAAGTTGTTTTCATAAGAAATTTTGAAATTTGTTTCAAAGTGTTTGAAAGGGACCCCATTTTTGTAAAAAATGAAATGGTTGGATTATTTTTAAAAAGTTTAACAAAAACATTATAAAAATGTTGCAATATTTTTAATAACATCTATAAAAGTTTATAATATATTTTTTAAAATTGAGGAAAGCGGCAAAACAATTAATGAAAAACAAAACGATTATGACATTTTTTTCAAGAAAATTTTCTCTAAAAAAAGATTGTAAAGAAAAGCATGTTTTTGTTCAGAAAATTGGGACCAGCTCTGGTCCCAGGTAAGTAATTTTGCTTCCAAGAATCCTTAATATAGCTCCTTGACAATTTGCAACTGAGCAATCAAAATGTGTGGGAATGCCAAGGACAATTCAACACAAAGCAGTTCTGAAGTTACAGATTTAAATAATCACTTAAATTACTAAAAATGTCAGTTAAATTCAAAGTTGCCTTCCCAGATAATAATGATAATTCACAGACAACCCTCTTCTTTGCGTACACACAACACATTAACCACAAGTACGCACTTAATGATTCAAATCACTTCTAGTTTCTCTGGAAATCCACTGGAATGGTGTAACCATCTGTAATGTAACCCTAATATTATATTATAGGATTTGCTATAAACTGTTAAGTGACTTTAAATGATGTTAAAACCAATGTTAAATTAATCACCTTATAAATCATACATTAATTAATACAAGCTTCTATCTCATTTTGTAAGAAGCTGTCAGTTTCATGTGACACCAGAAATTATGTGTTATCTCTAGGTTATAATTGCTTAGGGATACATGCTTTCTCTCAGCTATTGTTTCCCAGGATATAAACATTTTTGTTACAGTAGTGCTGTACTGAGCAAGAATAATTAATTTTCCAGTCTCTGCACTCATATCACTTACTGACTCAAGATTACTTCTAGGCAGAAACTTGTTCAGGAAACAAAAGCACATATGATACATCTAAATCATTTGCAGGCTTTGTAATTCAGGCAGGCACTCTGTGAAAAAATACTTGATTTACACTAACCATGTCATTGGGTACAAGGAAATTCATGTCTCAAAGTCTTTGTCATTTATCAGGTGACACTCATATCACCTGATAGGTGGGTAGATATATTGTCCAGCTAAGTTTCACAGCTTGTAATAGCTGATCCATTGAAGTAGGTAGAAAGTTCACTTCGAGGTAGTTTTGTTCTGTTACAGCTGTGGTCTTCCTTTAGCACCTTGCTAACGCTTTCTTTTGTCTGTGGTAAATGAGAGGTAGAAGAGTTGTTGGAGGTTAGCTGATGGATCTAGCTGGCTCTCTGCCTCTTATCCAAGTGTTTTTGCCTGGCAAGAAGCAATTTGTTGAGAGCATTAAATGTCTCTAATCCACCCTGGCCAGAGCCCTGATGCAGAAAGGTAATTAAATAAGCCAGACAAGGATCTGGCCTCACTCATGGCTGGTATTGCAAATGTCACACATGGTTACTTTATATGAATGCAACAAGAGAAGACCTGCTATTAAAGCTGATGCTAAGCAATTACAATGGCCATGATGTCTCAGGCAAGTTCTAACTCAGGTGAGCCTAAAAAGGAATTGCCTGTCAATCATGATGTAGCTCCTCCTTCTTCCACAAACTAATCCCACTGACTTCCTTATAGAACCGAAGGCCCAGTGACTTGATCACACCACACCTTCTTTGTTACAGCAAACCAATCCAATTGGAATTAAGCTTCCAATCAGGTGTCAGAAACATTACCACATGACCCATCCAGCTGCGCTAATAACTGGTATTGAAAACATACCAGAAACTCAGTTTGCAAAGCAACATGTTGGCTGGAATTTGTCTGGATTAAACAGCCATGAGTATCAAATTCATAAATGCCTGTCGGTGAACAATCAGCAAACTGAAAAACAAGTCTGAAATGGGCTGAATGAATTGTTTGCAACAAATAGTTCACCTAGCTCTAGTCAGGACATTGGCCATCTGGAGTTTGTGCTAATCTAGCCTGGGTCTCTGTGAACTTGGCAGGAGCTACTCTTTGCCATTTCCCTGGGGCAGCATTCAGTCTGGTGATGGCTTTATTTAGCTATTTCAGAGGTAGACAGATGCTAATCTTGCTTCTCTGTGGCTTCTCTTCCAAGACAGTAGAGCTCCCTTCAGGCCCTTTCTTGCAGTCCTTGTGCATGCGAAATGTGCAGCCAAATCGCTGGGAGCTTTGTGTGAGCAAAGCCTACAGACTTGGGCCCCCGGCTATTGGTTTTTACCCCTTCATGTCCATTTCCATTCAGTCTTTCTGTTGTCTCTGAAGTAAGGTCGTTTCCATGGAGGGGGCACTGCAATCTTATTGTAGGGCCGGTTTGACAGCAATATTTATTGTAGTCCTTTGAAATCCTCCTGATCTGTTAATATTTCTTGACCCTTTGTGTCTGCAGAAAAATCTTTAAAGGTGAATGGCAACATTTTTCAACAAACAAAACAAAGCAGTGCTGTCTAGAGGGTAGGGTGCTGGGCTGGGATTCAGGAGGCCTGGAGGTTCCCAACTCTGCCACTGACCTGTTGTGTGACTGTGGACAAATCACTTCAGCTGCGTCTTCCCTCCCACCCCATGTCTCTCTTGTGCATTTAGACTAAGTTCCTCAAGGCAGGGATTACTTCTTGCTATATGTTTGTATGGTGCCCAGCACGATAGGGCCCTGATCTTGGCTGGGGCCTCTAGGTGCTGGTTTAATTAAAAAAATAACATTCACTGGTCCACTTTAAAGTTTTAGGTGCCGACGGAAAGTGTCTAGCAAGTTTGTGGAGACCCTTGCCGTGTTCACCATGTGGGAGGTCTTTTCAGAACTGCTCATCTCTCTGTTTAATTTTTGTTTTATTTTTCATGGGAACTGAAATGCTCCATTTACTTGTGAATTGCCCAGGAAAATTCAGGACCCAACACTGCCCCTCTTATTTGCATAGGCTGCATCTCCCCAGCATTCCCAGTGCTGCTATCTCCACTGGTGTGTGGACCATCCAAGTGGTCCCTATTTTAATTACTGTCATCTAGCCCTGCTTAGTGCAGCTGCAGGTCTCACAGTGGTTAAAATGTCAACGGCCACCAGGAACTTGTCTGCACTAACACTCCCACCACGCTGGGCACCAATGAGGCCAAACCCTTTGCAGCTACAATGGGAGATTTAAGGCAATCAAATCCTGGTGTAGACAAAGCCCAGATGTTTCAGCACCATGGAGGGGGACTCCAGGTGGGGGAAAGCCCCCTAGCAGCACGGCTGAGCTGCTGTGCTGATTCAGACCATCTTGAATGAGCCAAGAGCTATAATGGGGCAAATCCATCCTGGTTATAACTTCAGAGAAGTCTACAAGGATACACCAGGGGCTCAGCTGGACCCATGGAGCTAGGATGTGGTCTATCAGGTAGTTTTTTGTGGGATCATTCTAGCTTAGGGAAGACTGGTGATGAATTGGGACCCTGAGGGGTTAAAAGACAAAAGAGAACCCCCTCCTAGAGACAGTGAGAGAGAGGGAAGGAGGGGGACAGTGCATTCCTAGCAGCTTTTGCCAACCAAGATCATAGTGAGAGGGTAATAACTCTTGGAGGTTGAACTCTGTTTCACATTTGTCATATGAAGCAATGACATCTCTTATTAATCATGTTCACAGGGATGGATAACCTTAGCGATCTGCTTTCCTCGGATTCTCAGCTAATGTGTTTGTATGCCGTTGTGAGTTGTGTTGTTAAACCCCATTATAACTCTCTCTGATGGCATTGCACGTAAGGGTGTTGCGCTCCCACGGCATGTTACCAACTGGAGTACTGCATTCAAGTGCTGATCCAGCTGTCTGGTACACTGAGTGGATAGACAGATAAAGTGTGCAAAACACAGAGCCCCACAGCGGCACGTAGCAAATCCTGCACTGTCGTTACAGCCAAGCAGGCAGGCTGTGGCCTGAATGTCCCTGTGGAATCAGCCTGTTGGGTTTGTTATCAGTGTGACTGGACACTGTTCAGGGATAGGAGTCAATCAGAATGTCCCCATTTGAAAGTGATAAGAGAGAAGGCGGTGTGTGGTTGAAAGCTCCTAGGGAGTGGGATGGAGATTGTCCCCTAGGATTGATGCACATTTTGTTAGGAGCTTAGATCGTAGTGACAAATGAGTCAAACATGTTTAGAGAGTAGAACAAATATGAGTCCCCATTTGGGCCTGGAGAACGTGGAGGTGTGTTTGGGTTTCACAAAACTTCTCAGCATTTGTTGAAACGTTTCACACCAAATGTAAGCAAATCCTTTCTCCCAACCTCCAGCATAACTGTAATTTTAAAAAAAGCAAAATCACATAATTTTCCAAGTGAATATCTAGCCTTTCTACATAACACTTTATACATTAAAAGAAATGACAGTAAACACCAACATTTAGCATTGGGTGCATTGTGCCAACAGTGAGGGTTCTTGGATGAAAGGAATTCTTCCTTTGCTTTTAGGAGAACCAGGGAAATAAAATAAAATAAAACCTGCATCATGACAGAACTTACTTTCTTCTGCCAGAGCCACATGGGACGTGAACCTCAAGTGTTGAGTTCTAAATCTCAAAACCAAGGGCCAAATGTATCCTGGCGTAACTCCATTAACTACTCTACGGTTACACTAAGGGCGACCCTATGATTTTTTATGGAGTTTCTAAATTTGGCAAAACAAGTTTTCTCTTCCCATCCTTTCCCAGAAATGTATTGCAAGCTAGTCACTATCTCAACATGAAAAGCCCTGGATCAGAACAGTGGGGTAGCTCAGAGCCAAACTTTGCGAATGGTGCCAATCTCTTATTGAAAATAACAATACTCACAACAAAATGCCTTCCTTCCCTTTTCATCTCTATTCATCTTGTGCAGGGCAGTCTCTTGGCTGATGTATGGAATTTTGCTTGAAATGACAATTCATGTACTTGCATTTTTGGACCCTTTCCTCATAAACAAGACAGGTTTGCATTCAGGCTCTAACTCCTAAATTCATACAGGGGCAGCAGCATCTGATGGCTGAAAGGCCATAAAAGCAAAAATCTGCAGATGTAAAACTGCAGCAAACTGTTCTGTACACGCCGGCTCCTCAGCCAAGAACTGTTAGCAGTTCTGGGGAAAGTGCCTGGAACTGTAAGTTAGAATGGTAAAAACAAAATCTTATCCCTGCAGTTCGTTACCCTGGGGGATGATCAGGCTAGTGAACGATAAATTGAACATGCCCTGGAGGAAAGTGCACCAGGTAATGGGACAGTGCAGGAAAAAGAGGCTTAGTGCATGGGATAAAAGTCATGCTATCATCTGCTGACAGCTCTGCATGGGATCATCAACTCTGTACTGGAGCAGGAAGGCAGAATACCCAAGGCCATCCTCACATGAAAGGCTAGAGTAGTAAAGTACTGTGTCCACCCCCATGCCCGACTGCCATCTTATTGTTAACAGAGCGGCCATCTGATGGGTCTGAGTGGCTCTATGCACAGATGGGGTATTTTTTCAATTGGCCACTTTATCAGGGAGAGGAGGAGTTTCCAACACTGGGGAGGGGTCTGCCATGCCAGCTCCTGCACCTGTTGAGTGAAAGGTCTCAAGCCTACGTGGGAAAGCAGGGGATGTGTCTCGGAATTGGGAGCAGGGAGTTAGAGAGACAATGCAGGGAAGACTCTGCCATGTGTCCCTGCAAGGGCTGTGATACAGGGGGAGAATTCCTGCTTCCCCAGCAGGCTCAAGTTACCGGCCTGGAGGTCCCAGCCTATCTGCAGCACCTGACACCTCACATCACAGGGCAGCGGAACAGAAGCACAGCACCTCCTGCAAGCATTGTAACTTGCCCCTACGGCAGGGCCGGCTCTGCCTTTTTTGCCGTCCCAGGCAAAAAAGCCTCCTGCTGTCCCCCGCTCCCCGGCAGGGAGCGCGGCAGGGAGGGCGGCGAGCCCGGCCGGGGCCCCACTCTCCCTAGCCGGCCGGAGCGCCGGGGGAGGGCGGCCCCGCTCTCCCCGACCAGCCGGAACGCTGAGAGGAGGGCGGCGAGCCTGGCCGGGGCCCTGCTCTCCCTGAGCGGCCAGAGCGCCTGGGTGAGGTCGGTGAGCCCGGCCGCGGCCCCGCTCTCCCCGGCCAGAGCGCCGGGGGAGGGCATCGAGCCCGCTGCGGCTCCGCTTCCCCGGGTGAGCGCTGCCCCCCTCCAGGTGCCGCCCCAAGCACATGCTTGGTAGGCTGGTGCCTGGAGCCGGCCCTGCCCTACGGGATGCCCTGCCCCCCATAAGCCAGGCACCACCTGCAGCTGTGGGCTTAGGGGCACAGATTGAAATGGCCATGGGAAGCAGAGGCCATGTTCAGGGCACCCCAGGAGTGCGTGGCTGCCCCTACACAAGGCTTAAAACCAGGCAACCTCAGTCGCTGTTGGGGTGACGCCTCCATCTGCAAATTCTTGAGCCCGAAGGAAGAGCAGCCTTGTTCTCAGTGACTCCGAGTGACCCAGCTGCAGCTCACTAAGCTCTGGGAAGCAAAAATTTCTGGAGGGAATTTCTCTCTGCTTCCAGTCACATTGAACAATGGGCCTGGTTCTCAGTTACATGGAGGCCTCTTTAGGCCACATCTGCAGTGTAAAGGGGGCAGACATGGGAGGGCTTGTGGGTGGGCGGGAAGCACTGGAGGGGAAGGAGAGGAGCTGATTGGCGGGGCTGCTGGTGGGTGCTGAGCACCCACTATATTTTTCCATGGGTGCTGTAGCCCCAGAGCACCCATGAAGTCGGCACCTATAGAGCGAGTCATGGTGCCTTACATGCCACGCTATGCAGATGTCACAGATGTCTACCCATGTTTATTCTGGTACCCAATTATTAGAAGGTCAATGCCTGCTCCCACTCCATCTGTGTCCATAATTAGCTCTAATTGTTAGTATTAACCATTTGCATCAGTCTTTTCTCATTTATTTCCTAACAATTCCTGTGCATGAATGTAGTCTACTTACCTATTACCTAGTGGTCTAGCTGGCAAAACTTCTTTCTTACAGAATCTTGCAGTATACGCGCTTTCATGGTCTCCTATTGACCCTCTCTGAATGAGTGCAAAATTGTGACCTAAAGTTATATTCCTTTAGGCCAGTGGTTCCCAAACTTGTTCCGCTGCTTGTGCAGGGAAAGCTCCTGGCGGGCCGGGCCGGTTTATTTACCTGACGCGTCTGCAGGTTTGGCCGATCGCGGCTCCCACTGGCTGCGGTTCGCTGCTCCAGGCCAATGGGAGCTGCTAGAAGCGGCGGCCAGTATGTCCCTCGGCCCGCGCCACTTCCAGCAGCTCCCATTGGCCTGGAGCAGCGAATTGCGGCCACTGGGAGCCACGATCGGCCAAACCAGGTAAACAAACCGGCCCGGCCCACCAGGGGCTTTCCCTGCACAAGCGGCAGAACAAATTTGGGAACCACTGCTATATATAGGCCTATACTATTATGACTAAACCCAGCCCTTAGCATAACTGCTTCTAATAAGCTTCCTGCTAATGCAGCAAATTCATAATATAGCAAGCCTAATAACCCAATTACTTATGTTCATCTCCTTGTCCCCATGCCTGTTTCAAGCTAAGAAGCAACACATCAAAATCAGTCAGACCCCTGCTACTATCATTACATTTATTGCAAACAGCAAATGCAGGGGAAGCTGGAGAAAGGTCATAAGTCAACAGCTATATAAACCCAAAGTGTTGTCTGGCTCTAGGTGATCTTACACTGGCAATCAATGACAACATTACAAATGTAATCAAACAACATGCCCCCGGGCCTAAACCCATCACCTCTTCTCCCTCCATAGCGAACACTGCAGAGTTGCCAGATGCATTATTAGAGACTTTCACTTTTCTATGAAACAAGCATTGGCCATTTACCAAAGCCTGGATACCTCATGTGATGAACCAATGGCCTGATCCACTGTGGCAACCCTTGAGCTGGGCTGAGGCATGGCCAAACAAGGAAGTGGAGCCTTCTGACATAAATTTAGAAATAATCAACCTCCAGTCGCATGCATTGGGTTGAAAGAGCGTGTGTGTGCGCAACTGTCCTCTAAGTCTACACTGTAAGCTAGAAGGGTGAATCCACAAGCTCTCGGCAAGTTAGCGTGAACATTAGTAGCAGCATAGCCATGATAGCTTGGGTAGTGGCAGAGGAAGCATGGCTTAGCCGTGCCAAGTATGTACCCACCAGTTTCAAGCAAGTATATGGCTAAGCTGTTTGTTTGCTGCCACTGCCCATGCTAGCAGGGCTACACTGCTATGTATACTCATCCTAGCTCAATGAGAATGAGCTCGAGTATGTGTGGGGATCACACCCCCAGCTAGTAGTGTAGATATAGCCTAAGATAGAATACTGTACTCAAACAGTGCATTGGAGAAAAGCAACTGAAATTTACAACGCAACTAGCTACATCTATTTTGAGATCCCTGGGGTCTCCCCTACCTTTTTTGGTTTATTAACCCTTCTGATTTACAGAAGAGTTCTGAATTCGCTGGAGGTTGGGCCCATTCATGCAGTTAAGCAGAATCCACATTAGCAATGGGAATTTTCAGTGCTAATACACACATCTGGAAACCAGAGATCAAGGCCAAGGCCATGACCACCTAATGCCACTCGCATCCAAAAAGCTGCTCTGATAGTTCAGAACTAAGAGCTTCGGCTTCTTTTCTTTGGGCTCTTTAAGGTCAGGCAGGAGGATGCTCCAGACAATCTCATATGTTACAGGCTTATCTAGTGATTGAACGTTGACAGAACATCATCAGGCATTTCACATTTTTAATAAGCTGTTGCAAGAAAAATGGTCAGTGAAACTTCCCAAGGTTTTCGTGCGAACACACAAAGCAGAGGATGGTATGCCAACCCTTTCAAATCGGTGCTGTGCATTCCGGGGACTTAGAATGTGCCTCTTTCACTGGAGAGAAACCTGTTACCCGAAATTGGGCCAGCTAGTAAGCTTAGGGAGGACTAATGACCCACCAGAGTTTGGCAGAAAGCAGCACGTTTATTATACTGATAGCTAAGCTCAAAAGAAGGGTGTGTGTGTCACATTCACACTCGCATACTCATGCTCCCAGGACAGACACAGCACTGGAGATGTCAGGATTCTTTAAGATAAGTGTCCCACAGTGCAGCGATGGACGGTGTGATGAAGGTAAGTCTTCCCAAGACACGATGAAATGCAACGCGGAGAACCACTGGCCGGCGGTCCGGGCGAAGGACCTTCACAGGAGGTACAAGCTTGTGAGTGCACTCCTGAGCACATGGCCCCTTCCCCTTTTAAGGACCTGCTCCTCATGGCCTGCGACTAGAGATGACTTGGCTGCATCTGGTTGGTCACACTCCACTTCAAACAGTGTCCATGCATTGGGTGTGTGAGTGCTGCCTAATTAGAGTCCCAGACATCTTGTCTATCTGGGAGCTCTTCTGATCTTCCAGCTGTTTAAGCAGCCCATTCATCCCACAAGCATTCCAGGAGGGAGGGGTGGGGGAAAGCCAAGTCACAGGTATTCAAAGAGGGAGAGGAGACGAGGGGGGGGGGGTGCTTTTGAGCATACAGATCATTGCTGCTCCTACAACAAAACCCAGTCAAAATGGCATCAGCAGCAATTTCAGTATAATGCCAAAAAGCAAATATTGGGTCATCCCACTACATTGTGGCCCACTTAGTTTAAAAGCAGGATAATATCAAGGGTTTTGTTTTTTGGAAATACCCAGCACTGACAGTACTAACACGATAGGCCCTGATTTTTCTCCCTGAACATGTAATAATCTGCCTTATGTACAACTTCTCTATCTCTGTGTCAGGCCTTCTCACCTGCATGATGTTCCTGCTGTGCTGTGTTCATTGAGTATGCAAATGAGGGCCTCGTATCAGCCAGGCTGGATGCTGGAGAAGGCGACGGCCTGAGAAGTTCACTGATCTTTTGCTCTTTCAATTTTAGTTCATTCCTCCCTGTAGTGAGGCGAAGACTCACTGGTGCGGCGCCTCCTGCTGGTCATCCAGGGAACTAGCTCACCAGCCCCCAGAGTGCCCTCTCCAGGCCGATGTCTCGCCTTGCCGCTGCCCCCAGTGTCCCTCCTGGACCCCAGTGCCCCTTCTCTAGGAGTTCTGCTCCCTGCAGTACCCCACAGTCTCGCTGGGTCTCCCCTCCCCAGGGAACCCCCAACCCCTTATCCCCACCTTGCCTTGGTCTTTGGCTACTGCCAGTCACCATCTAGCCCCCGCTCACTGGGGTGGACTGCAGTAAAATTGCCACTCATCATTGGCAAGGAGGGTTTGGACCTGCTGCCGCTGCCTACCCTTAGGCTACTCCTCTGCAACCCCAGTACCTTCTCGGCCTTTAACAAGGCCTGCAGCCTGGGGATTTTCCAGGCTGGAGCTCCCCAGCTCCTCTGGCCTTTCCCCAGCCCTGCTCCACTTTTCCCAGCCCTGATCAGCTCCCAGCAGCCAAGCCCATCCCTCTCAGTATCTAGAGAGAGACTCTCTGAGCTCCAGTCTAGCAGCCCCTTTATAGGGCCAGCTGCGGCCTGATTGGGGCATGGCCCAGCTGCGGCTGCTTCCCCAATCAGCCCAGGCTTACTGGTTCCCCACCACAGCCCTCTCACAGAGCTGTTTTAAGCCCTTCAGGGCAGGAGCGGGGTTACTGTCCCTCTACGCTCCCCCATGAGATGCTTCCCCCTGCCTGCTGTTCTCATTGTGTTCGATGGCCTCAGAGGGTTTTTATGTCTGATGGTCTGCAGCATTGCCAACCCCAACTGTTTAGAAATCACAAAGACAAACCCAAGAAATCATGAGATTGGCCTAAAAATCATAATATATTTTAACAAATGATTTTGAACTCCCTCTGCCTGCCCATTCCCTCCCCAAGTGGGCAGGTTGGGTGGGTGACAATTACAGGTTGAAAGTCTAACCTTAATTCCATATCAAATGTGTGCCTTCTTGACCCTGGCTCTCCCTTCCCTCCCACTACCCAGGTCTCTCCCTGGTTGCCTGCTGTCAGGGGGTTTACAAAGTGAAAAATGTGGCATAAAGCCACCTTTACTGCCCTGCCCTCAGGTCCTGCACTCATCAGAGCTTGGGTGACCGTGACAATTGGCCCTACACTCCTCTTCCTCTATCTAATGCTGCATCCGAGTTCTCATGGAGTGTTGCTAGGAATGGCTTGGTTTCCAAACCCATTCAGACAGTGTTGTTTAGTTTGTGTATCTCTTAAGAGTGATTGGAGTTCTTTGGTGACCTTTCCCAGTTCGTTAGGAAGGAAGGATCTGAGAGCTGTGGTGGGGTTTAGCATCAGAGGGGTAGCCATGTTAGTCTGGATCTGTAAAAAGCAACAAAGAGTCCTGTGGCACCTTATAGACTAACAGATGTATTGGAGCATGAGCTTTCGTGGGTGAATACCCACTTTGTGGTGGGGTTTGTGACTCACATCTGCATAACCGGGCAAGGCACAGCTTTTTCAATCTGCCCTCCATGAGCCAGGCACGTGCTGCAGCTGTGGAAGTCAGAGATCTAGACCAGTGTGTGGGGGGAAAATGAAACAAAACCCATTTACAACTAAACTATATGCTCTCTGCCTCTTTTTCCAACGTTACTTGAGATAAGAAGCAGAGCATTCTAAAATCATGAGACTTTTTGGCTGGTATTTTCAAAGAAGCCTAAGGGAGCTAAGCACCTAATCCCAGGGGATTTGAGCACATAACTTTCTTAAAAATCACAGGCTGAAAACTCAGTTTGAATAAACGTGTGCTGCTATGACTTTATATATCACTAAAGGCTTTTTTATTTCAAATAAGAATTTGATCTTGACAGGGCATCCCTAACATTATTTTGAGGTCACTGCTAATTGCCAGCTGCCACAGTTGCAGTAGTTAAACAGGTTCATGAAGAGTATGCACTAAACAGTGTTAGGTCATGTTGGAGCGTTTGTTTTTTAAAGAGCTCTCTTTACGCTGAAATGAGTCCCGTGTGTTCTCCAGGCAGAGGCAGGGAAGATCCTGCACCCAATTCCTGAACTTGACCAAGCTATTTGGCAAGAAGTGCACTGGCTTTCAGAAAGCATTTTTGCTACAGCTGATTCCCAAGGAGACCCAGGAGGCAGAGATTTCATTATAATGCTTCTTCTGCCAGGAACGCTAATCGTTCCTCCCCAGATCCCCAACCCTTCCTGCTGGGCCTTGAAAGCTGATTCTGGGTTGCCGAAGTTAACCCCGCTCTAGCCCAGAGTATCCAGTGCACAGATGGCTGCCCTTAGGTGCAGAAGCGCTGCAGGAACTGCTGTTTGAAAGTTCCTGAGCAGAATCGTACCCATCATAAACTCACAACTGATGCACACACTGATTCCCTTGAATGTCGGCACTTATGCCCATCTGTTAGAATGGCACTGTGCCCACTAGGGTTTGAACATGGCATAGGTGCCAACCAAACAAGCATTTAGGGGAACAGCCTGCAGAATATGGAGAGTGACATCTCTGCTGCCAGGAGATCCTCCTGTTTTGCAAACAGTGCCAGCTTTGGGTGGCATGCTTCATTACATAGAGCGCATCTGCAGTTGCTTGTGGGCATTATACAATCAACAAATGCCTTTATGCTGCCATTCTTCTGTTCAGCTGCCTCAGTGCTCGAAATTCCACATGTGGACAAGAAGCTGGGAATGAAAATATACTTGTTTGCATTTGGAACCCAGGACTTGCCCGGAGCTTCTCAAACTCTTTTCTGCTGAGCGCTGGCCAGTCACATGATACAGCTGCTCCCCCCCCCACACACACACACACATTTCCAGATGCTCAACTGCATTCATAGATGCTAATACTTTCCCAATTTTAATGTTTTCCCATGCGGATAGTTGCTGTAGTTGCCACCGGGATGTCGTGTGATTGTGAATGAATGGAGAAGTGAGCCATGCAGATTTGGAAGTACAAGGCAGGTGTCCACAGAACAGGTGTTGCATGAAATCTGGTCCATATTAGGAAGCGATCTTAGAAGCTGATGCCACAATCAACAGCTGGTTCAAAGCCCTACCCTGCTTCTCCCTCTGAGGCAAACAGTGACCAACCATATACGGAAAGTTTACCTCCCCTGAACTACCTCTGAGGAGTGCCTGGTGCCTTGCAGTATCAGGTGGCTGAAAACATCATCCTGCTAATAGTTTTGCAACCTCTGGCCTAGGAGATGGCAATGGAGAGCACCTGAGCTATTTTTGTGGTCACTAGATTCTCCCCTTTCTCAGAGGCTTCGCAGTTAAGGTTGGATTCTCTTTTCTCAGCTCCTTTATGCTCAAGGTCACTGGAGCCAATTACTTCACTGGTTCCTGTTGTTCAATGCAATGCTTGTTCGCAGCATATCTTTAACACACAACTGGAGAGGGCGCGAGTCAAAACAGATAATTGGTTAATATCACGCATCTATCCCAAAGCATTATTATCTGCAATTAATAACAGCCAGCTCTTATGTAGCGCTTTTCATTGGTAGATTTCAAAGAGCTTCACCTCTTTAATGGATTTATCTTTATCACACCCCTGTGAGACAGGGTAACGCTATTGTCCCCGTTGTACAAATGATGAACTGAGGCACAAAGTGGCTAAATCGCTTGCTTAAGGTCACACAGGAAATGTGTGGCAGAGCAGGGAAATGAGCACAGCTCTCCCAAGTCCTAGGCTACAGCCCTAATCACGGGAGCATGAAGTCAGGTGGTCACAGCCTGGACATTATAGAGATGTTTTCAGCACTACTTGTATGATACATAAGAACCTGTTAGCCTGGGTCCTGTGGCTGAGAAGCAAGAACAATGGGTAGAAAGGCAACTGTGACTAATGGAAGCTTTACTCAAATTGATATAGTCTTGGGAGTTAATGCAAAAAACAAAGGAGAGCTGGCTCTACGCTGTATCAGGAAAAGTGCAACATGCCACAGCACTTGGACCTGTCGTTTTCAGCTGTTGTTTCCTCTGTTATTTTTTTATTTTCATGTCTCGCTAAACTCCTGCATCCTGGCTGCACAAGAAGCAGAAAGGCCCAAGTATCACTAGAGCCTGTTCTTTGGATATTTGCTGGAAAGAAACAACGTTTGGACAAGAAGACCTGCTCTTGCAACATTTCCTCCCCTATCCTGCATGTTCAGGAGGTCAGAGGCAGGTCAGATAAACACCTAACCTGACCGATGCTTCCCCAGACAGAACCCTGACTCTGTACCCAGAGGTCTCCCCGCAGCACTGCTCTTTCTGTTAGATTCAGGTTCTCATTCCAGGCTTATCACGGTGGAACTTGAGCACCTTCCAATAGCGCAATAAGTGACGTGACCAGCACTAGCACTAACTCAGAGCACCATCACCACTTTCTGACTATAAAAACAACAAGGAGTCTGGTGGCACCTTAAAGACTAACAGATTTATTTGGGCATAAGCTTTCGTGAGTAAAAACCTCACTTCATAGGATTTCAGGGTGTGACCCAACAGTAATGTTGGCTGACTCAGAACAGCAGGAGGTGACGCTTTGTGAATACACACAATTAAAAAAGCAAGAATACGGTGTCACGCAAACACACTTCGTCCATTTATTTGAAAACTGTAGCTGAGTTTACCCATTTCTGATGCGCCATAGCAGGCGAGTACATGTTCTGCAGTAGTCTTTGTAAAGAGGAATGAAGCCTCACTAACAGATCACACTGGTAAGCACTGTGCTATTAAATCTGTGTAAATCTGTGCACAGTCCAGCCCTTTGTGTGTGGATTAACCAAAACAAAGGAGTGAGGGTCTACAGTGTCCTAGTCTTCTATCTCCTGGGGCCTGATCCTAAGCCCACTGAAAGCAACGGGAGCCTTCATTTTGGGTCACACCCCTAGTGCACTTGCTGTGCTAGTACTGTAGCTATCAACTTTTGTCCAATATTTAGGAAATTTCCCAGCTGAGGCTCAGATTTCGTTCATGCAAACTATATATCTCTGAATTCAACATTTGACTCTCCTAACTGAAGTTTTGTAGCAACCACAGCAGAATCCCCATTGCCAGCAAACCCCCTCGGCAATCTCCTTTTTACCATTTGGAAAAAAAAAGCAAACTATTTTGTGGTCTTACCTCCAATTTAGGAAAAACCATAAGGCATTTTCTCTTGCTAATACCAGCTGTGTGCACCATTCACTTCTGCAGGCCGCAACCAAGCTCAAGTTTCATTGTGCTAGGCTCTGAACAGACAGTCCCTGTGCCAAATAGCTTACACTGTATAGCGACAGGACAGCCAGAGAAGGGCTCCTTGTCCCATATTTACAGATGGGAAACCAAGACCCAGAGAGAACACCTGCCTTATCCAAAGCCACACAAGGCTGAGAATCAAACCCAGATCTCCCGAGTCCCTATCTATTGTCTTAACCACAAAGCCAGCTTTTCTGTTGTCTTCCTGATTCTCTGCCATTCCACTGCACCCTCCCGGGGTTAATATTTACTCCCATTTTGACCTCTGAACTCTTATGGCTTCTTTGCCATCCTTTCTGGGACAAAAAAGGAAAAAACAAAATTTGGGGGAAGAAGCTTTTCCCCCTTCTCTGCTGTGTGGTTCAGGTAAAGCCGCCTTGGGGTGGTCAGCAAGCTATAAATGTTATGTCTGTGGATATGAACACAACTCAGCTTTGCTTCCCATCCATCATGCAGCCTTGATTAAGTGAGTGGAAATAAAACCACTGTGCAATCTGATAAAGGCAGCATCCTCCCAGAGTGGGCGATACGGAGAGTGCTCATCCATCAAGCTGTGCTCCGCATCTCTCGTCTACGGTTCTAAAATAGGACAGCGCGTACAATGGCTTTCTTCCTTGGCTTTTGTAGAGTGAGTTACCCCCATGAAAGGGTTAGTCTGCCTGAAGCTGCTGATTCCAGAGGCAGCCAGTAAGAGTACCTTGCCCTGGGGTATGATCAGCCAATGAGAATGTGGCCCAATGACATAACATTTGTACTTTGACAGCCTGTTGGAGGTGGAACCAGGGAGAATTGGAATTACTCCTCACCTGCTGATTTTAATTCAACTGTTTTTAACAGGAACTAATCTCCTTGGGTGAAATTCCAATTGAAGTTAATGACAAAACTTTAATTGGCTTCAATGGGACCAGGATTTCACCCTTTGTCTTCATTAATTCAGTTGTTTACTGCAGAGTTTCTTGAAGGCTTTTACTTGAAGGTTGCCCCAAACCCCTTCTGTCCACCCACCAACCCGAGAGGGGTGCTACTTTCACCTCTGGCTAGCCGGGCCATCCTGGCTAAAGGCTAGCCAGAGGCTAAAGCCCTAGTGAGGCTTTCACTGGGACTGGTAACTCACCTGCTTTGCAGTCTGGACACAGGCCCAATCACTTGAATGCTAATAATCTTCCAATTTCTTCCCACCTTTCCTGCCTTGTGTCCAGAAGGGCAGACAAGTTCTGCTTTGCAATGTGGCTGCTCACTCCTGGGCTAGGCCAACCTGGGTGCCAATCACCCAGGTTAACTCTGAAGCGAAGAAATACCAAAAATGTGTGAACTCTTCACAGCCAATCACTGAAGCGATCCATTCTGTGCTGTTCCCATACTCTGTACCTATATGGCACCAGGGCCGGCTTTAGGCCGATTCAGCCGATTCGGCTGAATTGGGCCCCGCGCCAAGAGGGCCCCGCGCTGCAGCTGTCCACCCCGCCCCCAGCTCACTTCCCCGGCCCCTCCTCCCTTCCCCTGAACGCCCCGCCCCCTCCACTGCTGAAAAGTCTGAAAAGAAGCAGGGGCGGGCCAGCAGCACAAGGTAAGCTGGGGTGGGGGTGGGGGTGGGTGGGGGTGCGAGAAGGGCTCCGGGGAGGCACGGCCCGTTCCCGCAGGCCCCAGCGGCTCTGGCCCGGCCTGGTCCCCGCGGGTCGGCTCCGGCCCGGTCCCCCCCCCCGTGGCGCGGCTCGGGTCTCTCTCCCCCCCCCCCCCGTGGCGCAGCTCGGGTCTCTCTCCCCCTGTCCCCCCGCGGCGCAGCTCGGGTCTCTCTCCCCCTGTCCCCCCGCGGCGCAGCTCGATTCCTTGCAGCAAGCCCCGCCCCCAGGAATCGGGCCCCGCTCTTGCTAAAGCCGGCCGTGTATGGCACCATGGTATCGAAGTGCCTTCTTCACCAGACCCCCTACATGACCATAATGTGGGGCTTACATTACACCAGTTGACTTGCACAGGCCTGCACTATGAGGAGTTTCATCTTAAAAGAGAATAAACATGGAACTGTTCAGCAAAGCACATGCTTAACATTAAGACCCATGGAACTAAATTTGCTGAATCAGGGCCTAGATCATACATATTCTCTCGGAGGACTTGATTCAGTAAAACATTTAAGCATGTGTTTAGTTGTAAACATGTGCTTATATCCGCCTCTGTTCAGCAAATCATCTAATCACATGCTTAAGCCCCATTAAAGTCTATGGGATTTTTCACTGGCTTCAAGTTAAGCATGTAAGTGCTTTGTTGAATCAGGGCCAGAATGAATGAAACACCCTGTAACAAATCCCTCCTCCTACCCTATTTATTTTCTAAATGATTTTTTATTGGTTAGGAAACGATACCTTTACTTTCTTCTATCATTGTAGTGGGCGTCGGGGAACCTTAGCTCAGTAACACTGCTTGGTTATCTGTGTTGTCATCTCCACAAAGAAATGGGCTCTCCAGGGAAATTTCTCTAATTGTTCCCCGTTGTAATCCTGTCGGGTTTGTCATTTGACTCTGCTGAGCTTTGATTATGGGAACCAAACCTGTGTCACAGTAAGCAACCGAGATTAAAAAAAATGTTCCTGAAAATGTCCATCCTTGTATTTTGCAAGTGATTGTTGAATATTTTAGCGTGCACACTCTCTCTCTCGTAGATAGGCTGTGGTAAGATTCATGGCAATGGGAAATGACAGGCAAGTCCATTTCAGACAGCGTACAGCATCTAATAAAGCTGCAATTCCAGTGGTACTGTTTGTCATATTTCACATCTCTTTTCTTTCCTAGCCATTTAATACCGGTGCAAAGCGCCAGCTTAGAGCTGTTTGAACAGTTTTAAAAAAGGAATAAGAGCATGGAGAGCGAATTGCTGTGGGTGTTAGGGTTGTGTTACTCACAACACCCAGCAGCTACTGGCAATACCCTACATTTTAGGATAGCTGATAACAGAAAATGTGTTATATTTTATTAATTTGTTGTTTTGTCATTCATTGTTCTCTAGTTTTAAAACATTTCAGTCATAGAGGACCCTATATAACACTCATTAAAGTTAATAGCGATGTTGCCCACGCTCCTGATTTTATTGCAAGTCTAGGGATAATTTATATTTTCAGTCAAACCCCAGCACCCGGTGTCATGGGATTACATGCGAATTTCAACTTTCATTGGAAAAAAAAGTTTCTGCCCTGAAAGTTGTTGAAAAAAAGCTTAGATATGTGACTTATAAAGGCTCAAAAGCCAGAAAGTAAATCAAAAGAACCCAACATTTATTATTTTCAAATCTCTTGATTTTTCAGCCAATCTCATGATGGGGGGAGGAGAAAGGGGGGTTGGGTCATTATTTTTTGAAGGGTTGGGGACACTGCAATGGAAGACTCCCATTGATCAAAGAGGGCATTGGATGAAGCCCATAATGAGAACATTGAAGTTATACCAAGGGGCCTGATTTTGCACTGTGCTACACCATAGGTATCTGTGCAAAGTAGACGTGAAATGCCACCACTCTGATTTGGTAGCCTTTGGCAATGGTGCAAGTGACTATCCCAACATGCAGGTAAGGAAGAGCCATGCCCCATGCAACTCACGTGACCAATCACACACCAAAAACAGGAAGCAGTTGAGTGGTTTGTAAAGAACCCTCAGGGTGAAAGTGATTCATCCAGTCTGTGTGGCAACTCCTTGAATAGTCCAAGGAAATCACAGCATGTGCAAAGGATTCACCAGTAAGGAAAAGGGGCTAAACCAGCAACAAATGGTAATCACAATGAGTAATGTGACCTGCTATTGTATAACTGGGATATTGAATTGGCTGGATAACTATTGGATAACTGGGAATGTGGGCAGAATCCAGCACAGTAGTGACAGACCCACCCTTTCAGGTGAGTTTTTCAGAAGTCAAGAGATCATGGAGGCAAAATAATGAAAAATTAGGGAGGGTATTGCAGGTCACAGGGTCAAAATGAGGGAATTCTGGGCTTGATGGGTGGAGCTCACCAAAGCAACAAAAAGCCCACCCCTGCAGAGGAGGGAGGGGCCACTGGACCACGATTTAACTAAGAACAGGGGACTAAGAAATGAAAGAACAGGGAAAAGGGTGCAGGTCACGGGGTCAAAACGATGGACCCAGGCAGCCAGTGCTGGAGAAGGATGTCCTCTGTCTATTCAGACACAAGAACGGCAAAGGCAGAGGAAGGTCATCCAACACTGACCTATCAAAGTCCAATATCCCAGACCAAAGAGGACCAGTACTATGGGTATAAGGACGGCTCAGGCCCTGTGCTTCTTGGGGAAGGATGCTGATAACTGTAGAGGTGGTTTTCTGATAAGGTCCTGGTCGCATCATGGGCTGAGTTCTTCTTTTCACTCAGCGCTGGGGTGGTTACCACTTTCAATCACTGACCTGGCCTTGAAGGGAAAGGTTCCCGCTCCTGTGAGGAATTCTCTTGACCCATCTTGGTCCCTATTTTGCATTTTAACACCTTGCCCTGAAACGTTGGCTGAACTTTCCCCCAGAGTTTTCTTTCTCCACCTGGCTGTTCAGAGGTCTTAGACTGAGGAAATGAAGGTGGTGGCAGCCTCTGATGAGCTGGGCTGCCATGGGCAAGTCATTGCATAACGAAGGTGCCTGGACTGAGGCTCCTATGCTGGGAACAAGAGTTCAGGATGTCCTGGACATGTTGAGAGCTCTCCTAGCTCCCTGGTATGACATTGGCTGCTTTGTATACTCAATATGACGCAGAGCTTTTAGACTGAATCAGTTTCCTCCTCTATCTGGCTGGGGACATATCTTTCCTCATCCTCACACTGAGGGTTTTTACAGCTTGTTAGCGCATTTCAAGCCCCGGAGCGATCAGTTATTAAGGATGATGATGATCATCCACAGACTGTACGGCAACATTCACAGGCCATCAGCACAAACAAAGCAGGTTTATAATTACCGAGAATAAATTGATGGCACAAACCTTAAGGACATTTCAAGCCTTTCCCCTCAGGAGATATTAAACAGCCCATTCACTGGGACAACAGCTGACACTTTGTCAGGCTATCCAAACAAATGCCTGAAATCAATCCAAACCCTGCATCAGCAGAACCATCTATCTCTGGTTTTTATCTTTTCACTTATTCAGTGCTGTGCAGCAAGGCATCTAAATTCCAAGTGCTCACACCACGCTTCCAGAATGCAGATACAGGAGCTAACTTGAAAGTACCAGGCAGTGGAATTAGTTGTTGAGGAAGGTATTATGCTTTGCTGTTGTCATGCAAAATAAAAATAAAACAGCCCCAAATCTCAGGCTGTATTTGCTGCCCTAACTTTAAATTTCTTTGCTTCCGAGGGACTTAGGTCCAAGCCAGACTTGTAACATACCTTCATCCTGGGTTTCTGCAGGTGATGTTCCACTGAGAGTGCAAAGGCAAGCTCCAGTCATAACAAGAGTTGGCATTCTCACTTCAAAGCCTGAGAGCTCACCCATCAACTCTAGGTGACCTAGACATGTATAAAGCCCAATCCGCATGCACGTACTCTCCTCCTCTTCCTGGCAGACAGTCCATTCTGAGGCCATGTCAGCACTCAGGGATCAATTAATTACTTTCAGTGTAGATGTTTCTCTCATTTTCACATCTGCGAGTTTATGCCAAATGACTTTATTCTTTATAGTCAGTCTGGAATAGCTGGTGCCTGTAATGGGGACATTGATCTAACTTGGGCTGAGATAAACTTGGTTTTAGAATTGCTATCTTACTTGTGGGGGCAGCTGAATCGCAATGGGCCAATTAGTGTTCACAAGTTGGGCATCTTTGCAGGGAGAAGCTTTGGGTAGGGAGGCCAGCCTCCTTTAGCCACTAAGGGTATGTCTACACTGCAATGAGACACCCGTGGCTGGCCCATGCCAGCTGACTTGGGCTCGCGGGGCTTGGGCTAAGGGGCCGTTTAACTGCTGTAGACATTCCAGCTTGGGATGCAGCCTGAGCTCAGGGACCTACCCACTTCACAGAGTACTAGCAGGGACGGATTAACTTTTTGTGGGCCCGGCGCTGTTACACAAAATTGGGTCAGCTAGTAAGCTTAGGGAGAACTAATGACCCACCAGAGTTTGGCAGAAAGCAGCATGCTTATTATATTGATAGCTAAGCTCAAAAGGGGGGGTGTCACATTCACACTCGCATACTCACGCTCCCAGGACAGGCACAGCACTGAAGATGTCAGGATCCTTCAAGGTAAGTGTCCCACAGCACAGCAATGGATGGTACGATGAAGGTAAGTCTTCCCAAGGCACGATAGAATGCAACGCGGAGAACCACTGGCCAGGCAGTCCGGGCGAAGGGCCTTCATGGGAGGTACAAGCTTGTGAGTGCACTCCTGAGCACATGGCCCTTTCCCCTTTTAAGGACCTGCTCCTCATGGCCTGCGACTAGAGATGACTTGGCCACGTCTGGTTGGTCACACTCCACCTCAGACAGCGTCCATGCCTTGGGTGTGTGATTGCTGCCTAATTAGAGTCCCAGACACTTTGTCTACCTGGGAGCTCTTCTGATCTTCCAGCTGTTCAACCAGCCCATTCATCCCACAAGCATGCTAGGAGGGAGGGAGAGGGGGAAAGCCACTTCACAGGTATTCAGAGGGAGAGGAGACAAAAGCAGGGTGAAAGTGTAACAGACCTTTTGAGCATACAGGTTATACATAGCATACAGATCACTGCTGCTCCTACAACAGGCGCCAAACATATTTGTGGGCCCCCATTGGGGAAATAGGGCATATGATGGGGAGCGGTCCGCAGAGCGAGGGGCCAGTTGGGGGCAATGAGGCACAGTGCAGTGGGAGTGGCCCCACTCAGCCCAGCACAAGGGCACTGTTTACAAATCCACAACTGCTAGATGTGCACTGGCCCGCCCAGCCCTGCACTGCCAGCATGCACCTTCCACACTGCCCCCTGCCCAGTGCCCTGCCCTTATGCACAGCACCCCCTCAGAGACCTCCCCCACAGATTCCTATGCCCAATGCACCCGGACCTGCTATGCCCAACACCCCCTCTCCAGAGACCCCCCCCACTGACCTCCCACCACAACTGCACAGCACCCTGCTCACCATACCCCCCGCCCAGCTCCCCCACCCCCAGATTCCCTACTATCCAGGACCCCCTTCACAGTCCCACCATCACAGCTGTACAGCACCCCATATTCCTGAGGGAATTCTGCATCAAATTCTGTGCATAATAAATTTTATTTATTTATTTACAATAAATAAATGTGGAAGCTCCACCATGGCAGGGGGAGCACAGGCCACTGGCTGCATGGAGGTGGGAGAATACCCTGCAGCCTACCCCACCCCCTGGGACAGGGACTTGGCAGTGAGGCTGAACCTGACCCTGACACAGCACAAGGGCCAGGCCTGCCAAAGAAACACCCTGGGGCCCTGTCCCTTTTGCACCAGGTGCACCAGATGTGGGCAGGGAAGCTCAGCCTGGCAGCAGGATCCAAGTGCAGAGGGACTTAATGTGGGGGGATTCAGATGGGGGTAAGAGGGTTCTGTGTGGGGCAGTCTGGGGGCAGGCAGCTCAGTGGGGGATCTGGCTGCACAGGGAGGTTCAAGGTGCAGGGGCAATGGGAGTCTGCAGGGGGGACCAAGTGAAAGTAGTTGGAACTCAGCAGGTGGGGTGTCTGGGTGCAGGGGTTCATTTGGGAAGGGGGGGTCTAGGTGTAGGTGGTTGGGCTCAGTGGGGAGGGTGTCTGGTGGGGGGCTCATGGGGATGGTACAGATGCAGGGGAGGTGGGACTTGTCAGGATGAGGATTTGATGGTCCTGTTTAAACAGGGGAGCCCCAGCTGCTGCTAAGGGGATCCGCATGCTGGGCTCAGGGCCGGCTCCAGGCACCAGCTAAAGAAGCAGGTGCTTCGGGCAGCCAATACCAGGGGCGGCACTCCGGCCGCTATTGGGGCAGCACGTGAGGCTCTTTGGCGGCGGGTCCCTCCGTCCCTCTTGGAGCAAAGGACCTGCCGCCGAATTGCTGCCAAAGAGTGGAGCAACGCGATCGCGCTGCCATGGCTTTTTTTGGGGTGGGGGGCTGCTTGGGGTGGTAGAAAACCTGGAGCCAGCCCTGGCTGGGCTCCCACTTCCCCCCTAGCCCCGCTTCCCCACTGCTCCATCTCCTCCCCATCCCACCTCCTTCCTTCCCCCTGCCTCTTCCCCCATCCTCCCGCTTCCCCCATCCCCTTCTCCTCCCCATCCTATGCCCCAGCTTAAGACATGTTCCTGTCTCCAACACTCAGATGCCCAGCTCCCAATGGGGTCCAAACCCCAAATAAATCCATTATACCCTGTATAAAGCTTATACAGGACAAACTCATAAATTGTTCACCCTCTATAACACGGATAGTGATATGCACAGCTGTTTGCCCCCCACCCCGCCCCAGGTATTAATACATATAGTTTGGGTAAATTAATAAGTAAAAAGTGATTTTATTAAATACAAAAAGTAGGATTTAAGTGGTTCCAAGCGATAACAGATAGAACAAAGTGAATTACCAAGCAAAATAAAATACGCAAGTCTAAACCTATTATAGTAAGAAAGTGATTACAGATGAAATCTCACCCTCAGATATGTTCCAGTAAGCTTCTTTTACAGACTAGTCTCCTTCTCGTCTGGGTCCAGCAATCACTCACACCCCTGTGGTTACTGTCTTTTGTTTCAATTTCTTTCAGGTATCCTTTGGGGGTGGAGAGGCTCTCTCTTGAGCCAGCTGAAGAGAAAATTGAGGGTCTCCCAAGGCTTTATATAGTTTCTCCTTGAGAGTCAATACTTCCCTCCCCCTGTGTAGAATCCCCTCTACAAGATGGAGTTTTGGAGTCACATGGGCAAGTCACATGTCCATGCATGACTTAGTCCTTACAAGCCAGGCCACATTCCCAGGAAAGCTCAGATGTGGATTGGCATCTCAACATTCATTTGTTCATGTGTTTCTTGATTGGGCACTTAACTTGCAAATTCCTTTCTAAAGAAGCTGACCAAATGCCTTACTAAAGCTACTTAAAATCAAACAAGTACACAGCCAATATTCATAACTTTGAATATAAAAATGATACAGTCATACAAATAGGATGAATATATTCAGTAAATCATAACCTTTACAGAGATATGTTACATGGCATATGTAGCATAAAACATATTTCAGTTATGTCATATATACATTCATAAGCATATTTCCATAAAGCATTATGGGGTGCAACGTCACAAGAATACTTTGCAGTCTCTCCTTTGGAGACAGAGAGTGGAGACTGAGGGACTGGAAGGCTCCTGAAGGATGAGGAGGAAGCAAGCTTCTGTGGCGGACACTGGCTCAAGGGCAGGAACTGGACCTCTGGGGAGAAGCCCTGGGAGATGCTGATTGTTACAAAGAGTCCAGAAAGGGATGGGGGAAAATGCCTGAAGAAATGGCAGGAAGGAATCCAGGAAGGCAGCGGCAAGATGTCTGAGGGAGCAAACCTTGGCTGCTCGGCCTAGGGTCCCTGGGGTGGAACCCAGGGTAGAAGCTGGGCCTGGGTTCCCCTCCCAACCAATGGGAAGGTGACGTGAAGCCCCTGACATAAGGGGCAAAGGACAATTTAAAGCCCTAGAAGAAAGGTGTAAGGACTGTGAGTCCGAGAGCTGGTGCTGAGGACAGATGTAAGGACTTTGGATTTTGTGTTGGACTTTTTGTTACCCCAGAATGGGTGGAAGTAAATGTGACTTGGCTGGAGGCCCGACTTACAAGAAGAGAGAGACCACTGAAGCGACCGTCAGGAGCAGGTGCTAAAGAGACAGCTGCTATGCCACATCTAGCCATGAAGGGGTGCATCAGCAGTAAGTTCCCTCCCCTGAAACCTTTGAGAAGAATGAAGTGGTCAGGCAGGAGCATGATACAGTGTGGTGATCCTGGTCAGCAGAGTGTCTTCTTGGCTGCTCTAACTTGTGCTGAGGGCCAGTTCAGCCCCCAGCAGCTTTCAGAATTAGCAAGAAAAGCAGAAAGGTGGCAGAAAACCTCTTCTGGCCACCCCTCCTGAGATGGATTAAGTGCTACTTTGGTGCATCTGGGGAATTGGCCTGATCTCTTAAAGAACATCCAATGTACATGGGAGTTTGGACCCACTTGACCGTCTGGAAACTGGGGTATCTGCCAAGAACTCAGGACCAGATAGAGGAATTATTAGACTAGTTCAGCCTCCCAGATGTGCTGAATGCCCCACTACAGTGCAGTTAGCAGGAGCCTTCCGCACACACTCCATTACTGCGCTTGGCTCCATTTCCAAGTTCCCTTTGCAGGTCACCTTAAAGATATTTCCCTCAGGCCTAGTCTCCTGATAGCAAAATCTTTGTACTTTGTCAAATGAGACTAACAGCAAAGTCTTGGCAGGGTTTTGCTGTAAAGGAGGATTGCCCTTTTTCTGTTCTGTGCTTACCTGGGAGGCTCCCCTTTGGAGGCCACTCCTTGGGGCGATTGGGGAGGCTGTGGTGATGAACAGCAGCATTTGCAGGCCCTGTGTGTAAACGAAGCAGATTGCAGCAATCGTCACTGGAAAGCAGAGTAGCCCACAGCAGCTATGTTCTTTGCATCTGATCCCTGGCTGGTAGATTCAGCCGAGTCCGGATGCTGTAAACTGGAAAATAAGATGGAGCCCCAATGGCTGGACTGTAAGGGATCAGTGATGCAACGGCTGTTGTTAAAGACTGAATCCTGCTGAATGATTGTTGAAAGCCGGAGGATCTGTCTACACTGTAGTTGGGCACTATGATTGCAGCCCATGTAGACATACCCGAGCTGGCTTTGATGTAGTCAGCTTGAGTAACAATAGCATTGAAGCCACAGCAGCATGGATGACAGCATGGGTTACCCCTACCCACACGGGACCTGAGCCACATCAACGCTAACTCAGGTATGTCTACATATACTGCAGTCGTGCCTCCAACAGCAGTGTAGATATGTTCTTAGACTGAGGACTCATGATAAGGCCACATGCTAAGGCCACAATGCTGGAAGAGCACACAGTGCAACTCAGGACAGGGGTGCAAGTGTGGGTTTAAACTACCTTTGTAACCCCCTGCTCCCAAGCCAGCTGTGTGCCAGGCCACTGGCATATGTTAGAGCAGGCAGCAGGGATCAGCTGGGAAATGGCAAAGTGCCAGGATATAGGGAAGCCCTGGACATGCCCCCTTTTCTTAGCCACATCCCCCTACTTTGACAGCTGCTACATTAGCTCTATGCTTCTGGAGTATACTCTTCACCAGGGAGACCTTCCTTTGGGTGAACACATCAGCACTGTGGTGCAAAATGGCCCCAATGCAGCCAAGGATTGGGGCCTACAAATCCTTCCTGGGCTGGATCATGTAATGAGGCATCTCTGTCTCTAACATCTCTTGGTCTTGATAGTGCTAAGTACCACAAGTCTGTGGGGTCTATGGAAGGTATCTTTGCCTTGGGTGCTTCTTCTCTAGCACTCTGGAGAAACTTCTTAGCTGACAGTTAAAGAGGATGTTTCAGGAGATATCATAGATCTAAAAATGGATGAGAAACTGGATGTTGGAGGATCCAAATCCTCCCTTCAGATAAGGAATAGAGCTAATGGGAATTGCAGGAGAATATCTGATGTGACAAAGTTCCTCCTCTGCCTTGGTGGGTCCTGCACTTTCCAGTGGATTTGCTCACCTCAGAGGTTCACAGCAGCCCTCAGTTTGGCCACTTTTGCCACTGGCTCAAACCTGCCGTTCACTCAGCTAACCTCATCATTGGCCAGCATGGGGGAAAGGAAGGAACACAATCCCCACAGTCTAGGTTGTCCCATCTTGTGGGTTGGGGACAGGCCAGAGACTTTCCCCTCTGATATGACACTCAGTACAGCTCAACTCCTCCTGTGTCAAATAGTGTGCTGCAGGAATGGGGCCCACCCTCTACTCCAGGTTCCAGCCCAGAACCCTGTGGATTGCAGCGGTCTACAATGTCTCCTGTAACAGCTGTGTGATAATTACAACTCTCTGGGCCACTTCCCCATGATTCCCCCCCCTTATCCTCACCGCAGGACCTTCTTCCTAATGCCAGACAGTATTTGTACTCCTCAGTCCTCCAGCAGCACACCCTCTCACTTCCAGCTCCTTGCACACCCCTCACTAAATGAAGGGAGGTCTTTTTTAACCAGGTGCCCTGATTACTCTAACCTGCTTTAATTGGTTCTAGTAGCTTCCTAATTGGCTCCAGGTGTCCTAAGTAGCCTGCTTGCCTTAATTGGTTCTAGCAGGTTCCTGATTGTTCTGGAACTGCCCCTGTTATCTTACCCAGGGAAAAGGGACCTGCTGGTTCTGCAGGATGATCTACCTGCCTTCTGCTCTTTTTGGTTGCCCCCCTGGCTACTACTACTACTACTACTACTGCTGCTGCTGTGGGTAGGACCCTGCTGGTGTGACCCTCAGAGGGGAGTGTGAGGCCCCACTTTCTCCATCATTTCTGGGGCCTCCTCTGGCTGGGTTGCTGCTGCCCTTGCTGCTGGGGAGTTGTTACTGCTGCTGGAGCTGAGGAAGGAGTACAGGAGGCCTTGTTTTGTGGAGGGGGTTTGTAATGTTCCTGCTTCTGTGGTGGTAGGCGCCTTTGCTGTGGGGAGCTGGGGGAGTGGCCTGGAGCTCTCCCCCTAGTCCACCCGCTCCCATACTGCCACCACCACCACCACCCTCTCCACCTTTCTACCTGCCTTCTGGCTCTGCTCCCTGGCCTAGCAGTTTGCTCTGCCCGTCTAACCATCCAGAGAACGTAGCGGCAGCAAACGGGCATTTGTATTTCAGATGCCTGTGGGTGCTCATTTCCTTTCCCTTCCCTTGGCTTTGTCCTCCCTCCCTTGCTGCATTTGGCTGGTGGATCCCCTTTTCCTCTGCCTTGTCCACTGCCCTGCAGTTGCTTGCCCCCTTTCCCTTTGCTGCCTGCCCTGCCCGTCCCCCTTCTACTGCCCTGTTCGCTCTGGTTTGCCCTGTTTCGTTTTTTGATCCTTGATTAGTTTGTTTGTCCCATGGTGCAGGCGTGGTTGCCAGCTCTCCCTCTCCTTCCTTCCATTTCCCTGCCCTAGTGGCCGTCCCCTTCCCTCCCTTTCTGTGGTGGGTGATTCACGGGGTGGGACTTCCCTGGACGCCCCTGCAGTTCCCTTTCAGTCCCCCTCCCTTGCGATGGCCGCCTCGACTGCTGCTGCCGGGCTGCCTGCCATCGCTGCCATTGAGGCACCGTCAGGCATGGATTGGGGCTCCCAAGACGCTGCTGCTGCTGTGACCTCCACTTCTGAGACCGCTCCCTTGGCCGGTAGGAAGGGTCGGGGGTCGAAAAAGGGCAAGGGCCCTGCCCGGAAGGTGACCGTGATTCCTTTTTCTGCTGCGGCCCCGTTAACGGCCACAGCTCTCCTTTCTCCCTTGCCCATTGTTTCCTCTACCAGCTCAGGAATCCCTGAGGGGGTTATGGACAGCGCCCCTCGCTGTCTGCTCCAGCCGCCTCCCAGAATACCATTCCTTGTGGTCGGGGCCCCTTTCCCACCCTCACCAGGGAGCACGGGGTGCGTTGCCTCCTGGTGCCGGCCTTGTCCCACGTAGAAACCTACGTGCGGGCGTTGGCGTGGGTGGTGGGGCCCACGGCCGTGGTGACGGCCTCAAAGATGTTTGGGAAGGTGGTGTTCTTCCTGGCGTCAGAGGCTGCTGCCCAGGAGGTGGGGGAGAGGGGCTTGGCGGTGGGGGGCATTCACGTTCCCCTCGAGCCTTTGGAGGACCTGGGCGTATGGGTGGTTTTCTCCTCTGTTCCTCCCTTCCTCCCCAATGCCGCCCTTTTGCTGTTCCTCTCCACCCTGGGGAGGCCCCTGTCCATCCTCAGCCCTCTTTTGTTGGGCTGTAAGGACCCCGCCCTCCGCCGCGTTCTGTCATTCCACCGGCAGGTGCAGGTTCAAGTTCCACCTGCGTCACGTGATGGGGAGGGTCTGGAGGGGTCCTTTCTGGTGCCCCATCAAGGGGCCCAGTACTGGGTTTATTATTCTTCAGGGGTGGCCTAGTGCCTTCTCTGCCTGGTGACGGGACATGTCCAGAGGGACTGTCCCCTGGCCCGGCTTGGAGGGGCATCTGGGACCCCCGATACCTGGAAGGGTGCCAGCTCTATCATTGCTGGCGGCCCTGATCGCCCAGTCCCTGGGGTCACCCCTCCTCCATCCGTGACCTTTGTCAACTCTGCTTGGGTCTTGGGGGAGGCCCCCCGATGTGCCCAGATGAGCGTGCGGGCCCCACCGCTGAGGTGGGTAGTAGACCGGGGCCCGCGGAGGAGAGGGTGGCAGGGCCGGTAGCAGGACTCGAGCGGGGCTTGCCTCAGGGGGAGTTTGTCCCTGTTGTCCTGCCCTTGTCTTCCTTTACCCTCCCGTCATTACCCTCGCTCCCAGGCCCTGACCCAGCTGGCCAGCCCCCCTCTTCAGGGAGCTGGGAGCTTGTGTGGGGGAGATGCCGCAAGCAGAGAGCTCGGGCTCAGCACCTCCTCCTCGTTGGTGAGGGGGAAGGGACCCCCTGTAAAACTCTGAAGGGGGTTGCTGGTGCTGGGCCTTCTGTTGACTCCCCTGTTGACTCCCCTGCTGACGTTCATCATTTGGTGTTGGCCGAGGTCGCTGCAGCTGCAGAGGCGGGTAGTACCACCTCTCCTATGGAGTCCCTCCCTGAGGGGGTTATGGACAGCGCCCCCGTTGCCATCTGTGCCCCCTGTAGGCACCACAATGGCTACTGCCCTGGCTGCTGTCAAGGGGGAACCTGTAGAGGTGGGTGGGGACTTTGCCTCTGTTTTTGCTGGGATCGAGGCCCTTGGCTTGACCCCAACCACTGAGGGAGTGGATGCCCCCCTGTTAGAAGGCCTTGGTAAGGGTGATTGCTCTCTGGTGCCCCCCCTTTCCCCTTCCCTCCGCCTCAGGTGGTTGCCCCCGTTTTGGCCTCTCCAACGCCCCGGGCCATGTCTGCCTGCCCAGCCGCGAATGGTAATCTGGCTGGCGAGGGCCGGGCTCTGAGCCCACGGGTGCCTTATCCCATGAGGCGGGCCGCTGCTCTCATCTCCCCCCAGCGCTGTAATCGTGGGTGCCTCTTTTAGTGGGGCACCTGAGCCTAGCGCTGTGGAGCTGCCCCACTCCCTTGCTGCCCCTTTTAGTACCATGTTGGGTCATGAGGCACCATGCCCTGGAGGTTCTGCCACTCAGACCCTAGATTTTGTCCCTGCTCCCTGCCCCGATCCTGCTCCCATCCTAGATCTGTGTTCTGTCCCTGTCCCTGACCCAGTTCCAGCCCTTGTCCCTGCCCTTAACCTCTTTTCCTTCCCCCCTCCTGTTGCTGCCGCCCCCGGGGTTGCCTCATTTTCTTTTTATGGGGGCACCCAGGAGGTGGTTTTTGTTTTTTTCCCTCTTCTGGCCCATCAGGGGCTGCAGTTCTCCCTCTGCCATTGTTCCTAGGGCCGAGTGCTGCATCAGGTGGCACAGTGCTGGAGGGACGGGCGCCACGGCGGGGCTCTGATCCCTGCAAGCCTGTCTCGATGGGCCACGGGGCTGGCAGGGGGGTCAAATTGGGGGACGCCCTGGGGTCCATGACCCCGGTCCCTGCCACGCAGAGGAGCGAGATGCACTCTTTCTTGGAGGACACTCGTGGCTCCACAAACAGAGTGCATCTCACTCTTCAGCGCTGGGGCGATTTCCATCTCGTTCTCCAGACCGTGAGGGCCATTATGGGGGAGGGGAAAGGGACCGAGAAGCAACATGCTGTGGCTTACCAGTGGGCCTGCGGCTTCCGTGAAGCTCTGCTGGCTTTCGGGGTTGGTCACGGTTTGCTGTGGGGTCTGACGGGAGCCGCTAGTGCCCCAGACCCCAAGGATCATCCCCAGCCCTCCTTATGTCGCCGTCCATCTTTGCCACTTTGAACATCCGTGGCTGTAGGTTGGGTCTCCGCAGGTGCCAGGTGCTCTCCTTCCTTCGGGGGGGGTGGGGAGGTACTCGATTATTTTCCTGCAGGAGACCCATGCAGATCCAGCCGCTGAAGCAAGCTGGTGGCTGGAGTGGGGGGACAGGGTCTACTTTAGCCACCTTTCGGCCCGTCAGGGTGGGGTGGCGACCCTGTTCTTCCCGCACCTACAGCCCGAGATGCTGGGGATTACCAAGGTCATGCCGGGTCGCCTGCTGCACCTCCAGGTTCAGATGGAGGGGCTAGCATTGCATCTTGTCAATGTCTATGCCCCAGCGTCCGGCCCGGTGAGAGTGTGCTTTTTTTCAGCAGGCATCCTCCTTCCTTGGTACTTTAGATCCTCGCGAGTGCCTGGTCCTCGGTGGAGACTTCAACTGCATCCTCAAGGAGCGGGACCGCACAGGGATCGAGCTGAGCCCGGCTGCTGTAGATGTCCTCAGGGAGATCGTAGTCCATCACTCCCTGGTGGACGTCTGGCGCGACCACCACCCGGACGATGACGCTACGTTCACTTTTGTCCAGGTGGAGGAACAACTGTCGAGCCACTCCCGATTGGATCGCATCTATTTCTCTCGCTGTCATCTTTCGCAGGCCCACTCCTCCAGCGTACGGCCAGCCCCATTCTCGGACCACCATTTGGTGGCCGTGACAGCCTCTTTTTCTTTGGAAAGGCCGGGGCCGGCCTATTGGCATTTCAATAACAGCCTGCTGGAGGATGTGGGATTTGTGGCATCCTTCCAGGAGTTTTGGCAGACCTGGTGGGAACAGAGGCGTGCCTTTCCCTCAGCGTGGCAGTGGTGGGATGTGGGGAATGTGCGCGCCCGGCTTTTCTGACGTAGCCACACCCGGGGCACCAGCCGGTGGAGGGATGTGGTGATAGAGCAGCTGGAGCAGGAGGTATTGGAGCTGGAGAGGCGTCTGGCCGCCAGCCCCGGAGATCCACCCCTGTGGAGCGTACCAGGAGAAGCAGGAGGAGCTCCAGACCCTTGACAATCTTCGGGCCTGGGGCGCTTTCGTACGATCCCGCATCCATCTCCTGCGGGAGATGGATCACGGCTCCTGCTTCTTCTATGCCCTGGAGAAGAAGAGGGGGGTGAAAAAGTACATCCTCTGCCTTTTGGCAGAGGACGGCGCCCCCCTCACGGATCTGGTGGAGATGTGCGAGAGGGCCAGGGCCTTCTATGCTGGCCTTTCCTCCCCGGATCCAACCAACGCCGATGCCTGCGGAGTGCTTTGGGACAGGCTCCCGACGGTCAGCGCGGGCGACCGGGACCGGCTGGAGCTGCCTCTCACTCTAGCCGAGTTCTCGGAAGGCCTCCGTCTCATGCCCACCAATAAATCTCCGGGCATGGACGGGCTGACCATGAAGTTCTACCGCGTGTTCTGTGACGTCCTCGGCCCGGACTGTGCCACCGTCTGGGCCGAGTCCTTGGAGAGCGGGGTCCTCCCTCTTTTGTGCAGGTGAGTGGTGCTCACCTTATTGCTGAAGGAGGGGGACCTCTGCGATCTTCTGAATATAGCTCCTCAGCACGGACTATAAGGTCGTGGCGAAGGCCATCTCGCTGTGGCTATGGTCCGTGCTGGCAGACATGGTCCATCCAGACCAGACCTACACCATCCCGGGCCGTACCATCTTTGACAACCTTTATCTGGTCCAGGATCTCTTGGAGCTTGGGTGTAGAGATGGTCTGTCGTTCGCCCTCCTGTCCCTGGATCAGGAAAAGGTGTTCGACCGGATGGACCACGGGTATCTCCTGGGCACTCTGCGGGCATTCAGCTTCGGACCCCGGTTTGTGGGGTTTCTCCAGGTGCTGTACGCAAGCTCAACTTGACCCTGACCGTGCCTGTACTTGGCGCAGTTTACCACTGTCCCTGAAGCCTGTCCCTTCTGTGGCGTGAGGGAGACCCTGGCGCACACGTACCTTCACTGCACCAGGCTGCAGCCCCTTTTCCGGCTCCTCCAGAACCTCTTATTGAGGTTCTGGCTGCACTTTTCCCCACACTTATTTCTTTATGCACGCCCAATCTGAGGCCTCACGAAGTTGTGGGACCACCTCGTCAACCTCCTCCTAGCCATTGTTAAGGTAGCCATTCGTAACACCAGGGAGAGGAGGTTGGCGGGGGGGGCAGGGCGGCCTGCAACCGTGGGGCCGTTTTTCGTTCTTTCATCCGTTCATGTATCCGGGCAGAGTTCCTCTGGGCAGTGTCCACAGGCTCTCTCGATGTTTTCGAGGAGCAGTGGGCGCTGTCCGGGGTTCTCTGCTCGGTGTCCCCTTCTGGTTCCTTAGTTTTGGCCTTTTGACCCACACACCTGTTCCTGTTGTTGCCTTTGTTGTCCCCCGAACTCAGTTGAGTTCCAGGTTTAGTAGCACCTCCCTAGGCTGGAGGAGGGGCTGTTTGCAGTGGGCGAGCAACACTGCAAACAGCCCCTCCTCCAGGAGGGCTACCGCTTGCCCACGTCCCGGTACTCAAAAGGACCACTCTCCTGTAGCCATCTGGCCTGACCCTGTCACACTGAGGACAGCATTTTTGCTCACTATGTGAAAATAAATAAATAAGATGGAAAGGGAGTAAAGTTTCCTTTTAACTTCCTCTTTCTATTGGATTTTTAGCCAGGCACGATTGTGTGTTCTCCACAAAGCAAGGGAGCAATAACATCAGAGATGCCTTGAAAAGGCAATAGACATTACCCGCTGTTATGCTTAAGAGGAAAAAAGAACAGCCCCCAAAGATTTTTGATGCTCACGCTGACCTCATTAGAATCTGTGAGAAAGCCAAGTTATTAGTTACACAGCACAGCAAGCATTAGGTCCCAGTTTCTTCAGTTCAGTCATCCAAAGCTAGAGAAGCATCATGTAATATGTTCCAAGCAAGATGTTTCTGTCACTGATGGCCACAGCGCGCGATGGTCAGCACAGCTGGCTAATACATATTATTTCTCTCATGCTCTACACTCTCCCAGTTTGTATCTGGGAATGTAAAACAAAATTCAGGCAAACAGTGACTGGTATTTTTCAGTTCCTTTCAGTTTTGCTGGTTTTCATTATAAGGAACTGGCTACTTCTTAGAGGAGATGCAAACAGAATTAGATGTGATACTGGTGTGAGATCAGAATTAAGTGGAGAATTAGATGGAGGTTTTCAGAAACACCTAATGGGTTTAGGGGCACCAGTCCAATTAATTTCAATGTATAACATTTTCATAAGCACTTGAGTGACCAAGGAACCAAGCCTTGTTGGAAATCGCTGGGACTTGTCCTCCTAAATCACATAGTTGCTTTTGAAAATCTTTCCCATAATGCCACCCTACAATCTGATGTCCAGGGGTATAATAAATATCTATACCTTTCAAGCTGATATTTTCAAAGGAGCCTAAGGAGGTTAGGCACTCAGATCCTGTTGACATTCAATGGGATTCAGCCACCTAACACCATTAGACTTGAAAATCCAGCTTAAATGAAGCCATCACAGGTTCCCATTATTGCCGGCCACATTAGGGCTTTTCATGAGTTCCCTGATTGTCTGCTGTTCTGAAACCTCACTTGTTTTTAGCAACAGCTGAGCTACAGAAGCTGAGTTACGGATGGGATGCTGTGCTGCTAGGATCTGCTGTGTTTTGAGGGTATGCTGTGCCGAAGTTCTTCTTCTCATGGCAGTTACAGATAACAGAACTGGCTCAGAAACAATCTGAACCTGTCTCCTGAACCATCATTCATTTCCTTTCACAATCAAACCTTTTCTGAGGTTCTGAAATGGTTGGATCTGTTGAGGTGTTTTTTGCTTGCTTTTCTCTCTCTCTTTTGGTTTTGTTTTGTTTTTTTAGATCAGACTGGAAATATTGTGAGAAGTTCTAAAGGCATTTCTAGCCAATAGCAGAAGTGCCAGAAATTTCTGTTCCAATGAGATTGCCAGCTGAGTTGGGCAGAATCAAAGGATCCTCCAAACTTTTGGATGCTAAGTCAAACCTATATGGTGAACATTTGGGGGATTCCCCCATCTCTAATGCAAATGACCCCATTTTATAGAGAGGGCTTCACAAATTCATGACAATTTTTTTTTTAAATGAGGCCAATAAACAAAGAATCTGCCTGGGTTGAGTAACTCAGCTGAGAGACAGAAAAAAGTCAGAATGGAGGATTTTAGAGGTTAATTCCCTTTGTTGACTGGACAGTCAAGAAAAAATCCATCTTGCCCATGATGATCGTAAAGGGAGGGTATGTCTGGATCTCTGTTGTTACGCTGCTGGTTTGCCTTCTTCATGAAAACCCTGTGTGCTCATCAGATATAGATCAGGTCTTCAGTGATATTAAGGACCAAAGCCTCAGCTGCTGGAAGCTATGCTGATTTAGTCCAGCTGAGGATCTAGCGCCAGGTCAAAGCTCAGCAAAATGGGTGTGCTGCAGAAGTGCGCGCACGCCACTGGTCATGTCCACAGAGCCACCCTGTTTTCACATGTACGTCATGGCCTTGCACACCAGAATGCCTCATTGCCTGGGCAATTACCCAAATGCAGGCATAATGGATGCACATGTGGTTTTAGTGGGGTACGCATTGAACTAGGCTTAGAAGGATCACCCCACTACTGGCAGAGAGAACATCCATTCTTCCGTAAGGCATCTCACGTCCTGCTTTCCTTTAACCCCTAAACTTTGGCCAGTCATAGACCTTAGGTGATTTTCTGGGGGTTCTAAACAATGTTCTACCACTCTCTCTTTCTCAGGGTTCCATTCACCACTTCTCTGAGGAAGGAGTGGGGTGGGACAAAAGTGGGGCACTGAGTTCTATTCTTGATAACAATAGGAGGTATAGTGCCTTCCCTCTGAGGATCCCGAAGCATTTTATGAACATTTAATCAAATTAGCCTCGGGGCAAACCTTTGAGGCAGATGAATAACCAGGTGACCACAACTGGCTTGTAGTAGGCTGCCTGGTTGGCTATGCCACCTGAGTGGTGGGAAGAGTCAGCAGACCAGCTCTTAAGCCCAGCAACAGCTCAAAGCATTCACCCACAGCTGCAATAGCTCTTGCACCTGCTTGTTCCTAGCCTTGCTCCAGCTTTGCCTCATCCTTACGCCCCCACTCCAGGCAACCCAGTTCTGCCCCTCAGCTCTGATTCCTGACCTCTGATTCCAGCTCTGACCATGGGCTTCAATTCCTGGCTACTGATTCCTGCTCCAACCGCTAGGCATGACTGCCCACATCCCAGTCATGTGACAGCGGCATATTATTAACACCAGCAAGGAAGAATCTGATGCACAAAGAGGTTACATGGCTTCCCACAGTCACACAGGAGATGTACAACCGATCAGAGGAACAGAACTTAGATCTCCTGACTTCCAGCTTTGGGTTTCAGTCACAAGCTCTTTGACTTTCTCTCCCGTACTTACCAGGCCTCAGAGAGGAACTGAAGCAGCTGGGAACAGGAGGCCTGTGGCTCATTAAACTTCCGAGGATTCCTGGAAAGTCATTGTGCTGGGCGATCTGTAGGAGTGTGTGAGCTGAAACAAGACCTTATGGAGAGACAGATTGAACAGCCGCTACTGAGCACAACACCCAGTTACTGTGTCTTTGGCTTCATTGCAGTTTGGACTCACATGGGCCCCTGTTCTACTGCAGAGCATATTTTAATAATAACATCTCTTGTCTGCAGAACTCAAATGTGGGCATATGCTATCTCTTCTGTTTTATAGATAGGGAAACTGAGGTACAGAGCGGGGCATTGACTTGCCCTAGGACCATGCAGAGAGTTGGTCTGTTTCTAGATCTGCAGCCCAAGGTCTCCCAGGCAGAAGCTCCTTCCAACATGTGTACTTGAGTGGAGTTCTCACTCACTGCGTTTCTCATCAGCACGTAAGGTTTAGACCCTTAACTCTGGCACAGACAAGAGCGCCCATATCCCTAAATAACTGGGAGAACTATTCTGTACGTGGCTGTGGTGAAGTGTGTGGCGGGAGCAGCAGAGGGCACGGACTGTGATGTGGTTTAAATGTGTAAAATCTTGCTCTTGGGGCTTTGTGACAGGTGTGTTAGGTATGCGGCTGTGGCATAGCACCATCTCATGGACACCACCCATAATTGACAGGAAGGGCAGAAGCAACAAGACAGGGGCCTGGTCTACACTATGACCTTTAATTCGGATTTAGCAGCGTTAAATCGAATTAACCCTGCACCCGTCCACACAACAAAGCCATTTATTTTGAAATAAAGGGCTCTTAAAATCGATTTCTGTACCCCACCCCAATGAGCGGAGTAGTGCCAAAATCGATATTGTCATTTCGAATTAGGGTTAGTGTGGCTGCAATTCGATGGTATTGGCCTCCGGGAGCTATCCCACAGTGCACCATTGTGACCGCTCTGGACAGCAATCTGAACTCGGATGCACTGGCCAGGTAGACAGGAAAAGCCCCGCGAACATTTGAATTTTATTTCCTGTTTGCCCAGCGTGGAGAGCACAGGTGACCACAGAGAGCTCATCAGCACAGGTAACCATGCAGGCCAATAATCGAAAAAGAGCACCAGCATGGACCGTACGGGAGGTACTGGATCTGATCGCTATATGGGGAGAGGATTCAGTGCTAGCAGAACTTCGTTCGAAAAGACGAAATGCCAAAACTTTTGAAAAAATCTCCAAGGGCATGATGGAGAGAGCTCACAATAGGGACTCAAATCAGTGCTGCGTGAAAGTCAAGGAGCTCAGAAAAGCCTAGCAAAAAACAAAGGAGGCAAATGGTCGCTCCGGGTCAGAGCCGTGGACATGCCATTCTTTGCTGAGCTGCATGCAGTTCTAGGGGGGGCCACCACCACTACCCCACCTCTGACCGTGGATTCCGAGGCTGGGATAATCTCATCAGCTACACCTGAGGATTCTGTGGACGGGGAAGAGGAGGAGGAGGATGAGCTTGCGGAGAGCACCCAGCACTCCGTTCCCCCCAACAGCCAGGATCTTTTTCTCAGCCTGACTGAAGTACCCTCCCAAGTCAGTATCCAAGACCATGACCCCATGGAAGGGACCTCAGGTGAGTTTACCTTTTAAAATATAAAACTTGTTTTAAAAGCAAGTGTTTTTTTAATGATTACTTTGCCCTGAGGACTTGGGATGCATTCGCGCCCAGTACAGCTACTGGAAAGGTCTGTTAACGTGTCTGGGGATGGAGCGGAAATCCTCCAGGGACATCTCCATGAAGCTCTCCTGGAGGTACTCCAAAAGCCTTGCCACAAGGTTTCTGAGCAGTGCAGCCTCATTCCGTCCTCCATGGTAGGACACTTGACCATGCCACGCTTGCAGCAAGTAATCTGGTATCATTGCATGACAAAGCCTGGCAGCGTATGGTCCCGGTGTTTGCTGGCATTCAAGCAACATCCGTTCTTTATCTCGCTGTGTAATCCTCAGGAGAGTGATATCGCTCATGGTAACCTGGTTGAAATACGGGAATTTAGTTAAGGGGACAGAGGTGGCCGTTCCTACGGGGCTGTTTGCCTGTGGCTGAAAAGAAATTCTTCCCTGCAGTTAGCCAAGTGCAGGGTGGGGAGGGGGAATTGGCCCTGAGCTTTTCGCGTTTGGCTAGCAGGGATCTTCCCTGATACCAGCCATGTGGTGGGAGGAGGGGTAAAGCGATCATCCAGAGAATTGGATGGGGGGAGGGGAGGGTTAGTTTGTTTTCTGCTGCTGAAGGTTAACAGGAAAACCGCAGCACTCAACGGGCTTTGCTTGGTATGTAGGAAAGGAGGGTGCAGAAGCCAAAAGACAATGGCTTACCATGGCCTTATGCAAGCCGAATTCTGTTGCCCGGACCTGCCTCTGATCTCTAGCAGCAAAGCCACAGGCACTCAATATTAAGAGGCAAAATGCGACCTTGCACAGAAATCACATGTGCTATGTAATGTGAATAGTGTTGGTCACTGTGAAAGAGTATAAGCATTGTTCTGCAAAATGCATCTTTTTAAAAAATTCTCTCCTTTTTTCCCTCCCTCCAGCAGATGCAAATTTTTCAAGCTTCCCTCCTCCGTCCCGAAGGCTATCTCAGATAAGGCGTCGGAAAAAGAAGATGCCAGATGAGATGTTCGCAGAAATCATGGAATCCACCCGCAGTGAAAGAGCTCATCTGAATGAGTGGAAGGACACGGTTTCAAAGTATAAGAAAGAAGCCAGTGAACGTGAGGACAGGAGGGACCAATGTGAGGAGAGGAGAAATGCTCGAGATGAGAGGTGGCGGCAGGAAGATCAGAGGAAGCAGGATGCAACGCTCGGGCTGCTGCGTGAGCAAACAGACATGCTCTGGCATCTGGTGGAGCTTCAGGAACGGCAGCAGGATAACAGAGTGCCGCTATAGCCCCTGTATAACCTCCCTCACCATGTTCCATAGCCTCCTCACCCCCACATGTAAGAACGCAGGGGGGAGGCTCCATACAACCTCCCATTCCACCCCAGTGGACAGCCCAAGCAAAAGGCTGTCATTTTTTTAACCTTTTTTAGCAGCCTTTTCCTTCCGGCCAATCCTCCTCCCAAACCCCACCCGGGTTCTCTCCCTCTTTTTATAATCAATTAATAAAGAATAAATTATTTTTAAACGATAGTGACTTTATTTCCTTTGAAAGCAAGCTGGGGGAAGGGGGAGGGTGGGTTCCTTACAGAGAATGAGTCAAAGGTTTTCATGAAGGAGAAACAAACAGAAATTTCACACTGTAGCCTGGCCAGTCATGAAACTGGTTTTCAAAGCTTCTCTGATGCACAGCACTTCCTGGTGTGCAGGGCTGGCTCTGGCTTTTTTTGCCGCCCCAGGCAAAAAAGCCGCCCCCGGGCCCCCGGCGGGGAGCGCAGCAGGGGAGGGGGCTGAGCCCAGCCGTGGCCCCGCTCTCCCCCGACGGCCGGAGTGCCGGGGGGAGGGCAGCGAGCCAGGCTGGGGCCCCGGTCTCCCCAGCGGCCGGAGTGCTGCCCCCTCCAGCTGCCGCCCCAAGCACCTGCTTGGTTGGATGGTGCCTGGAGCCGGCCCTGCTGGTGTGCTCTTCTAATCACCTTGATGTCTGGCTGTGTGTAATCAGCAGCCAGGCGATTTGCCTCAGCCTCCCACCCTGCCATAAAGGTCTCCCCCTTACTTTCACAGAGATTGTGGAGCACACAGGAAGCAGAAATAACAATGGGGAGATTGGTTTGGCTGAGGTCTGAGCGAGTCAGTAACGATCGCCAGCGACCTTTTAAATGGCCAAATGCACATTCTACCACCATTCTGCACTTGCTCAGCCTGTAGTTGAACAGCTCCTGACTCCTGCCCAGGCTGCCTGTGTATGGCTTCATGAGCCATGGCATTAAGGGGTAGGCTGGGTCCCCAAGAATAACTATTGGCATTTCAACATCCCCAACGGTTATTTTCTGGTCCAGGAAGTAAGTCCCTTGCTGCAGCCGTTTAAACAGATTAGTGTTCCTGAAGACGTGAGTGTCATGAACCCTTTCCGGCCAGCCCACGTTGATGTTGGTGAAACGTCCCTTGTGATCCACAAGTGCTTGCAGCACCATTGAAAAGTACCCCTTGCGGTTTATGTACTGGGTACCCTGGTGCTCCGGTGCCAAGATAGGGATATGGGTTCTATCTATCGCCCCACCACAGTTAGGGAATCCCATTGCAGCAAAGCCATCCACTATGAACTGCACATTTCCCATAGTCACTACCTTTCGTAGCAGCACCTCAGTGATTGCTTTGGCTACTTGCATCACAGCAGCCCCCACAGTAGATTTGCCCACTCCAAATTGATTCCCGACTGACCGGTAGCTGTCTGGCGTTGCAAGTTTCCACAGGGCTATCGCCACTCGCTTCTCAACTGTGAGTGCTGCTCTCATCTTGGTATTCTGGTGCTTCAGGGCAGGGAACAGCAAGTCACAAAGTTCCATGAAAGTGCCCTTACGCATGCGAAAGTTTCGCAGCCACTGGGAATCGTCCCACCCCTGCAACACTATGCGGTCCCACCAGTCTGTGCTTGTTTCCTGGGCCCAGAATCGGCGTTCCGCGGATAGAACCTGCCCCATTAACAACACGATCTCCAAAGCACCGGGTACCGTGGTTTGAGAGAATTCTGTGTCCATGTCCATGTCCATGTCCTCATCACGGTTGTCGCTGCGCTGCCGTCGCCGCCTCCTCCTCGCCTCGTTTTTCTGGTCCTGGCTCAGCATAAACTGCATGAGAACGCGCGAGGTGGTTACAATGTTCATGACTACTGTCTTGAGCTGAGCGGGCTCCATGCTTGCCATGGTATGGAGTCTGCAGTGTTCACCCAGGAAAAAAGGCGCAAAATGGTTGTCTGCCGTTGCTTTCATGGAGGGAGGGGTGAGGCTTTACTCAGAACCACCTGCGACAATGTTTTTTG
Organism: Malaclemys terrapin pileata; assembly: GCF_027887155.1. Taxonomy (NCBI): domain Eukaryota; kingdom Metazoa; phylum Chordata; order Testudines; family Emydidae; genus Malaclemys; species Malaclemys terrapin. Next base: position 33,961,119 of record NC_071512.1, on the reverse strand, counting down.
CCCCATCAGGCACTGGGATCTCAACCCAGAATTCCAATGGGTGGGGGAGACTGCGGGAACTATGGGATAGCTATAGGGTGACCAGACAGCAAATGTGAAAAATCGGGATGGGGGTGGGGGGTAATAGAAGCCTATATAAGAAAAAGACCCAAAAATCGGGACTGTCTCTATAAAATCGGGACATCTGGTCACCCTAGATAGCTATGGGATAGCTACTCACAGTGCAACGCTCCGGAAATCGACGCTAGCCCCGGTACATGGACGCACACCACCGAATTAATGTGCTTAGTGTGGCCGCATACATTCGACTTTATAGAATCTGTTTCCAAAATTCGAATTATATAAATTCGGATTAATCCCGTAGTGTAGACATACCCAGGGAGACAGGCAGCATTTAGGGCAGTAGTGCACAAACTTTTCCAGTTGCACCCCCGTTTCCTCCTCCACCGGTAATGGAATCTGTCCATACCCTCCCCACCCCCCAATTACTGCACAGTCAAGGCTTCCTCAGCAGTGGAACTTGGGCTAAAGGAACTGGGGCTAGGGAGGAGCTGGGACTACAGGCAGAGCTGGGCTGGGGACGGAGCAGGGGGCGGAGTGGAACTGGGCTTGGGGGCGGAGCGGGATTGGGGGCAGAGAAGGATGTGGGAGATGAACGGGGTTGGAGGAGGAGCAAGGTTGGGGGCAGAGCTGGCCTGGGGTGGGGCAGAGCAGGGCTGGAAGCTTGGTGCTCCCTGCCCACCACCATGGGGGCTGGGCTGGGCTGGGCCTTGCCACACACACCTCTGAACATTCCTCTGTGCCCACCCCCCTGCCCCCCTGGGTTGCACCCCGCAGTTTGGGAGCCACTGGTTTAGGGGATTTTGGAGACATACTCTGAATCCAGTTTCATCCATTATGTGGTTGCTATAATGGTTAAATAAAAGCTGAGCCTGGAGACTCTCTACTTCCATGCGAACACATATAGTGGCAACTTTAACTGTCTCATAGTAATTTTTATGTCTAAATTACATAGAGTCATAGAAGTGCAGGGCTGAAAGGGACTCAAGAAGTCATCTAGTCCATGCACCTGCGCTGAGGCAGGATTAGGGAAACCTAGACCATCCCTGACAGGTATTTGTCCAACCTGTTCTTAAAAACCTCCAATAATGGGGATTCCATAACCTCCCTTGGTAAACTATTGTAGTACTTAACTATCCTTATAGCTAGGAAGTTTTTCCTAGCAGGGGAGCCCAAAGAACAATCTCATAGGCCCTCCTCAAAATCCAGTGCTAGGTATATATGTCCTGGAGCGGTTATGGTGGACACCGGCTGGTTACATTAGAAGGAGACCCCCAAAATGTTTTGCTGCCCCAACCCTGGAATGCTAAAGTGGGCTCTGCCTGTGAGTCACCTGAGGCCAAATGCACACAAGTGTAAAATCAAACAACATAAAAGGCTAAGTCTGTAGTCTAAAGGCAAAGAATAACATAGCTGAGCAATGTGACAGAAAATTGAAACAATACAAATGCCAAAGAAAAATCAGGCAGGATGAAAGGAACAAACACAATGATGTCAATGCAAATTCAAGCTGAAATGATGTGAATGAAATCCCCAAAGATGTGATGCCAAGAAAAATATTACCCAACAGAAGATCAGAAGGCCAAAATGAAACAAACAACATGGGAGGAATGGGGTGGAGAGAATAAGAAATGGAATAATGCACATCAGACAGAAGGAAATGCAAGCAAGTGTCAGAGGCAAATGGGCAACAACCCATGTGGTACAAATCAGAACACAGTCAATTCACAGGGGAAAAAAATCAAATAAAATGATAAATGATGCAAAGTGAAACCAGAACAGAACAATGTCAGACAAAACTGCAATGGGGTGGTGTGAAGACAAAACAGGATGGAAGTGACTTGCAAACCAAACAGTGATTCAAGGCCTTGAATAAAATCATCCAAAGAGCAGAAGGTAAAATACAAAGCAGACTGATGTAATGCCAAGTGCAAACATGCATACAGTCTGGAAATGCAGCTACTAGAGAGATATCAGAACTTAGTGACAGAAAATGCAGGACTGGGACAAGCCCTTCAGACAACAACCTGCTCACAGAGATGCACCAGGGATAACTTCATGGACTAATACTTGTCCCTTTTGAGACACCTTTCTTCTAAGGAGCTCCAGGCACTTTGCAAACATCTCCTATGTGAGGCAAGACAACAGCATTAATCCCATTTTACAGATGGGGAAACTGAGTCACAGAGCTGGGAAGTGCTTGTCTTTTGATGCCCTCCAATCACTACTGGCTGGTGGCCTGCTGGGACCACAGGTCTTATGAATTTATGCACATACACTCATCTCTACTCTTACCTTGTCCTCCTCCCATTTCTACTACTTGCCTGTTTAGCCACTTGTCCCAACATGTCTAAACCCTAGACTCGGAGCTCTCTGGGGCAGGAGCTGTCCTTGTGCTATTTCTTTGTACAGTCTCTAGGATAATAGGGCCCTGATTCCTGCACTGGGTCCTTAGGGGTTACTGCAATCACAGTAATACGAAGAGATGCCCAATGTAATGCAGCAACTGGGAGGTGGTCATTGAACTGAGCCTTCCTGACTCCCAGTACTCTGTTGTCACCACTCCCTCCCTGTATTGTTAGTACCAATTACCATGCAGCCATAGCCTCTGAAGCACAAAAGAATCCGATGTTAAATTCATGCTGTCTGCGCAACAATAAATGGAGACAATAGTGAGCCGGGTACAGTTGGTACATGAATAACTTTAAAATAGCAGTATTGTGCAAGGGAAATCTGTCATTTCACTGCAGTACTTTTCCATCAGCGCTCTGCAGCATTCTTTCATATCCAGTTAGAAGGGATAGAAATGCACCTGGAGGGGGACATCTGCAAAGGCATAGGTGCTGGAACTAAGGGTGCTGGGGGAGCTGCAGCACCCCCTGGCTTGAAGTGGTTTCTATTATAGACAGGGTTTACAGTTTGGTTCAATGGCTCTCAGCACCCCCACTGTACAAATTGTTCCAGCACCTCTGTGCAAAGGAGGAAGGGACAGGCTTGCCAAATCCAGCTTGTGGGCAGGCAAGTTAGGGTATTACATGTGAAAATTGGCACTGGGTGCAAATGGTAACTTGCACTGGAATGTGAGAGCTTTGGTGAGCACACGAGGGGTGCACGTTTCTGCTGCTTTCTCCTGCGACAATTGATTTGACCCTTTTTACATTGATATTCGTGTGATCTGCTTTTTCTGATCGGCGAATAAGAAACACAGGGAGACACCCTGGTCCCATTGAAGTCAATGGGAGTTTTGCTGTTGACTTCAGTGGGACCAGGATTTCACGCATTGACTATATTGAGCAGTTTGCCACCTTAATGATTTGAAGTGAATTTTTGCTGGTGGAAGGTGCTTGTCTACACTGCAGTCCTGGAGACTGACATCCTCTATCCACAGAACAGGTTCAGCATGAGCACCAACCCCATGAGGTTCCCTGTGCCAAGAGCTTGCACTGGAGGGAATGCCTCCTAGGTGGAATGGCAACTCTACAGTCAGGGTATGTTATTTATCCTCGTTGCTGAGACTTCGAGACAGGGAGCCACTTACTACAAAGATGTGGAAACAAGTCATCTAGGAACTGGACTGAGACCCACCTCACTCCTTTCATATGAATATCTATCACCTGGAACTAACTTGGAGGAGTTTAAACCAGTGCCCAAGAGATGAAAGGGAACCTATCCCATTCTGAATATTTTGAGCCTTCTGCATGCCCTGCTTAGAACTTTCCTGTTACATTCTTATGTCAGGGAGCTGAGGAACAGTCCCTGACAGACACAGTTTCAGTTTCCCAGGTCAGCCCTCTCAACCTGCCCTGGCCCCAGTGTGGGACAAAGACTCAAAGATAGGGAGACCATAAAATTATTCATGCAGGAAACTTAACATAGGATTATTTATTTCCGGTACAAATCCTTTTCAGCAGGAAAAATGATGGCCTTTGGCTCAAGCAAAAGTAATGGTGGGACTAGGATGAGGGTCTGTCTACAATGCAGTCAAGAGGTGTGATTGCAGCAGGTGTAGACATACCCCAGCTGGCTTTGATCTAGTTAGCTTGAGTGAAACTGCAGCAGCATGGATTTCAGCGTGGCCTAACCACCCCAGTATGACCCCAAGCTCCTAGGCATGGAAATCAATGCTGCCACAGCTTCACTGCTATTCACACTTGCACTAGCTACATCAAAGCTAGCTCTGGTATGTCTAGATATGCTGCTATCACAGTTCCTGCTTGCAATGCAGACATACCCTCAGTACCAGGCTTTGCAGTGAGGGTCAGTTGAGCAGGCCAACCTACAGTATCTATGGTACTTCTCTGCTCCCCATCACTATAGATCTGAGCACTCAAAATCTTAAATGTATTTCTCCTCACAGCAGGACAGGTCTCTCATGCCCACTTTACAGATGGGGACCTGAGGCACAGAGAGGCCAAGGGATTTGCCTATGGGCACACAGGGAGTCTGTGGCAAAGCAGAGGATTGAAGGTCCATCTCCCAAGTGCCAGGTTAGCATCCTAACCATAGGACCCATCCTTCCACACTGAGCATTATTCAGTGACCTGACAACTGGTTCACATTTTGTTATGTGAGTTGAAAAAGTCTTTCCCACAGACCTCCCCAACTCAGCAAATGAGTGTGCTAGTATTTTTATTATCTTGGCATTCAACAAGACAGCCCAAGGAAGGCACAACAGGATTGCAGCGAGGCAGGCAGATCAGCAGCACCCTACGCCGTGAAATGCTCAGGGAGATTAGACAGGCTACAAAAACAGAAGACCCAGTAATAACAGGGGATTTCAATTAGCCCTGTATTGACTGGGGACATGTCACCTCAGGACAGGATGTAGAGATAAAGTTTCTAGATTCCATTAATGACTGTTTCTTGGAGTAGCTAGTCCTGGAACCCACACGGGGAGAGACAATTGTTGATTTAGTCCTAAGTGGCTCAAAGGATCTGCTCCAAGAGGTGAATATAGCTGAACCACTCGGTAATAGCAACCATAATGTAATTAAATTTAACATCCTTGTAGGGGGTAAATACCAAAGAAACCCACCATGTTAGCATTTAACTTCAAAAAGGAAAACTACACAAAAATTAGGAAGCTAGTTAAACAGAACTGTCACAAGAGTGAAACGCATGCAAACTGCATGGAAAATTTTAAAAACACCATATAGAGCCTCAAACTAAATGTATATCCCAAATTAAAAAAACAGTAAAAGGACCCAAAATATGCCACGATGGCTAAACAACAGAGTAAAAGAGGTGGTTAGAGATAAAGACACCCACTAAAAATTGGAAGTCAAATCCTAGTGAGGAAAATAGAAAGGAATATAAAGTCTGGCAAGTCAAGTGTAGTATAATTAGGCCTGCCAAAAAAGAATTTGAAGAGCAAGTAGCAAAAGACCCAAAACCCCATCTCAAGAAAAATATATTAGCATTGGAAAAGGTACAGAGAAGGGCAACAAAAATGATTAAGGGTATGGAACAGCTTCCATATGAGGAGAGATTAAAAAAGACATGGATTGTTCAGCTTGGAAAAGAAGCCACTAAGAGGGGATATGACAGAGGTCTATAAAGCCTTGACTGGTGTGGAGAAAGTGAACAAGGCAGTCTTATTTACCCCTTCACATAACACAAGAACCAGGCTTTGCACAATGAAATGAATAGGCAGCAGGTTTAAAACAAATGAAAGGAAGTACTTCTTCACACAGTGCAGTCAACCTGTGGAACTCCTTGCCAGGGACTGTTGTGAAGGCCAAAATTATAACTGGGTTCCAAAAAGAATTAGATAAGTTCATGAAGGATAGCTCCATCAATGGTTTTTAGCCAGGGATGCAACTCCATGATCTGGGTGTCGCTAAACCTCTGATTGCCAGAAGCTGGGACTGGATGAAACGACAACAGGATACTGGGCTAGATGGACCATTGGTCAGACTTCATATGGCTATTCTTATGTTCTTACTCATTAGTGACAGCCGGATTGAAGAGGCTGGCAGACTTTAGATGGGAAAATAGATGGACAGGCGAGATTCTGTAGCAGCAATGAGACCTGGACATGGGATCTAAGATGAGCATGAGTCCCCTCCCCAGGCTGCTTCCAAAGACGGTCAGATTGCAGATTGGTGTCACCTCACCAGCCATGACAAAGTAAGAGCGGCAGCTGCTGCAGTATGGTGCCTGGCATGCAACTGCATCTGTCTTCTCCTTATGTCTTCAAATGGGAGCTCCAGTTACAACGCTGTGAGTACAGAAAATGCCTTACAGAGTGTACTATCCAGAACACCTGACAGTAACTTGGGCAGTCGGGTGTGGGAGATGATTAAACAAAGCCGGGGGAGGTGTTTAACTACCCACAGACTGCAACGTCTTTCTTTTCTCACCAAGTCCCACTATGTGCAATATACCGCAAACTTCCTCTCCTCTTGGCTGCAATGAGCTCCCGCTCTTCCTCCTCCTCCTCCTCCTCACTTATGGATTCTGACAGCATCTTCATCAATCAGAAGCATCCTCTTCTCCAAATATGGAAGCGCCTTCCTTCTCAGTGAAACTGCCTCCCAGCTCTGCTCAGCGTCTCTAGGGTGGCTTGGTGCTTGAAGGTTGGTGAATTAGACATCAGTCTATGGCTGGCAGCTCTGAGATCTGCAGGCAGAAGTCCCTGGTTGGGAGGAAGCTATGTTATCATAGAATCATAGAATATCAGGGTTGGAAGGGACCTCAGGAGGTCATCTAGTCCAACCCCCTGCTCAAAGCAGGACCAATTCTCAACTAAATCATCCCAGCCAGGGCTTTGTCAAGCCTGACCTTAAAAACCTCTAAGGAAGGAGATTCTACCACCTCCCTAGGTAACCCATTCCAGTGCTTCACCACCCTCCTAGTGAAATTTTTTTTCCTAATATCCAACCTAAACCTCCCCCACTGCAACTTGAGACCATTACTCCTTGTTCTGTCACCAGGTATCACTGAGAAGAGTCTAGATCCATCCTCTTTGGAACCCCCTTTCAGGTAGTTGAAAGCAGCTATCGAATTCCCCCTCATTCTTCTCTTCTGCAGACTAAACAATCCCAGTTCCCTCAGCCTCTCCTCAGAAGTCATGTGCTGCAGCCCCCTAATCATTTTTGTTGCCCTCCACTGGACTCTTTCCAATTTTCCACATCCTTCTTGTAGTGTGGGGCCCAAAACTGGACACAGTACTCCAGATGAGGCCTCACCAATGTCGAATAGAGGGGAATGATCACGCCCTCAATCTGCTGGCAATGCCCCTACTTATACAGCCCAAAATGCCGTTAGCCTTCTTGGCAACAAGGGCACACTGTTGACTCATATCCAGCTTCTCATCCACTGTAACCCCTAGGTCCTTTTCTGCAGAACTGCTTCCTAGCCATTCGGTCCCTAGTCTGTAACAGTGAATGGGATTCTTCCATCCTCAGTGCAGGACTCTGCACTTGTCTTTGTTGAACCTCATCAGGTTTCTTTTGGCCCAATCCTCTAATTTGTCTAGGTCCCTCTGTATCCTATCCCTATCCTTCAGCGTATCTACCACTCCTCCCAGTTCAGTGTCATCTGCAAACTTTCTGAGAGTGCAGTCCACGTCATCCTCCAGATAATTAATGAAGATATTGAACAAAACTGGCCCCAGGACTGACCCTTGGGGCACTCCGCTTGAAATGGGCTTCAAACTAGACATGGAGCTGTTGATTACTACCCATTGAGCCCGACGATCTAGCCAGCTTTCTATCCACCTTATAGTCCATTCATCCAGCCCATACTTCTTTAACTTGCTGGCAAAAATACGGTGGGAGACCGTATCAAAAGCTTTGTTAAAGTCAAGGAATAACACATCCACTGCTTTCCCCTCATCCACCGACCCAGTTATCTCGTCATAGAAGGCAATTAGGTTAGTCAGGCATGACTTGCCCTTGGTGAATCCATGGACTGTTCCTGATCACTTTCCTCTCCTCTAAGTGCTTCAGAATTGATTCCCTGAGGACCTGCTCCATGATTTTTCCAGGGACTGAGGTGAGGCTGACTGGCCTGTAGTTCCCCGGATCCTCCTTCTTCCCTTTTTTAAAGATGGGCACTACATTAGCTTTTTTCCAGTCATCTCCCCCAATCACCATGAGTTTTCAAAGATAATGGCCAATGGCTCTGCAATCACATCTGCCAACTCCTTTAGCAACCTCGGATGCAGTGCATCCGGCCCCATGGACTTGTGCTCGTCCAGTTTTTCTAAATAGTCCCGAACCACTTCTTTCTCCACAGAGGGCTGGTCACCTCCTCCCCAAGCTGTGCTGCCCAGTGCAGCAGTCTGGGAGCTGACCTTGTTTGTGAAGACAGAGGCAAAAAAAGCATTGAGTACATTAGCTTTTTCCACATCCTCGGTCACTAGGTTGCCTCCCTCATTCAGTAAGGGGCTCACCCTTTCCTTGACTTTCTTCTTGTTGCTGACATACCTGAATAAACCTTTCTTGTTACTCTTAACATCTCTTGCTAGCTGCAACTCCAAGTGTGATTTGGCTTTCCTGATTTCACTCCTGCATGCCTGAGCAATATTTTTATACTCCTCCCGGGTCATTTGTCCAATCTTGCACTTCTTGTAAGCTTCTTTTTTGCATTTAAGATCAGCAAGGAGTTCACTCTTAAGCCAAGCTGGTCGCCTGCCATATTTACTATTCTTTCTACACATCAGGATGTTTTTTTCCTGCAACCTCAATAAGGATTCTTTAAAATACAGCCAGCTTTCCTGGACCCCTTTCCCCCTCATGTTATTCTCCCAGGGGATCCTACCCATCTGTTCCCTGAGGGAGTCAAAGTCTGCTTTTCTGAAGTCCAGGGTCTGTATTCTGCTGCTCTCCTTTCTTCCTTGTGTCAGGATCCTGAACTTGACCATCTCATGGTTACTGCCGCCCAGGTTCCCATCCACTTTTGCTTCCCATACTAATTCTTCCCGGTTTGTGAGCAGCAGGTCTAGAAGAGCTCTGCCCCTAGTTGGTTCCTCCAGCACTTGCATCAGGAAATTGTTCCCTACACTTTCCAAAAACTTCCTGGATTGTCTGTGCACTGCTGTATTGCTCTCCCAGCAGATATCAGGGTGATTAAAGTCTCCCATGAGAACCAGGGCCTGCGATCTAGTAACTTCTGCTAGTCACTGGAAGAAAGCCTTGTCCACCTCATCCCCTTGGTCTGGTGGTCTATAGCAGACTCCCACCACAACATCACCCTTGTTGCTCACACTTCTAAACTTAATCCAGAGACTCTCAGGTTTTTCTGCAGTTTCATACTGGAGCTCTGAGCAGTCATACTCCTCTCTTACATACAATGCAACCCCCGCACCTTTACTGCCCTGCCTGTCCTTCCTGAACAGTTTATATCCATCCATGACAGTACTCCAGTCATGTGAGTTGTCCCACCAAGTCTCTGTTATTCCAGATGGTCAGCACTCAGGACTCTGAATCCTGCAATCTGAGTTCATATCTCAGTGAGACCTCCTGGAAATATGTTGGGGTGTGGGGGAGGGATAGCTCAGTAGTTTGAGCATTGGCCTACTAAACCCAGGGTTGTGAGTTCAATCCTTGAGGGGACCATTTAGGGAGGGGGTAAAAAAATTGGGTATTGGTCCTGCTTTGAGCAGGGGGTTGGACTACATGATCTCCTGAGGTCCCTTCCAACTCTAATATTCAATGACTCAATCACATCATAGTTCCTTGACTGTGCCAGGACTTCCAGTTCTCCCTGCTTGTTTCCCAGGCTTCTTGCATTTGTGTATAGGCACTTAAGATAACTGATTGTCCTGCTTTCTCAGTATGAGACAGGAGTCCTTCCCTCTCCTGCTCGTGCTCCCTCCCAGTATCCCATTTCCCCACTTATCTCAGGGTTTTGGTCTCCTTCCCCCGGTGAACCTAGTTTAAAGCCCTCCTCACTAGGTTAGCCAGCCTGCCTGCGAAGATGCTCTTCCCTCTCTTCGTTAGGTGGAGCCCATCTCTGCCTAGCACTCCTTCTTCTTGGAACACCATCCCATGGTCAAAGAATCCAAAGCCTTCTCTCCGACACCACCTGCGTAGCCATTCGTTGACTTCCACAATTCAACGGTCTCTACCCAGGCCTTTTCCTTGCACAGGGAGGATGGACGAGAACACCACTTGCGCCTCAAACTCCTTTATCCTTCTTCCCAGAGCCACGTAGTCTGCAGTGATCCACTCAAAGTCATTCTTGGCAGTATCATTGGTGCCCACGTGGAGAAGCAGGAAGGGGTAGCGATCCGAGGGCTTGATGAGTCTCAGCAGTCTCTCCGTCACATCATGAATCCTAGCTCCTGGCAAGCAGCAGACCTCTCGGTTTTCTCGGTCGGGGAGGCAGATCGATGACTCAGTCCCCCTGAGGAGGGAGTCCCCGACCACCACCACCCTCCTCCTTCTCTTGGAAGCAGTGGTCGTGGAACCCACATCCGTAGGACAGGGCATCTCATGCCTTCCAATTGGTGGAGTCTCCTTCTGCTCCCTTCCCTCAGATGTACCATCTACTCCACTCTCCACATTAGTACCTGTGGAGAGAACATGAAAACGGTTGCTCACCTGTATCTCCATTGCTGGTACATGGACGCTCCTCTTTCTTCTTTTGGAGGTCACATGCTGCCAAATTTCTTCACCATCCCTCAGTCCCCTCTGCGCAGCCTGCTCCGATTCTTCAGAATGTTGTGCCCGTAGAAGCATATCCTGATGTTGAATGTGACCTGGTCTCCAATAGCAAATTTGCAACTGCCCATTAATAATGGCCCCCCTGTTGGAGAGATGCCATTCTCTTTTGTACATGCAAAACTCCTGCTGCTCCTGAGGTCTCTGTCATGAACTCTGCCTCTGATGCCACAGCAGAGCCGGGGGCATTGTTCTGCTGCTCAGATAGTAGCAGAAATGCAAAAGTGAGGCTTTGTAAGAGTCTCTAATGCCAGAGAATAATACAGCCTGGGTGTTGGTTCTATGATCAAGGTATTTAGAATACTGGACCAAAGAAGAGACATGGGGGTTTTCTGACTGGCTTAGAGGCAATAATATTGTCTGGCTGATGAACTTCCTGAGCATGTGAGGTAGGCTCAGCCAATCAGGGCACAAGAAGAAATAACATGTAACAAAACCCAACCAACTTAGCATGGAACTCAACAGTATCAGGAGACGCTCACCAATAACTGAAAAATGCATACTGTCTCATGCAGTAAATTAGATGGAATTGTCCTCCATGTCAACATTCCACAGGAGTGGCTATGTTTGCAGTGGGGCCCCAAGAACTAGGAAATGGGCATGGTTTTGGAGTCGGAGTTGGCAGGCCTGATTCTAAACTGCCTGGCACCTTGTGTTGCCCCTTACACCAATGGGTGTACAGTGGGTGATAAATATTACCAGATCTGGTTGGTTTAGGGTTTCATAACCACTTCGCACTCTGTCCACAAGGTGCAAAGCTGTACAGTGGGTGAGGCAGTTTATGGATTCACCTGGGAGAACCACCCACAATTCTGGAGTCTTTTTGGAGCCTTTATACACACTGTCCAGACCTAGTTTTGCAGAATTGACCTGGAGATGTCATGAAAACAGACTTTCCCGCAAGCCTCTCAGTACATCCTGCACACTGCCTCAAGATAGTCCAGGGGGAAAGGGCGCAGTAGGATCCATACCAAGGAATGGCCAATTCCATGGATCACAAGAATATCCAGAGTTACAATAGTAAAGATTTGGAAGAGTCCTTCCAATGTCCTGCTTCTGTGCTTAATCCAACCTGCAGCTAGAGGGGGTTAGAAAGAGACCTCTCTGGGGGCAGGTTATTCAATAACTGCTCACTGCAGGGCTTCTTGTACCTTCCTCTGAAGGAGCAGATACTGGCCACTCTCAGAGACAGGATCTTGGGCTAGATAAACCCCTGCTGGGATCCAGTCAGGCAGTTCCTATGTTCCTACTTCCAGCTGGCATGGCTATACCAAAAGAAAAGCCTTTCTCAGTGAAGAGTAGCACAGAAATGAAAGAAAGGAGGAGGGGGAGTTTGCCAGCTTTCTGGATTCTGAAAAACGTTTATTTTGGGGGCTGGGGACAAGGTTCAGGGTGGTTCTTATCTTTGCTCAGCACCTGATTCAGGAAGCACATGAAGGTTTGTGGAATGAGGCCTCTGAGTCCTACTCTTCTGGCTCTGCACCAGCTAGGCCTATTCCACTGAAGCCAGGACAAGGAGTAATGAGCTTACTGAAGCAAAGAAGGTTTAGGTTAGATACTGGGGAAAACTTTCTAACTCTAAGGGTAGTTAAGCTCAGGAAGAGGCTTCCAAGGGAGGCCATGGAGTCCCCATCATTGGAAGCTTTTAAAAACAGGTTGGACAAACACCTGTCAGGGCTGGTCTAGGTTTACTTGGTCCTGCCTCAGTGCAGGGGGTTGGACTTGATGACTTCTCAGGGTCCCTACATTTGTATGATTCCCAACTGGGCACCATTCAAGGTGTTGCTAGGAGCTGTGGTTTGGGTCTTGACTATCTGGAAGACCAGCTGTCTTCCCTGGGAGTCTGAAAGCACTGAGATCAGCTGAGGAGTAACGGTGCCCAGACTGGAATGGCTGCCAGTTGGAGCCAGGGTGCGCTCAGTGCCAGGCCTTTGATACCTGGAGCTTACTTCCTCCACTGGCTGACAGAGCCCCAATCAGGTGCCGTTTGGGCACTAGGCAGGGCCTGGCTGTTTCTCCAGACATGCTGCTGAGAGGCTGGTGTGATGGCATTTAATGGGCAGGAATTTCCTGTCTTTTAAACCTGGTATACTAATTTTTTTATAATTGGGTGGGTTTTGCATATTTAAAAAGCAGAAAAGGAACAAATAATTAATCCGTAAGAGGGCCATTGAGATTCTCACAACAATCCACTTCCTAAAGCATGTTCTTTGTGAGCAATTTGTGTCTCGTTTCAATGACTATGAACATGCGCTAGCAAACTACATTCTTTGCTTATACCTCCTGTCACCATGTTACTAAGCAACCTTCCGAAGCTTTTTACAGCCACCTCCTAGCAAATCAACAAATTCGATGGCCTACTGGGGATGTCTACACCAGCCGTTCTCAAACTGGGGTCCATGAGGGTACTCCACGGGGTCCGCGAGTCATGTCCGGGGCCGCTGGCCTTGCTGATCAACTCCTCCCTCTCCCCTCAGTGCCTCTCACATGCTGTGGAACAACTGTTCAGCGGTGTGCAGTAGGCACTGGGAGGGAGGGGGAGGAGCAGGGATAGGGCGTGCTCAGGGGAGGGGGCGGAAAGAGGAGGGACAGGAGTGGAGTGGGGCTGGGAAGATCTGGGATGGGGGTGGGGCCTTGTGGGAAGGGAATGAGTGGGGAGGGGCCTGAGGCTGAGCAGGGGTTGAGCACCTCTGGGGAAAATTAGAAGCCAGCTTGAGGATCCATGAAAAATTTTAAATCAAAATGGGGGTCCTCGGGTTTGCAAAGTTTGAGAACCGTTGGTCTACACTGCATCTAGGAGTACGCTTTCTAGCCTGGGTGCATAGACGTGTTGGCAGGACTCGCACTAGCATGCTACAAATAGCTATGGGAACATTGCTTCCAGGTTGTGGCTTGGACTGGAGCTTGGGCTTACAAGCCTGAGGGGCAAGGGGTGGACTTGAGAGCCCATGCTCCAGCCCAAGTCACAACCTCAAAGCAACATTACACAGCTACTTTTAGCATGCTAGCGTAAGCCACGCTAACACAAGTCTGTGGAACCAGTTTGGGAGGCTTGCTCCCAGGTGCAGTGTAGACATACCCTTAAAGGCTGTAATCAGCTACCGTGACTCATGGTAGCAGAAACACAAACACTGTGAAAGGCTTAGATGACCCAGTACTGAGCTCTAGGAGCCAAATCTCGAGCATCACTCAGCTGACTTCAACTTCCATTGAAAGCCAGTCGAACTGAGAATGCCTGGCAGTTCCTCAGCCCTTTCCATGTTGCCCCTTACAGCCCATGGATGGAGGGGACAAAGCCCCTATGAAGGCCAGGAGGGAGGACACACCCCAGTTGCGGCACTCTGTGGACACTACTCCAGGAAGTCAGAGATCCACATGTGAGAGAGGGCAGGCTGGGGGTGGTGAGAGGAAGCACTCCATTGCACGCATGATTGTCCCCTTGAGGAAAGGATGAGAGAGAACAAACCACAGGTGACAGATGTTAGTGAGATCACTTAATCCACTGGTGGAAGACACTCAGATACTCCAGTCCTGAGGGTGGGATAAGAACTGGAGGTAGAATAGAATAGGTACACATTCTTCTCCCACTAACTTTGCCCTGCATTTATTAACTTGTGCAGAGCTCCTCCATGCTCAGGATCTCAAAGTGCCCTACAAAGTTGGCTAAGATGTTCTTACCTCACATTAAAGATGTAGAAGCTGAGATATAGAGAGGCTCAGTGACTCACCCAACATCACACAGGGTATATCTAGACTGTAAGCACCTAAGGGTAAGCATTGTCTTGTGTCCATTTAGCACCTAGAACAGTGGGGCCCTACTAGACTAGGAAAATAGGCCATGTTCTAAAATGTGTTAGCTAAGATGATCTTTAGACTCTGCACCTAGTGCACCTTGTGTTAACTGGTAGTGATTACCCGGTAGGGCATAGGGAGTGTTAGTTAAGCATGATTGCTCACATGTTTTCAAACATGACCTCTTTTCCTCCCCTGAACATGGCTGGGAACAGAGCCCAGGAGTCCAACCTGCCAACCCTTGTTCTAACTGCTAGAGCGCTCTAGTGGAAATGCTGGAGGACCAGGTGAAAGCAAAACAAGCCCAGTTTTAATAATCTCATCACGTAACAAAATGCGAGAGCCCATTGAGTTTATGGGAAAATGTGCTCCAGAGAGTTAACCGTATATGGTAAAGGTGGCCCTGTGTGTGGAAAGCCAGAACGGTGCTGCTGAGCCCGAGGCCAGAACTCTGGAAGGAAGGCAGCATGGTACAACAAACAGGACACCAGACCAGGGGCCAGATTCTCCATTGCCCTGCCCCTTCTGTACTCACACCATGCTGAGTGCAGAGTACGGCCAGTTCTTCCTGGCAATGTTTTACATCCATTGTGCACTGAGACACATGACTAGCCAAGGTGCAGGCCTGTGGAGAGTCAGGCCTGGGGCTCTGGAGACTAGATTAACACAAAGGATCTAGGCTCATGTACATGAATCCTGGCTCACTGCCATTGAGAGGAGTGTTGCCATTGACTGGTCACTGAGTTCTATTTCTAACTCTTCCCTTCACTCTTTGTGATTCCAGGCAACTCTCATCACTGCTTTGTGCCTTAGTTTCCCCTGCAAGATGGGGATAATAATGACCCTGCTCTTTTTGTCAAGTGCTTTTAAGATCTGTGGATAGAAATCCTCTTAAATGCAATGCACAATTGTATTTTATTACTAAAGCAGTTATCACACTGCCCTGGCTACTAGATGGGACTCAATTCCGAATAGCCACAAGTTCCAAATGTAGCTATAAATAAACAGGAAGTAAAATATTTAATAGCTATTTTAGTGCATACAATATTGTCATATCTGGACCAGACCCAGACAAGAGGCCTAATTAGATACGATGGTGTTGGGGACCATACCGTTAGAGAGAGAGACAAGAAGAAAAGATCTGTGGGTCCGTCCACTGTTGAAGGATTAACAGCAGCAATGCTGCTTCCAGCCAAACTCCAAATGATGCAACATAATCAGATATATAACAGCCTCTTGGAAAAAGAAAGTTATAGTTCCCCCAGCCACTGTAACTCAGCCATATTACACACACGCACACGCATATATAAAGGCATAAATTTAACGGCATATATTTTAATACAAAATACTAGCAATACACAAGGGGGACAAATTACAGTGGCCGAGGGAACCATGAGATTTGGATCTCCTGGCTTTCTTATGTCTGAAGGCTCAATCCTAACATTGCAATAAAGCAGCTTTTTCCATTGAATAGACGTAATCTTTTCTATTAGCCTCTCATTCCCCCCCCCACACTCCCACTCACTCATATATGGATGCAAACCACACACACACATTCAGACAGACACACACACATGCAGATACACTCCTATCCATGGGCACGTACACCCACACTTACGCATATTTATAGGTACAGAGGCACATACACACACACATACATGTATACCCCATGCATATACACACATATAGATGTACATTCATGGTTGCACACACCCACTCATATGCACAGATACATGTCCACACACACACATGTTCATGGATGCACACACACACACACACTCATGATCACTCATGTTATGTATGGAACAGTCCAGAAGACGTTAATAATAATGACACCTCTATGAAAATGGCTCTGGGAGCTAAACGACTTGCTACAGATACCCATAGAACTGAATAAAGAATGAAATCCTTTCCAAAGTAGGGTGACCAGACAGCAAGTGTGAAAAATCAGGACAGGGGATGGGGGGTAATAGGAGCCTATATAAGAAAAAGACCCAAAAATCAGGACTGTACCTATAAAATCAGGACATCTGGTCACCCTATTCCAAAGGATTCTGTGGTTTCAATGATTTCATAGAATTCTGCAGCAAGGACACAATTATCTATATAATTGTATGGGCTGCTTCAGAAATATGTCATTTTTAGCTCATTTTTCTCAACCTGTCCTTGGGTTCTCGGAAGAGGAAGCATGTCCAGTTTTTTACACACACCACACTGCACAGCAACAACAAAAACCACAACACAGGCAACCAAAAATCCTGACTCCTCTACACCTGTTTTTGGTTCTCAGTCTCTCTGTGGAAACCTGTGGTCTCGTGGTTAGATCACCTGCAAACGTACTAGGCAAAGGAGTGCAGCAAGTAGGAAAGTCACAGACTGCGGAGCACTGAATGTAGCCATTGCTCCATCTGCTGGTCTGACAACAGCACTAGGGATTCATCGTTAACTTAGTATCAACAGTAACCTCTCTCCCACCTATTGAACCAAAATCTATCTTGGAGGAAATGACTTCGGACAAGGAAAGAGTGTGGAATTAATTCACACCATAAAATGTGACACAGCCAATGTGTATGAAAGACAACCTGATTGTTTATTGATCTGTCTTGCATTATCCAGGGCCACGCTGGAAGAGCTGTAACGTTGAACTGGGGAATAAAGCAAGCGGTTGGCTGTATACAGTCTAGAAAGTTTGGCCTTTATGAGATACACAAGGCCCATTCCATTTGATGCTGCTGAAATTACACCTGAGCGGACAAGGTTATTCAAGAGCGACAGGGATCTGCTTAAAGGGGAAAGGCATAAAATCTCTCTCTGAAAACCTCCCAGCATAGCACTGAAAATATTCCTCCATTCTTAATGGCCAAGAACTTTTCAGATTCTTCCTTTGACTGTTCAATAAAGTTCCTGCTGAAGTACCAGAGTGCTAGAGTTAACTGTTTCCTCTGTGGCTTGTGCTTAGAATAAATCTCTTCCGCTCAACAATAGAAGCTTCCTGTCAAGGCTCTGGTCATTCCTTTGATATTATTACACACATTTTCCCCCACTCTGCCCCATATTACTGATCCCTTCTTGCTCCCATGCCTAGAAGCGATTAACATGAAAGATGGATTAGGAGCTGGCGTGTAGAGTGGACCAAAAGGTGACCTCCAACCGGTTATGAGCAGGCAGCCAAATGTATAAGTGATGCAAAACTACAGAATTGGAGATGAGGGCATCAATCTTTCCTTCCTCTTCTTCCTCTCCCTCCTCCTCCTTCCATTGCTGCTGAGATGAGGTGCCCACCATTGGTCTTTCTGAAAAGATTTGAGCTCAGTAGATCCACACGTTTCAGCCACGGAGTTAGGGAAACGAACTGTGCAGACTGCTAGTGACTAACGAGAGCTTGTCCTCTCCCCTGCAATGTGCTAAGCAGAAAGGGGGCAAGAGTAGATGAGCCTGATCCCGCAGGCCTCACGCAGGCAAAGTCCAATGGAAGCCCATGGGAATTGTGCCTGAGTGAGGGCTGGGGGAGCAGATGGCCTGTCTATAACACACTGCTGGTTACAGTATCTGGTTAGTTAAAAACTGACTACGAAGGGGAACTGACACACTGTAAGGAGCATTCATTGCGGGGGAACATGCTGACTTTGGGATGGTATTTCGTTCATTCGGGATAATAAGAGCTAGAATACTGGTGACACTTATAGCTAAGTACTTCTGGTCTAAGACTCATCTAAATTTGCAGTTGTTAGCTCCATAAACTGCATCATCTCCTGCACTGCATCTAAGAAGGGCTGTGTGTGCATGCGAGCGTGGCTGTGTTACTTTCCTACTTACTGGATGTAATCAAAGAATGCAAATTATTGTATACACACAAAGGGGCAGAGTTAAGGCTTATGCGAATACCCGAATTTTGCATTTCCTGATTTTTGTAATGCTTACTGTATAATCTTAGCAAATTAATCTAGCTATGTAGGTTTTTATAATGTGCTTTTGACATGGCTTTGTATGGGATTTGGTATGGTACCTGTCATAAAAATGTAGTACAAAATGTTTCAAATTAATAATTTAAGTCCTGGTTCCAAAGTTACTTAAGAACATGCCTAGCTTTAAGCCACTGACGTCAACAGGACTATTTGTGTACTTAAAGTTAGGTACTGGCTTAAGTACCTTACTGAACTGGGGCCTTAACACCAAATCCAGCATTCCTAAATTCTGCTCAGGTAAATATCCAACTTGATTGACCTGAGAGATAAGTTTGCCTTGGTCAATATTACATCTTACAAGAAAAAAATATTGGAACAAAAAGGCAGTACATATATTATTCCACACATTCTCAATGCCTTCATCAGATATATCTGGACATCTTTCCAATCTATTAGTAAGCAGAATATATGTTCAAATTGTTTTCTAAGTATAAGGCCAAATTTTCCCCAACATAAAACACCCACTTCATGCCAGAGCTGACTCTAATCCATGAGCTTCACAACACCCCTGTGAAGTAGGGAATTCCGCTATTTCCATTTTATAGATAGGAAACTGAAGCATGGAGCACACCAATGGCAGAGCCAGAAGTAGAGCCTGGGCATTTCTGGCTTCCAGCTCTTTGTTCAGTACACTTGTCTGTATCTTGTGTCCATACGTCTAATGGTTGTGAATGTCAAAGGTGCCTTTCATTTTAAATTAACATTCTAAGAGGGAGATTCACTGAGTATTTTCAGAAATCCTACTACCATTGGCCTAGCATCACTGTGGCTCCCCTCGTGTACAGGAGTGCTAAAGTAGCAGAACTGCAGGCAAGGGCTAGACCTTTCAGGGAGTCAGATGCCCAGTCAGGGCCAGCCTTATGGAAAATGTTGCCACCTATCCCCCTAGCCCCCACTGGCTCCCCATTACCCCCAGGCCCCACCATTGCCCCGAGCGCCATTCCACGGTCTCACATCCCAGGCAAGCCCAGATCCTTGCCTCTTGACCATGGTGTCCCCCTGATCACAGCACCCTGAGTAGTCACCCATGTCATCCACCATAAGGCCAGTCCTGTGCCCACTCTATGTGTGACAAACTCCACTGAAGGGAAAGAGCCAACCCAGGTCCACCTGGGCCTAAGTAACTGCTTACATAGCTGGAAGGCAGTTAAATTAGTAAGGCACACCTGGGCCTGATAAAAGGCTTAGGAGAGCTCAGCTGAAATATAAGTTGTGAAGGCATTTTCAGTGGACGAGAAGGGAAGCTCTGCAGGAGGGGAGGTCCTAGGGAGCCTGAACTAGGTAAAAGCTCTCCAGCCAGGGAGGCCTGGGACAGGCCCTGAACAAGCAGGAGAAAGTTGGCAGAGTTCTCCAGGCAGCAGAACAGCCTGAGGCCATACAGCAAAAGGCGCTGCTGCTGCTAGAACCCTGAGATGCTTGTTTTGAGAGTCTTAAGTATGATCTGTGCTCTGAGGTAAGAGCCTTTAAACCCTTGTATAATGGCTTCTTTCAGAAGGCTTGACTAGAGGGAGCGAGAGCACTTTAATGTAGTGTTTGGCTCCTTGAGCAGGCTGTGTACCTCATTGAGGGAGAAACTGAGGCAGGCCACATTAAAGCTGTACTTGGCTGCAAGGGAGCGCTTGGAAGGCTTATGTGCCCTTCTACAAGGCAGATCCCCAGTGGTGTCAACTGACATAACTTCAAGACACCAGCCAAGCCTCTGTCCCAAGTGTGTTAACCACCATGTCCTCCAGCCTTCCTTAGAGCAGATCTAGATGACATGGTAGTAAATTGAGTCACCTGTATTCTAATGATAACAGGTACCTAACAGAACCAATGGGAGTTACCCATCTGCTATCCTTCTCTGTAATTTTGAAAGGGAACAATGATTGATTTTCCCCCCCCCTTCCTTGCAACTGCTCAATTTCTGCAAAATATAAATAAAAAGTCTTTTTTTTTAATTCTCCATGTTGAAAGGCCCCTGCCTTTCAAATGCAGTTATATAAGTGACATGCTTTGATGGCCATTTCTTTTCCCACTTCCATATGTTCCTGAATCTGACTCAGTTTTAGTCATTTCAAAAGAAAAAATGTTTCCACTTTTCTTTGCAATAGGCAGAAATTAGCTACAGTGAAGGTGCACTTTGAAAAGCCCCTTGTGATAAGTGACGTGGGTCTGGAGCTGTGAAAAGTCTCTTAATCCAAAATAGGACTCCAAGGCCTTGCTTGCTGTGAGGTGTGTGACTTCACCCTGGGCTAGACAGAAATAGGGTATGTCTAAACTCCAATAATAGCCCCCCAGGACAGCCACGGCTGGCCCGAGTCAGCTGATGCAGACTCGTGGGGCTCAGGTGACATGGCTATCAGACTGCTGTGCAGGGCTGACAAGAGGGGGGGAAGCCAGTACAAATTACCAGGGCCTGGCAGTTCGGAAGGGGGCCCGGCTTCCCCCCGCCCCTCTCGTCAGCCCTGTTTAGCTGGTCCGCCCTTGCTGGGGGGCCCAAAAAATCTTTTTCACCAGGGTCCAAACCCGCTCTCGGCAGCCCTGTTGCTGTGTAGATGTTCGAGATGAAGCCCAGGCTCTGAAACCCTGCCAGGCTCCAGCTCGAACCCAAACATCTAGGCTGCTATTTTTAGCCCTTTCAACCTGAGTCAGCAAAGCCGGGCTCTGAGACTTGGTGCCGTGGGTGTTTTATTGCAGTGTAGACATGGCTGTAAAGGCCAGGCTTGGGCTCAGTTAGCCACACCCACTGCACCGGTGTTGGGTTTGGTCTTTAAAAGGGGAAAGTCCAGCAGCTGAGGCTGGAGAGGGGGAAGAGTGCAGACAGGCTGCTTCTGCTAGGGACAAGCAGCTTGCTGGGAGGCGAGGAATCCTATGGAGAGCATGGCTGGCCAGAGTTCATTGCCGAAAGGCAGGCTTAAGCCAGGAAGGCAGCAACTGAACCCAAACTGTCTGAATGAGAGCATGGAGCCAGGGAAAATGACTGGCACTTATGTGCAGAAAAAGAGATTGGAGGTAGAGCCTAGCGGGGAGGAAGACTTCTTTGTTTTGTATTTTTGGGGGACTTTGCTTTGAAAGACTCTTTTACCCTGGAAGGGGTGGGAGCTTTTAGATCACATGGCTGGAGGATTACGCTGATATTATGGCTGGAGGAGCTCCAGCACACTGGGGGTGGAGACACTGACACAATATGGTGCAGGACCACCTTGTACCACAAGGAGGTGCTCAAGGGTTGCACCCTGTCATACTTGTACTGAGGGTTTTGGCCCATTCCAGCCTCTGTGTAGCTGCTCTGATGCCTGCCTCTAGGGTAGGCCATTATGCATAACGATTTACCCCAGTACACCTTTCTCCAAGTAGAGATCAGTTCCACCGCAGCCTAAAAGCATTAGGCTTTTCAGGCCAGTTTTCCAAAGGCATTTAGGTGTCTCAAGATGCAAAGAGGTGCTTAGTCAGATTTTTAAAAGCATCTAAACAAGTTAGGTGCCCAGTGTCAGTCAGGGTAACTGCATCTGTATTTCTGCTCTGTGGTCCCTCCAGGGCACCCACTCTCCTGGTTCCTTAGCAGTCACCTCTCTTGGGCAAAGAGACCCATGTCTCTCTCCCTCCCTCCTGACCAGGTATATTCCAGCTATTTCTAAGCAAGCACATTTATTCTTAAGGTGAAAGCACTACGGAGAAACCCGATTAAAACTCAAAGTTCCTATAAGCATTCTAATAGCTTACCAGAGATCACCCTAGTCCTTCCAACCCTTCCCAGGAAGGGGTGGGTACTGTCCATTTGCTGGATCAGAAAGAAGGCCCTGAGTCAGTTTAAACTCAGGGTTTTGGGGATAAATAGTCTTTCTTTGTCTGTTAGTCTCTGGAGTATCCAGTTTGAACAAGTCTACATGAACCGCTCCATGTGGTGGTACCTCTTTGGAGGTGTTACAACTGAGTGAATTTGCCTAATTCCCTCTCCCCCACCTCCACTGTTCTTAGTTCTGGAAGTAATGTAGGCTGGAGAGGGGGAATGCTCCCCCAGGGCATTCCATACAATCCCTGACTCTCACTGATATCTAAACTTAATACAGTGAGATCTCCCAAAGAGGGTGATTTCCTGCAATATATCTCACTCCCAGCTCCAGTGGGAGTTGGGTGCCTAACTTCCTTAGTTCCCCAGAGTTAAACACGATGCCGTCTGTAGGGTTTCCAACTTTCTGATTGCAGAAAACTGAACACCCCAAAGTCCTGCCCCTTCTCCGAGGCCCTGCCCCTGATCACTCCATCCCCCGTCCCTCCATCACTTGCTCTCCCCCACCCTTGCTCACTCGCTCATTTTCACTGGGCTGGGGCAGGGGGTTGAGGTGCAGGAGAAGGTGAGGCTGCGGCTGAGGGGTTCAAAGTGTGGGAGGGGTCTCCAGGCTGGGGCAGGGGGTTGAGGTGGGGAGGGTGAGGGCTCAACCTGGGGGTGTGAGCTCTGGGGTGGGGCCAGGGATGAGGGGTTTGGGGTGCAGGATGGGGCTCTGGATTGCAGGGTGGGGCTGAGGTTCAGAGTGCAGGAGGAGGTTCTGAGCTGGGGCAGGGAGTTGGGGCACAGGAGAGGGTGTGGGCTCCGGGCTGCGCTGACCTCAGATGGCTCCCGGGAAGCAGCCGGCATGTCCCTCTGGCTCCTAGGTGCAGGGGCAGCCAGCGCTCGGGGCGGGGGCAGCATGTGGAACCCCCCTGACAATCCCTGCACCTAGGAGCTGAAGGGACATGCCGGCTGCTTCCGGGAGCCGCGTGGAGCTGGCCACTGCAGCCAACCGGACTTTTAGCGGCCCGGTCAGTAGTGCTGACAGTAGCCGCCAGGGTCCCTTTTCAACCGTGCATTCCAGTCAAAAAACAGACACCTGGCAACCCTACTCTCTGGGGCAGAGGCTGAGCCATCCTTTCTCTGTTCAGTGGCTAGCACATGGTGTGGGTTTGAAGTTATTTAAAGCACTTTGACTCCCATTTTAACACTGATTAATTCAGCTCCTCAATGCCCCCATCAGGATTGTTACTGTGCCTGTCTTACACGTGGGCAAACCAAAGCACAAAGATTAAATGACTTGCCCCAAGATCACACAGGAAGCTAGTGTCAGAGCTAAAGTTGGAACACAGGATTGGTTAAGCCATAGTCCATGCTCCCTTGTTGCAGCTGGTCTATGAAGACAGGGTGACTGCCACTCCCTCTGGAATGGGGTTGACATGGAATCAGTGGAGTATGAGTCATAAATCATTTCTAATACAGAGGCCACTGATTTCAACTGGACTTCTTTTTTTTTTTTTTTTTTTTAAATGTCAGCTAGGACAAAGGTTCTCAACCTGGATGTTCTGACTGTCTTGCCCTTCACATCTTGGGAAATGGGAGAGTGGTCCCAGCTTTCTCTTGGCTAGGTGGGTCTGGGCTTTGCAGGGATCACAGCCTGGGAAAGACTGAGTACAGAACCGCAGGCTTTGCTGCTTTTGCATGATGAGATGGCTGTAACCAGCCTCCTGAATGCGGCTGACTTCTCTTCCCCCTTAGCAGCCTGCGCTGGTGCACAGATTTCAGAAGCATCTGCCCCTTTCCTGCTTACGCCAATCTGCTTCAGATTCCTCAGAATACAAATTCTTAAAACTGATTAATCATTTTAATAAGATCAGGAACATAATCTCCCCCAGGAGCCTAAATCGTCTTAATTTCCCAGGAAGCCACTCGCTTTCCTGCCCTCTCGGTCTCCTCAGTGGTAGTAATTATGCTTGCTCTGCAAAACAGCTCTTTCCTCCAGATTTGTTTTAAATGAATTAATTTGCAGCTTTTTGTTGAAGAGTTCACAGGGCGCTGGGGCGGCCATGTCTTCTATGCACTAGCTCCAGCTGTTTAATTTCATCTTCAAGGACAACTAATTTCTTCAGCAAGGCCTTTTCCTTCACCTCCTGAGACACACAGGATGGTGTGTGTGCAATAGTCTGACCTCTAGTGCCTTCTGTTTGCTCCAAAGGATACCGGTAACAAAACCTATGGAAACATGAATCTCAAAAAATATATCCAGTGGAAAACATAGTTATAGAGTCAATAACTACCCCATTATCTAAAATGGCTTGGAAATTACATTGCCAATTATCCATAGGCTCATAGCAAGGAGTTCCGCTCTATATGAGCAATTCTGGAGAGTGATCACAGATCTCCATGGGTACAACCCCAATTAACTTCCCTGGGAGCAGGCTCATCATGAATTCTGGTGTGGAATCCATGCAAAACTGAATACACAAGTGATTCTAGCTGGGCAGGTTCTTCCAGATATTGGGCAGCCTCCTGACATCCAGTTCTCTCAACTCAATTTTGGCTGTTATTGGGGAAATGTGTTAATGAGTGTGCCCATAATTTTGCCCACATGTCCAGCTCAAGTTGCCAGGATAAAGTTGGGCAGAAATTGTATATAGAACCTCCTGCTATATTGATCCTCCCACCGTGGAGGGGCCACATCAGCGCCGTATTATTGCCTAGGCCGGCAAATTTGCAGGGGCGGAAGCTCCCCTCCACGCCCCACCCCCCTGCTCCAGCTCATCTCCGCCTCCTCTGCAAGCGTGCCGCCGTGTCCTGTTTCTCTCCCCTCCCTGCGCTTGCGCCGTGAAATAGGGGCAGGGAGGGAGGAGGGGGAACGCCGCGCGCTGGGGAAAGAGGCGGGGCCGGGATCGAGGATTTGGGGAAGGGATCCAATAGGGGAGGGGAGGGGGCGGAGTTGGGGTGGGGACTTTGGGGAGGGGGTTGGAATGGGGGCAGGAGAAGGGCGGAGTCGGGGCGGGGCCAGGGCGGCAATTATTTCCCGGCCTAGGGACGGCAAAATTATTAATCCGCCACTGGGCCCCATGAGGGTAGTGGAGACGTATATAATGGGCTGGGAGTGCAATCCAGCTTCATCAGAAGTTCCTGGTTTAAAGCAGCTGTTAGATAGATAGGGCTGCTGCCCTGCCTTAATGCTAAATAGCTGTAAATAAAAAAAAAAACTTTTTGGAGAGGAGTTAAGGTTTAAAGTTCATGGGCATCCCCCTCACCCCCAAATGACCCATTCTGTACAAAAATGTGATTCCATTTAGAAAACCCCAAACTTTAGAAAGTCTAGAGATAACGGCTTAGGGATTTAGGCTATGTCTTCATGGCCACAAAATGTGTGTTTTTTACAATGCAAGGGGTCTCTCGAATTAATTGTCTTACTGTAAAATCTTAGTGGGGAGAAGGCACTGGTAGTTTTTACTTCCATATGAGGACAACATTCAAGCATTCCCCCATGCCACCAGTTGGGGTTGACCTTGACTAGCGAGCAGCCACATCAAGGTAAATATAACAAGCCCAGATCCTCAGAGGTATTTGGGCATTTGATGGATGTTAAGCAACTAAATACCTTTGAGAACCTGGGCATAGAGTACCTTGTCTCCACTAGGCTCTTACATTGTTAGCTATCTCCCTATAAAAACAGAACCTTTCGGGCATTGCCCTAGTCGGTGCCTCACTGCCATATAACTCCGACTCACCAGCCCCACCCCATTTACAATGCCCACACCCAGGGGCGAAAGTAACTTAAAGGACTTACCAGTATGGTGGAGTCCTGAGCTGGGCGTGACCTCAACCAGAAGAGGCATGGCCTCAACCGGAAGAGGCGGGGCCTTTCAAGATTTAAAGGCCCTGGGGCTCTGGCTGTGGCTGGGAGCCCCAGGGCCTTTAAATCACCCCGGAGCTACCAGCTACAGAGGCGGCTGGGAGCCCTGGGGCTCAGGAGCAAATTAAAGGGCCCGGGGCTCCTGCCGCCGCGGAGCTCTGGGCCCTTTAAATCACCGCGGGAGCCCTGCTGCCGCTACCCCAGGCAGCAGGGCTCGGGCTAGGGCTGGGGTAGTGGAGGCAGGGCTCCGGCAGTGATTTAAAGGGCCTGGGGCTCCCTGCAGCAGCTGGAGCCCTGGGCCCTTTAAATCACCACTGGAGAAGCCGGTCCAGTCCGGCACGATGTACCGGCTCTTGACGGTACGCCGTACCTGACCGAACCAGCTTACTTTCACCTCTGCCCACACCAATTTAGTTTGTTCTCAGAACAATATTTGCATATGCAAAAGTGCAAATAACGAATGAGTTGGAGATGGCCTGAGGCTGACCCCTTAAATAAGAACTGGGATTTTTATAATCTAGTCATTTGCTATATTGACTTTTGTAAATTTTACCCGAAGTCAGTGTTAAATCTGAGTGGGCAATGGGAATGGGGTGGAAGTGAGGAGCTGGAGTTCCCCTGTTCTAGTTTGCTCTAGTATGTCTACACGGCAGTTTAAAACCTGCCACTGGCCTGGGCCAGCTGACTTGGGCTCTGAGGGCTCAGGCTAAAGGGCTGTTTAATTGTGGTGTTGATGTTTGGACTTGGGTTGAATCATGGACTCTAGGACCCTGCGAGGTAGGGGGGTCCCAGAGCTTGGGCTGGAGCTGCAGCCCAAACATCTACACGGCAATTAAACAGCCCCTTAGCCTGAACCTAAGAGCCCAAGTCAGCTGGTATGGGCCAGCTGCAGGTGTCTAATTGCAGTTTAGACGTACCCATAGTTTCAATTAAACTCAGATGAATCAGCCTTAATCAAAACAGGATTTGCTTTGCTAACTTGCCTCTGGACTCTTAATTTCATTTTACTCCAAGCCCAAGAGAACTCTTGGCAGCAGCTCCAATGACCACTGCGAATCCTAGGCTGTGAGATCATTGGCGTAGTGTTGTTTCCTCCACAGTTTAAACAGCTGAACTGGTATTCTACCCAAGGTGGCGCATTTCAGGTTACATCCTGCTGGGTGGCATTTTGGTAAGTCTGCTGCTGAATTATGTTCATTTTTAGTGTCACAGGGGAAGCCCTTACGCTGTCTTCAAAGGCCTCACTTGATACTTCCTGCCATGAGGAGGGAGGTGTGTGTGTGTTTTGTGGTGGGGAAGGGTAGGAGCCTTGGCTCCATATTTCCTACTCACCAGCTGGAGTAGATATCCTTTTCCACAGAGCATCTTATCCTGCCCTGTGTGTACCAGGCTGACTCAACTGTCCTCACCCAGCAGTAGCAGGCCAAGAACTGTGAGTCTCCAGGCCACAATTTGTACTCCAACCTGCTCCCTCGGCAGTCAGCTATAGGCTGCACCTTGTTTGGGGCAGCCTGTAAAATTATATCTAAAGCCCTTAGTATTATTCAGGCAAATCTCTTCCTCCTCCTCCTCCTGTGCACTTTCTTCCTTGCTCTCATGGAAGGTTAATGCTTTCCGTGATTGTTTAGACAAATTCTTGTAAGGATGCCAATAACTCTTTTCTTGTCTCTTGTAATTACTGTCCTATCGTTATCCTTGAGAAAGACCATCTGTTCCTGTTCCATCACCAGTCATCTTCCCATCTTCTTGTCGTGTCAGTTTCCCTGGAGAACAACTCTAATCGTGCTGATGGTGTATTTCCTAAGGTCTCCTGGAAGTTTTCTCTCATTCTTGCATAGTTCGTTATGTTCAATCAGATCAAAGTGGGTGGATGGTCAGGTGGCTAAAGAACTAGCCTGGGACTCAGGAAATCTGTGTTCAGTTCTTGCTTTCTGTGTGACCTTGGACAAGAAGCTTTGGCTGGTGTTTTCACAGAAATCTAAGGGAGTTAGGTGCGTGCTGCTGAAAGTGAATGGGTGTCGGGTGTCAAACACCCTTAGGCAGCTTTGAAAATCTCAGCCTTCATCTCTTTGAGCCTCAATTTCCATCTCTAGAATGGGAATAATAATATTTCTTTGTCTTTGGGGCAGGGATTGCTTCTTACCATGTATTTATACAGGTTTTGCACAATGATGCCTCTAGGCACCACTGCAATACAATAACAAGAATCTCACTGGCGTTGCCTCCTTCCTTTTTATCATGTTTCCTTCAGTTTCTCCAAACACAGGTGATTTAACCAGAAACAAAATTAGGTATGCAAAGAGGTCAGAGACAAAGTGAGTTACAGTGTTTCTGTTTAATTTCTGAAGACCACATTTCAAATCATGCCAGATCACTAGTAGAACTGAGCAGGAAAGTTTCATCTGCACGTCTGCTGACTGCACGGTCACATTATTGCAAAATCCCCACACAATTTGGCAGAGAGAAAGTCTGCTCAGGAGAGGCACTGGCTGAGAATAGCAGACCTGGATGCTGTAGCAAAGGACTGAGGTGCACTGGCATTAGAGAGGTGTTTCCAGGCATGGAGTGTTGTGGGTCAAAATTGTGCTGTTTGTAGATGGCTTGGAAGAGCAGAAAATGCTGCCAAGCGGCATTCTGAGGTGCATTGGCAGAGTTCTGTGAAGGGGAATAGCTAGAATAGGTTCATTGTGTATCCGGATCAAGGAGGCTGAATTGTGTGGTGAGGGTGAGAACTGAAACGGGAGGCTTTGTGGGTCAGGAGCGAGGTGCATTAACAGAGCCATGGGGGGCCCTTGGGACTGCAGTAGCTGCGCTTTTGCAAGTCAATGCATTGACAAAGCTGCATGTGGGAAGCTTCCACAATGCTTGTCCACACAACAGCATGCCTAGCGCTATTAGTCTCTTGCTTTTAATCAACAGCAAATTAATCCCTGGGGCCCTGTTCTCTCGCCGCAGGATACAAGTAACTTTCACTGAAGTCAATAGAAGTTACTTATACCCTGCAGCAGAAGAATTAGGCCCCAGAAACTTGAGACAGCAAGAGAAATGAGATTTATCCTCCATGTTTCAGATTCAACCGCAGCTAGGGCCTGCCGCTCAATATAATTCAAAAATAAATGTAAGTTTATATAAAAAAATCACATTTTATTAGAGGGGAAAATGCAATAAATTTTCTCTCAAAGCTTCCAGCAGCCAAAGATGAAAAGGATCATCATGAAAATCACTGGTATGGAGATAGACTTTCATCTTGCACTAGCAGGCAGCTCATTCATATTTTTAAGGAATCACATAACATTTAAATGATCTGTAAAGGGTAAACATCAAAACTCATTTTTCAGCGTCGATAGTGCCAACATCAAGGGCCAATCTTCAATGCGCTACTGAGCAGAGGAGGTGCATGCTGCACAATGTGGAGAACAAACAATGCTGGTTCAGGCTCATTCTGCTTCTTAGAGCTCATTTCCATACCAACTTTACATCCATGCAAAGAGCGCTCATTGTTTATTCATATCAGAGATCATTCTGCTTAGAACTCCTGTAAAACTCTTTCTGTCCATTTATCAAAATTGTCTATAAAATATCCTTCTCCCTTTTCCATATTTTATCATGAGCCTTTATATGTATATTTATATCTGCCCTTTTTCAGACGAGTCAAGGACACAAATCACCTGAGCATTGGCCATGGGACCTCCCTTGTCTTAGACTCAGGTGTGTTTTTAATTGGCCCACTCTAGCTTTGCTTATTGGGGATTGTGTTTTGATTCACAACAGAACTCTTTCTGGTCTAGAAAAGAGATGTGCTGAGGTGGCAGCGTTTGTGTTTGGATATGGTCTGGATTAGTTTTTGCTCAGGGTTCAAGCTTTGAGGCGATCTTGTGGTTTGGGTTTGGATTCAAAATGGCGGACATCTCACAAGCTCAGCCAATACGAAATCTCATGAGATTTTATGGAGATAGCACTGGGTGTGAGGATAGAAGATCTCGTGGCCAAGACAGCACAAAGACAGCCCCACTAATCATACTGGACCTATCTTCTGCCTCCAACACAGTCTAGGAAGGAACTAGCAGCCCATTTGTGGAACTGAGTAGGAGTTGAGAGGACTGCTCTCATTCCTCCCAGGCAGATCTCAGAAGCTGTGAGGGGCAGCTGTTTCTCCCTGAGAGCACCTGCCTCACAGAAACCCACATCCTTCCTGCTAGTTCCATTTCCCAAGAGAACTAGAGCTGAGATTTCCGCAGATTTTTGATAGATTCCAGTCTAACAATAATATCTGACAAATGTCAGATGAAAAATGATACTTTTCCCTTCTATAGCACCTTGTGAGGATTCCAAAGCACTTTGCAGACATTGATACAGCCTCTCAACATCCTGGGAGCAATACTATCCTTATTGTACCAATAAAGAAACTGAGGCAACAAATAGGAAAGTGCCTGGCTCAAGCCCATGTAGCAAGTCAGTGCCAGAGGTTGGAATAGAAGCCATGGGCCCAGTGACCAGTTCTGTTTGACATGTACAGGAATTTGGGGTGGAGGGTAAAGGCGGCTTTATGCTACTTTGCCATCTACTATAGTTTCTGTCTGGTCTCAGATATAAGTTATAGTAGCAAACAGGCAACTACACCTTTCATCATGGCCTCCATCAGCCCCATGGCTATTCCAACAGCTTCAAACAGCTGGTATGCAGCAATGCTCGAGCCACAGCCTCTTCATGAGAGACTCCCAGGGGGTGAGACAGAGCTGGCTCTGCTGGCTCCATGCCACCTGGGGAAGCCCTGGACACAGAGGGCTTATTTCCCAGTAGTGAGTTCTGTCTGAGTTTACTACCTTTTTACACAGGAGGAGCATAAAGGGGGTGAAGCAGGACTGACAATCAGACCCCTTATCTCCTGGCTCTCACTCTTCTGTGCTTCAACGTCAAGACCTCCTTTCCTCCTTTTGTTAATTTCATTTCATCCAAGAACTCATTTCATTCTGCCCTTTGTACAAGTGTCTGTTTGCCCATCTGTGAGTCTTTGGTAAGACCTTCATGGGCTTTTAACAATCCTTCTGTTCCGCTTCCTACATTTTCCCGTCTCTCTCCTCCCACTCAAGAAGCTCCTAGTTTATTACTTTATAAGAATGGCTTCTACAAATGAACACTTTTTAAAGACATCCAAGCATATATCAGAAACTTTCCAACTACTCCAAGGCTGGAAATAAAATCTACATCTGAAGTCACAGAAGTAATTTTAAGTAGCATTTTAGGTTTAAAGACATGTCCGAGTCAGTGAGGAATGTTTAAGTGTTCAGAAGTTAAGAGGCTCGCTGAGTCTGAAGAAGGGAAATAAAATGTTCCCAGCAGTTACGGATGAATGACTCTCTAGATGTTTGTCCTCTTTTGGAAGCATTTCAAGGTTGCGCTGGCGCTACATGGATATCAGAACATCCAGTAACTGATTTTGTGAATATTGAAGGCAAGGGATCCCTGCAGGGCAGTCTGCAGAAGCTTCTGGAATGAGCTGACACAGCAAAAGAAACTCATACATCAGGGTGTGTGGAAGACTGATTGCAGCGACTGGGACTTGGGCGGTCCAGGCTGGTAGTCAGTGTGATGTTCAGGAAGCCAAGGCCAATGAGCAGGTCAGGAGCCAGCATCAGACAGGAAAGAGGAGCCTAAGCGGAGGGTCAGTGCTGAGCCGGAAACTGAAGAGCCATAGCCCAGGGTTGGAGCGGAAGCATTCAGAAAGTAGGGGAACAAGGCTGAGGGCACGGTTGAAGTCAGGAACTGGAGGCAAGGAAAGGAGTCAGGTAGCTCAGTGGCTCTCAACCTTTCCAGATGACTGCACCCCTTTCAGGAGTCTTATTTGTCTTGTGTACCCCCAAGTTTCAACTCACTTAAAAACTACTTGCTTACAAACTCAGACATAAAAATATAGAAGCGTCACAACCCACTATTACTGAAAAATTGCTGCTCATTTTTACCATATAATTATGAAATAAATGAATTGGAATATAAATATTGTATTTCCATTTTAGTGTATAGCACATAGAGCAGTATAAACAAGTCATTGTCTGTATGAAATTGTAGTTTGTACTGACTTAACTAGTGCTTTTTATGTAGCCTGTTGCAAAACTAGGCAAATATCTAGAGGAGTTAATGTACCCCCTGGAAGATCTCTGCATATCCCCAGAGGTACATGTACCCCTGGTTGAGAACCACTGCGATAGCTGATGGCAGGGTCTGTAGCAGCAGCAAGTAGGGTGACCAGATATCCCGATTTTATAGGGACAGTCCCGATTTTTGGGTCTTTTTCTTATATAGGCTCCTATTACCCCCCACACACACACCCCTGTCCCGATTTTTCACATTTGCTGTCTGGTCACCCTAGCAGCAAGCCAGCATCCACCTTGTGGTATGAACAACTTCCTGCATCTCTTTCTGGCTTAAATAGTGTACCCAGCCCAATCAGGGACTCCGAAGCTCCTCCAATCAGGTCTCTAGAGACTGTACCTTTAGTGGAGCATAAAGCCTTAGGGTTTCTACCTCTCCAGTCACTAATAGAGCCTGAAATGTGACACAAGAGCAGCCTAAAGGCTCAGAAACTAGAAGGCAAGTGAAAGGATCCCCAAATGTATTTTGTTTTTGGCTTTAAAACCATGAGGGTTTTTTAAAATCTCATAGTTTTGGGGTTCCTAATTTTGGGTTGGCAGTAGTAGGAAATCTTTTTTTTTTTTTTTTTTTTAAGAGAGAGAGAGAGAGAGAGATGTGAGATCTAATGAGATGAGCTCAGGTCTGGGGTTTCCCAAGTCCTACTCACAGTCCTGACACTGACGCACTGTGTGATTTTTGATCAAGTCATTTCACTTGTGTCCCAGCTTCCCCCTTGATGAAATTGAGAGATGTGATGGGTGGACCAACCCCACCTTGAACCAGGGCAAGAAGGGGTTAATGGTCTGCCCTGAACACAAGGACAGAAACCAACCCCGCCTTGCAACACCTGCCAGTGCTATCAAATCTAGAGGGAAGGACATGCAGCCAGAAGGAAGGTCCCAGGCTTCAGATCCTTGGAGGTGGGATCTTGGCTGTGAGACAGAGGATTGTTGTGTTAAAAAGTGGGGGTGTCTCAGGCCCAACAAGGGATAGGATATTAATCATAGAAATGCAAGGCTGGAAGGGACCTGGAGAAGTCGCCTAGTCCAGTCCCCTGTGCTGAGGCAGGACCAGGTGAAGCTAGACCATACTCGATTGGTGTTTGTCCAACCTGCTCTTTAAAACCTCCAGTGATGGGGATTCCACAACCTCCTCTGGAAGCCTGTTCCAGAGATTAACTACCTTTAGCGTTAAAAAGGTTTTTCTAATATCGAACCTAGATCTCTCTTGCTGTAGAGTAAGCCCATTATTTCTTGTCCTACCTCCAGTGGCCATGGAGAACAATTGATCACCATCCTCCTTATAACAACCCTTAGCATATTTTAAGACTATTATCTGCTTCCCTCCTAAGTCTTCTTTATTTCAGGACTAAACATGCCCAGTTTTTTTTTTTTTAATATTTCCTCATAGGGCAGGTTTTCTAAACCCTTGATTATTTTTGTTGCTCTCCTGTAGACTCTCTCCAATTTGTCCACATCTTCCCTGAAGTGTGGGGCACATAACTGGACACAGTATGCCAACTGAAACATCACCAGTGCTGAGTAGAGTGAGACAATTACCTCCTGTGTCTTACATATGACACTCCTGTTAATAAATTCCAGAAATATTAGCCTTTTCTACAACTGCATCACACTGTTGAATCTCATTCTATTAGTGATCCACTATAACCCCCAGGTCCTCTTCAGCAGTACTATTGCCTAACCACTTATTCCCCATTTTGTAGTTGTGCATGTCTGATTTTTTCCTTCCTAAGTTAAGATTAAATTCAATAGAGACAAGTGCTAAGTACTTGTTTATTTCAGACCAGTTCTCCAAGTTGTCAAGTTTTGTTCTCTCAAGTGCTTGCAACCCTCCCAGCTTGTGTCCTGAAAATTTTATAAGTATATGCTCCACTTCATTATCCAAATCACAAATGAAAATGTTCAATAGTGCTGGACCCAGAATTGACCCATGCTGGACCCCACTAGATACACCCTTCCAGTTTGTCAGTGAACCATGGATAATCATTCCTTGAGAATGGTCTTTCAACCAGTTGTGCACCTATTTGTTCTAGAAATATCTCATCCACCTCCTCTTCCTGGTTCAACATTAAACAGTTTAAGGGTGATCTGAGACTGTGTGTCAAGTTATTGCTGGCTCACTCCCATTGCAACAACCACCATTACAATCTTTTTAACCTTTTATTAAAGATCAGGGGATGAAAAAGCATTTGGAATGTAAAGGATTAAGTAAGACTTTTTTATTTTAGCAAACGTGTGCCTGCCCACCTCCTAGGATTCCAATAAGGCCTCACTACAAAGTCCAATCCTGTTTTCTTTAAAACAAAACAAGACAAACACAGATAAGTTGATAAATGCAAAGATATGCACATTGAAAAACATAATCCCAACTACACATACAAAATGATGGGATCTAAATTAGCTATTACCACTCAAGAAAGAGATCTTGGAATCACTGTGGATAGTTCTCTGAAAACATCAGCTCAAAGTGCAGCGGCAGTCACAAAAGCAAACAGAATGTTAGGAACCATTAGGAAAAGAATAGATAAGACAGAAAATATCATAATGCCACTAATGAATCCATGTTATGCCCACACTTTGAATACTGCATGCACTTCTGGTAGCCCCATCTCAAGAAAGATGTATTTGCATTGGAAAAGGTACAGAGAAGGGCAACAAAAATTATTAGAGGTATGGAACAACTTCCATACGAGGACAGATTAAAAAGATGGGGACTGTTCAGCTTGGAAAAGAGACAAGTAAGGGGGTATCTGATAGAAGTCTATAAAATCATGACTTGTTGTGGAGAAAGCAAATAAGGAAGTGTTATTTACTCCTTCATATAACTGAAGAACCAGGTATCACCCAATGAAATTAATAGGCAGCAGATTTAAAACAAACATAAGGAAGGACTGTGGAACTTATTGCCAGGGGATGTTATGAAGGCCAAAAATATAACCGGGTTTTTAAAATAATTGGATTAATTCAGGGACGATGGGTCCACCAATGGCTATTAGCCAGGATGGGCAGGGACGCAATCCCATGCTCTGGGTGTCCCTCATCTCTGACAGCCAGAAGCTGGGAGTGGACAACAGGGATGGATCATTTGATAACTGCCCTGTTCTGTTCATTCCCTCTGAAGCATCTGGCATTGGCTACTGTCAGAAGACAGAATACTGGGCTAGATGGACCATTGGTGTGATCCAATATGACTGTTCATATGTTCTTGAGAGGAGAGAAAAGAATAGCAAAGAGAGAAAATGCTGTGTCCCTCTGTGATGCTGACATTTGCTTGCTCATGGTCTGATCAGTCACTTTGAGAGCTGGCTGTGTAGCTGCCTTTCTAGTCATGGGCTCACAGCAGGGTTGCAAAAGATGGACTAGTCTTGCTGGCTCACCCAGATACTTATTACAGAGAAGGCAAAAGGGGAGAGAAAGGAAAATATGGTGGGGGAGGAAAGTGACACATGAGAGAGTGTGACAGCAGGACCCCAAGGCTCACATCCCAGGTGATGCTCAGAATTTAGCAGAAGCTGGTGGTGGTGTCATTGCCTCCTTCTCTCTGGGCCAGTCTAGTCAAGTTGCCTTCCGAGATCAGCACGATGAAGGCCAAGCATGTCATGGTGAATCCCCAGGTCCTAGGAGACAGTGGGGGTGGCAGCCATGATGGTAAAGCTCATCCTGCCTGTCTATGTGTCCCCACTTCTCCTTTAGTGACCCCCAAATACACAATGTCCAGGAAGGGGCATCAGCATCATCCTATCAACATGGGTGATTTCAACTATAAACATTTTCTCCTATTTCTAAATTCGCTCAGGGTCTTGCCACCTCAATCTACGACTCTACCTGCAGTCTTGCAGACCCCTTATGCTACTTCTTGTAACCTGACCAATCCAGTCTGTTCCAGTCTTTGTCCCCAGCTGTTGCTGACTTTTACAAATGATTTTATGTAACAGGCTGCGACATTATTGACATGAACTGTAACGGTATATATCATTGTTGCAACCACTGTTATATATTTACAGCAAATATTGTACAGAGGTTGTTGAGTGAGGTGTCTATGAAAAGGTTATTATTTGCTGGTTATGATTATGCTATCTGTGTGCATATATCATTTTTGTATTTGAAATTATTAATATTGTCTATGTACTTGTTGTATCTCAATATGTTTAATTCTAAGTAGCACCAGTAAAGCATTTGGCCAGCTTATTGAGAAGGGACTCTTCAGATTAAGTGCCCAATCAAAAAACACTTAACTGACAATTGACCTTGGGAGACTCCAATCCACATAAGAAGTCTTCCTGGGAACGTTCAAGATAGCATGTGAGCAATGGATGCTCTCCCTGTAAAGAACCGAGTCATGCATAGACATATGACTTGCCCATGTCGCTCCAAACTCCATCTTGTTGCTATAATTTTGCGCAGGAGAACAAAGGGGTTTCCACCCACAAGAGAGAGAATATAAAAGGAAACCCCTGGAAACCCCTCCATTTTGTCTTCAATCCTGTTTCTTACCTCTGAAGGAACGTTGCTACAAACTGAAGCTCTGAACAAAGGACTGAATGACCCATCCAAGCTGTGGATGTACTCCAGAGACTTGATTTGAGCCTGCAGTTTATCCCATCGCTGCTACAAGCCTGAACCAAGAACTTTGCCATTACTGTATGTAATTGATTTCCATTTAACCAATTTTAACTCTCATCTATATTTTTCTTTTTATGAGTAAACCTTTAGATTTTAGATTCTGAAGGATTGGCAACAGTGTGATTTGTGGGTAAGATCTGACTGGCATATTGACCTGAGTCTGGGGCTTGGTCCTTTGGGATTGGGAGAACATTTTTTCTTTTACTGGGGTATTGTTTTTTGTAACCATTCATCCCCATAAGAAGTGGCTGCTGGTGGTGATACTGGGAAGCTGAAGGGACAGAGGGAATTGCTTGTATGACTTCTGGTTAGCCAGTGGGGTAAAACCGAAGTCCTCTCTGTTTGGCTGGTTTGGTGTGTGCCTTAGTAATAAAGGACACCCAGCTTTGGGCTGTGACTGCCCCGCTCTAAGCAATTGTCCTGAATTGATACTCTCAGTTGTGTCCCACCAGAGAACGCATCGTTACACAAGCTAATTTGGACTTTTGTTACCTGGAACAACCAAGGGTCCATCTGCATTGCAGTTGGGAGGTGTAATTCCCAGATTGGGTAGATGTACATGCGCTAGTACCTAAAAATAGCAGTGTGGCTGCGGTGGCTCTGGCTGGCTGCCAGAGTATGCACCTTGGGGGTTGGACAGGGTTGTATTTGGGTGGCTAGCCTTTGCCGACGCCCATGCCACCACAGCTGCACGGCTATTTTTAGGCACTAGCCAAATCAAAGCTAGTCCTGTACATCTACCCGAGGGGGGAATTACACCTCCCTGATGCTGCACAGATGTACTCGTAGAGTACAGGCATCTGCACAACAGGACCTACTGGATGAGGAACCCTAGGAGCAACCAAGTGTGAGGAGACGACTTGCACTGGGTCTGTCTTCTTATTTGCATAATAAGTTGAACCCCAGGAAGGGGCTGTGTTTTGGCTATGTATAGCACGTGTTGAGTTACTGTTGAGCAGTGAACTGATGGCTGGTCCCACCCTGCTCCAAAACACTTTTCTACATTAAAGGGTGCTCTGAGGATTAAATCATGTTTGTAAATTTCTTTGAAGGAGGAAAGTGCTGAATAATAATAAATAAGTTTCATTTCATGAAGACGTCCATATAAATAAAGATCTAAACAAATGTTACTGCAAAGGCCCCAGAAATCCTGTAACTCTATGTTCAAGTTTCTAATGTGGGGATGCAATTCTGTGGAGTAAGTATCTGAGCAGGTGGGATGGTTTAAAGCTATGATTTGTTAGGTGCTGGAGTAGCTTCCTCGCTCATAAGGGGCGAAGCCATCAGCGAGTCATACAAGTTGCCCTTAAGGAGTGCCAGCATATGCTTTATACTGCCACACGCATGCTCATATGTTCTGCTGATGCCACATATTGTAGAAAACATTTTTTTACAGTTCGGAAAGCTTCCCTAGTATGTGGCCTAGGTGACTGTGTACAGGTCCCAACGTGGCAGAGGAGTTTATACTAACACATTTTCAAAAAAAAATCTAAACATTTTACGGAAAACTTACTTAAAAAATCATGTCACAGTTTTAAGGTCCAATATCTAGCAAGTTGCCATGGCTAGAAATGGATGCCGGATATCGCTGGAGAGCCTAGGAAACCAGTTCTGCACAGAAGAGAGATTTTTGAGCTCTAAGGGTTGCAACTTGTAAGGAGCTCAGTGGCCCAACCTAATCTGCATATATTTACATAAACATCATATTAGTTAGCATTTCCCTTGCAATGCTCATACGTTGGCATAATTGCAAGATATTTTACTAAACTAAAGCCATCTCTTTTTGTTTTCGTTTCCCTTTCTTAATTTCCACCTGTCATGTTCCTCCTCCCGTATCTACTCTTTCCCTTCCGTTGTTTTCATCTTCTTTTTCTGTTCCCCTCCTCTCCACTCCTGATCCCTTATTACTGGGCTAGTATAGACAAGACATGTAAGATATGGTGGCTGTGGGGTAGCTGCTCAGGGATTTAGGTTGTTAGAAATTAGCTCTGGGAGAGATGGATGTAAAATAGTTTGACTTAGATAAATAAATAGAGGTGTTTATTCCATGTTTAGCATGGCTACATCTGTGCTGTAATTATGGATCTATTAAATTGATGGGTATAATTAAGAAGGAATCATTTATTCTGTAATTTCTTATTTGTCCATTCACAAAGTGTGATTTTTTTCAAGTTTATTCACACTCATTAGGCATCATTTGCCAGCAGTTCATTGCAGGGAGCGTAGCGTCACTATTGACAATCAAGCTGATTTGATTGGGCACAAATCAGATGAGATATTTCTGTTCCTGGGAAGAGGTTTTCTGTGCTAATACCTGTGACTACAAATTCCAAATTCACTTTTTGTGGATATTCTTCCAGTATAGACTAGAACATTTTTTCTTCTTTGGACCTTGATCCAAAGCCACTGAAGGCAATGGAAAGATTCCCATTAACTTCAATGGCTGTGGATGAGGCCCCTGATATATAGTCCTGGCTCTATACTTATTTGCTATAAACTCATTCATACAAATCAAGCACAAAAGCAGCATGACTCCAGCGACAACATGTGGGAAAATGTGTGTTTGGTTTTTTTAAAGGGGCAATGTGTCTTTAAAAATCAGTTTAATCAAATCAGGGACCATAAACATTAAAATAAATTCATCTATAATTATATGGTTATTGCCCAATGTAGCTATAGAACAGAGTTAAGGTTGGTTGGGTGCCTTACCTGTACATGTCCATATCTTAAAATGCTTAGGATTAATTTATGTTTAACCTTAATTTTGAGTTACTATTAAGTGCATGCTATTTTTATTAGCAAGGTGTCTCTCTGAAGGATGCCCCAGAGTAGGAGGGGAACATCTTAAGTGTGTTGTGAATATTTGCTCAAACAAAAGATTGCATTTGCTTTGGCTGCGTTTGTGACGTTGTGTTCATTTTCCATGGAATGAGTTTGCTGGCAGGAATATTAATAGAAATGACACTGACAGGATGCTGTTAGCAGCTACAAAGAGCCCTTTGGAGGCCACCACACTGGTCACTTAGATCATGTAGAAAACCAGCTGTGGTTAGCGTAGGAGGGAGTTGGGTGGCTTGATTGGGTTTGGAAGGGCAGAAGGGATCAATTACACCTGTAGGGAGCCAGATAAACTAAGGAGGTGATTAGCTCATCAGCTGGAAAAGCCAAGGAAGAAAGCAAGCAGTGTAAAAGGCTGGCCCTGGGGCCTCCATCCACCTGCTGCTATACTGCATTGTACCTGAAACATATGGAAGAAACAATATTAATACATTTATTGAAAATACCCTGGTGGACTGTTTGCTATATAATTCACCAGGCGGGCTTACTAGTCAGGTTTTCCAGGGTTTGAAGGGGATTCACAGATATAGCTTAAGGCCCCGATCCAGTACAGAGAACCATGATTTTAATGGGGGTCCATGCAGAACCCCATTGAAATCGTGGCCCCAAAGATGGATTGAGAACCAAGTGAATATCAGAGAATATTTATGGAAAGTCAGATTTGAACTCAAAGGTCTTTGCAGTGGGTACCAGATTCTAAGCGTGATGCGCATCCAAACAGGGGAAGAGAATTGGTATCATCAGACCTCTGTGTCCAATCCAAATTAACCAGCACAGCTCAAATTTCCAATTTGGGACACTGACTATTCACGGTGAACATCTACAGCCCAAGAATTATTAGTGGAAATTATTCAGTGAATAATTCTGGAAAAGAAAGAAATTTGAGAAACTTCAGTACTTGTGGGCAATTCAGAGAAAAAAAGAATTCACTGAATAAGTTGCTCCCTATGAGTTAGTTATTTCAGCAAAGGATGAGCCAACTATGTGGGAAGTTATGAACATTTAAAATCAGCAGTTGGAACTTTAATCTTGTCCCCCCTCAGACACCTAATTCAGTTTTGGTTTAGATAATTTCAAAATTAGTGGGATTTGGAACATTGGCCTGGAGTGGCAAACTGCGGCCAGTGGGAGCCACGATTGGCCGAACCTGTGGACGCGGCAGGTAAACAAACCAGCCAGGCCCGCCAGGGCCTTTCCCTGAACAAGCGGCGGACCACCTTTGAGAACCACTGTCCTAGTGAGATGGAAGGGGGTTTTTCATTCCAGCCCCTCACACACTGAATTGTGGATTCCTAGCTGGATTCACACAGCTCTAACATCCAGCCCAACCACAAACCACATATCTACTCCATCTGGACTTTAGTGAAGTATTTGATACGGTACCACATGGGAAATGGTTCGTGAAACTGGAGAAGATTGGGGTCTGGTCTACAGACCTATATCGGTATAACTACGTTGCTCAGAGATGTAAAATCCACACACCAGAGCGACATAGTTATACCAACCTAACCCCCCCGTGTAAACAGCACTATGCCAGCAGGAGAGCTTCTCCCACTGACAGAGCTACCACGTCTTAGAAAGGTGGATTAACTAAGACAATGGGAGAGCTCTCTCCTGTTGCCTTAGAGCGTCTTCATTAAAGCTCTACAGTAGCACAGCTCAGCTGCATCGGTGCAGCTGGGCCAATGCAGCGTTTTAAGTGTACTGTTGCCCGGAAACTAGTACAGGAATTGTAAGTATTGAACTGGCTAAAGGGGAGGCAGCAATTGCCTGTGCCAGAAGGAGAATGATCACATTGGAGGGAGGTTACTAGTGGTATTCCTCAAGGATCTATCTTGGGACCCATCTCGTTTAATATTTTCATTAAGGCCCTTGGCACAAAATGTAGGCGTGCACTAATTTGCTCATGAC
This sequence comes from Malaclemys terrapin pileata, assembly GCF_027887155.1. Classification (NCBI taxonomy): domain Eukaryota; kingdom Metazoa; phylum Chordata; order Testudines; family Emydidae; genus Malaclemys; species Malaclemys terrapin. Next base: position 33,919,489 of record NC_071512.1, on the reverse strand, counting down.
ACAAAGTTGGGAGGCATCATCAATGCAGAGTCAGCGGTGGCTCCAGGTATCAGTGCAGCAAGCGCGTGCCTGGAGCGGCAAGCCGCGGGGGGTGCCCTGCCAGTCCCTGCAAGGGCAGTAGTCAGGCAGCCTTCGGCGGCATGCCTGAGGAAGGTCCGCTGGTCCCACGAATTCGGCGGCAATTTGGCGGCGGATACGCCGAAGCCGCGGGACTGGCGGACCTCCCGCAGGCATGCCGCCGAATCCACGGGACCGGGGACCTCCAGCAGGCAGGCTGCCGAAGGCTGCCTGCCTGCTGTGCTTGGGGTGGCAAAAAAGCTAGAGCCGCCCTTGTGCAGAGGAAGACCAGAATGTGATACCGGAAGCCTTGAGGACTGGAGTGATAGAAATGGGATGCAATGTAATAATATGAAGTGGAAGGTCATGCACTTAGGGACTAATAAGAATTTCTACTGTAAGTTGGGGGCTCATGGGTTGGAAAGAACAGAAAAGGAGAAAGACCTGGGAGTATTAGTTGGTCATAGGATGACTATGAGCCACAGTGCGATGCAGCCGTGAAAAAGGCAAACAAGATCCTAGGATATATTGGGAGAGGTATTTCCAGTAGAGCTAGGGAAGTATTAATGCCATTGGACAAGGCACTGGTAAAATCCCATCTGGAATACTGTGTACAATTCTGGTTACCATATTCAGGAAAGATGAATTCAAACTGGCACAGGCACAGAGAAGAGCTACTAGGATGATCAAGGGAATAGGGAGCCTGTCTTATGAAAGGAAGAGCTCGGCTGTTTAGCCTAGTAAAATGCAGGCAGAGGGGATTTGATCGTCTGTAAATACATCCGGGGTGAACACCAGAGAGTCAGAAGAGCTACTGAAGCTAAAGGAAAGCATTGGCACAAGAACAAATAGGGAGAAACTGGCGATGAATAAATGTAGGGTGGAAATTATAAGAAGGATTCTGATAATCAGAGGACTGTGGCTCTGGGACAACCTCTGAATGGAAGAAGTGGAGATGAACAGCCTAACTGGTTCTAAGATGGAGCCTGATATGTTTATGACTGGGCTGATATGATGGGGTTGCCTGCGCTAGCAGCGGACTGGACAAGATGACCCACGAGGGCTCTTCCAGTCCTATGTCCTGTAATCACCATAAGGCCAGTTCCCCATGACATTTCCCCCTGCATTTTGCAAATCCAAGAGAGCCTGATAACCCCAAACAAGCACGTGGATGCTTATGCAAACCAAATGTTCAGTGCTATGTCCATTGTGCCCTACAGCTGCTTTACCTGTTTCTCTGCACACAGCGGCTGCAGTTCAAGCAGAGATCAAAAGCCTGTGGGGATCAGTGCACCTTTAATTAATGTCAATTTCATGGAAAATACAGTGTATCCAAAAACACCCTGCTAAGAGATGAGGATCTCCTCTTCTTTTAATCACATGCATCAAGATTTATTGAGACATCCGAGTTGAATTACTGGAGCACTGAGAGACTATCACAAATCTATAGATTTTTATGTGTTGGGTAATGTATTTCTGATGGAATTTTGAGACTAAAAAGAACAATGTCATTAGCCATGGATTCTTCAGGGCACAACTGCTTTCTCCTAAAGAGGAAAAAATTGAAGTATATTTAAAAAAAAATGAAAATAGATATTTGTATCAACAATCAACGAGGATCACGTTTGTGTGTTAAACAACCACCTTGAAATTGGCCTGCCTCAAAGGACTAAGCAATTGCCAGCTACCTTAGCATGAATGATTTATGACATTCATGAACTTGGCAACTACATCAGATTTCCTAAACCTGGCAGCAAACACTGCCTGCATATTAAGTGAAGATTTATGATTTATAAAACTCACCTCATTATGCGGAGGTACATGAATTGTCTTATGTGCGCAGTCTATAACTCCCCGGACAGATGAAAAGGCAGCTATGTCACACAATTTATGCATTCTTGCTGCTGAAGTTTGGGAGGAAAAACCAGACAAAAATCACTAGTTCTCAAAAGAATATCTTTAATCATTTTGGGTTGAAATATGTAGTTTTAATGGCTAAAATTGTACAGTATCTCAGAGGATGGGGGAAACTGCAAAGGTTAATGGCTAAGGTCACTTGAATCACTGTACTAAACTATGGCCACATTTTGAAAGGCACAGTAATAGACAGCTTCCTAAATGACTCCCTGGAAATAACAAGAGCTTTGTCAGTCTAATTCTCTTTATTTTCTGCCCACTTTTGTGTGCCTTGTGCTATTTTTCATCAGCAAACTCAGCCGGATTCCAGACTTGGTGACATGATCTTCTGAGAAGAAGACTGCATGCAGGGAACCTTTCATGGCACTAATTCAAAGTGGCTATAAAAGAAAACATTGTACTTAAAGCAGCATGTAATTAATCCATGGAACTCACTTCCACAGGTGGTTGTTGAAGCAAATAACTCCAACTTGCTTTAAAAATGGATTTTGCTCATCTTGAGCAAGACTAGAGTAGTGACGTTAACGAGGTTGAAAATTCAAAGGGTTATCAAGGAGGCAGCAAGGCCCAGTGGGGAGAGCCCTGGAGTAGAAGTCAGGACAATGCATTTTATGCCACTGATTTGCTGGGAGACCCTTGATGAGTCAGAGTCTTTTGCCTTGGTTTCCTCATCTGTAAAGATGGAGATAATGCTACTAACCCCTTAGCTAAGAATTGCTATTTAAGAATTCTCTGGGTGTAAGTTGATTGCTGGCTGGACTCAAGAATAAATCTATCAACTTCCTCCTAAAAAAACAAGAAGGAGTATGGTGGCACCTTAAAGACTAACAGATTTATTTGGGCATAAACTTTCGTGGGTAAAAACCTCACTTCTTCAGATGCATAGAGTGAAAATTACAGTAACTTTCTGTAACTTTCACTCTATGCATCTGAAGAAGTGAGGTTTTTACTCACGAAAGCTTATGCCCAAATAAATCTGTTAGTCTTTAAGGTGCCACCAGACTCTTTCTTGTTTTTGTAGATACAGACTAACCCGGCTACCCCTGATACTTAACTTCCTCCTAGTTGCACAAGTGTCCAAGTGTAGATGGATTTTCACCTCCCTCTGAAGCACCTGCTATAGGCCACTGCCCAAAGCAGAACAGCTGACTAGATGAACAAATGGGGTGTTCAGGTCTGGCAACTCCCATGTTTGCCTCTAGGCTAGTGTCCATTGGTCTAAAGCAGGCCGGGGGGGGGGGGGGGGGGTTAGACGGACTGCAGCACCGCATGAGGTGAAGGAAAACTATTGGAAGGAGAGAAGTTCTTCTGCCTTGCCCCAAGTTAGATGACCACACAACCAGAGGCAGATGCACTTGAACAGCTGCCACCTCTGTCCACACTGTGTCTATATTTTCTGTACCTCAGGCGCAATTGGTCTTGCCTACATTGGAGGTGACGATTCTGGATGCTTGAGGCGTCTGACTCAGAAACAGCAGCAAGGTGTTAATGACAGAAGGAGCTTAGGGGAAGAATGCAAAGTCCTTCCCCTCCCTTTTCTCCTTGCTGGAGCCATTCTCCTCTTGATTTAAGTGATTTGATCTGAGACGCAGTACAGTGCACAATCTTGGCGCAGGACTCCAATGCCTCTGAAGCCAGTAGTGCATTTGTTAACTACACCCAGGGATTTCGGTTACTCCGAGCCTACCGAAAAGAGGGGAACTTGCATGGACACACCCACACCCGTGCAAATCTCGTATGCAGATAGTCTGCACTGGTACAAAATGGGCCTGATGCCCAAATAGTTACCGGGGTAAGCTGCAAGCCTCATTTTGCACTGGTGCAGTGTGTCTGCATTAAGGGTTTACACAGGTGTAGCTACGCTAGTACAAATTTCCCTCTCAGAGACAGGCCCTTTAACAAAAAGTAGAATGTATAGGATGCTGCAGAATGCAGCAAAAACTGGGGCGAGACCCTAAAATCATGTTGCTTTTTTTTTTTTTTTTGCATAATGCCCCATTTTGTCCAATTGCACTCAGAGAAGGTAATGGGGGGTGGGGGGAAGTTGGCAGTGTGAACCGGCTGAGTCCTTAGCCCATCCTCAGCAGAACACACAGACTCTGAGTTAATGTCCCAACTTACCTACTCCTCAGGTGCTGGCTTTATTGGTAACTGAAAAGCAGTCATACAACCTACACAGCAGCTTGACAGCTCTTTGCGTTTCCCTCCAGTGCCTCCTCTGTCACCATCCTAAGAGCCACACTGACACTTCCACCTGCTGGATGAGCTGTCTGGACTCCCACTGCCAGCATCACTCCGCCGTAGTTACCCTGAATCTCAGTGCAAGAGTCAGCATGAGCCTGGCGTGACTCTACAGTCACTCTACACTGGGCCATGCTACCCTATTACAGGGAAGTTTTTCTATTTGGATTTCAGTGAAGCAGCAGCCCCAGTGCATGCAGGGCTGCTGGCGGGGAGCGGGGGGTTGTCTGACTTTCTCCCGCCTCTCTACATCATGTCACAATTGGGGCTCATTAAACTCCACAAGCTGCTTGATTGTGCCTTACGCCCTGCCCCCCTGCACTGGGAGATCCAGGAAGCTCTAGTGGCACTTCAGGGAGATCCAGAGACTTGCTGTGCTCCCCTGAGTTGTTGCAGCTACTTCCATCCCCTCTCAGGGGATGCAGCACACACTCCCCTCGGAGGGGCAGCTAGCTTTCCTGGCACACACTGGGGTGTGGACCCTGCCTCCTTCCTGCTGCATTGGGATGACCAGCACCACTCGCCTCCCTCAGCCATGGCACTTGGGCGAGACTGTGCTTGTGGTCAGCTCTGCGGAGGGATGTAAGACGTGGAAATCTCTTTGTTTGCTCCCTCCCCGCCTGGGTGGCCACATAGGCACAGGGCACCATATAGCCCATAGCAGGTGCCCATGGAGCATGATCAGATGCAATTTTTCAAACCCTTTTAACTTCTTTAATAGCCTCCCTCCCACACACACACACACACACACAAAAATGTAGGGCCCAATCCTGTGAGTTGCTGAGCTGAAGTATTCAGCATGTCAGAAGATCAGGCTGTGAGTGTCCTCAGCTCCCCCTGAAATCAATGGGAGTTGAGGATTCTCAGTGACTTGAAAGAAGCATTCAGCTCTGGCAGGACTGGCTCATATCTGTGATCTAGAATCATGCCACAAATTCTCACCAGCCTGAGTGGGAGTTTTGTGTGAGTAAGGAGTGGAGAACACCGCTCTGAGCTGGGCACGATTGCTGCGCAGGTAGGAGGTGCCGTGTAGCACATCCGAATATTGTGGTGGTTTGGTGTTTATGAAAAAACACTTCACTATTGATTTTTCTATGACACAAAATTGCAGAGAAGAGGATCTGAAATTCTGATCTCTTTTTCTCCCCCATCCTCTCAGCACCAGGGTGGCTGAAAATGAGTGTTTGTTCTTTTTATGCCTAAACCAGTTTTTTTTTTTCACCATTCTAAATTTAAACCTTCCTTTTCAATGTACATGCATCTGTCACAGGGCTGAGCTCACTATAAACTGCCACAATCGTTTGTATCAATTGCAAAAACAAGCAGTTCAGTATAAGGACTCGGTGTGTCATTCGCAGGCTGACTCAGAATGTCACTCAGTGTATCCAGGCAGCAGCCATCCTGGCTTGACACACAGACTCAAGTGGATCATTCTAGCCAGTTTGAAGTATAAATTCAAATTGGCTGGGGTAAAAGTGTTCAGATACCCTGGTGATGGGCACAGCGTCAGAACCTGAACAGAATAATAAATAATAATCGCAATATAGCATTTTTCAGCAGCAGATCTCAAAGCACTTTACAAAAGAGCTCAGAATCATTATCCCCCTTTTACATATGGGGAAACTGAGGCACAGAGGCAAAGGGACTGGCGCACTAGTGCTGTCATATGGACATAAAACTGGCCAAGGGTGCAAACAAAGAGTATTGATCGAGTGCAGGGTATTGAGAGGGTAGGGGAAGTGCCTCATGGATTACTGCAGGGATTGGTGTTAGGTCAGGACTCATTTGGAAGAAGGAATAAACAGCCCACTGTGTTCATGATGGGACATTGGGGCATGTTTCAAACTCTGGTGCGAACAGCAAGGCCAGACAGGTTAGAAGTATGGGCAGAAAATAAGAGAATGAGATAGAGCACAGAGAAATGCAGGCTAGTTCATCTGGAAGATAACCATTCAAACCGCATTTAATCCCAGGGCAAAATGTGGAGAGCAGCAAGGCTGAGTGAGAGCCAGGGGTGATCCAGGACAGCAAGTAGATCTGAGATTGGAATAGCACATGGCAGTAGTTCTCAAACTTTTTTTTTCGCAGCCCACTTGAAAATTGCTGAGGGTCTCGGCCAGGGCCGGCTCCAGGGTTTTTGCCGCCCCAAGCGGCGGAAGAAAAAAAAAAAAATGCCGCGATCGGCGGCAGCTCCACCGCACCGCTTTCTTCTTCGGCGGTGGGTCCTTCCCTCCGAGAGGGACCGAGGGACCCGCCGCCGAGTAAGAGCCCAACTTGCCGCCCCTTCCCCTTGGCCTCCCCAAGCACCTGCTTGCTGAGCTGGTGCCTGGAGCCAGCCCTGGTCTCGGCGGATCATTTAATGATCTTTCCAAATGTTGTTTGTACCGTTAGCTAACTATTGTAAAGCACTTTGGATAAAAGCACTTTATAAAAATACCTTAATAATAATTAATGTTTTTTTGTTCTACAAATAAAAGCACACAACTCATTTTAATATCAGTAGTCTTACCTTTCTAATGTGATGGATGTGCCCTCTCTCCCCCGCCAGGGCTGGGAAGGGGCGGTCTTTCCCTCTCTCCCCCCACCTGGCGAGCTGGGGTTGGGAAGGAGAGGGGGTCTCTCCCAGGCAGCTGCAACCCTGGAGCTGGGGAAAGTCGCCTCTTTCTCTGGCCGCCGCAGCTCTGCATGTCCCAAATTCCCCCACCTCCTTGCCTCACTCCACTGCCCCCTCCCACCTACCCCTTATTCTCCCCAAGGCCACCACCTTACCTTACATGTGAGTCTTCTCCAGCGTCCAGGCACCTAATTAGTGCCTGCACGGTTCCACTAATTAGGTGGGTGGCCCTTCATTTTCTTGTGTGCGGCCGCTCAAGCACTCACCTTAGAGGGAACTATCTGTGGATCACCTGAATGGAGCTCGCAGACCACTGGTGGTCCACGGACCACAGTTTGAGAATCTCTGGCATATGGCAATTGAAAAAGCTAATGCGATTTTGGCATACCCAGAGGCCTCAAGTTACAGAGCAGGGAGCAGATATTGTTGCTCCGTGAGGGCTCTGTCTGACAAGGTGCTGAGCACTGTGCAGCCTTTGGTTTCCTGGCAGTAGATGAATTTCACAGGGTTTTTATGGGGCCTTAATAGTGATTTATCAGCATCATCTTCCTTGGCTACTGTCAGCTTTTTACACAGCGGAACATGCCGTGTACAGTAGCACAAATCTTCTGACAAACGTATATTCATCCTGAGCAGCACAAACTGGAGGTGTCAGCGAGATGGCCATGTGGGCCTATACTATAGCAATGCCACCAGCAATACTTGCACCAGTGGGGCAACATGGGCCCAATCCTACCCCCACTGAAGTCAGTGGCAGAGCTCCCCTGGGTTACAGTGCAGTGGGGTTCAGAGCTGTTGTCTTACTCATCTGCTTCAAAACATGAGCTCGTGTTTCCGTAACAGTGACAGTGCTCTCGGGAAGCCAGCCAAGTCCCAGGCTATTTAGGGCTTTATGGATGCTAACTGAATTGCACCCAGAAGCAGACTGAGCCAATGAAGAGCATCTTTGTTTTGTGCTCATGTACTCATGCCAGTCTCCCCCCTTAAAAAGGCACATGGCTGAAGTTTGCACGTATGCACCAAGCATAGGACATTGCAGGAATCCAGCCATGGATCTGGGGAATGCAGGAGCACCAATCTATCCACTTTGGGTATTTATCTGGCCCCCATTACAGTAAAAATTGTGAAGTGCTCAGAAACTAATGTACTTCTCCTCACACCACGCCATGAGGCAGGGCAGTGCTGGTATTCCCGTTGTACAGATGGGGAACTGAGGCACAGGTAGGGCTAAGTGACTTGCCCGAGGTCACCCAGGAGGTTTGTGGCAGAGCAGATAACTTAACCCAGATTAATATATACCAGGGTAATGCTCCAACCTCTGCATCATCCCTCCGCTGATTTTTAAAGCCCCAAGATTGCAAATCATTCAGACAAAGGGTCGATGTGCCTTCTCACTGGAGGGAGACCTCATAGGCCACATGGATTTTTGAAGTTATACTAGTAACAGGGGCAGGCAAACTTTTTGGCCTGAGTTTCCAAAATTGTATGGCAGGCCGGTTAGGGGAGGCTGTGCCTCCCCAAACAGCCAAGCGTGTCCCCCCCCCCGGACTTCTGCCCCATCCACACACACACCCCATTCCCTGTCCCCTGACGGCCCCCTGGGACTCTTGCCCCATCCAACCCACACTGTTCCCTGTCCTCTGACAAGCCCCGGACCCCCTGCCTCCCCATCCAATCCCCCTCCCTTCCTGACTGCCACCCTGGGGCCCCTGTCCCATCCAACCACCCCTTCTCCCTGTCCCCTGACCGCCCCCGGAACCCCTGCCCCTGACTGCCCCCTGCCGCCCCATCCAACCCCCACTCCTTCCTGACTGCCCCCCGGGGATCCCTTCCCCCATTCAAGCCCCTGTTCCCTGCCCTCTGACCGCCCTGACCCCCACCCCCTAAGCACCACCCCGAACTCCCCTGCCCTATCCAATCCCCCCTGCTCCATGCCCCCAGCCCCTTACCGTGCTGCCTGGAGCACCAGTGGCTGGCGGGGCTAGAGCCGCACCACCCAGAGCAGCAGGACAGACAGCCACGCTGCCCAGCTGGAGCCAGCCACGCCACCGCGCAGCACGGAGCACCAGGTCAGGCCGCAGCTCTGCAGCTTTGCTGCCCCAGGAGCTCGCAGCCCCACTGCCCAGAGCATTGCGCCTGCGGCGGGGCAAGCTGAGGCTGCGGGGAAGGGGGAACAGTGGGGGAGGGGCCGGGGGCGAGCCTCCCAGGGCAGGAGCTCAGGGGCTGGGCAGGAGGGTCCCGCAGCCCGGATATGGCCCGCAGGCCATAGTTTGCCTCTGCCTTACAGGATCTAGATGGGCTCATAATTCTATTTTATTTCTACCTCCACTGTAGCCCACTATTTTATATGTGTTAGTTTTAGTTGTAGTAGTTTATGACACAGGATATTGATTCTTTATTATGCCAGGTAAGTGTTTCCCGATTGAAGTTAAATTCCTCATTCTCAGAATCCCTGATAATATTTGCTGAGCATTTTGTAAGACCAGTAATAATCTTGGACCTCGCCACTGTGTAGATATCAACTCACCCAAGTGCTCACTACTGGGTCAAAAAGGACATGTCTCCAGAAGAAGTCATTTTGTTGCTTAAAAGAGGTAAAACAATTCCATGGATGTACCCTTGTCTTGCCAGGGTCAGTTCCTTAGTGGAAGGTGAAAAACACTTCTAGTCCAAGCCTAGGTCTTCCCTTTCCTGGAGCTGTCTGGTTGGTCTCTCCCACTCCAAGATGGTCTGATTCCACCACCTTTATTCACTGAGCAGTGCCATACTTCTCAGGTGACCCCATTGATTTTAATAGAGTAAAGGTAGCAGAGTTTTGGCTCAGAGCAGACAGACAGATTGGTTTGGGGGGAAAATACAGACCTAAGTATAGTCTGTCTTTTGCATAGGGAGTCCTAGTCAGGCTCTCCCACTCAGGAGGTTTGTTGATTGAGCCTTGTCCTCTCTCCTCAGGGACATCACCCATCTCACAAGCACTTGTATTCCCTTGACCAGCTGCTTCTAGATAAGGATGACCCACTCACCATCTCTGATGCCTGACTTCTCCTGTGTGTCCTGTCCAGGGCCGGCTCTAGGCACCAGGAAAACAAGCTCGTGCTTGGGGCGGCACATTTTTAGGGGCGGCATGGCCGGCGCCAGAATGCCGCCCCTAAAAATGTGCCTCGGCCGCCCTAGCTCACCTCCGCTGCTGCTGCCACTGCGCGCGAAACAACTGATTCGCGCGCCACTACTCGCCCTCCCTCCCAGGCTCTCAAACCTGGGAGGGAGGGGGAGCAGCGGCGCGCGAATCAGCTGTTTCGCGCACCGCGGCGGCTTGGGGTCTCCCCCTCCCTCCCAGGCTCTCAAACCTGGGAGGGAGGGGGAGATCCCGAGCGGCCGTTTGGGCGCCTGGGAGGGAGGGGGAGAAGCGGCGACCGCGCCGCGGTCACTCGGAGTCTCCCCCTCCCTCCCAGGTTTGAGAGCCTGGGAGGGAGGGGGAGACTCCGAGTGGCCGCGGCGTGACGCCGCTTCTCCCCTTCCCTCCCTCCTTCCTAGGCTTGAGAGCCTGGGGGGAGGAGGCAGGGCTGGGGATTTGGGGAAGGGCCGGGGGTGGGGTAATTAAATAAGGGTGGGGCAGCCAAAATTGTTTTTGCTTTGGGCGGCAAAAATCCTAGAGCCGGCCCTGGTCCTGTCTGGTTATTAACTCCAGCTGGACTGTCCTCTTTCCACACTTGACCCTTCAGGAGGCCTTGCATGATGGATTTAGGTACTTGGGCCAGATCCTTAGTCAGTGTAAATCGGTGTAATTCCCTTGAAGTCAAGGGAGCTATGCTGCTTTAGACCAGCTGAAGATTTGGCCTTCATTTCCAGCACAGACCACTAACCTTTCTGCCTTGGCTTTGTGTGGGCTTTGAACAGACACAAATATTTACTTTGAGTTAAATGTGCTGTTGCATGGACTTCATGTTCCACTTTAAATGTACAAGAGATTGTGGCTTAATTGTAAATCTTACCCAGTCAGAGCTCCCACCTGTGGACTGATGGACTCAGGCTAGGTTGGCCCCATCCTTTACCTGTGTCTTCTTTAACCTGAACATGTAAACAACTAGCCTTCTTGGAACATGGCTCTTTGTACGGAGATCACACCTTCACTGAACTGAACTAGGCTTTCTGGAACCTCCCTCTGTTGGTGGTTTTCTTTTTTTATCTGTGAAAAGCTTCAGAGCAGAGAAACAATCTACAGAATGTATAAAGGAGAGGTTCTCATTTGTAACATGCTAATTGCCTTCATTATTCTGGTTCCTGGAGGTGCCTCACATACCTATCACAACAGCTGCGATTGTGCAAGGGTGAAATGTGGTTTGCTGCTTCCCACTGTGGTCTGCATCTTTAGCACAAGTGACAAGTCACTGACACTTAAATAGTAGGAAGGATTTTTTTGTGAGCTGCTAACAGACTCTAAAGCAGCTCTAAAGATTTTTGTCTACTTGTTCTGTTGTTTCCATATGACTTTCTAGTCTCCCTCTAGGCCATGATCAAGTAATAAAATTCACATCCACGTAGCTAATAAAATGTACCTTGGTAATTGTCAGTGAGGATCCCAGCTGCACTAGATTCTAGTATCAGTTGTGCTGAGGTAAATTTGGAGTAACTCTTGAAGTCAGTGGGGTTACCCAAGTGATGAGCATGGTACAATTGTCTCCCATCTATGAGCTGAACACCCATACCGAATCAATTTATACAGCCACTCCTGTCCTCCGCCAAATAACTTCTGAAGACTCCCATCCCCTTTGATGCCCATGGTAAAGTGCCTAATGATAATGGCTAGGCAAGTGTCCTGTCAGTGATTCCTTAACCTCTCTTACTCCCTTAACAAAGATCAACATACCACCTATGAACCCCATATGTCATCTTGATCTTCCCAACTCTTCTCCCTGCCACCTCTTGGTTGTTTTCTACGCCCACCTGTTGTGTCTTGTTTCCGTTCAGGCCCCGATCCAGCAAACTACTCAAGAACATTGTAATGGGGCATGACTCACGACTGCAGCACCTCCTGCTGGCCATCCTGGGAATTAGCTCTCATTTCACCAGAGCACTCTTATCTACTGGTGTCTCATCCGTCATCACTCTCGCCTCCCCCTCTAGGACCCATGTTGCTCCCCAGACTGCAGTGTCCTGTCCTGGACACAGCCCTCTGGCTATGCCCCACTCAGTTCTCTCCCCCATTCCAGGGGACCCAACAGTCCTAGTCCAGCCGCTTGCCTCGGTGGCTGTGACACTCTGTATCTTGGGGAAACACCCTGCACCCCAATGTTCCTCCTGATAATATGATTGTGTGGTATCCAATGTAAAGTTTGTCATGTTGGGTGTCTTCAGAAGGCTCATGATGCACTGAGTATTGTTGTTATAGTAATGTTATAGGTTGTAATTTCATGTATATAGTTATGAAATTGAAAATGTGTCCTCATGGCTTAAAACAAGCCCAGGCAAAGCTCTCCAGGAACAGAGGGGCAGTTCACACCTCATCAGGGCACGTATGGGACAAACCCAGCCCAGCCTCACAGGAACAAAGGACACTGGCGTAGGCAGCAACAAAGGATCTGTTGGACTTTCAAGTGAGTCAGTCAGGGACTATGATGAGGTATTGCTCACCTGACCCTGAAGGGGGGGCAAAGCCAAGAGAGAAGAAAGAACATGATAAAAGGAAGAGACGTTTGCCATGCTCTTCCTCTCTCTTCCACCTCTATATATAGACATCACTACTAAGCGACTGAAGCGCTGATCAAAGGGGAGAGCCTGGCTGAAGGGCAACCAGCCAGCCTGTGGTGAGAAGCATCTAAGTTTGTAAGGGCACTGAAAGTGTTAAGATCAGCTTAGAATGCATTTTGATTTCATTTGACCAAATCCGACTTATTGTGTTTTGACTTATAATCACTTAAAATCTATCTTTTGTAGTTAATAAATCTGTTTGTTTATTCTACCTGGAGCAGTGTGTTGGGTTTGAAGCATGTCAGAGACTCCCCTTGGGATAACAAGCCTGGTGCATATCAATTTCTTTGTTAAATTGACAAACTCATATAAGCTTGCAGCATCCAGTAGGCATAACTGGACACTGCAAGACAGAGGTTCCTAGGATTGTCTGGGACCAGAGATATTGGCTAGTGTCATTTGGTTGCACAATCCAAGAAGCTTACGTGCTAGAGGCTGTGTGTAAACAGCCTAGGAGTGGGGGTTCTCACAGCAGAGCAGGGTAAGGCTGGCTTCCAGAGTCAAGGATTGGAGTGACCTAGCAGATCACCAGTCCAGATAGCACCAGGGGAATGTCACAGTGGCAAACTGCAGTCTTTGGTCTAGCCACTCACCTCAGTGGCAAACTGCAGTCCATGCATTGGCCATTCACCTCAGTGAAAAGTGGAGGGGCGGGGGGGAGAGACCCAGGCCTGTCCGCTACTCCAGGTCCCAGCCCAGGGACCCTATAGCCAGCAGGCACATACTGCCCCTTCTCCTACTCCACCACCTGTTTCCCTGGGCCACTTCCCCACAGCCCTAGTACTTTCTCCTCCCTTGTATCAGGACCTCAGGCTGACAGCTGTCAGGCTGGAACTCCCTCTTGCTCCCCCTGATCCTGCCTAGCACTGCTCTGTCCATGCTGCTATCCCTTTCAACCCTCCTACAGGGCAGCCGCAGCCCCTGCCCCTGCCCCTTCCCCCCCTGCCTAAAGAAGAGACTGCTTCTGAGCTGCTCAGCAGCCCTTCTTATATGGGCCAGCCTGGCCCTGATTAGCTGCTCCACTAAGTCTTCTCCCTATTGGCTGGCTCAATAAGCCCTCTTCCAATTGGTTGGGTTCTGCACAGCCTCCCCAAGGCTGTTTTAACCCTTTTTCTGCCTGTGCACAGCTGGGATCCTCATTGACAATTACCAAGGTACAAGTGCAGCCGCCCCACCACACATTCTTAACTTTAAGCACATGAATATTCCCATTGACTTGAATATCTGTTGCTTATTATGGGCCTGTACACTGTAACAATAACACAGAGCAGAATTTGGCTCCTAATATTCTCCATTTGGGCTCTTGAATTCTAGATATAGCTTGACTCCATGTTATGTTTGATCAGCCAGTGCCTTTTCTATTGGACCTAATTTCTGTGTGTAGGAAAGCGACTGGGGTATAGCTGACTCCAAAGGCTGCTCTTCCAGACCCTTTCGTAGTAGGACATATCAGCAATGCATGTACAAAATACACCTAGGAACCGGAGAGCAGCAGCTGCCTTAGAGTCACTGCAGACAGGAACTAATTACTGTGGAGAAGCTAACGCACAGCTCCCTGCAGAACTTGTCACATTTGTCTACGGATTTAAGTTGCCTTGGCAATGACAGATGTTTTATAACATACTAATTTCACTGAAGATTGCATGTAACCTTTTTGCACGCTGCCAGTTACGGAGGAATCTGCTTAAGACAACTGCAGGTTGAACTAACAAGACTTTTCCCCAAACAAATTGAAACTGACTTAAACCGTATCAAAAATCAATTAGGACCCAATGCTGTCCCCATTGAAGTCAATGAAAGTTTTGCTATTAACTTCAATGGGAGCAGGACACAACCCTATGGCAGGATATTTTTGTGTTGTCTCTCCCTCATCTTTGCACTAGCTGACTAGATCATTTCAAGGCTAGAATGCTGAGTGGCTCTGGAATAATTTGGTCCTGAAATGTTGCGAAGTGTCTTCACTAACCATACCAACTAGCATAAAACTGGTTAATTGTATCTGCACACACGACTCCCTCTTACCATTTCAATGGCACTGCATTGTGGGTACCCATCCCACAGGTCCCCGCATAGCTCCTTAAAGAGGGGTTTGTGAGAGAACCTAATGTGGGTCCAGAAAGGTATTCTGGGAGACTGAGTCAATGTCGCAGAATCCTCAGGGAGTCACACCATTGTTTATGATGATGAAACACACCCTACCAGCCCTCTTCTCTTCCTCATGGCCCCTCCTCACACCAGCACCCTTCCCTAGAAAGGCTCAGATCCAGGAAACTGCAAATATAGGGCCCAATCCTGCAAGGCACTGAGCATCCTCCATACCCTGAGAACTCAATGGGAGTTGAGAGCACTGGGCATCTTTCAAGAGTTGTTCGGCATCTTGCAGGATTCAGGTTCAGAGTGACTGAGTGGTGAGGGGAAGGTCACATTGTCTGTCAGGAAGTGTCTGTTTCATTTATTTTGCTACCTTGTGGGGAGGACAAAAGTTAATAGGCATCACAGCACAAAACTGTTTTAAGGAGGTACTTGGAGGAGGAGAGATGGATAGGATCCATGGCAGACAAGGTCAGGGAGGGAATCACATAGATAAAGATTCGGCAGGAGAATGGACCAGGTCTGAGTAGGAACTGCATGGAAGAAGGGTTGGAGAGGAGAACAGGGCAAGGAAAGAAAAGAGTCAGTAGAATAGCATCAGTGGTGCAAAAGGGAGTGTAAAGAGGCAGGGGAAAAGAGAATCCAGTAAGTTAATTCAGGGCATATTGAATTAACACAAAAGATCTTGCACTTAGTGTGGTGAAAGATGGATGTGTGACATTTCAGCAATGGTTCTTTAGATCATCCACTGGGCTTTGAGTCCAGCTGCATCCCAGGCCTGCGCAAGGCCACATCTGGAAATTGTAAATGGGGGCACTGACTTTTCAGGAGTATGCTCCCTAGCTAAAATCAACTAGATTCTGAAATATTAAACCACCAACATTCCAAGGGCACTGTACCCAGAGCTGCTGCAGGAAACTTCAGCCTCTTACCCCTGCAGTGACATGGAGGAAATGTTTAGGCGCTGAGTTCAGCTACTCAAGAGAGCTGCTTTTTTCATTTGTTCTTACAACATCCTTGTGGAGTACTGAATTGAATTGGCCGCTGCTTTGTTGATAGCGGCCTGTACAGTTAGTGCAACTGAGCCAAGAATTAGAGGCTCATTTTCGGCAGGATTGGATGGACGTTCTATCGTTGACTCTGTAAATGAAAAGAAAACAGGGGGGATTGTTGCAGACAATGCTTCAGGACAGCTCCCTCTGAGAGCACTTTTGCTTTAATTGCAGCCTTGCCAATACTTGCAAGTTATTTGTCAGTAATTTGAATTAAGTTGTCTTTCTCATACTGCTCATAATTCACAAGAACAGTCTGAAAGAGATGCAACTTTAGCATGGCACTCTGCTGCCCCCGTCTGGTAACGTGACAGAGCAGCACCCACAGACACGCTTACATGGGTATATTGTTTGTACTTCCAACTCGTTTATCTATTTATCTGAACACAGCCCCCTCTCCCTCCAATAGATTCAGATCCTACAGAATGCAGGGTTTCAATAGCTGAAAATTGTTCCCTGCCTTTCTTGCTGTGACGATCAGCTTCTGAACGTGACCTAAGGTAGTGTTTGTTGTCTTACAGAGACTGAAACAAAAGCTTTTAGAGTAGTGTGAACTGCACTTGTTCATATCTACTATGTACTAATGGGAAAGCCTGTGCAAAGATATGTGGAAATTGGGGGTAACAAAATGCACAAGAGGCAGAGTTGGGAAATAAATGGTTAAGAGCAAGACTGGGAGTTGGAACCTCTGGGTCCCATGCTAAGTTCCAACATTGACTAACAACCCCCCAACCTGAAGCAAATACTCACCAGCAACTACACACCACACCACAGAAACACCAACCCAGGAACCTATCCCTGTAGCAAACCTCGTTGCCTACTCTGTCCCCATATCTACTCTGGCAACAGCATCAGAGGACCCAACCACATCAGCCACACCATCAGGGGCTCATTCACCTGCACATCCACTAATGTCATATATGCCATCATGTGCCAGCAATGCCCCTCTGCCATGTAC
Organism: Malaclemys terrapin pileata; assembly: GCF_027887155.1. Lineage (NCBI taxonomy): Eukaryota > Metazoa > Chordata > Testudines > Emydidae > Malaclemys > Malaclemys terrapin. Next base: position 33,902,811 of record NC_071512.1, on the reverse strand, counting down.
ATTGGCCAAACCGGACAGTCCCTCCGCAAAAGAATAAATGGACACAAATCGGACATCAGGAATGGTAACATACACAAGCCAGTAAGTGAACACTTCAATCTCCCTGGTCATTCTATCACAGATTTAAAAGTCACTGTCATTGAACAAAAAAACTTCAGAAACAGACTTCAAAGAGAAACAGCAGAACTAAAATTCATTTGCAAATTCAACACCATTAATCTGGGCTTGAATAGGGATTGGGAGTGGCTGGCTCACTACAGAAGCAGCTTTTCCTCTCCTGGAATTGACACCTCCTCATCTATTATTGGGAGTGGACTACATCCACCCTGATTGAATTGGCCTTGTCAACACTGGTTCGCCACTTGTGAAGTAACTCCCTGCTCTCCATGTGTCTGTATATAACGCCTGCATCTGTAGCTTTCACTCTATGCATCCGAAGAAGTGAGGTTTTTACTCACGAAAGCTTATGCCCAAATAAATCTGTTAGTCTTTAAGGTGCCACCAGACTCTTTGTTGTTTTTGTAGATACAGACTAACACGGCTACCCCCTGATACTTGACCCAGGGCAATCACATGGGCCAAAATTTTGAAAAGTAGCCGGAGATTTTGTGTGCCTCACTTTTGGGTGCCCAGTCTGAGACATCTTGGGCCCAATTTTGAGAATACTGAGCAACTAGAATCTCCATTGACTGCATCTGGGCTCAGCAACTCAGAAAAGCAGGCCCCAAGTGGCTGAGGTTGGGCAGGGGTCATTTTTGAAAATGCTGATGTGAAACACAGAGCATGCTGCACCCATGTGTGGAGGCAGGGCAGGTTAACAGGATCAGCATGCCTGCTGCAGCACACGGAGAGACCTCTCTTCAGGGCAGTGTGGCCCCCGCACCCAGGGAGCAGCCTCCTGGCTTTAAGGGCTCTATAGCCAGCGCTGCCCATGGGCGTGCCACGCTGGGCCAGGCACCCATAAGGCCAATGTCCTGCATGGAACAAACAGGACAAGGGAGTCAGGGCAGGAGGGACCCGCCCTGCTGTGCGCAGGCGTGACCTTGTGTCACAGCCCTGTACTGCCAGCAGCGAGTGGGGAGCCGAGCCGCCTATTCCTGCGCGGGGAAGCTGTGCCTGCGGAGCTATACCCGCCGGGCTTTTCCCCCAAGGCCCCGGCCCCCGCCGGGGCTGGTTTCCCACATCCCTAGCGGCTCAGTAGCACAAATCTGCCAGCCACCGCTGGGAGCAGAGCACACGTGGTCCCTCGGCAGCCTTCCGACTGCGCATGATCAGTAAGGCGTCGGCAACAGCCACCTCCCTTCGGCTCATCTGCGCATGAGCCATGCAGACTTCCCTAAGCAGACAACGCATGCGCTCTTGCCTCTAACCGGCGCAAGCGTAGTGTGCAGTCGCCCTGACGCAAGGCCGCTGCAATTTCCCAGTTCTTCATCCCGTCCGACCTTGAGTACGCAGTGCCCGTCAGGACCCCAGCTGCCCTTCACAGTGCCTGTGTGGAACTCCCCCGGGGTGCCAGCGCTTCACAGGAGGCTTGTCGGCCGCAGCGCGGGATCGGGTAGCGCGCGCGGGGAGGTGCTGCGCGGAGCCGCCGCATAGTCTCCGCTGCGGCGCGGGGCGCTGAGGCGTTGCTGCGGGGTCAGGCTTTTGCAGCAGCCAGCCCCGTCGGGGTGAGCTGACCCGGCCCACGTGGGTGGAGGTTTCCAGAAGAGCTGCTGCGCAGTCCCCATTCTCCTCTCCGCGTGAGTCTCCAGCCCGCCACACCCGGACCATGCTGAGCGCCAGCCGCACCGCCGCCCGCCTCCACCTGCTGCCCTGCCGGGGCACCGCTCCCAGCCCCGGCCTCGCTCAGGTGCGGATCCGAGTCCGTGGGGGGCTGGTGTGGCGCCCCCCCCCGCGCGTTATTTGGGGGAGGTGGGAAGCGATGGGGCAGGCGTGGGGGGCGGCACCCTCGGGGTGCGGGGTGTAGGGAGGCCGAGGGTGGGGGAGGGGTGCAGGAGCCGGCCTCCTCTGGTGCTGGCGGGGGGTACCTGTATAAGGCGCCCCCCCGGGGGTCACGGCCGGGCTCTGCCGGCGAGTTGCGCGGTGGGGCTCCGAGACGGAGGGAGGGGGTGCCTAGGCCGGGGGCCGATGGCTGGCGGAGGCCCTGGGGCTGGCAGCCCTGTGCTGAGCTCCGGGGCGAGTCCAGGGCCAGCATCGTGCGGGGTTGTGTAACTCTCCAACTTGGATCGGTGGCTGCCCCGAGGCCACTTGGCGCAAGTCTTTTAATCTCGGTCTCGTTCCCTGTCCGTCCCGGCCGGCCTGTACTGCTGGCGGATGAGTTCATGGGTCCGTTAGGTGCTGAGAGGTTAATGATGAGGGAGCACCAGAGAACCGGGGCAGCTGGAAATGGGGAGGGCGCTTTTGGAATCTGGGCGTTTAAAATGGATTTAACTATAAGAGCAAGAGATTTCTGATTTTAACACCCAGACTGGTGAATGGGAATATCTAATAAAGGTGGCTCAACACAGAGTCATTGGTACTTAGGGGCGGGGGCTCTTCCTTTGACCTTCATTGTCAGCATGTGTTGACAGAGTTTAGTGCCAGAGTTCAGCTATACTACTGTGTGGCTTTCAGCTAATCGAAGTACCTGTTCTAGGAACTGTTTTTAAAAGTAAACAGCTTTGTGTCTTATTTGTTTGCTCCCTCAAAACTGCAAAAATTAGTAGAGAATCTTTAGTTAAGGAGCATTTGTTAGTTGGTATTGCTGACAGACAAGAAAGAGATTTTTAAAGGTAACTTGGGGGATTTGAAACGGAAAGACTCCCCTTGGTTTTAATGGGAGTTGTATCTGGCCCTGTAATGAGAATCTTAAATTGGCTAAGCATTTCTACTTCCCTGTGGTAAATAACCATTTGCCTCATCTGTAAAATGGGCATAATATTTAAGTAGTTCAAGGATAATGGAGATCGTATTGCAAGACCCTTTCAATGCTGAACAGTAACCTAGTTTCTGAACTCCCTGGTCTGTGTACAGAGAGGTACTCTGTCACGGTCTCAGGATGCTTTACAGTGGCATAGCTATGGTGCTTCCCTCACTGACAGAAAAACCACTTTCATCAATGTAGTTAATCCTCCTCTCCAAGAGGTGATCACTAGGTCAACAGAAAAATCCTTCAATTGACCTAGCCATGTCTACACTGGGCATTGGGTCACCCTAACTGCAGTGTGCAGGGTGTGACATTAGTTACATAATGTAGCTAGGTTGATCTAATTTTTAAGTGTAGACCAGGCTTCAGCCATTACTCTCTCCTTTCTGTCTCCTGCCTTTCCTCTTCTCACTCATCCCCAGGTCAAAGTGTATGCTAAGCAGGAGGGGTTTGTAGTCTCTGACGTATTAACAAAGCAGTATTTTCTTCTCATGACAGGATTTTATTTGTCCTAAGATGTGTTATGAGGTTACAAACTCAAAAACACTGATGTGTTTCATCCAGCATCTCTTAAACCTAGTTGAAAGAATGAAACTCTGAAGCACTGTCATCTAGTCTACCCCTTGAGGAAATTTCAAGAAACTTGTTTAATGTTTATCTGCTGCTGCCTGTGTCATGCTAAAGGTTCAGCTTTACGCGTTGCAGCAATTGCAACAACTTTAACTTGTGCATGTTCATAGCAAGAATCTTCTATACTAGCAACTTGCTCAGCTCGGATAATATGGGTCTTAAAATGTTCACATTTCATATAAACAACAAATAATAAAACTTAAGGTAAATGTTCTGTGGCTGTATAATATATTGAAATATTTTCTTGAGTCCTCGGTTAGTCTTCAGTTAAGTAAAAGGTTTCAGAGTAGCAGCTGTGTTAGTCTGTATCCACAAAAAGAAGAACAGGAGTACTTGTGGCACCTTAGAGACTAACAAATTTAGTAGAGCATATGCATCCGAAGAAGTGGGCTGTAGTCCACAAAAGCTTATGCTCTAATAAATTTGTTAGTCTCTAAGGTGCCACAAGTACTCCTGTTCTTCTTTTTAGTTAAGTAAAAGGAATTGTGAAGATTAAACACAAAGCTAATGTGGTAGTGGGGGTGTATCACTTTTTATTATTTGAAGGTAGCATAGCTACAGATCCTTTTAAAATACTGGATGTGAGGTAATCTTACCTGAAATAAGATGCAAGAAACCTCTCATTGCTGTAATATCCTGATTTTTATTTTATAGGCAGTCTGGAATACTCTCAGTCAAGATGTTATCAGAACAGTATCAAGTAGGAAGTATGCGTAAGTATCTCTCTTCTCTCCCTCCGCCCCCCCCCCTTTTTTTTTTTTTGAGGAAAAGATTGAACTGCAAGAAAAACAAAAAACTGTGTAATAGTCTTGATACCTAAATTGACTTTAGCTTCATAATTTGAAATCCTTGGTCAGATGTGTGTATGGTTAATTAAGGAGAAACAAAATGGCCTCTACTGGCACAGCATTTCATAAATAATCAGATACTAAGTATGCAAAAAATTTCCTGCTATAGGTAAAGTTCTTAGACCTAATAAAATTCCAAACAAACCTATTTATTTCAACACAAAGAAGAAACTTAATAAAACCTCTTTAACTTCATTTAATCCATCAGTTTGTTCCATAGATGCCAATGAAACTTAATATTTTTGTGAGCATAATCAATATACCAATCTTCTGCTGTCCAATATAAAGTAATGGAGGAAAATTGTGTGTGTATTGGAATTTGCAAAACTTGGTGATTTCTCAAGACTGACTCTGTCTCCTAATTTGTTTCCCTCACTTTTTCAGGAAACACTTAAAACGCTGTATCCCTGAAAAAGGTTATTCTGTTTAGGAATCCCCCTTTCTTGTGAAATCAGAACATTAAATGGGTGTGATAAATTACTATCTACTAATCCTGATGCATCATCAACATTATCTTCTATTATTGTGTTGGAGAAGGTTCCACAGCTCTGCGGATCAGTTTACATTCATTTTTTTTCTTTGAAGTGGTTTGTGTTCCCTCACAATATATTCTGCAGTTTTTCTTAATTTGTTAATCCAAGGTAAAAATAAACCTCAGGGATTCTGGTCTGTTGTATAACTTGATGAAAACAATATAATTGATGTAAGTCTTTAGCACTGGAGACAAATAAACTAAGTCATGGAGGTAAGGTAGCTCGGGGAGAGGGGTGGGAGGGTTGGGTGGTGGGGAGAATGGGGTGAGACCTTGGAGAAAAAGCTCATACCTGGGGCTACCTCCCTATCTCTGCTCACTGCATGTCTAATAAATTGGTATAATTGCCACTGAAGACAAGACTTCTCAAGTATACTAAGGAAAGAGGATATTCAACCTCCCCCAAAAGCAGCACCTCTCTGTAAATCATTTCATTTGGAAATACCACCCATCATGTTATCCCCACAGTCAAGGCTTAAAAATGTCAGTATGTCTTATTTCAAAAAGAAAGCTAGCTGTAGCTCTAAACACCCCAGGCTCAGAGGACCTCAACAGGGCCTTAGTTCATCCCTTTTATCTATAGATGTGTACTTTTCCATACTGAGAATTGCCTAATAAACTGATCTGAGCACTTTTCATAGTCTTTTTCCTCCAGGCAGCTGCTTTCAAGCAGGCGTGACTACTAACATCTGAATTATTAGATACAAATGAGGGGCTCTGACTACAAAAAACCTGTATTTCTGTATTAACTCTTCATAAATGTACTACAGTTTTTATGCTTGCTATATGAATGAATAAATCTGTTGTGGATTTTCCAGGTTAGATTGCAGGAAATAGCCTTTTACGTGGGAATTTGTAATCAAAACTGTGTATAGGGGGAATTATTGTAAAGGTGAAATAAAAAGCTACAGCTAGTAATTCTGATCACTTAACTGATTAATCAACAGCCCTAAAAATAATTAAACTCACTCGATTAACTTTGAGTTAATCGCAATTAATTGCCATTTTAATTGCACTGTTAAATAATAGAATACCAATTGAAATGTATTAAACATTTTGGATGTTTTTCTACATTTTCATATATATTGTATTCTGTGTTATAATTGAAATCAAAGTGTATATTATTTTTGCTTACAAATATTTGCACTGTAAAAATGATGAAAAATAGTATTTTTCAATTCACCTCATATCAGTACTTTAGTGCAATCTTTATCCTGAAAGTGCAACTTACAAATGTAGATTTCTTTTTTTGTTAGGTGACTGCACTCCCTCCCCCCGCCCCCCCAAAGTAAAACTTCAGCACCTACAAGTCCACTCAGTCCTACTTCTTGTTCAGCCAATCGCTAAGACAAACAAGTTTGTTTACATTTGCAGGAGATAATGCTGTCCTCTTCTTATTTACAATGTCACCTGAAAGTGAGAACAGGAATTTGCATGGTACTTTTGTAGCCGGTATTGCAAAGTATTTACGTGCCGGATATGCTAAACATTTGTATGCCCCTTCATGCTTCGGCCCCCATTCCAGAAGACATGCTTCCATGCTGATGACACTCGTTTAAAAAAATAAGTGTTAATTAAATTTCTGACTGAACTCCTTGGGGCAGAATTGTTTGTCCCCTGTTCTGTTTTACCCGCATTCTGCCATATATTTCCTGTTATAGCAGTCTCTGATGATGACCCAACACGTTCATTTTATGAACACTTTCACTCAGATTTGGCAAAACGCAAAGAAGGCACCAATGTGAGATTTCTAAAGATAGCTACAGCACTTGACTCAAGAGCCACTTCTACATTACCCGCCGGATCAATGGGTAGTAATTGATCTATCGGGGATCGATTTATCGCGTCTCGTCTAGATGCAATAAATCGATCCCCGAATTGATGCCCATACTCCACCTCAGCAGGAGGAGTAAGCGGAGTCGACGGGAGAGCCGCGGCGGTTGACTTGCCGCCGTGATGACGGCTAGGTAAATCGAACTAAGTTGCGTATCTTAGATCGAGCCCTCTTCCTCCCCTCGCTGCCCCCCAGTGTAGACCAGCCCAGGGTTTAAGAATCTGAAGTGCCTTCCAAAATCTGAGAGGGATGAGGTGTGGAGCTAGCTTTCAGAAGTCTTAAAAGATCAGTACTCCGATGCGGAAACCAGAGAACCTGAACCACCAAAAAAGAAAATCAACCTTCTGCTGGTGGCACCTGACTCAGATAATGAAAATGAACTTGCGTCGGTCTGCACTGCTTTGAATTGTTGTTAAGCAGAACCTGTCATCAGCATGGGCACATGTCTTCTGGAATGGTGGTTGAAGCATGAAGGGATGACATAAGAATCTTTAACGCAGCTGGCACGTAAATATCTTGGGACACTGGCTACAATAGTGCCATGAGAACTCCAGTTCTCGCTTTCAGATGACATTGTAAACAAGTGGTCAGCATTATCTCCTACAAATGTAAACATACTTGTTTGAGCAATTGGCTGAACAAGAAGTAGGACTGAATGGACTTGCAGGCTCTAAAATTTTTACGTTGTTTTATTTTTGAATGCAGGTTTTTGTATGTTCTATATTTGTAAATTCAAATTTCATGATAGAGATTGCATTACAGTACTTGTATTAGGTGAATTGAGAAAATACTATTTCTTTTGTTTACATGCAAATACTTTTAATAAAAAATATAAATTGAGCACTGTACAATCAATATATTTGAAAATGTAAAAAAATCCAAAAATATTTAAATAAATGGTATACTATTATTGTTTAACAGTGCGATTAATTTTTTTATCGCTTAACAGCCCTACTTATTTTAGCTTAATTCTACTTGAGAGGGAATAAGGCCTTTCATATGAAAGATTTGATGTTTAGAACTGACTTGACATCAGTCTTTGAAGGACCACATTCACAAATAACGTACAGACTCTTAAGTATGTAAAGTGTGATGCTAGCCAATAAAAAGTCCAGGGGATTTCACAGTGGAACGTAGAAAACAAGTAAGAATTTAGACACAACAAACTCCTGGGATGACCAAATCTAATACAGAACCACAATTTGATGATGCCAAGTTGATTTCCAACATAAGCTGGGTTGTTCTCCAATTTCCTCTTACTCTAGAGTGGAAAATGGATTTGCTTCCCCAGCTGTAGGTAGAATCTGGTTGAAAGGTAATTCCTGGCAAGATGATGCGGGGAGGGGAGGAGAGAAAGCTTTCTAGTTGTTTCACCGGTTGCAGTAACCCTAACATTAGTTTTAAATATATTTTACAGCTCAGAAGCAGTCAAAGGTGCTGTTATTGGTATTGATTTGGGCACAACTAACTCCTGTGTAGCAGTTATGGAAGGAAAACAGGCAAAGGTGAGTAACTAACTGATGACTACTAGTGTATAACAATCTGTATCTAAGGGAGGGAATCAGTGCTGCCACTTTCACAGGTAGTTTTCCTGGGTTATAGCCTCTTAACGTTTTTATGTAGGTGCTGGAAAACGCCGAAGGTGCCAGAACAACCCCATCTGTTGTAGCATTTACAGCTGATGGTGAACGATTGGTTGGGATGCCAGCTAAACGACAGGCTGTAACTAACCCACAGAATACATTCTATGCTACTAAACGTCTCATTGGACGGCGCTATGATGATTCTGAAGTACAGAAAGATATGTAAGTAGAACTAATTAAAGTTATTCCCCTGTTCTGGAAAGAGAATTTGTAGAGTGCAGTGCGCCCATGCATGGCCTAAAACAAAGTGCTGTTTGCACATGGTGAGACGTGGTACTCCGTGCGTAGTGTCCCACATGTTGATTGCTCATATTCCTCAAAAGTTTAGCCTGTGTTTCACTGCATTTATTAATGATGCTTTTTAAGCTTTCAGGGGTGGACTCATAAGTGTAATTGGTTCTTGACAATGCAATATAGCTGGTTTGGTCTGCATTGGCAAGAAGAATGGATCAAATGACAAAGTGCTGACTGTACTTTGTACTGTTCAGAACCCTGAGCACCCCTGCCCTGAGGGTTTCCTGTATCTCACTTTCTGATTGAATCCTCATGCTATAGAACACTGCACACATAATGTTCACTGAATTACAAGGAAGGTTCTTCTTCGAGTGCTTGCTCATATCCATTCCATTAGGTGTGTGCGCGCCGCGTGCACGATCGTCGGAAGATTTTCTACCCTAGCAACACCGGCGGGTCGGCTGTGGAGCCCCCTAGAGTGGCGCCTTCATGGCGCTGAATATATACCCCAGCCGACCCGGCGCCCCCTCAGTTCCTTCTTACCGCCCCTGACGGTCGTTGGAACTGTGGAGCGCGGCATAGCTGTTCTCCACTCTCCCTAGCTTAATTAGTTATTCGCAGTTGTAGTTATAGTTATAGTTCTAGTGTTTGTAGTTTAATAGTTAAATAGTTTAAAGTTGTTAGATTTGTTATAATAGTCCAGGGGACTAAGGGGGTCGTCGCCCCCTTTCTCCCCCGGCCGCGGGCCCGGGCTCATGCCCAGAGCTCCCGGCTTCAAGCAGTGCGCCTCCTGCGCTAAACCTATGCCCACGAGCGACCCGCACGACTCCTGCCTGAAGTGCCTGGGAGAGTCCCACCAAACAGATAAGTGCAAGATCTGTAAGGCCTTCAGACCAAGGACCAAGAAAGAGCGGGACTTTCGGCTCCGGCAACTCCTGATGGAGGCGGCACTTAGCCCGGACACTCCTTCTACGAGCCAGGCCCAGGCACCTAGCGCCTCGGTGCGCAGTGCCCCAGCAGCACCGGCAATGCCGACAACGCGGGCGGTGTCGGACAAACCTCCCCGGCACCGGACCTCGTCGGCACCGCAGCAGGCACCTCGGCGCCGGTCATTATCCCCGGGGCATAAAAAAGCCCATAAGACAGGGACCTCTGTACCGAAGACGCCGGCTCCCCCAGTGCCGGGGGTAGAGCCGAGTGCGCCGGTGGAGCACCGGAAACAGGTGCCTCCAGCACTGTCGACTCCGGCACCGAGGCCGTTGAGTCCGGTGCAGATAGCGTCTCCACCGAGACCGGCGGTAATACAACTCCCGTCGACTCCGGAGACCTTCGTGGTGGCGAGAGACTTGATAGCTCTCACAGAGCCGGCACCGCCTCAACCACTGGCACCGACGGCACCGTTGACCCGCCCGGTCCAGTCAAGGGGGAAACCTGCCTTGATGCGCCCTCCATCACAAGGGCTGGAACCTCAGCACCGGTCCAGGTCCAGAAGCAGGTCCCCACGCCGCTCGCAGTCCCGGCACCGAATATCACCTCGGCACCGGTCGTACTCGCGGCCAAGATCTTCGTCGCGGCACCGGTCTACGTCTCGGCACCGCTATAATCGTCGGCACCGATCAACGTCGAGACGTAGTTCTCGGCACCGCTACGGTCGACGCTCGACGTCGAGAGGCCGCTCCCGGCACCGGGCATGCTCCAGGTCCTCGTCGAGGTCCAGATCCGGCTCCCGGCACCAACGAGGTCATCGGCACCGATCGCGGTCCCGGCACCGTTCGCCGGCACCGCACAGAGATAGATCATCTCCGGACCGGTACCGTGCGGCACCGCAGCCCACGGGGGTCGTTTCATCTCTCTCGGCACCGCCATGGCCGTCAAGATCGGTGTCTCGCTCCTCGGAGGACCTGTCGAGATCGGCATACCCCCCTCAAGGGCAAGCCGAGGAACGGAACTTGGGCCATTGGCAGGAGATGGCAGAGGACCACTCTCATGGACCATCTCACTGGTCATTTTGGACCCCGTGGGCGTACCACCAGGAGCAAGGGGCTCCAATACCATCGACCTCTCGCTCGGGTCACTCGGTTAGAAGGGCCCCAGAATCCACCATCTCTCGGCCTCCGCCAGGGGGCATGGAGGCTTCCGTGTCCACGCCACCTGACACCATAGACCCGAGTACAGGTGATGCTCCGGCCCAAGAGCAGGGGGATCAGGACCCCCCCTTGGATCCAGTACCACCGGAGGCGTCTTCCTCCTCCTCTCCGGATGAGGCAGTGGCGGGCACTTCATGTACGGGTCCCCCTCCGATAAATCTTCGGGCTCACCAGGATCTCCTGCGTAGGATGGCCCGTAATATGGACCTGCAGGCGGAGGAGATAGTGGAAGTACAGGACCCTATCGTGAACATCCTCGGAGCGGATGCCCCATCGAGGGTGGCGCTACCCCTGATCCGCACGATACAAACCAATGCGGATACGATATGGCAAACTCCTGCCTCTATCCCACCCACAGCGAGAGGGGTGGAAAGGAAGTACTTTGTCCCGTCTAAGGACTATGGGTACTTGTATACCCACCCCCAACCGTGTTCACTGGTGGTGGAATCAGTGAACGCACGAGAGCGCCACGGCCAGCAGGCTGCAGCGCCTAAATCAAAAGAGGCTAAGCGGCTCGATTTGTTTGGCCGTAAGGTTTACTCAGCCGGAGGGCTGCAACTTAGAGCGGCGAACCAACAGGCGCTATTGAGCCGTTACAATTTTAACTCCTGGAACTCTATGGGGAAGTTTAAGGAGTTGATTCCCCAAGAGTCCAGGGAAGTTTGGAGCCATGGTAGAGGAGGGTAAGAAGGTGGCTCGGACCTCCTTGCAGGCCTCCTTGGACATAGCAGACTCAGCTGCGAGGACCCTGGCTTCGGGTATCGCTATGCGGAGGATCTCCTGGCTTCAAGTTTCGGGTTTGCCTCCGGAGCTACAGCAAACCCTACAGGATCTGCCCTTTGAGGGACGTGGATTGTTCTCGGACAAGACGGACTCTCGCCTGCAGAGCCTCAAGGACTCGAGAACAATCATGCGCTCCCTGGGGATGCATGTTGTGGGCCCTCAGCGCAGACCATTTAGGCCGCAGCCTCAGCGCTTCTACCCCCCCCCCCGCCTCGTCAGAGACAGGACTCGACCCGGAGGCGAGGGCGAGGTGGTAGAAGAAGGTGGGCCGGCCCTCAACCCGGCCAGAACCAGGGGCCACCTAGACCACCTTCAGGCCCCAGGCAGAACTTTTGAAGGTGCGGTCGAGGACGGCGCCCCAGTCATCCCCCAGGATCCAGCCCCCTCCTTTCGGGATCGTCTCTCCCACTTCCACCGTGCTTGGTCCCTTATAACTTCGGACCGTTGGGTCCTCCGCACAGTGGAGAGGGGATACACTATCCAGTTTTCTTCTATCCCCCCCTTCCCCGTCCCTCTTCAGGGACCCTTCTCACGAGCAACTTCTTATACAGGAGGTTTCCACGCTCCTTGCTATGGGGGCCATAGAGGAGGTTCCAGTAGAGTTAAGGGGCAGGGGATTTTATTCCCGTTACTTCCTGATCCCCAAGTCCAAAGGAGGTCTGCGACCCATCTTGGACTTGCGCGGACTCAACAAATTCGTAGTAAAGTTGAAGTTCCGCATGGTCTCTTTGGGGGCCATTATCCCTTCCCTCGATCCTGGAGACTGGTTCGCCGCCCTCGACATGAAAGACGCATACTTTCACATCTCAATTTACCCACCTCACAGACGCTTCCTGCGATTCGTGGTAAACATGGTGCACTACCAATTTGCAGTCCTTCCCTTCGGCCTATCCTCGGCCCCAAGAGTGTTCACGAAATGTATGGCTGTCGTGGCAGAGTACCTTCGTCGGCAAGGGATACAGGTGTTCCCGTACCTAGACGACTGGCTGGTACGCGGTCGCACCAAGGAGCAAGTTCAAGCTCACGTCCACATAATAGTGCACACATTCAACGAGTTGGGCATCCTACTCAACAAGGACAAATCCACTCTAGAACCTACCCAGAGAATAGAATTCATAGGCGCAGTTCTAGACTCCAGACGTGCACAAGCCATCCTGCCAGACAACCGATTTGGCACCATCACGAGCCTCATTCAAGGGCTCCAGGCGTTCCCAACTACCACGGTGAGGTCGTGCCTTACCCTGCTGGGTCACATGGCCTCCTGCACGTACGTAACCAGGCATGCCAGACTTCGGCTTCGCCCACTCCAGACCTGGGTGTCGTCAATATATCGACCAAATCGGGACAGCCTGAACATGGTGGTCACGGTCCCGATCTCGGTCCTGACCTCCCTCACCTGGTGGCTAGATCACAATGTGGTCTGCGAGGGGATGCCATTTCACGCCCCACAACCCTCTCTGCACCTGGTCACAGACGCTTCATCTCTGGGTTGGGGCGCCCATCTCAACGAACACCATACCCAGGGCCTGTGGACTGCACCCCAGCTAGCCCTGCACATCAATGTTCGGGAACTGATGGCGGTGCGCCTGGCGTGCCAGGCATTTCTCAACCTCCTACGTGGCCGATGTGTGTTAGTTCTCATCGACAACACCACGGCCATGTTTTACATCAACAAGCAAGGAGGAGCACGTTCGTCAATTCTATGCCAAGAGGCCATTCGCCTGTGGGACTTCTGCATCGCCCACTCAATCCATCTCACGGCATCGTTCCTCCCTGGAGTCCAGAACACTCTAGCGGACCGACTCAGCAGGTCCTTCCAGACGCACGAGTGGTCTATCCGTCCGGACATCATACATTCCATCTTCCGGAGGTGGGGGTTTCCCCAGATAGACCTGTTTGCATCTCGAGACAACAGGAAGTGCCACGTGTTCTGCTCCCTGCAAGGTCGAGCTCCGGGCTCCCTCTCGGATGCGTTTCTCCTTCCCTGGAAAGACCACCTGTTTTATGCCTTCCCTCCGTTTCCTCTGGTCCACAAGGTACTGTTAAAATTGCGCAGAGACCAGGCACAGGTAATTCTGGTCGCTCCAGCGTGGCCGAGACAACATTGGTACACCACACTGTTGGAACTCTCGGTTCAGACACCGATCCCGCTTCCGTTGTGTCCGGATCTCATCTCTCAGGACCACGGCCGGCTGCGTCACCCCGACCTGCAATCACTCCACCTCACGGCGTGGCTGCTCCATGGTTCACCCAGGCAGAGCAGCAATGCTCGCACTCTGTCCAACAGATTCTGCTGAGCAGTAGGAAGCCCTCAACACGCACCACGTACCTGGCCAAGTGGAAGCGGTTCTCCTGTTGGTGCGAACAACGAGCCATGTCCCCGTTGCAGGCACCCATTCCTCTCATTTTGGAATATCTCCTCTCCCTAAAACAGCAGGGGTTGGCGATATCTTCAATTAGAGTTCACCTGGCCGCTATATCGGCCTTTCACCCAGGGGAACTCGCGTCCTCGGTATTCTCTAACCCGATGGTCGTTAGATTCCTCAAGGGCTTAGACCGGATGTACCCACAACAACGTCAGCCCGTTCAGACGTGGGACCTCAACCTGGTTCTCTCCAAGCTCACAGGTCCTCCATTCGAGCCACTGGCCACCTGTTCACTTTTGTACCTATCCTGGAAGACAGCCTTCCTTGTAGCCATCACCTCAGCAAGGCGCGTTTCTGAACTCAGGGCGCTTACATCCGAGCCCCCTTATACAGTTTTCCATAAGGATAAAGTGCAGCTTCGTCCACATCCTGCCTTTCTCCCTAAGGTGGTTTCTCCTTTTCATATCAACCAGGACATCTTTCTCCCGGTCTTTCATCCCAAACCACATGCCACTCGCCAGGATCAACGTTTGCATTCCCTGGACGTACGAAGGGCCCTGGCCTTCTATATTGACCGCACAAAGCACTTTAGAAAGACGACGCAACTCTTCGTTGCAGTGGCCGACCGAATGAAAGGCTCACCGGTCTCCTCACAACGCCTATCCTCCTGGATTACGTCTTGCATCCGGACTTGCTATGACCTGGCAGGTGTCTCAGCACCGCACCTCACCGCTCACTCCACGAGGGCCCAGGCTTCCTCGACGGCTTTCCTGGCACAAGTTCCGATCCAGGACATTTGTAGAGCAGCGGTTTGGTCATCAGTCCACACATTTACAGCTCACTATGCACTAGTGCAGCAGTCCAGAGACGATGCTGCTTTCGGATCAGCGGTTTTGCACACAGCAATGTCTCACTCCGACCCCACCACCTAAGTTGGGCTTGGGAATCACCTAATGGAATGGATATGAGCAAGCACTCGAAGAAGAAAAGACGGTTACTCACCGTTGTAACTGTTGTTCTTCGAGATGTGTTGCTCATATCCATTCCAAACCCGCCCCCCGTCCCCACTGTCGGAGTAGCCGGCAAGAAGGAACTGAGGGGGCGCCGGGTCGGCTGGGGTATATATTCAGCGCCATGAAGGCGCCACTCTAGGGGGCTCCACAGCCGACCCGCCGGTGTTGCTAGGGTAGAAAATCTTCCGACGATCGTGCACGCGGCGCGCACACACCTAATGGAATGGATATGAGCAACACATCTCGAAGAACAACAGTTACAACGGTGAGTAACCGTCTTTTATACTTTCTACATAATGTCTATCATATAAAAGTTGTGAGCAGATGCCTTGTGATTGGGATACTGAATAGCCATTATTTTTCATGGGAGGGAAAGGAACAGTAATTTAATGGCCACTTCTCCCTGGGATTGCAATTCAGTTCTAGTGGCTTGTCCTACTCCAAAGCTATTTTCCTCACTTTAGGAAACTCTCATAATACAAAAACATTTAATGAAAAGGAAAGCAGCATGCTTACAATTTACTAAAGGAAATACTTTATGCACTAGATAGAAAGTATCCTGTGGAATTTGTCACAGGATATCAGAGGCCAGGAGTTGAGGGATTCAAAATATGGTTAGATAAGTGGATGAGAAATATAAGCCAACCACTAGCTGACGGGGGGGCTTAGGAAAATCTTTTCCATATGTGACTTAATTGTCCACAACTGGGTTTCTTGCATCTACCTCTGAATCAGCTGGTACTGGCCACCGTCAGAGGATGGCTTCTGGACTAGGTGGACCACTGGTTTGATCTTGTTTAACAGGAATTAAAGTTTGCATAAAAGCAGTTATGGCAAAGTTTACACTGGGATTCTTAAATAAAACTGTTCAGTTTAAGTGCGCACTGGTTTTATTGTATGCCCAGAAATTCTTGTGTATTTACAACTTAATGTATATCCTTAATTCCAGCACTTTCTGCAAAATATTGCAGAAAGTTGTGTACCTGAGTCTAGAAAACAATCTTATGCAGGTATTTTATGCAAAATTACTCTGTCCAACACAGATTAGTGTGAAAGCTTTTAAACATTCTTCTGGCTTTTTAATGGTATAGGCCTTACGTTATTTTGGACTTAAGCAAGCAAGAGGCTATGATGGTTATTTTACAGCACTCGTAAAACACTGTATTTACCCCCAGAGAGCTTACAAGTCTACTGTAAATAAAGAGTTGACATAACAAATGGATATAAAAAAAAACAGAGGAGCTGGGGGATGTGAAAGGACACGTTACAATAAGACTGTTGCTGGATTAAAGTAATGTGCGCACACAATGGGTTCTAATTGTGACTTCTGTAGCAACAGCATATTTTAGCTCTTGTGTGCATTATAAAAACTGGGTGTTCTGGTAGGTCCTCACTGGAGAGGAGAGTAATGGGGGAAGGGTGGCTGTAAAGGAAAAGTGGGGAGGACAGCAGCAAGGAACTTAATGGGCAGTAAGATTGGGCTGGGTAGCTGAACGGTTGCAATGGTAGAAGGGTGGAGGGAAAGGGGAGCAACCACCAACTGCAATGCAGCAAATGAGGGCTCCAGAGTCCATATTTCAGAGTTGAGTGAAGAGTGGTGTCAGGAGTCTGACCGCCTGTATAGGTCCCTTTGGGAGGGAGCAGACTGGACAACACGGAGGTTACTCAGGGTCCTTGGCTGTAACTGATACCAGGATACATCAAAGCTGACTCAAACTGATTGGTATTGACCTTTTCCAAGAAATGCAGTGGTTTCCATCTGGGATCTTTGCAAATGGTATTTTCAGGTGCCTCCCTTACATCTGAGGCTGTTAGGGGAAGGTTTACTATAGGATCTCTCCCTTTAAAACCCAGATATCACTAAGTTTTGCCAATTTCAGGTTAACCAGCAATACTAGCTATGTATTCACAGTAGGGTTTAGACTCAGACTAAAAGGCCAGAAGGGACCATCATGATCATCTAGTCAGACCTCCTGCACATTGTAGGCTACAGAACCTCAGCCACCCACTCGTGTAATAGACCCCATAACCTCTGGCTGAATTACTGAAGTTCTCAAATCATGATTTAAAGTCTTGTGTGATGCATTCAGTGTTCTCTAGACAAACTTTACTCAATGTGAAATTCTTGTGTTTCAGTAAAAATGTTCCTTTTAAAATTGTCCGTGCCTCTAACGGTGATGCCTGGGTAGAGGCGCATGGGAAGCTGTATTCTCCAAGCCAAATTGGTGCCTTTGTATTAATGAAGATGAAGGAGACTGCAGGTTCGTACAGCAAGGTGTTTACCTTGTTTGACTTGTTTGAGCACAAGTTTAACCTTGGTATTGGAACTAGGTGTCTGATAAATATATTGGGCGTACTACAGCCATAATAAAAACTTCCTTCTTCTAGAACCCTTCTAAACCATGGCCTGAATTACATCAGATTGTGTAAGGATAAGGTAGTAAGTTATCTTTTACCCTCCAGGAGAGTGAAGGACCCTTAATTTTGTACGGACCAATTTAGGGTATTTGACCGAGTTAGAGCTTCAGGCAAAGCATTATCCTGGTTGCTCTTATTCGAAGTCTCAATTTGCAGAGTCTTGAAATACATGAGTGTTTAAAACAAAATGTCAGTCCTGTCTGCTGGCTGTGAAGGAGTGCACACTTGTCTTCATCTCTTCCAGATAACCATGCATATTGTAAAACTTGCCATTTACAGACTCCTAATACTTGCCTCCTTTAGCATAGTGATTGCTGCCACAAATAACTGCTAGCCTTTGGTCTCTACAGCAGCTATTTGACTTCCTGTTCAGACTGGGTTAGGTCCTCTGCCTAGCTAGCTGTAACATGTCAGCTTCTTAAATCTGCTGCTTTTCTACATGTGGAGTTAAGCTCTGCCCAGTTGCATTATGTGGTAAGCAGATTGATGGGAGTGGGTTGGTTCTTACATGGCTAGTTGATATCCATCAGCAAGAGAAGAAATGTTAAAGGGACCTCATGTTGTGAAGTACTTCTCCCTAGCTAGTGGTGGCTGTGGAGCTCTGCCAGGGTGATGGCCCACAGAGCTGACGATTCTTTCCCCTTCCATCCCTACTGTGATCTCAAGGAAATCCCCCAACTACAGTGTGGTGGGGTAGTTTGACATTTAGTTTTGGAACCCTCACTACTCCTCAGCTGCTGTGTGGGTTGGCGAGCACCTGTGCACCCCAATATCAAGTGATCAACAAGTAAGACTGCAAGTGGGTGACTATACATGGCTAGCAGGGATGGAAGGAGAGGCCTAGATGACTGAGTTACAGTGTGTGAGAGGTTAGAGATTGCCTCCAGATTTTGGAAATGGCGGTCTTTAGTGTTGTGCAGCAGGCCAACCCATATCCCAGATAGCCCAGTCACCACAAAGGCTGTAAATTAGATTGGATAAAATACTGTAAGGATATTAAAACAAACAAAATAAAGCACTGTGATGTCTCTGGGAGGGTAGCATGCATCCAAATACTTGCACAAGTTTGTTTGCATTTAATGATGACTTTCTACTTTCAATATTGATTGAAAGAAAACAGCAAGTTATGATACTGAATAAGGATGTGCCAGAAAACTAGGAGCTTTTCTGATTAACCATAAATTACATTTTTATTTGTCCCCATTAATCTGCGGTATATCAACCTGTTTGGAAAATATTTATACTGGACAAACAAATGATAGTAAACGGGTGGACAGTCTGTTGACCAAATATAAGACATTCCAAAGTAAAGACATAGCCTCAGAATTGTTTTCTACCGCCTATAAAAGCACAGAATTCTGCAAATGTTATAGGTGAATTCACACTAACCAGTTTTGTCTGATCACTAGTGGAAAGCATAGAAATGTCTTGAGGTGACTGTGATTCTAAGGGGTCACAAGCTCTTCCATACTGTGGCCCCCATGTTAAAAATGAAAAAAGCTTTGGGACCCTCTCCCATCTCTCCATAAAGGGAGGGAAGTCACAAAGCCCAGATTGAGGACCCCTATTCTGTTTATAGCTGAGGGAGTAGAAACAAAGTACTAACATTTTAGAGTGGGTCTGAAGTTTTTATTAATTACAATAACTTGCTGGTTTTTCTTTTCCAGAAAACTACCTGGGACACTCAGCGAAGAATGCTGTCATCACTGTCCCTGCTTACTTCAATGATTCTCAGAGGCAGGTAGGGTCACAAGCTCCTGGATTTCCTGTGTTGGTAAGCAGAGATTTTAACTTCTCTCACTGGTCAACTTTCTTCTCTTTTTCAGGCTACTAAAGATGCTGGGCAGATTTCTGGACTCAATGTTCTGAGGGTGATTAATGAACCAACTGCTGCTGCCCTGGCTTACGGTCTAGACAAGGCTGAAGACAAAGTGTAAATATCTGCTAGTAATCCCCATCCCTCTTAGCCAGAGCACTGTAGGGTTCTGTTTTCTAAATAATTTAAGACTTTGTGCTGCTTAAGATACTAGTTCATACCCTATTGCTAAACTAATTCCACAGTAATAAAAAAAAAAAAAAAAACCCTGAATCTTAGATGTTCATTCCAAAACTGCATCTTAAATTAGTTAGCAGTAGCTCCACAGCAGCACAACTGCACACCACTAATTTAAGAACACTCAACTGTGGTTAGTAATAACTTCTTAGCATGGTTCTTCAAGATGATTGAGTTGACAGGTTCCTTATATTTAAGATTAAATTGGCGTAAAAATCTCTATCCAGGTTCTGGTTTACTGGAAAGCATTTGTTTCCCAATGTACCTGTTAAGAGATTAGTTTTATTATCCTCTGCATGTCAGTATTACCATAACAGTTTTGCTGTGATAGAGCTTACAAACTGTAAATTCATGTTATTGAAGAGAATTGTTCATAGTTTACAGTGCTGTGTAAGCGCTCTCTGCTTCCTCTGGCCTTTCCCAAAACCTGTCTCATAACTGTGAAATGCCTGGGCTTTAGCTCCATACCTTAATTTGCTTGTGACTTTATGGGGGGCAAACCACAAATGCGCTCTCCTTTTTAATAAAAATGTTAAGGCTGGTTTAACTGCAATATCCAGTTCCAGTCTTTCTACTTTGGTCAGTGGTTGGCACAGAGCATTGGTGAGTATGATGTTCTCCTGGAGAAGCCTTCCCTAGTAAGGCATGTAATAGCAATGACCGAAGTTATGTAATGGCACAATAGTGCAGTCCATATGCACCCAGAACTTTCATTTGAAGTCAGGAATTCCAGATGTGCATGGAATGGGCCTATTATGTCAGCTTGGTAACTCTCTCTTTTTAGAGAAGGCTTTTTCAGGGGAAAACTTAGTATTCAGCAGTTCTCCAGGAGATGAAAGAATTGAATAGTGCAGTAAACCAGGTGCTGAAATTACGTAATGGGCGTGATCCTGCATTCCTTGTGTACCACAAACTCTCACTTTAAATAGGAGTCAGATGTCTTCAAATGGGGACTTTTAGTGTGTAAGGAATGCAGGATCAGGCCCACTATCAGCCTTCACCTTTGTAGACAATAGCCTATGAATGCAATGTAAAGGTTCACATGACTATCTGCACCCCTGTCTCATGAGTTTGAAAGTGTTCAAGCCAAAAGACTGTCTTTAAAGGGTGTATTCTCTCTGTTTTCTGTCTTAGTATTGCAGTCTATGACTTGGGTGGTGGCACTTTTGATATTTCTATTTTGGAAATTCAGAAGGGAGTCTTTGAGGTGAAATCTACCAATGGTGACACTTTCTTGGGTGGTGAAGATTTTGACCAGGCCTTGCTGCAGCATATTGTCAAGGAATTCAAGAGAGAGGTAAATGAGATCTGTTTGCACAGTTAACATGCCATGTGTAATTTTGATAGTGTTACTAAGAATGCTTTGAAAACCAGTTCTCGAAGCTAGGGACTCTCAAATTACCTTAGAAGGATGAGGATCCTCTTCTGTATTGATATGTTTTGAGTTTTAGTTGACCATTGCCCTACACTTTTAGCATTTAGGTTATTAAAATGACTTGAGCTGCTCTTTAGTAATCTGCCTCTTATTTGGCTAAAAACAAATACAAATTAAAGAGCGGACATCTCACGGGAGTCTAGGTCAAACAGAATAGCAAGACTTCTGCTCTTCTGTTCCTTTGACACTGTCTCTATGGGGTTGTCCTACAGATAATTAACCCCCTTTCATATTACAAGGGAAATTGGCCACATAAATCCACTAGTGCTGCATGATGCTACTGCCTAGTAGATGGCGCACAAGGGTGGCAGCTGGGAAATTGTGCAATCTAATCATAACTCAGTCATTTGATCCAGTGTTACCTTCAGCAAGGCACAGCGTCTGCCCCAATTCTTCTAATTGTTAATGGATATATCACTACAAAACTACTTCACGTGGTGGTTAGGGCTAATGTATGTAAAATACTAAATACTTGTATTTATTGTTATGGTTACAAGTGTGGGGGATAAGCAGACAAAGGACTAGGACCCAAATTCTAATTTTTGCAGATGTCTTTGTGGAACGGGGGTGGCCTACAGCAAATGACAGCTGCAGGCTAATGGGTGTTTGGAGATTGGCAGGTTTTTTGTTAACACACATTTCTTACTGGTTAGACGGGCATTGACCTGACTAAAGACAACATGGCTCTTCAGAGAGTGAGAGAAGCATCGGAAAAAGCCAAGTGTGAGCTCTCTTCATCTGTGCAGGTGAGATGACTGGATAATAAAGTGCATTAGTAGGCCACTTTGATATGTCACTTTGCACATTTTACTTTGCACACAGCCAAATGTGAAGACAGCGATTTCGGTTGATAAAACAAACTTGAGTATGTGCAAAGGACATCATTCTGTGGGGAAATGCTTTGACAAGCTAGTATTGGTATTAACAATCTGAGAAAATTGAACATCTGTTAGGTGATGCAAGGTAATTGCTTGAGGCTTAGAACAACAGTGGCGGTTTCTACCTCCTGGATAGGAATATTAATCCTGTTAGCTTTGACCACAAAAGATGTCCCCTCTCTCTCCTGTAGGAATATCTGACCTTGTTCTTAAGTCTGCATGCTACTTATTCCAGAACTCTAGAGGGCATCAAGGAATTGAATTGCTGATAATCCTGCTTCTGGTACATTGTGGCTTTACTTCTAGCAATTCAAAATCTTGTCGTTTTAAATGTAACCACTGACTGAACTACTTATTTGCATAATGACAAGAAAATAATCTGTTTAAAAAAAAAACCTACTTTTAAAAGTGGCACACAAGGGGATTAGTCACTAGACACTGAGAGCAGATTCCAAGGATCATATCTCCCACCCTCTGCTTCACACATCAGATGCTTCCAGACCCCCCCTCTTTATCCGCTGCTAACGTTGAACCATTTTTCATCGAAGGGAGCAGTCTCACTTAGATGTTGTTGAAGTCAACTAGACAGTGTCTGAGTTTGTCTTCATTCTGTTTCCAATTTCCAGGATTTGACTAGTGTTAAGAACTGTTATTTCTGGGTGGGAGTTTTCTTTGGCAAAGTGGGGAGATCACAGGAAGCATGGTCTTTAGGCCAGTCACAATGGATAAATAGTTCTGACAAGGGCATAACAGATTCTGGTTTGCTAGCTCACCGGAGAGAGAACATACGCTGTTAGAAAATACACTCCATTCTGCCAGGAAATTCTTCTGTACTGCACCAGTAAGAGTTAAATAAGCAAGAGCCTTCAGGAAAATCTTTGATATGACTTTAGTGTCTCTTTTCTATTTAAGAGGAGAGAGCGTGGCTTTAGTCTATAACAGGGGTCGGCAACCTTTCAGAAGTGGTGTGCCGAGTCTTCATTTAATCACCCTAATTTAAAGTTTCACGTGCCAGTTATACATTTTAACATTTTTAGAAGGTCTCTTTCTATAAGTCTATAATATATAACTAAACTATTGTTGTATGTAAAATAAATAAGGTTTTTTAAATGTTTAAGAAGCTTCATTTAAATTAAATTAAAATGCAGAGCCCCCTGGTCCAGTGGCCAGGACCCAGGCAGTGTGAGTGCCATTGAAAATCAGCTTGGTGCCGCAGCCCTGGCCTATAACAAGGGACCTGTTCTGATTTTGCAAACTTACTCCATCGAGTGATTGTGTGCGTGAGCATGTGTGTTGAGGCATTAATGTTTTGCAGTGATTTGTGGTGTCATTATGACTCAGCACTTTTGCCATTATTTTGCCATGCCTTCAAATTAGTGCAGTGAACTTATAAGCAGGGACACTGGATTTTAAACCTCTTGCATAAATAGTTGGAGAAAATGAGCATTCTAAATTGTAATACCTGGTGCTTAATTTTAAATGGAAATCATTGTTTAAAATATTCAATTGGCTTTGCTCTCAAGCATAAATATTATAAAATAGAGATTTTGTTTGTTTTTTTGAGAAAACAGTTTGTTATTGCTGAATATGTTTAACCCCGGTGAAGTAGGCTGTCTTGTGTTTTAAAAAACAAAACAAAAAAAGAAAGGGTATTTGGTGAATTTTTCTATACTCTCTTAACAGCAAATACGCATGTGCTCTCTCTATGGGGTTTTGTCACTTTCTTCTACTTGGATTTTTTTTTTTTTAACCTCTGATGTGAAGATCTTGATGAAAAACATTGGCTGTAATAAGGGGCTAGTGGTTTCTAGACTGCCATTCCTGTGTGTTTACACATGTTGGTTACAGCAAACAATTCACAACTCTGCAAAGTTACTGTGAACAGGGCCTGACTCAGCTTTATGAAATTAAAATAAGGTAAATGTACAGAAAAGTTGCACCACTGAAGAAATTGGGAAGAATACATGGGATTTGTCTTAACCATGGAGGATCTGTGGTTGCACTTAATGTTAAGTTTCTGTTTAGATGTCGTTTATAATGAGTTAATGATTGATATTTTAATAAATGGTTAATCAGTTGTTAGATTTTTAAAGTCTATTGGGTCAATGGATTGCCTATAGCCATGGTTCTAAACATCTAACATAAGCAGATCATGTCTGTAACCTGCTTATAATATTAATAATTTATCCTTTATAAGCTATTTATAACTGGAACCTGAATATAAAATGTGACCAGCCTCCTTAAACTGAGGCGATAGGGGATGGAGTAAAGATGTACAGAAATCTTAAAATATATGTGAACTTTTTTTTTTTTTTTTTTCAAAAGATTCTTAAAGGGATTCTTACAGAAACCTGTTGGCTTCATCTGTAGGTGATCAGTTGTCACAATTCAATACATAATACTGAAAGCCACATATAGTTGCTTGTCTTGATTTCCTGCTTCTGATAACCAGTAAATTCTTGTTTTTCAGACGGACATTAACTTGCCCTACCTTACTATGGATGCTTCTGGACCAAAGCACTTGAACATGAAGCTTAGTCGTTCCCAGTTTGAGGGGATAGTAGCAGATCTGATCAGGAGGACAGTAGCACCTTGCCAAAAAGCCATGCAGGATGCTGAAGTCAGCAAAAGTGACATTGGTGAAGTCATCCTGGTTGGTGGCATGAGCAGAATGCCTAAGGTATGGCATGTTCCCCTGTGACACACCACTTAACGCCTTTGTCCAAGGATTGAGTCACTTTTATTTGTGTTTCACAAAAGCATTTTAAAGGGGACCTAAGTCCTAATTCCAGAAACTTTGGAGATGCTGTAGGTGAAAGGCTGTCTATATAGTCAGCAGGATGAGTGGGGAGGGGGGACAGGATCAGGCATGCCTGCTCATGTGAGTAGAACAATTGCCACTCCCTGCTTGGGTTGGTGTTTGATCCAGGGGCCTGCCTGGAGGATACTGTTGACGGGATTACCCTTTCCAAGACCAGTGAGAGTTGGCAGGTATTACAAATTTCTGTTCCTGGCTCCTGCTGCCTGATGTGGACTGAACGTAAGCAGTGCTGTTGAGATTTAAGAACTTAAGACTTTTTCTCTCTAGCCTGGGAGAGCAGCTTGTGGGTCACTATGCTGTTGCCAGACTTGTGACCTATGTGGAATTCACCCCCTCTTGTCAACTTAGCTTTGCCATCTAGGGATCTTGTAGGTTCACTGTTCTGGCTATCGGCAAAGCCATTCTGTCACCTGCCGCTAATGCATAATTGGGTACGTGTTTGCTCCCTGGCGTGAGCAGGTTTCACTGGCCTTATTCTCTTAGCACAGGCTACCTAGATATACCTATGGTGATAAGCACCAGCAGGTGACTTAGACTTGCTTTGCAGACATGCAGAGTCTTGAACATTAGGACCTGCCTGCTGTTGATTTAGTGTTCTCAGATTCCAGGCTCCAAAAAGAACTGTTCAGCTTCCCTGAAGTCAGTGGGAAACATGCTTGTGCAAGGGTGTCCTTAAGAACGTGGACTATGCTGCTACTTAGAGGTCTCTTAGGGTGCGTCTACACAGGGGAGGGGAAAAAAAAGACCCATGGCAGTGAGTATCAGAGCCCAGACCAACTCACATGGGCTTGTGCTGCAGGGCTAAAAATAGCAGTGTAGAGACTCAGTCTGGAGCCCAGGCCCTGAAACCCAGTGGATGGCGGGGAGATCTCAGAGACCAGGCTCCAACCCAAGGCCAAATGTCTACACTGCTATTTTTAGCCCTGCAGCACCAGCCCAAGTCAGTTCACCTTTGCTCTAAGACTCACTGCCATGGGTTTGTTTCCCTCAGTTATTCTCTCCCAGTCTGTGGAGAACAGTAAAGACTGCTTTACTCAGTAGGTGCTGTGGTACTCTTCAGATGTTATCATTATCTTACTGTGACTGACAGCCATCCAGGATCCAGAGTACACTGCTGAGGAGGGTCTGCCTGGGAGTGATTACTTCAAAGTGATGTCTACACAGCTGCTTTCAGAGCACTAGCAGGAGCCCCACTAACCCAAGTCTGTTGACGAGGGCTGGGAGGCTGCTCCTGCAGGTGCTCGAATGCTGTGTAGACATACTGTGAGGTTTGCAGGACAGAAGTCACTAAAAGCTGCTGTCCTGGCCAAAATCCAGTGATTACATCCCCCCCTTGCTAAGGTCCCTGCAGTTTAAACTGGGTACAATATTTTTCTTGCCGTCTGTCTGAGTCTTATGTAGTGTTACACACTGTGGCTTCATTGCCATGGTGGGGGAAGCCCTTCCTGAAGTACTGAGAATCCTTTGGGGGTGGAAGACACTACTTAAATATCAGTATCCTATTTATACCTTTCTAGCACCATGTGGCCTTGCAAGGTTACATAACGCTTCCCTGACTACTCTCCCTCAGAGCTTTAACTGCAGGCTGAGTTGAGCACAGGCATACCGAAACCTGCACCTGTGTATTGCACACAGTAATGTAGCTTTCTCCCTCCACACCACTGCTGGGGTGAAATTTGACATTACTTGGAACTGCTCTCACACAGACAATGCTCCGGGAAATGTCAGGTCTGTGATCAGAACTAATGCTTCCCCTTGCACTGTAAAACATGCCCCCTAGGGGGAAGATTTCCAGTTAATTATGTGGTCTTCCTTTATGTACAAGGGAGTGTTCACGGGCAGATGAACTGGAGCAGTGCTCACAGCTCCCCAGGAGCACAGTGTTCGCCTGTGCAGAACATGGCTGCTCCACTAATGCAGCTTGGGCTGCAGAGGAGTTGTGAGCATCAGCTAAAATCTCAGTGGTGGAAGTGGGCCCCTTGGAGTGGAATTGAAAGCCATGTAGAGTATTTCAAACACCCAGCTGAGTTCCTATCCTGATACTTCAGCCATGGATCTTCATCAGCATATTGTTCTGAAAAGGTGGAGAGCAAAGTATCTACTGAAACACCACAGTAAATAAGGGTCTGGAGATATTGTTGCCTTTCATATGGCTTCATTTATTCTTTAATATACTAAATGAGATGAGGTGTGCCCCCTCCTTTCTGTGGATTTTCTAACCTGTCCCACGGTTCTGTGCTTACTATTGCATTTCAGTCCCTAGAGCTGGGCCCAGCTCTGGGGAGAACAAGCCTGGAATGTGCTGACTTGTGCCCAGCTGGGATAAGTGATCTCCGTTCTGCTTGAGCAGGTTGTTGCTGCGTTATTGCTGAGTGTGGTGAGCTAGGGGTCAGTGTAGGTGGGAGTGTTTGAACTCTGGGGAGCTAGAGTTCTTCATCCCCTTCCTTGGGTGACTCACTGCTGGCTCACTGGGTTGGAAACAGTACTCCAGAGGAGGGGACTGGCTGTCTTTTGGCCTCCGAGATGATGTAGGTGTAGGGCAAATATGGGTACACCTGAATCCACTCAAATGGGTGCTATGAGGAGCAAATTGAGGGATGGGGGGAGTAGGAGCCAGTCATGGGCCTGAAGCTTAATCTTATCTGCCACTGGATGGCAGAAGTAGTAGGGGTGTGGGGAAGGGAACGGCAAAAGTGACAGCTGGTTGGAGGACAGATAATGAGGGGTTCCTTTCTCATACATATTTTCACTATACCATGGGATGGACTGTGGCAGCCAGGCTGTGATAGCAGGAGTTCCCTACACATGGGCTGTGTTCTGTACTCATTCAGGTGCAGCAGACTGTGCAGGATCTGTTTGGCCGTTCTCCTAGCAAAGCAGTTAATCCAGATGAAGCTGTTGCTATTGGTGCCGCTATTCAAGGTGGTGTGTTAGCTGGTGATGTCACCGATGTGCTGCTGCTGGACGTGACTCCTTTGTCCCTGGGAATCGAGACGCTGGGAGGTGTCTTCACTAAGCTCATCAACAGGAACACGACGATTCCAACCAAGAAGAGCCAGGTGAGGGTTAAACATCTTGGTAAGTGTCTGCTTCTGATGGCGTTCCTGGGCTGTTGTCTTAGGGGACAGCACAATTGGAGGCGTTGGGTGCCCCATGTTCTATTTCTGCCCTGTCCCTGTATTTAAGTCCCATGGGGACACTGTGATAAGTGTACTTTTTTTCCCCCCATCCATGTTGCCCAGGAGGGTCGAAGTCATGCCACTCAGTGCTTTCCTCATGGCCCAGCAGACTGAAACTGAACAGCTAGACAGTTCACTCTGCTGCTTGTGGCAGCATGACTGGAGGAGCACTGTGTGCAGAGATAGCAGCATGGGCGTGATCCTAGGGTTGGGGAGGGAGAAGGTGGGACACCCAACGTGGGGAATAGGTATAGGGCATTTGGAATTGAACACACAGTGAAGATCCAGCTTGCTTAATAGTGGTCATGTGGTAGCATTTTTGGGCTCAGGACTAAGAAGAGTTCTCACTGCAGCAAGGGCTGGGAACCCTGTTAAGGCAGCCCTCTGCCCGAGAGAGAGAGAGAGAGAGAGAGAGAGAGAGAGAGAGGATATGCCTTGTGTTGCTCTCTAGCAACCATCCAAGGCTGAGGGCTTCTTCAGCTGGCTAATGAGGGTCCCTGCAATGGGCAGCCATTGGGGAGGAGAGCAGGGGATCCCAGAAGAGTCTCTTCTCCTTTTCATCCCCAAAAACCTAGATAGAATTCCAAGTGGAAGGAGAGGCTGAAATCCAACACAAAATGAGGCAGATTAGTGAGTAACTTTTCTTTGTCGGGGCGGAGGTAGATTTCAACCCAATAAACTCAACTTCCCTCCCCCCTCTTTAGAAGCATGTGGTGAGAAATCCCTTGAGCTTTTGTCTTGGGACAGAACTGGGCTGTGTCTGTGCTATGATGTTACTATCAACACATCATTCTGAAGAGAACTGGTGCGGAGACTTAATATAACTGAGCACCATGCACGGCCAAAACGACCTTTGGTGGTCTGGAGTCCTAGAGAATGCTCTTCCCCCTATCTTGCAGGGATACTGAAAAGATTGGGCTCCAGCGCTAGTTTCCTTGTTCCCCTCTGACTCCCAGACAAACATTTTGACTGCCTGTTGAAATCTTGCCCTGGTGCCTGCCAATCTTTATCTTTTTGCCTTAAAATCTTTACTGTATTAAAAGGCTTGTGAGGCATGGAGGGTTAATACACATTTAAAGTAGTTCTTTATCCCTTCAGCCTAACTTCCTAGTTTTCATGCTGTTCCCTGTCTTTGTGTAGTAAGTAGCTCAATTCAGGGGTTGTAAGCTGTCAAATATTCTTTCTCCCCCTTCTACAGGTGTTTTCTACAGCAGCTGATGGGCAGACTCAAGTGGAGATTAAAGTATGCCAGGGTGAGAGAGAGATGGCTTCTGACAACAAGCTTCTTGGCCAGTTCACTTTGGTATGTTTGCACTAAATATTCATGACCTTAAACTACCTTAACTCACTAAGTTCCAAGCCTCCTCCCATTTTGTTTGACCCCCCCCCCCCCCATTCTCTTGAAAGTGGGGACTTTCACAGAAGCCATTTGATTTTACCTACCCCACAAATGTAAAGCACAAAGTGATCCAGGCTTGTAAATCAGTAGGCCTTACTGTCAGCCTGCCTTCAGTAGCCATACGATCTTAGAGGGATTGATGATTTTTGTACCCATGGAACTAGGATGTTGGAGCCTGTTGCCAAATATAACTCACTACTTAGATCCCATGTTGCTCCTCAGTTGTCCCTGAGGCAGCCAGTAGCTGGCCAATCACCCCCTCCCTTCAAGTCCCTTTGGAGCAGCCTAGACTGTGTTAGACAGCAGTTACCATGCTCAAGGGGTGATTGTGTATAGGACGTAGCTGCTGCAGTTCAGAGTGGCTGATTAGTTGACTCTCTTCATAAGTAATCAGCCTGTACAGGTATTTGTCCTCCTGATCCGTATGGACACTTGTGATTTAATTTCAAAAGCAGTCATGTTGTATAGGGATGTACTGTTTCGGGGCCGCCTCAAGCTTATACGGATTCTTAAGAGGCCTCTTCCTGCTTGACAACTCTATCCAGTTGCTGGAAGGAGCCCTCCAGTAAGGCAGGACTTTGCCTTTCCTGAAGCATGGTGAATATGTCACTATTTAAATAGGGTAGCCTCAAGCAGGGCCTGGCTCTCCCTAGAATAGACCCAAGTAATTAACTAAAGGAAATTGAACTTGCTACCATGCATGGGAGGGGGAAAGTGACTTACTGGCATTAAGTTGTAAAACAGCTTTTGCTCTTCTCGTGACATTTATGGCAGCTTCCCTAGCTTCTGGGTAGAAGTCTGCTGCTGCATTAAATTAGGTCTGTCCCATTAAGTCTGTCAGATACCACTAATTTGCCACAAATTCTGACAAGCATATCCTGGGATCTGCTTTGAGATTGTTTTAGTTGAATTGGCAGTTCACCAAGATCATATGCATAACACTGAAGGCTTGTACACCAAGCCCACATCTGTTGGGGAACTAATGGCTAAGCACTTCTGGTTTCCAGGTTGGAATTCCTCCAGCTCCACGGGGCGTGCCCCAGATTGAGGTCACATTCGACATTGATGCTAATGGAATTGTTCACGTTTCAGCAAAGGATAAAGGGACGGGACGTGAACAGCAAAGTAAGTGCAGCTATCATTGGATCCCTTATAGTGAAGGGAAGGAAATGTATGGAATTATGCTTGGCTACTCTGTATGAACCTCTGAGTGTATGAACCCCAGTAGCGTGCTAGATGTCTCAAACTAGATGTGATCCCTGCCCTCCAAAAAGCTTACAGTCTAGAGTCAGACATGGCACAGCAGGTGAAGGTGATAGGCAGACAAATGGAGGGAAGGGGAGAGGTAGGACAAGTTGTATTTGAAAAGTTATCCAGGAGGCGTGGTATCAGCTCCAGTGTGTTAAACCTTGAGCACCAGGGATGGAATGTTGATGGCCATATCCAGCCACCAGATCGTTTTATTTGGCCTGCCAGTAGGCAGCAGAGATGTAGCCACAGGTGAGCCACAGTCAACCCAGCTGGCCCCCAGCCCACTCAGATCTGAGCACCAGGCACTGTGCTTAAAGTAAGGGGGAGTCACGGGATACAGGGCAAACGGAGCCCAGGACTGGGAACAGGCACCCACACACCAGGTTGCAGTGCCACCTAATGGCCCAAGCACCTCTCCATCACAGAAGCAGGGGTGGGGCTCCACCCCTTACCACCAGTGGGGAGGCATATCTAGAGCTGGGGTTGTAATGGTAGAGCCCTTCCCAGCTGCTGTGAGGGGCATTGGGACCTGGACTGGTTCTCCCCCCAGACTCTGCCTCCCCCAGGGACGCAGACTCCACCCATGTGCCAGGCTCCCCATCAGCTCTGGTCTCCAGCTCTGGTTGCGTTCTCCGTACTGGCAGAGGTGTGCCCTGCCCCTGCTGCTGTTGGCTCTCAACTCTCAAACAGCCAGCCAGTGGGAGGCAGTAATGAACTGGGTGGCATTGGGCACAGTCGGAGCATGTTGTGATTGGGGAGTGGAGCAGTATGAGGCAGTGGTGGTGGCTTCAGTAAAAAACTGCACCCTTCAGTAACCTGGCTCGTTCATTAACTTTTATTTCTGCATGGACCACCAAAGGGTTTTAGTGGCTGTTGTGACCCTCAGCTACTACCTTACAGTTGCCCAGCTTACATTTAAAATGAGCCTTGTACATGAGCAGCCCTTGTTGAGACTCATCGCTGGTGGGAAATAGGACCAGCTTTTAAATCCTCACTTCAGCAGATGAAGTTGCATTGAAAGCAGCCTGACTGTCTTTCACTCTGTGAAATGCAGTGATGTAGGCAGAAGAGAAGTCCCCTCATAGTGATAAATGAGCAGCTGTAGGTCATGCCCCCATGTACCTCCAAGAAGCAGAGCTACCTACCCACAGTGGCACTTGGGGCAGGGACTGTTCTGTTCTTCCTTTGGTTGGGGAGAAGGGAGGGGGCTGAGCAGGGAGGTAGGTGACTGGGAACCCTGGACTAGGTAGGAGCTCATTTTCACTTGTCTGCTGTGCTCCTTGGCACACTGTCCATCTGAGAAACTAGTGTCATATGCCAATAGTCCTAGCAGCTTATTGTCTAGTCATGGGACAGCATCAGTGTGCCAAGTCCTATTAGGGGGAGGAGGTTAATTAGCAAGACACCTGGCCAATACCAAGCACCCTGGCATGAAGAGTGCATCTGATCAGACAAGCACAGTACTAAGAATGTACTTTATTCCTAGCTACTCTGCCACAAGAATTTTAAAACCCAGGTGCTTAAGGCAGATTCCCCTGATAACCAGCTGATTCTGGTAGCCTAGAAACATCATCTTTTAACTGCAGGGAGTTTGGGGAGCTGAAGTTGTTGTCACTATGTTTACTTAATAACACAATCAAATATTAGAGGCAATATTGCCTCCACAATTACTGTTGTAACCATGAAGCACTGTTTAGAGCCCTATAACTTTGGCTTGGAAAACTTCTTTAGCCTGGATTGCTGGATTTCTACAAAGCTTGAAGAAAAATTGTCATTATTTGACACTTATTTTCCTATCATGATAATTTGTTGACTTCCAATTTTTTCTGCTTCATTCAAAAATGGTGGGTTATAGCTGAAGAAAACATAATTAGAAACTTGGTTTAATGATCTTGGTGAATATTTTTGGGTTCAGTCCTGTTGCTGCTGTTGACGACACAAAAAACACCTTATCAACACCAAATTAATTTGGAGCAGAAGCATGCACTGTTTGTCGCCTTGTATTAGCTGGTTGCAGGTGTTCAACAGATATTCTTCTAGATTAGTATAGATAACGCCCCTTGGATATGGGGGACCACGTTCTCGTCCCAGCCCTTAGTGATCTGTAGCGAATAACAAAGGTTGCAACCATGATCCCATTGTAAACCTCTGGCTTGTTTATCCCCTGTCTAAGTTTGAAATAGACTCGTGCTATTAGGTTTTTAGGGTTTAGGCTCACTGTCACCTAGAATACTCTGTGAAAAATTAAGTGCTTACTGAGATGACCTAAAATTGGTTCCCTTCCTGAAGTATTGTAAGATGTCCAATGACATCTGTCCCTTGCTTTCCAATGAAATTGCATTACGCCACCCCACTTGAAATGTAGATTGTGATATTGGCTCAAACAAGGCAGTTTTCACAGGGCAGCGTAGGAAAAAATAAGTTGCCTTTATTTGAAAGCTAGTTACAGCTCTATCACTGAAGGAAATGGAGGGAGAGCATGGCTGGAAACAAACTTGAAGCCAGGTTCTGAATTGCTCTGGGCTGCTCTCCAAAAGTGAAAGGAAACTCCATGACCTGATAAAAAGGCTCCTCCTGCATTCTGAGCCAAAATGCCTCCTTGGCCTGAGGGCCTTATACACAGGCTCACTTTCCATGTGGAGTAACTGAAGAACAGTGTGAAGTGACTTGCAGATGGTTACAAAGGAAGTATCTAGCACAGCTGGGGAACAGAGCCTTTATCTGAGTTGCCATTCTACCAAGCCTCTCCAAGTGCAGTTCTGTCCTTGTACTTGTACTTTCTAGTAGGTCTCCTTAGATAGGTACATTAACTAGAATAAGACAGACTACTAGCAACTTTGTGAGAAACTGCAGCCGTTCAGCATTGTTACTTTGAAGATGTACAAGGGTTGTTCTCTGAGCCCAAAAGTTGAATGCTCGCATGAGAGCAGAGAAGTGGTAAATGCGGCACTAGGAATGAATGTCATTGGGGATTGGCACTCTTCTCTTATCAGATCTTAGTTTATACTAAGCACTCTCTTAAGGCAGTGGTTTTCAAACTGTGTGTCGCAACCCAGAACTGCATCGCAGAATGGAAGGGACTGGGTCACGATGGTTCTGGTCAACCCCGCCGAGTGGGCTGTTAAGTCCTGTCAGCAGTGCTGCCCGGCTGAGGCAGGCTGTTCCGACACCGCACTGTGCCCCGGAAGCACCAGCAGCAGGTCTAGCTCCTAGGCAGGGGGGCCACGGGGCTCCGAGCACTGCCCCCGCCCCTAGCACTGGCTCCGCTCTCCCATTGGCCAGGAACCGGCCAATGGGAGCTGGTGGGGGGTGCTGTGAGCGAGAGCCACTTGCGCATGCCTCCGCCTAGGAGCAAGACGTGCTGCTGGTCGCTTCCGGGGCATAGCATGGTCCATGGTGCCAGGACAGGCGGAAAGTCTGCCTTGTTTGAGCCACGCCCCAACCCCTTCCTCAGCCCCCCCAAACCCAGAGCCCCTTCCTGCACTCCAAACTCCTCATCCCCTGCCCCACCCCAGAGCCTGCATCCCCAGCACAGTGCCCTGATCTTTTCCTGCACCCCAACCTCCTACCCTGGCCCTGAGCCCTCCCAAACTCAGAGCCTCCTCCTGCACCCCAAACCCCTTACCCCCAGTCCCACCCCAGAGCCCTAACTCCCTCCCTCACCCCGGCCCCAGCCCAGAGCCCCCTCCCAAGCCCCTCATCCCCCAGCTCCTTTGGCTCACAGGCATCAACAATTTTCTTCAACTGGGTCACCAGAAATTTTTTTTGAAAACCACTGCTCTATGGTGTCACTATTGCACTGGCTCAAATACATGCCTTGTGCTAGCGGCTCATTAGTACAAGGAAACGATCCCTGGCAACATAAACTAGTTGGTGTGGCTGGAGCATTAATATAGGAGCGCTCTCTTTGAAAGGGCATGATTATTTCGATCTCTGCTGTAGGGGAAGAGATTAAAATGCAAAGCAGATTTTTTTAATACTGTACTTTATTTTCTAACACAGTCGTGATCCAGTCTTCTGGTGGCCTCAGCAAAGATGATATTGAGAACATGGTGAAGAATGCAGAGAAATATGCAGAGGAAGATAGGCGAAGAAAGGTAACTTGATGGTGGTTGTTGTGGTCTCATCTAATGGGTTACTAGTTTACCAGTCAGAAAATCTCCATTCCATGTTCTGAAACTGCACTCTACTCAGAGGACTTCTGGCTTGACATACAAGGGCCAGATTAAGAGATCATAGGTCATTGTACTCAAGCCAATGTTTGCATGTGCAATGACTGCAATTGCATGTGCAAATGGGTTTTTAGATGCCTAGATAACCACTTGTCCCCCTATTACCAGATTTCTACATGCAGTTGGCTTTAACTGCAAGAAAATATAGGCATATAAATACCCAGCTCGTTAACCTCTGTTCAATAGCTGACCTTACATTTACAAACCAAGTATTTTAAAATTCTTCTCTAAAGAATTAAAGGGACATGGTTGTGTTATAAATAGACAAATTTCCCTACCTGTTACTAATATGTGAATGGAACTTTTAAAATCTAGTTGAATCTACTTTTCACCACGGATGCTGTTGAATGTTTACATTTAATTCATCTTGGATATTGAAGCTAGACCTACCACTTTCACTTCCAGTTTCTCATGGAGCAGTGCAATGCTGTGTCATTAGGTGCAAATACAGCAGGGAGCTGTTTAAACTGTTTTCACTGAACTCATTGAAATAAGTTTTTTGTAAATTCTACAAAACCAAAATGTTGGTCCTAACCCCCATGACACACTCCCCTTCAATGGGCAATTGCAGTGCGCATGTTAAAAGCCTGGTCTCCAGCATCTTGGGTGTCAGGTCTCATCTGAGTCTTGGTATTTATGCCTTCCATGCGCATGAGAGCACCATTCCCTCAGGGAATATCTGGCCAGAGTCCACATCGACTTAGTCAAAAAGGAGTGATGCTTTCTGCACTCAAGTGATCCAATCTATAATATTAATAAGGTTAATGGTTGGGACTAATGATTTAATGAGAGTAAACTATAATGAATTGCACTACTAAATATAGAACATTGATTTAAGCAGATGTTACTGTAGGATATGGCACTAGCATATGCTTACAGACTGCAGAAATTGACACTAGATGCTTTACACTGCTCTCATCTCTACAGAACTAGTGATCTTGTTTTGACAACACTTTTAAATCTCTGATCCTCAGAAGGGTGAAGTTCTGGTATAGACCAAAGGGTAGAATATTGGAGTAGCTTTCTGTGAAAGGAGCTGAGTTTTCTTAAGAGGAGTTGTAGCTTTTTCTTCTCTGCTTAATACCTCTGTTGAAACCCTGAGATTCTTGACCCCTTGGCGTTTGGAAGTTACATGTGCAAAATACACACTTGAGGTGCTAGCTACTTGCATAACTGTCTGTTTTCATGTATTATCTGTTGGGCAGACTTTGTAGATATATAGGTCTTTTGTAGAGTGTTCTGAACATTCCCACCCCATCTTTGTCTTGTCACTGTTTGTGTTCCTAACCCATTGAACTAGTGTTGGTGGTTTCAAGTGCCCAGATGACAATCGTGAAATGGGGGAGATACACCCCTCCACAGATTGGGTGCATGACAGACAGCAGTACAAGTTTTCCTGTGCTGACTGCTACATGCTTAAACTGTGATCTGGAGTGACTCACTCATGGATGAGGGTAGTTCATTCCCCGGTTCCCATTTTTAACTCTTGGCCTCTGTAGAGTGTACTAGCTCAGGTGCCTGGGGTGGTGGTGGTTTCAGATTAGGTGCTGTGAAGTTTGAACCACTGACAAGGATCAGTAGAAAATAAAGGAGGGTTGTTTTTTTTTTTTTTTTTTTTTTTTTTTTTGCCAACAACTCCATTGCACCTCACCCTTCTGAGGACCACATTATTCTTGTGGGGCATTCTTCCAAATGGGTGGAACATCCAGCCCTGCTCTGTTTGAGACTGCCATCAGTGCGATAGTTCATGGTACCACATGGATTAACGCACTTGAGCAATGGGCCACATGGTTCATCTGCCTGTAGTAAGGCAGTACTGCAGGAGGCCCCATGCTGGTTATCTTTGCAACCAAGAAAGCTGCTCGGGATTTGCATTTCTTTGCAAAAATAATTTAAATATTGCAGAAAGCATGGGAGATGCCAAAAATCTGAAGGACCCCCAAATTCACAGAATGCACGATGTTCCACACTGCTCCTAGTACCCTGTCGGGTCTGAAAGCTGAGGCTCCAGGTGTCTTGCCCAAAATACTGAAACAAAAACTATATTTCCTTCCTTGTTGGTGTTACTGGCACATGGGACAATCCATGTGCAGTAAATGCCATGTGCTTGGCCTCGCCATCTGGGAACGCACCTGGGAATTTCCCAGGGGTATGAGGGTTGAGATGGCTCACTTGGATTTCCAAACACAGATTCACCTGTAAGTGACTTGTTTGTTTCCTTACCGTGTGGGGAGGAAGTTGGTTAAGTCTTGTCTGAGTTCTCTCCATTGCCATTCCGCTAAGCCATCCAGTTCTGTGCCACTCACGTCTGTTTACACTGTAACTGAGTTGTGTAGATCTGAATGTTATATGGCATAGACCCTTACCCAGTTGTCAATTTGCCCAGGAACGTGTCGAAGCTGTGAACATGGCAGAAGGGATTATCCATGATACAGAATCCAAGATGGAGGAGTTTAAGGATCAGCTGCCAGCAGATGAGGTGGGTATTTTCTGATGCCTTTGTTAAAGGAGCCAGAGTTCCCTACGCCTCTCGGGTGAAGCATTGGTTAGCATGTAACCTCTCCGGGATTCTTAATTGTTTAAAATAGCATGTGGCTGAAACTTGCTAGAGAAGCCAACTTCCAGAATACATGAAGAATTCTTAACAGTGGAAGGCAGGCACAGTCCTTGGTTGCTTTTTGTCCCATTTGGATGGTGGAAGTGATTGGCTATGTGGGAGGACATTTTATTGTAGCAGAGAATTTATTTCATACCCTGAGTCGCAAGTCTTAGTAAGGTGTAGGTGGCCTATGAAGATGTTTAATGTGAAAGGTTTTTCAGTTAACCATACCCTTGATTTAACTCCATAGAAACATTTGCAATGGCTGATTTCAGAGGGAATTTTTTTCTTCAAAGACACTGAATGTATGAAACCAGTTTTCTTTGTCTGTAAGTTAATAAGATTAAGTGAAGGCTTCCATTCTGTCCTGAGTGTCTCAGAACAGTGGGTGAACTTGCAAGTACAATACCCAGGAACTTGGGAGCAGCTTAAATGGTTTTAACATAGTTTCCTTCCTTTACCTGGAGTGAGTCAGATGCTTAGTGTTAGAGGGGTTTTAATACTGTTCAGTGACTGCTTCATCTCTGCATTATTCTTCATTTCAAAAGCTATGTTTAAAACTGAGTTCACAAGCTGCAAAAGTATTAAAGCATCCACTTCAAACAAGTAATTTGGGGTTTAGGAAGGGCCAAGGCTGGAGATTCTTGGCAAGTACCCTTAGATTAGCTTAGATAAAGATTCAGTGGCTTTACCCAGATCACTGTTGGGCTTTTTTTAAAAAAAAAACATGGGTGTGGACACACCAGGTCCTCGTGTAGCCCAGTGAGAGGGTAAAACTTGTTCTCTGGCCTAGCAGGGGCTGGGAAGACAAGAGACTACATACTTAGCCTCTGAAGGGAAGTTGTATGGGAAAAATGTCTAACCCCATCATTGCTTTGTGGGAGACCAGAGGGGCAGTGTTAATGAGCCCTGGAAGAAGTGTGGCCTGCTTGGAGCAGGGAAATCTGTTATACAAGGCTTCAAGAACATAGTATTCCTTCCAACCTGTGGGCCTAAAAGTAAAGGACTGGCAGTGCTTGCCCACGTTCTGCCTCTAGACCTGGCTGAGTGAGTGTCCCACGCCCTCGCAGCTCTGTCAGTGCAGCTGTCCTACAGTAACCTCATATCGCCAATCCTGCCCTCTTGAGCGCACTCCCAGTCTGACAGAGAAGTGCCAGATTGTGTGGAGGGTTTGACAGATGGCAGCAGGGACTGGGATGAGACCATATTGCTTTTGTTTGCATCCCCACTCCTCCCACACACAACAAAGGGAGGAAACTCTTTGGGGCTTCGTGCATTGAACACTCTGCTTTGTGGCTCTTTCTGGTGGAGTTTTAAAGACGGGTAGATGAAGAGCAGCTTTTTCTGCTCCCGTTGATTCTGTGGTGACAATAGGTCACTAGAGGTATCAGTGAGGCCAGCTCTCAGCCAAAGGGGGCAGTTCGGTCTCTGGCCCTTTTAAGTCCTTGGCTTCTCTGCTGAGACTGCAAACAAGGTGACCAGTTAGTGCCAGCTGTGGTGTATTCAGTGATGTGGATACATGCCCATTGGGAACTGGACAAGCTACTAGGCACTGCAGATGTTTAATTTGAGACTTAAGTCCACTCCTTTTGGCAAGAGCTGAGAGGGGGCTGTAGAAGTGAAGGGCAGGGCTCAGTTTTAATGAACTAAGTGCAATGTAACTATTGTTTGTAACTTGTTTACAGTGCAACAAACTGAGGGAAGAGATTGCTAAAATGAGAGAGCTGCTGGCTCGTAAAGATGCGGAAACAGGAGAAAACATCAGACAGGCAGCATCCAGCCTACAGCAGGCGTCCCTCAAACTCTTTGAAATGGCATACAAAAAGGTGGGTGTGCAGGGCTTGTGGATTACACTGGTGCTTGTACAGGGAGAGGGGGCTGGTCTGAATGAAGCCTTAGAGGATTGTCCATGCCTGGGTAGCTTGAAGCCACAGGTCAACTCCCCTAAATAGCAGCTGTTGCACTAGTGACATCTTCTCTGGCACAACGTCTTGGGCTGTCCAGCCAATCATGGAAGTTCTGAAGTCTGATCCTCAATATTATGCAGCATTTTGTTTGTGCTGCTGATGTGTCCCACCGATTACATATCACTTTTTTTTTAATACCTTGTAGAAACAGTCATTACAAAGCTCTTGATTGGTGACAAGCAATACTGGAGACTGTTTTTGTACATCAAGATAAATGTGCATCAGGCAAACCTCCTAGCAGAAGTATGAATGTAGATCTTTCAGTGAGCGTAGAAAGGGTACCGTGTCCAGATGTTCAAATGCAGTTATTAAAAACCATTAAAATGATGGCCACATGCGTCTGACGAAGTGGGTATTCACCCACGAAAGCTTAAGCTCCAATAGGTCTGTTAGTCTATAAGGTGCCACAGGACTCTTTGTCTCTTTTTACAGATCCAGACTAACATGGCTACCTCTCTGATAATTAAAATGATGGTAAATGTTGTTTAAATTTCTGTGCATAATCACTGACTGCTAGAGACTCATCATGGACTTCCTGACTGCTCTGTCTAAAATGGTCAGCTAGGGCCAGATTGTTAACGGTATTTGGGCCCTAATGAGATTTTCGGATGCACTGAGGTGCCTAACTCCCATTGGTTTCAGTGGGTGTTAGGTGCCTAGGTGCTTTCGAAATTCCCACTAGGCGCCTAAATACCTTCAATAATCTAGCCTTTAGGCTTTGTCTTTCAATGTCAGAAGAGTCTTGTGATCAGTCTAGAAGAAACCTGGGCAGCTGCTTCCAAGCTATCAGGATATCTCTGTGGGAGTAGCGTACTGTAACTAACAGATGGTGTCTTTCACAGATGGCGTCGGAGAGAGAGGGGTCTGGTGGAAGCTCTGGGGACCAGAAGGAAGAGAAACAGTAGAATGTCACTCTTGCGCAGAGACTGCAGCAGGAAGAGGGTGAAAATTCTGAAGCTTGGGAGCGAAGGGACCTTCCTGAGCAGAAATGGGCAGAATTCAGTCTTACTGTGTTTTTGCAGTATTCTATATATAATTTCTTTAATGTATAAATTTAGTGTTGTGTCCACTAGATGATTCATCATTTCATGAAAGTTAATTCATGCTAGACAAAGTTCTAAATATTCAGCCCTATGGTATTTTCAACTGAGCGCCCAGGGGATTCACTCCTCATTTACTCCTAACATTTAACGAAGTGGTATACTACATTTGTTTAAAGGTTCGAAACCATGTCACAAATTCTGGGGTGGGAATGGGAGTCGTGATGTATCCTCTTTGTGGAGCCAAGTGCCTGTGAACTGATTTGTAACAGGTCCTGGGTTCAGCAGTTGCAGGGCCAGCTACATTGCTAGAGACTGTTAAATCTGCAGCTAGCTTAGTATTCTTGGACTGAAGGAGAATGGATTACTTTCATTTGGCTGTAACTTGATTCCTTTTAAATAAGGCCACATTGAAGTTACATGCATTGCTTGTCTAAGCTTTCTGCTCGATACCATGTCTGTTCTCTGCGTATGGTAAAACAACTTCCCTGATAATAAAATTGTTCTTCTTGGATCTATTCTGGATTTTTTTAATAAAAATGGAAAAGCATCCAATTTTTCTTGAGTTTTTGGCTAGTTGCAGCCTGGTGAGGTGGCATTTGTTGGTAGACCCACTTCTGGCACAAAGAATATGAGCAAATTGGAAACCTGAATGCCATATGTTTTTGAAGTAAACTAGCTTCATTAATGCTTTAGTCCTAGTTACATTCAGAAAGGTTCTTCCTGCTTTTCTCTTACTTAGTGCTTGCATGCTCTTCTTGGAACATAGGAATTGTCCTGCTTGGAGCCAGGCATCACTGGCTCCAGAAGAAATTGTGCGTTATGGGGCTTTTTGCACTTACAGAAGTTTCTTCCAGGCAGTCAGTTGGCCACTGCTATGAGGAATGAGGGTTTATACCCATCATTACTACGCTTCTAACACAAACTTAATTAAATGTGACCAGTTGTCCATATAAATGTCTCCTCGTCTGGGCTAGATGCAGTTCTGGGAATTGTACAAAGAATGGAGGACACTTCATAGAAACTGGACTTTTGACCAAGTGTCAGTAGATAAAGGCTTCTCCATTACCTCACTTTGCACTAAGTATGAACAGGCAAGACAGTGTATCAACTGCCTCCTGACTATTACAGTCTGTGCAAATTAATACTTTAACTCACCCAAAGTAAGGATTACCATCCCAGTCTCTCCACTCCCAAATGTCTTCCTTCCCCTTTCCCAAGCGCCCAGCAGTGATTTCACTTCTGTGGTAAGTCTAAACCCTACTCTCATCCCAATTGCAAAACCCTCCCATTCCCTGTCGCCTCCAATATCTGTCAATACTGACCCCAACAAGCATCTTGTCTTGATGATCTTCCCCTAAAATTGCTCTCTGCTCTGCATTTGAGCCTGAGCTTTCACTCCTTAAACTTCGTGCTCTCTCAGCTGTAGATTTCAGATTAAAGTATCCTCCATCCCTTGCTGCTAGCCCCCCTTCTGCCCCACAAACCAAGATTGTTTTTCCTCTACTAACAGCAAAGCCTGCTCACTCAGCTACTCCACTTCTGAGCTGCTGCTCCTATCTTCCCAAGTCCACGTGCTGCCAGTTTCCAGCAGGGAACTTTGGCACTGTTGGGTGAGTCAGTGTGAGCTGTCAGGTCAGCCACTTACTTTCATCTCCAAGTGGGCTCATGTAAAAGCCTATACAGGTTTTAGAAGATTCCTCTTGAGCGGAATTGAGAACATGCCTACTCTATTAAATCTATTCAAAGAGGGGCTTTGTAAAACTCTTGGGTCATCTGTGTGGAAAGGCAGACATTAATAGCCCCCACCAAATAGATCTGATCTACAGGTTCTACCTCTTGCCTGAAATAGTCTAATGATGACACCTATGTTTGAGCTGAACACCCTGGGCTGGAACATATTAAAGGCCCCGTTCTAATTAGTGAAAAGGAAATACATTTGTACTTGCTGTGCTGTTTCAAAAGTGTGCTTGGAAAATAAACGGCTTGAACAGGAGCCCTTGGCACAAGGCCCGTACAGAGGCTAACATGATGTTGTACCAAGGTATACAGTGGTGCCCCTATGATCAGAGGTTGATCTGGTGTTGAACAGCTTCATCAGTGATCCAAAAGTGTTGGGGGGTTGGGCTAAACAGGGCTCTAGAAGTATCAAAGGGCATGCAAATTCCAGGGAGGACAGAGAGAGGCCTAGAGGTGAAAAAGATGGGCATCAAAGAATGAAATGAGTTTGAACTTGGAAAAGTGTAAGCTGAGAGACCTGGGAGAAAGCTAATCAAACCACATAGTTAATGGGGAGAGGCCAGAAATGCGTCACTGCAGAAAGAGAGGCACAGTAGTTGGCATCACAGCTTTGAGCCAGGAATTTCCAGAGCAGACTCAGGATTGTCATGGGGCAGGGGAGTGATCACAGGTGGAGGAATGTTGCTGATAGCAGCGGCAGCTCCAGGCACCAGTGCTCCAAGCGCGTGCCTGGGGCGGCAAGCCACGGGGGCACCCTGCCAGTCACTCTGAGGGCAGCAGGCAGGCTGCCTTCAGCGGCGTGCTTGCGGGAGGTCCTGCAGATTCAGCAGCAATTCAGCGGTGGGTACACCGAATCCGCAGGACCAGTGGACCTCCCGCAGGCGCGACACCGAAGGCAGCCTGCCTGCTGTGCTTGGGGTGGCAAAAAAGCTAGAGCCACTCCTGCTGGTAGTGATGCAAAAGGGGTGTCTCTCTTGCAAACTGGCTGCTCTTTGATCTGAGTGAATTTTGTGGCAGTGAAAGTTGCTGC
This sequence comes from Malaclemys terrapin pileata, assembly GCF_027887155.1. Taxonomy (NCBI): domain Eukaryota; kingdom Metazoa; phylum Chordata; order Testudines; family Emydidae; genus Malaclemys; species Malaclemys terrapin. The sequence goes on along the minus strand of NC_071512.1, from coordinate 33,859,834 downwards.
TGTGATACTCCTTGTGTCTGATTTTTCTGGTGGCTTCAGTTGGGTATTTGTTTCTATCCTGGGATGAGGGTAATCAGTCTACTGGAGACTTAAGGGCCTTTCTGTTTAAGGGTCTCAGGTACTGTAACTTATAGGCTTTACTTTGGCAAAGCAGCCCACAGGGATGGGGAGGTTTGGTCTCCATGGCCCATTCAGACATTGGCAATACCAACGGTCCTAACAGCGATAGAAATTTCTGTAATGTGGACACTTCTCTGCTTAAGAGCTAGACCGAAACCCCCAACTCATGTCACGGGCTAGGTTTGGATTTTATAAACCCAGAGGCTATAAGCTTTTTGACACAATCTGCCTTGACTGATCTTCAAGGGCTATTGTGCTGCAACTTTTCCAGGTTTCCTTCTAGAATCAGTAATCACCTGGTGTAAAAAGGACTGTGGGTAAGAAAGGGTTGGACTTCCTCAGAAACTCAGCACACAGCTACATGGGCAAATGTCTGGCTGTGGAAGCGTGTGCACAAAATTATCCACTTTGGAGTGGCACTTGCTGTAATTGCATATGCAATTTAGACATGCAGGTGTGCATGCATTTCGCACATCCATCTGTATGCTTAACATTTCCACAATGTGGTACTAGATCATGGTCCTGTATGCAGTATGGTAGGCACTGCTTAATAGTGTATCTCCTGATGAGAACAATCTCCTTTACAAACCTAGATTACATACCAATGTGACCACCTAGTTGGTTTTCCCCACAGTTTGTTGGCCTCATCAAAAGGGATTCTCCAACTAAAGTTACTGATTGTCTGGAAAAGAATCATAGAATATGAGGGTTGGAAGGGACCTCAGGAGGTCATCTAGTCCAACCCCCTGCTCAAAGGACCAATCCCCAACTAAATCATCCCAGCCAGGGCTTTGTCAAGCCTGACCTTAAAAACCTCTAAGGAAGGCGATTCCACCACCTCCCTAGGTAACCCATTCCAGTGCTTCACCACCCTCCTAGTGAAAAAGTTTTTCCTAATATCCAACCTAAACCTCCCCCACTGCAATCTGAGACCGTTACTCCTTGTTCTGTCATCTGCTACCACTGAGAACAGTCTAGATTCATCCTCTTTGGAACCTCCTTTCAGGTACTTGAAAGCAGCTATCAAATCCCCCTTCGTTCTTCTCTTCTGCAGACTAGACAATCCCAGTTCCCTCAGCCTCTCCTCATAAGTCAAAAGAGGAGGGAGAGACTTTCCTTGGCTAAGGGATGTTTTGGGTGGTTCCCGGAAATTGTCTAAATAGAATCTCTGATGGTTTTGGCTACTTTCTGCCTTAACCCACAGGCAAGGAGTATGCACAGTATTACACACTGTCTCAGTGGCAGAGCCAGGAACAGAATCCTGGAGTCCTAAATGCCAATCTCTTGCTTTTGGATCTAGTCTGCAGTTCTCAGACCATCAGGACAAAAGCATTGTCTGAAGAAGACTGCTCCTAAACTGCTTCCAGGGATTTTAATTATTGATCACAGCTGACCTTTACTTATGAATGAATCTTTTCTTTTACTGCTTGGGCTCCCAACTGCTTATGGCTATTGCATGGAAAGATACTATTTTTAATGCTTATCATTAGCTCTGCCTTTTCTTTGGAAAACTAAATTATTAAAAGAGCCAAAAAGTGGTGGAATCAGGAGATTTCTCTTTCATGGTGAGAACAGCTCCCTGCTGCAAAAAACTGCTGAGCTGGCAAGAGATACAGCATTGCAGCTAGACAAATGACTATTGTCGCTCATAAAAGGAGTGGTTCCTGTCCTAGAGAGTACCTGCTTTAACAACATGCTCCTGTGAAGACATCTGTCAGTAGAGGGGGTATTTTAGATTCATTGTGTTCTGTCATTCTTAAGCTGGTATTCATCTTGCAAAGCCTATGTCCTGTGCAATGCTAAGGTTTTTGAATAATATGTGCTGATCCCTGCATAATAATTCAGCACCTTTTGCACAACTGCAGTGGGGAAGTTTACTGGGCAACATCTGTGCCATGTGCGTTCATTTGGGTGCATGAAAGAATTCCTCACCCGGAGCTTAGGGCTGGGTGATACATATGATGTAAAGTCTAGGGACTGAAAACATGAAGCTAAATTAAACACGTCACTAGAAGCTGAAGGTTCTGTGGGAGAACCCTGGAAAATCAGGTTGTTTTAAGTAATAGATAACGCTAACAAGATTTGGGCTATTAAAACACTTGCTTCCAGGCTTAAGCCAATCTCTAATGATTAGATTTTAGAAAGAGACCTGTTGTGAGGGGCAGATTAGCCCACATCTGCCTGCTATCAGGTTCTTGCACCTTACTCTGGAGAATGAGTGCTGGTGTAGACAGGACACTGCACCAGACTGACCAGGGAGCTGATGGAGTCTGGCAATTCCTACATTTCAAATCATAAACTCGAGGAATGTGCCATTTGAACCAAAGGAGGGGAAATGCAGAAAAAGCTACCAACAGGCAATGAAAGGAATGGTTTCATTCAATAAAATGCTCTGGATACCGAACAACTTTGTTCATTAAAAATTAAAGACAGGCATGAGCCAATACCCCAGGTCCACATAACCCTCAGCTACTGGAAGACTCAGAATCCCAATCTGAGTCAGTTCTGCAGCTGGCCCTTCTCTGGCTATAGGGGTGAGCCAAACCTCAGATCCAAAGGTGCTTGTACTTTGGGAGCTTCAAAATCTGGAGCTAAATCTCTCTGTCTTGGACCCATTTCTAGCAATTGTTTCATTTGCCTTCGGCAGTGCAAGCACATTGACCAACATAGTTCAAGGTTGATTTATGTGTGCACAGCTGCTGTAACTATCCTTGGCTGAAATGCAGTTTTGTAACATTCTGCAGCAATATTTTACAGCTATAACTGAGAGGAATGGGACTCTCTCTCCACTTTTTCCAGCGGTGCAAGCACATCCATGTTACACGGCTGTGTCCTTTTGTAAAGTGCATTTCTACGCTGAAACATGACCTAGTGTGAAAGGATGCCTTTTAATTCAACAGCTCTTCTCCCGGGGGGCTGTGTCCCAACATAACTCTGAGAAAATGAGATGGATTGTAATCTGGCTCTTGCATCATCAGCGAGTTGTTAATTTGGCTCTGAATGCAGTGGCCTTATTGATGGTTGTGATGCATGAGTTAAGAAAAAGCCCAGCTTGACTCTCAGATCCCAGGGTCATTTTTTTATGGCTAGTAGTTAGAAACAAACTATCTACTTTTATTTTGTAAACTGAGAAGATCTGATCTGGAGTGATGGAAAGATGAACATGGAAATCCATGATGATATTTTTGCACATTCACTCTTCAGAGTAGAACCATTCCTTGAAGTACTAACCTAAGATGGAGGGATGTGACTGAACTACCAGAGAAAATTGAAGGTGTCCAGTTATCTATCTATCCCCACTAGGGCTGTCAATTAATCGCAGTTAACTCACGCAATTAACTCAAAAAAATTAATCGCAATTAATCGCAGTTTTAATTGCACTGTTAAACAATAGAATACCAATTGAAATTTATTAAACATTGTGGATGTTTTTCTACATTTTCATATATATTGGTTTCTGTCTTGTAATTGAAATCAAAGTGTATATTATTTTTTATTACAAATATTTGCACTGTAAAAATGATAAACAGTATTTTTTAATTCACCTCATATAAGTACTATAGTGCAATCTCTTTGTCATGAAAGTGCAACTTATAAATGTAGATTTGTTTTTGTTACATAACTGCACTCAAAAACAAAACAATGTAAAACTTCAGATCTTACAAGTCCATTCATTCCTACTTCTTGTTCAGCCAATCGCTAAGACAAACAAGTTTGTGTACACTTACAGGAGATAATGCTGCCCTCTTCTTATTTACAATGTCATCTGAAAGTGAGAACAGGCATTTGCATGGCACTTTTGTAGACGGTATTGCAAGGTATTTATGTGCCAGATATGCTAAACATTTGTATGCCCCTTCATGCTTTGGCCACCATTCCAGAGGACATGCTTCCATGCTGATGACGCTCGTTAAAAAAATAATGTGTTAATTAAATTTGTGACTGAACTCCCTGGGGGAGAATTGTATGTCCCCTGCTCTGTTTTACCCGCATTCTGCCATATATTTCCTGTTATAGCAGTCTCAGATGATGACCCAGCACGTTGTCCATTTTAAGAATACTTTCACTGCAGATTTGGCAAAATGCAAAGAAGGTACCAATCTGAGATTTTTAAAGATAGGTTCAGCACTCGACCCAAGGTTTAAGAATCTGAAGCGCCTTCCAAAATCTGAGAGGGACAAGGTGTAGAGCATGCTTTCAGAAGTCTAAAAAGAGCAACACTTCGATGCGGAAACTACAGAACCCAAACCACCAAAAAAGAAAATCAACCTGCTGATGACACCTGACTCAGATAATGAAAATGAACATGCGTCGGTCCGCACTACTTTGGATTGTTATCGAGCAGAGCCCGCCATCAGCATGGACGCATGTCCCCTGGAATGGGAGTTGAAGCATGAAGGGACATATGAATCTTTAGCGCATCTGGCACATAAATATCTTGGGACGCCGGCTACAACAGTGCCACGAGAACGCCTGTTCTTACTTTCAGGTGATATTGTAAACAAGAAGCGGGCAGCATTATCTCCTGAACAGGGCCGCCCAGAGGATTCAGGGGGCCTGGGGCAAAGCAATTTTGGGGGCCCTTTCCATAAAAAAAGTTGCAATGTTATAGTAACATGTATTTGGAAATGTAAAAAATAACTAGTGAAATACATTCAAAAATTAATTTGTAATAATTTGAAAATACATTAAATACATTATTTAAAAACATTAAATGCTTTAATGGTATGTATACATTTGCAATTACATAATGGGCTGTTGCTGGATGATGGTGATGGTTGGTGCCAATGGGCTGTCGCTGCCTGGGGGTGGCGCTGCTGTGGCCCAGGGCTGGGTGGGGAGCTGGGCTCTGGATTGGGGGGTGCCCGGCTCACAGGGGCTGGACTCAGGGCTGTGGGGGAGATGGGGTCGGGGGGTGCCCGGCTCAGAGGGGCTGGGCTCAGAGCTGGGGGTCAGGGCTGTGGGGAGGATGGGGTCGGGGGTTGCCCAGCTCAGAGGGGCTGGGCTTGGAGCTGGGGGTCAGGGCTGTGGGGGGATGGGGTCGGGAGGGTGCCCGGCTCAGAGGGGCTGAGCTTGGAGCTGGGGGTCTGGGCTGTGCGGGGGATGGGGTTGGGGGGTGCCCGGCCCCGGCCCCTTACCATGCCGCTTACTCCATCTCCCAGAGCCTCAGCACGCCGTGTCCAGCGCTGCAGCGGCTTGGTGTTTCCAGCGGGCCCTCAGCTCCCGCCGCTCGGCCACAACTCGCAGCCCCGCCTCCTTACCAGCTGAGACTCTGGGGGATGGGGGAAGACGGAGGCAGGGGGAGCCTCCGACATAGTCATGGGGGCCCCTGTGGAGCCTGGGGCCTGGGGCAAATTGCCCCCCCCCGGGCAGCCCTGCTCCTGAAAATGTAAACATTTTTGTTTGTCTGAGCGATTGACTGAACAGGAAGTAGGACTGAGTGGACTTGCAGGCTTTAAAATGTTATGTTTTACTTTTGAATGCAGTTTTTTTTGTACATAATTATACATTTGTAACTTCAACTTTCATGGCAGTGCAAATACTTGTAATCAAAAATAAATATAAAGTACACTTTGTATTCTATGTTGTAATTGAAATCAATATATTTGAAAATGTAAAACATCCAAAAATATTTAAATAAATGGTATTCTGTTATTGTTATCTCATGCAAAACTGACTTCTTATTGGAAGATTACTGTAAAGCTGTGTGTAATCCACCTTCCTACTGTTCGGAGGGGGGATTATGACAGGCCATATGTAACCACAGGCTGTTTTTTTTTTGTGGGGGGGGGGGGCGGAGGGGAGAATCAAAATGCTTAGAAGGCTGAAAATTTTTACTCCCTCTTCCCCAAGGCTGAAGCAGCACTTTAGATATAGGCAGGTGCTTGAGTGAAGCCGCATTACTCAACCCGCTCACACTGACATCTCCACACTCAGAAATGATCAAGACATAGAGGGACAAAACCTCAGCTGGTGCCAACTGACATAGCTCCATTAACTTTGGGGAAACTACGTGGATTCACACCAGCTGAGGCACTGAGCCCGTGAGGTTTGCTCATGTTGATGGTAGGCTTGTGTGCACATCAGAGAAGTAAGGAATTGCTTTGTGTCTCATTTCTTGTAGTCATAGTGGGCAACTCTACTGAGCTGCGCCTCACAATCGTCATCTGGAGCAGGAACTGGTGGATCTAGGGCTGACACTGAATAATGTAGCCTTCCACCCATAAGTCACCATTCCAAATCCAGCCCACCTTGCCAGTGACCAGCGGTTACTATGGTCTGAGTTCTGTTCAGGTGACCACATTGCTCAGCTGCTCACACTCTGTGGTGATGAGGATCGTATAAGTGATCAATAAATAGATGATAGATACACCAAATGATGTGCAGTGGCTGTGTCACTTCATGTCTCCTTGAATAAAGGTGTCTACACCACAAAAACTGCCATCGCTTCTTGGCACCTTGCTAGTCTCCGTAGAGCTGCCAAGAAGTGAATGGATCATCATGACTCAACTCCTCTCTCAGTTCTTGCAATGGTCCTGGTAGGTCAGGGTGGGGGGCAGCCTATGGGAGGAAGCTGGCAATGCAGCTGTACTTATTCACTGGCCAGACAGCGCATTCCAGGCTCCCCACCTAGCACACTTCACCAGCACTGGCCTCACCAAAATACCATGCGTGGGCTCCAGCTGTCACGCAAAGCCACGCTGTGCCAGCTCTCTTTAGCCCAGTCTTTGATAATGCACCCTGTGACTGGCATGCTACAAGGGACGGGCTTGCCTAAGCCAGGATTCTACCTGCTTGACCTCATTGACATCACTTCATCCTGCTTCTCATCTGAACACACACTGCCTCCAACGACCTGGCAGACTCAGCTCCCTCAGCTGGCGTGAGTTGGACATCGCCAGAGCTATGATGACCTATACCAGCCGAGGGGCTGGGCCTGCATGGTATTCCAGGCTTAGCAGAGAGCAGCGTGCTGCCATTAGCTTCAACTACACAAAGGATAGCTCAGTGAGAGGGAATTGTTGGACCAGAACCTCCTTCATCATTCCAGACGCCACTCCAGAGTCTGCCCTTAGTTCACTCAAGTAAATGGGGAGTAACTCCAGTGGAATCTGGCTGGATTTACACTGCTGTAACTGAGAGCAGAACCTTGGCCTCCTGTTTGTACTTGATTTACATCATTTAATCAGCGAGATGAAAACTGCCTACAGTTAGTGCTTTCCTCTTGTAAATTGCACATAAATCCTCACATGTGCTCCTCAGAGGGGGTTGCCACTCAAGGGAAAACTCTGCCGCTCTGTGGCTTAGGGTGTAGGCGAGAAACTGGGCGGAACTAGCAGCAGGGAGCCAAAGAATCCTGGCCGTCTAATCTCTAGCATGCGGGCACTGAGGAGACACAGGCAGCAACCCCTGGACAGCAGGCTTCAATCTAGCAGCCAGCACTTGTGTGGCAGACGGCCAGCGTTTTCAGTGACCTTGGCATCGCAACTGGAGAAAGTCTTTCATAGGGCAGCACTCTGCACACTCTTTTTCTGCAGCGCCTTGTGCATGAAGGTACTTGCCTCTAGCACATGGCATGTCCTCCCTCTAGCCCCCGTTTGCCTCTGCTCTGTTTTGCATGTGCCCAAGGCCGGCGCTTCCACTAAGCGACCCTAGGCGGTTGCCTAGGGCGGCAGGATTTGGGGGGTGGCATTTTGCCGCCCTTGGTGGAAATTCGGCAGCAGGGGGTCCTTCCGCTCCAGGTCTTTGGTGGCGGGTCCTTCACTTGCTCCGGGACCCGCCTCTGAAGTGCCCCGAAGACACAGAGCGGAAGGACCCCCGCCGCCGAATGCTCAGAGGAGCGCTGCCGCCTAGGGCGGCAAAAACCGTGGCGCCGCTCCTGCATGTGCCACACATTTATTGTCATGCCTTTGGCCTTCCATTCTCCAGCCCCTTCCTATCCTCCAGGCAGTGTGTGAATGAGAATATCTTACATTGCTCTGCCACCTTCCATCCCAGAGGGCCTTACAACCTACATGCCAGCGCTCAGCCTGCCCTAGGCCCCTTGCCCTGGTCCTGTAGCACAATGGGCTGAGGATTTCCAGGCACAGAAGAAGCACTGCTAGGTGTAGAGATCACACAGCCAACTCTACATCGCTCCTCAGTCCCGCCCTGCCCTGGGCTGTGCTGGGAGGAGAAGGGGGTGGCCGGCATGCTGCTGTGCTCTGACAAACCCCAGCTGGCATAATGGCCCTTTGGGGGCTGTGACCAGCTAGCATCTGTGAGAGGAGCCCCAAATAGCATACAGCCACCTTTGCCCGCCTCCACAACCCCTCAGGTCCTGCACAGAGTATATGTAAGCCGGGGAATGGTCCCACTATTGTGGGGAACTTTCCTGGCTTCTGCACTACCCCGGTGAAATGGGCTAGCGAAAGGATCTGAGTCCTCGCTACCACTCCCTTTACCCAGAGGCCTCCCTACCCTTGAGGGCTCCCCTTTCCACTCTCCTGTCTGGCAGAGTCCTCGTAACCTAGGGTTACCATTCGTCCGGATTTACCTGGACATGTCCTCCTTTTTGTGCTAAAAATAGCGTCCGGGGGGAATTTGTAAATCACTCAAAATGTCCGGGATTTCCCCCCTCCCCGGCAGAGCAGAGCGAGCGGCTGGGAGGGCTGCAGGAAAGTCACGGGCTGGACTCCGGAGCAGCTGTAGAGGAGCTCCTCCTCCCCCCCCCGTCCCTCCCTGCATTCTGAGCTGGCAACTCCTCCTCCCCTGCAGCCCCGCGCCCCGCTCCGGCAGCACTGTGCAGGGCCAGGGATCGGGTTTTGTGTTGCGCTGGGGAGCGCAGCCACGTGTCCGGCTCCGCACAGAGCCCAACACCCTGTTCTGAGCAGCAGGGTAAGGGGGCCAGGGGGCAGGAGAAGGGGCAGGGAGGTTCTTGAGGGGGCAGTCAAGAAACGGGGGGGGGGGCGGGAGTTCAGGGGGGGCTTTTTGGGGGGAGTGGAGAAAGTTTTGGGCAGTCAGGGTACAGGTAGGGGGTAGGGTCCTGGGGGGCAGTTGGGGGGGGTCTTAGGAGGGGGCAGTTAGGGGACAAGGAACAGGGAGTCTTAGGTAGGGGGTGGGGTTCTGGAGGGCAGTTAGGAGCAGGGGTCCCAGGAGGGGGCAGTCAGGGGACAAGGAGCGGGGGGGTGGGGGGCTGGGAGTTCTGGGGGGGAGCTGTCAGGGGGCAGGAGTGGGGAGAGGGATCGGAGCAGTCAGGGGACAGGGAGCAGAGGGGTTTAGATGGGTTGAGGGTTCTGGGGGGGGCTGTCAGGGGGTGGGGAGTGGTTGGATGGGGCATGGGAGTCCCAGGGGTCTGTCTGGGGGTGGGGGTGTGGATAAGGGTTGGGGCAGTCAGGGGACAAGAGGCAGGGAGGCTTAGATAGGGGGTGGAGTCCTGGGGGGCAGTTAGGGGCAGGGGTCCCAGGAGGGGGCAGTCAGGGGACAAGGAACGGGGGGAGGGTTGGGGGTTCTGGGGAGGCGGGAAGTGGGAGGGGCAGGGGCGGGGTTAGGAGGGGCTCCTCCCGTCCTCTTTTTTGCTTGCTGAAATATGGTAACCCTACGTAACCCCAACAAGGCTGGACCCAGGATTCCTGGGGGGCTCAACCCCCAACCCTGCTGTGGTCACCCAGGACAGGGGCTAGGGTGTCCCCACTCCGGGGTACCCTCTCTGCACTGGGCACGTCCCTGACCCACTGATTATTCCATTCAATTTAAAGCAAATACAAGTTGTTTAATTAACAATTAATCTAAAGAAAAGAACAAGGAAAAATGGGAAAGGTTAAAGGAAAACCCATCACCCCACTCTGTGGCAGGGAACATCACAAACAGTGTATCTGGACATCAGGGCACTTCACAGTCTGTTCCTTGTAGGTCCCAGATTTCCTTCTCAGGCCCTAGCTGTGCTGCAGGTATGCTACGGGTTGGACACTTGCAATGGTGGTGGCCACACACCTCCGGGCTTTGAGTGGTGGGACCCTTCTTCCCAGTGTCAGCCCCCCGTCAGGTTACGGTCCCCCTCCCGGTCTGGCCTGCAAGGACTCTTGGCTAGGGGTGTCCTTCTGTGCTGGGCCCTTTGCCCAGGGTCCCCCGTTGGCTGGCCCCACTTGCTCACCACACCTGGCTCTGTGGCTGCAGCTCTGCTCCCAGCACAGGATCTGCTCTCCCTGGGCTGCGTCTCTGGCCCCTCTGGCTCTGGTTGCTACAGCTCTGCCCCCAGGACAGGTCTGCTCTGCAGGCTGCTTCTGTGACTCTGCTCCCAGCTCTGACCTGCTTCCTGGCTGCTTGTCTGGCCCCTCTGGCTCTGGTTGCTGCAGCTCTGCTCCCAGGGCAGGTCTGCTCTCTCTGGGCTGTGCTCTGGCTTTGGGGCTGCAGCTCTGCTCCCCAGCTCAGCTCGGGCCCCTGCTCTCTCCTTAGCTCGGCCCCACTCTGTCTGACTCAGGCCATTCTAGTTCACACGGAGGACTGGACCCCTCTGGCCTCCTGACTCTCTGCTTAGCCTGCCCGCCCTGTCAATCAGGCTGATCTGGAGCATTGGCCTCTCCCCATTGTTCCTGGGGACTGTCAGTCTCAGGCTCCTGATTTCCCATCGACCCTTCCCCTTTTAGTGCTGGGAGCGAGCAATCAAACACCCCCACTGAATGTTAGTAAGGGGGCAACAGTCCCCTTACATATAGCCCAGGGCCTAAATTTATACAGGAAACAAACTGCACTGAACGGCTGCCACCTCTGGGATGGAACATAGCAGCTGTTTAACGGTGAACAATATGGTCAATGGATTTGTCCTTGTGATGAATTTGCCTCCCTCATAGAGCACATTGCAATACATAAACACTCCCTCCAAACAGTGTTTCATAGCTTTTTTGCCCAGTCGAGTCTCTTAAAGCCTGAGCCTGCAAAACCCTACTCACATGAGTAAGCACATGTGGGATCAGGCTCTTATTCACATGGTCATCACAGTGGGGGTCAGGATGGAATTTCCCATAATGCACAGCATTGCATGCTGACCCAGTTTTCTTCACCACGATGCCTCTGAGGGACGGCTGCAGTAGCCACAGCCCCAGGCAGGCTATCAGATGTGATGGAGCCCATGGCCGTGTATTCAGCCCAAGAGAAGAGAGCCTCAGCATGCTTTGTGTTCCGTGGTGCTCCACACACAGAGAGCTGGGTTGTGTTTGCAAAGTCTAAACGCTGATACATGAAAACAAAAGAAGCTGAGAGTGTCCCTCTTTGCCCCAGCAGGCCAGTGCGGCACTGCCAGCTCCTAAAGCTACCCTGGCAGCTTTGCTACCCCCCTGAACTGAGAACATGCCACATTTGCTGGCTCCCATGGACAGAGAGAGCTGGCCAACAGATGGAGATATTTTTCTGCCTGTCAGATTCCCTCAGTGCTAATGTTACAAGTCGTGGCTAAGTGCCAATTAACAAATCCTTGAGATACAGCATCACTGAAGCACCATCCCAAAGGGAGAGGAGCTGGGCAGGACTAGAGCCTGCCACTATCCACCCCTGCAAGAGCAGGGCACCCACCATACAATCGCTCCTCTCCACCTCACATCTCTTCCTCTCCTCCCATCCTGGAGGTCCCACTGCCTGCTGACAGTCTACATGGTAGAACTGGAGCTCCGCGTCTTTCTCTTGTGCCCTTCCTCTTCCCCTACCCGCATCAGCAATGTCATTCACTTGTGACTGCTGTCACTTTGGCCAACCACCTGGCATTCAGTCAAGGACCTCCAGCGCTAAAAGCATGAGCTGCTACAGCTTGGGCTAAAGAGTCAGGCTCTCCAGATGGGGCTGGCTCATGAGCTTTTTGGATCAGGCTCAGAGGGTGGCCTATAACACACACTGACCGATGGGTTACACACATTCATGGTCTCAGGAATAGAGCTGATGCTGCAAACTCCTTCTCTCCCATACTTACACTTCTTGGTGCATGTCTCTGAAATCTGCCCTTCCCTCTTCCTCGCACCAGGAGAATTTCCCAGGACTTGCTCTGTGAAAAATAAAAACATTTTTTTGTTAATTTCTTGCAAAGAATAATGAGAATTTTGGACACAATCTAATTGGCATTGCTCAGTAATACCAACACAGCTCCAGAGGGAGGGAAGTACCCCTAGCCCTGAAGAGAAATTCCTCCTGAACATCGTGATCATCTTAACGCTGGGCATATTAGAGAAAATTCCTCCGCTTACACCGTTAATTGGGTCCGGAGTGTGACGGTACCTCCCATAAGGCATTATGGAAATATGCTTAGAATGTGTTTTATGCTACATATGCAATGTAACATACACCGCTACCTCCATATAATGCGACCTGATATAACATGAATTCGGATATAACGCGGTAAAGCAGTGCTCTGGGGAGGGCGGGGCTGCGCACTCCGGTGGATCAAAGCAAGTTCAATATAACACGGTTTCACCTATAAAGCGGTAAGAGTTTTTGGCTCCCGAGGACAGCGTTATATTGAGGTAGAGGTGTATCTCAAAGGTTATGATCTACTGAATGTATTAATCCTATTTGTATGCATGTATTATTTTTGTATTTGAAGTTATGAATGTTATGAATGTTGACTGTGTACTAGCTTGATTTCTAAATAACCTTAGTAGAGCATTTGGTCAGTTCCTGGAGAAAGGAATGTTGAAGTTAAGTACCTAATCAAGAAACACTTAAAGGACAATGGATCTTGGAATGCTCCAATCCACATAAGTCTACTTGAGGACGTTCAAGGTAGCATGTAAACAATGGATGCTACCTGTAAAAACTGAGAGTCATGCATGGACATGTGACTTGCCCAGGTGATTCCTAAACTCCATCCTGGAGCTGGACTTTGCATAGGAGTGAGGAGGGGGTCTCCACCCACAAAAGAAAGTTTATTTAAACCCCTCCATTTGGTCTTCAGCTGGCTAAAGAGGGAGCCTCTCCACCCCCCAGGATACTTGAAATACACTGGAACAAAGGACAGTGTGCAAGAGGTGTGAGTGATTGCTGGACCCAGGCTAAAAGGAGATTAGTCTGTAAAAGGGAACATTCTGGAACTGGTGAGGCTCTTATCTGTATTCAGTTTGATTAGACATAGATTTGTGCATTTTATTTTATTTTGCTTGGTGACTTACTTTGTTCTGTCTGTTACTACTTGGAACCACTTAAATCCTACTTTCTGGATTTAATAAAATCACTTTTTACTTATTAATTAACTCAGAGTATATATTAATACCTGGGGGAACAAACAACTGTGTATATCTCTCTATCAGCGTTATAGAGGGCAAACAATTTATGAGTTTACCCTGCATAAGCTTTATACAGAATAAAACGGATTTATTTGAGGTTAGACCCCATTGGGAGTTGGGCATCTGAGTGTTAAAGACAGGAACACTTCGGTTAGCTGCTTTCAGGCAAACCTGCAGCTTTGGGGCAAGTAATTCAGACCCTGGGTCTGTGCTGGAGCAGACGGGAGTGTCTGGCTCAGCAAGACAGGGTGCTGGAGTCCTGAGCTGGCAGGGAAAGCAGGGGTAGAAGTAGTCTTGGCACATCGGGTGGCAGCTCCCAAGAGGGTTTCTGTGATCCAACCCATCACATGTACCACAAGATATCGCAGGTGTCCATGTTAGTCTCCATTTCATTCCTCGATCCCGGTGAGGTGGATTCGGCTGCTAGGTCTGGGAGCAGAGAATGCCTACCCCTGAGCACTCGCTGTGAAAAACAAGCCCCTCTGCAAACGTATTGTGATGACAAGGATGATACATTTATACTGTGGTAAATGTTCCATAATCTACATACATACACTGTATTTATAATCTGGAGAGCCAGTCCCAGCCCAAAAGACAGTTCTACCCATAACTGGCAAAGAGAACAGCAACAAAAAAACTCTGATGCTGACAGGCTAGAACTGGCTACCCAGCAGCTAGACTGAGAGGAGAACAAGAGAGGAAACCAGGACAGGAGGCAGAGAAACTGCAGTGTCTTGTTCCAGGGCTGCTTGGGGCAGCAGTATAATAATCATTTTGTTAACATACAGAGAGACTGCTTCACTCCTGTTTAAAAATAGTATTAAACCACTGCAGGAGTTGGGATTAACACTGATGATGAACTAGCCTGGGAAATGATGGTCAAATAGCTGAATTCAGTGGTCCACACCCACCAGACGGGGAGACAAACTCCTATCTGTAGCAATATGGTCAGGCCTATATCCTAACCACAGCGCTGGATGTCTGAGTTCTACTTCTACTTCTGCAATTGTGTTGCTTTGGGCAACAGCTCCAGGTATTAGTTTCTGAGGGACTCTTGAGAGGCAGAATGGACAGGAATAATGCTTCCTAATGAATTAGAAGGAATTGATTAATGGCTGCACATTATGTTGAAAATGTAAAGCAGGATGGAAGCTCTATGCAGCGCTGGATGAACACTGTGGAAAAATTGTCTATGAGCAGCTATTGAAATGAGCCTTGGCTGGGTTCATGGCTTTTTTCATGTTCATGCTTCATGGACGCTCGAATGTGAGAGTTACTAGCAGGACTGAGTGTGGAAACAAACCAGTTTCAGTGATTAATAAAGAATGTTCGCCGGGAGCACATTTTACATTTTCAAAGGTGAATATTCATAGCCATAAACCGGAGTCTGGCTTAGACTCAGCCAGCCAGGGAACCAATGCATGCCTTGTGATCTGCACATCCAGGCAAAAGTCACCAGTGCTTCTGGAATTTTGAGTGTTGACTGGCAAATACTCACACAGACTTGCTCGCCAGCAATCTAGAGTCCCAGAATTGTTTGGTGAATCATTTCAGAGAATGAATGAATCTGAGAAAATCCGATCAGCTCACAGGCATCTGTTAACACAACCTCCTCTCCCCGCACAATTCATCAAGGACCTGATTTGTTAGGAATTATTCATTCAGCTCTAGTGCTAAGGGTTATTGTTCTGAGCACCAAACCTTCCCCTTGCACCAGAAGAGACAAGCTAGGTAACAGGGATTTGAAATGCAAGAAACTACTTCCTTAAGCCTTAAGCTTCTGGCTGTGTTTGTTTCTGAGCACCGGAGAAGTAGTGTCAGAGCATGATGTGCCCAGGTCGGATGTGCAGCAGGTTACACAGAGTGGCATTCACCTGGAGAGCAGGAACAGCTCAATCCTTGTGGCGAATTTTCTTCGTCTGCTCCAAATGGGCTCTTTCTAAGCACTGCTCCAAGTACAAGGACAAGCCACTGAGGAAGGACCACGGTGAAAAGCCCTGTGTTCATTGCACTCTTATTTTTTCTCCACTGAGGCCCAGGGCTACACAGTGACTCTGCTGACATCCAACTCACCATAGTACCAGCCCTGCTTCCCTGACTCCTGTCCCTGCCCTATGTCAACAAGCAGCAGCAAGGAACTCAACCCTGAACTGTCTCTCTCCTACTATCTCCATGCAATGTGTCCTTCAGCGCTGGCTCTTAGTTTCCAGTCCATGGTAGGGGTGGGGAGAGTGCCCCCAGAGGCAGCGGAGCTTCACAAACAGATGGTGTTGGAGGGGTTGCCACAGGCTTGCTGCTAAGCAGTGGATGGTCAGTGGGGGGGGAGTGTGGTGGTGGGTATGGGGTATTGGACAGGGCTCTGGCGTAGAGTGGCTGGGCCCCTTCAGTAGAGATGGGCCTCAGTCCACCTGCCACATGCTTAACTCACCTCCCCAGGTAGGGAGAATGACGTTCATGTGACTGATGGGTCAGGTGAGTGAAGCTGGCCTGCAGTAGATAAGGAACCATTGGGTCAGAGAAGGGGTGGCAGATGCCTGCAGACAGCAGGAAGATTTCCTCAGGGCCCTGATTCAGCTAGCAGAAGATGCCGGTGGGGCTGGAGGCTGGTTGAGAAGGCTATACACCAGGCAAGAAATGCTGAATGAGCAGGAAGACAGACAGACAGACTGCTCCACCCACCCTCTGGGACCAGGGGTTGTGCTTAACTTGGGACAGGGTGAAAGAAAGGAACTTCCGAAAGACAGACAGACACCCTCAGGGAAGAGGCGTTTTGCCCAGCGTGTGTCTCCTGCAGAGGAGTCTTTGGTTTTGAGTTTATTTTTTGTTACTAAACTGGCCCCCAAGAAGGGGTGTTGTTATTGGCTGCAAACCTTTGTGGTGTAAGTGAGGAGCTTGAGTGAAGGGGAAACTGAGGCAGGGTGCTGCAGAGCCACCCTTGGCCACGAGTGGGTGCTTGGGAGGTGGCTGACCCAGTTACAGGCTGCTCAGGTGTTATCTTGCATGGAGAGCTGCCAAAGCTAGACTCAACCCTGTGTGGAGTCAGGATGAGGGATGACGAGTGACTTGGCTGACTCCCCCGGTACCAAACCATGAGGAGATGCAGAACGTTTTGCTCTGGAAAAGTGAATGGTCCAGGTTGGTTGTGGCGCCTAGGCACTAGTGTAATGCATTTACTGCTCCGTGGGCACTGGGAGGTGAGAGACATGGGGAAGGAGGATGGGAAAGGATGATGGCAGGCCCGAAGGGGAGCGTGCCTTCCCCTGACGCGGGGTGCTGAGTGAGACAATAAGACACTGAGCAAACAATAACAAATAAGGTCAGGCCTTTCACAAGGCCATATTCCCCCCGTGATCATTGAGCAAATCTCCTGTTGATAGCAGTGGGGCACAGAGGGCAGTATGGAGTCTGAGCTGCAAACCCTGGCCTGGAGGCCATAACTCACAGTGGGACACGACCTTCTCCCCCTGACAACTTGGATGCCCCCAGGCCATGGACAGCACCGAGCGCTGGGGCACTAATTCACTAAACACAGTACTGCCCAGGCCCTCTGCATGAACCTGTCCCGCTCCCTAGCTTGATGGAATCAAATGCATCCAGGAAGGGCAAAATACCTGCTGGCAGAGAGAAAAGGGAGTTTGGGATGAGGTGGGTCATGGGGCTAAGTGCATGGGACTGTCTGGGGACCTACACTGGACCAGCTGGATTGACCACCCAGCTTGTAAACTGGACCTGGAATATCCTCAGTGATGCCTTTTGCTAGGCTGGTTCATGCTTTAACGAGTTAATCTCTGGGCATTTCTATAGTGCTCCTCGCCCCAGGGCCGGAGCACCCCAGAGATGAGGGGATACAGGTTCTCATTCATGTTTGATCACTGTAGACCAATATTGCTTATCAGGGCTGGGTGGTCTGTGTCAGGAATGGGGTGTGCAGCTGGGCCTGGGAGCAGCTGCTCATCACAGCTGAACCCCTAATCGGCCAGATCGCCTGACTGGCTGAACAGCATTGCCAGGACCGCTCTTAAGCCCAGCAGTAGCACTTGGCTAGTGCCTGCTTTATGTCTGCAACTGCTCCTGCCTGGCTCTGACTGCCACTGTTCCAACCATTAGGCATGACCACCTATGCCCTGGTGGTTAGGGTGCTGGCTTGAGGCCTATGTTCTGTTTCCAGCCATGCCTCTGATTGGCCAAATGATCTTGGGCAACTCCTGGCACTGCTTGGTGCTTCAGTCTCCTCTCTCGCCTTTGTCTTTTCTAGGCTGATGGTGAGCTTTTGGGGGCATGGCTGTGTCCATACAGTTGCCAGCCTGACGAGGCCCTGCTCTCAGCTGGGGTGGGTGGGCACTGTTGAAATCCAAATGCACCATAGCCATTACATATGATGTAGCACCATACATCGTCATAGCGCTGTACTTGGGCTGCAGCCAGAGTTTGCAGGAGGAGCTGAAGACTTGTGTCCCTCCACCCATTTTTCCAGCTTGGTCTCCCTCCTCTCCCCTGGTGTGGGGTGGGTTTTTGTTTGGTTTGGGTTTTTTGCACTTTGTCTCTTGCCCCAGTGGGGGTTGCCCCATCTGAAAGTCAGCCAGGCAGGAGCTGTGTTCAATGTGGGGTGTGCGTGACTCTGTGCATTAGGCAGGCTAGCAGGGAGTCGCACGGGGGTTAACCCCTGAGGACACTTTGGAGACATAGTTGCCAGTGGGGTGTAGAATGGTGGGCTGGGAGTTACAACCAGGGCCCTGTGCATGCAGTGATTTGCAGTTTCAGCATTTGTAGTAGCACCAACCCCACGCTGCAGGACTGTGTGCCACAAGCTACATTTCAGTAAAGCTTAAAATGGTGTTTTTAGCCCTCGTGGCCACGATGAAAATGTGAACCATGTGTAAACTGACGCAGTAATTCCTGCTTGAGTCTGCAAACAGCCTGAAACAATAGCTCTGAGAGGGGTGAACTGCTCCATGCATCTCTATAGACTATTTGTTATTCAACACTTATTTGGCAGTAGAGCCTTATGGGCAGCCAATTGGGGCCCCATTGTGCAAGAGGCTGTACAAGCATATTGTAAATGTGTCCCTCTTCCTCTGAACCCCAAACATAACAACATAAATGGGCACATTATCTATTTCACTACTGATCATTTTGGCAGAACCATCCAGCCGCCAGAAGAGGGGGGATGGCACACACCATAAATTCTGCACCCGTCATTTTTTACAGCATCCCAGTCCAGGCTCCTGAACTCCCTGGGAAGCAGGCAGCATCCTGGCATGCTCTGTGAAACAGTTGCAAAGAGAAGTTCCCCTTCAGTGAAACAGTAAGTGACTAAGCCAGCCATCCCTGGTATGGGGGAAAGCACTAGACCATCCCTCCTGCCCCCATTTCCTGAGGGCTCTGCTGAGCGCTTCTTTCCCACAGAATTCCCTCTTTGCCATTGAATGTGGCCCCCACTGTCTTGCTGAATCGGGGATAAGTATGCTGCAGACTATGTATGGGGGGAATCACCGCCTCTAGCAACCCTACAGCACTGCAATCGCATGCTCAACAATGCATAAAGGTTGCAAATCGCTGCGCCTTCCTCGTATCTATGACGATGAGACTGGCATGGTTTTAAGCTAATTAATACAATGTGTTTTCCCGCGCAGCCGCCACTGCCGAGCAGATTTGTGGATGTGTTTGCAAACAAATACACTGGCCAATTTGGGTGAGCTTTGTACATTGCCGTGACCTTCATGAAGAAGCATAATGTAGCCTTAATATACTGCGCTTTCCAAAGGGGAGACTTCAGACCTAATTTTTGTTTCTAGGGGGGGAAAAGTCCCACTGAATCACTGCAGCTAAACTCCAAAAAAAAGGCAGGTGGAGGAGGGGAGAATGCTTGCAGCTCAGGTAGGATTTATGCTGCAGCAGAGGGGCAAGAGGGGCAGCCCCTCCTTATTCCAGGGTTGTGTCTCACCTCGCTTGGCTGGGCCTGTGGAAGAAGCATGCCAATCGGGGAGAGCACTTGGAGTGCCAGTCACTGTAATGTGCCTCACTCATTCAGGTGTGATACGGAACACTGAGAAAACAGACTTAGTGGGGTGTGATTTTTCTGGCTCCCCTTTGTAGGGGAGGAGAAAGAGCCATGATATTGTCTTTCTATCACCAGATGGTGCTATTGCAAGTAGCCTATTTGTCCAGGCAATAAGACATTGGAGAAATGCTGTTGATTGGTTGTGGTGCAATTCTTTCTGGAAGCTGGGCATACCATCAGTAAAAGGCTGCTTACTGCCTTAGTCTATGTCTGAAATGATTTCTTAGGTGCAGAGTTACTGCCTAGGGTGATATGCACAGAAGCAGACAAAATGCATTATGGGTGCCAAAAATTTCAGAAGCCACCTCTGATTCCCCTAGCTGTCCATGGAGAGGAGTGAAGTAGTATGATGAGCTGAGATACTTTGAGTATACGTGATGTAGGCATTATCTAGTACTTCGCTATGGAAGGTGTGCCTGGGAAAAAGATGAAAGATTTCACTAAAGAATGGCTGGTGTACTGTCCTGCCTCTTCAAAGTTTTTGTTTGTTTGTTTTTAAAAGAACTGGGGTAGAATCTAGTGTAAATACTCTCCATTCAGTCTCTTCTTTATATTTGGGTTTTTAACAGGAAAGCGGTTAATTTAATATCACCCATCCTTCATCATTAAGATTTCCAAAGCAAGGAGCTGATCCGGACAGCCTTCTACATGCATTGACATCCATAGGAGTTCCATGCACCAGAATCGGGCCCTTAAGCTGATAGATGAATTCCATAGAGGCATCACTTTCTCCCCCTTTAAAATGCAGTCAGCCCTGGGGTGGAACATATCAATTGTTTACCAGTGCACAGCAACACAAAGCAACTTCTTAGAGCAAGAAGTGAAGAAGACTGTATCCTATTGAATCCACTTGGGGAAGTGGGGGAGGCAGGGTATAATTCACACTAGAAAACACCAAGGTATTTACTATCGGCTATGGAAAGTACATTTAGTTTTACCTGGTTCAGGTGAAGCTGCCAACTACATGGGCATCACTCCTGTTTTATACCAGGGAATTGGGACCTAGGCACTTATAGAACGGAAAACTTCCATCTAGCAAAGCATAAGGACATCACTTTAATCATGTGAAGCCATGGGGATTACTCAGGGCTTACCTTAAGCACGTACTTAGGTGCTTTGCTGGATTGGGGCCACCAGTGCCATGCCATCATTTGAAAATATTAATTTAAATACTAAAGTACCCACATTCCTTCTCAAAACCAGCTGACAATTATAAATAGTAACCCCAGATCTGTATCCCTAGCCCATCACCCAGCTGGGGAAAATGATGGGCTTTACATAATATAAAAATGTCAGGGGGTTTATGGCTGTTGTCTTTAGGGTCAGAAGGTCTCTCTTCTCTCAGCTCTGCCCCTACTTAGCTGCCAGGTAAGGAACCACCCTGGAAATTTAAAAAGCTATCAAACAAAAAGGGCAGCTTTAAAAGTGGGTGGGTGGGGTGAGCTGAATGGGCTCTTCTGATAGCACTGTCTGGGGGCCCAGAGACACAATCGAAGCACTCTGTGCTCTGGACAGAGAGCTTCCCTGCTCTAGGCACTCAGCTGCTTGGAACGCTGCCAGAAAGTCCCATGGCTTATCTTTCACTCGCATTAACCCAAGCTAGGGCCGGGTAGTGCTGGGAGCTGATTCAATATCAAATGTAAAAAGAAGAACAGGAGTACTTGTGGCACCTTAGAGACTAACAAATTTATTAGAGCATAAGCTTTCGTGGACTACAGCCCACTTCTTCGGATGACTAACACGGCTGTTACTCTGAAAAATATCAAATGTGTGTGTTTGTGCCAGATGCATACTTCCGTTGCACCCACAGTGCATAACATATGTGCTGGGGCAACTGGAATGAAGCAAAGGGGAATGGAATTACGCAGAGGACACTTCCCTAAGTGTAACATCTGTCAGACCATGGAAGACTCATCCAGGCATGTGATGGAGCCCCTGCCACCACTAGAGGAATGACAAGATGGACCTGGTAGAACAGCTTATATTATTCTGGAGAGAATGGTCCCGTACTGGCAAGGAGCAGGAACTAAATGACCAAGGAGATCTTCTCCAGCTCTAATGTCCATGAGTCAATGTTTTTAATGCTGTCCTTTCCTATTAGGGCAGAGGCCTTAATTGCAGGTGAGACAATAGTTGATCTAGCTCTAGGACACTCTGGTTGGACACCACTGTTAGTACTTGAGAGTGGGCTCCCACTGTATGAGGTGCTGTTACATAGAGATGGTCCCTGCCCCAAAGATGTTACCGTCTGAATAGACAAGCTAAACAAAGGATGGGGAAGTGAGGCCCAGAGAGACGCAAGGCTCAGATCCACAAAGCTGCCAATGGGAGTTAAGAGCCAAAATAGCTTCATGGAACTGGGCCAAAGTGACTTACCCAAGGTACACAGGGAGTCTACATCAGAGCTGCAAATTGAAGCCAGATCTCTTCAGGCCCAGTATAATGCTTTAACCATCAGGATCTCCTTTCCCTTTCACAGTCTTCTACAAAAGCTGTGTTGCATCCAGCCTGTGTGTCACTGGTTCAAAGCCAGCCCAGGGCAACACTGAAGTAAATGGTCACTGGCTCGTGGTTGCTCAGTGGCCTGTTGATGGAACAAAGGCAGAAATTCAAATAAATAAAACACATGAAATGTCTTCTACTTTGTTTGCCATGGGCTGGTGTCTGCCACACACAACACGCCATGAGCAGTGGCACTAACTGGCCCACTTGTTGGCAATTTCAGCCAAGAAGCCCAGGACTAGCTGGGGTGTGAGATGAACTACCCTCTCAGCCCCTGCAATTCCCAGCCAGGAGACGCAGGAGGGTGTTCCCCTTCTAGGCAGCACGTGCTAGATGTGCAGGGGGGTTGCTTTTATGGCCTTTCTCTGAAGCATTAAGAACCGGCATCTCTCTGCCCATCTATCCATGCACTTAATGAGTCCTGCCCTCCACTCTGGTGTTTGAGGCATCACTGCTGGAAGCAGAACAATGGACTGGCCCAGTCGGTTTTTATGCCAGATCCTATGCTCCCAAAAGCCATTTTTTCTCCTTCTGATGCAGCATGGTAAACTGTAGTGGGAGCAAAGGAGTTGTGTGGTTCCTGGCATGCTGCCAGCCAGGAGACAGACGGAAACGTGTTAGATTTCCTGCTTCTCTGTATGCCACCAACCCTAGGACAGCCTGGGATCCATTACCACCATTCTGGGGTGAAACCTCCGCTGTTCTGCAGAGGAAGCTTCCAAATGTGAACAGAATCGGTTTTACCTCCTTCGGCCCTGCAGCGTGACTGGTATGGCCTCATGCTCTGGAGCCAGTTGTGACAAAGTTCCTCCTCTATCTTGGTGGGTCCTGCGCTTATTGGCAGATTTTCCTGCCTCAGAGGGTTGGGGAACAGCCCAGAGACCTTCCCCTTTGGAAGAACCAGGTCAATTGGGAGGCTTGGGGGGAACCCGGGCCCGCTCTCTACTCCTGGTTCCAGCCCAGGGCCCTGTGGACTGCAGCTGTCTATAGTGCCTCCAGTAACTGCTGCATGACAGTTACAACTCCCTGGGCTACTTCCCCATGGCCTCCTCCAAACACCTTCCTTATTCTCACCACAGGACCTTCCTCCTCGTGTCTGATAACGCTTGTGCGCCTCAGTCCTCCAGCAGCACACCCTCTCAGCTTCTTGCGCCTCTTGCTCCCAGCTCCTCACACTTGCCCCACAAACTGAAGTGAGCTCCTTTTAAAACCCAGGTGCCCTGATTAGCCTGCCTTAATTGATTCTAGCAGCTTCTTCTTAATTGGGTCCAGGTGTCCTAATTAGCCTGCCTGCCTTAACTGGTTCTAGCAGGTTCCTGATTACTCTAGCGCAGCCCCTGCTCTGGTCACTCAGGGAACAGAAAACTACTCATCCAGTGACCAGTATATTTGCTCTCTACCAGACTCTGTACCCCACTGGTCTGGGTTTGTCACACAGTGCTGGGGGTGACGGAATTGTTTTCCACCCAGCAATTCGGGAGGGGACAGCAGTCATTTGATACTGAGGGGTCCAGTGCCAGAAGGCAGCCATGCTGTCGTTAACATGCCTGGTGGCTGAGCAGCCCGGGGGAGTTTGGACTCACTGGAGCTGAATTAAGTCACTTGAGTTGCTTACGTCTCCATTGGGAGAGTGGATGGAGACTCGGGGGATTTTTTCCCCCAACTTTATTCTGCGCGCAGGAACGTCTATGCTGCTATGTCCCTAGCGCCAGCCTCAAAGTCTGAGTCAGCTAACCCAGGATCTAAGGCTCACTGCTGTGTTATTGGTTTTTTTGCAGTGTAGACATACCCAGTAACACATGCAGGGCTTTGCACTGTGGCTGCTTGCACCCAGGCGTGGCTAACCTGGCACTCAGAGCCGACTGCCAGTCACCCAATTCACTCTGCAATGAAGACACAGCAGTGTGAATGGCCCCACCGCTATTAAGCTCGTCAGGGTGGCAACTCTAAAGCCTGATGCTGACACTTTAATTATTTAATTGTTGATCATTTTAGCTCTTTGACATGGCTGGGAGCAAGCAAACCCCAGAGGGGCTGGAAATTTCAAACTTAACTCAATTTATGCCCTTTGCTCCTGTTTGTACTGGAGAGTACCATGAACACACAGGATCCAAGCCTGACTGTACCTGCTTTTCCAAGGGGTTAGCACAACTAGATTGTGGGGTACCTAGGCTATGTCTACACTGGCAGAGTTTTTTCGACAGAAGTTTGGTCGATGATTAAAAAGCACGAAAAGAAAATCATTGTTGCATGTTCACACTGTCCTTCTATGTTGGCATAGCATGTCCACACTTGGGGCAGTAGAATCAACAGTGAGAGCAATGCAGGTGGGAAGCTATCCCACAGTTCAGCTCTTCATCTTCTGCTGCTAGGTCTTGTGGGAAGGCAGAGGGGATTGCAACGCATCATGGGTCTGGGCTCAATGTACTATGATGCATTGCTTTCTGTTCCAGCATTCCATATGCTTCCAACTTCAGTTCGTGGCATTTTTCAATGTCCCTTGTTTTCTGCTTGCCCTGCCATCTCTGTCTGAAAGAATGGATCCTGCACTACTCTCCAATGTTCTGCTAGCTGTCAGTAGCACATCGCGAATGGCAGTGCAGTTAATCTTGAAGTTCCAAATTCAACAGGATTCAGTTGCCTGATGTGCTGTCTGACATGGATAGGAGCAACATTAGATTACTTCTGGCATTCATGGAGCAGCTGAATGTGATGGAACGTTGCTTTTGGGCTGGGGAAACTAGCACTGAGTGGTGGTATTGCATCGTTATGCAGGTATGGGAAGATGAGCACTGGCAGCAGAATTTTTGGTTGAGGAAAGCCACCTTCCTGGAACTGTGTCCTAAGCTCGCCCTAGCCTGCGGCGCAGGGACACCCAAATGAGAGTTGCCCTCACAGTGGAAAAGCGCATGGCAATTGCAGTGTGGAAGCTGGTGACTCTAGACTGCTACTGGTCGGTTGCAAATCAGTTTGGAGTCAGGAAGTTAACCATTGGGGCTGTGTTAATGCAAGTGTGCAGGGCCATTAATTGCATCCTGCTGTGAAGGACTGTGACTCTTGACAATGTGCATGAAAGACAGGGTGGCTTTGTAGCAATGGGATTCCCTAACTGCGGCAGGGCGATAAATTGCACATGTGTTCCAATTTTGGCACTGGACCACCTTGCGACAGAGTACATCAATAGGAAGAGGTACCTTTTGCATGGTGTTTCAGGCACTTGTGGATCACCACGGGTGTTTCACTGACATCCACGCTGGGTGGTTGAGAAAGGTGCATGACGCATGTATCTTCAGGAACACCAGTCTGTATAGAAAGCTGCAAGTGGAAGCTTTCTTTCCAGACCAGAAGATTAGAGTGGGGGATGTTGAAATGCCCATAGTGATCCTGGGAGACCCGGCAGACCCCTTACTCCCATGGCTCATGAAGCCTTACACGGGAAACCTGGACAGCAGTAAGGAGTGGTTCCACAACAGGCTGAGTAGGTGCAGGATGACTGTGGAATGTGCGTTTGGCAAATTAGAGGTGCACTGGCGATGCCTTTATGGCAGGCTAGACCTCAATGAGGATAATATTTCCATGATCATAGCCGCATGTTGCACGTCGCACAATATTTGTGGAGGGAAGGGTGAAAAGTTTGCTCAGGGGCAGACTGCTGAGGCAGAACACCTGGCAGCTGATTTTGAGCAGCCAGACACCAGAGCTATTAAAGAGGCACAACAGGACGCTATTGAATCAGGGAGGCTTTGAGGCAACTCTTTGAAGATGAGAACCAGTAATGTAGGTTGGTGTACTCTGGACTACAATGCTTAATGAAATCAAGTTTTGCAAGGAAGCACTTGTGATTTTTGTGGCTTAGGATTCAATGTAAGCAAATGATTTAACTGCTTG
Organism: Malaclemys terrapin pileata; assembly: GCF_027887155.1. Classification (NCBI taxonomy): domain Eukaryota; kingdom Metazoa; phylum Chordata; order Testudines; family Emydidae; genus Malaclemys; species Malaclemys terrapin. Next base: position 33,834,019 of record NC_071512.1, on the reverse strand, counting down.
TTTATTAGTTCCTGCCATCTGCTATCACAATTTGCAGGAGACAAATAAAGACTTCTTATCATTCAAAAAACTTTGCTTTTATTGCACAAAAAAACTACAGCACCACACACACACACAGAAATGCTTGTGGGAAGAAGAGGTACCAGGGGAGGGCCGACTTTCAGAACTGTGCGTAAGTTCAGCTATCATTTGTGGCGGTGGAGTGAATGAGATAGTGAGAAGTCCCAGACAGTGGAAAGGAATTTGCGGGTGGAGTTTGGGGAGGACATGGGAAAGAGTTCTGTATGCGCTGAAGGGGAAAGCGGGCATGCATCTGCTCAGTTTGGAGTGTTATGAGAGACTATAGCATCTCAGTTTGCTTCTCCATAACTTTAATCATCCTCTCTGTTGGGTCCCTAGCATGGGCCTCATTTTCTTGTCTGTCCTGCCTTTCGATTTCCCTCCAGTGTCCACATTCCCTGTTTTTGGCATCCAAGCATTGCATCACCTACTGGAACATGTCATCCTTGCTCCGTCTTGGGCACTTTCTTATCCAGTGGAGGCACTCCGCCAGTGTGTAGGGGCCCTTTCAAGGCCACATCTGCAGAAGCACAAGGAACAATACACAGAAGCATGATTGTTAAGCACATGCACAGCATTGAAACAATACAGTAAAATACACCTCTAGAAACATACCGATCACTTTCTCACTGATCCTTGACAAGCACACATGCCGGTGAACACCCCAAGCATGGTGAGTTTACCCTGGGGTGGGGAGCATTGTACATGGGGAGATAATCAATATGAAAGAGTCGTGCTGCAGTTGATTAGGGACAATATTCTAAATTTTCCCACCCTTTTCCACAGGCGGGGGTCATTATGGCAGATATCTCATTCCTGAGGTTAACAGGGAAGAAAGAGTGCATCTACTACACACTTGCGGCTTTCACCCCGGTCCCTATGCTGCTCACTTATGTGCTGCTTTGGTCCCTGCGCAAGTGATTGCAGAATGGTTCAGGAAAATTTCCTTCAATGGGGAAAGGAACAAAGTAGCTCTGCCAAGGAACCTCCAGCAGAGGATTGGCAAGTGCATCCAGGAAAGTTTCCTAGAGATCTTTCTGGACGATTCCAGTGAAATCTCGGTGTGCATCAACATCCTGTTCTGCCATAGTGTTTAGCTGCATGGGGAAATGTCCAGCACACAGAAACACAGCCAGCCTTGTACATGTCTATGCCCTCAACCCACCTCCGCACTTCACAAAGCAAAACCACTTATCGGCGGTCTCCTCTCCTGCTTCTTGCTCGCTGGATTGCAACTGCCGAGACTGTCTAGACACCTCCGGGGTGGAGAACAGCTCCTGACTGGATGAACCACTGGGCAATCCTGCCATGGTCTCCACATTGTCATCCTCCTCCACCTCTTGGTCAATGACTTCGTCCTCAGAGCTAGGTCCACTTTCTGCCCGCTCCAGCCCCGCCGAAGTATCCACAGGATTCTTGGAGGTGGAGGTGGGGTCACAGCCAAGGATAGTGTCCAACTCCTTATAAAAATGGTTTGCCTTCCTTACCTTCTGATACGCCTGTGTCAGCTCCTTGATCTTTGCTGTGCACTGCAGTGTGTCCCAATCATAGTCCTTTTCGTGCAAGCTTCGAGAAATCTGCCCGTAAGTATCAAAATTCCTATGGCTGGAGCACAGCTGGGACTGCACAGCCTCCTCTCCCCAAATGCTGAGCAGATCCATCAGCTCCCCATTAGTCCAAGCAGGAGAGCGTTTGCTGCATGGAGCCACCTTGGAGCTGGGAAGATGAGCAAACAGGAAGTGGAATTTCAAAAACTCCCGGGGCTTTAAAGGAGGAGGGGCGGACAGTTGCTTACCTGGCTTCAGGGCAGAGTTGGAACTGTTGACCAGAGCAGTCATGATGGACATTGTGGGACACCTTCTGGGGGCCAATTATAGCAATAAAATCAAGCGTGATGTCTACACTGGCACTTTGGCGACTGAACTTGTGCATGAAAAGGTTATGACTCTCTTTGAGGTGGCTTTATTTTGTCACCGAAACTGAGGAGTTTTGTCACCGAAAGTGGCATTGCAGTGTATACACATCCACTGTTTTGTCACCAAAAGCTGCCTTTTGGTAAAAAAAGCTTGGCAGTCTAGACAAGGCCTTAGATATATGCAAGGTCTCAGCTCTTCTGGCCCCTGCTCTGATTTCTCTGACCTTAAAAATTAACATGGACACTCATGAATAAAAGCCTTCATCAGTCTATTGTTAAGATTGGAATTTAAACTCAAAAAGCCAGGAAATTTAGCAATCAAAGGTCAATTCCTTTTTCTTTCATGGCATCTCCACCACAAGAGGTTTCCAGCCATGGTGGCCCATTCTGTACGGTCCTCTGCTAATCTCTTTGTGGATGAATGGTTCTTTTGATCCACCCAGGTTACCACTTCGTCCATCCAAGATCTTCTTTTTCTGTGATCCCTGTAATTGCCAAATTCACACATCTGGTTCACACTGAGGACCAATCAGCTTGCATGGCAGTTGCAGAATACTAGATCAGGTTATCACAGTATAACTTTGGGGCTAATCCTGCACAAGGACCCCATGAATCAAGTGTAGCCAGTTTTTTGGGGTTTGAACCCTATTCTTCGCCCCACAGCCGGCTTATTGAATGGCAGCCTGCACTCGCTGTTTCACAGGGCCAGCTTTGGACATTTGTGCCATTTTATAGAGACAGCAGTGGCATCTGTTGCTCCAGTGCACCCTGTTAGTACTGGCGTCACTTGTTCATGACTGCTCATTTGACAGGTTCCCCTGCTTATGTCACAGCTAGCCGTCCATCTGGGGGCGTTCCACGGAGGTCCTTAGTGGCAAAAGACACTGCCCAAAAGGACTGCTGTGCACTGGACTTTGGCACCCATCAGGCCCAGCCATGGCCATCCTTGCCCTATGCCCACACAACGACCATGCATCATGGTGCAAATCTAGGAGGAATGGGGGCAGTTCAATAACATGTGCAATGTGGATATCTGAGGAATAAATCCCTCCGTCCACTCGCTCTGCCACCCTGCACAGGCTCTGTGGCAAGTTTGTCTGTACAGCGCAATGAGAAGCAGTAGGCAGTGGCTAGTTCACAGCAGGCTATAGTATAGTAAACTGGCCCGACTGCCATAAGAGATCAGACGCCTTGAATTTAGGATCCAGTGTTGCAGAGCTCAATCCCTATCCCAGTAAGTCTTTAAGGCTTCCAGAAAGAAGGGGGGTATTCCTTTGGCCTGGGCTGATGGCAGCTATTGAGGCACTGCAAAATCTGTAAGAACCGCAGAAGCAGGAGCATGAGAAAAGAGAGCTCATTAACATGAATCATTATGGGCTGCTGGGGAGACTGAAAACCCGCTGGGCTGATCCAATGACAAAACTCTTTTGCCAGAAATGGAAAGAACGTGCTCTGTACAAAATGGAATGGTGTGGCATCGACTTGCATTTGTGGAGGGATGGACGAGGACAAGCCAGACAAAGGTGACAAAGGTGATAGAGGTTGACCTGTATCCCGTGGAACTTTACAGCCTGACAGCAGAGATACCGAAAACAGTACTGTACTCTGACAACTCAGAGCTCTGGTAGGCTTTCTGTGGGGCTAAGGAGTGGAGCCTGTGGGAGGGACTGATTTGTAGAGTGGAGGGTTGATGCTGGGGCTCCTGTCCTGGGTTGTATTATTAAACTCTGCTGCAGACTCAGTGCACGACCTCAGGCCTGATTTACACTTAAAAGTTAGGTCACTATAGATGCATGGGTCAGAGGTATGAAAAAACACCCCTTGAGCGCCATAGCTATGCTGATCTAACCCCCAGCATACATGCAGCTATGTTGACAGAAGAATGCTTCCGTCGACGTAGCTCGTGTCATTCGGGGAGGTGATGTTCACTCACCAATGGAAAACCCCCTTCCATCACTGTAGTCTGCATCTACACTAGGGGGTTAGGCTGGCATAGTTACAGAGAACTAGCTATGCCAATATAGTCTCCATAGTGTGTATATACCCACAGACAAACCTCATCGGCATTCATCACTGCATCTATCTGTGAAATGGATCTGATAGGATTGGGGTTGTGAGCCTGGTCTACACATTTTGTGCATTGCTTTAAGTCAGCTGGCTACTGAACTGATTACATTAACTCAGTGTAATACCCTTAGTATGGACACTATTAAACCAGTTTAAGAATGTCCACACTATGGGCCTGCCTACACTGACAAAAAAGGTGAATTTTTCAGTCGAGTTAGCTGAATGCCATTGAACCCCCTCCAGCAATTTAACACCTTTAAGATCCTTTGAACTGGTTGTGTTGTAACCTAGCTGGCAAGTGTTTTGTGGACAGGACTGAGGGGGTTACACCGATTTAACTCAAAGTAGTTAAAAAAGTGTACAAACTGGGAATAGAGCATCCCTTAATTATGAGTGTTTAGAAGTAGTTTTGAGATCATGAGCTGAAAGGCAAAATGTGGTTCTTATACAGTATTTAAGCTAAGAATGCAGGAGTACGGCCTGTAGGAATGGCTGAGCTCAGCAGAATATTGCTAACTGATAGCGACCCGGCTGTATGGGTCTACAGAATAAAAAAGTCCATTAAGATACATGTTTGGCTCCAGTGTCCTGTATTGTCCAGCATCCCTCTTCCAGGACTGGTACTGGGTATGTTACTAAATATACCAGGTTCTTAGCAGCACACATAAAACTTTTCCATGGGGCTCTCATCCAGATGCTCTGGGGGCGTAATGTCAGGGCAAGCTGCTGTCATCTCAGATCTCAAGAAGAATATGGTCCCATCTGTCTATGGTCACTGTCCACACTCAAAAGCAGTGCCCCACCTGGCAGACATTAGCCACGATTGCGGCACACCAGAGGCTCCAGCAGTGGTGCTGGGAGCCTGACCAGCCCCTACTAGTGAGCAGTGTGACGAGCAGCTGACCTCAGTCTCTGGGTCTATGACACCTTGCAAAAGCCGCCTCAGGCACTTCAGGATGGTTTTTAAAAAATTAGCAGAAATCTATTTTTTTTCTGAGCAACTAAACATTTACTCTGGCTCCCATTTTGAGATAATGGCTTGAAAAGACGCTGACACCAAGAGACCGATAAGAGTTCCCAGGGAATTTTGAGAGTTAGGCTGTTTCACTCCCAGTTCTCACTGGGTCCTCAAAAGGCTAAATGAAACCCACTGCTTCTGGGAGCTGTAGCAGGAAGTGTGAAATAAATACTCACAGAGCATTGTGATTGCAACAGTGTAGTGTAGTGTTACGATGGATGTGGGTCAAAACTGCAACCATTTGTCTCCCAAAGCAGATTATGTAGTGACAGTACACTGCAGGGTTGGTACCTACAACAGTGCTCTTTTACTGGTTCAGCTACCAATGGTGCAGTTTTCCAGGGCAGACGCAGCCTGATTTGCGCGAGGTTATGCAGGTTGTCTAAGGCAGAGCTAGGAACTGAAACATTTCCTGACTTCCAGTCCAGTGTCTTCACTGCAAGACCAAGTTTCCTCTTGCTCTGCTCAGTAACTTAAGGGCCAATCCTGGACAAGGAATCTTTGAGTAGAACAGCCTTTTGTTGATCATATATAAGTTGAAATGCGCAGCTGGAAAATACAGGCCCCTGCTGCATATTCCTCTTACTCCTGCAATGGAGATGAATTATTGTGTGAAGTCCTCTGATCTGTATGATGCAGTGTCAAACTAGATGATCATAATTGTGACTCCTAGCCTTAATGAATCTGTGGTGCAAGGATAATGGTTTTCCAGCTGGTGTGTAGTCATTTTGACATAGGGAACTTGGTGCAACTATGTCCCTGTCAGGCCACATTAACTGTCAGACTAGCTGTTCTCCAAGTATCAGTGACTGAGTGGGTGTGTGACACGCGTCTTTGGATGTTTATGAACATAAGAACGGTCATACTGGGTAAGACCAATGATCCATCTAGCCCAGTATCCTGTTTTCCGACAGTGGCCAATTCCATGTGCTTCAGAGGGAATGAACAGAACAGGCAATCATTGAGTGATCCATCCTGTTGTTATCTACTACCAGCTTCTGGCTAGAGACAGCCAGAGCATGGTGTTGTGTCCCTAAGCATCTTGGCTAATAGCCATTGATGGACCTATGCTCTATGGCAGTGATTTCCAAACTTTAACAACCTGTGAACCCCTTTCACCAATATGTCAGGTCTCGCAAACCCCCTCCTAAAAAAGAATATTTCCAGGGATTTTCTCCTTTACCTGAGAATAAATTATAAAAGCAGTGATCTTGCAAATATAAAATTTGTTTATGACATGCTTATTACACACTATTTATTATTAATTATTATTTATCATTACAGTATTTTTATTACATTATGAAAATGGCAATACTCTTCCAAGATCTCACTTTCGTAGCTTGTATCACTTTGAATAAGCTTGTTATAAGACAAGGCTCCTATGTTTCATCAAGGAGTATCAGATGTGAAACAGCATGAAGGTATCTAAGAAGCCAACTCAAAGAGTTCCTCTTATACAAGCATTCAGGTCTTGTGCAGTTAGGGTGACCAGATGTCCCGATAAAATCGGGACCGTCCCGATTTTGAGCTGTTTGTCCCAGAGATTGGTCGGGATGCAATTTTTCCTGATATTTTGCGCTGGCTTTTTTTTTTTTTTTTTGCTCCCCACCCCGGTGTCCCAGTATTTTCTTCATCTCAACTGGTCACCCTATGAGCAGTTCAAGCAAACAACACATGTTATAACAAAGCTTAAACTTGTTCTTCATAATAATTTTAAAAACAATACTAGCTGCCTATTTAATTTTAAAAACAGCAAAAAATATCCACTTCCCTTTCCATTTCTTATAAGGAGTCTTGAAGTTTAAATCTCCTCAGTGTGATAGATACGCTTGTTTTGATCTGCTTAGCTCTTGGAAGTCCAGGGGCTCCGGGCTCCTGATCCCGTGCTGCCCGGGGTCCCTAGGGACAGCTCTGTCCGCCATTAGGGAATTTTTTCCCGAGAACCCCCTGTAACATTTCGTGAACCCCCAGGGGTTCACGAACCCCAGTTTGGGAACCACTGCTCTATGGCTCCATGTGTGGGAGACAGTAGCTCCATATAGGCGGAAAAGTAGCAACAAGAGCTCCGGTTTTCATGCAGAGGCCGCTGGGAAGGAATGATGGTAAATAATGACTAGTGAGAACGAAGTGGCATTCCAAGTATGTGCTCTGTGCCCGTGACAACATGTTGCCTGAGCAGCATGATTCTAACATGATTCTGTGTTCGGAGAGTGTGTGTGTGTGTGTGTGAGGAGAGCTAGGTAGGCCCAGCTCCTCAAAGGTATTTAGATGCTTCGCGCTCACTGATTTCCATTGGACTGCATGGTTTCGCTACATTCAGCTAGGCACACACCCGTGAGAACAGGAGGATGCAGGGGGGTCTGATCCTGCCACCTGCTCTCAACCCTGTGGCATGGGGCAGCCAGGCTGGCCCTGGCAGCACAGGGCAGGATCGGACCCCGCCTGCACCTAGGTGGGACGGGTGGCACTGTCCCAGCGGGGTTGGGGCTGGCGTGCAAGGCTGCTGTGACCTGGCTCTTCTCCCATAGCTCCCGCCACGTGGGCAGAACCCCGCCCTGGCCCGGCAGCGAGTCCCTGCCGCGCCAGCTGATGCTTCCCCACACGTGCGCCTTGCCCTTTAAGAGCCACCGCTTGGCCTGACGCGGCATTGCTGAGACATCGCGAGATCCGGGCCTCTCCCTCTGTGACCAGCTCTGCCCCCTCGCGGCCCAGGGAACTACAAACCCCGACATGCGCTGCACAGGGGGCGGAGGCTGGCCTGAGTAGTCAGCCAATAGTGATGGGGAGAGCGCGGCCTGGCGGGACCAGCCAATGGCGGAGAGCGAGCTGAAAGGCGCCGATTGGCGGAGTCGGAGGGTCCCGCCCCCTTTTCTCCTCCCCGCCCTCTCCGGGGTCCCTCGGAAGTGATGTCACAGGCCCCATGTGAGCGGATTGCAACACATGCAGCGCGGAGAGGGGGAGAGAAGCCGGTTTCCGACGTCAGAGCCGCCGCGAGCCCCGAGCCGCCCCCGCCGCCGCGCAGGGAGGAGCCGCCGCCGCTGCCGGGGGGACAGGGCCTGAGGTGAGCGCCGCTCCGGGCGGGGTCGCGGGGCGCGCGGGCCGGGACTAACCGCTGTGCTCTGTGTGTCCGCCGGCCCGGCCGCCGCAGGGAGGAGGCGGAGGAGGAGAAGATGGCGGACGACCCTAGCGCTGCCGACCGGAACGTGGAGATCTGGAAGATCAAGAAACTCATCAAGAGCCTGGAGGCGGCCCGCGGGTGAGCAGCGGCGGGGAGCGGGCGGGGCCTGTGCGGGGCCGGGGCTGAGGGGGCCCGGGTGGGGTCTCCCCCTGTCCCGCCTGGGAGGAGGCGGGCGGCCGCCGCTCCCGCGTGTCCCCGGCGGGGTGGAGGCTCGGTCTCCTCGTTCTGCTGGTCCTGGGAGGGCCCCGCCGCTGGCCTGCGCGGGGCAGCATTTGAACCGAAACCCGGGCCGGGCGCGAATCGCTCGTGGCAGAGTGAGCCCCTCCCGCGTGGAGGGGGCCTCGCCGGCGCCAGGCGTCCCGGGCAGTGGACCCCCGAGGCTGCTCTGCCCTGGACGATGAGGGTCAGAGGGACAGGTTACTAGGCCGCCCTCCTTTCCCTATGCGTGGCTCCCGCGGGCTGGCGGCGGCACAGTACCGGGGCGATCGTGTTATGTTCCGCGGTGCTGGAGCCCTGCTGACGGGCCGGCGGCTTCCTGATTGGAAGGTCCACTGCTTGGTGGGATCTGAAAGCAAAGGTGTCCCTGTGTGAGGATGGCCAGGGTGGCACAAAACATGAGGTGGAATTGATCAAGGTAATTAAATTTTCGTGCCTTGGGGTTTAAATCAGTGAGTCTTTTCATGCGCACAAATGACCCCATAATAATCCTTTAAGGGTGCCCTGCAGCTTCCTCTGAAGAACTAAGTACTGAGCGCTGCTGTACAGGATACTGGACTGGATGGCTCCATGGTTTGATCCCGTGTAAATTCCCTGTGTGTCCTGGCATTCTCCCTTAAACATTTGCATGGGTGTCTAGATAAAGTTGGGGATCTAGGACAGTTGGCTCTCCAAATTGCCCAGGAGTTGAGAAATGCGCAACATGTGATGCTTTGGGAGTCCAGATACAAAGAGCATTTTGATGATAACTGAGGGGAAAGGAGGTTTAAGCTGGCTGTGATACCTTAACTAGCTGCTGGCATATACTAATAGCAACTGGATACTTTCTTGGCAGAAAGTAAGCTATCCTAGCATTAGTAGCTTGTAACTCGAGATGTGCACATATCACTGAGTAAGTCTGGCAGTTGCCATGTGGTATGTATTTTGGTCAGCCCTGGTTTGAGACGAAGTTCCTAAAAGCTGGCATTTTCTCAGCAGAGCTAAAATGCGGGGGAATGTTAGGTGTGTATAATGAAGTAGCCATTTCATACCCACACTAAGCTAGAACACTGAATGTCTGTTCCAGCTCAGGGAGCTGTAAGATACTTTCCCTTCCCTTGCAGTTGTTCCAGTATCACCAGCTGGGAAGGGGGTGGGGGGGGAGGGGGAAGGGAGGCAGGGAATCTTTAGCAGCCTCTAATAATGTGTCTAAACAGACTGTTGAAACAAGCAGGTGCCTTCAATGTTTCAGTTGATTTGGGCTGAAAATAAAAATCTGTGTTTAAAGGCTGGAGTATTTTAAATGCAAGCAAGTGAGGCTGGAAGGGAGAGTGAAGTGCTCCCTGAGAGACACACTGATAAAACTTTAATCTCAAAAGTAAAGCATGGAATTTATTTATTTATTGGGGGGGGGGGGGGCGGGGGAAGAGAAGTGCAGTATCTTCCTCAAAGCACCACTGTGAGCCTAGGAAATAGGTTTGTGTTGCAGTTGGTAGGTCTGTGACTTGCTTCATTAAGCAAAAGCAGTCTACAGCTGTTTGCCCATAGAAACACCACAGGTCCTCTGTGTTTTTCAGCACTGAAGACTAATCCTGCGCATCTAAGGGAAGCGGGGAATAGTCTGAATGCTGCCTTTCCTGGTGGCTGCAGAGCATCAAGCTGAGCATTCCAGGGGCGCAGCCCTCCTCTTGAATGGGGTGGAGCTAGGAACACCTAATGGCCCAGTTGTCATGTCAGCTGGATTTTAAGAATGTCAGCTTCTAGTCTGTGGGGTTTGCGGAGGCTTGTGCAGACAGTCCTATTGCTGGGTTAGGTTTTATCCTAGATGCAAGGGCAGTCAGGAGAAAAGGGGGCTCAGGGCTTGACTTTTGCTCAGTTCTTCTGCAGTCAGCTAGGTAGAGCTTCATATACTGCCTCTACTTTCTTTGGTGTGAGTGACTAATGGGAACTTTCCTCTTTACTATCACAGCCAAAAAGTGACTGACTCCCTGTGAGAGAACGAGGACCCCTGACTCCCCCAAAAGCTGCCAGCTAACCCTTCTCAGAAATCTATGGTCATATTATATTATAAGCCACTGAGTCCATCTGTGCCTCAGGCCCTTTCTCCAATGTTTTTCCTTAACAATTTAAGTGCAAAAAAAGGAAAATTGTTTGAAGCTGCTTGGCCTGGATGTTGAAAAGAAGTCAGTTCTTCACCCCTTGTTTGACTCTCTTGATCTTACAGAGACAAGGTTGGTGAGATGATATATTTTATTGGACCAACTACTGTTGGTAGAAGAGACAAACTTTTAGGTGTGTATAGTGAAGTAGCCATTACATACCCACACTCATCTAGAACACTGAATGTCTGTTCCAGTTCAGGAATCTGTAGGATACTTTCCCTTCCAGTTGTTCCAGTATCACCAGCTGATACTGAGTTGTTATTCAGAGTTTGTTTACCTGGGGGTGGGGGGTTGTTATGGTCTTGGGTTAATGTGACTAACCAGCATATTTTTGCTGATTATCTAGTCTGGCTCCCTAGGAGCCTGAGCTATGTCTACAGTGCAGCTTGGAGCGAGCCTCCTAGCTCAGGGGGAGTCACTAGTGCTAGCTGTGTGAACCTTGCAGCCCAGGCAGCTTGGATGCTCAAGCCCACAAACCTCCCGGAGTCTGAGCTCAGGTGGCCAATCCAAGTCTCTGCTGCGTTTTTAACACACTAGCTCAAGCCCTGCATGGTTGGGAGAGCTATCGGTATTAGAGCTCTTGTGTAGCTAATGAAGACAGCTTGTTTCTTTGAATTCAGAATGCAGTAGGAAACTAAGCAGGTATGGGGGGGTAGTACAGGTGTGCACTAGAGTTTCCTGTTAAACTGCTTGTGAAGTCAGCCACTGTGCTTTAGTGTCCCTCACTCTTTAGAGAGATGCTGATCATAGCTGGACTGCATGGGACATTTACTAGCCATCATGTACTACTAGCATTCTGGTGCTCAGAGTTTCAAAGTATGTTGGCATAAGCAGGTTTAGTCCAGAAAGGCAGTTCTTCGGATTTTCTTTGTTTGCAGTAGATGGCTGTTGCAAGGGTTAGTAGTGAGAGATCTCAGCTAAACACAGAAACCATAAGCCTCAGAAAAAAGGCAGCGTGGAAACCAACAGTGTGAATGCAGTTAAGGAAAAGAGTTTTGCACAAAGGATAATATCCTCTAACTAAAGTGTTGGTGCAAAGCACCAGGCTGTGGACTAGAGAAATAAGGGACGCAGTGGATGGAGGAAGAGGAGCGTGTTGTGTTGGCTAATATATAGTAAAATCCTAGTGAAGACAAGGTAGTTTAAGTTAAACTTGTGCTAGCAGGTCAGGGAAACACCGGATTCTAGGATTCATCTAGCTCTGCAACACATGTTAGAACTGCAGCTACCATGTCTTCATTAGGATTTTACTGCACTTAAAAGTTGTCATAGCTACACTGGTCAGGCGGGTGGGGAAAAAAGAACACTCTGACCGACACAGCTATGCCAACAAATCCTCTAGTGCAGATGTACACCTCTACCCTGATATAACACAAATTCTGATATAACGCGATAAAGCAGTGCTCCGGGGGGAGGCTCCGTGCTAGGGCAGATCAAAGCAAGTTCGATATAATGCGGTTTCACCTTTAACGCGGTAAGATTTTTTGGCTCCCAAGGACAGTGTTATATCGAGGTAGAGGTGTAGTTGTGCTGGCAGAAGAGGGCTTCTGTTGTTGTAGCTAACGCTATTCAGGGAGGTGCTGTTCCTATGCTGACAAACTTCTGTGGGTGTAGGCTGTACCTATGCTATGGGTATGTTGACGGCTATGCTGGCATAGATTCCATAGTGTAGACCAGGGGTTCTCAAACTTCATTGCACCACGACCCCTTTCTGACAACAAAAATTACTGCACGACCCCAGGAAGGGGGACCGAAGCCTGAGCCCTGCCGACCTGAGTGGGGGAGGGCCAAAGCCTGAACCCCACAGGCAGACCGAAGCCGAAGGGCTTCAGCCCCAGGTAGGGGGCCTGTAACCTGACCACTGCTGCCCAGGCCTGAAGTCCTCAGGCTTAGGAGGTGGGGCTCGGGCCTCTTCCTCAGGCCCCACCAAATCTAAGCCAGCCTGTGACCCCATTAAAATGGTGTTGCGCCCCAGTTTGGGGTCCTGACCCACAGCTTGAGAACTGCTGGTGTAGACATACCCATGGTATGTGTGTGTTACCACATGTTAACTTAGAGGGTCTGAGACTGAGAGAGGTCTTTTAAAAATATGTTAACTAACATCGTGTTGCTAAGAGCCTAGTGTAGACAGGACAAGTTATGCTCTAATGTGTTGGTTGCAGGAACCCATAAGTTGATCCCTGTTGAACACATTGTATCTTATACAGCCCCTCAGATGGGGATAGGCTCAGCAACTCTTCTCGACCTAGGAGTGCTAAGTTCTTCAGCACAAGAGAATTGAACCAGTGGAACAGGCTTTTCCTGTCCTCAGGAGTCATTTCCTTTCCTTGTGAAGTTGGAGGACCAGCTCTGAGAATTCTAGGATGAGTGGGTGGCAGGCAAAGTCCTGGAGAAACAGGGTGATGCAAAGGGCAGGGACTCAGAAGTGCATTAGTAAGAAAGGGTGGAGATGCGGTAAACAGTAACCAAAAGCAGTGTCCTAGTTCCATGTGCTGGGTGTTACTGAGGTGGGTCTAGGTCTGTACAGCACAAGGTAATAAGTAGACACATGATGGCAAAGCTATTCTGGCTCTTTTTTGACCACTTGTAACAGCTTAGTGAAATCTGCAGGATGTTCCCAAAAGGGTTAATAAGTGAGTGCGATGCCAGGGAATACTTTTATCATGTCTGTGGAATAGATGAGGTAAGCGGCAGGGATGTGGCCAGAAAACTGAGGGAATGGAACACAGGACTCCATATTTATCAGATGACTAGGCAGAGGCCAGTACAAAAGAGGGGTCCCACCAGATACGCCTGGGGCAACATTGCAGAGAATACCAGCTCCTGGGAAGGTGGTGGAATTCCTGTCAAGGTGCTGTCCCTGGACCCTGCTCTTTCTCATCAGCATCTGGCTAGTAAGTACCCATTGAATCAAATTTCTCTTCCCTTTGCTGCTGGAAGGGAACAGCTGTGGTCAGGGAGTGTCTGACAGGCCAAACTAGCCATGTCTTATTATTAGTTACTCCCCTTTCTTCCAAGTTAGATGAGCTGCAGATTGATCTTGTAAAAGTTAATGAGGCAGTCTCCTTAGGGAGTGATGAAGGAGGGAGAGTAGCTATCTGCTTCTTATTGTGAGAGCAGGCAGGGCCTGAAAACCTAGGTACTTGTGACCCTGGTGACTAAACTTCTAGCCAATGGAAGACAGGGGCTGGGGGCCAGTGAGGTGAGTGCAGTATCCTGGAGAGAAACCCAGCCCCTAGTCATCTCCAGCTGCAAGGGAAGGGGAGAGTGCTGAAATTCTTACCAAGGTGCAGTGCTTGGTCATCTTTTTGGATCATCTTTGGCTATTGCATTCTTGTATAACTGACTCTTCACATCCTCCGTGCTGGGAGAGCAGCTCTCTTCTTTGAGCCTCCTGGCTGCTGCAGCAGTGGGACAGTGTCTCCAATCCTTTAGTCATTCCTATCCTCTGTGGTCTGGCTGCTGCAGAGGGCAGAAGAGAAATGGTATTGGCCACTGTACTCCTCCCTAGCCTCTTTTTGTTTGGTTGATCCTCTTTCATCCCTCCCCCTTTGAATAATTCCCTTGCCTGCCTCTGTTGCTGCTCACAGCTTTCCCATTAGCAGCATAAAGCTGACACGATATTTGAATTTTCTTGGTGACCAGGGTACTGAACTAGATAGCTGTGAAACTGCCAGACTCCTTAACTTCAACTGCTGTTTCTTAGTAAACCTGAATAGTGGCTCTGTTTCTGCAAACCATCTTGATCACGCTCTTATTAAACTTAGGTGACGCTGCCATCCCCTCCTGGGCGGGGGAATGGATTTTCAAACCCAGAGTAAGGGGGATAGAGGAGCTGTCCTTCCTATAGAAAGCAGGAGCACTTCTAATGGTGCCTGTACAGCAGAGCCTGATGACATGAGCATGTTGGCCACCTAAAACCATCAGTTAAACTGAGGGTATTTTGGGGGGAAGGGAGATGTCAGTGTTCATCCTCACGATCTAGCTAGCAAATCCTCTTCAACAACTGCATGCAGGACTGCTGAGCCTGTGAGCCCTTGTGTGAATCCATCGTTTTAGGGTTGGAAGAGAAGGGTGATGGAGGGACAGCTGTAGTGAAATTGCTCCTGCAGGGCTTATGAGCTCTGCTCCGGCCAAACATCTGTGCAGCTCTGCACCCAAGTAGAGGGATTCCCTTTCAGGGGAAATAGTTCTTACTAAATGTTGTTGAAATGGGGGGCAAAGCAGAAACGTGAAAGGAGTGTTGTGGGGGCTGATATGGGTGGCAAACACAAGTAAGGCTGACAAATGGGTGGGTAAGAGTTGAGGGCAGTAGCTGGTGAAGTGACTGGAATACCCATGGCTCTCCAGGATTGTATAGTCGCTTTACTGGCCCATGATTAAGGTTTGCATTTCTTCCAAATTAAGGCTATTTACTTAAAGAGAGGGGTTCACTTGGGAACTAAAGCAGATACTTCCTTTCATAGCAAGAAGAGAAATTGACCTGTTCAGAAGCAATTCTGCAACTAATCCTAAGAACTAAACTAACCATTGAGGGGATGGGGGGGCGGCTTAGTGATCTGTATCAACTCCATGAAGGCAAAGCAGTGCAGGCTCTTGCAGGAAGAGGGATGCTGTCCAGCAGGTCTCTTTGTGTTTTACATGTAGGAAAATAAACACAGGGTAAATACAAAGTGAGGTAAAAAGATTGAGGTTCAAAGGTGCATGCAGGAACATCTGCAAAATACCACACTTAAGAGCTGACCTGTTTCAAAACTGGTTATACTTGAACACTAGCTGGGTGACTTATAACTTAACAAAGGTAGTACCCAGTATGTGTTGCAAAAAGCTACCATTGTTTCTGAATTTTCCTGTGGCCCATCAGGCAACTTACTGACCCATGTGGAATGGCCCCGTTACAGGAGTAGCCTCAGGCTGCCATCGCTTTCCAGCCCTGTGCGACACTAATTGAAATCCATTTTGGGTAACAGCACACTGTCAAAGCTGGGAGGGCTTGAATCAGATTTACATGCATTGTTTTGGTGCATGCTTGTACCATGCCAGTCTTATGAGCTGGCAAAACTTTGCAGGCCCCTTGGAAGTTCACATACCCTGCTGGCTCTGGAGAAAAGGTAGATTTAATAGTGTGATATTGGCATGACGGGCCTCTTAACAAATGACCCATAACTTCTATTAAGTAGTGGGGATTATGCTGCATAGTACTAACCTTGAACGGCTGACATTCTGCTCCTGAATGAATGGGCACTCCGTTCTGAGTGAGATGTCCCTTTACACTTTGGCCTAGTTCCTGTCCTGTGTGAGGACCGGGCTCTAGCTAAAGGAAAAGGTTCAGTAGGGGCATGCTGGCATTTTGTTGGTGTGCACTGGAGAGACAGTCTTGTCTGTTTTGATGAATATAATAAAGAATATATCAAAATTCAGCAACATGAGTATTTAAACTACTTATTGAAACAGCTCTTCCTGGCTGTAAATGGTTCACTCTACCAATAGCAGGCATAGCATAAGGCCTTGTTAATGCTGTGTTATTCTGCCTCAACTACACTGGTCCAGTTAATGCAGTACAGCTCTCCCTAGTGTGGATCCCCCCTGGCTATTCCTGTGTTGGGCGGGTGGATAGGAGAACTGGTATAAGGCACCTTTTTATCAGTATAATTGCACCCACGTGCGGGTTTGTACTGGTATCGCTATTTCAGTAACACCCCCTCCCCGCAACTGATAATTATTCTGACCAGGCCTAAGAAGGAACAAGCTGCAGTATCCTTTCTCATTTGCGCACACACTTCTGGCCATACACCAAGTCAATGTCACTTAGTGCTCCTCCCACAACCAAAGCCCTTGCAGCCTGAATTGGTATCCTCATTTCCATCTTGACCCTGCCCCACCTCTGGATCCTGGTGAGCGGGAGCTGGAAAACTCACTATATCAGTTTGAATAGGAAACTTTCCCAGTCCTGAGTCTGCAGCTTTCCCTGAATGTCATCCACTTTTGCAGAATCTAAGCTTTCCTCTTAGCGTCCCTTGTGGTTGTGGAAAAGCTCCCAAAGGTGAGTGTGAGTGTAAACAGTTCTGTCTTCCTGAGCCTGCACTGCAGCCATCCAGCTCCAGTGCCCGTGCTGCTGCTCTGTCAAAATGCAGCAAAGTGCAAACTGACCAGAGCCTTGTCTATTGGTTCTGCTGCTGTGCTTACCCCCAGGTGTAGCTGTGAAACTCGTTAAAAAAGCAAATAGGCTTTACCTTGCTGCAGCAGGGCAAACTCTGAGCAACAGAGGCCAACAGCGACAAAGAGTCCTGTGGCCCCTTGTAGACCAGGGGTCAGCAACGTTTGGCACATGGCTCACCGGGGTAAGCACCCTGGTGGACCGGGCCAGTTTATTTACCTGCTGACACGGCAGGTTCGGCCGATCGCGGCCCCCACTGGCTGCGGTTCGCCGTCCCGGGCCAATGGGGGCGGCAGGAAGCCACGGCCAGCACATCCCGCACCGCTTCTTGCCGCCCCCATTGGCCCGGGACGGCGAACCGCGGCGAGTGGGGGCTGCGATCGGCTGAACCTGCCGCGTCAGCAGGTAAATAAACTGTCCCGGTCCGCCAGGGTGTTTACCCTGGTGAGCCGCGTGCCAAACGTTGCCGACTCCTGTTGTAGACTAACAAACGTTTTGGAGCATAAGCTTTCGTGGGGAATAAAACGTCTGTTAGTCTATAAGGTGCCACAGGACTCTTTGTCTCTTTTTACAGATCCAGACTAACACGGGTACCCCACTGATATTTGAGGCTAACAGTAGACTGCTCACTGAGGAGAACCTGAAATCTGAGACCCGGGAAGGCTGGGTTTGCAGACACCTCATGCAGCGAGTGGAAGAGATTTGGGAGGGGAGAGGATCACATAGAACAGCAGCCAGAGGTGGGAGGGAGGTATCTATATCACAGAGGCTACAAAATTGTCTGGGGATGGCACCCTGATAGGAATCCCAGCACTCCTAGGACAATGTGGTTTGGCTTATCACCTAGGCGCTGCTCCTGGGCTATATAGCCCCTTATTCCGATGTAATCTTGTGCAGATTAGGTGACAAACTGCACTCTCTGTGTGAGGGGTGGGTTTGAGTGGGAGATGGAGGGGGAGAGATTAGCAAAGTTAGAAGAGCAGGGTTGAAAATTCAGGGGAGGGAGGTGTAGAAGGTAACGTATGGTGGGGTCAAAAGGGGTTTAAGGTGATGGAGAGGAAGGATGGACACTGGAAATAGCAGAGGAAAAGATAGTACCAAGATGTGAAGGCAGGAAGGAAAAACATATCTAATGGCATGTGTGGGGTG
Source organism: Malaclemys terrapin pileata (assembly GCF_027887155.1). Classification (NCBI taxonomy): domain Eukaryota; kingdom Metazoa; phylum Chordata; order Testudines; family Emydidae; genus Malaclemys; species Malaclemys terrapin. Next base: position 33,816,118 of record NC_071512.1, on the reverse strand, counting down.
GTTGGAACAGGCTGGATTTTAAAAATGCAGTAAAAAGTTGACTGCAAACAGGATACAACTGTCATCCCGCAGCAGGACTTTGGGAGAGGAGTGTGGCAATATGCACATTCACTGAGGCTACTTTCCAAGCCCTCTAGTCTTCCCTGTCTCCTTCTCTGGGCCCGAGGGATTTGAAGCCCCCATCACAATCTCTCTTGAGGCTTGCAGGGTGGGGGAAGGAGGAGGAAGCGGGACGCTGGAATGTCTGTGTGGCCAGAGGAGTGCAGAAAGGAGATAAAGGTACTCCTGTCTGCACAGTCTCAGAGCATGCCTGCTTCCAAGCATCAAGCTTTAGGCATCGTTATCTCACTAACTGAAACCCCTCCCATGCACTGAACAGAGGAATCTGGAATTGTAATGTGGTGGGATCACCTTTAATAAAACCCCCTTTGCCTGTACTTGCATCAGGGTTGGGGCAGTTCCAAAGTAAATTACTCTGTATTCAACCTGAGAGAAGGCTTGAGTTAAGTCCCAAATACTATACGAATATCCGCCAGGAATACTACATGAGATTTACCTTATTTTCCCTTCAGTAAGTCTCTTGTTTTGGGCTGAGGGTCCCTCAGTTAAGTCTGTAGCATGTGAGAAGAGTTCTATGTTTCCTATTTCTCCTGAAGGCTCACCTAAATCTGTTCTTTAATAGAGATGTTGCTTCCCTTCTAGGGAGTTATCTGAATATTTACTGCTCTGGTAGATGAGAAGTGCATTAAAAGCCGTACAATTTGACGGTGATGACTATTAACCTTAAGGAGAAGCTTTAGACTCCATAACTGAAGTTTCATAATCATTAACCTAATTCCTGTCCCATCAGTCAGCTTTTTGGCATCTCTGTAAATCTCTCTGCCTTTGCGTACAGTGTCCTGCTGCTATGAGCTCTGTAGGAGGTAGTGCAATGGCTATTGTCCTGTTAGTGAGATGTTGCAGGTTAGCAAGAGACATTTTTTTCTCCTTGAAGAAAAGGTAGAGGACTAAGAAACTGACAGTCAGCATGTGCTCTCCATGTCAGTTTCCCTTGTTCCTAATAAACTTGTCATGTTAGCTTGAAGCAGAAGGGATCTGTTAAGAGAGGCACCAATGGAAGTAGACTTCCTTACTTTATGGTTACTCTTGTGCTCTGTGTTCTAATTGGATTGCTAAACAGCTACTTCAGTTAATGTATAAAGAGTGCTTTATGAAACCTGATGTTGGCCAACTTTGACCAGAGAGCCCATCAAACCTAGGCTGTTTACCCCAGGCTGAAGAGAGGGCTAAATGCATGTTATGTGAGCTGGCCCACTCTTGATAAGAGGGAGTGTTTGCAGAAAGGGTATGGCCCTTTTGTGGTAGCCAGACTTCAGATTAGAGGAGTTCTCAAACTTCATTGTGCTGCGACTCTCTTCTGACAACAAAAATTACTACAAGGCCCCAAGAGGGGGGACCGAAGCCTGAGCTTGCCTGAGCCCTGCTGCCCTGGTTGGGCGGTCCAAAGCTGAAGCCCAAGGGCTTCAGTGCTGGGGAGGGAGAGCTATAACCTGAGGCCCGCCGCCCTGGGCTGAAGCCAAAGCCTGAGCCCCGCTGCCCCAGGCTGAAGCCCTTAGGCTTCGGCCCCAGGCAGTGGGGCTCAGTCTTTGGCCCCAGTCCCCAGCAAGTCTAACACCAGCCCAGGCGACCCTGTTAAAATGGGGTCCCGACTCAGTTTGAGAACCGCTGGGTTAGAGCAAGGTTTTGCATCCCTGCCCCTCCTGATTAATAGGCATTGATGGACCTATCCTTCATGAATTTATCTAGTTCTTTTTTGAACCCTGTTATAGTCTTGGCCTTCACAACATCCTCTGGCAAGGAGTTCCACAGGTTGACACTGCGTTGTGTGAAGAAATACTTCTTTTTGTTTGTTTTAAACCTGCTACCAATTTATTTCATTTGGCAACCCCTAGTTCTTGTGTTATGAGGAGGAGTAAATAACACTTCCTTATTTACTTTCTCCACACCAGTCATGATTTTATAGACATCTCGTATCCCCCCTTAATCATCTCTTTTCCCAGCTGAAAAGTCCCAATCTTATTAATCTCTCCTCATATGACATTCATTCTGTACCCCTAATCATTTTTATTGCCCTTTTCTGAACCTTTTCCAATTCCAATATATCTTTTTAGAGATGGGGTGACTACATCTGCACACAGTATTCAAGATGTGGGCATACCGTGGATTTATAGAGGCAATATATTTTCTGTCTTATCTTTCCTAATGGTTCCCAACATTCTGGTCACTTTTTTGACTGCTGCTGCACAGTGAGTGGATGTTTTCAGAGAACTATCCACAATGACTCCAATTACTCAGGAGGAGTGACACACATTGAGTACTACGCTTGCTCTTAGCTTATTTGGTCATGTGTATTGTTACCTAGCTGTGCACCTAGGTTACTTGGATGCTGGCCCTTGTGTTGTCCTTAGGCTTAGGAGTTAAATATGCAAATGGCTGAGTGTCCGCCATTCACCCCTGGGAGCTGATTCTATCTAAGGCAGCATTACACTCTTTTATAAATGAGAGCTTGCCTTCTGTAGTCTGTCATGAAGCTGGATAAATATAAATCTATGGGGTGAGTGTCTGACACCCCTGTTCTAACTAGTCTTCCAGGACAGCAGTTTTCCTTGTGCCATGTGCTATCCAGAAGGAACTTGTAACTGTAAAGGGGAGCTGGCCATTTGCCTATTGCCTTTCTTGCCTGTCAATTTCAGAAGTGTTTTCTTTAGGCTTTTTCCTTCCCCTGCTCTTAACTTTTCTATTGAGCTATGCTAACAGTGCAGATGTGCTCCAGGACACCTTGTTGCATGTCTTTCATAGCTGATGCATTGGCAGTCAGTGTAAAGAACTCTCTGGGTGCATCTGATTGCTAAGCGCTCATGCCTCTGGGTTTGGGAAAACTACACCACATGATGTCAAGGAAAGGACTTTAAGACAAGCATTTGGAGTGACCTGTGTGCCCTGTAATCTTCCTTCACAATGCTGCCTGAATCACTACCAAACAGCATGGTTCTTGCACAGAGCATTATTCACGAACAGATCATCACTGAAACTGACTTTTATCTGAAAGATAGACACAGCGAGAGGTGGGAGTGGGAAACTGAGAAGGGGACAACTTTCTGTGCTTACTGGTGAGTGCTTTGCAATCAGTTCGCTATTCCCCGTGTACCCCTGAGGCCTAAACATCTGAATATGCAAATCTGGCCGCCTTGCTTCAGTCATTCAGGGTACATCTTGCACCAGACTGACTGGCCTAATAGTGTAGTGCAGCTAAAATCTTCTGAAGTTGGAAAGTACAGTAATTGGTGACAGAGTATGGTGGCAGAACTAAGTCTGCTAGTGAGTCATCTGTGTCTGAAGTATAAAAGTGTTCACATGGGTTACCAATATCTGCCTCACTGCCCCAGGAGAACCCTGGTGCTTCAGGCCTGCAAGCTTCCTCTGAGAACATGCCCATACCGTGATGCTTTGAAATCCTTGGCTGAAAAGTGAATACAGCAAAGTGGCAGTAACTAATTCAGCTTCTGCTCCCCTGTATGGGAGCTATGGGATATAGAGAGAGCACTTTACCCACCACTGAAGCGCAGTGACCACGGGCAGATCAGTGGTTCCTTACCATCATACGTCAGTGCTCTGCAGCAGTACATGGGCAGCCAAAAATGACATAGCCCGCTGGAACGGCAGGGTATTCAGGGCAGCAAAATGGAATTACCTGAGTTGGGATCTAGTGAGGAGACAAACTGTGGCAGAAGTTGTCAGAGCAACAGTTGCAGCTTAGGGACCTCCACAGGGGTGGGCGAAGGGAAGAGGCCAACCTAGAGGCTGCAGAGGGGAGTTGGTGGGTCTGACATGTCACAAGAACCCAGCAGTGGCACCTGGCATAGTTCCTACCAGATGGAAGTATGAGGAGGTATATGATCTGGTTCTTCTGTCATCTCTTCCACTCCACTCCCACCCTCCCCAGAGATGAGCTATGCATGCTGAGTGCAGGAGTCAATGCTGGCAGCAGGCCAGATGCTGCTCAGGGGAAGCATTGCCTCTGGGTAGCATCTCACTGAGTGTAAGCAGTCTCGCCTCTGCTCCTTCACTCAACACCCACCTGTCACATCCTTGTGGGGCTCTCTCCCACTGGCCGGAATGAGGTCCCTGCCTAGACAAGGCGTTGGGGGAGAAGAGCCTTGCCACTTAGTGTCTCTTGCGTGTTGGTCTCAGTGCTTGGCTCCCCAGCTTGCATCCAAGGGTTGTACAGCAGCTGGTGACTGTTCCCCCTGCTACCATACAGAACTCCCCTCCATAAGGGGAGCATCTCTTCCCTAAGGCAGTCCTTGGTGGGACAGAGGAAGCTGGGGAGCTTGGACAATCCAAATGATCCACTGTGTGGCATCTGTTTAGTGCTGCCTAATCTGGCACATGAGGTTGAGCAAGAGCAGGGATCGAGTTTACAGGGCTGGGGATGAGAACTATGTTGTGAGAGACTGGGCCCAAGCTGTCACTTCAGTCCACAGTGCTGTTAAGCATTGCATCTCCCTTCAGTGCTGCTAAGCTGCTCTAGTTTGCCACAGGGTGGAGTGGGGCACTACAGGGCAGCTGGGGTACTAGCTTTGCACAGAGCAGAAGTGCCTTTCAGGGCAAGGAATTCCATTTCCTTCAAGTTCCCGTTCTCCCTCATTATACCCAGAGCTACAGTTAGAGAAGGAATGTATCCGATTCCTGCCACCACAATCCCAAGCAGATGGTCCTTCTCTTTCCCAACTGCTATCGGATACTTGATCCCAACTTCCTTCCACCTAGCAACTGGCCCTTTTCTCGGTAGTTGAGCATAGCATTCCACGTGGTCCAACAAAGATGCTGCACAGAACGCTAGCAGCTTCCACAACCTTCCTTTGGAAGGACGCTGTGCAGAACATGGGGTGGTGCTCTGGTGGTGCTCTGCATCTTGGTGCACTTGAGAAACCCACACAAACGGCAGTATATTGATGCAAGAGAACATGGGGCTTTTACTGAGTCTATATTGAGAGTTGCAAAACATTTGCCACTTAGTGAATAAATGCTCCGGATGACCTGGGTTTGAGCTCAGCCTGCATTTGGGGCCCATCAGTTGTTGCTTGAAACTTGCACTGTCCAAACTGTTAGCTAATTTCTTGGCTCTTTTTAGATATCTGTGAATTGTTTGTCTACTGCTCAAGGGACATTTCAAGATTCTGATTACTTGGAATGGATCACATGGCATTTTGCCTGTTCCTGATTGGCTGAGACCATCTCAAGAAGGGCCAGTTCTGTAGAAAGCATTTTCACTTCCCTTCTTGGAGGTTGTGTTAGTTCCTCTCTGGCAGCAGATTATACCAGTTATTTGAAGACTGAGCCAGGGCTTTCTATTATTGGGTGCGTTTCAAAGTGATGTTGGTCTATCAAGCCCTGAATGGGTTTGGGCAGTGGCTACTTGAGACTGCTTCTCCTTGTTTCTGTGGCGGTGCTGGCGCCTATCTGGGAAATGCTTGCCCTATCTGCATGCATCCCAAAGCATGACATTCAGGGTACCATGTAAGTAGGATAGTATTGTCAGGTACTCATCCTATAATGCTAGGTGCAGAAAACAGACTGAATACCATTGGGGTATTGCCTAGTTGAGGGTGTGACTATAGGTATTCAGTAAAATGGCGTATGTGTATAAGACAGATTTAACAAGAAAACCAAGACTAGCAATGATTTTATTGAGATTTGTTTTTGCAAAATCCACGTTGAAGAACACCCATCCAGTAAAACTCCGCCAGAGCGGCAGCAGCACCTCTTCCTCCCACCCAACCATAAATCCTTTGATTCTGAGCCACGTGGCCAGCATGCGTTGTACTTTCCCACTAAACACCAGTCCAGCCCTCAACCCTTGCTCACGCAGTCTCTGCTTTGTGCCAGGAAGGTCAGCAAATTCAGGCTATTTCAGACCTTCGGGGGGCCAGAACATTCCAAAGGAAAGGAGGAGGCCTTACAGGACTACCAGCAGCTCCTGAGCAAGGGGATCAGGCTCAGGGGCCTCATTGTGGCTGTTGCAGTATGGCATGGGGGGAGGCAAGGCAGTATCAAGTCAGTGAGTTTCCAGATATTGTATACACCTCTACCCCGATATAATGCGACCCAGTATAACATGAATTCGGATATAACGCGGTAAAGCAGCGCTCCTTGGGGCGGGGCTGCGTGCTCCAGCAGATTGAAGCAAGTTCGATATAATGCGGTTTCACCTATAACGTGGTAAGTTTTTTTTTGTTTGTTTTGGTTTTTTTTGCTCTCGAGGACAGCGTTCTATCTGGGTAGAGGTGTATGAGCCTTCCTCCCCCACTAATGTAGCATTCCTTGTTTTTGCCATATTGGATTCTTGAATTTCATGGACACTTGTTGAGCCTCAAACACCTGGAGGCCAGTTGTGCCTATTGATCATTCAGAAATGTGGACATCTGGATGAATGTGCAGTACTGACTGATGGAAGCCGTGCACTAAAAGTTTCAATCTCCCATTTGGCTATGGGACATGTGCCTCAGTGAGGCATAACCTGCAAGTCAATTATGTATGGCAGTGGGGAGTTCTTCTGCCCAGCCTGTTGCCACCACATTAAACATGGAGGGACTTTGCTTGTATTCTCTAGTCCTTTTTTGGGGGAGAAAACACAGAAGTACATCCAGGAAGGTGACTCTTCTGATAGCAGTATCTGGGCTCGATGGTTCCATAGAAAGTCTTCCAGCTACAGTATGTAGCTAGGATCACTTATCTGCATATCTTGTTTGTGGTAGGCTCTCTGCAGGCTCTTACAGTTAAAGAAATAAGGGCTTAGAGTAGCCCTTTGAGAACATTGCTCCCAGCTTTTACTACCTTCAACTAAAGCAAGCCATCTCTGCACTTGACTGACAGCATTTAGTTATTGGAGAGACATGGTGGGTGAAGGTAATATCTTCTATTGGACCAACTTCTGTTGGTGAAAAGGGCAAGCTTTAGAGCTCCCCACTGCTCTTCGCCGGCTCTGACTACTGACATTCCTTACATTTGCTGATATCTGCTCATTCCACCTTGTGATATTAGAGTAAAATCATCTATTGTGGAACAGCTACTGTTGAATTGCTTTTTCTGTGTATCTAACAAAGGTTCCTCTGATATTTCAGTGTAGGCCACTAACTCCTATTTATTTAGCAAGGTTGGTTATAAACAGCTATAATCCTCCCTTGCCAGCATCAGGTCAGTAAGGCAGTCTAGAGTGAGCCTAGCTCCTCAGATTTCCACCTGTGATTGCTACTTGCTCTCCTAGCACTCTGAAAGATCCTGAGGTGAGAATCGTTGTCACTACGAATGATCTGTGTGGTACCAAACCACATTGGAGTCTAGGGCAAGAGGCAGCCAGTTTGCTGAGGGGAAGCTGTGTGCCCCTTCTGGAAGAGACTAAACTGATTGCCAGCTTGGCTTATCCGTTGAAACTTGAAAATGTGAAAACCTGTTCAGCTCTGTCTAGAAACCAAATCCCTTCTCAGCAAGATGGCCGCCTCTGGTAGGAAGCTCAAATGCCGATCGTAATGAAAATAACCGTCTGCAAGTACAGAAGGCAGTTTGCTCCAATGAAATATGCCACTTGTCTTGTGAACATTCATATGCTGGCTGTGCTCTTCCTTCAGACTGACTGGAAAAGACACAGAAACAAGTACATCTTGGAGTTGCAGCTCCCCGGGCTGGACCAATTCAGCACAGCCATGCCAAACTAGTTGTCTAAAATGTCTGCTCTGGAAGTTTGGAAGTTCCATTGTTGCTTCACAAAAGAGCCCAGAAGACATTTTTTCTGGCCCTGCAGATTCCCCAACAGCCCCCAGAGGTTGCAGTGAGACGGATGAGGCACTGGGGGATACTCCGACTGGGAGGTGCAAGAGGATTTTATGGGGAGCAGGAATATCTTTAAGTGCAAGCTGTTGCTGAATGCCTCTATGCCTGATCAGTGGGATGCAAATCTGTGCTGCTCACTTTTTTCACTTTTTTTTTTCTTTGCAGAACTTGGCTAATGACCAAATAGAGCACATCCATTACTGGGAGTGGCAAGTGTTAACACTAACCCTGATGTCTTCCTACAGTTATTAGACTCTTGTGTAGCACCATGTGGCCATATAGAAATTCCATGATTGTAATAAGACTCCAGGATTAGTTACTCTCTGGTCCCTTGGAGCTTACCATTTAAAACCTTAAAATAATTTGCTGTGTATAGGGAGAATAGAAGACATGTTACTGTCCTAGTGACTGAATTCCTGACAGTTGTGTCATAGGGTCACGTTGGATCCTCAAACCTGTAGTGATTGGGGAAGGGTTTCAAACTCTGGCCCTTCTCCGGATTCTGCTCTGGAACTCCTTATGCTGACATCCACTTAAGCCCTGGCCACTCTTAAGTATGAGTTAATTGCTGATTGCTGACACGGTTGGCACACCAGGTGATACCATTCTGTGGTAACTAATCAAGTCTTAAGTGTTTCCTCCTTGTCAGAGGCTGGCACATGGCGGCTTTCCTGCCATGTGGACAGGAGCCCCCTAGTATGTCTGTTTGGCTGGTCCTCACCCTGCTGCCCAGAGCTGGAGGAATCCTGAGTTCATTGCCTCATCTGTTGCTTCTCTACATGCATGCTCCAGAGAGCGCCCACCTCCTTGCTGAGCAAATGTCCCAAATACTTCAGACTGAGTGCAGTGATATCACTGCTGAACTGTGACTACAGATGAACAGATGCCATTAAGAGGATGACAGGAAAGCTGCTGTGCAGGCAAGCTGACCTGCCCGTTAACAGGAGATACTGTGCCTCTAACAGCTTACAAATGCCTGGTACAAAGGACCTTAGTACCATCCTTCTAGCAGATCTAGTATAACTTTTGTTGTGGCTCACTAAAATCAGAGGGGAATTCTTAAAATCACTGTCTTCACTTAAATGAAAAGTCCCATGTGTAGCTAAGTAGGAGGGAATCTCTCTCTTTGGTCTTGGCCTTTCATGGGCGGCTATGAGGGGAAGGGAACAGGGAGAGTCAGCCGGAGTTTTAACACCATGGTGCATGCTTAGCAACCAGTCTGAACACTCCATTAATTCAGACAACTTTCATGTCTCATGCCATGGCGTTGATACTTAAATTTCACTGTATTGAAAACTTTATTGTGGCAAACACTTGGTGGAACACAGCTATTCCCAGCTATGGTAGGGGGTTCATGCCTTGCCGCATGCCATCTAGGTAGGAAATACAGTTGCATAGTCATGTAAGTAGTTGGTGGACTTTGTGCCCCTGTTTAGATTAGACCGCGTTCCTACCTGGATTCGCAATTGGCACCTTTCCTGTAGATAATTTCCACAATAATTCTGTCCAGAATACACAATTGGTATAGCAGTCAGAAGCCCAGTAAGATATGGGGTATGCAGAAATATTTGTCTTCTGGTGCCGAGGCAGTCTCGCTGTGACAGTATAGGGGTTGCTAGCAAATGTGATTTTTCTGAGCCCAGATACAGTGCATATCACTGTAGAAAGAAACACTGTCTTCAGTGCATCTCAGACTCTGGGCTCAGTGTGTTAAACTGTAGAAAGAACAGTGCTTATCTGAAGATGACTTATCTCACAGATATGATTTCAGATTTACAGGAATAGCTTGGCCATGACGCGTTACAGATATGTAATCGCTCTGAGACAGGAAAGCTGCTTTCCTGTGGTAAGCTATTGCTGATGCAGGTGAGAGTTCTGAGAACTTTTGTCATCAGGGTCTTATTACCACTGTAACAGCCACAGCTCTCCAGCCACCATCGGATGACTCTTAATACACGTTCCTTTGAGCTGGTGTCTTACTGGATTTCTAGTTTCCTAGGTCCACTTAGTATTAAGTTACAGAAGCTGATGGTCCTGTCTCTCAAAAGCATTCATGGATCCCAGTTTGAGTAAGTGAAACTACTTCAGAGCAAAGAAAATCCTTCTGAACCCAGAATGTTAAAACTTAGTGCATTTGGGTTGGCTGTTGATCTTCCATGCCTTCCTTTTTAATGAAAAATAATTTGGCTGCTTTTACTCACTTACCCAGCAGATGGCAGCAGAATGCTCGGCATAAACTACTGAGTGGACCTGAATAGACATGATAGTGTTGAAAAGAGATGGCTCAGTAAACTGGAAAATGGCAATTGAATAACTGAGCTGTCTGTCTTTCCGTGCCAGCTTCAAGCTCAGATTGTGCCATGCCTTTCTAATAGCAAATCGTGAGCCTGCTATCTTACATGATTCTGCAGGAACGGCTTAACAGTGAAATGGCCTTCACTATGTGAATGGTAGTGAAGCATGTCAAATCAGAGGAAAGCACTTAGCATGCTTTCACATGAACAGGGAAGGCAGAATTCATTAAAGTGCTCGGTATAAAGCAGAGTATTATTGCTAATCAAACTCTGGCTTGAGCAGAGCAATTCAATGTGCCTTCTTCCTCCTCTTCGGATGCCTTTGCTCTTGTATTGCTAACTGCAGTAGCAGACTACAAGGATCTCTGAAGCCGGCTGTGCCATTATGGCCAAAGATGGTGGGAAGATACCTACTGTCTCATGTTCTAGTCTATTTTGAATGTGGCCACGAGTGGCTCATTGCAACAGGATTCCTTGCTGCAATGTTGAGCTAGGATTTACAGGTGGCACGGTAGTTTGGCACTGTACTGTAGTTTCCCTTATGTCCAAACAATCTGTCACGCTAGCGTGAACTTGGACGGGCGATCCAGCACGCAGCAATGGCTCCTGTCTCAGGGAAGCCTGCAAGATGTGGGATTGCCTGATCTGCTTGCTGCCCTAGCTTATGTGAGGGAATGGTAGTAGGCAGTGGGCAAGCTGTGCCAGTATGTATGTATGTATAACAGATCTTTGTCTAAAGCTAGAATAGGAACAATGGCATGCTTTAAGATAGTGTGTGAAATTCTAGGCAAGGGGGGGCTTGAGGAACAATGGGTTGATGGGGAAAGAACAATGAAGTTACAATGTGAAGGCAGATCTCCGCCATACGCTCAAGAAGATCCATCAGTGATGGATGATCTCGTACCGGGCCAGGAGCACACTTATGGAACCTAAGTGCTCTCTCCATATTTTGTTCTACACCAGGGCACTTTTCTGCATCAGCCTACTATCTCTTCCCATCGCTGTTCAGTGGAGGAGAGGGAGAGAGACTTGTGTGAAATCTCCAGGACTCTGCTGTTAGAAAGGAGTGCACAAAGTGTATGGACCTGCACATGGCAAAAAACCTTTCCCCCTGTTGGAGCAGGACTATTCTTTTCATGCCACAAATAAATTGTCTTCAACTAATAGTGTGAACTAGGGAGATTAACAGTCTCCAGGTGTCTCAGGGTGCTTTCAGAGGAGATATCTATACCTTTTCTAAAGGTAGCATTCACTAGAGTGAGCTCCTACCCAAGACTGGAAGAGTGGGTTTTCATTCTCATCAGCCTTTCTCTTAAAGAACCAGCTGGGAATTTTAGACCATTGTGTCTCCTGCAAGGTTCATGCCATTCAGTGAGGTAGCTAATTGCTTGAAAGAGTGGTATGAAGTACTCTGTGGCTGCAGTGACCTGGAAGTCAAAGCTGCACTTGAAGATCTGTCGCTCACGTTCCCTTCGGGGAATAACTTGTATGCAAGTGACTCTTCACAGCTGTTTGAAGAAGCTGTGTGGGGCGGTTATGGATATTTAAAACCAATTAGTCCTCTAAGTTTGGGGACTTGCTTAAACTTATGCTGTTGGGTCAAACTTGGCCCAAAATGTAGGTCTTGGAAAACACCAAGGACACTTGTACATTCAAAGGCTAATGGAAAGTATGCTTTTTTTAAAACCTTCTCCTGTTTGTTTGTAGCTCAGCACTTTGGAGGACTATGCTAGTGCTTGAGACACTGAAGAGAAAGCTGATGGGAAAATGACATGCCTACTTTCCCTCCCAAACTGAATTGCAAAAACCAGTCTGGCTCTTAAACTGTTCTTGCTTGGCAAAGTCAGTAGTAACACTAATTATAGTTAAAATAAAGGGATGTTCAGATTTTCTGGTAGTCCACTTGTTTAGTTGCTGCATGCATCTCCTGTTTGTCCCAGGCAATTACTAATGGGTCAGTTTAAAAAAGAACAGGGGGATGGGGGTTACAGAAAAGAGGAGCCCCTTGTACTTAGCACTAACCCTCAGGAGTTTGAATCTCACGATACTTGGTATCTGTCTTCAAGCCCCAGCTCCTGGATTCCTGTGATTACATGAGAATCTCATTTTCATTTAAAAGTAAATGTTCAGCCCTTGTGGCTAGAGAAGTTCAAAGTAAACCCCAGAGAGCTCAACCCAGAAGACCAAATAAAAAGGAATCCCAACCCCATTTAAAGCCAATCTGTGATTCTTTCTGTTTCATGATTTTTTTTTTTTTTTTAATGCTTGGAGTTAGCAATGCTGAACTAGCAGACATGCTCGCACAGTCTAGTAGCTGCTTCGCAATCTCATACCTATTTGTTTAAAACTAGTTATCTTAAAATGGCTTCTATGATTGTGTGCAATGTGAGGGGGCTTGTAGTTACTCTGCAAACTGTTCTTTCCTGAGTCACTTTCACTTCAGACTTTTGTATAAAAACTGAAATGGAAAGAGTCCCTCCCACACCCCAAACCCCTCATCCCTAGCTCCGTTGGATCGTGGGCAGCAACAATTTTCTTCAACTTGGTTGCTAGGAAAAAAGTTTGAAAACCACAGTCCTAGGGTATTGTTCATACCAAAGACATTCTTGTATTCTCCCCACCCTAAGCAATATGTGCTGTCTTAATTTCTGTGATTAACCCCATTTTTTTTCCTTCCTCAGCAATGGCACCAGCATGATTTCGTTGATCATTCCCCCCAAAGACCAGATTTCACGAGTGGCAAAAATGTTAGCGGATGAGTTTGGTACCGCGTCAAACATAAAGTCTCGAGTGAATCGCCTTTCAGTACTGGGAGCCATTACATCTGTACAGCAAAGACTCAAACTCTATAACAAAGGTAACACATGGCCTGTATGGGACTCCTGCTTGCTAAACATTTTCCCAAGGCAAACTGTCCTTACTACGATATTTGCTTGGGCTGTTGCAGCAGGCTGGCCAAGGCAGACCGTAAGTTGCTGTTAAAGCATGTTGTCTATTGCTGCCTCTCACCATCCTTCTGCTGCTTTGCACTAGTAAATTTCCCCTCTGCTATCAAGATGTTTAAAGCAAGTCACCCTTTTGGTGGGGAGGGGGGGGGAAGGGGTGTGGCTCCTCCAATCACTGCTTTGAAACCCTAGCCCCTTTTGTAAACCTATGCAATCTCCAGTGTGTTGGTACAATGGCCAGCACAGTAGAGCCCAGTCCTCATGCGAGGACCTCTGAGCACTGTCATGAGTGGGCTCCTGGTTGCCTTTCTTTGGCTGTCTTTGTGGGCTCAGTTCTGAAACTTGAACAGTTTAAAAGGGTGTGGATTCTTCAATGTTAAATCCATACTTCCCTGCTTAACTTGGCCTTGGTTTATCTTTTAGCCCCTCTGTGTATGCAATGTGACACAGATGTGCAAATCTGGGGAGGAAATAAAGCCTGCCATCAAGGTGTACCCTCGAAGGGTCTAATTGTGCAGCTCTTATTCAAGCAAGTAGTCTGACTCCAATAGGACTGTGCACACAAATAAGAGCTGCAGGATCAGGCCAGCTGTAGGAGAGCTGCCATGTAGGAATTGATAGTCTTTATGGAGTGATGCTTCCACACCGTAAATATTTGCCTTCTAGCTGGTTTAAGAGCTAGGTACGTGTTCTTAACTTAGTCCCAGGGAAGTCTTTGTCATCATAATGCATTGAGTTGCCAATAAATAACTCTCCTGTTGGCAAGCTTACTCCTTTTAGCTAGCTTTTAGAAATGCATTTGTGCATTGCTCCCCGTGTAGCTATGATGAGAACACACAAATTAGTCCTTTGGGTTTCTTGAAGGAACAAGTGAGGTGGGGGGTGGGTAGTGGGCTGGCGGGGAGGGGAACTCCTGTAGTAGTGTGGGGAAATTTGAAATTAAATCCTTATGTCCTCAGATCTTGGAAATCCTGGTGTTCTTAGTAAGCAATACTGAATGTAATATTTGGTGATCTAAAACTATGATACTTCATGTGTCCTTTACAGTACCTCCAAATGGTCTGGTTGTTTACTGTGGAACAATTGTGACAGAAGAAGGAAAAGAAAAGAAAGTGAACATTGACTTTGAGCCTTTCAAACCAATCAATACATCGTTGTATTTATGCGACAACAAATTCCATACGGAGGTAGGAGAGATCCTGTACTGCTCACAGGTCTTGCTGTAGCCAAAGCATGGTGATGCATTTCAAACAGCTGTGCTAGACTTACTAAATAATTCATATCGTACTTGTATCCAGACTCCCTAGAGCAGTAGATCTTAACAGAGGAAACCAGCCTCTTTGTGTAAATGCTGTGGGGTGACTTATAACTGGATTGTGTTCAGAAATGCATGATATTTGCCGATTGGGGTTTTGTCTTGGACAGATTCAGAGTTCTCGTGTCCTCACACTCTGCTGCAGCTAAACTTAATAACCGAAGTGGATAACTTGGCTGAGCTTGTATAACCCACAGGCTTTTCTTTGGAGTTGGTGGCAGGCCTTATCTAGCATCAGAGTGCTGTGACCTCAGAGTATTGGTTGATCACAGGATGACTGAGCTGCCAATGTGATCTGGCTGTTAAAAAAGCTAATGCGGTCTTGGGATGCATCAGGCGAGGTATTTCCAGTAGAGATAAGGAGGTGTTAGTGCGTTATACAAGGCACTGGTGAGACCTCATCTGGAATACTGTGTTCAGTTCTGGTCTCCCATGTTTAAGAAGGATGAATTCAAACTGGAACAGGTTCAGAGAAGGGCAACTAGGATGATCCAAGGAATGAAAAACCTGTCTTATGAAAGGAGACTCAAAGAGCTTGGCTTGTTTAGCCTAACCAAAATAAGGCTATGGGGAGATATGATTGCCCTCTATAAATATATCAGAGGAATAAATGCCAGGGAGGGAGAGGAATTATTTAAGCTCAGTTCCAATGTGGACACAAGAACAAATGATATAAACTGGCTATCAGGAAATTTAGACTTGAAATTAGACAAAGGTTTCTAACTATCAGAGGAGTGAAGTTCTGGAACAGCCTTCCAAGGGGAGTAGTGGGGGTAAAAGACATATCTGGCTTCAAGACTAAGCTTGATAAGTTTTATGGAGGGGACGGTATAATGGGATAGCCTAATTTTAGCAATTAATTGGTCTTTGACTACTAGTGGTAAATATGCCCAATGGCTTGTGATAGGATGTTAGATGGGGTGGGATCTGAGTTACGACAGAGAATTCCTTCTTGGGTGTCTGGCTGGTGAGTCTGGCCCATATACTCAGGGTTTAGCTGATCGCCATATTTGGGGTCGGAAAGGAATTTTCCTCCAAGGCAGATTGGCAGAAGCCCCGGGGGGTTTCGCCTTCCTCTGCAGCGTGGGGCACGGGTCACTTGCTGGAAGATTCTCTGCACCTTGAAGTCTTTAAACCATGATTTGAGGACTTCAATGGCTCAGACACAGGTTTGATATAGGAGTGGGTCGGTGAGATTCTGTGGCCTGCGTTGTGCAGAAGGTCAGACTAGATGATCATAATGGTCCTTTCTGACCTTAAAGTCTATAAAGTCATTCTGAGCCATGCTTGAAGTGAGGTTTAGTAAAGAGTCAAGATACATCTGTGCTAATGTCACTAGTTCTCATACATGTCTTGCTGGAGGAAATGGAGCAGCATGTTGGGTGAGGATTACCACGCACTCGGGGCCGAGCCATTCAGGTTTATTAATTCAAACCTTTGTTTGAACCGAAAGCATGGCTTTGTATTTACAGTTACTATAAAAGCAGTGAATGACAGATATCTAGAAAAAGGTATCAATCAGTTACCTTCTCCTGAGGAATAGGCAAGTCACAATGGATTATTCTTCAAGGGTCCCTCTATCCCCTAACGGTTCAGCATATTTATACTTTTCCACATTATCTGACCATCCAATCAACATTAAACATTCTTACATAACCCATACGGTATGCATGAGCAGGCTTCGGTTTACATCACTCTTGCTGTCCATGCAATTTTCATGTCTCTCTCCCAATCGTTTACTTACTCGCATCATACCATTCAGTGCAGGGACTTTCCTGTTTTTTCCCAATACAGGGACTTTTTGTCTGTAACTTTTGTGTTTCGTTGTACTGATTAACTTCCTCTTATCTATGGCTTTCAAGACACTACAAAGCATCACCTTTATCCTACATAGCAGCTGTAATCATGACTTAAACAGCTTCATAAGGATGAATTTAGCAAGCAACACTCAAGTCAAGCAAAGACCAGGCTGAAGCCAGTTAGCTTAGCATAAGTATTACCCTGGCCTGTCTAAACTCATTACACTTCTAGCAAGCACCACTCTATCCTCTGACAGCAGAGGGTTAATTACTACTCAGGCAACTGCCCTAATGAGTTGCATCAGTGACTTAGGAGGCAGATTGCAGTCACCCTTCTGAAAACAGTGCTGGGGTCCCTTCTACCTGGACTAGGAGGGAGCATGGCATGCTGGAACTTATAGTCCTTCCTGGCTGTTTTCACTTTGCACAGGCCTTAAAGCTCATGGTACAGTTCTGGCTGCACTTTGCACTTGTGAATTGCAGTCTGCAATCTGTCTCAGACATCGGGGGCTCCAGCAAAGTTAGAACGTTTGGCTTCAAGTGGGCTAAACCCCTTCTGAAAAATATAGCTGCAGCCCAGCAAATAACTTCCTAGCTGGCGTTGCATTGGTCAGCAAGAGAATGTCATTTACTTTGGAAAATTGTAATAGATAGACAGTGACATGATAATAGCACCTTGTTCCTTGGCCTGTCTGCTTCGCCTGTCTCCACTGAGTAGTGCTTAGTTCCAGTTTTCCTAGCTCTGCTTGTGGTGCAGAATCCGTATATCTATGAAAGAGCATGTTGTATTCTATTCTGTAATGCCAATTTCCACTGACGTCTGGATGCCACAATTGCTATCCATTTTGATGGGTAAAATGGAAGATGCAACACTTGACTCCTGTGATCCAAGGTGGCACCTTTGTTTTGGCAAACAGAAGTGGATGGAGTTCATGGAGTAGCAAGAGAGACCCAGGCTGAAGGAATAGCCTGAACAAAAGCTGTGGGGCTTTTGTTCAGGAACAATAGAATCCATGGTTGAGCAGTGATGAAGGGGAAGTCACTGGTGACCATTTAATACTTATATTAAAATAAGAATGAATCAAGAACACACAGATTTTAGTCACTTACCTCTTGGCAATCGTGAGATCTGATAAGATTTCCTCAAGCTATTTTATTGCATGTGTGAAATTGAAGTAACTTCCCAAGGGGGGTGTGAACTCTGAAATCTATGTCTAAGTAGTGGATTTATGAAGACTTTTTGATACCTTGGCTGGAATGCTCTTCCTGGTCACACAATTTGCTTGGCTCTGTCCCAGTTAAATAGGTTACATTGTAATAGGCCACTATTCCTCCTCATAAATTAATTTAAAAAATGCTTAGTTTGGCATCAGTATTTCCCTGATATTTAGCTCAAAAGCCACAGGCTTGATTGTGTGGATTTTGAATAAAGGTGGCTGATGCTTTTTTGTTCCATCCATTCAGTCTGTCTACTCTGAGACACATGCAAACAGCTTAAGCCCTGTGAAAGCAAGTTAACAGCATCACTTCTCCAGCATTCAACAAGCTGCTGAGAACTTGTCAACTTAAAATTTAATTTCAGGTACCAGTTACAGATTCTGAAACTCCTGAATTAGGATTGGGCAAGAAACAGTCTAACTTCAAATGCTAATCTTTGCTCACTGTCTACTTGAAATATTCCTCCCTGCTTTCCAGAAACTGGAAATGGAAGCAGCTTTTGGAAGGAAGCAACTGATAAGGTCTAGTCAGTGAGCAACCATTATAAGGCTTGCTGGCTCAGAAGGGAACAGTCAACTCAGAACATGCTGGAGACTCAAACCCTGCTTAACCTTCAACACTGCAGTAGGAAGGAGGCTTGAGATACCTGATCTTCCAGATGATGTCTGTCCCTCTTCCACCCATAGCTAATAAATCAATAGAATCATTACGAATCCCCCTTAAATCTGTAAGGCTGAGTTTTTGTCACAGTTGTCATGGATTTCATAACTATCAACACTGTGATTCTCTTGCTGGTAGACATGCGATTAAAGTTGAAATTCCTTGATAGCGGCCGAGCTAAAGTTTGGGTTGGGTTGCATTGGTGACTAATACAGTAAACCTAACGGCACTGCACGGATAGAGCCAGATCAGAGGACTACATGAGACATAGTCCCCCAGACAGGACTATTAGGAAAACTAGCTCACCTTCCTCTCCACGCATCCAAGCAGAATAGGATTTTAACTCGGAGAGCTAATTTGGATACACAGAGGTAATCGCAAAAAGAACAGGAGTACTTGTAGCACCTTAGAGACTAACAAATTTATTAGAGCATAAGCTTTCGTGGACTACAGAGGTAATCCTCCTGCTAAACCTGTCCCTTTAAGCAATGAACAGTTGATCAATGGCACCGCAAATGGTGGGGACAACTTGTGTCTGACTCAAAGCACTGGCATCTTGCTCTAGCACTCAGTGGTACCGGGTACAAGATAGTAATCAAGAATTTTCTCGGGTATTTTTGTCAATTTTATCTTGACTGCTTCATAAAAATATCCATGATTACCAAACCATTGTTTCAGTGATCTGTATTGTGCCTGCTGTTCTCACTTAATGAACTGCTGCTCTGCTCAGTAGTCAGACCAAAGTGCTGATGATGGCTGATAGTGGTTATTGCTAACCATGTTGTGTTCACATTTCAGGCTCTGACAGCACTACTGTCTGATGACAGCAAGTTTGGTTTTATTGTAATAGATGGTAGTGGCGCACTCTTCGGAACTCTTCAAGGAAACACAAGAGAAGTCCTGCACAAATTCACTGTGGATCTCCCAAAGAAGCATGGTAATGCAGTAACAAAGATCTTAACTGCCTCCAGCAGAAAGGGAATGTGGAGGCAGGGAGAGGAGTGTAAAGTACAGTTAGTGATGCCGAGACAGTGTGTAATTCCATACTCAGGAAACTAACTTAGACAATGGAAATATTAAGACACAGGTACATTTGAAAGAATGAAACCGGTAACGTCCAAATCCTGCAGTCCACTTCCCTGCCATCTTATGTTAGTCTCATAAACTGTTAGCAAATCAACATGACCCATATAAAGGGACACTTTCTGGCCAAATTTGACCCTAAACTTGGGTGTTCACAAATGAATTATCCAAAACAAAGACCAGCAGCTCTTAAATTGCAGTGGAAAGTGCCTTTGAATCTTGCCCTGAAAGTGTGTGCATTTCAGACACTGACCTATTGCATGAGAACCACAATGGAACTGACTTGGCCCCTTGCACTGTCAAAGCAACAAGAAATGCCAAAAGGTTTAGTGGTACCGAGTTCAGTAAACCAGACTTCTAAGTGTTCAGTCTGGTGTCTGATGTAAGCAAGGATATTTAACTTAAATATCTTCCTTTTGTCTCTAAATATTTGTGAATTAAGTACTTAACCAGCAGTTGCCTAGTCTTAGTTAACTATCTTTCTGTTTCATCTAATTTTGCCCCAATCATATCCACATTAAGGAAGTTTGCCCCGATGTAGCCAAACCTTTATAGACCTCTACTGCAGAGGCGCACCGTGCTAGTATGTAGCAAGGCTTAAATTAGTACAGCATAGCCTGGTGACAAACTGCATTGGTGTAAGCCTCACATCTCCAGATCTTTAGTCATTCTTCAATGATTCCTTGTGACATGCTTTCATGTGGAAGACATGTAGAAAATCACCTGATGGGTGGGTCCTGCCTGTTCACTCTTCGCTGTTTTAATTGAATGCCCTTATCCCTACTTGTGGTACACTAATTTGCATCATATCTTGGGTTCTGTTGGGGCCACATGCCAACAGTTTCTGTGGTAGTAGACCTCAAAATGGCTACATCCCATCTGTTCTCTCTTAAAGGTAGAGGAGGTCAATCTGCCTTGCGTTTTGCTCGTTTAAGGATGGAAAAGCGACACAACTATGTGAGGAAGGTAGCGGAGACAGCTGTGCAGCTGTTCATTTCCGGTGATAAGGTGAATGTGGCTGGTCTCGTTTTAGCTGGATCAGCTGACTTCAAAACTGAACTAAGTCAATCTGACATGTTTGATCAGGTAAGCGAAAGTGGACTTCCTGTGCTAAATGAAACCCACAGCCTGCCTGCTTAAGGACTGTGACTAATGTCCTCATGGTGCTAGTGGTGGCAGGTGGTTCATGGCTGATCCATGCTCTTCAGGAGAAACCCAACTAAAGTATCTTAAATTAAGAATACAATGAAAATGTAAAATTGTTGTATTCTAAAGGGGGGGCCCCTTTCTAGAAAGGGAGCTATATCCCAGTGACCTGTAAGGAGCTAGGATTTCACTTAGTAATGGAGCGTACCTGATGGGTTGCTTGTCTCTTCTGGCTAAAAGTAGAATTAATGTTCTTTGGTTATATTCCAAAGCGAAAAGCAGAGGCTTTAGTAGAATTCAACTCCTCTAAACTTGATCTGTGTGGCCCTGCACTCTGAAAGTTGTATTTACACACTGAATGTTCAGAACTGTTTTGTTTCACTTGCCTGCAGAGGTTCTGAAGTCAGATTACCAGTGTAGCTTGTCAGGCATTTTCATTCTGATGGGTTTCTGAAGTAGTTTATGGCAGTGCTGCTCAATAGGTTGGCTAACACTGACTTTCTTTGTATGTAGCGGTTGCAGTCCAAAGTCTTGAAACTAGTTGATATCTCATATGGTGGAGAAAATGGATTCAATCAAGCAATTGAGTTGTCCACCGAGGTCCTCTCCAATGTGAAATTCATTCAAGAGAAGAAACTAATAGGTATGAATAGACCTACATAGCTAGCCTCTCATGAGTTGGATACCCATCCTGCTTTACTACTCACCCCTAGCTAAGTCCTCATGTGAAAGTTGGGCAAAAGGGGATGTCACTGATGACCTCCATTCTCCAAGCACCACCTCAAACACTGCTTTCTGCTTAGAATAAATCCTCCACTCTTCTTTCTGCCTTGCCACAAAAGTGCCCTCTGAATGCACGTGGTGTGAAGTGAGACATCGCAGCAGCTGGCCTGGTATCTGTTACATACGCATCTGGTTGGGTCCACTGTGACACACTGAAGAGCTATCAGTTGTTGCTTTAGTCAAGGACCCCCAAGTTTGTCAACATATGGAGGACTGTGAGAGTTGGGGTTAGGGCACTGGGCTTCAACTCTAGTGACCTGGGTTCAATTCCTGGACCTGCTACTGACTTGCTGCGTGACTTTGGGAAAGTTGCATCAACTCTGCCTCAGCTCCTCATCTGTAAAACAGTCCCTTCTGGCTGTAACATTGTTCATAGCGTCCGAAAACGAGTCCCGGCCTGTACAGACTAAACGGCTCGTTGGGTGTTACCTGCCTCAATAACAATATTACAGACTGATGTGATATTGTGAATAGAGTGCTAGGGAAGACTGGATCCTTAAATACCCTTGGAAATACAGCTGGAGCTGATAATGGAGATTGCTCTCCCTTTCTTACAAGTTTGCCTCCCTTGCAATCTTTCCATCCATTCCACCCTATTCTTTATCCTTTCATCAGGGCCAGGTTTAGTTTCTCAGACCTCCCATGCAGTCAGGGAAAACAACTCCTCTGCTCTGATCTCTCCCATCTCCAAGAAAATGAGGATTAGACTCTTGCTTTTCTTTGAAATTGCAGCAGAAATGATCCTCTCATCACACACCAGTAGGAAAGCTTAGTAAGACCCACTCTGGGGGACGATAACAGTAGCTGCCTTACACTGAAGGGGAATAAAGTTTAGTGCCTGCTTGTGGTTGGTGGCTGGGTGTCAGAGGTTAACCTCTCTGTCTCACTTCACAGTGCTCCTGAGAGAGCTGCCTAGCTGGCACTGAGACTTCCTAGCTAAGAGCTCTGAGTGACATGTTGCCAGCTCCCTAGCAGGTGATGGATAGTTAATTCTGCCTGGCATACTAGTGTGTGGCCTGTATAGCCAGGCACAAAACAGTCTCACTTTACTGTAGCTTTTCTTCAAACGAGGCTTAGTAAAATTTCATGTGACATGATCTGTGTTCACAAGTGTTTCTCTGTCTCCTGAATGCAGGCCGATACTTTGATGAAATCAGTCAGGACACGGGGAAGTACTGCTTTGGTGTTGAAGATACACTGAAAGCTTTGGAAATGGGAGCAGTAGAGATACTGATAGTTTATGAAAATCTGGATATAATGAGATACGTTCTCCATTGCCAAGGCACGGAAGGTATGTCCTAATTCAGAGCTGGACTAGGAGCCTGGAGGGGATTAGCTGTTCAGTGTTCCTTGGGAGAACTCTCTGCTGTTCGGCAGGAGCTGTGCTTTAAAACCTCCCTTTTAGGAGTTTTTCATAGAAATCCAAGTCACTAGCTTGTCACTTCCCACTTGCATGATGATGTGGGAGGAGAAGCTGAAAACAAGCAGAGACTGGGTGGGGTGGCATAGCAGTGCTGGGAGGGGGCTTGGCTAAGTAGGCCTTGAAGATATAGTTTTTTGAAAGTGTTAATCCCTGTGTTGTGATTGTATTTACACTTCCATAATACAGTGGGAGATTGACTTGACCCTGCGGCATCTAGCCACCCACCCATTTCCCACCACTAGCACCCACATTCCTCCATCCTCCTTTTAGCCAGATGCAAAATTCTCTTCCTGCCCCAGCAAGGGCATTACATGCCCAAAGACCTTTTCTGACTTTGCACCTCGTGCTCAGTGCCTCCATGTGCAGCCTTGACTGTGCGACCCCAAACAGAAAGGAAGGGATTCAGAGACCTTGTAGACCCCTGTGTTGCACTGGCTTCTACAGAGTTTCTAGCCTGCTGCTAGTTGCATCAAATCTCTAACACTGTTTTTCTCTCTCAGAGGAGAAGATTCTATATTTGACACCAGAACAAGAGAAAGATAAATCCCACTTCACAGATAAAGAGGTATTTCAACTCCTGGTCTTGTAGTACACTCAGAAAGGATGATTATGCTGTACTGGTGCAGGGCTTTGATTGACTCTAACTATGCTTAATGCTCCACACTTAGCTAATGCTTGATAGTTTTGCACCAAATTATGCTCTGGCTCCTTTACAAAGTCTCGATTTGATGGGCTGTGCTGCAGTCTTTCCTATTGGCTTTGAATGTTACTCCAGAGTCTCACCTTGTTGTTTTTTTCCTAATTGATTTCCTTGCTGCTCTGTCTTCGTTCTCAGGTCAAATGAGCTTGAAAGATGAAGTAAAAGGGACTAGTTGAACACAACTGAGCCTAGCTCTTCTCCTTGAGCACATGCTCCGCACCTGGTGCAGCAGTCTACACCAGTGTGAAACATCACCATTCTGATTGGGTGGCATTTGTACTGGTCTAAATGACTGCACAAGGTGCAGGGCAATGGAGAATCTCCCTCTAGATATAGTAGGGTTGATGGACAACTTTGGGGATGCCTCCCCATCCTTAACTAGAGGATGCTAAGTGCTCTTACATATAACTTTCCCCTTTTGTCGTGAGTCAGGCAGGACCCTGTCCCCTTGAAAAAGACAGCACTGAAAAGACACTGAACTGCTGCAGTTTGACCACATGGCTAGCATAGCCACTTCCATCTCGCTTTGTTTTGCTGTTACGGTTGCCGTGTGCATGCTGAGGGCCCTAATGGTAATGGTGGCACAAGGCACTCAGCTGTGGTGAGAGTGGTCAGTGGTGGATAGGCATATTACGCCTTCCCTCCCCCCCCCCCCCCCCCCCCCCCCCCCCCCCCCAACTGCTTTAAACCACTGATCCCTCTGCCTTAGTGCTCATCTAGGACACTCTGTTCTCTGCTCTCACTAGCATGCTCAGCACCAGAGCATCTCTTCAGGCCTGTGCCATGAGCATGCCTGGATGCCCATCAGCTACATGCTTAAACAATGGTGTGCCTATGGAGCCAGGACTCTGACAGCACCACCAGTGCTTGTGTTTGTGAGACCAAAGAGTGCTTCTAAAGTTAATGTGAATTGGGAAGAAAGTGACCCCTCAGTAGATGCTATGAAAATTGAAGTCAAAGAAACATCACTTAAGCTATACCTGCTATCGTGGCACAGCTATGGCGCTGTAGCTATGCTACTGTAATGCAGGCGCTTCCTAGAGCAATGGGATTTTCTGTCGCTGTAGTAGCTCCACCTCCTCGAGTGATGGTAGCTAGGCTGACGGAAGCATTCTTCTGTCAGCGTAGCTGGGTCTGCATCACTGGTTAGATCTGCATAGCTGTGGCACTCGGGTGTGTGGATTTTTCACCCCTGAGTGCCATAGCTGTTAAGCTAACTTTTGAGTGTAGATCAGGCCTTACTTTTTTTTCTTTGTCTGTAGACCGGCCAGGAACACGAACTGATAGAAAGTATGCCCCTTCTGGAATGGTTTGCTAACAACTACAAGAAATTTGGAGCAACGTTGGAAATTGTTACAGACAAGTCACAGGAAGGATCCCAGTTTGTGAAAGGATTTGGAGGAATTGGAGGTAAATTGCAAGAGGAAAAAGTAGGCTAAGCTGAAAACATTGGCCCTATGTAACCTGCTGTTAATCTGGTTCTGAAACCAGAATAGGAGAGGCTACATTCCCATAGTGTCATTTTTCCCTCTGCTCAGTGAGTCAGTGACTGTCTTCAATTATCTATATAGTAAGGACCCCATTCAGTAAAACAACTTTGTGTATGCTACATCATATAGCAGGGATCTCAAACTGCAGCCCAGGAACAACTGGTGGTCCACAAAGCGCATTTCGGTTCTCAGTGGAGAGTTGGCTGGTCACATGATGCTTGCTCCCCTTGTATCCAGCTGCAAAATGTCATTACTGCCCTGTCACTCAAAGAAGCTGCTGTAGTTGCATGGGAATATTATGCCCTCATGAATGGGAAGGAAGGTGTCTGAGACAATGGGGAGAGTTTCAAAGGGACACCTGCATTTTGGGTATCTGCTACTTTTTTCCTTTGAAAATCTGTCCCCATCCATCTTCCCAGTCCTCCAGCTCCTCTGCGAAAGAGGCCGTTTTCTCTCTGGGTAAGTTTGGAGTGCTGTAGAAGTCCAGGAGCTCTTAAAAGCTTGATGGGCCTAAAGACTTAACTCCCTGGTGGGATTTTATTGCCCACTGACTGCTGTGCTCCAGTGCCCATAGTCCTAGAAGGATGGACTTCCTGATTATTGTTCACTTAAGCAAGCATTGATAAGGATCAGGGCCTTCAGAGCACTGTGGGGAGGGAACTACTTTGTGTCAAATAGAACTCTGCTCATGATCCCCAGTGTCAGCCATTTTACCTAGGCCCTTCCTGGGGGGAGATGAATTCAGAGCTGATGGGTGACTCTCAGGTGAAGGTCTAAATCTAAACTATTTCATACTGCAATAACTATCAGGGTGATTTCTTTTATAGGTAGTTACACCTTTGCACCCTTCCTCATGGACCCATTTACGCCAGTACAAAGGTTTCTTACACCCAGTGTAGCTTCTTCCCCTTTCTGTATGGGAGTAAACTATCCCAATATAACGGCATCCATGCCAAGGAGTTGTACTGCTTTAGCTATACTGGTGCAACTTGTCTGCGTGTACCAGCTGCAAAATGTATAGTGGGGGTCACTTCCACACTATGCTCCCTGCCCTTTACAGTCTACCTCAGCCATACTCTGGCGTTGGGTGGGAGAGAAGGTCCGTCTCAGAAACTGCCAGCAATGGTGCTAAGTGGAGTAGGGTTTGACAGTTGTCTGCCCAGCTTGGGACTACCAAGTCACTTCACATTGCCACGAGTACTGCTTAGCCCAATGTTTTTCAGTTAGGGGGTCTCCAGCTATACTGACAATGAAGCTCACTCTGCTCTACTGCTTCTCTGTGCCAAGAGTTCTGTTCCTGGAAGTCTAGTGACTTGGAAGCACATGAAATATTTGGAAAATATATTTATTAGTTTTTGTCAAGGTCAAGATTACTTGGTCAAGGTCCAGACTCCAGAGAAACGTTTTTCACACTGAAATAAGAATCAGTAAATAAAAAGACTTCATGGTCCATTGACAGTCTGGATTTGGCCTGTGGTCCGCCTATTGACTACCCTTGTTCTGTAGCATCTTAATTCCACACAGACCAAACACTAGACTCTGTTGTTAAAAATCATGGTCTCCATCTCCATGGTGCAAGTCAAAGTTTGAGATGACATGATCCAGAAGTTGCTGACTAGCACATATGTTAAATAGGTCCACAGTGTATTGTAAGATATATTTTGTACTAAGCCCTTTCTAGTACACTGAACTAGGAAGAAGCTAAAAGGTGTCTTGTTTTTACAGGTATCTTGCGGTACCGAGTGGATTTCCAGGGAATGGAATACCAAGGAGGAGATGATGAATTTTTTGACCTTGATGACTACTAGGTAGTCGACCTGGGTCCGGCAAAACGTGCCTCACCCCTCCAGCATCCAACCCAAGGAGCAAATGGTGGAAAACACAACAGATCCCTGCCTTAGAATTGGAACATTTCCAGAACTTGATCCATAAGCATTGGATTTAAAAAAACAAAACCCTACACTTCGATTTGTCATAGTGTCAGTACAGCAGCAAACTACTAAGTTCCTATATGCCACTTTGGACTAATTTAAAAGAATCCCAGTTTTTACTCTTACTCAATGGTGAAATTGGTTGCTCTTGTATTTTATGAAAATGATTTTTTTAACCGTCATGATACATTAACTGCTGTAAACCTTCTTCCTTCAAAAATTAATAGAAGTAAGATCATACTGGTTTGTTTCTTTTATTTTGATTGGAGAAAATCAATTGCTGCATTTTGCAGTGACATGACCCATTTACATGGCATTCTCAGCTTAGACTGCAGAAGAAGAAATGTAGTGAGATATTGGAGCCACTGTTTCTCTATTTAGTATTGGAAGAATAAGAGAAAAGGCACTCTGAGTGCCAGCTGACAAGGTGTGGCTGGAAAATTCAGATAGCTTGGGGAGCTGCTTTGACAAGCCAAACTCTTACCTTAATCCATTTTGCAAAAGCACTACTTGTACAAATTAGGAAGCACACTTCCTTGATTGCAATGGAAATGCTGCCAGAGTCTTGGGAGGCTTAATTTGGGAATTGAGTGGTGTGGCCTTCACTCTTTTCAGAAATAAACACATGATGTAAGGGAAGAAAGGTGGAACCCCTTTGGGTCTTTTTTGGTAAGATTTTATTTTGCTTTAGGACTGCATAAAATTTCCTTGATTATGTGAATTTGATTGTTGGTGAACCCATAAATGGAAGCAGGTATTTCACAGGAGCAACTAACAAGATGTGACTGTGATTAAACCCTTGGCACTGGTGGATTTGGAAAACTTGATGCTACTGTTGAACACTTAAGTACCCCATTGGGAAATCCCAGCTCCCCAGCACCAAGGACTTCATAATGGATCAGCAGGTGGTCATGTACATCTGAGACTGAACTCTAGTCTAGCCTTAGAAGTGGGTTCAAACTTCTGATTATACCCAGACCCTCAAGCAATGTCTTTGTAATGCCTGTTAATAGAATGCATTTCGAAACTGTAAAAATGGTTCTGTTTACCTAGAGCCAAAGGTTAAAATCTGCATTGGCACGAGATCTAATGCACAGAGCTGACCTTTCTGTTCTCTTGGGATAGCGGGTTTTCTGATGGGTACTCTGACATTTTAGTGCCTAACTGCTGTCCTTCACTGATTCTTCCTCAGTCACTTTTAGCATGTTGGTTGGAAGCAGCTTTTTGTTCCTAAGTGGCATACTTGCATATCGTTCCAATAATCCTGTTTCACTTGAATGGAGGGGAGTGTTTGTCTTAAAACATAGCTTCTGACACACTGTACTCCTAGAGGTCCAAAATGACTGTCAATGTGAGCAATATAACTTGTACCGCTGTTTTATAACCCAGCAAACAAGGCAGTGTTTGCCATTGTCTACAACAGATGTTCCCATCAAAGCTGGAGTCTCCTATGAAAGTTTTGCAGTTGGGTCTGCTATAGATTTGCACAAAACCCAAGCGCCAGTGAGTTTGCGGTCTTCAAAGCAGTATGTTTGGATTTTGCCATTGTAAATGGGTCTAATGTGACATGACAAGACCAGAAAAATTGGATGTAAATTTACATTTTTGAATATACTGCTTGTTGTTTCACATGATACATTTAGGATATGCAGCTCCTTTTTGTAGTTTTTATTTTTACTATTTAAGTTTGGAAATGATGCCAAATTTTTGTATTTCTTTAATCAATGTGTTCTCTTTGGTGATATATATTGCATTATATATTGATGTGTATATCAATATATACTGATATGTATTACACTTACACATACAAACACATTAAAAGGTGGGTGAGAAATCCTAGCCTTCGCATACTATATAGCCTCTGCAGAGAGATCCCAAGCAGTGATATCTTGGTGTTGTGATGTACAGAAATGGAGAAGAGTATTAAACCATATTTAAGAATATAGCATGGACTCTTGATTTTCTTTTAGTACAGTAATTACTCTTACAGGGGGCGATGTTGCTTTACTGGCCTCATGAACTCTCAGCAGAGGCCACCTAGTCAAACAACCATGCTCAATTCTCAAACCTAGATAGAGAGCATCTTGTTTCCATTTAGCACAAAAGCTTCCCCAACTGGCAGCCCAGAGTGCACAGATCTTTGTTTGGCTTCCCTAATGTTGAGCTGAAATGTAGAATATTAGAAGCATGAGAGGAAAAAACAAGTCAAATTCAAGCACTCTAGAACTCTGAAAAATGCCGTTCTTAAAGGTTAGCTGCTTGTCTGTGAACTGAGCATGGTAAGCGTTGGGCAGTGCCTAGGACAATTGCAGAACAGTTGGTCATCTTGTTGAAAGAGATGCAGAAATCATATTCCTACTAGTCTTGTATCAAAGCAAACTATCAATGCTTTCTGACAGCCTCTTCCTCTCTTTCCCCTGTGTGTTAGTCTGAGGCTAGGTCTACACTACGGGGGGGGGAGCGGGGGCCGGAGGAGGAAGGTCGACCTAAGATACACAACTTCAGCTACATGAATAGCGTAGCTGAAGTTGCATATTTTAGGTCAACTTACCTGGCTGTGAGGACGGCGGCGAGTCGACCGCTGCTGCGCCGCCGTCGACTCCGCTTCTGCCTCTTGCCGCGGTGGATTTCCGGAGTCGACGGAAGAGCCATCAGGGATCAATTTTATCGCATCTTCACTAGACATAAGTCGATCCCCCAATAGATCGATTGCTTCTGGCGGGTAGTGAAGACATGCCCTGAGTAAGAGTGCCCAGTGCTTGTGAGCCATCCTGTTCCAGTGGTCAGCAGTTTTCACTTTCTGTCCTAAATTTTTACGTTAAATGGGACCTCCCCGTAGGTGATCACATTTTCAGTAGAGGGGGAAGTGATTGTAAAATAGCATAAGTACTCTTGGTTGAAAGGTGCTTTCATTTAAGCTTCCCTGTTTATGATGAAATGCAGGGGCCTCAGGAGTTTGTGTTGTACTCTGAGTTAAAGAAACTTTTTTGTGTAACTGCAATTGAAGTTTGCTAGCATTGGCCAGCTTTGTTTTGATATTAGGCTGCACTGTAACTTTTGAGTAGTGCTATTGTCATGCGTTAGTTATCCTACTGCAATGTGCTTTCCCTATTGAAGATGAGCTGGCAGGCTGGGGTTCATTAGCCAGGACTGCTGTCCTGTTACTGACCTCATCACCTGCTACAGATCTCTGGGTGAGTGAGGCTTGTTTTCCTAGCACAGCAAGGGTTGAAGGAACAGATACCAAGTAATTGACATGATAGCTTGGAATAGTGGAAAATGGGATCGTTTTTTAATAGAAGATGAAGGGGAGAATGCATCAGTGCTGTGGAACTTGTCTGATGGTGGAAGGAGACTGTGCTGTTTCAGCTCATGCTGCTTTCCCTTCCTTGAAAGTATAATAATTTGCACAAACAGCGTTCATTGTCAGGCATGGCATTACAGCAGCCAGTTGGGTCTTCCCCAGCTATTCATTGACACACCTCTGGCCAGGTGCGGGATTGGGCATTTCACAACTAAGCAGCTGGCTGTACAGTGCTGAAACATTTCAATAACATGCCTTGAGTGAGTATCTGTTTCTTAAGTGCATTGTAGTGGTAGCCTGAAACTTCTGGGGGGCTTACCTTGGAAATAAGATCACACTGTAGTTCTTAGTGATTCCTTGTCATAAAAATACAAGCTACATCTCTAAGGGAGCTAGGGCTGGCCTCTGAACTCCAGCTTGGCAGTAACTTTTCCCTTACCACTAACAGCCATCAAATCTGGTTGCTAGACGAGCCTCTTGTGGCAGACTAATGGTGACTTCAGACTACTGGCATCATGGTTCCTTTATATCAGCACTCCAAACCATGCATTGCTGATCCAACTAATCTCATTCATCCAGCCTTGCTGTTCTGCAGTGGGCTTTTCCTCTGCTCTGTAATCTGAGGCAGAGTCAGACTTGTGAGTTGCCAGTAAGGGCTTGGCTCCCGCTTCTAGAGAACTCTCCAGTTGGATCCTCCTCCTGGTGGCAGCAGGTAACTTCCAATCCCCTGATCCCAACTCTAGAGCAGCAGAGAGCCTATTAAACTACCAGGTTGGCTCCAAAATGTCTTTTTTCTCTTCCTGCAAAGAATTGTACCCTCTGACTTGCCGGGCTGCCTTGTTCCTCACGCTGGGCAGACATGCCCACCATGAGGCACCTCTTTGTGCTTATGGCCTGCTGTACTCCAAACAGCCTTGCCAGGCAAGGAGACTTGCAACTTTTCTTCCACCAGTTTATTTTAGCCCCTACTCATTCCCATCCACTCTTTGCTGGGAGCAGTTTCCTGGCATTTGCCACCTGTGCCTGGCAACTCCATAAGATGATGAGCACTATCCCTGCTTCACCCTCTGCTACCCAGCAGAGCAAAAACAAAAGGGAAGATGCAGCTGAGATCTCAAGCGCAGGCATTTGTCAGTGCTGGATCAGCAGGAGGACTTGGTGGCCCAGTCAACACCAGCTGCTCCTTGGATCTTAGCTCTGGTAGGCCACCAGCCCTCTCCTGTATCAAACATATAAATGAGGTTCCCCTAATCCATAGAACTCAAACCTGTGCCTCAAGTAGTGCCCTGTCTCACCCTTTGGTCATGCTGCTGCTGGCTGCCAATGCATCTCTGGCTGGGGATATGAGCTGTTCCTTATTGGTCATCTCCCCATCAGCAGAGGTGGAGGTAGAGACTACAATGGCTCATGGTCACCTCTTACAGGCAACAGTATACCTACAGCTTTCCCTAATCCCTTCTAGCTGCCTTCCCGCCCCACACGTGCAGGGGCCACATGTGGCTTACTCAAGCCAGGCTGCCTCATGCTACCTTGTGGGAGCTATAAAGATGGACTCCTACTTCACACATTCACCCACTCTTAAGCAGTATCAAAATCCAATTCTGCCTGCATCCCACTTTCCACTATTGCCCGGGAGAACTTGGTGCTTGAGCCTGATGGCAGCATCCTTAAATCAACCACTTATTTTCCAGCTCAGGGATGATTTAAAAGTCCTTGTCTTTTTTCAAGTATGTGGGTCTAGGAAGACTCTGGCAACAGCATCGATATTTGAATGGAAACAGACAAGACAGTCTATTCCACAAGGACACCTGGCTATGCTAGTCTTGATCCACAAACCCTGAGTAACAATTGACTTCATAGCGCAGAGTAGAAGAATCAAGATGAGATCAGCACAAATCCGTCAGATCATAGAAAATGTAGTTGATGGGCTATTGCTCTCCAGAAGAAGGCTTCAGAGTTTGTACTCCACTGCAGGTGTCAACAAGATGCAGTACATTTAATCACATCTGTTGTCACATGGCTCCCAAAAGTCGCATGTTTGCAACATGATCCAATTTTGTCAATGACACTTGTTACTCTGAAGTTCGTGAAGACTGACTGAATTGTGCAATGCAGAGGGAAAATAGCTGATGTGGCTGAGCCAGGTATCCTCTCTAAGTTGGCACTGGGTCACAAATGATCCATACCAGATTTATTCTGAGTATCTAACTTATTCCAGCTATGGTTGCTGTTGTTTTCCCCTAGCACTAATTCAGTTGGCAGGGGGCATAATACTCTTCACCTTCGCACTTCAATGAAAAAGCAAAAATGCAGCTCTATGGAGCTGGGCAAAGGTCCCCTCTATACACACATCTAGCAGCCCTCCAGCAGAATAACAATCAGAATGTATGCGCTCCTTGATACAAACTTTCCAGAAGCAATTAACGAACCAGCAGAATCAGGATGCTGTAAGGGGTTGGGATGGAATCCTATTCAAGTGAGCGTACTTCTGTGCTGACACAAGGCCATGTCTCCTGTGACTCACAGTGATGGTATCTACCAAAGGCAGGTCCAGAGAAGATTTGTTGGTCTCCCATATGCTGGGGGTAACTGTTACAGCAATCCATGTCAGCAAGCAAGACTTGCTGTAGCTCCAATGCAGCTTGGTTCTACAACCCCTCTGAATCTGTTGGGTGGCATGCATTGTTTAGCTCAGAGGTTCTCAACCTTTTTCTTTCTGAGGTGCCCCCCCCAAATATGCTATTAAAAACCTCCATGCCCCACCTGTGCCACAACTATTTTTCTGCATATCCAGTAGATTAAAAGACAGGGCTGGTGTTGGAGGGTAACAAGCAGGGCAAAGTTGCTTAGGCTTTGGCTTCAGCCCCATGTGGCTTGGGCTTTGGCTTTCTGCCCTGAGCCCCAGTGTCAAACACTGGCCCTGCTGTCTGGTTTATTTTGGCAGACCCCCTGAAATCTGCTCATGGCCCCTCCAGGAGGCCCTGGACACCTGGTTGAGAACTGCTGATTTAGCCCACCAGCAAAGCAATATCCAAAAGTTGACTGTCCTCAGACTTGTGATCACTGGCATATTTAATCAGAGCTGGCAATGCTTTGGAAAGGGACCCAGACTAGTCTGATGGAATGCAGGTGAGGTGTGCACACTTCCAGACAAAACTGTGTGGAATCCTAAAGCTTACGGTCACAAGGAGCCATTAGACCCAGTGTAGCCTCCTGTATGTCTCAGGTCACTTAAAATTCACTTGTACTGAGCCGAACATGTTTGACTAAAGCATAACTTGTGTTTGGCTGATGCACGTCTTTCAGAAGGCATCCAAGCTTGATTTGAAACCATCAGGAGATGGAGAATCCACCACTTCCTTTGTCCAGGATGACTAGCAGAGCGATTTACCTCTTGCCATGTTGGGAACTTCTTGTAGAGCATCCTGAGAGAGCATTTTAATCCACTGTGAAGGCAGTGGAATCAGGCTGGGATCTGAAATCCTATTCCTATCATCTTTTTTGTATGGATACCCTGTTGAGATGCAGAGATTTGAAAAAGTAACTCAATAGTCTGTCTCAGATCTTCCATCTGACCTTTTAAAATAACCCGGGCAGTCTTCTGAGTATGTATTGCTTATTTGCTTCTGCTAGAGCTGCCTCTAATGTGGCATGTGCCTTCTGATCAATCATCAGGTATGGGTTCCTTTACAGAATTGGTTAGTAAAGGTGAGTTCCGCAGACTCGCACTGTTATTTTAGATAGGGTAAACTGGCCATCTGTAGCACTTGTACACTGGCTTTTTTCCCTGGCTAGGTTTGCATTTGTTTAATTGGGCATCAGATGAAAAATGTTCAGGCTTTTTGCTTTAGTCTACTTTCAAACTACCTGAACTAGTCAGGAAAGAGGTCCATGAATTGGATTAGTCAGCTAGTCTGCTTACCATTGTTTAAAAATGTCCTGCATTTCAACTTCTTGTCCACCTGCACCATCGCAATTAACCACCTTATGTCCCTTCTGCTAAATCCATGTCCTCTTCTGATATGTTGCAACCTGGAAGTCTGAGAACACTTTCACATTTATATGTGAATTGCTTTGGGGGCTTCTGCAGGAGGTAATGGGAGGTGTTGGAATGGCATTAAACTGTATCCCAGATGTAAGAAGGAAGAGGGGTTGGACCTGTCTAGGAAAGAGGAGCCAGCTGCTGAGGGGATCACTGGAGAAGCTTCCATTAAGGGCTGGGGTGGAGGGAATCCCATGGTACCTTGAGGTACTGGAGTAATGTTAGGAGCAGAAAGGCTAAAAATGGGGGTGGGGCTGTTTCCTAGGGGTGTTTGGGATGGTGGTGGTGGGGTGTTATGTATATGTGGGAATTGTTGCATCTCTGTAGGTGAGGTGTTGAAATGTTGGCAGCACAACCCTGCATGGTATTTAGGTGGTGTCAGTTACTGGGCTAAGTGTATCCTTGCTCCCCCCCACCCCCAGGTCTCAGGCCTCAGCCTGGCATCTCAATTTTCCAGGAGGGGGTCTTGATAGGTTTAAGCTGCCTGTAGCCACCTCGCACCCCCTCCCCCCACCGCTGCAGGGTTCCTAGAAGTCTGGCTGTCATTCATTCCCTTAACAAACCATTTCTCCCTCCCCATCTCAAGGGCAGAGTCAAAAGTTGTTTTGAGTCAAGTCCTAGCCTGATGAAGCAAAGTTTGCCTCTTCGTTGGATATAAGGGCCTCAAAAGAAATAGTTTTTTCCTATTGGGTGGTACTTACCCCTAAGTGTTTCTCTGAAGGTTGCTTATCTAGATCCACTGTGCTGCTTCTCTGTTGGCTTTCCCCACAGCCCCCTTCTAAGCAAGATCAATGAAATCGTACAGGCATGTCTTAAATCCGATATATACTCATTTCGCCTCCCTACCCAGGTCACATACCATGTTCGTAAAACCATTACACCTTCCTATGCTTAAATAATTACATAGCCTTGGCACCGATGACCCAGGATGCAGTTCTGCATTAAGGCAGAGCGCATCCTTAGGCATCTGACTGCCCAGGGCGATTCCTGTCCAAGAAGTGGATACCTGTCGTGACTGTGGCTGCATAGACTTTTCAGCTGTTACTGGATCTGCATATCACGGCTGCAGTGTACTTGTTTTGAGCTTTGCCTGTGGAAAGCAAAAGTTCAATGAAGATGTAACCCCTCTGATTCAGCAGCTGTGCACAGGTTTGGTTGCACACCTGTTTGAAACCCAACAGAGGAGGGTTTTCATATCCAACCCTATGCAAAAGCAGGTCTGCAAGAACACGTGCTGGAAGAGAAATTGGGAACACTAAGAGGGAGACCTAGGGAGCAAAGCTCTGAGTCTGACCTGGATGAAGTTCACTTCAGTCCATCTCTGAAACTACCCCACCTGGGAGACTGTCTAGGACAGAGGTAGGCAACTAGAGCCCACAGTCTGCGTCCAGCCCATCAGACCTTTTAATCCAGCCCTCAAGCTCCAGCTGGAGAGCAAGGTGAGAGGCTTGCCCTGCTCTGTGCGTGCCATGGCTCCGCGCGGCTCCCGGAAGCAGTGGCATATGCTCCCTCTGGCTCCTACACATAGGGACAGCCAGGGGGCTCCACACGTTGCCCCCGTCCCAACCGCCACCTCTACATCTCCCATTGGCTGGGAACTGTGGCCAATGGGAGCTGTAGGGCGGTGCATGCGGATGGAGAAGTGCGCAGAGCCTCCTGGCCATACCTCTGCATAGGAGCCGGAGTGGAGACATGCTGCTGCTTCTGGGAGCTGCTTGAGGTAAGCGCTGCCTGGAGCCTGCACCCCTGAAACGCCTCCCATTCCCCAATCCCCTGCCCCAGCGCTGATCCTCCTCCCACCCTCCAAACCCCTCATCCCCAGCCAAAGGCCCTGCACTCTGAACCCATCAGCTCCAGCCTGGAGTCCCCTCCCACACCCTGAACAACTCATTTCTGGCCCCGCCCCAGAGCCTGCACCCCCAGTCAGAGCCCTCATCCCCTCCCACAGCCCAACCCCAAATTTCATGAGCATTCATGGCCTGCCATGCAATTTCCATACCCAGATGTGGCCCTCAGGCCAAAAAGTTTGGCCACCCATGGTCTAGGAGCTAGATGGCAGAGGTGGAATGGAGCAGCACTGCACTGAACAGAGGCAGCTGGGAGTGCAGGTAGAAGGGTAAGATTAAGTAGCCAGAGGGAGGAGAAGAGCACATTCCTTTGTGGCTGAGACAGCTGGCAGGCCTCTGTCTATTCAAGGGCATTTTTGTTCGCTCTCCAGTCCCAGCCCTCGTTGAGTTTTCCCATGGTCGTGAGGCTGCATGAGTTGCATGCAGCTGCCATAAAGCAATCTCCCTTCAATATTCCTGATCCCCACCCAATGGCAATTCTCCAGTGCTGAATACCAACCAACTTCAATATTTTCTTAAAATACTGAGC
The DNA here is from genome assembly GCF_027887155.1 of Malaclemys terrapin pileata. Classification (NCBI taxonomy): domain Eukaryota; kingdom Metazoa; phylum Chordata; order Testudines; family Emydidae; genus Malaclemys; species Malaclemys terrapin. Next base: position 33,779,719 of record NC_071512.1, on the reverse strand, counting down.
AGGTAAGTAGGACAACACTGCCTGGTTAGGTCCGGTATCCTCAGCTGCGCAGAGGGGAACTCCCACGAGTCATCCAGGTGGAGTCTGGACAGACAGACTCACCTTTGTGGCAGCTGGGAAGTAGTGTCATAAGAGTCAACGCCTCAGGAAGCTGCACAGGCAAATACGAGCTGATGTATGCTCCTCTACTAATTGCTTCCTGGCCACACGCAGAAGACCTAGTGCTCCAGCTCCTGCCTGATACCAGTTCTCCTCGCCTAAATGTGAACGCCCTACTGCTGGTTTGACCTGGTTGTCAGGCTAAGTGGGAGATGAGGCGCAATGGCTGGGAATGCAAGGCAGCACCTACTCTACATAAGAGTCTCAACCCATCCCAGCAACAGTCCTCTTCGACCCAGATTAATGCTCCATAAACACCCTTGGAACACCCAGCTCCATACCTTTTGCATGGAAACTTCAGTGTTCTCGGGCTTTCGCTCCTGTTGATTGTATTTCTGTGGATAGAATGCCATAGGTGAGAGATTGTATTTTTAATCACAGAACTAAGTAGGTATTTAACTCTGCTCTGTATGCACTCATCCTTTCAGCGTGGCTTTGTTCTTGTCTGAGTTACTCTCCCTCTGCAAAGTCTCCAGTGAAGCCAGGTGCAACCATACTGGAAACAATGGGTGGAGGAGACCCAGGTGTGTGACTGCATGTTCCTGCGCTGTGCATCTACAGCAAAACAAAATGTTGGCGAGAAGGGACATTTCCCCCCTCCCCGCCCCCACCTTGTGGTTTCACCTCCTGTGAGACACCATCTGTGGCAACTGAATGCCACAGTCCTTGACCTGATTGTAGACAGCTCTCCTTTGCCTAAACCTAATCCTGAAACAGGGGTCTCTGACCTCCATACCCTGGGAGCAGAGGGAGTGTTGGGGCCATGCTGCTGGCTTCACTTCCCCCAAACACAGCTTAATGTGGAATCTGCCTGCATTTCAGAGGAATCACTTCCTCTGTCTTGATTCAGGCCCCTAGAATGAAACTGAACTCATGCTGGCCCTTGAAAATGTTTTCTGGTCATCACATGCCTTCAGTGGGTGTAATGAACTGACTAGCTGAAGGGTCTTGTGAGCACCAAGGAACGTAGAGACTCTGAATCACAATTCAGTATGTTATCCGCAGTAATTACTCATACTACAGGAGCAGCCAGAGGCCCCTATTTTGCAAGGTACAGTACAAAGCCAGATGAAAATATGGTCAGGCCCCAGAAAAACTTAACTGTTCGTCTTGTCCTTTATCAAATCAGTCTGTTCTTTATTAGTCAATTTCTGGATTATCATGTTAGCTCAGAGTGTTGCCAGTGCATTTATATTGTAAGTTAATATGGGATCCATTGAATTTAAGCATTATGCAGAAACTGCCAGCATGCTTTGGTCATGGGAGAGTGTTTGAAATATCTTGCAGGGCACCAGAGGGAGTACTTTTTTTATGAACATTCAGAGCTAAAATGTTCCCTGCAATACATTGGAACAGGATATTGAAATGCCTGGGGTTTTATTTATTTATTTATTTTTTGTCTACATGCTCTCACTGCCGGTATTCCCATTAAACCAATCCCTTTAACGCTCCAAAATCCCTTTTCCATGTCCCCTGCTCATACATGAACTGGGAATAGGTGGTGTTCAATGGGTTTGGTCTCAGGCTTGGTTTTTAAATGATCTAGAGCAGTTTAGTGAACCAACACATGAGCATGTACATGCTAAGCAGTAGCAATAACCTGGCTGGCCTGCTCTCTAATCCCTTCTGGGAACATGGGGTAAAGGGAAAGGCAGATTCCATCCTCTCTGTTGCTAAAGCCTCTTCTGGTCAGGGACATGAATGACTGGATCTCCGATACATAAATTTCTACTCCGTCTGTATCAGCCAAGCCTTACCATCCCAGCTCTCCCCTGCAAGAGGCCTTGGCATTCTCTCAATCCACTCCGCTCTTTCTCCCCCCGAGTGAACAGCAGGTCCTCATGACACTCAGGAGCGTCTCACGGGGGCTCAGTTAAGTCCAGAAACTGCTGGAGGGAGCTTCTGTTGGGTTGGTTGTTACAATAGAAATAGAAGTTTTATCTCTACTTTATTGGTAAGAGTCTCTGGATGACAGCTGAACTAATGGGGTTGTGCCAGCAGAGCTGCCATGCAATTAAACCTCTCTAATACAGAGGGCTTAATTTGTCATGAGGCTATTTAAAACTCTGATTCCCAGTTACACTAAGGCCCCTTTACACCATGGTGGCAGTGTGGCGGGGCCTAGTGTAATTGAGAATCAAGTCCTTTGTCTCTGGTTTGGCTAGCCCCTACTGACTCAAATGCCTGATTTGTTCTCCTTTGGCCCTGCAAAGGAGGCTGTAGGCTCTGCCACACAAGCAGTGCTGGAGACGTTGCATTTGGGCAACTCAGTCCCTAATTTAGGAGGCTCTTAATTTCCTTATTGACAATTTTAACTGACATTTGACTGACTTGAATTCAGTCTTTTGAAAAGAGTAAATAACTGAAGTGGGAGGAGTCCATGGAGTGAGGGTTTTGTCTTCAGTTGCTGTGTATCTGTTTTTAATATAGTGCTGAGGGTTCGGACGTGATTTGTTGTTTTATCATTCAATTTCTTGGTGTCTGTGGTTTGTGATTTGATAGTTGGATGTTGCTGAAGCTCCATTGGGCAACTACAGAGCAGAGGCATTATGACCAAAGACAAATCAAGAGACGGCTAAGCATCCAGTGCAGCCAGCTCTCTGCAAACCACACCAGCAAGTGCTCGGCAGAGCCCCAGTTGGACATGGGCTACAGTTTGGAATCGTATAGTCGGGTGTGGGCTGATCACTTGCCAAGCTCAGGAAGCTGTTTCCCCACCATGTAGAGAATTGCCCCCACTGACTAGCTGTAATGTGGGTTAGTGCTGGTTTTGCAATCCCCTGAAACAACAGACACTGGAAGTTGCTGGAGACAGGAGCACCGCCTAGACAACCTGACCTGGTGTGGTAAGTCCAAAGATCCTATGTAAATAACAACCATGACATAAAAACAGATTGGTCTCTAGACTGAATGGTTCCAATTAGCTGCTCTCCTAGAGGAAGTGCCTCTCTTTTTGCACTAGTAGGCAGTTTTTGAGCACTTAATTTGTTTTGCTGCATTCCCAAGGGCTGCTAAATTGGTCCTGGTCTCTTCACTGAGATGTAACATTAGTGGATATGACTGATAGATTTTGATGGATTAAGCCACTTTGGAAAGGCTCCATGAAAAGCAGCATCCAGGATACAATTAAACAAAAGGGTATAGAGGTGGATGGGGCCAAAGATACAGCTCTAAAAGCAAAGCGTTTCAAAGTGCGGACACCCAAAAGAGAAGTGTCTCCATTCCAGGAAGCAGGTGTCTGTCCCACAAAGCTCTCTTGTTGTTCTGTAGCACTCGAGGTTTGCTAATGTTGCAAGATACAGGCCGGGCAGGGCAGTTCCACTGAAACAAATCAAAAGAATTGGGCCTGTTATCTCCAAGCCAATTTGGCCCCCAGCCTTGTGTTATGATTATAAATGATGGGACCCCCTTGCTGGCCAGCCAATGCCTGGGATTTTCCTAGGGTGATCAGATGTCCCAATTTTGGGGTCCTTTTCTTATATAGGCTCCTATTACCCCCCCCACCCCTGTCCCGATTTTTCCCATTTGCTTTCTGGTCACCCTACCTTTTCCAGACCTCTGATGCTCTTTCCTTTTGCTAACACTTCTTGTGTGCAGCTTTCAAACTGCCAGGATCCCTGCTTTGCTGGTGAGGAGACGAGTCCCCTCACCTGGTGGAATGAATGGTCACTAATGGGGGTGTTCTTGCTCTCTAGATGGTCTCACTGGGGCCCTTTGAGCTGCTCCTGTGGTGTAACGGGGCCCCATAACTAGTTTGTCAGCAGAGGGAGGGAGTGGCTAGGGAGCATGCTGCAGTGTGACTCTTCTTGGCTCGCTCAACAGCACCAACTTGGAGCCACTATGAGTAGGGTTGCCAACCCTCCAGGATTGTCCTGGAATCTCCAGGAATTAAACATTAATCTTTAATTAAAGATGGTCATGTGATGAAATCTCCAGGAATTTGTCCAACCAAAGTTGGCAACCCTAACTATGAGTAGCCCTGACTCATACATTCACAGCTCCTGGACTCATGCGGATATCACATAATTGTATATTCCTCCAATGTATTTTAAGCCTGAATCTCGCCTGGACTAGGTGTCAGTGACCAGTCATTCTGCAATGAGGATAAGCTAAGCTCAGTTGATGCTTCCCCGGGTGAGCAGAACCAGTCCTGCAAAATCTCAGCTTCCTTTGAGTTTCTGCCACTTTCGGTTGCAAACTTAAAAAAAATGGAGTATAACCAATGCAGCAGCTGCTGCGGTTATGCGGCTCAGCCTATAAGGGGAGCTTCACTCACTCTGTCTCCACTCCCCAACAGCAGGGAGGGGCATTTGCCATTACCTTGGCTGCATCCTCCATCTGGGCTCCTCTGAACTCCCCTCCCGTGGGCCAGGCCTGTTTCCTGCCTCCAGCCAGATGAAGGTAAACCCCAGAAAGCTGCTGCTTTGCCACACTACAGCCTGCATGACCAGATAGAGCATTCCCCACCCAGGCACAGGGAAAGGAAGAAAAGCGATCCCAGCAACTTCCATGGTCCCCACCTTAAGCAAGGAAGGGCTAGAGCAGCAGAGCCCTGGGCTTCTCCACAGCAACTGCTGCCGTGGTGCTGCCTGGGGTGTCCAGGGGGAGCACAGAGGCACCTGGCACAGGGGAAGAGACCAAGCCTGGCTGGGGAAGAGGAGGCAGCTGCGAAGAGCTGCTGCTGGTCTGAGGGGAGAGTGGAGAAATTTGGTTGGGGGGGGTGAGTGAATGGTGACTCAATCAGGGTCTGGCTGAGCAAGGGGATTGAGTAGAGTGTGCAGGGCAAGGGATGTGTGTGTGTGTTATACAGGGTCAGGTTTACCTGTGCCCTCTCTCTTTAAGGATTGAAGGTCTGCTGAGGGGGCCAAAGCGGGCAGCTCTGGTTGTAGCAGCAGAATTGGGTGTGCTCCAAGGGTACATCTACCCTGCAATTAGACACCCACAGCTGGTGCGTGCCAGCTGATGGGCTCCAGGGGCTCAGGCTAAGGGGCTGTTTAATTGTGGTGTGGACATCCGGGCTCGCCTTGGAGCCTAGGCTCTAGGATCCTATGAGATGGGAGGGTCCCAGAGGTCTCCCAAGCACTGCACTGCAATTAAACAGCTCCTTAGCTGGAGCCTGAGTCAGCTGGCATGGGCCAGCCGCGGGTGTCTAATTGCAGGGTAGACGTACCCTGAAAGACCTGAGAAGCAATGGGGCGTATGCAAGCTGGGTGTGTTTGTTTTCATACCAAGTTAAATAAAACTACAAATTTAAAACTGCCCCTAGTCTGGGAGTGTAACGTGCATTTTAATACCTATTGAATTGTGTGTGTGTGTGTGTGTGCCCATGCTTGTGAGAAAGTCAATGTCTGGGTATGCACGTAGTATATATGGGGGCCAGTTGTGTGTTGATGTTTGGGATGGGCTAGCAGATTTTTGCCCTGGCTGGTACATTTTCTTGCCAATTTTGCAAGACTATATGTACAAATAAAATACGAACACTGGATGCTGATAGGGTGACCAGACGTCCTGATATTAGGGCCTTTGTCTTGTATACGTCAACTATACTTCCCCCGTCCCTCCCCCTGAAAAAGTGTCTAGATTTTTCACACTTGCTATATGGTCACCCTATATGCTGAAGCTTGTCTTCGGTGAGCAGCAAAAGTTGGGTTTCTTCTTGAGGCTGGCTTTTAAAAGTCAAACACTTGTACAGGAATCCTTGGGCATACTTTATAATAGCTACTTAAGATTTTTGCCTATTGCAGCTGATTAGTTACTGCAGATTTTACTTTTATATAAGCATCCTCTGGTGATGTGGCACACAGAATTCACTTGGCTGGAAGGGAGGTAATTTGGGGAGGGCTAGCCAGGTTGGTTTGGGGTCTCTTCAAAGTCAGAGATCTTCAAGACAATTTAGCAATTGGCAGTTGTGTTCTTTGCTCACAACGTATTTTGTGCTTCCTTCAAGTGTTCAGATAAAACAGGGTTTCCAGCAGATGCTCGCTTTTTAGATTCTCCTCCCAAGCCCGCCCTTCCTTGGACAAATGGCATTTTCCAAGCAAACCTAGAGGGGATCATTCTTCTGAGTTTGAATCTGCTCAGCAGCTGCCACTAGATCTCTTCTTCTTTTTTAACATACGCAGCAGCGTATTTTTTTAAATCCAGAAGTTCAATAAGCTGCTCTGTTGGTTCACTTCCAAAACCAGGATGCATAGCTCTAGATTAAGTCTCCACACTGCTCTTGTCCTTTGCTTTATCTCATTTCAAGGAGGAACAAGCCCACTCTGCATCTGCTTTTTAAGTGCTGGCCACAATTTCTTTTACAAGCAGTTCTTTCATTATTCATTTTAATAATTGTATATTTATGCTTTTTGTGATCTTCTGCATGGGGATTTAACAGTCTTAAGAACCAGCTCAACAGGTGAACTATCCAGTTTCTCAGCAACTCAAGAAAAACTTAAGGCTATATGTTCCCGTGGCTTACATGCCAGGAAGCTTACTACAAAGCCTGCCTCAGTTCTGTGCATGAGTTAAAACCTGTGACGAGGTGTGGATGCTATAACAATGGTCCCACACAGAAGATAAGCAGTGGTACAAAAGTGGACTCTGTGTAGAACTGTGTTGCCCAAACTCCCAAAAGCTGAGCTGCTGATTAGGAAGATGAAACCAAGGGTATATCTACACTACGGGATTAATCCGAATTTATATAATTCGAATTTTGGAAACATTGTATAAAGTCGAATGTATGCGGCCACACTAAGCACACTAATTCGGCGGTGTGTGTCCATGTACCGGGGCTAGCGTCTATTTCCAGAGCATTGCACTGTGGGTAGTTATCCCATAGCTATCCCATAGTTTCCTCCGCCCATTGGAATTCTGGGTTGAGATCCCAGTGCCTGATGGTGCAAAAAACATTGTTGCAGATGGTAGTGGGTACAGGCTCATCCCTCCCTCCATGAAAGCAACGTCAGACAACCATTTTGCGCCTTTTTTCCTGGGTGAACACTGCAGACTCCATACCACAGCAAGCATGGAGCCTGCTCAGCTCAAGACAGCAGTCATTAACATTGTAAACACCTCGTGCGTTCTCATGCAGTTTATGCTGAGCCAGGACCAGAAAAACGAGGAGAGGGGGAGGCGGCGACGGCAGCACAGCGACAAGAGTGATGAGGACATGGACACGGACACAGAATTCTCTCAAACTGCGGGCCCCAGTGCTTTGGAGATCATGTTGTTAATGGGGCAGATTCTATCAATGAATGCAGATTCTGGGCCCAGGAAACAAGCACAGACTGGTGGGACCGCATAGTGTTGCAGGTGTGGGACGATTCCCAGTGGCTGCAAAACTTTCGCATGTGTAAGGGCACTTTCATGGAATTTTGTGACTTGCTTTCCCTTGCCCTGAAGCGCCAGAATACCAAGATGAGAACAGCCCTCACAGTTGAGAAGCGAGTGGCGATAACCCTGTGGAAGCTTGCAACACCAGACAGCTACCGGTCAGTCAGGAATCAATTTGAAGTGGGCAAATCTACTGTGGGGGCTGCTGTGATGCAAGTAGCCAAAGCAATCACTGAGCTGCTGCTACGAAAGATAGTGACTCTGGGAAATGTGCAGGTCATAGTGGATGGCTTTGCTGCAATGGGATTCCCTAACTGTGGTGGGGCGATAGATGGAACCCATATCCCTATCTTGGCACCGGAGCACCAGGGTACCCAGTACATAAACCGCAAGGGGTACTTTTCAATGGTGCTGCAAGCACTTGTGGATCACAAGGGACGTTTCACCAACATCAACGTGGGCTGGCCGGGAAGGGTTCATGACGCTCGTGTCTTCAGGAACACTAATCTGTTTAAATGGCTGCAGCAAGGGACTTACTTCCTGGACCAGAAAATAACCGTTGGGGATGTTGAAATGCCAATAGTTATTCTTGGGGACCCAGCCTACCCCTTAATGCAATGGCTCATGAAGCCATATACAGGCAGCCTGGACAGGAGTCAGGAGCTGTTCAACTACAGGCTGAGCAAGTGCAGAATGGTGGTAGAATGTGCATTTGGATGTTTAAAAGGTCGCTGGCGATCATTACTGACTCGCTCAAACCTCAGCCAAACCAATATCCCCATTGTTATTTCTGCTTCCTGTGTGCTCCACAATCTCTTTGAAAGTAAGGGGGAGACCTTTATGGCGGGGTGGGAGGCTGAGGCAAATCGCCTGGCTGCTGATTACGCGCAGCCAAACACCAGGGCGATTAGAAGAGCACACCAGGAAGCACTGCGCATCAGAGAAGCTTTGAAAACCAGTTTCATGACTGGCCAGGCTACAGTGTGAAATTTCTGTTTGTTTCTCCTTCATGAAAACCGGCCCCGTTTATTGACTCATTCTCTGTAAGGAACCCACCCTCCCCCTTCCCCCAGCTTGCTTTCAAAGGAAATAAAGTTACTATTGTTTAAAAATAATTTATTCTTTATTAATTAATTATAAAAAGAGGGAGAGAACCCCGGTGGGGTTTGGGAGGAGGATCGGCGGGAAGGAAAAGGCCACTAAAAAAAGGTTTAAAAAATGACAGCCTTTTGCTTGGGCTGTCCACTGGGGTGGAATGGGAGGGTGTACGGAGCCTCTCCCCCCGCGTTCTTACATGTCTGGGTGAGGAGGCTATGGAACATGGTGAGGGGGGTTATATAGGGGCTGTAGTGGCACTCTGTTATCCTGCTGCCATTCCTGAAGCTCCACCAGATGCCGGAGCATGTCTGTTTGCTCATGCAGCAGCCCCAGCGTTGCATCCTGCCTCCTCTGATCTTCCTGCCACCACCTCTCATCTCGAGCATCCCTCCTGTCCTCACGTTGGTCCCTCCTGTCCTCACGTTCACTGGCTTCTTTCCTATACTTTGAAACCGTGTCCTTCCACTCATTCAGATGAGCTCTTTCACTGCGGGTGGATTCCATGATTTCCGCGAACATCTCGTCTCGCGTCTTCTTTTTCCGATGCCTTATCTGAGATAGCCTTCGGGATGGAGGAGGGAGGCTTGAAAAATTTGCAGCTGCTGGAGGGAGGGGAAAAGAGAGAATTTTTTAAAAAGATACATTTTGCAGAACAATGCTTATACTCTTTCACGGTGACCAACACTATTCACATTACATAGCACATGTGATTTCTGTGCAAGGTCGCATTTTGCCTCTTAATATTGAGTGCCTGTGGCTTTGCTGCTAGAGCTCACAGAATTCGGCTTGCATGAGGCCATGGTAAGCCATTGTCTTTCGGCTTCTGCGCCCTCCTTTCCCACATACCAAGCAAAGCCTGTTGAGTGCTGCGGTTTTCCTGTTAACCTTCAGCAGCAGAAAACAAACTACCCCTCCCCCATCCAATTCTCTGGATGATTGCTTTATCCCTCCCCCCACCGCGTGGCTGGTATCAGAGAAGATCCCTGCTAGCCAAACGCGAAAAGCTCAGGGCCAATTAACGCCCCCCCCCCCCCCCCCCCCGCGCGCTTGGCTAACTGCAGGGAAGATTTCTTTTCAGCCACAGGCAAACAGCCCAGTAGGAACGGCCACCTCTGTCCCTTTAATTAAATTCCCGTATTTCAACCAGGTTACCATGAGCGATATCACTCTCCTGAGGATTACACAGCGAGATAAAGAACGGATGGTGCTTGAATGCCAGCAACACCGGGACCATACGCTGCCAGGCTTTGTCATGCAATGATACCAGATTACTTGCTGCAAGCGTGGCGTGGTCAAGTGTCCTACCATGGAGGACAGAATAAGGCTGCACTGCCCAGAAACCTTGTGGCAAGGCTTTTGGAGTACCTCCAGGAGAGCTTCATGGAGATATCCCTGGAGGATTTCTGCTCCATCCCCAGACATATTAACAGACTTTTCCAGTAGCTGTACTGGCCGGGAATGCATCCCAAGTCCTCAGGGCAAAGTAATCATTAAAAACCCTCGCTTTTAAAACAAGTTTTATATTTTAAAAGGTAAACTCACCTGAGGTCCCTTCCTTGGGGTCATGGTCTTGGATACTGGGTTGGGAGGGTACTTCAGTCAGGCTGAGAAAAAGATCCTGGCTGTTGGGGAGAACGGAGTGCTGTGTGCTCTCCGCAAGCTCGTCGTCCTCCTCCTCCTCCTCCTCTTCCCTGTCCGCAGAATCCTCAGGTGTAGCTGATGAGATTACCCCCCCCTCGGAATCCATGGTCAGAGGTGGGGTAGTGGTGGTGGCCCCCTTAGAACTGCATGCAGCTCGGCGTAGAAGCGGCATGTCCGCGGCTCTGACCTGGAGCGACCATTTGCCTCCTTTGTTTTTTGATAGGCTTGTCTGAGCTCCTTGACTTTCACGCGGCACTGATCTGAGTCCCTATTGTGGCCTCTCTCCATCATGCCCTTGGAGTTTTTTTCGAAAGTTTTGGCATTTCGTCTTTTCCAACGAAGTTCTGCTAGCACTGAATCCTCTCCCCATATAGCGATCAGATCCAGTACCTCCCGTACGGTCCATGCTGGTGCTTTTTTTCGATTATCGGCCTGCATGGTTACCTGTGCTGATGAGCTATCTGTGATCACCTGTGCTCTCCATGCTGGGCAAACAGGAAATAAAATTCAAATGTTCACGGGGCTTTTCCTGTCTACCTGGCCAGTGCATCCAAGTTCAGATTGCTGTCCAGAGCGGTCACAATGGTGCACTGTGAGATAGCTTCCTGAGGCCAATACCATCGAATTGCGGCCACACTAACCCTAATTCGAAATGGCAATATCGATTTTGGTGCTACTCCGCTCGTTGGGGCGGAATACAGAAATCTATTTTAAGAGCCCTTTATTTCTAAATAAATGGCTTCGTTGTGTGGACGGGTGCAGGTTTAATTTGATTTAACGCTGATAAATCCGAATTAAAGTCATAGTGTCGACCAGGCCCAAGAGCACTCTGCTTCAGCCTGCCCTGTTTTTAAATAATTAGTCACTAAGGGCTGGTCTACACTGGGGGGGAGGGTCGATCGATCTTAGATCAATTTACCTGGGGTCCACATGGTGCGGGATCGATGGCCGCGGCTCCCCTGTCGACTCTGCTACCGCCGCTTGCTCCGGCGGAGTTCCGGAATCGACGGGGAGTGATATATTGCGTCTTAACGAGACGCAATATATCGATCCCCGATAAATCAATCGCTACCCACCGATACGGCGAGTAGTCTGGGTGTACCATCACAGTAGATTGTGTCCATCTTCCTAATTCATCTATCATAAAGCCAGAAGCGACCACTGTGATCACCTAGTCTGACCTATATCATCATAGAAATTCATTAATTCCTGTTTGAACTAAGCAGATTTTTTTTGAAAATCCAAGCTTTTTAAAAAAATGACCAGTGATGGAGAATCTATAACAACCCTTAGTAAATTGTTCCAATGGTTAATTACCCTCACTGTTAAAAATTGGCACCTTATGTCTCGTCTGAATTTGTCTAGCTTCAACTTCCAGCCATTGGATCTTGATAAACCTTTTGTTTGTTAGAGTGAAGAGCCCATTATCAAAATTTTGTTCCCCATGTAGGTACTTATAAAGGGTATCAAGTCACCCTTTAACTTTCTCTTTGTTGAGATAAATAGATTGAGCTTCTTCAGTCTGTCACTATAAGGTATGTTTCCCAGTCCTTTAATCATTCTTGTGGGGCTTCTTTGAACTCTCTCCAGCTTATCAACTTCCTTCTAGAATAACCCATTTCTTCTCCTTTGCTATGTCCTTTGAGCAGTGAAATAGTTAATAATGTTGGTGTGCAAAGTTTGATTATTGTCATCTAAGTTAACACCCATTGTATTGAATGGAGTAGTTTATTCCTCAGCTATTGTTTCAGGCTCTCTGCAAACTCAGGAAGACAAGCACTGCATTGGTTACACACAGATCATGTTTTCAAGGTTTCTTTGCAATTATAACAGTGAAAGATTTACTTAAAAAAATAAAAAGAAAGGTGAGACTCTGGAAGACACCCAAAAGATCAGTGCATGTCCTCTGGACTTTGGGAAACACTAACAAAAGATTCTCCAGCTCCAAAAAGGGGGTGTATGGTCTGAACAAATGTGTGAGGAGTAGGATCTAAACTAAACTACTGCAAATGCTATACTCAAAGGCAGTTACTATCAGAAAACTGATAGTGAGTTAATGCTGCTCTGAGCACCATGCACTCTGCCAAGGTCCTACCCTCAATGTAGCAGAACAGAGGATATCTAAGAGCAAGACTGGTGATTTTGAGTGCCCAACTTTAGATACATTAAAGAGCCCTGATACTGAGAGAGTGCCTGAGCATCTGCTCTCTGAAGATCAGGCTCCTTACAGGGGGTCTCAAGTTGGGCACCCAAAAATCACCAGTCACTGGTGAGAATCTTAGCCTAAGTACAGTAGTTGTCAGCAAATGGTGGGAGGCGATGGGCAAGAGTGAAATGCTTGCTGTTCATTTCCAGATTTTCATACCATTGCGGTAGAAGAATTGTTCTATAGAATGAGATTGTCTAGGTTTGGAAGAACTCCATTGTTGCACCAACCTTAGCTGCTGCTTAACAAAGCTTTTGTTTACTAATTGTCTCGAGAATCTAGCAGTCTAACCATCTACACAATGTTCCTTAGCATAATACGTTGTGTATGGCATACTGTATAATGCACTTGAACTCTAGCAAGGAAGGAGAGAATGTGTTAGTTGACATGGTTGTCAAGGTGGTGTGAGACTTACCATACATAGCTGGGAGGAGGGCTGCTGGGACTAGAATACTGGTCCTTCAGCATCACAAACAGGCTAGAGGGGATCAGGTGACGGTAGTAGGCCCTTGATTCTCTGGGGGTTGGGGAGAGAGGGAGGGAGGGGCTGAATGCTGCCTCAAGTGTCTGGTCATTGGACTTTTCTCACCTTGACAATTTGAAGCATAGTCAGATTCAAATAAGTGTAAACTCCCCCCCCCCCCCTCCCCGAACAAAGAAACAAACATCCCCTTAGCATAGTGGCATAGCTACAACAGGAAAACTGGGTGGTCCTAGCTTTCAGGTGGGTGGGCAATGACAGATGCAAAATAGGTTTTGTGGGGACCTGGCTGGGCTATGACAATTGGGGGTCCCTTCCACAGCCCCCCTTCTGCTGGGGAAGTAAGGTCCAGGCGTGGGGGCTTGCCCCGCTTCCCCCACCTGGCGCTCCTGCTAGGGAGCATGATTGAGGCACAGGGCTTGCCCCACTCCCCCTGCCCAGTGTTCTTCCCGTGTCCCGACCCGCTCCCTGGCAGGAGCGCCGGGCAGGAGGAGCATATCGGGGTGACCCCGTTGGCCCAGGGCCAGTGGCTAATCCGCTATGGACCCGGAACCAGACCCACTCCCCTGAGACACCCCCCTAGCTGGGGCAGGAGACCAGGGCATCAGCACACGGGACCAGCAGGAGAGGGACACAGCTGGACACTGAGCTAGGAGCAGGAGTCCCCAGCCAGTGGATTGGGAGGCTCTGCCCCAACTTTGGGTGGGCCTGGATGCTAAGTGGGTGGGCCATGGCCATGCCCCTGCCTTAGCATGACCAAGGTTTACCATCCGGACATCCCTTTGTCCTGCCGACCTTCCCAGCTCCCTCCAGTTTTCTCCCTCCCGTGCTCTTTCCTCCCCATACCCCCTTACAGTGAGCAAACTCCACTCCCTGCCCATCCCTCCCTCTGCCTGTTCCTGCAGCTGCCCCGCACAGCTCCTAGCACAGCTGTCTGTCTCTAGTAACCACAATTAGCAGCATGAGAGGGAGTAGTGCTCAGCAGCAACTCCTGCTCATTGCTTGCCCCTCTTCTCTTGTTGGTTGCTGATGGCAAACCCAAGTGGTACTTCACCTGGAGGCGCTCAGGAAATGTCCAGGCTAATTTACTGACTAGAGAGAGAAAGAATGATAAAATGAAATCATCTGCTTCTTTTCACACAGGGGCTTGGTGGGGGTTAAAAACAAAAATATACATAATAAAACTCATTTCATGGATGGAAGAAATAATACAGAAGGAAATTACGATCAAGTCAAAATAGGCTATCAAATTCCATGATCAGTTGGTCATCAATAAGTGGGTAAAACCTGGAATGGAAACAATTGTGAAATAAATGCAGGGTGAGTGGCCTAGTGGGTTAAAGTATGGGTCAGCAAAGTGGAGCAAAATTCATAATTTTTGGCCTGGTGGAAATTCTAACATTTGGTTTTTGTCCCAAATTGGGATGAAACATTGAAATTTTACATAAAACAGAAATTCCAAAATATTTCATTTTGCTCAAAACAAAATGAAACATTTAGACATTTCTGAAATTTAAATGTTTCATTTCAGTTTGTTGAACTGAGCCAAGATTCTTTATTTGAAGTCTGTTCAACGTTAAAAGCAGCATTTTCCCATTGTGGTGCATTGTCTCATGGGAGTATAACAGGTGCCGGTTTCCTCCGGGCTGGGGGGGTGCTCAACACCCTGCTCTGCCCCAGCCCTGCCCCCACACCACCCCTTCTCCCAAGCCCCCACCCCCCCGCCTGCCTCTTCTTGTCCCTGCTCCAACCCTGCCCGCCTCCTCCCACCTAATTCCACCCCGAACCGCAAGCATGCCCTGGAGCACCCACGGAGTCGATGCCTATGGAGTATAGTTCAAGTTTCTGATTCTCCCTAAGGGTCAGGCTCCCTGGCTGGACTACATCTCCCATGATGCACCAAGCAGCTTGGTTAGAGAATGAGGGCCTTAACTACAACTCCCATAAGGCAATGTGCTTATAGGAAAATAGATTAGAAACTAAACCTTTTGGGTCAGTTTCAGAGAACAAAATATTCTGATTTGGTTCAAATTGCCACAAAACAAAATATTTATTTTTAATTTGCCCAAAAGAAAAATCAAAATATTTCATCAAAAGTTTACAGAAACTGCATTTTTCTGACAGAAAATAATTCAGACAGAAAATTCTCAACCAACTTTAGTCAAGAGTCATGAATCCTGGATTCTTCTTCGAGAGATGTCCCTGTGGGTGCTCCACTCCCAGGTGCTGGTGCGTCCCCACATCTTCGCTCAGATTTGTACAGCAGTACCCGCACGGGCTGTGCACACGCTGCTGGTGCCTTAACAGCACGTGCATGGCCGTGACTCCTCAGTTCCTTCTCTACTGCCCCGGCCTGAGATGGAGCTCAGCAGTCCTGCTCAACATTTTTTAGCTTTTGCATACTTCATTTGTTAGTACAGTTAGTATAGTATTTTAGTCAGACAAGTTTTATTTTCTTTTACCCTTTCTTAAGACCTATTTAAAAGGGTGGCTAGTGAACTCAAGATCACTATGGAGGAGGTGTCAGAGACTCAACATGAAGTGACAGACATCTTGCAACCTGCGGCCTCCTCCAAGATTGCCCTCCCAATCAATGGCGCTGTCATGGACCCGGCCAAGAATATCTGGCAAACTCCAGCCACTATACCCCCGACCTGCGAGAGGGCAGATCGGCAATACTATGTTCCCTCCAAGGGCTCAGCGTTTCTTTTCACACATCCAGCACCAAACTCACTGGTAGTGGAAGCGGCAAACCAAAGAAACAAGCAGCAGCATTTCCGGTCTACTACTCCTGACAGGGACAGTGAAAGAATGGATTTATTTGGCTGCAAGGTTTATGCAACTTCCACACTGCAATTCAGTGTGGCATAGTTTGCCACCCTCCGAGCCAAATATGACCATAGAAATTATGGGCAATTAATGGAATTTATTAACTATTCCAGAAGAAAAGAGACCGCAACTTAAGGCAGTGGTCTCTGAAGGACAAATAATTTCCCGCACGTTACTCCAGGCTGCCCTTGATGCTGCGGACACTGCAGCCAGGTCCACCGCTACAGCTGTTGTTATGCATTGGGCTTCATGGTTCAACTCTTCGTCTTTCCCATGTGAGATACAGAACACCGTGGAGGATCTCCCCTTCGATGATGAGAAATTATTTGCAGCAAAGACGAATGAGGTTCTGCACACCATGAAGGATTCCAGGGCTATGCTGAGATCACTAGGCACCCATACACCAGCCTCTAGAAAGAGATAATATAGGTATCAGCCTTACCAATGCCTGCGATACCCAGCATACACACAACAACAACAACAACAACGGCCATACAGCAACAGCATCAGTGCCAGAGACCTAGGCCTCAACGCCGCCTCCCCCCACAATCAGCAGCATCCCAAACTCCTCCACCTAACAAACAGATTTGAAGCCCTGGTCGAGGACATAGAAGACCTCCCACCCACTCCTGCACTCACATTAATTACTCAACCCTTTGGTCACCGTTTGCTCCCATTTTATAACTGGCGAGCCATCACTACAGTCAGATGGGCCCTAGAGACTATACCATCCCTTTTGTGTCCATACCCCCCCACCCACCTCCCCTCCCCGTCCCTCTTCAGGGACCCCTCTCATGAATACTTGCTCCACCAAGAGGTACAACTTCTTCTGCAAATAGGAGCAGTGGAGTGGGTACCCAATCAGCAGAGGGGAAAGTGTTTTTACTCCCATTATTTTTTTACGGAAAAGAAAAGTGGGGGATGGCGACCCATTCTCGACCTCAGGCAACTCAACAAGTTCATCAAAAAGCAAAAATTCAAAATAGTTATCCTAATGACCATTATTCCAGTGCTGGAGTAGGGAGATTGGTTTTCAGCTCTCAACCTGCAGGATGCTTATTTTCACGTAACTATACACCCTGCCCACAGACGTTTTCTTAGATTTGTTCTGGGAACAAACCACTACCAATACAGGGTTCTACCCTTTGGCCTCTCAACAGCACCCTGTGTCTTCTCCAAGATCCTCGTGGTGGTTACCACACATCTCAGGAAAAAAGAAATAATAATCTTCCCTTACCTGAACAATTGCCTCCTCAAATTGCAAACTCGTGAGGAAGCCATCCGATCCACACACATGACCATTGACTGCCTTCAGGGTGGTGGCCTGCAAATAAACACAAACAAATCCACATTAAACCCTACTCTACATCTGGAGTTTATAGGTGCACACCTCGACTCCACAACTGGCCTCACATCTCTTCCAATTGACAAATTCATCACCATAAAGAATCTGGTTGCCAAACTACAGAACAGCCCACAGGTCACAGCTCATGACTGCCTACAACTTCTAGGCCACATGGCCACATCCACTTTTGTGGTCAAGAACGCATGCCTGTACTTGCGATGCCTGCATGGTTGGCTAGCCACAGTCTACAAACCAAATGTACACAGACTACACAAGCTTCTCACTATGCCTACCAATATCAAGGACTCACTCATATGGTGGACTCGACCATACAACCTCTGTTCTGGGGTCCCATTTTTACAGGAATCCCCTTCAATTATAATCACTACAGACGCATCACTCACTGGTTGGGGGGCATACATGGGACACCATACCGCTTAAGGACTATGGTCTTCTACAGAGACCTCACTACATATAAATCTTCTAGAGTTCTGAGTGGTCCGCAACACCTGCTTCCACTTTCTCCCACTCATCAGGAACCAAAAGATCAGGATCATGACCAACAACACTGCTTCTATGTTTTATATAAAACAGGCAAGGGGGAGCCCGATCCCATTCACTTTGCACCGAGGCTATGAAACTTTGGAATTGGTGCCTCCAACACAATATTGATATCTCCGCCTTGTACCTGCCCGGTGCACAAAACACCACAGCGGACAAGCTCAGCCGATCCTTCCCATTCAACCATGAATGGGAGATAAACAACACCATACTACACAACATCTTCAAAACCTGGGGTTATCCACAACTGGATCTCTTTGCAACCGCGACCAACAAGAAATGCCTCCAATTCTGCTCTAGAGTGGGTCTGGGGAAACATTCCATGGGTGATGTGTTTACGATCAGATGGAATGACAACCTACTATACGCATTCCCACCGATACCAAAGTAGTATTAAAGATATGGACAGAGAGGGCCAGGATCATATTGATAGCCCCTACATGGCCCAGACAGCCGTGGTACCCACTTCTAACACAATGTCCACTTGTCCACCAATCTCCCTTCCCCCCGCTTCTGAACTTATTGTCCCAATGCAGGGGCCATCTACACCACCCAAACATAGGAATGCTCCACCTCAGATCATGGCTCCTCAATGGTTCTCCTACGAAGAACTAGGCTGCTCCGAGCAGGTGCAAACTGTACTATTACATAGTAGGACACAATCTACACGCATCACCTATATCCATAAATGGTCTGGGTTCATAGTGTGGTATTCTGCCAGGCAATCCGCTCCTACTTCCTCACCTCTTCCAGTCATACTGGACTACCTGCTGGAGCTCAAACAATCTGGGCTCTCCTTCAGTTCCATAAAGATACATCTGGCAGTAATCACAGCATTTCACCAGAAGATCAGTGACACCACTATCTTCACCCACCCTATCACAAAAAGATTCCTCAAAAGCATCCAGACCCTGTACCCGGACATCAGACTACCTACTCAACCCTGGGACCTCCACTTGGTCCTCACATGTTTGACACAATAGCCATTTGAACCACTAGCATCCTGCTGTCAACTACACCGATCTCTGAAAGCTGCATTCTTAGTGGTAATTACATCTGCCAGATGTGTAGGACAACTTGAAACTCTCATGGCTGACCCACCCTACACTATCTTTTTTTTAAGGATAAAGGCACACTCTGAACGCATTCCAAATTTCTCCCAAAGGTACATTCATCCTTCTGCCGTAATGAACCTATCCATCTACCAATCTTCTTTCCTAAACTCCATGCAAACTCTTTTGAAACAGCAATGCACACACTTGATGTGCGCAGAGCATTGTCTTTTTTATTTGGCTAGGACTAGGCCATTCAGGGCTTCCCCTAAACTTTTTATTTTAATTGCAGAGAGATCTAAGGGCAAATCGATATCCACCCAGAGAATATCCAACTGGATATCAGACTGCATCTGTTTATGCTACCAATTAAAGAAGATACATCCTCCAACTTCTATTAAGGCACACTCTACCAGATCTGTGTCAATGTCTGTTGTATTCCTATGTAACATTCCCCTCATAGATATCTGCAAGGCTGCCACCTCTGGGCTTCAGAGCACACCTTTGCCAAACACTACGCCCTTACTCAGGGACCCTTGACTGACACTCGAATGGCCAGAGCTGTGCTGTCCACGGCTTTCTTACCAGATTCAAAGTCCTTGCCATCATAGAGATACTGCTTTTCAGTCACCTGGAGTGGAGTACCCACAGGGACGGACATCTCTCTCTCTCACAGAGGTTACTTACCTGTCCACTACCCACCCTTCTCCCCTCTACTTCAGAGTTTGGAGTGGTCTCCATTGTAGAGAAGGAACTAAGGAATCACGGCCACACACACGCTGTTAAGGCACCAGCAGCGCATGAGGCAGGCCCCGTGTGCATGTGGCCCGTGTGGGTACTTCTGTACAAATCTCCGAGCGAAGGCGCAGGGATGCACCAGCACCTGGAGTGAGATGGGACACCCATCTCAAAGAATGTCAGTTACTGCACAGGTGAGTAACCTCCTCTTCTACTTCCAGCTCTACTACTGACTTGCTGTGTTGACTTGGGAAAGTTTATTTAACCACTCTGCCTCAGTGTTTCCATCTGCACAAGGAGGATAAGGCTCATCTCCTTCTCAGGGTGTTGTGAGGCTTAATTAATGTTTGTTCAGCACTTTCACGTTCCTGGGTGAAAACTGCTATGGAAGGGCCAAGTTTTATTATTGTCTGAGGGCACTGCAGGCTCCTAGGTTGGGAGTTGTAGTGAGAAGCCATGGATTGTGGTTCCTTTCGTATGCCCATGACATCCATGCATGTCTTATCTGAACCTGATGTGTTCTACATGGGGCTACACCTTAAGACTTCAGAGACTTGGACTAACATGGCTGCTTGCTTGTGAAGTGTGGCATCTCCATGAGCATTGTCTGCCAGTTGATTTTCTGGTGGAGTTCTGTTTATGGGTCTTAAATGCTTAGTGTCCTATCTGCGTGGGAGGTCCCCTCTCCCTATGATTGATATTGGCCTCAGCAGAGGTGCCTCTAACAGGGAGGTGGCTGCAGCTAGGTATTTTCTACATAAGGCCTGGGACTTCGGAACTCATTCTTGGCTTAATTCCAAATAAACCTGAAACTCTCGCCATTCAGGACGCACTGTAGAGCCCATCTGTTTCCTCTGGCTTTTGAGGAAAGGGGAGAGGACTTGGTGTTGAGATGTAGAGGGAGAAGAGAATTGATTGTTTCTATATTCTGTGGCTTAGCTCAGTGGGTTGGGGCTTTTTACGTTTTTATGCCCTTTGGGCCAGATTTTCAAGGACATCTAGATGCCTAAAGATGCAGATCGGTACCTAGTGTGATACTCAAAAGCTCCTAAGCAGGTGCTTTACTCTCATTGATATCTATGGGACTTGGACACTTCTCTAAATCTCACTAGATGCCTTGCTGCATCTTCAGGCACCTAAATCCCTTTTGTAAATCTGACCCTTTCGTGACTAGATATTTTCTAAGTTGTGCAAATGCCTAGAGCTCTGAGAAATAAATGAAAATGGGAAACACTCAGACAAGAGCTTTCAGAGTAGCAGCCATGTTAAACAAGAGCTTGTTTAACATTAAGGGCTAAATTCATTCCTGGCATGACTCCACTAAAATCCATACAGTTGCACCAGAGTGAATTGGGCATAATGTATTTCCTCAATTGTTTGGCTATCATGATGTCTCTTTGTAACTCGCCCAGCTTCATCATATGTTGAAATGCCCTCTGTCTCTTCCATGCTGGTCTTTACCTCCCTACTTGGCCACTTAAGCCTCTAGTCCCTTGTTAGGTTTTTGTTTTATTTGACTGGGTTGGATTTTGATTTCATCTTCCTCAGCTGGATCGTAAACACTTCCCTCTTCTGCACTTCATGTTTCTTGCAGGCATGAAATTCCATCCAATTTTCTGTAGCTCACTTTGCATTCCTTAAACATCTGCTTTCTTTAAGTCCAATGTGTGTGACTGACCTTTCTGCAGACCCTCCTTTACATTTCAATCCTGATATAATCTGATCCTTACTGATCTTCAGCTTCTGCCTTGTTTATTAGACCTGGCTCATCTCCATTTAGTGGATCAAATTCAGAGGCAATATGTAAGGTGATGTTACTGAAACTCACTAGGGCCGTGTCTACACTTATGGGGACATGTAGAGTACAGGCACTACACGTGTAACTACATGCTGCAGTGAAAGGCAGGCTGCATACACATTTGTAGCTGCATATGGCAGGGACACCCACCAGGGAAAGGCTTCGGCTGACCCCTTTGCTGTCGTGAGGAAAGGCTGTGGCAATAGGGAGGCAGCAAGATGCTACACTGCTAAAAAATAGCAGTGTAGATATGGGAGGCACCGCTTGGGAGTGTAGAGAGCCATGTAGGGAATTACACTCCCAGCTAGAAGTGCAGCCATAGCCAATGTAATAAAAGCCCAGATTCTCTGTTGTGACAGTTTGGTGCAGCAGAGGGATGAGTATGTGTGTGGTGGGGGGGCATTAGCCAATTATGGCTACCTGACATTCTGGCCATTTCTGCACCAGCCTCAGCAAAATTTGGGGCTGCTCTAAATTATTTTAACTGGCAATGATCCTCCATGACCATCCTCCAGCTGGGAAGCACAATGCTGTGGCCACAGATCCACTTCATCCCCTATGTTGGGACCAAAAGTAGGGGTAGCATAGGAGCTGACTGCCAGCTCTACACCTGCTGGGAACTCCCTGTTCCTACCCCACACTGGAGAAATCCTGAGCAGGGGAGATAAAAACAGTCTCTGACTCTTTACATTTCCAGAGTAACACAAAGGGGACAGAGAAGGACAGAGAATGTGGCCCAATATGTTAATTAGGAGACCAGTACCTCTCCAGTTCAAGTGCAGATTGTGTAATTCAAACAGGCACTGAATCCATTCCAATGATTCGGGAATCCAAACCCTCCTCCCTACACCAGCCAGTACAGTCTTTAATCTCCTTCATAATCCAGGTTATTATGGAAATTAAAGAGATGCTATAAATATGTAAAAGTACACTCAAGTCTGCTAAAAGAACTGGCATTCATTTCCAAAGTTTCCATCTGTTTGAAGGTGAGACCTGTGGTTGCATGCCAAAAGGGGCAGTGGGGATCTTATGTCTCAAACTGCCTTGGATTTATTTTACTCCGTGGGCATTGGAAAAAGACTTGATGCAATCCAGCTTGCATTTGTTGCGACAGAAGAGATGTTTAATGGGTTTGGTTGAACACTGCAGGGGTCTGAGAGAAGCATGTGAGCAAGTCCAGGGCAATAATTCATTGCAAAGTTTAATAGATGAAAATAATAACATGAAAAAAATAGCTCAGACTAAAAAAAATAGGCCAGTGGTTTTTCTTTCTCTTACGAAGATCCACAGTTGGTTTAATCCATCATTCTCCTGGTGCGCTAATGAGACTTCACATGCTAAATTGCATTTGTTTTTCTTGTGTCCTTTTTCACCTTGCATCCGAGCTACTCCCATGAACTGTTACTGTTTTGCTTTGTAAGGTGGATATGCTTAGTGCAGGGGAACTTGGCATATATTCTTCCAATCAGTCAGTGGAGCCTCTCTCAAGAGGTGGGTCACATAGACATCTTATTACATCTGGCAGGATGTCTTGTCCAACAGCTACACAGATGTTAAGTGGTAGTGTGTGGAGTTAGAGGGATGAATTGCCAGTGCTGCAATATGAAGGATTTAGTACCATTCAACATTCTGATGTTCATTGGCCTCAATGGAACTATGCTGATTTATGCCAGCTGAAGATTGGGCTCCCTGTTTGCACAGCAAGACCATACAAACTGCACTAGAGGAGTGCCTACCAAAAAGAACAAGTGCTTTGTGGAGGGGCCTGCTCTTTTCTGGCAACAGGTAAGATATACAAATCCACATACTCAGGGTCATTTAATTACTAGCTTCCAACAAATCGTTCCCATTCCCTTTCCAGGTATGTCATGCCCATATCTTGGTCAAATGAGCAAAGCAAAGATAAAAGGACTTTGTGTCCAGGACCACAGGGACTGGGGAGATAGACTCCTTTCTCCTAACAAGCAGGCAGAATCCTGAGTGACGTAACATCATCTACATGCTGATTACACACATAATTAGGACCCTACCAAATTCATGGTCCGCTTTGGTCAATTTCAGTTATAGGATTTAAAAAATAGTCAATTTCACTGTTTAGATATTTACATTTGAAATTTAATGGGGGGGGGGGGTCCTGACCCAAAAGGGAGTCATGGGATTGCCACCCTTACTTTCTCCCTGCCTGGGGAGAGCAGCGGCTGCTGGCCTGGCACCCAGCTCTGAAGCCAGCGCTGTCACAAGCAGCAGCACAGAAGTAAGGGTTGCAGGGCATGGGGGGGGGGGTGTTGTCACTTTTGGGGGATTGGCAGGGCTGGCCTTTTGGGTAGGCGACCACCCAGGACCCTATGGTTGGGAGTGCTGTGGTTCCCTCCCCCCCCACAACCAACCAAAGGCCCCTTTAACACTGGGCCCAGAGTTGGGGATGGGCAGGGCTGGGGGCATCCCAGCCATGGGCTTCTACCATGTGCCGGGCAACAGCTGCTAGTTGCCCCTCCATGGCCGCTCCTGGGCTGAGTCAGACCTACCTCTGGGAACCTCCCCCAGCTGCAAGAAGCTCCACGGGTGCACTGTCTTCAGAGGTAGGTCTGACCCAGCTACAGCAGTGGCCCCTTCAGGGGAAGAGGAAGTCCCATCCCTCCCCAGTCTGGCCGGACTAGCAGCTGGAGCCTGGCGCATGGTACAAGCTCCCCTTCCCTACAAAAGCCAGATTTCACGATCTGTGATGCGTTTTTCTCAGCTGTAAATTTGGTAGGTCTCTATACATAATGTGACTAGTGGATCCCACATAGTCATAAACTCATTGGCTATACCCTTGCCTCTCCCCCACTTCCCAAATCCCTCCATGCTTTTGTCGGGAGACACCTCCCCTCTCCCTCCCACCCCGTGGCCTGCAAGGGGGACGTTATACTCATGTATGATCTCTTGATGGCTGAAGCTATCTCACAGCACAACGGGCACTGGTTCCACTTATCCAGGCCTCCTGTGACCCCTATTCAAGATGAAGCAGCAAGTACTTTATTACAAAAGAGCTTTTGTTTTGCTGTTTTGCACCTTTCACCAACAGTCTCTTCTCCACTCCAGAAATCCTAGCTCTGTGCTGTAAACTCTTCTGTGTGGAGATTCCTTGTCAGAGAGGGATCAGTTAACCTGCAGGAGCTCCATTAGACATCAGATAATGTGTCACAGTTGGAACTAGCAAGCACTATTGCCTTGGCTATTGTGTGCACTATCCTGTATTTTATATAATTTCAGTTCTGCCTTGTAAAGATAAGGAAAATGTCAGACAACTGGTCACGATTCATTTTCTGCCAGGCTTGGGCTTTGCAGATTTATCCTAGTTAAGTCCAATGTTCTTTTGATTCCTCCTCACTCACAGTAATCTGTCTCCTAATCTAGTTATCTTATGTCATATGAGATCTGTATGAGGAACGGTTGTTTATCCCTTAGTGTCTGGCTGGAGTTACTGTGTCTATTATTAGGCACCAGTAAGAAGAGTTATTAAAAATCTGTTCATTTTTTCAGTGCTTTAAAAATCCATCAGCATCATCACATTTCAGATAAAACATATTTTCCCCTAAGGTGGAAATAAACATTTTGATCCTCAGAGTGCACTTGTCTCTGCTGTTCCAATAACATTTATGATATCATCCTTTCACCAGCTATATGGTTAAACAATTCTTTTTCTAAACAGGCTCATTTACCATTCTAGTGTGGTAACTTGTTACTACCCATTTGGCATCCAATCAGCAATGAATGCAATACAAATAGCGTGGGCAGAATTCAGTGTTTGTTTTTGTATAATTTTGATGGATAATATCTATATTTTTCTGTTTTTTTTCTGATTTTTATCAATTTAAATTTTCACAGTGGGGGAAATTCTGAGGGTAGAGTGAGATAATTTAATAGCAGTCAACATTGAGATTCAAAAAGATATGGCTTATACCTGTGAAAATACAAATTCTCAACATCATGTGAAAATATACAAAGAAAATATGCTTAAATCAAACTCTCAGTTCTCAAGCAGCATTTTTCTTTCTTTGCTTATCTGTAAATTTTGATTTTTATTGATGGAAATATTTTTTCATTGGTTTGCGTGTGGACAGAGTCATCAATGTTTATCGCCATTTACCAATAAAAATCTAATCCTTCCAAGCCTAAATACAAATCATAGGGTCTATATTTTAGAGGGTGAAATAATTAGGCTGGGATTTTCAAAGAAAAGCGTCCACTGATTTCCATGAGATGCTCCCAGATTAAGCTTAACTGCATTTCTATTCTCTGCAAAAGCGTTTTAGATCCTTCTAGAATCCTAAATTTCCTGCGCCATGAAAGCCACTTAAAATTGCATGGATGAACCACTTAGTATCAGTGTTCACATACACTAATGAGGATTGATATAACAAAACAGAGGTGAATTTGCAGATAAAGTAGCTGTGTCACTTAGGAACGACTAGTTCCCATTCTCTAGCCATGAGTAGGGTTACCATATTTGCACAGTCAAAAAAGAGGACACGGGGGGCCCCCAATCACTCCCTCCCACCCCCTGACTGCCCCCCTCAGAACTCCCATCTCCCCCCTGCTCCTTGTCCCCTGACTGCCCCCTTCTGGGACCCCTGCCACTACCTGTCCCCTGACTGCCCCGACCCTTATCGACACCTCCACCCCATATTCACACCCCCACCCCCAGACAGACCCCGGGGACTCCCATGCCCTGTCCAACTGCTCCCTGCCCACTGACAGGACCCCCCAGAACTCCTGACCCATCCCACCCCCTCTGCTCCCTGTCTGCCTCGACCCCTCTCCACACCCCTGCCCCCCTGACAACCCCCCCAAACTCCTGACCCATCCAACTCCCCAGTCCCTGTCCCCCGACCAGGGCCGGCTTTAACAAGAGCCCAGGAATCGGGCTGCGCTCCGGCCAGAGTCGTGGGTTTTGAGCCCAGGCCGGAGGTGCTTGGCCGGGGCTGGGCCGGCTGCCCTGGGGCCCGAACCGGGCCGGAGCCGCTGGGGCCGGGAAGCAGGGGAGGGGAGAGCAGGGGGGTGGAGCGTTCAGGGGACGGGAGGAGGGGGAAGACAGCTGCGGGGCCCGGGGTGTGCTAAGGCTGCAGGGGATGGGGGGAACCGAAAAGGGGCTTTGGCTGCCGAGCAGCGCCGCTTTTCGATCTATAAATAGCCGATCGGGGGGAAATCCCGGACATTTTTAGATTTTTAGAAATCCCCCCCGGACGGCTATTTATAGATCGAAAAGCCGGACATGTCCGGGGAAATCCGGACATATGGTAGCCCTAGCCATGAGTTCCATTCTTTCCAAAGTATCTGCATGGAGTTTCACCATCATTTTGGTCACTTTGCCACATTATGTAGAGGGAGGTAAAAACATAGAAATATCTGGTGGGCTATGCACTGGCGAAAAATGACTAAGTAGGGTGCTCACCATTTTGCACAACTGTCTGTCACCCATTTAATACAATCTGCACAGTCCTTTGACTGGCCTGGGGGTGGAGAGTGATGGGAGCAAGGCCTGTATTGAGGGAGGAGACTCTTAACCAGTATGCTATGCCCAGAACAAGTCCAGTAAAAGTTATGCAAAGATGACAGGGCTTTGAAACTTCATTTCCTTCCTTAAACAGTTTGCAATTTCAGTCAATGGCAGCATGATTACTAGGCCAGATTAGCCATTGTGGGGAGAGAGGTTGGAGATGAACACAGTGAGTCCTTCTGTGTGGTTAGCTGGGGATCCCTTGCTTTCACTAGTTTTGCTGGTTCCCCTTCCCCCCACTGCTTGCCCTGTTTCTGTTTTTGTTTGTCCTCTCTGCATGTCTTTGTGTATGAGAGAAACAGAGGGCCTTTATACTTATGCAGGGAGAAGGCACAAATAATGATAGTGGATAATTGAGCTGGTTGAAAAATTTTCCATGCAAAATGTGCTGATTTGACAAAATCAATGTTTTGTGGGAACATATTGATTTTGTCCAAATTTATGACAGTTACCTAAGCGCTGTGTTTTGACAATAGTGTTAAACTTTACTGTGATATAGTCGCAGCACAGCGCTTTGACTTTCTCAAAATATAATGTTTTGATGTTTCTGAAACTAAATTTTTTCAAAATTTCAATTTTGACTTTTTTGTTCTAATTTGGGATGAAAGGAAATTTCAAAACGTCTTTCCTGTGGAAGGAGTTTTCTGAGTTTAGATCAGCTCCACTGAATAATCAAGAAGGTGCTTAGAAAGAAGGTGATTGAGGTCAGTTGGTGATAAGAATAATGGTTCTCTGCCCAATCTCCAGCCACCACTTCTTATCCACAATCCCAAAGTGGCTGGATATTTCTGCAGCAATGATCAGCATGAAAATGAGCTAACAATGTTGACATTCCAATTGTCATTATTAGACTCCAGAGTTATACACCCCATTAAGATGAAAGGAGCAATTCAAATCTCATATAGTTGTTTCTATTTGATTATTAAGATGATATTGCACTGGTTCATATCCAGAAGATTATCTCTGAATGTGCAGTTGTACTCTGAAAAATAACTGTAAAATGGCATCTCCTTAGTCAGCAGATCTGCCCACGGCATGTATAAAGGATTAAATCTGCTGATTTTTAGTGGCAAAAATAAGTATCTACTGACTCTACATGGCTAACAGAACTAAGAGTGAACACAGCACAGAGAGAGATGAATTTCATTCCATCTTGTGCATCATAAGCAGAATCTCAGTCAGTTACACCTTTGTAAACTTGTTGAAGTCAATGGCATTACACACGTCATTGTGGGTATAATTTGGCCTGTAAGTCCTTAGTTACTGGTTGTGATGTGCAAGCAGGAAAGAATCTGGCTTGGCTGTCAGATTCCAAGCTGAATTTCCAGGTCTGGCAGCTAGAATAAAACTCCCACATAGTTTGACTTGTAAACTGAGCATGTCTGGATAGCAGTCGGTGTGCTGCTTATACTGCCACAGCTGACATCAACAGAGGTGTTTGAGCTAGAGCTTTGTTGGTATAAAATGTGAGGGGCTGCTGGTCGGGTGTTCTTTGTGAATACCCCACAGCTTTGGAATTCGCTTCCAACTTGGTTTGAAATAGTTCAAATCTGATGATCTTCAGGATACGTTGCTAGGCTCATCTCTTTTCCCAGGCAGCTGAAAATAGGAGTGGGTGTGTGAACGTGTGTGTGAGATTAGGTGTGTGTGTAAGGGTGGGAATTGTTTGAAAGAAGGGGGATTGTTTGCTGCATTTAGGATGTATTTTTGTTGTGCCTAGAGTGCATGGCTAAGCACCTTTAGTAGCATTTTTACGCATCTAAATAAATAAAATAAATCCCTCTTGGCACCTCCTGTGGACTTGAAGCAGGCACTTGGATCACTAAGGAAAAGAGTCTGCACATGCTATTTTCACTTGTTCATACTCTATTAACCATTTTAAAAAAACATTAATATAGTAAAGCATACATTCCTTACTGACGATTCTGCACTGCATTGGCCAAAAGTTAGATCAAATCTCTTTGGGATGTTAGACAAAACTAGGAGGGGATAAAAGCATCTGAAAAGAACTGTTGACCCCCAAAAAACCCAACCCTTCCCCCCCCCCACACACACCAATAACTCAAAGAACATGGAACAGTTTTTGTTTAGCCTTTTTTTCACGCACACCACAGCACTAAAAACGACTTTCCAAATTAAAAAGAAATATAAAAAATTTCAGCTCCAAAGATAATTGTTAGGAAAGTACTTAGTAACTTTCATTCTAATTCAGTTGTCACCATGGCTACAGTGTCATTAATGCCACACCGTTATGGCAGATTGCTGTTTGTGACATTTTTTGCCCCTGATTTCCAATGCTTACAGCTGCATTGCGTCCCTGCTGCATCATCAGATTTCAGCCTGTGTGACCTTGGTAAACCAAAGCACCTGAGATTTAATCATCACTGCTTTGTCTCCAGACTTATTAACATACTGTCGCTCCAACCGCCTTTTCTCAGCCAAAGTCTGCAGATGCTTGAGCTGAATCTGTCACTCTGCATCACCATGATGGAGCCTGGTAGAGGATGATCCTGGCTCTTTGCTAGCAGGCTGGCTGCCTGGAAATGGAATGCAGACATTAAAGAGTTTGGCAAATGTTTGAAAAACCAGCTCACTCCTAAGAATGCAGATTGCAGTTATTTCGATGGAGTTGTCTGGGACACCATCCTGTGATCAAGCAATTTAATGGTGCCTTGTAAGTGTGGTTTGTGCCAGGGAACTGCACCTCCTTTTTTTTGAGCTGTTATGTTTGTCCCATTCTGTCTGTCTGCATCTAACCTAGATTGAAAGTTTCTCAGGACAAGGAGCACACTCTGTTCTCAGTCAATAATAATATTGTAACAACTCTGTGGCCACCTAGATCTTTCTAGTTGTCCCTATGCTGCATACCAGGGGTACTCAGAACTTAAAAGCAGCAATGAATTTAGATACACCTGCTCCAAAAGTACAGGCGCTACCACTTGAGCTAAAGGAGAATCTCCATTGGATGTTAGCAATATAAGGTCTAAGACACACATTTAACCATGCCTCATTTCATCCAATAGAGGACACTGGTATACACACACAACAATCAATGCATTACGCACTGCCCTAATCAGTTTGTCTTCAAAACCAGTCATTGCATAGGAGTTCAGGTCTCAATTCTGACATAAGTGTAATACATTAATGTAATCTAGAACTTTGACAACCATGGCGACTTGGAATTTCATGGCAAGAGCAGGGATCTAATTCAGAATTTCCTTCTCCAAAAGTTCTACCATTTGAACTAAGGAGCAATCTATTAGCTTTTAGCAGTATAAAGTCTGACAGAAGCGAGGATTTCTAACTTCATCCAGTAGAAGGCAGTGCTACACATACATACTAGCCTGTATGTTACTACACCTCTGCCCCGATATAACGCTGTCCTCGGGAGCCAAAAAATCTTATTGCGTTATAGGTGAAACTGTGTTATATCTAACTTGCTTTGATCCGCCCGAGTGCGCAGCCCGCCTCCCCCCCCCCCCCCCCCCCCCCCCGGGAGCGCTGCTTTACCGCATTATATCTGAATTCGTGTTCTATCAGGTCGCGTTATATCGGGGTAGAGGTGTATATGTAAAACTTGGGCTTTATCACTGTATGTTGTTGTTTAGTTTATGGGAAATCACCTTTTACATCTATATTTGGTTGTGGTGGAGTTCTAGGTTATTTTTGTTTTGACTTCTGAATTACAGGGTGAATTGAAATGGAAAGCATTATTACTAAGGTAGCAATAAGGATGACAAGGAAAAGGTTAAAAAAATGTTGGGAACTTAAACGTGGTCACCCAGTTACATTTTGTAAAAATAAACTTTTATAAAACCTCATGCCAATAGATTTCTAGGTCCAGGTTCAAAACTCTGTATAGAAATGACAGATATCTCAATCATTTTTCACTGCAGCCCTGTGGAGGAAATTCATCCCTAGGCAGAGGCCAGCAAAACATCTAAGTCTAAGTTACAGGGCCGGCCCACAACATTTTGGTACCTGAGGCGGGGAGCTCAAATGACACCCCCATATCCCCTCGCTTGGGCCTAAAATTTGAAAGATCTCAATTCTGCCTTCTTCCTGTTCTACTTCTCTCATGGTACTGCTCTGCTACCTACCCCAGTAAAGGAGAACTAGCAACTTAAAATGCCTTGTTCAAAAAGTTTAAGTAACACTTACATTTACTGTTCAGGCATTTGAAAGTTAACTTTTCTTGTCTGCATAGCAAACACTGGCATTTTTATCTGTTTGAATAATCAAAGTGGTACTTTCATGCCTTCTTGGTTGCAAAGATCTGAACTGCTTCCTGCTGAAGGTCCACAGTCTGGGACAGCTCATGCTCTATTGTGATGGTTGCAAGGCCGACCATCATTGTGGAGCGTAGATGTGTTTTTATTAACTTCAGCTTGGAGAAGCTGCGTTCTCCACTGGCAACTGTTACAGGAAGTGTTAGAAGTATGCGCAGAGCAACAAAAACATTTGGAAAGAGGGTGGTCATCTTATTTGTGCACATATATTCCAGAACAGCCTTTGGTGTTGATCCTGCTGAAATGTATCTTGAAAGGGCTTTCAGTTCATCACCTAAATCACTTGCATCAATATTACACATGTCATCATGTGTCAACACTGTCTCTAGTGCCCTGCATTGCTGGTGTAGGTCTTCTTCAGGTATAGTGAGGAGTTTTGGAATATCCTACAACATCCCAAATATACTGCTGTGTTCCTTGAGCTGCATGAAATGTTCTTCAACTGACTGTATTGCACAGTCTAGCACCTGGTTAAAGAATTCAACTTTGAATTGTTGTTTGGGATCTCTTATGGGATTATCCCATGGCTCATAATCAAAGCGTCGTCGTATTCTTCGGTGACTCTTGTATTCTTGAATGGGAAAATAGCTTCAGTGTGAAGTTCCTCTGCCAACTTCTGTGCACTCTTCAGTACGTTTTGAAATCCCTCATCTGACCGGTAAGACACTAGGTATGACTTTGCTTTGTCCAGTTGTTCCATTGCTCCAGATATATCAAGGTCAACACCTTGGAGTCTCTTGCTTACAACATTTATTTCAAACAGTATGTCATGCCACAACACTAAGCCACACAGAAATTTGAAGTTATGTATGTTTCTAGTGATTCCATTTCCCTCTGCCACTGTTCTCCCACGAACAGTTCCTGTCATTGCATTATCCTCCACTATGGCATCATCTATCTTTCCAGTTTGGTGTTTGATAGGCTTTATCGTCTCCACTCAACTTTCCCATCATGTGGAACTCAGTGGTTTCATTGTCAGAGAGGATGTTCCCAGATGTTGCTTCAAAATTTGCCATCGATGAGTTGATGCAGAGAAAAATACATAGATGCTTTGAATTATATTAAAAAATTCATCAGCCTCACTAGAAGCTGATGCTGCATCACTGACCACCAAGTTCAATGAATGAGAACTGCATGAGACGAGAAAAGCTTGAGGGTTTAACTCTCGGATGCGTGTCTGTGCTCCTCTGTTCTTTCCTCTCATGTTGGCACCATTATTGTAGCCTTGACCTTTCATGTCAGCTATCGCAATTTCCGTATCTCCAGCTTTTTAAAAAGCACATTTGTCATACCAAGTCCTGTAGTATCATCAATGTCAATAAATTCTAGAAAATGCTCTCGGACAGTCACCATTGCAGGGACAATTTCACTAGGTTCTGTTACAAAACGCACCATTAAAGTCATTTGTTCCGTACGGCTGATGTCAGGTGTGCAGTCCAGAATAACAGAGTAATATCTTGCTGACTTCAGATCTGCCACAATCTTCTGTTTGACTTTTGTTGCCCGTAAATGTATGATCTCATTTTGAATTGTTTTTCCAAGGTAGTGGTGTGTGTACATTTCTTGGGTGGTGACTCTTAGATGCTCCTGGAGTACAGCATTAAACTCAGCCATCAGCTCCACAACTTTAAGGAAGTTTCCATTGTTTGGCACATACAGCTGATCTGAAGTGCCACACAGTGCTAGGTTTTGGGTAGCAAGCATTCTCACAATGGCAATGAGCCTTTTCAGAACATTTTGCCAGTAGAGACTCTGGTGCAATCTTCTCTTGATGCTGATCATCTATGGTGGCCTTTCACCTTAGTCTCATCTCAAGCTCTTTCCACCTATGGAATACTCTCTGGTGATTTTGCTGCCTTCTCATGGCATGCCAGATTTCTAGCCAGATTCTTCCAGTCCTTTGTTCTTGTAGAACCCAATGTGGCTGGAACATTAGACTGCAAGAGTCTGCAACAAAAACAGTATGCAGCATTCTGGGGTTTTGAGTACATAAGCCATGGCCTCTCCACTTTGTCACCCTTGGGGATTTCATGCCAGTAATGTGTTGGATGGAAACTTCTATTTTCATTGTCTTTGGGGAACTTGAAGTTTTTCACTTGCTGTGGCCCATGCAGTACAAGGAAGTACCTCAGACTACTGCTCAAGTGGGCCACAGTCCTGGATCATCTAGACTTAAGGAACTAAACTCAGCAGCAGCTGTTTCTTGCGTCTCCACCGCACTCTTCTATGATCTACACTTTTCTTCAGGAATGTGCATGGTTACATCCATTCGAGTTGGAGATATGGATGCTGCAGTAGCTGCAAGGTCACCTGCACTCTGACTAACTGGAAGATCAGGCATCTCCTCACCACTCATATACTCAGTGGGGCCGGAAGGATCACCGTGAACATTTGTGTCTATGTATCTCAGGAGAGCTCCTTCCTGCTTAGGTAGAAAAACTTTCTTTGCTTGCTTGCTTTTTCTGAATGCTGCCCCAGAGGGGCATTTTCTTCTTTCACCCATGACTGCTGTTCTGTGCCAGCTATAGTGGCTCTCCACACTCAATTGAAGGGGACAAATAAGCAGGCTGGTAGCAGGGCCTGAGTGAGGGAAGATATCAGCATCTTAAAGGCCTAACTAGCTCCTACTACTACAGTTGACTGCCTGTTCTCCTCAGGTGGATTCAGGGAAGCAGCAGGAAACAGGAAGCTCCCTGAGAAGCTGGTGTTAATCAGTCCAGGCTCCTTGGGGTGCTAGAGAAGTAAATAAGAGGCTCCTCCTCCTCCTCTCTCTTCCTGCAGCTCCTGCTGCTTTCTCTTATTCCCTCTCACCTTTTTTCCTACGTGCTTGTTATGTCTCTTGTGCCCTCCTTCTTCCAGCACAGCACTCCACCATCTCTGTGCATCTAGAGCAGAGAGAATACATATGCACCAGCAGCAGACACAATTTTTTACACTCTGGGTCCTAGTGGCACCCCCCCACAGTCTGGCACCTGAGGCGGTCGCCTCAGTTCACCTCATGGTAAGGCCAGCCCTGCTAAGGTAAGGCTGATTATGAGGGCTTCAGTGGTATTTATGTGATCCATAGCGTGGCGAGAGATTTTGCCTCAGTTGCCTGAAATGCCTTATAATACTTTAAATTGAAGGTTTGCAGAAAAACCTCAGATAGGGGTTTAAATTCGTGAAAATTATAACTTGCTTAATTGGACATACAAAGAGTGGTGATAGTGTCAGGACCCTTTGGGATGCTTAGAGTAGTGATTAGTTTTAAGAATAGAGCTTTAATGAGAGAGAAATTAATAATCGTTTAAATTAGAAATTCAGTAATGGCGGCTATA
This sequence comes from Malaclemys terrapin pileata, assembly GCF_027887155.1. NCBI lineage: Eukaryota > Metazoa > Chordata > Testudines > Emydidae > Malaclemys > Malaclemys terrapin. Next base: position 33,745,349 of record NC_071512.1, on the reverse strand, counting down.
CAGTGATATAATATCAGGAGAGATTCCATTTCTAGGGCACATAGGGGTCCATTGCCTATGATGTAACAATCTCACTTCCTCTAATGCAATGGTAAATTTCACTTCCTGGGGAGAATGAGTAAGCATAATTCCATAGAAATACATTGGAGCCCATAGGAATACATAGGGGCTTCCAGACAGGAAGTAGCTAGGGGTCATCCACAGGTCAGTTAAGAGAAACCCCATAGGATATATTGTAGCCCATATAAATACATGGGGCTTCCAGACAGGAAGTAGCTAGGGTTCATCTAAAGGTCAGCTAAGAAAACCCCCATAGGAATGCATTGAAGCCCATAGGAATAAATAGGGATGATGTAATCAGGAGATAGGTTTGCATCATTTCCAGGCAATGTAATCAAGGCATAGGATTGCATCACTTCCTGTGGAGGATGACTCATCACAATCCCATAGAAATACATTGTAGCCCCATAGAAGTCTATGGAGTGGGCAGAGCTACGGAAAACTCGAAGCTGATTGGCTGAGCTTGGGAGAGCAAATCGTATACAAGGACGACAGCCAGCAGGCTAAAGTTCTGTAGGGAACGGACCAGCAAGAGAGTGGAACACCGCCAGACACCTGTAAGAAGATGCCTACACAGAAAAAGTTAGCTAAGAAGAAGCATTGGAACTCTGCAAAGAAGGAGCTGCCTGCAAAGTAGCAGCAGCCCACCTAACCTTCCAGGGTTGCCCCTGGCAACAGCTGTTTCTATCACCCGGCCAGCAGAGGCCACTGCTGCAGCTATCGCAGCCACCCAACAGGCTCCCACTGTTTCTGCCTGAGCAGGAAGCCTCATCAGACTGCAGCCATTGCAGGAGACTGCTACCAGCGCTCCCTTAACATCGCTCCCAAAACATAGAGCAGAAGGACCTCCAAGATGGTTTAGAGAGATTAAGAAAGCCCTTGTAAGTCCAATCTTTTTTATTTACCATCCTAGCATGTATGGGTTTCGCTTGTAAATAAAGCTGGGTACCTGTGATCTCAGTGAGATCTCTCCCTATCCATTTATTAACTGCCAGGCCAGCGCTTACTGGATGTTTAGTTTTACAGGTTTACTGTTGAATGTTAATTACAATATTGTTATTGTTATAAGGTATACAGTATTAATTGAATGATTATATTATTGTATATGCTACAGAGTTAATTGAAACTGTAATTGTAGTGTTGTCGTTATTTGCTGCGCTGCTTCATTCCCTTTTTAATTGTAACTCTCTTATCTCCATCTCTACTCTTTTACTGTACTCACTCATTTCTAAATAAATATTTTTGTTTTTGAAGAATTTACTGCTTGTTTGCCTATTTTTGATCAGAGGACTGTATCCGTGTCCTTTCAAGGGGCAGTTAGCCAACTGCGGCTTTTCCTGGAAATTCCTTTAGGTGGGCCACAACCTTAATTACTAGAATAGATTAATTAAAATTAAAAGATTTTGAATTAAAAGCAGCATTTGTAAACAAACATCATTGGCTTAATATAATTGAATAGAAATCTCTCGTAACAATAGACCCTGTGCTAGCCCTCTGCACACACATGAATTTCGCCCACTGTTGGTGGGATACCAGTAATGATAATACTGCAATGGGTATGAGTTTGCACTCATGGTGAAAAAGCTTATCTTAAGTTTGTGAGTGGATTTCTAATGCAAGCCCATATGTGACATCTGGAAACCTACTACTTGCAAGGATAACACATTTTATACAGACTGTCTCCTTCCTGAGGACTAAACTCACTGCTCGCCCAGTAGAACCAGGACCATGCAAAACTCAAATGCATATGCAGGGGATGAATATAAAAACTCTCTCACAGAATGGGATATACTTACAAACTCTCACAGAATGGGACATACCTACTATAGATTTTGAGGACAGTTTCCTTCCCAATGTGAATGTATAAGGTAGACTGAGTTAACTATTCATAGCTTTTAGCAGTTCATTCCTGACTCATAAATATTTCTGTATACTTTTAATTGATTGTTACTGGTAAAAGGTTGCAAAGCCCAGCCAGTAGCAACTATCATATAGTAGTATTTTTTCTTCCTTGTATATTCTGTCACGGCTTTCTCTCTCACCATGGGCTTTAGTTGTTTTACATAGTAAAAAAATTAATAAAAAGAATATATATGTCAATGAAAACAATTGCCTTTAAACAAATTGTTACAGTTAAGAAACTGAAACTCACTATAAACAAAAAGTGAAATTGATTTTTAAGGGGCATAAATGACAAGTAACATCCCTTTACCATGTGTACAGATGGAGCTAGCAGTAACCTCAATTTCTTAATCTCATATTTTACTACTGTCCAGCTGTACTGGTGTGTGCTAAGTCTTTAAGGAATCCGGATGTAACGCTCTGTTGTATTGTTTCAACTGTCATTTTAGATAGAAGAGAGAACGTTCAACTATACCATTAAGATGAATATCAGTCAAAACCCTTACTTGAAAGTTAGGGTTGCTAGAAAGATAGTGAAAGAGTTACAAAAAAGAAATGCCAGGAATGTTACAATTAATAAACCGTACGTTGTCAAAAGGTACGGAAATGGTAAGTGAATTCAGCAACTACAGATAATGGGCCCTAATTCTCAGTTACACTAAGGCCACTTTTTGTCCCTCTGGCAGTGAAAAGGGGCTTTAAGTGGGCAGAATGGCATCTAAAACTACTCCTTTGTTTAGGGGCTTCCCTGGCTGGCATAAAACTGCTCTCAGACCACAGTAAAGAGGGCTTAGCTTATAGTCATCTTTGTGTTCTCCATTGCTGCCCCAAATGCAGAAACAGGGAAACTGTGACTCAGGCCAAATATACGACAATTCTGCATGAAATACTAGAATATTAAACTATGTGGTATGAGTGTGACAGGATCCTCCTGGAGTGCAGCCTGGCACTGTGGGACCGCTGTGCCCCCTGAACTCTCTCCAGCCTGGGTTGTCTCTAACAATGCCTTGCTAGTGACCAGCAGCAACCCCTCCTGGTGCTGTTCTCACTCAGCACAACCACATGTGGAGACCCCACACCCAGCTAGATTGCATGAATGCTTCCAGAGCCACTCATGAATCACAGAGATGGATTTTAAGTGATATTTAGTAGGCAAAAAGTCAGTTGGTTATCAAAATAAAATAAAATATAACCACACAGTGTAAACTCTCAACCCTATTAGATTGGGCAACACCTATCAGTGGTTCCCAAACTTGTTCCGCTGCTTGTGCAGGGAAAGCCCCTGGCGCACCGGGTCAGTTTGTTTACCTGCCGCATCGGCGGGTTTGTCCAATTGCGGCTCCCAGTGGCTGCGGTTCGTTGCTCCAGGCCAATGGGAGCTGCTGGAGGCAGCGGCCAGTATGTCCCTCGGCCCGCGCCGCTTCCAGCAGCTCCCATTGGCCTGAAGTAGCAAACCGCGGCCACTGGGAACTGCGATCGGCCGAACCTGCGGACGCAGCAGGTAAACAAACCGGCCCAGCCCTCCAGGGGCTTTTCCTGCACAAGTGGCGGAACAAGTTTGGGAACCACTGATTTAGATTAAGCAGTTTTTCTAACCCAACTGGATATTGCAGTCCACAGTATATAGATTTCACCTTTGAAATCTGTGCCAGTCTCCTCTGTTGGAGTCTCACATCTTCAGCATCCTTGTTGCTTGCAGTGTAGGTGGATGAAGGAGAAAGGCCCTGTGGTCTCTTTTATGCCCTCCATCCCATGTGCTTGGAGAATGCAAGTCTAGGCATGACTGGGGGCATTGCTGAGTCTCCGGGCAAAGTTGAGCAATTCCCCTGGTGTGGCCTCATGCAGGTGATCTTGCTGTTGTCTCTAGGAAGTTAATATCTGGCTGATTTCCCCAACTAAGGGTATGTCTACATTTACCATTTAAAGCGCAAAAAGTCCCTTTTTTTGGTGCTAAAACTGCGGGAGCGTCTACACTTGTTAATGACTTTTTGTGATGAAACTCAGAAGTTTCACCGCAAAAAGAAAACCACCTTCACGAGAGGTGAACAGTACTTACCGCTGTTCTTTTTGCGCTGCTGTGAAAGTGAAGACACTTTTTACCAGTGTAAACACCTTTTGGCCTCCGAAGGATATCCCACGGTTCCAAAAGCGACCACTCTGACCAGCATCGCTGCAGCTCTGATGGACGGACGTCTGCACCTCCCCCTGTAAGCCCTGGGAAGTTTGAAGCTCCCTTTTCCTTTGTTTGTAGATGTGGCGGGGAAAGCAGCCAGACAGCAGGAGGTTTTAAAAAAAATGCCACGGAAGAAACAAGGAAGTAATGGGGCTCCTGAGACATGAAGTAGGGCAGCATGGGGCACTGAGCAGGGACCCAGAATGCCTTCCACTCACCCTCCCCCCCCACTTCCCACAAGACCTATTGAGAGAGCTGTGGGATAGCTGCCCTACAGCACAGCAATGGAAGAGCTGGTAGTGTAAACAATCTCTGACGCCTGAGGAATTGAGTGAATACACAAACCAGAGCTTTTCTTTCACCGGTTACCTATCACCGGTGAAACTTACAGCGCAAAAACTCTGCAAATGTAGACATACCCTTACAGCATGTTTTAGCAACAACCATACAACACATTCACGTAACTTCATATGCATTGATGATATACCTATTTAGATAAAGAAATTACTTTCAGCAGGTCATAACCTTTTCCTTGGTACCTTACAAGGCATGCTTTATATGTAAGATCACGATTACATAAAAATGAGGAATATGGGGGCAACAGGGGCCTCCCCTAAGGTATAGAATGTCACAATAAGGGCCTTATATCTTTGAGTGAACTGGTGAGCTTTTCTCCGCTCATTTTCTCCAACTGTCAAAAAAGGGGCTAAGGTTGGGAGAACCAAGGTAGCTAGTGCAGAGCAGGATACTGGAGGGACTTGGGGCAACCTGGGGCAGCAAAGAGAGTGGAAGGCAGCCATATGGGGTGGTGTTTGGAGGTAGTGGGAGAGCTTTAAGGCGTTGAGTGGGAGGCCCATGAGAGCAGCCTCATCCATTTTATTTCCCATTATACCCCTCCAACCCATTCCCCCCTGAGACTCTGCTTCCCTCATTCTTTTCCCCCTTCAGTAGAGGTTAAAGAGAAGGAGGAAGCATAGATCCTTCTCTTCTCAATGGCTGGTGCTGCTGAAAGTCTAAGGAGAGGTCTTGTTTCTGTTTCAACCTACTTTAACCACTGCCCCTTTTTAAGCACTTTTCCTGTTCTGTTCCTGCCCTGTGAGTTCCTATTTCTCTTTAGTCTCTGCCCCTACAATGGTGTCCCCCTCTGGCAAGGGTCAGAGCGGCAGTTGGATGTTGCCATCTCCTTTCTCTATCCTTGTCGGCAGCTTCATGCTAGCTAGGCACCAGTACCAGGAGCACTGAGAGCGATGGGGAGATGCTACAATAGCCCTGACGCTCCGGAGGAGTCACTCAATTGCAATCCTGCTCAGTTCCTGAAGCCCTGTTGGGTGCATGAAAGACACTGCACTTGGAACTGGAGTGAGCACACACGGACTATAACAGAAAACCTTAAGTAATAATTTGAATTTTCTCAAATACAAGAGCATACAACTACACTAAGACAGGAATTTCAGGTCCCACCCAGAAACTGTTCAGGCCAGAGTTTGAGAAAGTCTGATGTAATTTACACTTAATCTGCCTATGATCCCCTCGAGGCTATATCCAACTGAGAAAAGCCAGAGCACAGTAGTGCTCTGGATCTACCCAGTTCCTGCTCCCTATGACAGGTGGCTGTGTGGAGGTAGTTTCTGAAAGGATCAAAGTGAGGGAGATCTACTGCATTTAAGTTGGGGTCAGGGAGATTTAGGGCATCAGAGAATAGGCCTATGTGAGAATAAAAGACTATTATTTCTTATTACTTATATAGTAATGTAAAATTGTATATTGCTTTTTAACACAGTTAAAGTAGGGTTACCATATTTAAAAATTAAAAAAAGAGGACCCTCCACGGGGCCCTGCCCCTTCCCTGCCCCACCCCAACCCCGCCCCTTCCCCAAAGTCCCTGCCCCAACTCCGCCCCCTCCCCTGAGTGCCCTGCATTCCCCCTCCTCCCTCCCAGCCATGCGAAACAGCTGCCCGAGTGCTACCGGCTTCATGGTTTGCCGAGCAGCCCCCAGACCTCCAGACCCTGCGCCCCCGGCCGGGTGCTTCCCCTCCCGGGCTCCGGCTGCGCTGGGGAAGCACCCGGCTGGGGGCGCAGGGTCTGGAGATCTGGGGGCTGCTCGGCAAACTGTGAAGCCGGTAGCGCTCGGGCAGCTCTGCTCTTCAGCTACACAAAGCTGAGGTGTCTGGGGGAAGCAGCCGCGGCAGCGGGGGAATCCGCCTGCAGCTCGCAGCCTGCCGGAGCCGCTCTAAGGTAAGCAGGGGACTAGTATTTTCCCGGACATGTTCGGCTTTTTGGCAATTCCCCCCGGATGGGGGTTTGAGGACCAAAAAGCCGGACATATCCGGGAAAATCCGGAGGAATGGTAACCCTAAGTTAAAGGAATAGAGCCTGCTATTCAGAGGTATTGAGCACCCAGCGCTCCAGTTAACTTCACCTGCTAGCCAGTCCCAAGGTCTAAAGCGCTTGCTATATAGACTGATTTGAGTATCATGTGAGGGCGTGACACATGTAGGGAGGGCAAGAGTAATGGATAATGCAATCACGTGGCACACTAACATGTTTTAGGGTGCTTGATATAGGGGTTGCCAGCAGGCCCTTATGACAAGGGACGTCCCTTATTTTTTCATCTCTGTACAACAAGATCGGGAGTTGCTGAGTGTTGCAAAAAGCAGCAAGAAATGCAAATATAGGTGAGTACTGCTTATTATTAATACTAGTAATATCAGGAGGAGTGGAGTGGGTGCTAAGAAAACAGTCCTGTATTTTTTTTTTTTTTAAATATGTTTGCAACCTTACTTGGTATGGCCACAGGTTGTTAACCCTGACCCAGAAACCGTCAGGGATCCTGCAGCACCTAATAGCCTCGGTCCCGGGGGTCTCTGTTCGAGTGTCCTGAAGGTCTCTCTCACCCAAATGCTGGTCAGGCGGGTTTCTCTGCGTGACAGTTCTGCCCCAGGGATTGAGAATGTAAAGGGGGCATTTCTGGTGGGTCTCAGGGAGGCGGGCACAGGCACATGAGAGGGGAGGGTGCCCTCAGGCATATCTCCCGTCACCCTGACTCAGCCTAGGGAGTGCCCTGCAGGCCTGGCAGCCTGGACGGGTGAGGGCACGTGAGGCTGTGACCCCCCAACCTCATTCCCCATGATGGCCTCTGTCCCTACTTTCAAAAGACTCCAACTCCCAGCATGCATTAAGATGGTCTCCCGGCCCAGCTTCCCCGGACAGCCTCTGGGCGCGATACCCATTGGGTATTGTAGTCCTTTCCGCGCTGTGTGGGGAAGGGGCCGCGGAGCTTGCCGGGAGTTGTAGGCTCTCCGGGCGTTCCGGTTCGAGGGGTGGGGGGCATTGGTGCGGCGTTTCCTCTTCCGGGAACGCGGCGCGGGTACGCCGCGGCGGCTACAGCGTGCGTCCGTCCGTCTGTCCGTCCGGCGGGCGGGGGGAGGGAGCAGCTGGCGGCGCGGCGGCGGCCCGAGATTGGAGCCAGTGGGGTTTCGGTTCCGCGCTGCGGGAGGCAGGCGCGGGGGGGGAGGGGACGAGGAGCCGCCCGCCGCTATGGAGCCCGACTCAGTGATCGAGGACAAGACTATCGAGCTGATGGTGAGTGACCCCCCCCCCCCCGGAGCGCCCGCCGACCGGAACAGCCCTTCCCCCACCACGGGGGTTGCCCTCCCGGCTCCGCCCCGTCGCTTCCCTCAGGTTCTCCTCTAGGCCGGCGCCCCCCTTCGTCCCGCCGGCAGGAGAGCGCGGGGCGGAGAGGGCCTCCAGGTTCCGCGCTGAGCCAGGAGTAGGCCCCGCCGTGGGGGGAGCGGGCCTGGGCCTTGGGAGAGGGGGCTGGCCCCAGCCCCTACAGACGGGGGCGCTGGGACTAAAGCCCGCCGCAGGGGGGCTTCCTCCTACCCGCCCCGAGCGAAGGTGACATTTGAATTCGCCCGGGCCTTGTGGAAGGTGCGCGATCGGGATCATCCCCCTGCCCCCCGAATGGCGGCTTGGTGAGCGGGGCTGGGCTTTGGGAGCCCCCTGCCTTTCCCAAGACGAGACCCCCAGGGCCAACAAATGGGCCTCCCCCACCCTTCCTGGCATCCCACTCTAGTCCCGCTCCTGTCCTCTGCCCCCCCCATTCTCCCCACTCCCATTCATTGTTCCCCAGAATAACCTCGTCCTGTCACTCAACAAATAAGCCACTCCCCTCCCAAAAATATGGACCCCCCCAACCAGGATCTCAAAGCCTTCCTCACGAGAGCAGTTGAAAAGGGCTTGTGATTGATTTTATTTTTTTAGGATTTGACAAGTAGTTTAAAAGATTTATTGAATTCTACAAATAATTGCTGATTTGTGTGGGTTATGTGGCATATATTAAAAAATGCTAAACAAATGGTGTTTTTTAAACAAGATGACATTCAGAATTTAGTCATTGTCCTTTTTTGTTCATGGAGATCCTCCTGAGATGCAGCATCTTGTTCTTTAACTTTCTCTTGAGTATAGGTTATAATGAAATAGTCTTTGCTACGCAGTATTTTTGAATCACTTGGTTAAATTGATTACCAAGTATGTAAAGGGGTTTGTCTTAGAATGTAAAGAATTTATACCTTAGCATTCAGGTCTGTTTCAACCAAATATATTTTGTAATTAATACAGTATTTTTACAGTGACTAGTGTATAGAAAATATTTTTGGAATTATTTTTACTCCTTAAGCCTGAAGTTTATAGTTTGTTTGAAAAGATATTTTTTTTATTTCAGTGAGTAAGCATTTACTGAGTTAATTTATATTTTGCAGCAGCAGCAGTAAACCTTTTGTGAATTGTTCAATGCAGTAAATAATTCTCCAAACTGTGTAACTTAAAACCTGGGTACTATAGTTGATGTACCATGAGACTAAATGTTTATGCCTCTAAATTTAGGTTGCCAGAAAGTTGGCTATGGGGAAGTTGGAGGGAGGAGGGGTTCTTTATAGAAATAGTAAGAGCAGTCATAAAATGTTAAAGGAATTATAATAAGATCATCTGAGGGGGGGAAAAAGTGTGTTTTTAAATTAGTGGCTGGGGAAGTTTAGAAGGGGTGATAAAGATTAATATTTTCTGTGTACTAGTTTGCCTGCACTAAACATTACCTATTAATTAGAAATTTAAATGTGATGGTGCATAGCTATCTTTGATCTGTTTTTGTACAGTGCCTAGCACAATGGGGTCTTGTCCATGAGTGGGGCTCCTAGGTGCTACTCGATAATTGCCTTGTTCTGTTCATCTGAAGCATCTGCACTGTCCACCGTTGGAAGACAGGATGCTGGACTAGATGGTCTATTGGTCTGAGCCAGTATGGCTAATCTTCTTTCAGCGGTACAAATAATGTAGATAGTAAGATGTCTCTTGCATGTTTTAACTGACCATTGGAATTGTGCTAGGTGCTGTATAGGCATGAGATGACACAAATTGGGATTTTTAGGCACTTCCACATGCTGTTAGTAATATAGTCTGAGCAAACTACCTGGTTTGGGAAACCTGTGAACTCCTTTTATAAAATCTGCACATCATGGCTGAGCACTGTTGTATCTTGTTCTTTTTACTAAGTAGCAGAAATTCAAGAGGTTCTGTGAAAGTCATTTTACCATCATGCTTTCTGCATTTCATTAACTCATTGGTGCTGATCACGGAGGTCTGTAGCTAAGTAGCTGTTCTTAATGAACTTACTTCCTTGATCCTTACTGATTTAGTGGTGCCACATTTTAATGTTGATGACATCAGAATCTCCTTCATGTTAATGGCTTGTAATGTTACAAACAATAGCTGGTGATGCCAGTCAAGGCATCAGTTGGAGGAAAAATCTAGTTGTTCAGGAATGAGTTTTATGTAGATACAAGTAACAAAAAGCATTGCATATAAAATATGCAAGCTGAATTCTAGGGGCTATTTTGCGTTGTATAATGGGTGGTTACTCATGGTGGCTGTGTGCTAAAATTTAACTGGTGTTTAAGCCAGGTAGGTAGAGTAGTTTTACTTAGCTTTTTTGGTAGTCTTTTGACCGCCTTACCTGCATTTTAATAATTTCTGGTTTTACTGTGTTGCTAACTAACTAAAACAAATACGAATTTTGAATGATTTAATTGTGGCAGATCTAGCTATGATTACTTATGGGAAATGGGGAAAAAAAAAAGATGGGATTTTTAAAAAATACTTTAAAAGATTTTGGATCTCTTTAAAGAACAAAAATCAAAGCTTCTTTGTGTTATGCAATAAGAATCCAATAAAATGTATGGTTACTTTGGCTAATGTATGTATAGTCTTGCAGTGCTCGTAAAGAGTGAATGTATGAGGATAAAAGCCAGAGCTGCTGTTTTCTATAAAATTAATAAAAATAAAGCTTAACAAGATGAAGGGGGAAAAAAAGTATATCTTAAGAATTATTACATAGCCATATTTACAAACTGTTTTCTATATTTTTACACTTAATATTGCTATTACTAGCATTAAAAGTAAAACATACTTTTGTTCCTGAGCTAAAAATTATACAGAATCTACAGAGTCTTCATAAACAAACATTTATTTTTTTAACAACTTGATAATGTTTTGCCTTGTTTCTTAAAAGAGATATTTGACTTAAGAATCTGTGGAAAACTGGGAACTGTAAAGTAAGCACAAATGAAAAGCACTATGTTAAAAAAAAAAAAAAAAAAAAAAAAAAAAAAAGACTAGCCAAGGCCATTTGAATAGAATATGCAAGCTTTTTTTTATCAACTGTTCTTAATGTTAGCCAGCATCTCTAAAATGGAGACCATTTTAAACTCAAGCTTTATTTCAGCGCTTTTGCATTTAGAACATTTCTTGTAAGTGAAATAAGATACAAGCATTAAGATTATAAAGGCAAGCTTTTTTGTGCCTTCCTGTTTGTATAGCAATTAGCGTTTTGGTTACTGCATCTACTGCATCAAAGGCTGGGAATGAATATGTATTTGATTATATGTGAGACTTTTTTTTTTTTCCGCAAATGTGTGGTGTGTGTTCTCAGTAGCAACTGGAATGTAATTCTGTGTGACTGAATTCAGGGATAAACAAAAGATAATGCATCAATATGTTAATAGCATGAGAGTTTCAGAACATGATGTTCTAGTTTTAAATTGTTCCTTAGCTTGATTGCATTTATTACAAAAGAAAAAGAAAACTAACTCTGGTGTGATAATGGTTCTGTTTGTAAAGCCAAGTGTGAAATATTTTAAGGTTTCTAAATTGCATCTGTTATGCTCCAAATAAGCTTTAGTGAGTGTGCTACCTATACTCACTTATTTAAACATTCTATAGGACAGCTTGCATTTTAGATAATCTTATTGTACTTTTGCAAATCTTTCCACCTTGACTTATTAACTTTACTAGTACTTAACCTCTGGTGAAGGAGGTCAATCATCTAGCAATGTTACTTTCATGTGGTAGTAGTAGCTAAGGTTGAATAGCCTCTTTTGCAGGCATGGAGTACATTGCTTGGAGAACATACTCTGGAAATATGAAACCTGGAAGTCCAACTTGTTTCTAGACTGTAGCAGATGTGCCATCTGGACTATGAAAATGAATCTGACACAATTGCTATGACTTTAATATCAAATATCGTAGTAAAGTAGTAGTTACCCAGTTTTGGTGAAATGCATTGTATAGACTGGACAAATCTCTAGAAAATACACAGTAAGGAAGTAACCAGAACAGATAAGCCTTTTGGACCATTCTAGTCAATTTTTTTTCTATCCCTAACTTTCCATGAACACATAAAAATAACGCTTTTGAATTACACTTCGTAAAGTTAGGTAAACTTAACCTTCCTACCACTCAAGAAATCAAATTATTTTCTGCACTTCATCCTAAGAAGATATGAAAATGAGCAAAATTTTCACCCATCTGTTTTGATAAATGGTATTTTTGGCTCCAAGTTCTGAATGGCATTTAAACTCTGAATATAATGTAACATTCAGTTTCATTATCCTTTCAGTAAAATCCATTCTCAGGTATTTGACACTACTAGAAATATATATTTATCAAAGATTATTGATGACAACTTGTGTATTTTGTTTTCTGTTTAAAAGTGTCCTTTTCATTCAGCTGCACTGTTTATTTTATCACCATGTTTTTTAATTGGTAGCAAAAAAATTGTTGGCGACTTGTGATTTGCATAATGAGTGGTGGTGAAAGGAGGCACTAGAGGGGAAAATATTGCATATCTAATATAAAACAAAGTACATATATTGTAAGATTAATGGTGCACCGTAAGATCTGGTTAAGGGTGGAAACACAAATCCTTATTCTCAGGCCTTAGTTGTCTTGGTGGATTCATAAGACTTGTTTATCAAGGTAGGAAGCCAAGCATGTTCAAAGATTTTTTCAAGTGCTGAGCTTGCTATCTTCAGTATTTCTACAGCACTCTCGGTGTGCATGTCACTTTACAAACACAGATCCCTGCCCTGAAGAGCTTACAGTCTAAATTAAACATAACACTGCAGTGGAGTGGGAGGGTTATAGAAGGACAAGAATTTAGAAGTAAGATTAATTTAAGATTTGAAAAGCACCTGTTTATACCCTTCTTAAACATGTATTTTAAAAATGCATCGATGAAACGCATCCTCCTTAACAAATTACTTTTATGGCCTGGAGTTTCTGCCCATCTAATACAAACAACCCACCATTTAAGTGCCTCGGTGTAAATAATAAATGAACTATAATTGAAGCTCCTGCCAAAAACCTCTCCACCTCCTCCTGGAAAAGCCATGCAATGTGTGCTGAAGGTCTTCAATTCAGAAGGCAACTGAATTCCAGAATCAAGTGTTTCACATGAGCACACCTCATCAGCAACTCCTTCCCTAGTAAACCAAGTGGGTGCTAGCTTAAGCTACCTGGATGATCACAATTGGAGGAGGTAGCTGTGACCCAAACAATTTAGGACTTAAAAAATAAAAACCCTTCAAGATTCCACCTGGAAACTATTCTGCAACTCAGGCAGCTCTCAGAGCAGCACTGTAATATACTGTCTGTACAAAACACCTCTAAGCAAGTGGGCAGTTACATTCTTCACCAGCTTAAGTTTCCAGATGGTTTTAAGGTGCAATCCAAAGTACAGTTTATTATAATGAGTCCATCTTGAGGTCAGAGAGATATGGATAATGGTTATGTCTACATCTGAAAGAAAAGGAGGTACTCTTCTTGCCAAATGTAGCTGATAAAAATAATCTTGGAAACATTTCTTACCTGGAAGTCCCGAAGCAAATGCGGAACTAACAAGACTTCTAGGTTGTGAACCTGAGTAATAACTGGTGAGTGTGCTCTCTCAGTGGGATTGATACCTACCAATCTTGCCTATTGCTTCTCACAACCTACAGTCATTACTTTGGCAGAATTGGTGGGTCAGCAACATGGAGATTGAAACCACTTGTGATTGTGTAGTGGACTGGGATTTAAGGAAGGAGAGCAACGAAATGTCAGGGAAAAATGCAAATAAGACTGCAGGATAGTAGACAATCACATGTAGAGGAAAAAGGAAGGAGAGGTGGTGTGTGCTTGAGGGAGTGACTAGAGAAAATGGCTTAAAGTTGCAGGAGAGAGGAGTCGTCTCTGGGACAGGAGATATGAGAAGACTGCAGCTACAAATGCTGCCAGAAAGGGAGAGTCTCTTTCGAAGAGTGCTACAAGGTGGAAGTGAGTCTATAGAGTACACCGATTGCTTTGACTTTGTCAGTGTCAGGAAGGGGAGGGATTGAGTCAGAAAGAAAATGAATAGGAATGAGATTACTTAGATTGGAGCCAGCAGAGTGTGGGTGATGGAGTGAGGAAAATGGACAGAGAGGGGAGGAAGGCGAGATCTTGGGGAAAGCCAGTGCCAGAAGCTGAAATGAGGAAAAGGATTTACAAGAGTAAGAAGGGAGGTGTGCTGGAATTTAGATGTGTGGAGCAGAGGAGGGGAGTTCAAGAGAAAAGAAAAGGATTAGGGAAAAAGGAAGAGTGAATCTTTAGGTATTGACCTGTATTTTTATAGTAGCAGCTATACAAGTCATAGAGAGGAAGAAGTAACAGATGCTGCTTTTGTGGGAGTTATGAAATTATCACTTTTAAATTGCCTAGTACACTCAAAGCTCTTTACTGTACGCAAGACACCAGTGACAATTGATTTGAGTTTTCTAAATAGGTTAGTTTGAGCCAGAATACTTTTAGATGGAAGCTCTAACATCTAAAACAGGGGTCGGCAACGTTCGGCACGCTGCTCGCCAGGGTAAGCACCCTGGCGGGCCGGGCCAGTTTTATTTACCTGCTGACGTGGCAGGTTCGGCCGATTGCGGCCCCCACTGGCCGCGGTTCACCGTCCCAGGCCAATGAGGGCGGCGAGAAGCCGCGGCCAGCACATCAGCGTTGCCCACGCCGCTTCTCGCCGCCCCCATTGGCCCGGGACGGCGAACTGCGGCCAGTGGGAGCCGCGATCGGCCAAACCTGCCATGTCAGCAGGTGAATAAAACTGGCCCGGCCCGCCAGGGTGCTTACCCTGGCAAGCCGCGTGCTGAGCATTGCCGACCCCTGATATAAAATATTGTTTGTAGACCTGATGGATACCGCTGTGTTGCTAGAACTATGGCGTTACATGTCAATGTGTTCCTATGGTCATTGTGCACTTGTATGATCTGAAACTTTCAGTTGGGCCTCTCCTGTTTCTAAAACTGATTGGAAGTGCATGGTATATCCCCTGTTCCTTGCATATTTCACAGACAATGTTGATTGTATCCGCGTTCTTAAGCAGGATTATTCTAAGCATTACTGCAGACTTGGACTTCTGGTATTCTTTGCATGATATTTCCTGGTTACTTCAGTAAAATGGCTCAATGCAGGTTGTGCCATGGATGGGACTAGGGGATATGTTTTGAAGGTTGGATGCAGTACCCTTTTTTTCTTTCCTCCTTTCCTTCCCTGTCCTCTGAAACACCCTTGCTACCTGATGTATCAATCTGGCATTTGTTCTTTGATGCATATTGTTTACTGCAGTAATGTTACCGATTTCAGAAGTCACTGTTGCATTGGCATCTTGAATTTAATCTTAAACCTTTTTCCTAGAATTGTACATTTCTTACTGCTTTTAAGCTTTGTGGCGTGGTGTGCAAAGTGAAATTGCTATTGCTTCTTACTTTGCAGCTCAGAGGTTCTAAATGAAGTAGATGGTACAGTAAGGATGCCAACAGGAAAGGAAAAGATTGGGGAGAATAAGGAAGCATAGAGGTAAGGGAGTGCTGCTCTAACATGATTTTTTTTTTCAAAGAAGGGAGTGAGGAAACAAATGGAAAGGGAGAGAAATAGGAATGTATACGGCGTCATTTTAAATGAATTTTTATAAATAACCTGCTTCTTTATGGTCCTGCTTTTTCCGATAGTGACGTTCTTTTATACTGATACTATCTGTTTTATTGTTATATTCTCTAAGTTCTGAGTCTGACATTTGCACATACGAGTATTGTTAGTGATTATTAATTGTAGAAAATATCCACTTCTCTGAACTTTTCAAATTTTAATGGAGAAAAGATTGTGCTAGTGGGCACGGCCATGCATTTCCACTTTGTTCTTTCTCTGTTTGAGGGACACATTTCCCAGATGCACACAGTGAGCATTAAGGACATTTTATTAAATTATGGTAGATTGTAAACATTTTGCAAGCCTGTGGCATAACAAAATCCTTCCTCCCAATTTGTGACCTCCCTGGTGTGACTACTCTGGTTAACGTGCTTTGCTATATTGTTCAGCCTACCACGTTCCATGTACTGTTTTCCACAAGTTATCTCCCAGTGTTTTAGTAGTAGATGACCAATACCTTCTGGTGCTAAAATACTTGAATGCATGTCATACATAAAAAAAATTAGTTTGAAAAAGGAGTAACTTCATGAAAATCAAGTAAATTTGCTCCAGTTAAAAAAAAAAAAAAAAGCTGGGGAAATTGAAGTCACCTGTATATTCACACACAGCTATAGCCCTGGCAGTAGTAACCCAAGCTTTTCCACACAGTTGCACTCGTGCTTCAACCTTCATCATTAGGGGTTAGAAGGTATTTCAGCTACCAAGGCCCATTTTGTACAAATAAGGGTGAAAACTGTAGTGATCTTTTTGATATAGGCACCTGTTAACTAGGAATTGAGACCAAGGCTCTTTTTACATAAGCTGCTAAATTGCTGTTAAGGATCAGTATTAAGTAACTGAATTTCTTTCTCTTTTTTTTTTTTTTTTTGAAACCAGTGATCTACAGGTGAAAGGCTCACTATATTGTGTCAATTCTGTGAGCTATACAGCTGCCTCAGTAATTCTAGTTTTGATAAATTCTATCCTTGAATATTAAATTCTAGTCTCTATGGATCTTTATGACTTGTATGTCATTTGTGGAGTGTACACTTTTCTGCGGTGATGGCTGAAAAGACTTCATTTTATTAACTTACCGAGCTTTTAAAAATATGCAATGTCAATTGAACATAGAATTTTTAGTCTGTGGCAGCAATTTGCACATTTTAATTTTAATCTTCAATCTTTGTGTATGGCAAATAGTATATCAGTTTGGTTCATTGAGAGTTTATAGTTGGTTAGAATTGTTAAACAAGAAGATAGCTCTGCCCATGCAACTAAAATTAACAAGGAAACTTTGACATTCAAGTTGGGTCTCCATGATGCAGGTTTTCACTTCCAAAGAAATTGAGACCTATGCTGCAGCATATTTCCACAGAACTTTTAGGAGATGCTTTCATAGTGACTTGGTCATTCCTTCTCATGACTCTCTGACTCTATTGTTGCTTGGAGAAATGATTCATTTAGGTATTTCGGGTGGCTTTCTTACTACCTGAGAAGCTATGTTGTGCTCTTTATGTGTGAGAGTCATATGCCTAGACATCTTGTGGCTTGCTTAGTTGTGATGTACATGGCAACTACTGAGGTCCTTTTGAAATCATAGATTGGACCTAATGTCAAACTCTCAAGTCCTTTTGTCTTCTTGAAATGTTATTTTGCAGCAGACTTATTGATATGTCTGCAATAAAGTAACACATGAACACACAGGTGCAGAAGATCCTTTCCCTAGTTTGTTCCAGGCAGTTTCAGATTTGATAAATTAGTGGTACACACAACCAATGTGAATGGCAGTTGTTTTTCTCCCATCTTTCTCCAAAGTCCCTTTGTTTTGATGTATGTGGCACTTCCTGAGGAGATACTAGAACAATCAATGCACTGGCTTGTGGGAGGGGTTGATGAGGAAAGCAGAAGTATTGGAACCTGTGGCCCTGACAGTATCTTCCCAAGTTCTAGAAAAAGTTTTCTTTTCCTAACATGAGGATAGATACTCTAAAAAAAATTATGTATCTTTGTAACTTTAGACTTTTTTGAGCAATATCTGGACAAAGGGAGTTCAGTCTCTTTTGGATACCTATCCACAGTTAGTGGTGCAAGAGGCACAATAAGAGATCTGCAGGATTCATCTTCTAATGGTTGTGTTCTTGAAGGCTTCCTCTAATTAATGTTTCTCAAACTTTTTTTTTTTTTCCTTGGACCACTTGAAAATTGCTGATGGTCTCGGTGGACCATTTAATGATCTTTCCAAATGTTGTTTGTACCATTAGCTAACTATTGTAAAGTGCTTTGGATAAAAGCACGTTTTTTATATATATATAAAAACCTTAAACGTTTTTTGTTCTACAAATAAAAGCACACAACTCATATTTTAATATCAGTAGTCTTACCTTTCTAATGCGATGGATGTGCCGTCTCTCCCGCACTGTGGCAGCCACCGAGCTGGGACTGGTAAAGAGGGGGGTCTCTCATGAGCCACAGCTGAGGCTGGGAAGGAGGGCCATCTCTTCCTGGCAGTCGCAGCCCTGGAGCTGGGGCAAGTCGCCTCTTTCTCAGCATATCCCAAATTCCCCCACCTCCTCTTCTCACCCCACTCCCCCCTACCGCCTAGTCCCCCCCCTCCCCCCCCCGGCCACCACCTCACCTTATATGTGTGCCTTCTCCAGGGTCCAGGCACCTAATTAGTGGAGCCATGCCTGCGTGGCTCCACTAATTAGTGGGCGGCCCTTCATTCTCACGTGTGCAGCTACCCAGGCATGCACCTTAGAGGGAACTATCCACGGACCACCTGAATGGAGCTCGCGGACCACAATTTGAAAACCTCTGCTCTAGTAGGTTTGCCACTTAAACCCACTTTATAACCTGCATATACACCTAAAGGTAGCACACGAACTGCCTTTGATTTTAGGCTTTGTCATTTGATTTTGGCAATATAAAGGACAAATTTTTTTAATAATTATCTTAAGAGAATGGTTTATCTTATCTTGCAGTCTTCTCTGATTAGTTTTTCAGAAAGACAGTGATACTACAAATACACTGAACTCTGGCATAATTCAGATTAGAAAAGCTGTTAAGGTTACCTTTTACTAGGTGTACTCAGGGAAAATTGAATTTGTTTTGAGACTCAGAAAAAGGCCAAGAATCATTGTAGTAAAATGGTTCAAAGCATGTATGTGGAGGTAGTTTAGTAGAGCAACGTTTTGAGAGAGAACCAGCATCATGGGTTAAGAAGCGATGTCTGTTTTGGAAACCTGGAAATTAACCTTCTAGTAATTAATGAAACATATTCCCTGGATGTAAATGGTGGTTGAGCCTATAGCACATACTTCATTTTCTGAGTTATAGTTTGTTCTCATCCCTCTTAATCTTGGTAAAACGATTTTTTGACCTAAAAGCACTTGTTCTGGATTGGTTGATTCAGGGCATGGGAAAGAGCAATTTCTTCTCTGTAAATTAGTTTCTTTGTCTTAGATCCACCAATCCGGTGACCCCTCTAAACTTAGTTGCTACCGGAGTCATGGTAAGCTGTATAGGTTGCCTTGTCTTTCTAACAGCATTAGGAGTACGTAATTGGGATTTCGTTCAAGAAAGAAGTAGGTACACCAAGCTGAAGATGATTGGCTGCTCTCTTTTGACAGACAAGTCTGAGAAGGAAACCCCATTCGAATCCCCATTCATTCTGGATTGGTGGATCTGGAGCTCAGAAACAAAGTTTCAGGTAAGAAATTACCCTGTACTATATCTTACTGCTTCTGCTTAGTTGCATTTGTCTGAAAGTTCAACACTTCGCTTTTTCTGCATTATCTCCCTGAAAATATTACAGGATGAAAAAATGTTAGCTATTTACCGTGTGTATTTAGTTTAAAAACAGTAAATATGTTCAGAATATACATGTATAACTTTTTAGCAAGTTACTTTTGCTAATGGATACATTTTTAGAACAGACTACAATCCATAAACTTTGTATCTCCTGATGAAATAGAAAACAATATTTAGGCATGCATGGATGTTCAAAGTAGGTAGTATACAAGACAACAGTGGGAGGAAAAAATACTGTTTTTTTGTTGTTGTTGTTGTTTTTAAGATGCTGAAGAAGTTAGAAGTTCAGACTTTCAGGACCTTTTTTGTTAAGCCTTAATTGTTACATTGCTGACCCTATTTATCCTATGATTTTTTTAACCGTGTACTATCCTGTGTTCTCTACAATTTACAATTGTTAATATATACAAGGGACAATGTTTTTCTTTGTCTGCAGTACAGTTTCTAGTTGTGCGTATATTGACGAGCTAAAGCACGATTAGAAATCCTAGTGTACATAGCACTTGTTATGACATTTTTAAACTCTTAATAAAAGTTGCATTTAGAATGTAGTTAGTTTATAAAACACAAATGAGCCAGTTTGAATGATTGGCTTTCCTGGGCAATTTTTGTTGAGTTACAGCAGGTTGATTTTACAGTAGATTGGTACAAACAAATTTCTTTTTCTCAGTTGTAGTTTTCAAGTGACCTAGAATAGATTTCTCTCTCAAAGAGAAATTGAAATATCTCTAAAATACTGCAATGTTAGATTTTTTTTTTAACAGCCCTGAAAGGTATTTGTGTGTAGTAGGGAGGTGGGGATCTGTTTTAAGTACAAAGGAGATGGCTGGACAGAAAAAGGGTACTTATCTTATGTTAGCAGAGGGCTATCTAGGCCTTCTACCTGTGCTGCCATTCATCTTTACTCTCACTTAAATTACTTTTAATGGACTTCTCTTGACAAAGTATTCCATATATTTCCAATGCTCTTCATCCTCTATCCTCTCATATGCAACATATGTATAATTCCTAATGGTAGTAACACTAAACTCAGTGTGTTGAGGACAACACACCCCTTGTTAGCTTTTCAGGAGTCTCCCATTTCCTGGTTTTTTTTTTAAGATTTATATCTGGTTTAACCTTAACTTCCATCCAAGTTTGATACTTCTGGGGCATCTGTGTGTTCTCTTCTGAAGAGAATCATTACTTGTATTTAAAACAAAGATTCTTACAATAATAAATTTTTAATATAGAAGTAACTTTTGTGGTTAAGTCTTGTGCTCTTGTGTGATGTTTCTTGTTTTACTGAATTATACATTCATTTCCTTGGTCTGTAATTCTTTTATTTATATATGAAAAATTGTAGTTGGGTTTAACAGATTAAAATATAAATTAATGATTATCCTTACTGACGTCTGCAGCTTTTGGGTTTCATTTTATTTTGGCTGCCTTGGATCTTATTTGGTTAGGATGAGGGAAGCCCTGGGTATGTTTCTTTCTGTTGTATCTTCAATTTCTGAACTATGGAGGACAAATGGAAACTTTCAGGCTAACCTGAATTTAAGAAGTATTTGCTGCTGT
The DNA here is from genome assembly GCF_027887155.1 of Malaclemys terrapin pileata. Taxonomy (NCBI): domain Eukaryota; kingdom Metazoa; phylum Chordata; order Testudines; family Emydidae; genus Malaclemys; species Malaclemys terrapin. The sequence goes on along the minus strand of NC_071512.1, from coordinate 33,724,524 downwards.
TTGAAATTGGAGAAGATCACATGTTGTGGGTTTTTTGGGTCCCATGAACCTCAGTGGTTGAACCTAGTTCTGGAATTACAATGGGGAATATGTTACTGGTGGCATATTTGGTAGTCCCCATCTGTTCTTTTTTTAAAACCATGAAAATTCAACAGTGAGCCTGACATGGTTTTTGAAAAATGAAGAAATCAAAATAGGGAAACTACATTTCTGGTTGCCTTATGCAAACCATTTAAAATAAAAATTTAAAAATTGAATCAGAAAATGAGCTGTTCTTGCAAATCAAGAGTACCTTAGTCACTTGACTTTATGGGATTTTAATACACATTGGTTTGTATGAAATTATATTCAATTTTTGGAAGATAAAAAAGGATTATTCATATTGAAGTGAGTGGCTCTACTTGCTTTGTAAAGTTAATCACATATATAAGTGTTTGAAGGTTTAGGGCCTAAGTTTTGTCCAGTATTTAAATCTTGTACAAATAGTGGAAATGCTTTCACAATTTTTTAAAATTACAATGTGTTTAAACTTTTTCCTGCAGTATTTGAAACCTGAAAGTGAAACCCTACTTTATAATGTGCTAAACTGATGCTTTAATTTGACCAATTTTGCAAATGTTAAAATTACACTCTATCTTGTGTGCAAGACTGTTAGAACATGTTAGTTATCAAGTGTTAGCACACCTTTAAATCCTAACATAGACAAGCCCATTGAGGAGAGATCCTGAACCTGCTCTTTAACTCTACCATTATTACTTCTAAGACCATTTTCAAACATAATTTTCTAATTGCCTAACTGCTATGCAGTAAGTCTTTGCTAGTCCTCTGACAACTCCCCACATCCACTTTCCACCTTTCATCTTATTTCTCAGACCTGATACACTGTTAGCATGCTGTGCTACTGTTTCCAGACAGGTAGGTGACACCACTCTTTCTGGTGTCTGAGAGTGTAGAAAGTAAGGTACTGCTTTTCATTTTGTCCTTCCAAAAAGACTATTTTAATGTAACAGAGCTGATTTGCCAGTCTAGAAGGGAACATAACTTTTTTGAATTTTCAGAACACCATTAGAGATGGGGTGCCTGTGTGTTAGGGAAAGTAAGTTTAATTTAGATGTAATATATGTTGGAAAATACAGCTTTGTCTCAATCAGTTAATACCATTTAGTGACACTGATGTAATTGTATTAGTGTTTTCTCTGGTAGTTCTCTTAGGTCTTTATGAAAACAAGATATTGCATCTCATGAGTCTTTTCCTGGTGAACAAATTAAAATGGAGTAAGATTTTTTTTTTTATGCTCAAGGAAAAGCACTTAAATCTCTCCCCCACTGAATTTATACTCCTTTTGTAGCAAATATGTACTTTGATCTTCAGGAACAAAGTGGGACGGCAGTATTGATCACCCTTGTGTGAATTCATATAGTCCTGTGTAGAAGAACTGTTTGGTAAAAGGAAGAACTTGTTTAATAGATCAAATTTCTTTCTATTTATAGCTTACTTTTAAACTAACTTATTAATGAATTTGTAAGAATCTTCCCAAAGTTCAAGGAAATTATACACAGATATTGAATGACAATTGGAAAGCTGTATCACTGTGTTGATTTTTGAATGCCTGTTACTTGGACTATTATCTAATGGACGAGAGACTCGGTGATCAGTTTCTTGAATCTTTTTAGCACTTTAAACAATAAAGAAATGACCAAAACTTTCACAAAGTCTTTAAGATGAATTTGGTTGATTGCAACAGAGTAGGTATGCGCTGACTTCTGAGAAACTCAATCTTAAAGTATTTTAGTTAATCTCAAGTTCTAAAATGGAAAAGTAAATTGACTTTGTTGTACAAACAGAGTTTTCTTGACTTGTGAATAAAATGAGAAAGTAACTAAATGCCCTTCCTGGGTTGAACTAGAACTTTGATTTCATAACATGCATTTGGTACCTCATATGATTTAGAAATATTGTAAACATGATATTCAGGCTACATTCGATTTAGAATGTAGACACTTCGGACTAGATACACCAGTTGTGTTTTGTTTAGGAGTAGGTGGTGATATGATACCACTATTCCAAAAAATATTTTCTGGGGACTCTGTGCTTACACTGCATGTGCACAAGAGAACTTGGTTTTGATATTAAAGGGGAAGTGGTACTGTTGGTACCAAAGTACTGTTGGTCTGACACAAATTGTCTTGCATTTTAGAACATTTTAATAGAAATAGGTTGCACAAGACATCCTGAACTTTGTGTGTGTATTTAAGTGCACAGCATAAAAGAATGCATCATTATCAAGCCAAGCTGCTACTTGTGAAACACGGTTACTCCTATCGCATGCAAGTCTCACACTTTATTTCCGCTAAATATTCACAACTTATAAGCATACTTTTCTAATAGAATTTGCACTCTTCCACCACATGCAAATCTTCAAATTACTTCTTCTCAATACCTACTAGTTCTGCTTATGACTATATTGGGTGAGTCATGTAAGTAAAGTAAAAATGCGAGATAAGGTCTGCATGATACCTCAGCTAGCTGAAGGGGATTGACTGCAGCTGGTGACTGCTCCCTGCTGGGTGTAAAATACTGAAGGCCCTTGAATAGCATTATCACTTTACAATTTGTTCTGTGATTCATTGTTGTTTTTTTTGGGGGGGGGGGGAGGGGTCTTAGAACCTAAATTAAAATTTGACTTGTGATCATGGAATTTCTTTCAGAAATGGTCATACCTTGTTTCCGTTCACTAGGACAAAGCTTTCTTTTTAGTGACCCTTGTTAAGAGGACTAGGTGTAGACTACCAGCGAAGGTGTCTTGTCTCTATCCCAGACCTAGAACTGCATTTTAAGTAGCAGCAGTTAACCCATGAGTCTTAATTTTCCAGTGCTGAGTGCTAATGCACATATATGCATTAAAGATTAGCAGAGGAAGTTCCAGTTCCATTATTGTTGAGGTTAAACCAAAGCAAATTAAACCTCACCAAGTTACAGAAGACTGTGATAACGTGTATCTCTTTTGTATCCACAAATCAAGGGAAAGCGAAGGCTTAACTTTTCCTACTGTAGCTTAAATGTTGCAAATATGGATCTCTATATGGGGAAATCCAGAATACTAGCTATTGATTGACTAATTTATTGGCACAAGAGAGTTGGCTAGGGATGGCATTTCAGACTCTGGTTTTAAATGGGACTCTTAACATAACTGAATGGACTTTTGGTTTAATTTTCTTTCTTATATGAAACGGTAAAAGAAGTTGACAGCCTGGGAATGTGGATAGATTGTGTATAGACTGTTCACATACCTCTAGCTTAAAAAACCCAAACCTCTAAAAATGAGGTAGTGTGCTTTAGCTACTATTTAAACCTCATTTGATTTATTGTATCTTTATCTTTGTCATTTTAAAATACCAAAAGATCATGTCCATATTGGACTAAGTCAGCAAATTCTCATTTTGAAAGACAAAGCTGTTGTTTTTTGCATAGAAACAAATGTCCAAAACCCTAAATATTTTTCTGCCCTCTGGTACCTTGAGAGCTTAATTGATTAAAGTTGTGTAGTTTAAAAAAATCATCCCCAAGTTGGGACCTTCAATGCCAAGTTTATAATACTTATAAAATCTTCAACAAAAAGGAATTATTATAAAAATGTTGATACCCTTAACTGTAGCAGTATACTGTTACCACTGTTGGATACAGAATGAGTATTGGTTCCACTTTGGGGGACATTGTTTGTTTTTTTTATATAGAGCTTTCCTTGAGCTATTCTAGGGGATGTTATTAAACAATCTGATAGTCACAACTGAATGATTGTGTAAAAGTTTCAGAAACATTCTGATCTCCCACTTTTAGATGAATTTTAATTTTTGACTTTTGAATCCAAAGGTTTTATTGACTTGGAGAGTTCTTTAACAAAAATAGCTGAAATCAAAATAGCACTGTTTGCATATAACCGCTGGTGCCCTAAACAACAAAGCTTACAAGGAAAGCAGTTTTCATCCTCCCCCTTAAGGATGCCACAGACAAATTCTGGTATAAATGGAAAGAGAGAAAATTTCCACATCATGAATCCTCATCTGAGAAGTCCTAACTGCCCACCTTTCAAGATATCACGAGATGTTCCAATCCTATTGTTTGCTGTGATGGGTCGTAGGGCAGCAAACACTTCTACAGGTAGCCTAATTTTATATTTAAAAAATTAAATATTAAGATCTTAAAGTGCCCCATCTGGTGTCAGACAGCCAAATTAGTTGATGATTGTTTATAGGAGGTTAACTGATTTTAATCACCGTGAAATGAATGTAGATCATTTTAGAAACATGGGACTTCTGAAAGATCAGAACAATGGTTGAACAATGCATTTTTCTGTCTCTGATACTGATCTATACCTGATGCTTGAAGAATAATATTGAGGAAAAGGGAACAATCCGTAAGCCCTATTACCCCCAAATAAAATAAGTCACCTGGAAAATGTGACACGACTTAGGAGTGTGTGACTTCCTGACCAACCACCCCACACAAAGGTAATCATTTTATGCCTTGAAGCATGATATTTGATTAGCCTTATCTTAGCCTACTTAACTCCAAATGTTGGTCATCACATCAGTTTCACTTATAAATGCATTTACAATTTGATTGTGACCATCTGTCAGTGAATTATGCAGAGGGCCTGTACGCTGTCAAGTATTTACTTGAACATTACATTTTTCAGCCACTAACTTTGAGTGACTTCTAAGCATAAAAGTGTCTGACCAATTTGTGATGTTGCTTTATAATAAATTATCCTATGAAGACCTATCAAACTGGTCTCCTTTCAGTCTAGTATCCCTAGTTCAGTGGTTCCCAAACTTGTTCCGCCGCTTGTGCAGGGAAAGCCCCTGGCGGTCCAGCCCGGTTTGTTTACCTGTTGCGTCCGCAGGTTCGGCTGATCGCGGCTCTCAGTGGCCGCGGTTCGTTGCTGCAGGCCAATGGGAGCTGCTGGAAGCGGCAGCCAGTATGTCCCTTGGCCCTCGTCGCTTCCAGCAGCTCCCATTGGTCTGGATCAGCGAACCGCGGCCACTGGGAGCCGTGATTGGCCGAACCTGCGGACGCGGCAGGTAAGTAAACTGGTCCGGCCCGCCAGGGGCTTTCCCTGAAAAAGCGGCGGAACAAGTTTGGGAACCACTGCCCTAGTTTTTTCAATCTCTTCTTTTGCAAGTCTTGCCATACTTTAACCCTTTTTGTTGCTCTCTCTAGAGCTTTGGAATTGCTGTGCTAGTAGCTAAGAGTATGAAACTATTTTCTGCAGTAAGAAACCTGAGTTGACTCAGCTGTGGAAATTTTCCTCCACGTTCTGGCCAATGATCCTGTTTTAAAGTGCTGTACCCCTGCTATTGTGTTTAGTGTGTCTCATGTAGAGATGGCTCGTTGCTGCAGATTTTGGGATGCATTTAACTGTTAGGTGTTTTTAATAAGTACAGTGCTATACTATCTGGGCACCAAATAGTAAAATTAATAGTTGGCATTAAGTATGTCTAAGATAGACTCTGCTTCTGACCCAAGAAAGGAATGTTTACTTTTCCTTTTTTCCTGTGGTGGACAAATCTGACACGGTCTGAGATAAAGCCACCAAATTCACTTTTACTGTCCGTTATGCGTCTTCCTCTTCAGTCCTCCCTTTCTCTATCTTAGTTTGAGATCATCAGCTTTAGATCATCGCAGCTGTCTAAGGTCCTGTTGGGCTAAAATGTGGAAACTACCAGCTTAGATCCAAATTCTTACTAGAAAGCAAAAGGTAAAACATCTTCATGTGTATTACATTGACTGTGATAGGTCTTCTGTCCTCCAGTTGTAGCTAGTGGGTCGCTACACCAGATCAAAAGCACTTTTGTTTTTTACTGAAGTACATAAATATTTCACTTGCATTTTCCTATTTTATTGTGAAATCTTATGGCACTATTTGAAGCTGTCTCATGTTTAGTAAAGTATAATACTGCTATAGCTAAGAGTCTTAGTTTTTCCTTTATAAATCCCTTTATTCTGGAATTTGTAATACTGGAAGAAAAGGTTCCCATTTGGCTTAAACTTGGCATGAAAATAAACAATGTTTCTGCCGAATGGTTTAGCTAAATTGAAAGTTTATGAATTGCATGTGGCTCTCCAAAGCTTCATAGTCTTTTAGTCATTTAATTAGAGCATTTTACAAACACAAATGTAGTAAATGATCTAGAAACTGGACTGACTTTCTTCAAATTAGTTGAGACTAAAATGACAAATTTTTAAAAAACTTTGTACTATACCTGAGATGTTTACGAACTTGCTTCAGTCACTAACATACAGTGACATGCTTCATGACATTGAAGTATATATGCCAAAAATCAGTATTTGAATTAAATTTTTTCCCTCATATAGGATCAGATGTATAAACCACTAAATAGGTCCACACTGTGATTAAAAAACCCATGGCACCGAGTCTCAGGGCTCGGGTCAGCTAACTCAGGCTCATGGGGTTTTCCTTGAGGGGCTATAAAATTGCAGTGTAGATTCTCAGGCTCTGAGACGCCAACTGTGGAGAGGGCCTGAGAGCATGGGCTCCAGACCAAATCTGAATGTCTACATTGCACTTACATAGTCCCACAGCCTGAGCCAGCTGACATGGGCCAGCTGTGGTTGTGTGTAGTTCACCAAGCTACCTGAGAATTTTTGGAGAAGCCACTAAGCCAGAGAGTGGAGTTGCAGGTGAACAGCAAACTTTGTGTGTTAAGTTTAATGCCCATCATATTTATTAGAATGAGTGTTTAGATTTAAAGATAACACACTTTTATTCTAAAATACTTTTGAAAATTTTAACTCACTTGCCAATATTTTCTGAGATTAGGATTTTGAGCTTCCCCTACTATAGCCAATGAATCGCTTAAAACAGTTTGGGAAGTGAAGCTTTAGATGGGGGTACATCAGCTATTGTGGGGCAAAGATAGGCTTCCAGACTTGAAATTTGGTAGGTAAGTGAAAATCACCTTTTTTCAAATTTTAAATATGAACTTTCCAAAAACTAAATACAAGGTTATACGATTATGCTTGGGTATTGAAGACAAAATTATTTTAACTTCTTTGGAGTAGTAACATTTTTAGTTTTACATCTGTAAATGAGATGTATGCATCTACTCAGTCATATCTTTTCAGGCACAGCCCAAATACATTCACGCTCATAGAGTAGAAGAGAAAATTTGAATAATTTCTGAGATTGGCCATAATCATGGTATTTTTGGCCTTTATAGTTTTTATTTTTTAGTACAGTGTAAAAATTTTTAATTTTGAATGGAAAAACATAAGGGAACTTATTAAAACCATATTTTCTTATCTCTCTTGCTCTGGATTCCCCTTCTAAATATTGGCACAATAACTGCTTTTCAAAGGTTTTCATCTGTGGCCCCAGGCTGCTTTAACTTTGTACAAACTAATTTGGGAAGTTTTTAAATGCATTTGACTTGATGTTTGTAATAAAAGCTAAATAGGGCACTTGTGAATTTGAAAAGCCATTGAAAACTAGGACTGTGCCAATCTTAGAGTTGGGTTTACCTGCTGCTCAGTAGTGAATAATGGAATCCATTTTAATTACTCTTTCTGTATCTTAAGTGTACCGTACTGCTAAATCCTGAAAATTGACTCTGTGAAATATGGCATAATGAGATTCCAAAGTTTGTGTGACTTCCACATCACATTTCCCCAGTTTGCAAGTAAAAAGACTCTTCTAACCACCAAAAACTTGGAATCTGGTAGCTGAGCTCATTTTTTCTGGCTTGTCATTAACAGTAATCTTCCCTCATTTAGGCCTATTGTGGAACACTGTTTTTTATCAGTAACTCATTCAATAAGTAACAGCACATGTATAACTGAGAGCAGAATTTTGCCCTGCAGTTTGTACTTTTGTTTTTAAAAACATTTATATTTGAGGAAGAATAAAATTCAGCTCTTTCCTTGGGCTTCTTTTTATTAGAAAATGTGGTCAAATTAGAACATGACTGTAAGTGGTTGTATTAACTAACATGATGTTTAAAGAAGACTTTGCAGTACAGTATAAACAGAGGCAAGTCGTGTTTGACATAGTCACATGGGTGAACCTAAAGTCTGACTTAAATCTTGTGCAATACCATGTTAGTTTAATCCAGCTCCTCAAGTTTGTATGCTAATGACGCCTCCTTTTCTAGTGAAGACAAGCCCATAGTTCTGTGTCCTAGGATAATGCAAAATTAAATTGTCAAAATTTACACTAAAACAAGCAAGTATGACTGAATACCCACAGGAAGCAGATTAAGAAGGTGCCCACTTTTATCTAGTCACTTTTCTGACAATAACAATGCTTGAATGCAAGATTCTGAACTTATTCAAGAGCAGAATATGTTGAAAATGAATTATGACAATTGATATCGTGCATCATAGGCTAAAATATTTGAGTAGGTGCTAGGAGAGAGCAGTTGGGTAAATCAACTCGTTAGGCTTCATGTGATAAGATAATATTTTAAAAGAATCTTCAGTAGTTGTTTTGCTGTTGGCCCCTAACCGTTGATTAACATAGAAGTAAACAAATACGTATCCACTTTAACATACTAATGAGTTGCCTGCATTAAGTGATTTGTTGTGGCATCTAACTGCTTCTTCTCTTCCTTCCTTTTTGTCACCCTGCAGTGTTCTGTGCCAAGGTCTTTGTGGCTAGGCTGCTCCAACCTGGTAGAGAGCATGTGCGCACTGAGATGCCTGCAGAGCATGCCCAGTGTCAGATGTCTCCAGGTGCCTTTCTTCTTTCTTGTTGTAAATGTGTTATGCGTATACTGTGAACATTGTTAAACTCTCTCAGGGCTCTGTTTAATCAAATTGTTAAGTCTGCTAAACGTTTTTTGTGCATCCTTCTCTGAATTCTTCTACTTAACTGTTTTGTAGGAGTCATTTAGAGAGCTCTGTGTGAACTTGATTATTTTTTCAGTGGGGGGTGGTGAGCTTTTGTGTTTATTGCCTGAAGTTGTGATACAAATAGTATAGTTGTGCATGTTGCCTGTTACATTTTGCTTTTTCATTTTTGGTTTAAAAACTTGTTTTAATGAGCTTTGTCAATTCTTTTAAAAACTACTTGCAATGTCCTAAATGGCCTATAATATAATTTTTGATTTTTCATTCAGGGGAAGAGATTTTTACTAGTATGGTCCTGGTTACATCATTAAGTTACCATCGTTGTGCATGTTTGAATACAGAACAGTTTTGTTAGCAGAAAGTCCTAGAGCTGTTTTGACTTATTTATTTATATAGTTCTTGATTTTAGAAAAGATAATACGGTAAAGATGGGAGCTCCTATAAATGCAAGATCAATAAATCTTAAATTCCTTTGCTTTTCATTTTTAGTAAATGGTGTAAATCAATCCTGCCTAATTTATAGGCAGTGACTGGAGGGGGGGAGAATTTCTGTTTCCAATTGTTTGCGCAGAGCAGGTTTACAAAATAGCAAATTAAAAAGTCTGTATTTTTGGTACTAGTGAAATGTTTTGAATCCATAAGAAACATAGCTTGGAAAATAAATACAGAGCATGTATATTTTCTTAAGTACTATACACTAATACATAAAATATTTAACAATGCAAATATATACTGTCAGTATCTCTCCTCTATCTGTATTTTTAAAATATTAATAGGAGAATTCAGTGGTGCAACCTGTTTCATGTGCACAGGAATTTAAGACTGGAAGGAATTGTTTTTGTGAATAGAAGTCTTAGCAGTTCAGAGTAGCAGCCGTGTTAGTCTGTATTCATAAAAAGAAGAACAGGAGTACTTGTGGCACCTTAGAGACTAACAAATTTATTAGAGCATAAGCTTTCGTGGACTACAGCCCACTTCTTCGGATGCCGAAGTCCACGAAAGCTTATGCTCTAATAAATTTGTTAGTCTCTAAGGTGCCACAAGTACTCCTGTTCTTCTTTTTAGCAGTTCAGATTCTGTTTGAATTTAAGTGAACCAACCAACTGTGAACACCCTTCAGTGAAATAAGAATCTTTCTGAAAATGACCTCTTATTTCAAGAAACCATCTTTTTTTTTTTTTTTTTTTAAGTTCCGGCAGATTTGAGGTTTTCATTTTAAAGTTTCAAAATGCTTCCATCTCAATACAAATGTAAACGATAACCGGAAAACTCAAATATTACTTTGTTTCAGAAGACTTGTGTTTGAAAGCATTGCTAATAAACCAAATGTAAAAGTTAGAGAATTTTCTTCCCTGTTATGTGTCTAGGATTGGATAGCATAATCCAAGACGTATTAACATTGTAAAATTTAACCACAGGTTGACTGAAATGGAAATTCCAATCCATAGTGTTATGGTGCTTGAGTTGTTGTATTAATGATTTGGCTTTAATACAAGCCAGTCTCCACCTTATCCCATACCCACGATATACCCTGAAGTAGGAGGAAATATTTTTTTTGTATTGTAATGTAAAATGAGAGATTAACATGCAGGGGTTCTCAATTTTTCCATGTGGGACCCCAAAATCAGCTGCATGTTTTTGTCATGACCATAGTCCTTTAGTTACACGCACAATCCGTTGTGACTGTGAAGTATTGTGGAATTTGGTTCACAGCAAGAAATATTGTTGGTTTTGTGAAGGGGCTGGTAGGCACTGGTGAGGGAGATGAAATCTGCTGGGGTGGTGTAAATTAGTGGTGGGTTCTGTGGACTAGTACTGTTTTAAGGCTTGTTAGAAGGTGGTAGTGAATAGGGCTTAGGAAGTGGTTGACTGCTGTGAGCAGTGGGGCAGAGGCAGCTGCCTGTTTAGCACCTTTAAATAGTATTCCTCATAGTTGGTAGAGCTGCTCCTCTTCCCTTAGTTCACCAGCTTCTGAGAGGCCTTTGATGTCACAACCTTCAGCCACCCTCGTGACCCACTTTGAGAAGTTTGGGTTTCAGAATGGGAGGGTTTTCTAAAGCAGCACTTACCCTACTGGACTCTTTAAGATACCAATTTGCTGGGCTGCAGATCTCAAGGAGAAACTATTGCAGGATTCCCACATGGTTGCAGAAGTAAACTTTCAGAAATACAGCCAACCTAGCTGATAAGTCGAAATTGCATGTTATTCCACACAGGGTTTACACTCATTCACTCATAGCAGACTTAAGATTCAGATATTGCAAGACATCCTTTACCATTGAATCTCAAATAGCTTCAAAGTTATCACAACCTCTTTGTAATCAGCTCTTCAGAAACTCCAGTCATCAGTCAGTATGTTCAAAAAATCAACTTAGCCTTGTGGTGTTGCCCATAATTTAATTTTTATTAAAGCAATTCACAATATCAATACAAGAATGCAAATGAGATGTCCAGTGGATATCATTACTAATAAATATACAAAAGATATACAAAATCAGAGCTATTACTAGATAACCTTTCTTAGTGTCATCTGACATCTAAATGATATGGTGCTCTATAAATTCTACAGATACACATTCTCCTCTAGTCTAAATTTCTATTAGCTTGTGCGCAGTACATTCATTATATTGGACATTCACTTTGGCCATGTTTCTTTTTATGCTATAGTTCACCACTAAAGGAGCATGTTAAGAAATACAGTATATTGCCACATTGGAATCTGGAAATCTGTGCTATATCGTTGATGTGATATGCTATAATTCTGCAAGATAGTAGCTAGTGAATCTGTGATGTCTGGACATGCATCATGAAGCACTTAAAACATTTCTCAATTTGTGATACTTTGTTTGTGAGCTCTCATCTGAGTTTGTTTTAAAATAGTCATTACATGTAACTGCAGTGAAATGTTTGTGTCAGAGCGCACCATGCACAGGGTGTGTTAAGTATCAGTTAGTCTTAGCAGATGGCACTAATAAGATTCAATAATGTGTGAATGTTCAGATTCCATCTCCACTGATAGGATTATTGTGAAGTTGTCCAGAGTGGGTTCAGCATTGTATGTAGGGATAGAAACGTTTTTACAGTGCCTGATTCCTGTTTCAACTCTGGAGATCTACTCTGTAGAAATTCCTCCCGTATGTTGCAACTTCTGAGCTTGAGCATTCACTCAGTATCTTTCTGTTCTGGATGAGCTCTGTTGACAGTTTGTGTAGAAAGTGTGTGGTATAGTTTAGTGGGAGCTGTAAATAGCATAAGATTTGGCACGGTCCTGTTTAAGGGTCACAGACCATTCACATTTGACCCAAAACATAAATTTCTGGAAAAGCCAGCTTTTACAAAATCATGACCAGTGGTATGCACCCACAATTTAAAAAAAACCCAAAGAAACAAAAAACATGGACATTTGCTTTTAAACAAGTAATTCCCCTTTGATGTCTCCAACCCAAATACTGCCACGCTGGGAATCGGAAAGTGAAACTGACTTTTTGTTCATTCTTGGATGATAGCAGATGCATTAATTGTCCTTCACTTTTTCTAAAGGCTAGATGTCTAAGTTGTTTGAAAAATCAGTGTTCAGGTAAAAAGAATAGAGTATGTACACTAGCAGCGCTTCATGTCCCCATAGGACAAATAAAAGTAGGGCAATGACTAACTGCACTTTCAGAAGGAGAAGTAAAAGGTTTCTTCATTCACTGATGTACATAGGATTTACACAGGTAACTCCTATTTGCATTATGTGCACAAAAACCTCCTGCATTGATGAGAGAATAGACCAGAATGCGGAAGACGTGAATACTCAGTGGCTTGGGATTTAAGAATGACTTCAGTGAGCCCTCATTGAATCTTTGACCTTTTCAAATTGTGTAACGCTTCAAAAGTAAAGAATGATGAGCTGCTTAAAAGATGAATCCTGATTTACTCTGACCTTAGTTTGCATAATGAAAAATGTCATTAGCATTCATAAAATTAACCAGACCCTCTTCAAATCCAGCCATAGGATTTGACCAAATGTCCTCTGAAGCCAGTGAATTGGATATTATTCTCCAAATGAGAGCTGACCATTGTTAATCTATTTGCTGTGCTTTTTTCATGCAGGCAAATTTATTGTTTTTAATTGTTGTGACATGCTAGTCAGGCACCTTCAGTCTGTCATTGATTCAACTTGGAAAATTCACAATCAGTGTATATGTGAAAAAATTATATTTTGCCAACATGCATTATTTTGCATTTCTGCAAGCTGAGTTCTGTACCATGCTACTCTGTTGCTCAAAACATTTAAAATCATTTGGAGATTTTCAGTCACATTTACTAACTGAAATACTGTCATCTGATGCTTACTATTAAGATGGGTATATTAGAAATGCCTTATGTACGTTCTTGCTTGTCCGTTATAAATATTGGGGCCCCATTTTCTTGGCCCACTTTACAAGCTTAAAATAGACTGTCCATGCACCCAAAATGCTTACCATCTAGAGGTGTTATCCTGGACTTGAATCCACACAGGTGGACTCTTGCACCTGTGCAAAACTTTAGTTTTGACTTCAGTTGTTCCTCTGGCATGGATCTGATTGCAGAATCCAGGACTTAAATGAGAGATCAGTACACTTGACCTACTTGTGTTGAGCCACTAGTTCTATTTCTGGTTGTATAACATAGTAGTTAATGTAAGAATATCCAGAATTTGGGGAATTTGTCTTAGTCTTGAAAATTTTACCTGATGCCTTCTCCAAAGCCATGCTCCTGAATTGTAAAGGGTAAAATATTATGTACTGTATTTAATTGTAACTCAGTTTTCTATTTCATTATTTTAAAATAATCTAACTTTACAAAGGCTAGTACAACAGCAACAAGACCTCATAAGGATTCAAATTTCAAGAAATATATTTGTAGATTAGCAAGAGCTGGTCAAATAACACAAAAAGTACTTAACTATCCGATCAGTATTCCTTCCCACGCCTATGCTCACTGTGCATCCACACACAAGGCTTGGAAACTTAAACAGATGCTTCAGAGGGCTAAACTTACTAACCATGAGCAGATAAGGAATCCAAGGAGGGCCAATGCCCATGTGAAATCCAGCTTGCCTCTCCAAGATTCCAGAAAGGGGAGAGTGGTAGGATCCTATCTGGGGACTTCGTGTGGATCCTGCGCAGGTGCTCCAAATTTTATATCAGCCTCCATCCCTTCCAACAGGGGATCTCCAATACAGTACCCCTCCCCATACCTTAATTTTTGGGTTTTCCACCCCTGACAATGGCTTAATTGTCTGCCTCACAATTAATTGCCTCACAATCTGTGGGACTCATTACCACGGCATGGTGTGATGGCCAAAAGTATAGTTTCAGAGTAACAGCCGTGTTAGTCTGTATCCGCAAAAAGAACAGGAGTACTTGTGGCACCTTAGAGACTAACAAATTTATTAGAGCATAAGCTTTCGTGGACTACAGCCCACTTCTTCGGATGCATATAGAATTCTAACCATGAGCAGATAAGGAATCCAAGGAGGGCCAATGCCCATGTGAAATCCAGCTTGCCTCTCCAAGATTCCAGAAAGGGGAGAGTGGTAGGATCCTATCTGGGGACTTCGTGTGGATCCTGCGCAGGTGCTCCAAATTTTATATCAGCCTCCATCCCTTCCAACAGGGGATCTCCAATACAGTACCCCTCCCCATACCTTAATTTTTGGGTTTTCCACCCCTGACAATGGCTTAATTGTCTGCCTCACAATTAATTGCCTCACAATCTGTGGGACTCATTACCACGGCATGGTGTGATGGCCAAAAGTATAGTTTCAGAGTAACAGCCGTGTTAGTCTGTATCCGCAAAAAGAACAGGAGTACTTGTGGCACCTTAGAGACTAACAAATTTATTAGAGCATAAGCTTTCGTGGACTACAGCCCACTTCTTCGGATGCATATATAGAATTCTATATGCATCCGAAGAAGTGGGCTGTAGTCCACGAAAGCTTATGCTCTAATAAATTTGTTAGTCTCTAAGGTGCCACAAGTACTCCTGTTCTTCTTAAAAGTATAGTTGGGTTCAAAAAAGTACTATAGTTCATGGAGGATAGGTCTATCAATGGCTATTAGCCATGATGGTCAGGGATGTAACGCCATGTTCGGGGGGCGACTCTAAACCTCTGACTGACAAAGCCAGGAGGGGAAGACTGGTGAATCTTTCCAAAATTGCCCTGTTTTGTATACTCCCCTTTAAAGCTCTGGGACTGACCAATATCAGAGACAGGGCTAGATGGAGCAATGGTTTGCCATATCAGATCCGTTTTATGTTCTCTGCTATTAAAGCCTTCCCAAGCAGCAGCAGAATAAAACTGACTCAATTCTTGTTGGTTTCATTGCTGTCCAAGCGTGTTCTGAATATCCATGAACACTGGCAAGGCCCACTGGAAAGTTACGAGCAGCAGCAGGGGTAATGGAGAAATTTAGGTGTATTGTTAGGAAGATACTATATTGATTTACACTCAGTTCACATTTGGACGTTTTCTTCACAGTAGTAAGGTCTAGAAAGCTAAATGGACTCTTAAATTGTGTAGAAGTTGATACTTTCCTGGTAATGCTTTCTACTTGCCCTGAGCAATTTGGATTTTTTGTATTAGAGTATTTTGTAAAGCAAATGAAAGCTTAGTAGTGTGAAAATTCAGCACCATCACTCTTAAAACAAAGTAGAGAGAGTCTGCTTTTTTGTTAAACAACAAAATGCAATTTAGTATTCACTTACCTAAGCTCCCTTTTGGTGGTATTTCATAACAAAAATAGCTTCCCAAAATAATAATGTGGTATTTGGGTCTGTTATTCAAACACCAAATGTTAGTACAAATAACACTGGTCTACAATTTTTGAGAAATTGTCTGCTTCAGAGATAAAATGTGCTGCTATTATGTATTTTGATGTGCTGAATTCAAATATGACAATTAAAACAACTGATTGGCTACTGTTTCTAAGATATTTAAGTTTTTACATTTTATGTCTATGTATATTGTGTAGATAGTAGAGTTTTAATCATAAATTGTAAACCTAGGTCTTTTCATGTGTTTATGGTTGCTTTACATGATATTTCACCTGTCCTGTTTATGTAACACTTTAAAAATCAGCAAAAGGGTTATATAAGTAAAATTTATTATGAAACAAAAGGCAAAAAACTATTATGTACATAGTTTAGTCCTATTCAGTGTCTACTCGGCGCTTCTTGGCTTGTCTCTTGTATTCATTAAGTGGAGCATCTCTTGTCACTGTCCAGCAATAGTCTGCAAGCATTGATGGGCTCCATTTGCCCTGATAGCATTTCTCCATTGTTGCAATGTCCTGGTGAAATCGCTCGCCATGCTCGTCGCTCACTGCTCTGCAGTTCAGTGGAAAAAAATCTAGATGAGAGTGCAAAAAATGTATCTTTAGTGACATGTTGCAACCAAGGCTTTTGTATGCCTCGAGGAGGTTTTCCACCAACAACCTGTAGTTGTCTGCTTTGTTGTTTCCGAGAAAATTTATTGCCACTAACTGGAAGGCTTTCCATGCCGTCTTTTCCTTGCCAGGCAGTGCATGGTCAAATGCATCATCTTGAAGTAGTTCACTAATCTGAGGACCAACAAAGACACCTTCCTTTATTTTAGCTTCACTTAACCTTGGAAATTTTCCATGGAGGTACTTGAAAGCTGCTTGTGTTTTGTCAATGGCCTTGACAGAGTTCTTCATCAGACCCAGCTTGATGTGTAAGGGTGGTAACAAAATCTTCCTTGATTCAACAAGTGGTGGATGCTGAACACTTTTCCTCCCAGGCTCCAATGACTGTCGGAGTGGCCAATCTTTCTTGATGTAGTGGGAATCTCTTGCACGACTATCCCATTCGCAGAGAAAACAGCAGTACTTCGTGTATGCAGTCTGCAGACCAAGCAAGAGAGCAGCAGCCTTCAAATCGCCACAAAGCTGCCACTGATGTTGGTCATAGTTTATGCACCTCAAAAGTTGTTTCATGTTGTCATAGGTTTCCTTCATATGGACTGTATGACCAACTGGAATTGATAGCAAAACATTGTCATTATGCAGTAAAACAGCTTTCAGACTCGTCTTCGATGAATCAATGAACCGACTCCACTCATCTGGATCGTGAACGATGTTGAGGGCTGCCATCACACCATCGATGTTGTTGCAGGCTACAAGATCACCTTCCATGAAGAAGAATGGGATAAGATCCTTTTGACGGTCACGGAACATGGAAACCCTAACATCACCTGCCAGGAGATTCCACTGCTGTAGTCTGGAGCCCAACAGCTCTGCCTTACTCTTGGGTAGTTCCAAATCCCTGACAAGGTCATTCAGTTCACCTTGTGTTATGAGGTATGGTTCAGAGGAGGAGGATGGGAGAAAATGTGGGTCCTGTGACATTGATGGTTCAGGACCAGAAGTTTCATCCTCTTCCTCGTCTGACTCAAGTGAGAATGATTCTGGTGTATCAGGAACCGGCAGTCTTTCTCCGTGGGGTACTGGGCGTATAGCTGATGGAATGTTTGGATAATGCACAGTCCACTTTTTCTTCTTTGACACACCTTTCCCAACTGGAGGCACCATGCAGAAGTAACAATTGCTGGTATGATCTGTTGTCTCTCTCCAAATCATTGGCACTGCAAAAGGCATAGATTTCCTTTTCCTGTTCAACCACTGGCGAAGATTTGTTGCACAAGTGTTGCAGCATATGTGTGGGGCCCACCTCTTGTCCTGATCTCCAAAATAAAGGTGATAGGCTTTCTTAACCATAGTGGTTATACTGCGCTTTTGTGATGCAGAAGTCACTTCACCACAAACATAGCAGAAGTTATCTGCACTGTTCACACAAGTACGAGGCATCTCTGCTCACTTTGGCTAAACAGAAATGTGTCCCTTTGCAAAATCAAACACTGACAAATAAGAGCACGGCACTGTATGATTTCTAGAGCTGATATAGGGCAATTTGTTCAGTAGAGTGATGTAAGCTTCGTTATGATTGCATCATCCATGACTTCTAGGAATAACATGATGCAATTCATATCATGTATGACGCAATACCAGCTTCAGATTGCATCATTCATTGTTTTGCCTAAAAAGCAAGTACTGTCCAAACCCAGTCATAGATTTTTTCACAGATCAAGTCAAAGATGTGATGTAGTCATTTCTGGTTTAAATTGAGATCCCTTCCCTTTATAACTCACTTATCCTCCGCCATTCCCAAGTCAAGGGTCATCTATACTGATCCAATAGCATATCTTGAAAACTAGAGCCAATCAACAATTTTAAGCATCATTTTCGTTCTCAGTGACCCAGAATTAGTAAAGTTTGACTACGTTTATTTCAGAAGCATTTTGGCTGTAGAGCGGTGTAATGGAACTTTTCATACATTAATCATAACAAATATTCTTTCAGTTAAAAACGAAATACTGAGCTTTTCATTTGTGGCTGACAAAAGTTTTATGAACATTAACTCTTACAACATATCTCTGAGCTAGAGATATGTTATCAAACCGATTTTAGACAGACCAGCTGAGGCACAGAGAGGTTATGTGGCTTGCCTAAAGATACACAGTGAGTTAGTGGAAGGTGGGGAACAGAAACCAGCCCTCTTGACTCAGTCCCTTACTGTGTCATTAGACAGGTTGCTTCGCTACAAACCCTCCTTCTATGCTTAATATTACAAGTTGGAAAGTGATAATTGGTGGTCTGTCACAGCTCAGTTTGTGTGCCTTTTCTGAAGTATTATTTTTGTGGTTGTGCAGTTTTAAGAAATAGGTTTCTAATGAACATCCAGACAACTGAAGGAAAACTTATTAAACTGCCAGAGTCCGTTTCATGTTTAGATATTGAATTAGGACATAAAGTTCAATCCATGTAGTCACTCAGCATTATATATCTTCGCATCATCTTCTGATCCTAGTTTAATTAGAACCAGTCTTGTAGCAGCAACAAACCAAATCTAAAAAAAGCAACTTAATCAGGTGGCAGCAAAGAGTCCTGTGGCACTTTATAGACTAACAGACGTATTGGAGCATGAGCTTTTGTGAGTGAATACCCACTTCATCGGATGCATGACATGCTTATGCTTCAATACAACTGTTAGTCTATAAGGTGCCACAGGACTCTTTGCTGCTTTTACAGATCCAGACTAACACGGCTACCCCTCTGATACTTAATCAGGTGGGTTGAATATGGGGTTAGAAGCCAAGCACTAGTGAGTAGTAATTTTGACTCTGCTAATGATTCCCTCCAGGGCCTCGAGCAGATCATAAAATATTTTTTTCATTTTGATAAGTAAGAATTATCATTCATTTTACACATCTTGAGGGTTTTGTGAGAATTAAATATTGAAATGCTGATTATCGTTGTTTACATCTTCCTGCTATCAATATTAATCAAATCTGACTAGAATGTTCAAATATAAATCTTAATTACAAGGCCAAAAACTAAAGCAAAGCTGCATGACCCTCCTAAAGTTGATGTAGATATTGCCTCGTTAGAGACAGTTATTTCTTCAAAGGGCAGATTATTAGATTTTGTTACTATAGCACCTCTCTTGCCTCTACCTACTTTCCATCTGAGCCTGGATGGAAAGTATTTAAACACTTACCTATCAGTAAGATTCAGACCTGAAGGAACTACTGCATTAGATTTTTTTCAGCTGCTGCCTCTGTATCCAACTTATTCCTAGACTCTGTTTCACTTCCAGACCAAGAGCAGTTAATGAAACAGCCAGAAAATAGCTCTGAGATTAGGTCCTGATAGGCATGCATCCAGACAATTTTTTTTTTTAAATAGACCTTGGATAGGATTACCGGGGAACTCCTTGACAAAGGAGTGTTTTGAGGTGGCAGATGAAGATCTGTCCCATTTTCCAGGCAACAGGGGAGAATTTAGATCTTACAGAAGTAAGCATCCCTTCTAAGGCTATGTTTCAAAATTCCACAGATCATAGGTGCTGTTCCTGAGGACAGTAGACCAGGACACGTGGCAGACCTAGCTTCAACAGACAACCATTTTGCAACAAAAACAGTGAGTAATGCCCTCCATCTTTCAGAGGACTTGGGGCCTTTCTGAAACAGAGTCTTCTGATATTCAGAAACTGCCTTCACCTTTTTGGTAAGATGGGAGATGTACAGCCTTTGCTGGCCATTTCCCATAAAATTTAAAAGATCTACAAAACAAACCTGTTCCATTTCCTGTCTTCCCAGATAAATACTTCAAAATGGGTTTAAATTCATCAATCTTGAAGAGGGAATGCTACCAAAGGACTTATTCATCTTTCTTTTGCTGCCCAGGCAGTCTGGCAGAATTGAGCAGTTATGGTCCTGAAGTCAGTGAACAAATATTGCAGGAAACTAAAATTTAGAATGAGAAGACTGAAATTCTGAAATGGATACTGTCTCTTAGGACATATAATTAAACACCTGTCAATGTAAGGGAAAGTATCAGAGGGGTAGCTGTGTTAGTCTGTATCCACAAAAACAACGAGGAGTCCGGTGGCACCTTAAAGACTAAGATTTATTTGGGCATAAGCTTTCGTGGGTAAAAAAAAACTTCAGATGCATGGACTGAAAATTACAGATGCAGGCATAAATATACTGACACACGAAGAGAAGGGAGTTACGTTACAAGTGGAGAGCCAGTGTTGATAGGGCCAATTCAATCAGGGTGAATGTGGTCCACTCCCAATAATTGATGAGGAGGTGTATTGACAACATTAACATAGATCAAAGTCCATAGATGATCTTTACTATAGTGGGCAGTAGAAATCTTTGAAGACACCTCTTTACATTCGCAAAGCAAGATCTGATTTGACCTGCAGTTATCTCCTGAGATCTTCGAAGGACCTTTTCAAGTCAGGACTTTTAACGCGAATCTGGTTGCACCTGGCCAGCACGTTTGAATGGGGAGTTAATTTCTCTTAATTTATGCTGCAGGGCTGCTGGCTTTAGCAAGAGGCATCCTGGAATATAGATTCCCTGGAGCTTGGGGCTATCTGTCTGGCATTCCCTGAAAGATCATCTGAAACATCACCATCTTTTGATGATAATGGGCAATCCTTTCTTATGGCCTTTGAATCAATGAGGGCATCAGATCCTCTTGTCTGCACAAGAAAACAGTTTTCCTGCTCAAATGAGCTAAAAGATTTTTCTTACACGTGGAAGAAAAGCTCAGTTCTACAGATGATTGTTAAGTAGGCAGGAGGTGGAACCACCTGAGCCTTCCCTAGTGACATTTTAAATTGCTAACCTAGGAATTCTGAGTGCTCAGTTATGCACCTGTTCACATCCAAGCAGTCCATCATGATTCACAGGTTCTACTCCATGAACAAGAACAAAGGAGGCGGTAGCTCTATATATCTTTTTGCAATGCTGGCCCAACAGCACTGCTTTATGCTTTATTCCATTCGCTCTCCTATCCAGAACAGTGTGGAAAAAGTTAAGGTCTCGGTGATTATAGTGATTATACTGGGCTTGGATTTCAGACATATTGCCCTTCCAGCCAATCTTTGAAAAACTGCTTTTGATGGTCTTCCTCAAGGAAGTAGAGACTACTGTTATACCCTGTTTCCCCGAAAATAAGACAGTGTCTTATATTAATTTTTGCTCCCAAAGATGCGCTAGGTCTTATTTTCAGGGGATGTCTTATTTTTCAGAAATGAAAAATGCCTTATTATCGGTGGATGCCTTATTATCGGGGAGGTCTTATTATCGGGGGGATGCCTTATATTACAACGAGAGGCAAAACTGTAAGTAGGCCTTATTTTCGGAGGATGTCTTATTTTCGGGGAAACAGGGTAGTAGCTGTCAGTCCATTAGGTGAAAAAAGGAGCAAATTAGTGAACATAGTCTACAGTTTTCTCAGAAATTGTAATTGATTTAATCATGGGTCTTCCTATGAGAACCTTTTTATGATTGTACTTAAACTGTAGGAACAGCACGTGGAATTAGATGATACATGCATCTTTAGTACATTTTCTAGTGCTTTGCCCAATAGTGCATCCACCATGTCTCTTGAGAGACTGTTCAACAGTCTAATATCTCACTATAAGGATATCTATTTATGTTCAGTTGAAATTCTTTTAGTTTTGCCTTGTACTGATTTAAATCTTCCTTCTTAGAGAGTACACCCTTCAAATAAATTGGCTATATCCCTATCCCATAATAACTGTTTAGCCAAGATCTAAGTAGTTCTCTTAATCTTTCTGTCTCAGTTCCTTTTAGTCCTTTGTTTTGAACTCCATCTAATTTGTCTGCATTGTTCTGGGACAGAGATATCCAGAACTAAATGTAACGAAGATACAATGTCACCAGAGTTGTGTATAGAGACTATTTACTTCCATGCCCTGTGACATGCCTTTGTTTATATGGCTCCAAATTGCTTTGGCCTATTTTTGGCTAGATTAGGTTGCAAGCTCATGTCTAATTAGTCCACTGTTGTTTCCAAGTTCTTCAGCATTATTACTTCCCAGTTCTCTTATTCCCAGCTGTAGCTGTTTGTTGACCTCCCCCCTCCCCAAATCCAGATTTGCCTAGCGTATTCTGAGCAGAATCTTTTTGTTTTGTTTTGTTACCTGTATTTCTGATCTCAGTAGGCCTATCCTAGAATATCAGGGTTGGCAGGGACCTCAGGAGGTCATCTAGTCCAACCCCCTGTTCAAAGCAGGACCAATTCCCAACTAAATCATCCCAGCCAGGGCTTTGTCAAGCCTGAACTTAAAAACCTCTAAGGAAGGAGATTCCACCACCTCCCTAGGTAACCCATTCCAGTGCTTCACCGCCCTCCTAGTGAAAATTTTTTTTCTAATATCCAACCTAAACCTCCCCAACTGCAACTTGAGACCATTACTCCTTGTTCTGTCATCAGGTACCACTGAGAAGAGTCTAGATCCATCCTCTTTGGAACCCCCTTTCAGGTAGTTGAAAGCAGTTATCAAATCCCCCCCATATTCTTCTCTTCTGCAGACTAAACAATCTCAGTTCCCTCAGCCTCTCCTCATAAGTCATGTGCTCCAGCCCCCTAATCATTTTTGTTGCCCTCCGCTGGACTCTTTCCAATTTTTCCACATCCTTCTTGTAGTGTGGGGCCCAAAACTGGACACAGTCCTCCAGATGAGGCCTCACCAATGTTGAATAGAGGGGAATGATCACGTCCCTCGATCTGCTGGCAATGCCCCTACTTATACACCCCAAAATGCCGTTAGCCTTCTTGGCAACAAGGGCACACTGTTGACTCATATCCAGCTTCTCATCCACTGTAACCCCTAGGTCCTTTTCTGCAGAACTGCTGCCTAGCCATTCGGTCCCTAGTCTGTAACAGTGAATGGGATTCTTCTGTCCTAAGTGCAGGACTCTGCACTTGTCCTCTATGGTCAAGTGAAAACATTCTCTAAGTTATGTCTGTCCTCCTCATGTTTGTAATACAGATTTCATTAACATACATTCCATCTTTTAAATTGTTGCTGAAGATGTTAAATAAGTTTGGATCTCTCAGTGATCTCTGATAAAATACTAGACAACTCCCCCAGATTTGGTATATTGCCATTTACTATTGCTCTCTGTTTATAGACCTTCAGTCAGTTTACAGTTCATGAGTGTGTTTGTGCCAGTGAACTCAAACTAATTTTGCATGTAAGATTTAATGAGATAGTATCAAATGCTTTATGAAAATCTAAAAATATGCTGTATCTTTGGAATTTTCAAAAGCAGTCAAGTTTGAAGTTTAAGAATATCTGCGTATATTATGTACCCAGAAACTCTCTTTATAATGTACACAGTGCTGACTCCATTTTCTTGTAGTTGGACAATTGACTTTTTGTGTGTGTGTGTGTGTGTGGAGTTGGAGAAAATTCAAGTGACTAAACATCAGATTATTAATGGGGCTAGGGTTTCTGTAATAGAACAGACGTTGTAATTTTGCATCTTCTGACACCAACTTTTTTTACTATAAAAATGTTGAAATAGTCTAATTGCAACCCTTGCAATTTTCTGTTACCTTTGCAACCTCTTTGAGCGGGGTGGGTTGAGGGTGGGAGGGGAAGTGCTTCCTGATGTGTTGTGAAATTGTCTCTTGAGCCTAATCTGTTACTGTGTGTTGATACTTATTTAATAAACAAATGTATAGTGTAGGACTAACAAGCCCATACCCTTCCTTTGCTCTGGGTTTCAGACAGAAGATCATACTAAGTGTTGTCAAAGCACTTCCTTCAGTGATTCTTTAAACATTTGTGATTCTTTTCACTTAGGACTTTAAATAAATAAATCTATTTATTTTTAAGTAGAGGAGGGTGGTTATTTGCTCTACTTGTCTTAACATGTACCAAGTGTGTCCTTCTGCCCTAGCATCCTACTGTGAACTAAAGCATCCTCTTTAGTATAATTCCTGACCAAAAGAGCAGAGGTGCTGTTCTGTGATTTTTGTTTTAAAGTTAGGAAGCCTTTTGCATTAACACTTGTATAAATTTTATATCTCAGTGTTTTCCCCAATGCTCTTTAAGTTTACAAATATTCTTACTGGGACAACGGCCAAATTTTGACCATTTGAGGGGACTGTGTCAGTAACTCGTTAGGGAGCTGAAAATCCCACCTAATTTGTATCAAATGGAGCAGATTGCATTCATCACCCTCTGTAGTATGCAGGTGCAGCAGGTAGAGACAGCACACTGGGACATGAGATGTGGCTAGGTTGTTCATATATAAATATGAGCATTTCCGGATGATGTGTAGTCTTCACCATATAACCATCTTACAGGTGGTGGTAATTGCAATTGCCTTTGTTAGGGGGTGGGCTTTTGGTTGCCTGGCAAACTGCTAATTTGTAAATATCTGGGCAAAGTCTACCTATCTCGCCTGATCTAAGTAATTGTAAATTTACAAAGAATAACACTTGCACAAGCAGAACCAAGGATCTTTCAGTGGATCTTCAACCTGCTTGCAGCTTTGAGAGCCTGTTAAGGACTTAGTTGTCTCCCTCTAAACAGCCTTCCAGTTTGCACTGCCTTTGCAGCTGTGAGTATGCAGACAGAGACCTCTTTGCTGCCTTTGAATTCTTTAAAATTTTTAGAAAATTCATTTACCAATTCAATAGTTGTTTTGTCATCTTTTTGCATGTAGGGCTGCTTTGTGTAGAGTTGTGTGCCTAGGGCAAGACTGTTTCTTTGACTCCCTACTGAGAAACTTCACTGAACTTCTCCTTTCTGCACCAGCCATTTTTCAATGTGCCAGGCCAAACAGAAGAATAAAAATAAACCAAAGATTGGCTCCTACAACTTATCCCCTTTCATAGAATGGGGTTCTGTCCACTTTCTTGCTACTAAGACCCAGGGCTTTCACCTTCTCTCAGCCTGGAAAGGACATGCCACTGAATCTGAAGAAGGAAGCCTCTACAGAAAAATGTACCACAGTTACTTTCTCAAGGACAGATCAGTGATCCATGGGTAGTTCTTCAAAAGCAACACAAACTCCCGTAATGAGCCATTGCAGCTCCAGCAGATCAGTTCCAGCAAAAACCTGTCCCATCCCCCAAAAGAAGTAGTTATTACAAAGCAGAACTAGCCCAATACACTTAACAGCTACTGTGGGGAAGAAGCCTTTCCGGCCCGTCAACTCTCAGCCAGTAGTGTGCCAGTCACTGTATTGCTTAGGATCCTCTCAGCCAGACATTCAAATTCACACCCTCCCCATCCTGAATCAAGATTTACTAGAAGGAGGAGGTTCTTACTATCTGGTCTAGCCTCATATTCAGTGGTGTTACCATGAGATTTTCTCTCCTAGGTAAAGCGCCTTGTTTTTGAGATCCTCCCCAGTAATCCAGAGGCATCTTTTTCTCTGGTGTATGAAGAGGTCAGATCAGAGATTTTAAAGGACTACCCACCTAAATCTTCTGACTCCATTGAGGAAAAATTAGTGTATCTTGCATTTCTCTCTCTTTATGAATCCAGAAAAAGAATCTGCAGGCACCCCAAAATAGTAGAAATAATTACAGGGCCAGTTGCCAGAGAAAATTGATATAATACTGTTTCAACACTGGCATTCCACAGTCTGACTGGGATAACTAAAACTGAGGCATTAGCCAAAGGGGAGAGTGCAATTTATAAAATCCGAAGTAGGTTATCATTGTTCTTTGGGGCCTTCTTGTGACAAACTGCTGTGCAGGTCACAGAAAGGAAAACCAAAAGTAAAAGCACTAGGAAAAATGTGTACTCATCCTGAGAGGAAGTACAACTCTGTCACAGAGAAGGAAGAAATGCAGAACAAAGTGTTTGCAGGTGTATTTTGAGACTGCTCTGCCCAAGAGGATTATTGCTGGTCTGTCACTTCCACAGGAGAAATCAAGAAGGAGCAGGAAGATAAGGCAGTGAAACAATGAAAGAAGAAATTCCCTTAAGATTTGAAACTGGACTCATACGTTACCCTGCATACACACTGGCGGATGACCTACCAAAAGAACCCATGACGGAAGGATGGAATGCTCACTTGGAAGAAACTAGGAAGCAGCCTTGATGGCCCTACAAGCATTAATAGCGTCAGCTTGCTGTTCTGGGGCCATTCTTGGATGGACAGATGCTTTTTTGGATGCCCTACATTGTAAAGCTAAGAAAACTCAAAGGACTTAACAGGTAGTCTGGTTCAAAGTTTTTCTCAACTTACTGGATGCACTGCGGTTCTTGGGAAGGCCTTGCCATGTAGCGCTATCCTGTATGAGGTTTGAGCATTGGCCTGCTAAACTCAGGGTTGTGAGTTCAATCCTTGAGGGGGCCACTTAGGGGTCTGCGGCAAAAATCAGTACTTGGTCCTGCCAGTGAAGGCAGGGGGCTGGACTCGATGACCTTTCAAGGTCCCTTCTAGTTCTAGGAGATGGGATATCTCCATTAATTTATTTATATTTAAGATCCTGGGAAGGATCAATAACTCTTTTGTTATTGCACTCAATAACTCTTAGCTGTATCAAGTATATTAAAGTGGAGAGGTCTTTGGGGAGCTGCTTGACAAACTGATGGTGGAATCCTTCAATAAGTTCAGAGATCTCTCTCAACCTAATAGAATATAACAGACTACTGAACAGACTGTTGTGGAAACCCATCAGCCAAGTGTGATAAAACTGATACAGCAGAGGAAGGTTGCTCCAGATGTGAATTTTCGGGACAGAGTACTATCATAACTAGACAGTCCCAAAGTTTTCACTACAAAATGGGAGAACAACCTGTTCCTCATGGAAAAGAAATGGCCTCTCACCACATCAGGCAAGTGAGTTTTAGAAACAATCCAAAAAGATTTAATAGATTTTGTCAGGACCCTTAACATAAATTTGTTCCTGTCTCCATCCTAAAAGAATAAAACCTCACAGATGTGCATTAGATTCCTTCACACCACCTTCAGATTCTTCATAGATAGGCTGTAGTCTGCATCACATCCTGTTTTAGTGCCTTAGTGATCAGTAGAGCAGTTCGTTACCTCACATTTCTGAACAAGCATGTCCCAAAATCTTGAAATGCAAGATGGAAACACTCCAGACTATCCTGGTGGCCATTGGACAGGAGTCTATAGTCTCTATGCATATCCATTTTAGCTTTCTGCCCTATGCCTTCAGGAAAAAGCATTTCAGGGCAGGGCTGTATCTTTTGGATTATTTCTTATTCCAAAACTTCTATATAAAAGACCTCATTGCCCTAGTGGTCTTCCTAAGAAGTGGTTAGATGTTAAACCTCCCCTGGCTGAGGAAAGGGAAGTGTGTAAATGGGGACATGATCCACACTTTAGAAAATAGTTGCTTTCTAATAAAAGTCAACTCAGACCCTTGCAATTTTCCATCTCAGAGCCTGGACAGACATGATCATTCAGTCTTAATGCAAACACATATGTTTCTCAGTGCAAGAGAGGTTGTGATCTGCATCTCATCATGTTTCTAGTGACTGTCTAGGAATTCTCCATTGGGCCAGCTTGTGTATCTGTGGCCTTTACAGGCGTTCCTTCTATTCCCATCCCAGTGTATGCTTACTTAGCCCATAGCAAGGATTAAAATTCCTGCAGAGGTAACTAGATCCCTATGCTAGTGGACATGATCTGGCCAATCACTGTGAAAACAGTCTGGAGGTCTGGGGAGCTTGTTTTTTTTTATGGAGTAGGGTTATGGGACATGCCTCCCTGAAAGAGGAAAAATATATTTAGTGTGCACCAGGGCTGGCTCCAGGCACCAGCTTACCAAGCAGGTGCTTGGGGCGGCCACTTTGGAGAGGGGCGGCACGTCCAGTTGTTCGGCGGCAATTCGGCGGACGGTCCCTCACTCCTGCTCGGAGCGAAGGACCTCCTGCTGAATTACCGGCGCAGATTGCGATCGCGGCTTTTTTTTTTTTTTTTTTTTTGGCTGCTTGGGGCGGCCAAAATCCTGGAGCTGGACCTGGTGTACGCTGTTAATAAAATCCCATTGTAGAACTTGTGATTGCCTGTGTTGAAGAATTTTTAATTTTCAATAGATAATTTGGGAGGAGTGGAAATAATTGAGTTTCACATGTATATCCTTTCTTCAGTTACTTTAAAAGCAATACATTCCATTACTGTTTGATGCTGTCATGATAGGCATTTTAGAAATACTTTGTATAAATTCATGTTTTTTCTTTAGATTTCTTATGAAGTGTTTTTCTAGCTGTAAGTTTACACGTTTTGGAGAAACATGTTAATGCAGTCAGACCTACTAATAGAAGAACATGTCTGCTGAGAAATGCCCTTTAAAGGATTCCTTATCTAGTCAGATGCTTGTAGAGGAGGAAACAGTGAGTAAAAATGAGGTCAATAAGGGAAAAAAAAATCATTCTACTCTTTAAAATCAAGGCCTTTTTATTTAGTTAATAAATAATGAGATAATCTAACGTGTCTGTAGGGAATATGATCTCTGAGGGGAAAAAATTACGTGTTGCACTTTGGTTAGATACTGAACACAGATTTTATTAATGAGGACTAATACGTAAAGTTTAAAGCAATGGACCTGACTTTCCCTACTTTTGACATGGCTGTGGAATCTTTAATTGTAGGATTGTGTCATGGTAGTGGGATTAAAGTTGGAGGTTAATGCATTTATATAGATCATCTAGAATTAGTCCTAATTGACAACTTTAGAGTATCAGAACACCAGTATGTGGAGTGGGTTAGGGACCCTGTTTTTAACTGAAAATTTAATTGGAGAGAAAAATTAAATTCTAAAGATTGCTTGTATCATAGAAAATTAAGGTTTAATTAATTATTCTTAGGTGGTTTCCTTTGAGAATATTTCATGGAACTCATTGCAGAAAATATTTGTTAATGAATAACAGTGGATTTTGGTTCTCTGGTTTTATAAGATGTTCAGCAGATATTTCTTAAAGGCCTATTCTAGTTGAAGAACAAAACTAGTGAGACAATGGGCCAAATCCAAATAGCTTGTCATTTGTGTGTATAAGTGTGGTAATTGCATGCACAGTTGTGCGCACAATTGGGAAAATCATACCCTCTGTCTCCAGTATATAACAATCTGTTGAAGAGATGAGCGACAACAGGAGTGAAAAATGCATAAAATCATGGAAGGATATTTCTGTAACATCACAAGAATCCAAAGAACCATGCAGGACATTAAGCTCAAGTGAATGCATCAAAAATTCGATCGGATATTTGACCACAGTTTCTCCATACCTTTGTCATGGCTGTAAAAGTGTCAGAGACGACAAAGCCATGCCCCACAGAACTTTTCCAAACTGTAAATCACTCAGTAAATCCAAGCTGCATCTATTCAATCCCAAAGCACAGCACCGCTTACTGAATGGAATATCCCTATTTCACAGAAGATCATCCCCCAGATCAGAAATGATCTCCGGGTCCATCAAGAATAAGCTATGAGCAGGACTATCAATCCTGCCAAAAAGCTGCTCTATTCACAAACATAGCAGTTATGGAAACAATGACACAATTGGGACAGCCACCTGTGACTTCTGGCCATGTCATCCCTGGATGGTAAAAGTATAGACAATACCTGGAACTCCTAACAGGTAGTCAGTACATCCTATGAAAGTTGCCATTCACTCTTAAATATGCAGTCCAGTCATTCAACATGAGACTTTTGCAGACCACCCTGCAGTCATTATTCTCCCTTTTCTAAGTTTGTTAATGAAGAAGCTGGCGAAAATGCTCGATTGCAGCCTATTAGCAGCTGTTATTTTGGATCTCTGTCACACTCCAGAACAGGACATGGCAGCAAACAGCAGTTGTCGATCTAAATGACATCCTCCTGTTCATAGACAAGATAACTGTATCCCTGTTCATCTTGTTGGACCTCTGTGGTATTTGATACCATTGTCTCCAAAAAGCTCTGTGATAAACACAAGCTCCTTGAAATGATTCAGACTGAACCCAGAGATTGGCTAACTGTTCCTCGACCTCCAAAGTCTTCATCTCCAGAGTTTCTCAGTGCTTACTTTTTCCCGTATTATTCAACATCTCTCTGAAACTGATGGGAGACTTGGTGAGCTGACTAGGGCAGAAGGGCCAGCAGTATGTGGACCCCCTTCATCTAGTTTGTATTAAATCTAGAGTCCAGTCATCCAGCTTTAATACCTAGCAAAAATCTTCATTTGAATGAAGAAAAACTAGCTAAAGCTGAACTCAAGCAAGATTGAAAAAAGCGCTCTGAAGAATTAGGAGCCTCTGTAACATCTCCCACTGTTGGCATCTGTCCTTAAATTGTCAGTCCACAGGTTTAAAGTCCTTTAGGAATTCTCAATGTTTTTGGATGCCCAACTAGCCATGACTACAAAAGTACACTTACATTGGTGACTGGCCAGAAGGTTGTGGCTAAGAGGAATATCATGGACTGGTACAACTCGATGAGTGAGCTGTCAAATCTATAATAGACTAACATAAAAAGGCATAAAACGCGGAAAGAATGTTTGCTCTAACCTTATTACCAGAATCCAAAAAACCATGATGGACATGAAGCTTAAGTCTAAAGGTGTCTTTAGAGAAAAATGGGATTTATAGGAGATATGACCCTATTTTTGGAACAGTCAACTGTTTCTAGTCTTTTTTTATTGTGCATTATTATTTCACTCTTGATACTATTGCATCTTTATATAGACCGGGGTCAGCAACGTTTGGCACGCGGCTCGCCAGGGTAAGCACCCTAGCGGGACAGGCCAGTTTATTTACCTGCTGACGTGGCAGGTTTGGCCTATTGCAGCCCCCATTGGCCGCGGTTCGCAGTCCCAGGCCAATGGGGGCGGTGGGAAGCGGCGCAGGCGAGGGATGTGCTGGCCACGGTTTCCCGCCGCCCCCATTGGCTTTGGACGGTGAACTGCGGCGAATGGGGGCAGCGATCGGCCGAACCTGCCGCGTTAGCAGGTAAATAAACTGGCCTGGCCCGCTAGGGTGCTTACCCTGGCGAGTCGCGTGCCAAACATTGCCAACCCTTGATATAGATTCTCCCATCCATTTCTGTTCCCACACTTGTTTACTCTAACAATCAAAATTTTAAATGAACAAATTAAAATGAGGGCTAGCAAAGAGGATTTGCATTCTGGAATTTGGTTGATTGTATTGGTTTCCCCAATTTCCACAGTACACCTGAAAGGTTGGATAAAGTAATTATAGATTCTTATCTCTTTACATTACCAATTAAAACTGCCAATTACTGGGAGGAGGGGGAAGGAACAAGAACAAATATGAACGGATGCAATTATGCTTCATAGGGCGATCGAGAGGGGTTGTGGAGGAAAGGAGTGCAAATATCTGAGCCTGAAAACTGGGGTGTCTGTAAAGAAAACAATCTTGAATATATAGTTAAAACTGTAGCTTCTTTGACATTTCAATCCAGGAGTATTAAATACTACAGCGGAATTTTGACACTGCAGACATGTAGTAGTTTTGATGTGACTGTGAATCACTTAAATTATCTTTTGTTCAGCTGTTTTTTTCTGAATGCAGTGTATGTACTTGTCACTCAATTAATTTGCTTAGTGTATATGCTTGTACTTCTTTTATTTGTATTTTTCTCCCCTACAGCACCATTTTGTTCATGGGCATAATAATAAAACTGCTTCAGAGGTCCTGGCTTTTAGTAAATTTTATAAAATGGAAGAATATGATCAAAAATATTTTAATAGTAGGTATACAGAGATTAAGAGCATCCCTTTGTGGACAAGTGGAGTTTAAAATAAGATCGCTAAACTCATTTTCATATATAACCTGAACCATGGATTCAGCTTGCATCCCCCAGAAGGACCTTTGAAACAGCTCACATCTTCAGCTAAGGCTCTTTAGCTTGCAAATATATTTACCCTTGATCCCGACCAATATATTTCCTAAATTCGAGGACTTAGTTACTTGCCTGTCTGCCTCCAAGAGAGTATTAGGAGGATGTTGAACTGCACTCTGCTTCAACAGATTTATGTATTGCGTAGGAGGGACTGCCTGTTCTTTCTGCCTCCTTGGATTTAGATATGCCTTAGTATGGAAGTTCTAATAGAATTTAGACTTAATACAGAAGACTTTTGAAAAACAAAATAATCTCTGTAATAGAGTATATCTATAAATCCATGTGAACCTCCTCCAAAGATTGATGTTACTTTTGCCACATTTATTGGTAAACAACCAATAAGTATAATCACCTTTTAAACTAAACTAGTACTTTCCCATCAGATTTCTACTCTGCTCTTTATTTGTTTATAGGGAAATTAAAAGGTTGCTGAAAACTCTTAAACACACTTCCTCTTGCTATTCAGAAAGCATTTATTATAAAATACTAGTTTTTAAAACTTCAATTTAATTTTTAAATCTTACACTCATCCTACAGAATGCATTTTAATTTCAAGCCAATATTTTAAATAGGTGTATATAAATGGGCCTGAAACTAGGAGGAGGAAACGTGTGCTTACGGAAAGAAGGCGTAATTGGCAATCCACAACTCAAGTCCCATTTACTACACTAGTTTGAATTAATCCTTTATGCAGCTGGTGGATTTAAAGTCTTTCCTGAAACTAAATTGCCACATGCATCTAATGGAAAGATGGTTTTCCACCGTAGTGCTTTGCTTAATACTTAGAAGGCCCGTATTTTCTGTTTCTAAAGTTTATTGGAAATTGTATGGAAAAATTAATTGGGCGAACCACAGGAAGCCAGGTTATCAGGTCTGTTTCACACGGGAGAACTGGGAATAGTATTTTGAATTCAATAAAAATAATTCAGGGAACTAAATCTTGAAATAACCTTGATTTTTGTAAATTGCGATGTTCTATCCTCTCCCCTTCTGAAAGTTGCGTGATGTGTAAAGGTAGAAAATCAATTTCATAACTAAATATTCCATTAATCTTAGGTACCCTTGGTATTTACTCTCAATTGTGAAGCTAATGCTTTGCTTTAGAACACTTTATTTTTTTGTGGAGTATGATACATTTTTTCATTCCAGGCAACAATGGGGAATTATTATTATTATTATTTATTAATAATTTGCACATCCTTTTACGGAAACCTTTCTAGATAATTTTGTGGTGTCCATATATCTAAGGAATTGAATTCCAGAGAGAGCTTGACTGTCGATCATTAGACAATAGTAGCAAAGCTTTCACAGGGTGAAGTTATGATTAAATGTCTTGTTTGGATAGCTGATTAGAAAAGAATCATCTTTCCTTGGAAGTATGTGTGTTCTGTATGTGTTAGGCTTTAGTCCCATAAGAAACAATGAGAGTGTCTATGAATTTGATAACAGAGAATTATTGCTTAGAGTTGGACTGGAAAGAAACTGCTGTGGTAGCTGCTGATGCGAAGCAAATTTGACCTGCTGAGATTCTGGTACAGTATTGTTAGTGAGTTTCATAGACTGGCCATTTACAGCTGGATGCTATTAGTATTTAAGAGTTTTCTGTGTTGTCAGCTCTTTTTAACCTTCAGTTTGAGCTGGGCAGCAGGCACTATGAAAAATGTTAGAACTGAGCTTAAAAAATTAACCTTAGATATCTGGTAGATTTTAAAATAATTTTCCCTTTGGGAATAAGGTGATTCTGCCTGAAACTGTAATGCTCTGTTTTGAGAGGCAGGGATGGAAAAATGCATTTTAAAAGGTAAATTTGTGGTCAAATGTGGGCAGTATACCAAAGTGTATGTAGTCTACAAGTTTTGCAGGTCTTCATGGTTCAGTAATCAGAATGGTGCAGGGATGACTCATCAACTGCTACAGTTATATAGTACAGTACTGATTGTCCTTGTGTAAGATAACACCATAGTAATGTGATAGAAACAAGCAGTTTGAGCCCTGATCTCTCTTCTCTAGCCACCCTGAATATCGTGTGTGTTTAAACCACAATTCATGTATATCTGAAATACTGTTATATATTGAATGTGTTAGGCTTGATCCTGCAGTTCTTACTCGGACAGATCTCCTATGGGAAGTAATTAGGAGACCATTTAAAATCTGATTTAAAGGAACAGTGTCAACTTGAATTCTGAATTTTTAAAAAAAAATTAAAAAGTAATTTCAGGAACTATACCTGCTTTTGGAACCACCTGCTATCTCCTGTGGTTTTAATACCCACGTTTCCCTATTTTTTTAAATGCTCTCTCTCCCCCTCGCTACTGAATGAAAAATGCAGGCAAGCTAGAAACTAACTGAATATACAGGGGAAAGAGTGAAACTCACTATATAAAGTGCTGTAAAAAGCGCAATGTTAAAAAAAATTCTCTAGTGTTAAAGTAATCATAGAATTGTCAAAATGTGGGACTGGAAAGGACCTCGATAGGTCATCTTGTCCAGTCTCTGTCTTAACACTTGAAACAATAGTTGACCATCCCCCTGTTTAAAGCCATTTACTCACTCTATTACTCTAGTCCAGGGGTCGGCAACCTTGGGCACGCGGCCTGTCAGGGTAATCCGCTGGCAGGCCACGAGACATTTTGTTTACGTTGACTGTCAGCAGGCACAGCCAGCCCCCTGCATCTCCCAGTGGCCGTGGTTTGCTGTTTCCAGCCAATGCGAGCTGCGGGAAGCGGAGGCCAGCATGTCCCTGCGGCCCGCACCGCTTCCCGCAGCTCCCGTTGGCTGGGAACAGCGAATGGCCGCCACTGGGAGCTGCGGGGGACTGTGCCTGCTGACAGTCAATGTAAACAAAATGTCTTGTGGCCCGCAAGCGGATTACCCTGATGGGCCGAGTGCCGAAGGTTGCCGACCCTGCTCTAGTCTAAGGATCTGTCTGCATTTTGATATGCGTCCCATTTCTGAAGTTCTATAAGCATTAAAGTTCATCTTATAATTAAAAATGTTACTTTACAGGTTAGGATGCTTTTTAGCTTTTAAAATTCATACTCCAAAATCTAGAGGTTACTTCTGTTGTGGCTTTAAGTAGGACACAGAGAATGAGGTGTCTAATCTTTTGTGCGAAAGTTTCCAGTCCGGAAATGGAACGAACACCTTTAGAGAATTCTTAGTTTAAGTGAACGCAGCAATAGAGGTTCATGACTAGCCTATGGATGCATCTTTAAAAATAAAATAAAACAAAACAAAATCACAGTTGTGCCTTTTTACCACCAAAAATTTCTGCAGTCATCAGCTAAGGTAGTGGTTCCCAAACTGGGGTTTGTGAACCCTTGGGGGTTCGCAAAATGCTATAGAGGGTTCTTGGGAAAAAATTCCCTAATGGCGGACAGAGCTGTCCCTAGGAACCCCGCGGGGGCAGCATGGGGCCAGCAGCCTGGAGCCCCTGAGCTTCCAAGAGCTAAGCAAATCAAAGCCAGCATATCTATCACACTGAGGAGATTTAAACTTCAAGACTACTTATAAGAAATGGAAAGGGAGGTGGATATTTTTTGCTGATTTTATAATTAAATAGGCTGCTAGTATTATTAATCATTAAAATTATGAACAACAAGTTTAAGCTTTGTTGTAACGTGCGTTTGTTGCCTGCACTGCTCAAGACCTGAATGTTGTGTAGGAGGAACTCTTTGAGTTGGCTTTTTAAATACCTTCATGCTGTTTCACATCTTATACTCCTTGATGAAACATAGGAGCCTTTTCTTATAACAGGCTTATTCAAAGTGATACAAGCTATGAAAGTGAGATCCTGGAAGAGTGTTGCCGTTTTCATAATGTAATAAAAATACTGTAATGATAGATAATAGTGTGGAATAAGCATGTCATAAAAACAAATGTTATATTTCCAAGATCACTGCTTTTTTAATTTATACTCAGGTAAAGGAGAAAATCCCTGGAAATATTCATTTTTAGAAGTGGGTTTGCGAAACTTGACATTTTAGTGAAAGGGGTTCACAGGTTGCTAAAGTTTGGGAACCACTGAGCTAAGGGGAACTCTTGCTCCAGTATGTCTGAAACTAACTGGGGGGCAATATTTGAAAGCTTTCCATTCAGATTTTTAAAGCACTAAATTTACCTGTTGATTAGTACTGTAACTGAAACTTACACGTGGCAAGCAATGATCAAGTATGTTTTAAAAGGTTTTTAATAAATTCTATTTGGCATTTTTGAGTCTATTGCTGGTGGCAACAATTCTTCTAAAAAGGGACAGGTGGGAGGAAAAATGCAGTGACCTGTTTATAGGACTTCTGAAATGGAAAGTGAGGTATCAGGCTTACTAAATATTGAATCAGATCTGCAAATTCAAATATTTACAGTAATTATGCATATTAAATTGTTAGTGACATATGGCAAGTGCTGGTATCCTAGAAACAAAATTAAAACATACAGTGCTAATTACAAGATATCAAATCACAGTGAAATTAAACAGATAACTTGTTAACGTTTAAAAATGTGTAAAATACCTGCACACATCCCTTTGACTTTGGGTATGTTAGGGTGAAGAGAAGGCTTGCATATACCAGACTCAGCTGAGCTCAGTTCAGAAAGATAAATGACTTTTTCAAAGCAGAGAAACATAATGGCCAATATTTTGAAGTGCCTGTTGATTTTGAGTCAATGTATGGGTGCCCAACTTTTGAGACTTCCGAAAAAGGTCTGATTTTTGAGGGCGACTGCTCAGCAAAATCAGGCCCTGTTAAGATGTCTCAAGTTGGGCACCCCAAATCACTAATCATTTCTGAAAATCTTAACCAATGTTACCAGTTTTTAAACAACTTATTAGCATTAATAGTTAAGGCCAGAAGGGACTGTTATGATCATTTAGTCTAACTTGCGTTACACCGACTGTAAAATGATCACCTAATACCTCGTGCACTGAGCCCACAACTTGTGGTTGAATTAGAGCAGTGGTTTTCAATCTGTGGTTCGCAGACCCTTGGGGGGCCGTAGACTATGACTAAGATTTCCAAAGCAGTCTGCACTTCTGTGACGGGTTCCACCTGGAACTGGGGTACCACTGAGGTCCCCCCCCGTCCCCCCCCGACCCACCAGCCTGGGCTCCCTTCCACTGTACTGCTATGACCAGCCTGCCAAGCCCTCTCCCAGGCTCCAGCCTGCACTTTCCAACAGCACACATACAGGTAGGGACACACCCAGCTGCAGTTACATGCAGATGCTGTGCTCAGCTCTGCATGGGGAGGCTCCAGCTAAGGAACTTCCCAGCTACTCAGGCACACCCCCGTCTTTGGAGTGTAAACCCAAAATTATAGTGTCTTGCACCGCACAGGGAACTGTACAGCCTAAGCTTATGAAATTTGCCTCCTCCCTCAATGTGGAGAGAGAGAACTTTCTGCGCCGAGTTATGATTTCCACACACACTGGTTTTCTTCATCATCATCATCATCATCATCATGTTCCTATTACGCCTCTGGCATTTAGGGGAGTGACGAAGCTCCTTCACTCCTGTCTGTTTCTGGCAAGTCTTTCAATGGTTCCCTATCTGTGCGCCAGGTCTTTCAGCGTGGCTTCCACAGCTCTTTGCCATGTTGTTTTCAGGCGGTCTCGTTTTCGCTTGCCTTCAGGGGTCCATCTTATTGCTACTCTGATGATGGAATTAATTTCCATCCAAAGCACATGACGGATCCATTTCCAACGCCTTCTGGCAATGATGGTGCTCAGATCCTCTTGGCTGCACTGTGTCAATAGATCTTGGTTGAGATTGTTCTGGGCCAAAAGATACGGAGGATTTTTCTGAGGCAGGTTGTATGGAATGAAGAGAGTTTTGACATGTCATACTTTCTCATTTCCCAGCATTCTGCACTATAAAGTAGTGTTGAAAGTACGTAGCTCTGGTAAATCTTGAGTGTGTTTTTGGTGTTGTATTTTGATGATTTCCAGACTGTATTTAAGCTCCTGAAGTTGTTCCTGGCTTTACTGATTTTGTTCTGGATGTCCTGGCTTGTTCCGCCATCCTGGCTGATGGTGCTGCCCATGTGAATGTTTCTGCATTGGTAAGAACATAATACTCTATCCGTACTGGTGATGGTGAGGCAATATTAAAGGTTATGATGTGTCTTATTGCGGTTGATTTTCAGTCCAATTTGCTGTCTGAATCTGTTGAGTCGAATTGTTTTTTCTTGTATATGGTGTTGGGTATGTGATAGGAGAGCGTCATCATCTGCGAAGGCCAGGTCTTCAACGGATGAGAAGAGTATCCATTTAATGCCTCTTGGCACGTCTTTTGTTGTATGCCGCGTTATGCAGTCAATGGCAATGTTGAAAAGGATTGCAGATATGACACCCTCCTCATGAACTTCTGTTTTTACTTCAAAATTGAACTCATTGTGATCAACACTGCATGTAAAGTTGAAATAGAAGCTTTTGATGACTTCGATTATGCAAAAAGGAATTCCACGCGCCATAGGCTGGTCCTGTGAATACTATCAAAAGCTTTCTCAAAGTCTATGAAATTGATGTAGAGTTGCTGTTGCCATTCTAAGCACTGTTCTATTATGTTTCGTTGAGTGAAGATGTGGTCTGTGCAGCCACATCCTTTCTGAAAACCAGCTTGCTCTTTTCTGAGAACGCTATCAATTGCCTCTGATATACGCTGTACTATGATCTTACACAGTACTTTGCTTGGCACAGATAAAAGTGTGATACCACGCCAGTTATTACAATCATTGAGAGTTCCTTTCTTTGTTATCTTCACTATAATCTCATTGGTCCCCTCATCTGGCACTTTTTCCCTTTACCAGACTGATGTAAATAGAGGGGCCAGGATAGATGCTGCTAATTTAGGATTTACCTTGAACAATTCTGCATTCAAGTTATCCTTGCCAGGAGCTTTCCCATTTTCAAAGGATTTGATGGCTTGAATGATCTCTTCCTTAGTTGGGGTGTCTGTGTTGATATCAAGATCTTCTGCCTCCTGGCTTCCTTTTTAGGTGGCTCTCTGTTCAGCAATTTTTTGAAATGCTTTGTCCAGCGCATTTCTTGTTCTTTTTCGGTTGTTAGTAGGTGCCCTTGTTTGTTCCTCATGAGAGTGTTTTTTGGTATCTGCCGTTTACCACTGATAAGCCGCGTCATTTTGTAGACGGTCCCTTGTTCACGAGCAGCTGCATTCTCTGCTTGTGTTTCCAGATTATCAATATAATACCGTTTGTCTACTCTCACAAGACATTTGACCTCCTGGTGTGCCTTCCTATATTGCTTGTGGTGTTTGTCCTTTAGCTTCTGGGATTTTGCGTCTAAAACTTTTTTCTTCAGGGCTTGTCTGGTTTCTATGGCATTCCATGTGCTGGTGTAATTCACTCCTTCCTTCTCTTCTGCCTGTAGCCTAGATAGGTTTCACGGCTCTGTTTATAAATTGCTGTTACTTTGTCCTACCAACCTGTTCTTTAACTGCAGAATGAAGGCTTTCTGTATTACAAGAAACTTCAGCATGTCAGTATCATCATGTCTATGTACAGTAATGCTCACTTAAAGTTGTCCCGGTTAACGTTGTTTCATTGTTACGTTGCTGATCGATAAGGGAATGCACTTGTTTAAAGTTGTGCAATGCTCCCTTCTAACGTCGTTTGGCAGCCACCTGCTTTGTCCACTGCTTGCAGGAAGAGCAGCCCGTTGGAGCTAGCTGGTGGGGGCTTGTAACCAGGGTGGACCGGCAGCCCCCCATCAGCTCCCCGCTCCCCTAAGTTCCCTGTGCTGCAGCCGCCCAGCAGGCTATCAGCAGTTCAGCTGTCCCTCCCCCCACTGCCGTGTGCTGCTCCTGCCCTCTGGGAGCAGCTCCAAGGCAGAGACTCCTGCTTGCTGTGCAGGAGGGGAAGGGGGGGCTAATGTCAGGGTGTCCCCCTGCTCCTGCACCCCACTTACCCCTTATGGACCTTGGCATTCAGGTCTCCCATGACGACAGTTAAGTCATGGCGTGGTACTCTCTCTGACTCTGCCTGTAGTGCAGGGTAGAATTTATCCTTTACTACTTCATCACTGTCATTTGTCAGAGCATAGCACTAAACCAGGGTGATGATATTGTTTCCCTTTCAGTCTGGCTCTCACAAGTCTGCTGCTGATGGATTTCCATTCAAGCAGGGAATGCTCCACTCCCTTCTTCAAAAGGATGGCAACACTTCATGTTGTCCATCATCCCGTCCAGAAAACAGCAAAGTTTCTCCCGAGGCTGTTGTTAATCTTCCTGATCCCATCCATCTGCTCTTGCTGACATCCATGATGTGTAAACGGTAGTGTCCCATCTCTGCTGTGACCTGAGCTACCTTCCCTGCTTTGTACTTAGTCTATATGTTCCAAAAACCAAGTTTGGTTTTCGTCTTGGTGTTGAGCACTTCAGTCTTCATGCCAGTGGCTTCCTTTTGGCTTTCACTACTGGCAGTCATACGGGTCATTGACTCCTGAAGGCCATCTCACACAGTCATGGTCGATTTCTCTGTCGCTGTTTCTGTAACACATTTTTGTTGTTGTTAGCC
The DNA here is from genome assembly GCF_027887155.1 of Malaclemys terrapin pileata. NCBI lineage: Eukaryota > Metazoa > Chordata > Testudines > Emydidae > Malaclemys > Malaclemys terrapin. The sequence goes on along the minus strand of NC_071512.1, from coordinate 33,683,854 downwards.
CTGTGCCTAACCCCCAACCTGGAGGACTAGGGTGTCTGTTTTGTCAGGCCCCTCCCCCACAGACCAATCCGGCATGGTTGAACCTACCAGGAGCAAAAAGCCCTCACCAACACTGACTCTGGGGATTGTTAGAGCATGCAAGCTGTCTCGCCACGACAAGGCATGGACACCAGAGGACAGACACTGGTTTTAGACAAAGCAAAAACAAGTTTATTAACCAAAAATGAGAGATTTTAAGTGATTATAAGGGATAGCAAACAGATCAAAGCAGATTACCTAGCAAATAAACAAAACACGCAAGCTAAGCCTAAAATACTATACAGATGGGATATGAATTGCAAATTCTAACCCTAAGTGATGGTACAAGCAGGCTGAAGATTCTTAAGGGGCCAGCTACACTTGCTTACAGCTTAAAATCCCCAGGTGTTCCATTCACAGGCTAAAAATCCCTTTAGCCTGGGTCCAGCACATCCCCCAGTTGAGTGTCTTTGTTCCTTAGGTGTTTCCAAGAGTCTCTTTGGGTGGGGAGTCAGTGAAGAACCGTAATGATGTCACTCCCCTTCCTTAAATAGCTTTTGCATATGGCGGGAGCCCTTTGTTTCAAAGCTTGGTTTCCACACCAGTCAGTGGAAAAACATTGGTATCTCAAGATGGAGTCCTGCACCAGGTGATCTGATCACATGTCCCTGTAGCCATAACTCGGGGGCTGTTTGCAGCATCCTCAGGAAGAGTCGTGTTGTGTCATACTCTTCCCCCCTCCCCCCCCGTGGGTGATAAGCTGCTTTCTAAGGCCTATTGTTTTCTCTAGACTGAGAGCATTCTGCCTTGTGGACATTCCCTATGTGTAAACACATTTGTAATAGATACATAGACAATATTCTTAACTTCAGATACAAAAATGATACATGCATACCAGTAGGATAATCATTTTCAGTAAATCATAACCTTTTCAATGATATCTCACATGACCTATCTTGTATAAAATCCATCATAATTGTGTCATAATCATATAATAATATAACTATGAAGAATATGGGGTGCAGTGTCACAACCTCTATTTGAAATATTTTAGGGATGGTCCACAAATGAAAAAGGTTTGAAACCCAACCACTGAATTAGAGTATTGCTTTCAGAAAGGCATCCAGTTCTGATTTAAAATGTCATGTGACAGAGAATCTATACCATACCTTGGTAAGCTGTTTCAGAGGTCAGTTACTCTGTTGAAAACATAAAATAAGATTAAAATTGTGCTTTATTTTCAGTTTGTTTTTCCTAGCTTTCACTTCCAGCCATTGGATCTTGCTACGTCCTTATGTGTTAGATTAAAGAGCCTTGTAGTGTCTCATACCTTCTCGTTTCTGGTATGAAAGACAAATTGCCAGTCTGAAGTATAACTTTTCCCTAGCCTGCCTTTGGGACAAATTGTATGATTGCTGAATGTTAAAGAGCTGATAACTATACTGAAATAGAATAGACTGCCAACCAATGCTACAGGATGTTATACATTCACTCCCGACGAAATTCTTTGCCAAAACATTAAAAATTCTGCGCCTAAAAATAAAAATTCTGCACACAATATTTTAAAATTCTGCAAATTTTATTTGTCAATGAATAAATGTGGAGGCTCCAGCATGGCAGTGGGGAGCACAGGCTACTGGCTGCCCGGAGGTGGGAGATCACCCTGCAGTCGCCCCTCCTGCCCCCCCCACTCCCCAGACACCACCCCCAAGGACACAGACTCAGCAGTGAGGAAGCACCTGGCCCTGACACAGCGCAAGGGCCAGGCTTTCCCCAGAAACCCCTCAGGGCCCTGCCCCTCTGCACTAGGCGCGGGCAGGAAGGCTCAGCCCAGCAGGATCCAAATGTGGGGGGGATCCAGGTGTGGGATGAGAGGGTTCTGTGTGTGGACAGCTCAGTGGGGGATCCATGTGTGGGAGGAATCTGGATGCACAGGGGCTCGTTGAGGGGTTCCAGGTGCAGGGGCAATGGGACTCTGCAGGGGAGTTCAGGTGAAGGTGGCTGGGGCTCAGTGGGGAGTCTGGGTGTGTGTGGGGCTTGTCGGAAGGTGTCTGGGTGCAGGGGTGAGGGTCTGGATGTGGGGGGGGCAGGCCTTGGCGGATGGGTCCAAGTGCGGGGGGTGGGGAGCTTGGCAGGAGTTTCTGTGTGAAAGGGGGGTCTCCGGATGCAGGGGTAAGGCTCAGTGGAGTGGAGGTTTGGGTGCAGGGGGCTTGGTGGGGAGGGTTATGGCTGCAGGGGGTGGGGATGAAAGCTTGGCAAGTTGGGGTCTGGATGTGCGAGATTAGGTGGAGGGGGGAGCATCTCCCTGCATGGTGATGCTTTTCCCAGCAGCTGAGGAGTGATGACGGAGGGTGCAGAGCTTCCTGCAGCTGCGGGAGGTTTCTGGGGGTGGATGTGAATTTGCCCCGGCTGCTCCTTTCAGGGGAAGAGCAAGTCCTGGCCTCCCCTAGCCCAGGCAGGACTAGCAGCTGAGCCTGGCGCAGAGTAGGAGCCACTGGCCGGAGCATCCCCCACTCCCCTGCAGTGATTTACCTTTCTGCTGGCTGCTCTGGGTGCCTGAACCGATGCACCTGCATTCTTGAGGAGAGGTGCATGACCACTCTTGCGGCTTCCCTATCAGAAAGTCATTTTTCTGCGGAGAAGTAAAGACATCTGGAGGGGGCGGGGGCGGGGGGGGGGGGGGGGAGGAGGTGAGCTCTGTGCACACGCAGTGGCACAGAATTCCCCCAGGAGTATAAACTTCTCACATTCTTGCTGTTCATTGCTCTGAGGAAGGATGTCTTCCTCTATCACCCAATATAACTTTTAAAAAATGATTGTTCAACTCTCCCACTTCCTTATTTGGTTTCATTAGCCTCTGATAGAGCGAGGTAGTCTAGTATCCTATTTTCACCAGTGAGGTTTAAAATAACTCTGATTTGGTGATGAGTTGGGGGAGAAGGGGAGAGAGAAGGGAAAGAGTGGAGGGAAAGATTTTAAAATATAATGTAAACAAAAAGGACTTATTGCAGCACTGGGACTAGATATTGCCAGGCGGCATTAGGGTGAGAGAGAAGGGGTGTGGGAAGAGGGGGTATTTTTTTTCAGAGGCAAGGGAGAAAGAGCTCAGTGTATTTCAGTACAATTTGATAATGATCTTTAACTCTGACTGTATCCTTTATTTAGCCCAGGACTTGGGCCTTGTCTGTGAGAGAGAATTTAACCAATTAAACAAATTCAAAAATTGATCCAATGAAACCAGTGTAAATCCCTAATGCACACTTAACCCGTTTAGCATTTGCTCATCTCAGTTTAGGTTCAATTGGCAACTAATTTAAGTGAAAGATATTAACCAAGGTGGATAAAAATCAGTGATTAAAAAAAAAAACATTTTTTTTGGTATTTAAATCAGATTTTTTTGATAAAATGCTTTTTGAGGAAAAAACCTATCTAAAGATAGTTTTAATTAACAATCATTATAGCTCAAAGATATCTCATCATGGAATAGGGATAATAAATTCTAATTCTATAGTATGAGACAATATATTCATGTAATGTTTAAGAAAAGTTTTGTAAATGAGTTCCAATAGTTCATGGATTAGGGAACCAATCTTATGGGGTTCCACAGTCTTCTGTATAGATGATTTAGGTTAATCTTTCTCTCTACCCAATGGGACTCAGTGCTCAGTCTAGAACAGGGGTAGACAACCTATGGCACGCGTGCCAAAGGCTGCACGTGAGCTGATTTTCAGTGGCATTCACACTGTCTGGGTCCTGGCCACCGGTCTGGGGGGCTCTGCATTTTAATTTAATTTTAAATGAAGCTTCTTAAACATTTAAAAAACCTTATTTACTTTACATACAACAATAATTTAGTTATATATTATAGACTTATACAAAGAGACCTTCTAAAAACATTAAAATGTATGACTGGCTAGGGTTACCATACGTCTGGATTTCCCCGGACATGTCCGGCTTTTTGGTGCTCAAATCCCTGTCCAGGGGGAATTTTCGAAAAGCCGGACATGTCCGAGGAAATAGGGAGGCATAAGCCAGGGTCCGCCCAGCCCCAGTATGATCCGCCAGGTCCGCAGCGCAGCCCAGTCGCCCCGGCTACATTGTAGCGAGCTTAGACGGGGGGGCGGTGCAGCCGCAGAAGGTGGCGGAGGGGCCGCTGCTGCCCCCACAGGCCGCGCATCCCAGCCGACCCCAGCCAGCAGCTCGGGTTTCCCTCATGGGCGGAGACCCCCGGCCACTGGGGGACCCTTCCTGCGGCCCCGTCGCCCTGCGCGGCTCGGAACACGGTGCCACAGGAACTGCCCCAGCGGGGACAGGCCGGGGAATGTGCGAGGCGGCGGGGAGTGCGGCGTGTGCCGGGGCTGCAGGGACCCGCGCCGCCCCGGTTGCCGCTGAGCCTCCGAAGCCCCCGCCAGGCAGAGGCTGCTGGGGGAGTAGGGCAGGCGGGGGGGTGCAGAGGCTGCAGGGCGAGGAGGAGCAGGGCAGGTTGGGGCATAGAGGCTGCAGAGGCAGGGGAGTGCAGGGGTAGGGCAGGTGGGGGGGTGCAGAGGCTGCAGGGGCAGTGGGGGGGTGAGTGGGGAGCAGGGGTCACAGGCTGCAGGGGCGAGGGGTGTGCAGGGGCTGCAGGGTGAGTGGGAGCAGGGGTCACAGGGGCTGCAGGGTGAGTGGGAGCAGGGGTCACAGAGGCTGCAGGGGCGGGGGGTGCAGGTGAGTGGGGAGCAGGGAAGCACTTAACAACCCCCAACCAAGATCAGAGCGGGAGGGGGAATGCAGGGTGCTCAGAGGAGGGGGCAGAGTTGGGGCAGGGACTTTGGGGAAGGGGTTGGAATGGGGGCGGGGAAGGGGCGGAGTTGGGGCGGGGCCGGGACCCCATGGAGTGTCCTCTTTTTTCAGTGTTGAAATATGGTAACCCTATGACTGGCATGCGAAACCTTAATTTAGAGTGAATAAATGAAGATTCAGCACACCACTTATGAAAGGTTGCCGACCCCTGGTCTAGACGATACCATCAGAGATGCTTAGTTTTGCAGTTCTCAAACTGTGGATTTCTCTCTCCAGAGATAACATGCTTGTTAACAGCAAAAATGTTTTAAAATAAATAAATAATATAGAGAGGTGAGAAATAACAGACCTCAGCCCTATTGTCCCTCTGCAGATTTGTGTACACAGAGTCAATCTCGTACCTCTCTCTAAAAGAGCAAAATTTCAAAAAGTTCAATGAATAGAAGATTGTTGGGGGCGGAACAGATCCGGACAAGGAGAAGAAGTCTGGAGATAAATGTGAGAAAGGAGGGACAGGCAGTAGAAACAAAAGTGAAACTGTTTGAGCAGCCTATTCCTGAAGTCTTGAGGTCTTTCTGAGTATAGCCTTCATTGATTTGAGATCTACCATACCATTCTCTCACTAGAACGGAAAACCTATAATGGCACAGGCTGTAAAAGAGACCCAGTTTGGGAATATTTTAATGAAGTTCCTCTACCTGTGAAGAATATGTATTAAGGGTATAACAACCAACAAGAATGCACTTTATGTAGAAATCCATGATTAAATTGAGTCTTCCTGACTAGTGATTTAAATCATGATTTAAATCAAATCCACCCTGATATTAACCCAATGAAGTTTAGTACTTTGTCTTCAAAGTGTCCTATAGACACGAACCAGAAACATTAAATGAATGGATAGAAACAAAATTTAAAAACAATTGTCCTTGACTTATTTTACACCTTATGTTTTCCCCTTCTCAATGAGGGAGTCTTATCTAAGGCTAGTTTACACTGGCAACGCACACCTCTGAGCGAGAAAGTTGCAGCGCTGTTAATTGCCAGTGTAGACAAGCCCTTAGTCTTCACTGTCCAAAAAGGGTTGTGTGTTTACTATAAGATAAGTAACCCATGTTAATTATCGCGCTGAAAAAAGTAGTGGAGATACAGGCTGAGGGAGTTTTTATTGCAGCGTGGCCTAGGAGAGATCAGCACACCCTCTTTTGCGCCTCTTTCCCCCCCCCCCCATTGCCCTAATCTAGATATGTTGCTGTAAAAACTGCCTGAACCTCATCTCCTCTAGGATTTTACAGCAAGATAGCTAGTGTGCATTAGTTATTTTGCTGTAAACACACCTTTTTTGGCAGTGAAGATAGAGCCTTATAACTTCATTACTGATTACTGCTAATTGGATAATTCCTCATCTCTTCCTCCCCCACCCCCCCAACTGTAACCAGGATGGAATCTCTGCCTCCTTCCTTCCACTGTAGCCTGCCATCAAATGCAGGAGTAAAATTCTTTCTGCCAAGAGAGCAGGTGAATCACTCATTGATTGGTATAAACAAATACTGGCAGATCTACATTTGTGCCAATAGTTATTACCTCTTTCTAACCTTGAGGTTGGAGCTACTGCAATAGTAGCATTTCTCTGCACAGTGGCATCTGTGGACTTTGATGCGGGCAATTACTCTAAACATTATTTGTTGTAAGAAAAGTGAGTTGATTTAGTATCTCCTTGTGTAGTGTAAAACTAGTGATTCTTCAACTTTTTATAGTGCATCTTACCAATGTCTCATGGACACCTCCCTCACAGTTGCAAGACTGTCTCCCATTCATGATCATGTAACATCTGTGTTCCTATCAGGATGTCATGCCTGAACCCTGCTTAGTAAATTAGCAAGTTCTGGCCACTGCTTTTGAAACAAGCTTAGATTATTAATTTTCAAGGTTGTTTGAATCCATCCACAGGTTCCCCCCCCCCCTTTCAATACATTAAAACAAAAAGCCATGGAAGGACTTTGACATATTTTTAGTACAATTTTCATTGCGTGGGGGGCGGGGGAGGGGGACTTAACTAGCTTTCTGTAGAGTAACTTTTCTGGTTTGGTCTGGAGAGAGAAATTACAAAGTTGATTCTTTAACTCTAATTGGAATTAGCTTCCCTGGACAGTATACCATTCTAGGAATCTCCCACTTACTGGTTTGTCTTTATGGGTTGATTCTCATTCAGGTTGAGTTAGTGCAGCTCTTTCATTAGTTGTCTAGCTGCAGCTGAGTAAAAACTGATTAGTCTTGTCAACATTCACTGCTGTTGTTCAGAAGCTTAGAAACAATGAAACTGATGATATTCCGGTCAATTTCACTCTGCTGTTGCCTGGGGAAAATGAGCACCAGAGGCGGTAAGCACAGGAGTTTTTATTGGGGAGGAATACCCAAAAATTGAGGTTGGAGAAAAGTACAGAAGGAGCCTCCTCTCACTTTTGCAGGATGCTCTGGGCTGGAAGTAGGTGGGGAACAGAATGTTTGTTCTCCCTTCCAGCAATCAAAGGGGAATAGGCTGGAGGTGGAGCTTCTAATTTCAGACACCTAAATGCAGTTATATATAAAAATTGGAGTCTTTACCAAGCACTAGGAACAACTGGTCTAGGAACAACTGGTAGGAGTTCCAAGAGCTTTCTTTTGCCTAGTAGCTTAGATGTGTTTTTTGCTGAATGGGACCCATCCAAAGCAGTGAGTGCTATGCAAATTTAGCTCCCTCAGGCAGTGGCGGTGGCTTAAGGAAATATAGTAACAAAACAAACACCAAAAAAAGGACATTTCCTCTTCCCTTGTTTTCATACACTTGAATTAAGACCTGTGCTTTAGTCATCTAAAAAACAAATGTCTAGGGCCTTGTGGGCCTATTTTCCTGTGCCTGATGGGAGCTCATTTCTGTGATCTTAGATGAGTTGGGGTTACTCAGCAAACACTCCTAAAGAGCTTGATTTTGTTTTTTTACTGAAAGATAAAAGACCATACTAAATCGGTGAGTGAATTTATAAATGCAAAACATCTTGTAGAAATACATTTTTCATCCGGCATAGATATTTAGTGTCTTCTAAATGAATATTTGAACCAGCCTACTGTTGGTGGTTTGCACAACTCTCAGTCCACTAGGTTATTTGAACCATTTCTCCTATACTTAAAGCAACAGCAGCAGAAGCTATGAATATGCAGAACTGTAGTGATGGGCTCTGCATCTCTGGCTTGAAAAAATATATTTTGCTGTTGTGTTCTTTCCTAGAAAAAGCCAACATTAAAGTTGAAGTCAAGTGCTCAGAAGTTAAGAAATGCCAGAAGTAAGGTGGCCTTTGAAGTAAGGTGGGATAATCCCCATTTTACAGATGGAGACCTGAGGCACAGAGACTAAGGTTAAATTAGAACCTGTAAAACGTTTTATTGGTAACTTTTCCAGCGTCTTACAGAAGTGCTGTGGCAGAGGCAGGGTTACAATCCAGTTCTTGGGGTAGAATTTAACTGCCTTAACCAGAAGACTATCCTTTCTTTTCCAGCATTTCCCCTGCCCTGTTCACATTACACCTTCTAACTTCTGCAGCAAATGACGCAGGATTCCTACAGGCATCAGCCCAATACAGTACACAGTCCTGTGTCCATCCTTTGCACTAACATTGTAATCTTACTGCTCTTTTAACACAATGGTTTAAATGTAATTTCTTCATTTTTAAAAAAGCAGTAAATTGAAAAAAAAAAAAAAATCCCGTTTTTTGGAACCATATTGACTCTCATATGGGTCACACCTGGTTGGGATCTTTAAATTGACAGCCCAGACCTCGAGCCAATGGAGTTACTGGTAGCAGTACTAGCTCTTATCCACTATGGGCTTGTCTACATTACTGGCTGGATCGATGGGCAGCGATCGATCCAGCGGGGGTCGATTTATTGTGTCTAGTCTAGACACGATAAATCGACCGCCGAGCGCTCTCCTGTTGACTCCAGTACTCCACCAGGGGGAGAGGCGCAGGCGGAGTCGACAGGGGAGTGTTAGCCCTCGACTTACCACAGTGAAGACACCGCGGTAAGTAGATCTAAGTACATCGACTTCAGCTACATTATTCACATAGCTGAAGTTGCGTAACTTAGATTGATTCTCTCTCCCTCTCCCCCTGGTGTAGACCAGGCCTATGGGGACCAACCACTAGAGGGAGATGGGATATTTTGCTAGTGGGGTTTTATGTCTCCCAAATTACCCCTTGTCCCCACACACATGGCACCTTCCACCCTCCCTCCCTGCCCACCCCTTTGCATTTGAGTCAGGCTGCTTCTTTCTTCCATGCTGCCTGAGTCTAGTGAGTCCACTTGCAGCCTGGTCCAGCCTGGTACTGCAGCAGCCCCTGGCAGACAAGAGGTTCAACTGAAGGGAAAATGGTGTTCAGTCCATGTAGCTCAGGGATGGAGCATGCTCAGTCACTACCTGAGGATGAATCATATGCAGTCCAGTTGGCATGTAGGAGCTGTGTGGGGATGGAGCATGCTCAGTGCAGATGGAATCTTTGGTGCCTCTAACCCTCTGCTGATCATGTTAAAAACTGCAATTTTTCAGGGTCTCATAACGGCCAAATTTCAGAGGATTTTCATGACGCCAGAATGCATGTCTAGGACACCAGGGTTGGCCCCCTGCTAAATTTCAGATTCCTGCTCTAAAGCATGGAGGTGTTAAAGCTACTCAGTTTAAACTGTTTTTTTTAACATGGGCAAATCATCTTTCCTAACCTCATTCTAGGAAATAGCTGAACCATTTTTTTGGAGACTTTCCATAAAACTTCAGACAAAGATACCTGACTTTAAAAACTTTTTAGCCAGAACAATTATTTTGGCAAAATTACGAACAATTGAAAACAGGATTTTGTGATTGGAAGTAGTAGGCAACCTTAAATTTAGGCATTGCTATAAGCACAATCTGTAATTACATACACAAAGCTATGTTACAAGAATGTTAAGGTTGCAAAGTCACACACTCAGTAGTTACGAAATGCCAGAATTATGTTTTGAAACACCTTTTTTCTGTCCCCTTGTGTATGGTATGGTATAATCTTTAATTACATCATTGCATTCTAGGTTTTTGTCTACCGGTCCCCCTGTCTCCATCTGTGCATGGGATGGACGGTGCTTAGGAAATATAGTGATTGTACAATATTTATCTACTTTATCCCTTGTGTGACACCATGCACTCTTTATTGTACACCATTGAAGCCTTGCAACATACACAATTATTAATTTCTTCATGAGCTTTTCTGTGGTGCTCATCACTGGAGTATCTGAATGCAATATCGTTACCCTTGTTTTAGAGACAGGGACGGTTGAGTTCCAGCACTTCGGAAAATCAGATTCCAGGTATGTCAAGTTGAGTGCCCAGGAAATCCAGAAACAATGGCCACCTGAGAAAATGTTGATCTGTGTGTCTTTGCTTAGCATCACATAAGAAATCTGACAGGGTAAGGATTGTTTCTGGATGGCATCTGACTGCCTTAATCACGAGACTATCCTTTCTCTTCTTGTAGTCTCCTGCCTCATTCTCTTCTCTCCTTCCAACTTCCAGACCATTTGAGGCAGGTGTCCTACAGACAGCAGCCAGGTTCGCCCAACAACCCTAATTCATTCGCTGAGCCTGTGTGGCTTGTATAATGAATGAGGCAGGGGTCTGGTGGGAGAAAAAAACAAATAATAAAAGATTTTCATAATGCATACACACAACGGAGCTGAATTAAGGTTTCATGGACAACCTTAATTCTGAGATTTCTGAACTTCCAGATATGAAACTTGCTAGGTGTCTAAAAAGGAAAAGGCATAAATTTGATTGTTCAGTTGCCATACACATCATGTGTCAGCATGATTTGAAATAAAACAGTGGATTGCCTATGCATGAGCAGCCCCATTTTACAGGCAACACAGCTGATGATTGAGAAAGAGGTTCTTTGAGAGGCAGTGTGGATAGGTGAGTTGGATTTGGGTCTGTCATATTGGAGATCTGGGTTCTAGTTCTCAGTGGGGTATGAGGTCTTCCTCAAAAAGGATTGTGAGGGTTCAGAATTATTACTTCTAGTCAGAAGAAGTGAGCCTAGAACTCATGGTCTTCTGGTTTCCAGTGCAGGCCAAAGAATATTTTGATGGGGTGTAGCAACATTAGGATCTGTTTTTTCTGTGTCCTGCATGGAGTGAGTGCTATCTGAAATGCTGAAGTGAGGTGTACGCCAGCAGTGCTATAGATTGAGTGTGGCATGTTGCCCAAAATGGCATTTCCTTTACCCCAGGTGTATCTTTCTGTACATTTCAGAGTTCTGGGGGTGGTGGAGCTCTTCAAAAATGTCACAAGTATGTCTGTAATATAAAGTGTCAGGAACCCTTAATACAGGGGTTTCTGCTATCCCTCTTACAATAAATTGGACTAATACTAACCATGTGGTTTAGATGAACAGAAAAAGCAATGGTTAAACATAATTAAGATTTTGGAACACTTTATTTCTAATTATTTTAAAAAAATTTGTCTTAGTGTGTTAATCTCGGGGAAAACAGGTTGGAAATCTATATGCAACTTTGACATATGTTGTACAATATACACTAGAAAAATAGTATTTTCTTATGTAATAGGTACTTATGTTATGCCTACTCATATAATTACTTTTGTCACCAACAATGATTGATTATGGTTGGGATGATTTATATACCCAGGTATATAAAAGAAAATGGAAGATGTTCTGAAATCCTGATTACGTGTAATGATTGCTTTTTCCGTTAATCTATGCAACATGGTTAGTATTAGTCCAATTGATTGTAAGGGGGATGGCAGAAACCCCCTGTATTAAGATTTCCTATCACATTGTTACAGACATTGTGAAATTTTTCCAAATGTACCTGGGAAGTGAATTGGCTTTAAAATTTTGGCACATTCCAAAAGTTATATATTTAACTAAAATTCAGTTTTATGCTATAGTAGGTTTATAGTATAATTCATTACTGTGCTTTTCATCTGCATTGGTTTTTCTTTCTCCTTTTTCTGTTTTCTTCCCCTTCTCTGTATAATTTCCCTTTTTTCTCTCTTGTCTATAAACAACTCCAGTTGGTTAACTTTGTAATTTTATGGCATCCTCTTGTAGTTATACCAAGGGCACTCAGTTGCATGTTTCAGGGCATAAATTAATTGCTTCATGGGGCTGACGACAACTCTTGTATCCACCTATACTCAAAACATTGTTCAATTGGTTACATGCATTATGGGGATTTCACCAGTTTGTGAAGCATCTACTATTCCCACAGTCGGAATTTCTGGCTTGATGGGCAGTGGTCTAACCCACCTGTACAAAATTCTTTCCACTTATCTAGGAGTTGTAGATTTTATTGATAAGTTTTTATTAATGCTATTTAGGTTGTCAGCTTTGTGGGAAGGGAACTATTTAAAATGTTCATGGTAAATTTCATAGAATTTGTCAAAATTTTCTAAAGCATGTTCATTTCAATGTTTCCTGTGCTTTTCTCTCATTATTTATGTTCCTCCTCTTCCTTTCCATATAATATTCTGTGGAGTTCTCACACCCATGAGACATCAAAGTTTTGCCTTCCAACTCAATAACACTTTCATTTCACCTGTCTCTCTTGTTCATTTGTACAGTTTGATCCTTAATGCTTAGCTGTGTGGAGCCCAGAACCTAAACAGTCAAGACATGCCCTAGGATACTTGCATGCTGTTGCAGCTTCTGCATTAGGGGCCTAGGTATCCATCTGAGATCTCAAGACTCCACAAAGTTTCTGTAAGGATTGAAGACTATAGGAATTAAAGGGATAGATTGGAAAACTAGGAGTCAGAGCATGGCAAGGAAGATGAGGATTATGAGGGAGGATGTAAGTATATGCTTTAACTCCCTATTGTGATAATTCCACCCGCATTCTAGTAATTTAAAAGATTAATAGACAATACTATGCATATATTAATACTGGGATATTCTCTAGATTCCAAAGGAACTCAGTTGTATCATTACCACTGCCTATTAGTCCAATTAGTTAACACATTCCAATAGCAAACTTCTATGGATATAACGTATTAGCCAGTGCATTCTAAACTTCTATCCTAATAGACCACACACTGTTTATTTTTAACACCTACTAGCTGATTGAGTTGGATCCTAGAAATGTCCATGTAATCAGCTATCACATATTAAAAGTGTACTCTCCCTGGGCCCTACTAAAGTTTATTACATGTTAACTAACATTCCCATCACATACACATTTTTGTCCTAGATAAACTCTTATGGTGAATAGGCTGAAAAGTAAACAAACTGGTAGTGCGTCATTGAAGTGGGGAAAGGCTAAATATTAGCCAAGTGAAAATACAAAGTCAGGGAGAGAGAAACAAATTTATCTTTCTTTAAGACTGTATTACAAACTAATTGTTTTGAAGGTGGCAGTATATTTAATTTACAGATCCTTTACAAGGACATCACTTACAGCATGCTCCACACTATACAAGAGACAGGTGTCAAGACAGTCTCTGCTCTGGGGAGTGTAGAGTCTAGAAGATTTATTATAACTATACTAATTTTATTTCTTGATTAAATGGCGCTGTAGAGCTACTGGTCCTTTTTTATGGAAGACAAGGAGTAAGTGAGCAGAGCAGCCTTTTAGGGCTTGGCTACCCTGGCACTTTATACCTCAATAAAGCCTCCCAGAGCGCTCTACCTTACTCCCCTTCCACACTGGCAAGGCACGTAGAGCGCTCCTGGTACTCCACCTGCACGACTGTTGTGTATTGGCTGAGATGCCTTAGGGCCAGTGTGAACGAGGAGTTATCTGCAACGGCGTTTACTGAGTGAGTGAGAGAGAGGCAGGGGGGCTAGAGGGATCTGAACTTACAAGACAGTGTGCTGACACACTCTCAGCAATGTGAAAACCTACTCTCTCTCCCCCCACATAAAAACAACACACTCCACCCCACCCCCCTCATTTGAAAAGCATGTTGCAGCCACTTGAACGCTGGGATAGCTGCCCATAATCCACCGCTCCCAATGCTGCCGCAAATGTGGCCACGCCAGTGCGCTTGCAGCTGTCAGTGTGGACAGACTGGAGCGCTTTCCCTAGTGTGCTCTCCGAAGGCTGGTTTAACCCAGAGCGCTCTACAGCTGCAAGTGTAGCCAAGCCCTTAGTCACTGCTCATTTTTCTTGGTGGTAAGGGGAGTGAGGAAAAATGACCTCTCAGCCATTTGTGTTGAGATGGGGAGGGAGCAAGAAGCAGAAAAGTAGTGGGAGTCAAGTCCAGGTGGGATGGCAGCTCAGAATTGAATTATTTGGGGAAACAAGACTGATTCAAATATGCTGGACTTTTTGAGGGGAGTGGCAACATTTTATCTTTCACCTGGGTTGGTCTGCTGAATACACCAACCTCAAGTCATCAGATTAAAAGAGCATTCAACCTCCTTTTCATTTCAGTTTTTTGTGGTCTGTTACCAGTGAGTTTTTTTTTTACTATGCTATCATGTGAAACGAACTGTTCTTTTTTTATATTTATATTTCACCTTTAAAGGGAGATGATCTATACCAAGGGTAGGCAACCTATGGCATGCGTGCCGAAGGCGGCACGCAAGCTGATTTTCAGTGGCACTCACACTGCCTGGGTCCTGGCCACCAGTCTGGGGGCTCTGCATTTTAATTTAATTTTAAATGAAGCTTCTTAAACATTTAAAAAACCTTATTTACTTTACATACAACAATAGTTTAGTTCAGGAATCGGCAACCTTTGGCACGGGCTGGTTTGTTTACCTGCTGCGTCCGCAGGTTCGGCCGATCGCGGCTCCCACTGGCCGCGGTTCGCCGCTCCAGGCCAATGGGTTGCTGATCCCTGGTTTAGTTATATATTATAGACTTATAGAAAGAGACCTTCTAAAAACATTAAAATGTATTACTGGCACGCGAAACCTTAAATTAGAGTGATTAAATGAAGACTTGGCACACCACTTCTGAAAGGTTGCTGACCCCTGATCTATACTCTTCTTTAAACAGGTGCAACTAATTTATTCCATTGTTAGTAGTTCTTAGGCATTTGCACCTGCACTTCCTGCAGAATTTTCACTTGAATATTTTTGACTTTGTGTCGTTATCCTTGATAACTCACTGGGCTTTTGTTAGTCTTCCAGTATCACTTATTGGTATGAATGGACAGAGTACCAGTAATTGTTGTCTCTTAATTCGTGCTCCTTCTGGATGGCTGTGCAGTAGCAAATAGAATCATGCATAAAAAGCGTTGTTTACATTGGTGACAGTGCTGCTGCGTTTAAAAACCAGATAACACAATCCCAACCAGATGATCATTTTAAAACATGAGGCAAAGGTGTGTAGCTTTTTCAAGTGTAATTGTGCTTAACATATGTATAAGTCACCTCAAAGAAATGTATGAAAATTTTAAACAAATATAAATAGAACTGCCTTTGTCTGTATTTGGAATCTTCTCCTCCACTTTTTGTTGTATTTGTCTCTGCTGCTTGCATCATAAGCAGATGAGTTTGCTTTTTTTCTTCCAGGCATATTCCTCTGGCTGGCAATGTGCAGAACTTTCACAATGTAATTCTTCAAAAGTGATATGCCATTTCTCTGTAACAGGAAGCCAGGCAGGAGGGACTCAAATAAGTTTTAGAGGGAAGCTCTACAGTTAACAGGGGGGTCAGTGAGTGTAGCTTTATGGGTAATGCTGTTTTATTTTTCTAATAAGCTTCCTCTTTTGAAATAAAGCTGCTTTCTGTGATTCACTATTATCACATGACAAAAACTGTGGAGGAGGGGGGAAGGGTGGTAAATATGCGTTCAGAACACAGCTAGTACCCTGGAAGGGGGAGTCGGCTCCTAAGCAGTTGTGTGTACAGTTTCTATCAGAGTGAGCTCATAATGGAGAGAGCCCCCCTGCCCCTCCCCCGCCCCCAAAAGGGCAGGGAAGCAAGATAAAATATACAAGCAAGAGTGGGTATAAGACTCATCTTAATTCTACTTTTTCCTCCAGAACAAGTGATATATAAAGGAGAAGGAAAAAGGGATAACATCAAAATATACACATCTGTATAAATATCTGTAATTTTCATTTTTTAAAAATACACAGCTTTCCCTGACAGCCCCTTTGCCAATCCGTTATCAATTGGCCAATTTCTTACAGGTATGAGTGATGGAGGGGAGGAGAGGGAATGGGTATGTAGGGTGAGTCCAGTGAATACTGATTGCAGAGGTATGAGGAGAAGCATTGAGTAAGTTGGGATTCATGAGTTTGATTGGTGGAGAGAATGCATGACTGTTTCAGTTTTAGTGGCAGAATCGAGTGAGTGAATGTGGGCAGGTAGTGGAGAAAAGATGTGAACTCAGGGAAAAGGAAAGCTCGAGGGGAGAATGGAGCATGGATGTTGAGGGAGGCGGATGTCAGGTTTTCCATAAAAAAAAATGGAAGGGAAGAAAACAGGAGAAAGTGAAAAGGGAAAGAAGTTTGAAGTGAGATACATACTGGTAAAGATGGAAGGGAAAAAGCTATCAGAATTCTTGAAAGGAAAATAGAAGTAAAGGGAAATGGCAGGTTCCAAATCTCTTGGGACATTGCCATTTACAGTTCTTAATCAGCTACAAAGTAGTCTGTAGGGAACAATCCTACACTGACTTAGTGGGCTGGATGACTTGATAGGTCTTTTATGTCCTATTACATGTATAAGAAGGTGTACTGACTGTTTTTTTCACCAGATGTATGTATTTTGACTTCACATCAGAAGCTGCTTGTTTAATCACTTCAGCAATTTTCCTGTTCACCTGAGGGAGTTTAATTCTAATTAATGGATTTATTTCCCATTGAGATGATCATTAAAAAGGCTAGATGAGAGCCTGTTGATGGAAATTGAAGAGGGGTCAGAAATGGAATTATCTTTACTGTAAATGGAATCAGTGAACATGCTCTAGTTCATTGGAAATCTTAACATTTATGGTATCTAGATTTATGTGACTAGAAATCTCTTGTAATATTCGATAGGAAAATGTTTTATCTTTTTTGGATGTGCTTTTCAAAATGTTTGCACAGGCATGGAATTGCCACAAAATTTAAACACATGCAGAGGAAAATTAAAATAATATTTCTGTTTTTTCCTAGAACACATCAGTAATGGAGGATCAGAATGAAGATGAATCTCCAAAGAAAAATACCCTATGGCAGGTATGACTGAGGTGCCCAAGGGAAGGCAGTAAATGATGTATAGATAGTTGGCATTATTTTCAATATTTCTGCCTTTGAGAAAGCTTGCTCCTGCAAATTGAATGTCCCACTTATGCATAGTAGACTTGATGCCATCATATATTTAGCTCAGAGTGGAGTCCTCAGGTAGAAGATGACAGTGATGGACAATTTATACATGACTTGTTCTTTCCAGATTTTTAAAACTTTCTTCACTCTACCTTGACATGAGACAATTTCATCATCAAAACATGCATTACAGTACAAATTCATAAAATAGAGACACAGTGCAATGGCCATAAATGGAAAGAACAATGTCTAGCACTGCCCTACCAGTGCAAGAAAACTGACCGTTGTTGAAATATGCATAACAGATATTGTTTTCTAGAGGAAGGTGAGTGTGTATTCCAAGCTTACTGCCTTTACGCTCTGAAGCACAGTTCCTTCCTGACTCTAGATTTAATTTGATCAGTTATTGCCAGATAGTAATCATTCATCTCTCCTGAGAAGTTTAACCTGCTATATGGAATGCGGCTTAGACTAGAGTTGACTCTAAAACAAGGAGGAAGTCTTGTGTAAAGGCAGTCACGTGGTCTCTGCCTGAGACCAATAATCCGTAAATCTATGGATTTATTTCAGAGTAAAATAAACAGTCAAAATTGCCTGTCCATAAAATCTTGTCCTTTTTAAAAAACAGATTATAGGGCAACTTCTCCTTGTGTGCTGATGTTTTGATATTTAAATGGTCATCTCCCTAGCTATGAACTTTACTCCCTATACAAGCGGAATAATCCAAAAGATGGTGTAGTGTATAACTATTGTCATGTATAAAGAAGAGGTAGATGAATAAAATATGGAATGTCAGTAACAAATGCTTCTTGAGACATTGCTGCTCAAACCTTAACCTTTTAGACCTGGTCATAGACCACATGTGCAGAAACTTTATGCTTTTTTTCTGTGAAAAAGTAAAGGGAAGAGGAAGAAAATCTTTGAGATATGTGCGACTGCTTGGTTACATGCTCCCCTTCAATTCTGTTCTCTTTATTTTACCTTTCTGGGTGGTGTTTGTAGCCATGTTTGTATCAAATTTTCCCTGAAAGCATTTGGGGCTACAAGCAATCCCTTACTTGTTTAGTTCTTTCCTCCCTTATGTTTACTACCTGTGCAATTTTGGTGTCTTGCAAATTTGAGGTTTGCTCAACTGGTACACCAGAGCAACACCCAGCAAAGAAAGGCATGAAACAACCACTCTGCTGGTTTAAGTGGTATTTATTCTTTAGTTTCAAGAGGCTTTTGGAAACTTAAGGAATCCTGGAGCAAACTGAAATTAGCAGTAAGTATCACTTCTTTTCCTACAAACTCTGCAGACCTACCTTGAAATGCTCTGTGGATCAATTTGCACATCTAAGGGTATGTCGACACAGTCAACGTTAAAGTGCAGCTGCGGCAACACTTCAGTGTCGTCGTGTAGTCGCAAGCGCCGGGTGACAGCTTTCCCAGCGTTGTAATAAAACCACCTCTGTCAGGGGAATAGCTACCAGTGCTGGGAGCATGGCTCACAGCGCTGTAGCACTATCTACACTGCCACTTTAGAGCACTGAAACTTGCATCGCTCAGGAGTGTGTTTTTTCACACCCCAGAGCGAAGGAAGTTTCAGTGCTGTAAGTGGCAGAGTATACAAGGCCTAAGTGTCTGCATATAGTCTCTAAGGTGCCACAAGTACTCCTGTTCTTTTTGCATATAGCATAGTGGATTAATGCATAACTGTTTTAGATCTGGAAGCTCTAGTCTCACATTTTCAGGGTACAAGTGACGCTTAGCCTGATGTCAGTATACTATTGTTCCTAGTGGAGCTGTCCTGTTTCTTGCTATCACTCTTCCTGCCTAAACTCCAGAATGTCTTGTCATCCTATAATAGTGCTTATTATGTGATTCAAACACTAGATGGTGGTGTATGCACAGTGATGGTTAGAAATTCTTACCAATTATTGAGAATGTTTGGTACCAAGAAGTATCATGGAAGTAGGCAGTATGGCCTTGAACTCTTTCTTCTACTCTTGAGTGAAAGAGTAGAGTTTGGAGGGGAGGGATAGCTCAGTGGTTTGAGCATTGGCCTGCTAAACCCAGGGTTGTGAGTTCAATCCTTGAGGGGGCCACTTAGGGATCTAGGGCAAAATCAGTACTTGGTCCTGCTAGTCAAGGCAGGGGGCTGGACTTGATGACCTTTCAAGGTCCCTTCCAGTTTTAGGAGATAGGATATCTCCATTAATTAATTATTATTAAAAATTTAACTTCTGTAGTGGTGTCATCCATGGCGAGATCTCTTACAGCACCCAAGTGGAAAATTAAAAACCAAGGTCCCATTTAATGGTCCTAGGTGTTGGCATTTGGACACCCTCAGGTGGCAGGAGTGGACTGTTGTTAAGGAAAGGATCTATAATTTACAAATTCCTGTCAGTTTTCAATGATGGGGCAAGAAATGGGCAGTGCAACTTTTAATTTTCTATTTCTAATTATTATCAGCACTGTCTTTTTCCCGATTTGTGTTGTATAATTACATCCATTAAAACCAATGGAAGTTGTGGAAGGAATACAGCAGTAGAAAGTAATGATGTGAATAAGAGCCTTCCCGCTATGTTGAATGATCACTTCAGTATTTCTGTAAATAATTGTAAATGGGAAGAGGTTTTTAGTTTTTCAGTGTAATTGCTCATTTATAATTATATAAGAAAAAACAAATTTCAGTAATCTCATCTATGAAAGCAGAATGTTGAAGTTAATCTTTTTGCATAGATGATTGCTTTTATTATAGACTTTAAAATTTCATTCTGCTAAGATGCACTTCCTTGCATTCTCAGCCCCTTTTTCAGAGTTCAAATTACTCTTACCTGACTCTGCATGCTGATATTTAAGTATTAACTATTTCATCTTTTCTAAAAATAGATAAGTAATGGAACTTCATCCGTGATAGTCTCAAGGAAGCGACCATCGGAAGGAAACTACGAAAAGGAAAAAGACTTGTGTATTAAATATTTTGACCAGTGGTCTGAATCAGATCAGGTTGAATTTGTGGAACACCTTATTTCACGAATGTGTCACTATCAGCATGGACATATTAACTCTTATTTGAAGCCCATGTTACAACGGGACTTCATCACTGCTTTACCAGGTAACAAACGTATCTATAAGAATTGGGAGATAAGTGTATATTTTGCTATAGAGAAATGTAGATTATAAATAGTGTACATTTTTCTGGACAGCCACCATATTTTTATTTTCTCCCATTGGGTAAATACATACTAGCATAACTTGTCAGCCCTTTCTGTGATTAATTGAACTGGCCACTGGATGCCAGTATTGTTCCACATAAATACAGTTTAACTAGTATGTTTTAAAGAGCAGTCTGTTTTACTTGGATCTGAATTATTGTAAAAGTTGCTTCTCAATTGCAAACTTCATCCTAGATTTCTTTTCCATACCAAACCCTCTAATGTAGAAAATACCATTAGCCTTCATGGCTTTGATTTGTGAAGCCTATATTGCATTTTTTGTTTTGTCCTAGGTTTCTCACATATTTTTTAAAAGTGAACTGAAATCTTAAATCTGTCTGCTTTGATAAACTAGTCTAGACATCTGGGCTTTCTTAATAAAAAAAAAATAATTGTAAAATTTTTATACAGTTCAAGTTTGGTTCTTTCTTCAGTATTTTGTATATTAACAGACTGTTCATACCTGTGCATACTTTATGTAAGTCCACAAAGAGGATGGAGCACTACTGTTCCAGGTGCATATAATCCCTCTAGCTTTAGACTTTTTTCTGCTTGGCAGGCAACTTATATTTCACAGTTGCCTGAGCAAGAGCTACAAGGATTGGTTGGTTTCCTGGTTTTTGTTCTGATTTCTGATAGTGAGAGGCAGCTACCTTTTTAAAAAAATATACATTCAGCATGTGGTGATTTATAATAATAATAATAATACATAAAAAAAGTAGATACAATGGAACCACTGCAGGATATGTTGGATATGAGAAAAACCACTTGTCTTTTAGGAAGTTCAAGAAACCACCTGATGGAGGGGTCCCTAATAGTTGATGGTGTTTAACAGTAGTTAATGAAACATTGAGACACTGTCCAGAACCTGGTCTACCCAGCCATTGGAAAAGGCTGCTAATTTAAATCCAGGCCGTTATGATAAAATTGACACAAGTCAGTCAAAGAAATTTGCTTCAAATGCTCTGTTAGTATAAGGTTAGGAGTTGCTCTACCTAATATCTGTCAGTTTTCTTTCTTTGTAATCTTGCTCCTCTCCTAGCCTTTCACATTCTCCTGTCTTCCCGTATTGGTATATTCTCTCTCCCTTGTTTGCTTTGACCATCTGTCTGTCCTCTGCATTGAGCAGTCATAGAAACAATAGCTAGAATACCAGATTGTTATGCACATCATTGTACTTATTATTTGTCAGATGACACCAGCACAACACACCATGTTTTCTGATGTTTGAATCAAACAGGCCTGAGCTATTGAGAAACTGATAGTGACAGGCAGCTGATTGAATTGATGCAGTGCTGAGGGGGCAAATCTGTCAGAGCTGGATGACCATAAGAACTCAAGCAGCGCTATTGTTTTCCTTCTGTCTATCCTTTTCCCAACTAAAATTGTAACTGCTTCCCTCTAGGCATGCAGGATATTGTTAAGACCTCAGCACCTCTGGGAAACCTGAAAACCTAGTAAGGGACACCATAGAAACTGAAAGGAAAGGAGACGAGAAAAGACGCTAGGAGCCAATGATGTATTATGAGATGGAATCTAGTTTTGATTATAAACATTCATGTTGGTATTTTACTTAGTTACTTATACATAATTCACTTATTTCAAATCTTCATATAAGGGTTCACTACCAAAGTGGTGGTGGTTTGTATTGCAGTAGTGGCTAACAGTCCCATTTGAGATTGGTGCCTCATTGTACATACACAACAGTAAGAAACAGTCCCTATCCTAAATCATTTGCAGTCTTGAGACAAGACAAAGGGATGAAAAAACAAGTAGTATCCCCATTTTACAAATGGGGAGCAAAGCAGTGAAACCAACCAGGTACATGTCAGTTTCACTCTGCCTAAATTTTTTTTCCACTGGGCAGAGAATTTTCTACTTGTCCCAGAGGTGCCAGCTCATATTTAAAATGGACGCCATTCCAACAGGCCAGGTGAGGGTCTGGGCTTCAGCAGTTGCGGACAAAGTGGGAGTGAAGGAAAAAAAGGGAAATTTTAAACTGGACAAGAAAAAAATACAGAAGGAAAAAAGGTAGAATATGAAGGGAAGGGGGAAAGATGAGATCAATATTATGAAAAGCTAGCTTTATACAAGATGTTTCAATCTAATTTAATTGTGGGTTGCTTCTTTCCAGTGAATTTCCTAGCTTTTTCTGC
Source organism: Malaclemys terrapin pileata (assembly GCF_027887155.1). NCBI lineage: Eukaryota > Metazoa > Chordata > Testudines > Emydidae > Malaclemys > Malaclemys terrapin. Next base: position 33,661,418 of record NC_071512.1, on the reverse strand, counting down.
AGAAATGACCCCGCTCAGCTTTTAGATACTATAGATCTCCTGCCCCAGTCTCCTTTTTTAAAGTGGATATCTGCTTTATATTTTCCTGGGAGATATTTAAAAAGTGTGCAACTTCAAAATCAGGCCTGTCTGGTCAAGGCATTTATACAGTGTGGTCTTCAGTTAAGAAAGTGGATTTTTGAACTCAAGTTTGAGTTTGCAGCTGCTTTATCTTGAACTTCAGTGTAGAATCTAGATATCTATTACCAAGATTTGTAATGATCCATATCACTTATTCATATAAAAGAATCCTATAAGTCCTCATATTTACATATACACATTTATGTTTATTATATATATTATATTAAATACATTGAGGATTTAAAATGTTTGCTGCCAGCAGCTTTTATTGTCAATAAAACAATGTACTTAAAAAAAAAAAAATCTTCCTATCAGGCAAATATTGACCATGTGAGCATGAAAATTAGTGTACATTTTGGATTCAGACTTCTGTTGGAAAATGTTTGACATTTTCAGAAAATAAAGGTGGCAATTACATTCAAAAATGTTAATAAAATGCTAACTTCAAGTCCTGTTTGAAGATAACATTCCTCTAAGGAGTTCAGTGTCTCCACACACAGTGATCAGCTTTGCATGGTTGCTCTTTTGTTCAAAAAATGATTGTTGATGTTTCTGACAGCTGTAATGCAGACATGACATTGAATGAAGCAGCTTTATGGTACAGTATTAATTGGGCTTGTCCTAGGTTTTAGCTTTCTTTTGGTGTGATTGGAGAAAATCTCATTTTTTTAATGTATTTATTTTTAGCTACAGCATAAACACTGAAAGCTTTATTGGAAAAAATAGGGTTGTTTTCCTTCTTGACCTTGAATTTGGCCTTCCTTTCATCCTGTCAAATCATTTTTGTATATTTCATTCACTATAAGCTTCTTATACAAAGTGTGTTTTGTCATGCACAGGAAAACACTATATTTTTAATCTAGCAAACTTTCCCTTTTGAAAGGATATCATAAATATTGGGGAATACTAGAAGAAATGTTTTTATACTAAATATATATGGAGGCGGAGCGGAAATGTTCACTTAGAGGAATCTAATGGAGGTGGCATAGATGATGATAGAGAATACCCACCCCAGATATATTGACACAAATGTTGGCATCCTCTAGCTTTGTAAAAGACAGGTTTGACATAATCCACACCATGAATCATTAAAGATCTGGTTATTAACGATATTTAGGCACCACACCTGAATACCTTTAAAAAGCTGGTCCTAAATTTTTAGGACTGTTTTAACTTTGTCATGTAGAAATGTATTCTCTATATGTAAAGGGTTTTTACTAGCTAATGAAAGGGTTTTTTTTTTTTTTTTAATTTCATGGCTTAAACGCAGGTTTATTTTACTCTTGTGTATTGTGAAAATGCCTAGAATTGTGATTTTTATTTTACCCAGCTTTTCTGGAGATATTTTAAAAATTGTGTACTAGGTGTATATAGTATTTGTCTGGCATCTGTGCAAACATACTTTATTGTTCTATCACTGTGTGAAGATTCTTATCCACTCATTCGTTAAGAACAACTTGCCATTTTAAAATTGACTAGTTTTTGCTTATTAGAGCCCCAATCCTGCAGATTTCAGTGTGTGAGAAGATCCCTACATATCCAAAAAGATCTCCACTGAAATTGTGGAACACGGGGTGTGCAAGGGTTTGTTTTGTGCATTGGAACTTGCAGGATCAGAGTGTATATGCTAATTAGTCTGTGTATGTTAAAATATAGATTCTTCTTTATGCAATGTTCCAGTTGTAACATTTTACATTGCTATTCCTTATGCTTTATAGTTAGAGGTAAGGATGTTGGCTTAGAGAGCTGCAATTATGAGATCTTGCCATACCTGAACCTATGGTATGTGAAAGCTCTTGATTCTAACCATTTTAACACTTTCTGCAAGATATAAACTGTATGGCATTGTTCAATGCTAGGGCATATATTGTATGATGTTTATTTTCCTTTAAGACAAATTTTATTTTTATCCTCATTCTTGGAGACAGATTAATTCCATAAGAATTTAAGACATTAATTCCTTTATTTCTGTAATTATTTTAAAATAGGAAGTTACTATACTGAATACTTGTCAATTAAAGTCTTTAACTTTTTGCAATTTGTAGTAGACTAAAAGTCAGAAATAACAAATACAAAATATTCATTTTTATCTTGTTTAATTTACCCAAACAAGTCAAACTAAGTTCAGACCTCTTTGAAACTTTTAGTCTTTCTAATCACTTATGAATGACTTTCATAATAGAAGTTAATCAGATCAATTGCAAACATTGCCATTTTGGTTTCAGTTGTACAGGAAATGGATTAAAAATGGCAGAATTGCATAAGGGATTTAGAGAAATTACTTGAAATTTATTACAATTTATCTTGTACCTAGATACCAGAGTATATGGAGTGAATAGCTTGAAATAAGTATTTAAAATTATTCTGGGTCTGTGATGTGCATGTTCAGATCTTCAGAACATAGTTTGCGGTGCACAGCATCTTTTGTAAACCTTTGATCTCTGGGAAGAGCTGTAGCAAAAGGCCCACTGAAAATTAAGCATATCAAAAAGGGCAAGTGTGCACCCTTGTCTCATCCATGTTTGTAAGGGAAGGCTTTCTTGCACTAGGGTTTGGATTAAAATGAATACGTTTAACAAAATTAAGGCCTAAGATGGAACTGACCGTTCATGTTGAGTGGAATGGTCTGCTTATAGAAACATTCTTTGCATCCAGAATGTTGCTGCTGTGGAGAGATGAGAATAAGTTAAACAAAGATGCACAATAATTTAACCTCTGTGCCAAATGCTTTTGGGTTCTGATTTAATCGTTTGAAAAACACATCTATACTAGAATGCTTACCAGACATTACAAATAAGCTGTGCTACACTTAGGATAAGGAACATTTGGTTGATCATGTTACATATGGATACATTTTCAGAGTCCCCCAAAGGGTTTTTACCTCTACTTGTCACTCAGTATTTGTTTTCTGTAAAGATATCCATCATACCCACCCAGCTGTTGGTTGTGACCAAGTTAGAAATTCTCCAGGTTCAAAATTCTAAAGCTTATAGGAGACGTTGGCTCAAGGAGACGTCTTGCATCAGTCCAGCAATAGAATGTAGAAATTCATTGTGCTCCAACTGCCATTAGAAAATCACTAGGCATATACATTTAGTCTGGAAAACAGAAGACAGAGGGACATAACAGTTTTCAAGTACATAAAAGGTTGTTACAAGGAGGAGGGAGAAAAATTGTTCTTCCTAACCTCTGAGGATAGGACAAGAAGCAATGGGTTTAAATTACAGCAAGGGAAGTTTAGGTTGGATGTTAGGAAAAACTTAGGTTGGATGTTAGGAGGGGGTGCGGGCTCTGGGGTGGGGCTGGGGATGAGGGGTTGGGGGTACAGGAGGATGCTCCGGGCTGGGACCAAGGGATGGTTAAGCACTGGAACAAATTGCCTAGCGAGGTTGAGGAATCTCCCTCATTGGAGATTTTTAAGAGCAGGTTAGACAAACACCTGTCAGGGATGGTCTAGAAAATACTTAGTCCTGCCATGAGTGCAGGGGACTGGATTAGATGACCTCTCAAGGTCCCTTCCAGTCCTATGATTCTATGATTTCAGTTGGCTGTTTGCGCCTGTTTGAAATCTGAGCCATGCTGCAAGTCACAGTGATGTACAGTTGGGACCTTGTTGCTCATGTATCACTATATCCATTATATTTAATGGGCAAATGCAAAAATGATAACCTGAAGTGGGGAGAAGTTTAAGAAGACATTAAAAATTCTACAACTACTTTTCCTCCCTATTCTGCTCAGGTGTTCTTGAACTGAAACACTGTATATGCCCTTACAGTTCAGTATAACTTTTGGGGGGGATGTTGGCGGGGTTAACAAAATGCTTACCGTAAAAACTAAGTTTGTCATCCGGAACTGCATGTTACTAAATGGGAAGTAGGTGCCAATTGCGAAAAGTAAAACTGGTGGGAAAGCTCAAACTACCCTTTGGTTTTGATTGAAAAGGTGATGCTCTTTAAAAATCACCTTTTCAGTCAAAACCAGAGTTGCTTGTTCTCTCTCAAGTGGTGTTAACTGTTTGGTTATCACGGGCTGTGAGCAGGTCTCAGTATCTCCTTAGCTCAGAGGGCCGGATGCAGTCCCTGGGCCGTAGTTTGCCCACCCCTTCCTTAGCTGCTTCCTCTCTGAGCAAGATTGGAAAGATAGAAAATAATACTGAAGAAACTAAAGCAATTTTTGAGTTTTTATACATTGTGTCCTAATGTGGATTACTTTCCACAAATCATCCTTTAGTATGGAAGCATGGAAGAGATTTCAGGCCATGACCTGCACTGTTTAATTAAAATATTTGTAATTCTTAAAACTCTCAGTTGTGATTTATAAAAGATAATTCATCCTGAATGGATAGAGATGAAAAGACGTGTGGGGAAGTGAGTGGCTGGAGTTGGAGGAATGAGAGGTTGAAAGTGGCAGTTTTAAACTGCTCCCTCACCCTATGGAGCCAAGCTGCATTGTGGCCATTTCAGTCTCTTAATTGGGAACTGCTCAGTATTCCGAATTTAACTCTATCTACAAATTGACTATTGGTTGACAAACCGCTACTGAAAGATCAGATGGGGGCTCAGATAGTTCACAGAACTTGCTTTGGAAGAGTGGAGGGGGAACGCTAGCAAAAATAACATTCAAATTGGTAGAGTATTTAACTTTTTCCCTATTTTCTCATTTTACAAGGAGGTATCCATAGAGGAAGGAGATATTGCATAAACCCCCATGAAACTACTTTTTACGTTTTATAAATGAGCCATATTGTCACATGGGGGGACACACTACAGGTGTCCTGCAGTGACAAGAAACACCTCTATCCACTGGGGAGGGAAGCTTATTCATTTGCTTCATTACTTCTAGTTGTAAGAGTCCTGACTAAGCTGAGCAGAAGACAAGGGTTCTGCAGTCTCATTAGTCTCCTGCTGACCAAGATGCATGTGTAGCCATATTTGATCACACAGAACTGGGGAACTTCTACATTCCAGCCTGGAATTGCTCTCCCTATTTGCATGGCTTCTGAGAGACTAAAAGCTGATAGGCTTGTTTCTGAGAAGATGTCTTGAGTTCTTGCTGCACAGGCATCTATAAGTGGAATGTACACATTCAAATGGAAATGAATGGATAACTTTACATGTCTCGGATAAACTGCTTGAATACATTTCTCATCTCTTACCTGTTAGATTCCTTCACTGACTGAGGTAATATCTTTTATTGGATCAGCTTTTGTTGCTGAGAGAAAGAGAAGCTTTTGAGCCACACAGAGCTCTTCTTCAGGTCTCTGTCAGAAGTTGACCCATCGTGTGTCTCTCATATCCTGAGACTGACACTGCATCCTTCACTGCGTGTCCTCGCTCTTATCCTTGCATGAATATGTCAAAAGGTTTAGTTAATTAAAAAGAAATCTAAACAAACTCATCTGTAATGGGATGATGGAATCTTTACAAAATTTATAGAAGCAACATTTTGGCCATTGTGCTTGTGAACTCAGTTTTTGGACATGGAAGACCATTTTTCCACGTGATAGTGACAAACTTTCAGTGAGCTTCAGGCTCCAACTTTATGCTAAGCTGTTGAGTGCTATGAACACCATTTCAGGTGGCATTAGTTACTGCTGATATTTTTTCATGCTTGCATGCCTGTCTTAGCTACGTCAACAATCTAATCTATTTTCATCCAGGGAGTGTAAATAAATTTCATCTACTCTGGTGTAAAATAAATTTACTACAATCATACTTCAACTCCCTCCCACACAAATCTTTATTTTTACTAACCTTGGTATGTACACTTTGTTTACACTTTATACTGCTTGCAGTTTCTTACTGATGTTGCATGTGGTTTCATAGAGAAATCATTAGAGCTTTGTCATTTGTTGAGTGTCTTTAAAGAAAGGATAATTACTTGTAATTGTTCTGCTTAAAATACACATCCAAAAAGATTATCCATTTCCCACCCACCTTTCTGTAGAACTGAAGATTTGTTGTAGTTTCGTTGTTGTGAAGAGGCTGGTGCTTCACACCCCCTGCTGGATGCAGTGGCTTTTTAGTACTTTGAGATGGTCTTAAATTTCATTTGTATGCAGGTGCACAGAATGATCTGTCTGAGGTATACCTTTTGACTCTTGAAGGATGTGCATTATGTCGGACAGGATCATGCAGTTAAACTAGAAAGTGCTAGTTTACTTTCTGGATCTTAACTAAACTGTGTTAAGGCTTGATGAATTTCTCTGTAAAGAGTGATTAGGGCAGGGAGATTGATGTGTGGTGCTGCTGCTTCAGTGATGAAAATTTAGAAATATAAGGAAAACATGTAGTTAAGTATGTAGTGCATGAATAACTCACATATAAAAGTTCCAGGCAGCTTGCTCTGAGCTGTTATAAATTAATACCATATTTGGCTAAAACTGTGTTAAAAGATAACTCTTAAAAATTACCTGTTTTTGAAAATAACTTGTCTGAAAGAATTAAGCTCCCTTTTTCAGACTTCAAAGGGAGAAGTTTAAGTAGTATTTGCTTGGTACTGTCCATTCTGAATTTTACACCTGTGCGAATGCAAGGAAAATGGAAAATGTTTGCGGTCTCTGGCTTCCTTTCTCTTCAGTGGAAAAAGTGATAATTATGGTATGCTTTTCAAAAAGCAGTGGTAGAATGTTTAGTCTACAGGGTTTTTTCTTACAGGGTTAGGTTGTGGTTAGTAAGTACTGTTATTAAAGGAAAAACGGTATATCATTCAAACTAAAGGCAAACCTTTACTACTTCACAAAGGTGATAGGATATTGCCAGAGACTGTCAAATCAGTTTTGTTGCAAATACCATGTTACTTGCCTTTTACAGTTTTCAGACTCATTAAGAAAAGCTTTGGATTCTTCTAAATATGCTGACCATGTTTCTTTTAGTATGTCAAATATTATTTGTACTAAGTAGACATTAATTCATAATAAAAGGTAATTTAGTTGTAAGAGTAATTGATTTCACCTTTGTGCCTTAATTAATAAAGGTTAAATGAAAGTTAAATGAATTTTACAATACTTTGCATTTTCTTATGCAAATCATGGATTTTTTTTAGTCAGCTTGCAACTTCGACCTTTGTAATAATATCTTATGTTGCCTTTGCCTAGAAAAATAAGGTTCCTTCTGCAGCTGTTTTGTATGTAAAAAAGCTGTACACTGTATTGAGCAAGTAAAATCCTGCCAAAGTTCTTTGAAATTTGTTTCTAAAATAACAAAAATCTGTGCAGTCTCATGATCTAAGCTACTGTTTCATATCCAGCTTTAGTCAATTGCATGGAATTGACATCCCGCATTTGGGTTTCATTTTCATACAAAGTGATATTTACACATTGAGCTTTGAAATCTCTAGATTTTAATTGTTTTAATTTATTATTGAAATTAAACCAAACCTTCATCTGGTACCTATAATCACCAGCAGCTGTACCTTTTCACTGTTTTATATAAAACTACCAGAACACTCTCTGAGGGGGGTGATGTTATTGTTTTGTTTCTCTGAAAAGTATACTAATAAATGCTAGACATGCTTATAAAGGAAAATGTTTAGTTTATGGCTTCTTTCAGTTCCAAGTGTGTTTTTAAATATATAAACAGACATGAAGTATAAAATGTGTATTTGTAGCCTTTTGATGGTATTCTGGATCTGAACTACATATTTTTTTTAAAATGAGTTGAGTGAGAGATTCCTGCTTAGTGTCTGAGGTACTTATAAATGGCCTGTCGTAGTAGCTAGGCTTTGGACATGTTACTGCTGAATTCATTTGGATAAAGCGCACATTTCCACATTTTTAGTTTGATTTGATATAAGTAAATGTGGACATCACATTTATGATGTGAATTACCTGTAGAAAATTGAAGAATCAAGAAGGCATACTGGGCAAAACATTTCTGGGTAATTACACTCTACAGGTGGTTTTCCAGAGTGAAAGCTTGATGTGTTTCGATAATACCAAAGAAATACTGCAGTTCTTTTCTCCTTCTTAAAAAGGAGCATTTTTTCTTAATATGAGTTAATTGAGTTTAATTGTAACATCAGTAACAGTTAATCAGTAAACTCTTATTTGTATCTAGTTTAATAGTAGATTCATAGGTCACAACACTACGTTTTATTGGTATTGGTCTATTAATACACACCTTTGGTGTGTTGCAGCTGTGTGCTTTCAGTCACCTGAAATGTGGATTAATGGACCATGAAAGATGCATCAGTGTCTTAATTCTGCTGTTGGAGAGATGGTAGCTGGTTGGATCTAGCTTCCATTCTGACACCTTATTTTAACTTCTTTAACTTTGGATTGAAAAATAGTTTTGATCTAATTAATACCAAAACTACTCTGCAAAAGAGCAATTCTTGTTAAGTCTGAATAAAATTAATCAACTGTATTTTCAAGTACAAGTTAGTCATTTAAAAAAAGTTGTCTAACATTTGTGTCTTAGCTCCAAAATAACTTGTTACTGCCCCTTCAAACTCTTTGTGTAGTCAAATCTTCATGAAAACTCATGCTGTCTAAAGTTATGATTGGACTAAAATATTAGAAATGTATGGATAGTTTGGATCCTGCTTCTATTGAGATAAATAAGTTTTTTGCCTCTGACTTCAGTGGTAGTAGGATTGCACGCTGTATGCAAGAGCATCGTCCCCCGAGTGTTCATTTTGCAATATAGGAAACGTGGGCTTGGGGTGATATCACTGCAATTGTTTACAATCAATTCATGTATGAAAGTTCTCTCTAAGCTATAATGGCTAGAAACTTATTTGTTTAAAATGAAACTTAGATGTTGCAGAAGATAACACCAACTTGGTGCACCCATGCCCAGGTTGCAGCCAGAGGTTCCATCAAAAGGCTGGCTGTTGGTTTTTTTTCTGTAGTTCAAAATTTAAAATCCTAGAATATTAGGGTTGGAAGAGACCTCAGGAGGTCATCTAGTCCAATCCCCTGCTCAAAGCAGGGCCAACACCAACTAAATCATCCCAGCCAGGGCTTTGTCAAGCCGGGCCTTAAAAACCTCTAAGGAAGGAGATTCCACCACCTCCCTAGGTAACCCATTCCAGTGCTTCACCATTAGTGAAATAGTGTTTCCTAATATCCAACCTAGACATCCCCCACTGCAACTTGAGACCATTGCTTCTTGTTCTGTCATCTGCCACCACTGAGAACAGCCAAGCTCCATCCTCTTTGGAACCCCCCTTCAGGTAGTTGAAGGCTGCTATCAAATACCCCCTTACTCTTCTCTTCTGCAGACTAAATAACCCCAATTCCCTCAGCCTATCCTCGTAAGTCATGTACCCCAGCTCCCTAATCATTTTCGTTGCCCTCAGCTGGAGACTCTCCAATTTGTCCACATCCCCTCTGTAGTAGGGGGACGAAAACTCGACACAATACTCAGGGTGTGGCCTCACCAGTGCTGAATAGAGGGGAATAATCACTTCCTTAGATGTGCTGGCAATGCTCTTACTAATACAGCCCAATATGCTGTTGGCCTTCTTGGCAACAAGGGCACACTGCTGACTCATATCCAGCTTCTTGTCCGCTGTAATCCCCAGTCCTTTTCTGCTGAACTGCTGCTTAGCCAGTCGGTCCCCAGCCTATAGAGGTGCATGGGATTCTTCCTTCCTAAGTGCAGGACTCTGCACTTGTCCTTGTTGAATCTCATCAGATTTCTTTTGGCCCAATCCTCCAGTTTGTCTGGGTCACTCTGGATCCTATCCCTACCCTCCAGCATAACTACCTCTCCTCCCAGTTTAGTGTCATCTGCAAACTTGCTGATGATGCAACTCATCCCATCATCAATAAAGATGTTGAACAAAACCACCTCCAGGACCAACCTGGGGCACTCCACTGCCAACTAGACACTGAGCCATTGATCACTACCCATTGAGCCCAACAATCTAGCCAGCTTTCTGTTCACCTTATAGTCCGTTCATCCAATCCATACTACTTATCTTGCTGGCAAGAATACTGTGGAAGATGGTATCAAAAGCTTTGCTAAAGTCAAGATATTTCAGGCTGTCTGATTTTTAGGGTTATATTTCTTTGACCAGTGGAATGTGTTGAAACTTTTGAATAATTTAAGCATTTTTGAGATTAAAACTTAAAATTTCAGGAAGGAGACATTTTTTATGAAGCTTATAATGATTTTGTGGTGTTTTTCTATCCATTGAAATCTCATTACTCTACCAAATTTGAAATGTTAAGTAGCTTTGGACACTGACTTTTACAAGTGACAATTTTCAAAGGTTCATATTTTTTTTAAATCACCATTATTTGAAAACTAGGCATGAGTTTCCATCATTCAAGTTGACACATTTAAAAATGGAGAGATGGAAAGATGGTTTCCTTACTACCATTTCATCAGCTCACTTCACTCTGATTTAATAATCTAATTATCTATTAATCACACTGAATTTTTTTAAAAAGTCTTGCTTTCACAAGAAAATGCAATTAGAAGAAATTGCAAAACCAAAAACATTGTTTTTAAAAAGTAAAAATTGCTAAATATAATGTAAATATGACATCACTTAAAAACCCAAGTGATTAAAAGAAATGTCTAAAGACCTCACAAATGTCTACCTAAATAATTTACATAAATAAATATGTATTCTAATAAAGTACAAGGAAATCCATATTTCATCACTACATAACAAACTTACCTATGATCAAAATGCTGTTCCATCTTTAACCTCAAAATTTAAACCCAGCACATTCATCTGAAAACATATGCTTTCAGAACCTGACATGCTTCTGCAACCCCATTCTCTGGGTGTCTCTAAACTTCTGACTTTTAGAAACTCGTACTGGATGATGATGGATCACTTAATAAATTGCCCTGTTCTGTTCATTCCCTCTGAAGCATCTGGCACTACCCATTGCTGGAAGACAGGATACCGGGCCAGATGGACCATTGGTCTGGCCCAGTATGACCATTCTTATATTCTTATAAGAAAGGGGTCTAGAGGTTATAGTGGACCACAAGTTAAATATGAGTCAACAGTGTGATGCTATTGCAAAAAAAGCAAACATGATTCTGGGATGCATTAACAGGTGAGCAAGACACAAGAAGTCATTCTTCTGCTCTACTCTGCGCTGGTTAGGCCTCAACTGGAGTATTGTGTCCAGTTCTGAGCACCGCATTTCAAGAAAGATGTGGAGAAATTGGAGAGGGTCCAGAGAAGAGCAACAAGAATGATTAAAGGTCTAGAGAACATGACCTATGAAGGAAGGCTGAAAGAATTGGGTTTGTTTAGGTTGGAAAAGAGAAGACTGAGAGGGGTCATGATAGCAGTTTTCAGGTATCTAAAAGGGTGTCATAAGGAGGAGGGAGAAAACTTGTTCACCTTAGCCTCTAAGGATAGAACAAGAAGCAATGGGCTTAAACTACAGCAAGGGAGGTTTAGGTTGGACATTAGGAAAAAGTTCCTAACTATCAGGGTGGTTAAACACTGGAATAAATTGCCTAGGGAGGTTGTGGAATCTCCATCTCTGGAGATATTTAAGAGTAGGTTAGATAAATGTCTGTCAGGGATGGTCTAGACAGTATTTGGTCCTGCCATGCGGGCAGGGGACTGGACTCGATGACCTCTCGAGGTCCCTTCCAGTCCTAGAATCTATGAATCTATATATAAATTACATATGCATATGTTACATATGAGATTCATCAACAGTTCAATAAACTTTAAATATAGAGTTTTCTCAGATGAGTTTTTATACTTGATGATTGTGGGCAGTGTAAAATCTATGAGGCTTTAGGTTTTTATATACTCTGAGTTTTTGACTGATAAGTCCACTGTTTGCATTTAACAGCCTTAACTGATTTTGAAAACCAATGTGTTTTCTCCTTTTGGAAAAGTCTCTTTGAGTTTGTTCAAGCTCAGTTTTAAAATGTTTGTGCCACTGAGAAAATAACAAAAGTGGCACTGGCCCCTTAACCATAGAAGGGGCTTCAAAATTAATTCATACTTACATTTATTCAGTGTTTTCATGTACAAGATAGCATAAGCACATTGGAGTAGTAATAAAACATTTTCACATTTGCTGAGCTCATGCTATTAAAATGTAATTTATTTCAGTAGCTAAAACAGTTAACTATAGCTTTACAGAACATAAAATAACAAAGGCAAATATTCCAGTTTATTTTAGGGAGGATAATTATTTCGTTTATTACCAGGAGATGGCAGTAAGAGATAAATTTATAAGATTTAGCTTTTATGCTAACTTAATATGAACTTTCGTAATATGCCCTGTCACTTTTTTCCATTTGGAATTATTTCTCTACGTTTGACATTTTGAAGGAAGATACATTTCATGCCATGTTTGAAAGACTGGCACTTGATTACATTGCTCAAAAACATAAAGTAAATCAATGTCTGCAGTATGTCTGCGGTATATGGTTGAATAATTGTTGGATTAACTTCAATTATACGTTAGTTTAAGGTTAATCATAAAGTTACTAACACCCCTGCATCCCAAAGAGAGAAATGCAGTGTTCAAATGGAACATATGTAAACCTTTACCTTTTTATTGTGTTAACTTACAAAGTATTGCCTTTTTTCTTAAACATTCAGTCAGGAGTGAAACTCTGATCCATATCTGTTCCTGCCTGCATGTAGATTTGGTTACGAATTCCCCCGACTGTAAGAGTTGAAGTCAAGACAAGTGGTGTTCTGCGGGGCAAAAATGTAATTTAAAAAATGTGTCTGTTTTACCGCTAAACTAGTAGTGTCCCCTGTAACTTATTTTAATCTCTTATTCTTACCTGGTAATCATTGATTACCTGGACTATGCATCCTAGCAGGGCCGGCTCCAGGCACCAGCGAAGGAAGCAGGTGCCTGGGGCAGCCAATGGAAAGGGGCGGCACAGGTCCGGAGCGGCGGCAGCACTTCGGCGGCAGCCCAGTCGGCCCGCTCCGGATTGGTGGCAATTCGACGGCGGGTCCTTCACTCGCTGTCTTGCTCTTCGGTGGTAGCTCGATCGGGTTCTCCCCCCCGCCCGCTGCTTGGGGCGGCAAAAAAGCTGGAGCCGGCACTGCATCCTAGACACATTTCGCAGCCTTGCATGATTTTCTGTTTACTCACCTGTTAGTAATTGTTCTCGTAGGTGAGTGCAGTACCATTGCTGCGTGATTGAGAATGAGGGGTTGTAATGGTAAAGGGAGCATTTAGCTTTTGCGGTAAGCTTCATTAACCAGGGTTTGGAAAATCCACTTGTCAGTGACAAGTAGGAAACTTTCTCAGGCATCAACTTTTGCAGAATCAAAGCTTTCATTTTAAAAAAAAGTTCTAGTTCTTGTGGTTGTGACGATAACCTTCCAATGTGAACTGATGCATTATCTTTTTCCTGAGTCTGCAGACAGCTCCAGTGCCTCTGTTCTTTTGCAAGCTGCAGTTGGTAGAAAGTACCCTTATGGTAAAAAGGAAAGAACATTTCTATAGTTTACATTGGGAAATAACTGGAGTTTTGGAGGTACAGATTGACAAATTCAGAATTTGCAGATCTGCTGATGCTGTAAAAAGCTAATTATGTGGACACCAGAATCATTTAGCTCATTTTAAAAATGACTTCTAGAGGCAAGATTACCTCCTGGTCCAGCAGTTTAATGTACTTTTGCATTATAATAATTTAAGTATAGTTCCTTCAGAACACTAGGTTATGCACTTTGTGATCTATTGCAAAGAATGTTCTGTAGACTTCAGTTTTTACAGTTAATCCCAAAGTTTTTGTATTTAGTGTTGTTGCAGGGTGTGATACAACTAAATGATCAGCTAAACAGAGCTATATCACCTTTTAATTGTATGTGGAGTCATTGCTTACCTAACCATTTATCTAAATACCAACACTGTTAGGTGCGTTAAGATCTTTACCCTGTATTTTTGTAGAATTACAGGGGTAGAGAAAACTAAGCAAGTAATTGGAGAGCAGGTCAGTGAGTGGGACCTGGAGCAGGGGCTGTATAGAGCAGTGCTTCTCAAGCTATCTGATGTGGCGGACCGGCAATTTTTTCCCCCAATGTGCCAGGGACCTGTGCCATATTATTATCCTATTTGACGCTCTTATGAGGAAACTCGCCACGGACCGGCAGCCGATGGCTCGCGGACCGGTACGAGAAGCACTGGTATAGAGGCTTTTGAGATGAAAACAATACAGCGGAATGGGAACTTGGGAACCTTTTTGTTTTCCCAGTAATCCCTATGTTACAGTATCGGGGTAAAAGGATTAATTGCCATATCCAGTGCTCCATTCACTTTGGGAGCTATTAATGCTAATGTAAAAAGCATTTTATTTTTCCTTTGTCAAATGTTGATTTGCTTGTCCTGTGTGTTGGGATGGTTAGTATACTGCATTGAGAATATGGTATTTAATTAATTGGACACTAGATGTAGTTCTGTATAAGTACTGTTAAGGCTATTGATTTGAACTTGTTAAAAAGTCGACTTAAGCAGCAATGTTTAGCAGTTTTCTACTGAAATCTCAAAAAAATATATTACAACTATATTAAATGTTTCCCTTCTAAGATATGGGTGTATTTCTCCTTTCCTCCTACACCTCCCACAGCATCAAAATCTGAAAACAGTCCAGTTAGTACAGCTTTATTGCCTTCCTTATTTTTAGCCTGTGAAGGTGTTCTTATTGTTTGCCACAAAATCAAATGAGAGAACTTTCTTTTTGCAAAATTGTCCTAAAGAAAAGCAGGATTTAGAAAATTAGAGTTACAATATGTACTAGAATTAGTGGGACAGGTGCAGGTTAGAAGAACAAGTTTACCATAATGATCATGCTATATCGAACACCTCAAATGTCTACTTAAATGTGCTGACATAGCAGATGCTATTGGTAAAGTCCTGATAATTGATCAGTGAAGATCCATAATCAGAAAAGGAATTGCCATTTTGGAGGCAATGAAAGTTGGGAACCTCTGACTGAAAAAGGCTTGCTTGTTTGAACTTGGTGATGTAGGAAAGATAGGACGAATAGTAAAAGGCCAGTATGGCTGCATCAGGAATTCTTTAATGATCTGAAAATCAAAAAGGAATCCTACAAAAAGTGGAAACATGGATGAATTGCTGAGGAGGAGTACAAAGAATAACACAAGCATATAGTGACAAAATCAGGCAAATGAGTTACACCTAGCAAGGGACATAAAAGGTTCTTTAAATACATGAGGAGCAAGAGAGATGAAGGAAAGTGTAGGTCCTCTACTTAGCAGGGAAGGAGAGCTAATAACTGATGACATGAAGATGGCTAAGATGTTTAATACCTCTCTTGCATCTGTCTTCACTAAAAAAGTTAATGGTGTCCAGATACTCAACACAATTAATATTAACAACCAGGGGGAAGAATTGAAAACCAAAATAGGGAAAGACCAGGTTAAAGAATATTTAGATAAGTTACATGTATTCAAGTCAGCAGGGTATTTAAGGAACTAGCTGAAGCAATCTCGGAAGTGTTAGCATTTATTTTATGCAGGGCAAACATAGTACCTGTTTCAAAGGAGAACAGAGACGAACCAGGAAATTACATACTAGTCAACCGAACTTCAATACACCTCTGCCCCGATATAATGCGACCCGATATAACACGAATTTGGATATAACGTGGTAAAGCAGTGCTCCGGGGGGCTGCACACTCCGGTGGATCAAAGCAAGTTCAATATAGCGCGGTTTCATCTATAACGCGGTAAGATTTTTTGGCTCCCGAGGACAGCGTTATATCGAGGTAGAGGTGTATCTGTAAAGATACTGGAACAAATTATTAAACAATCAATTTGTAAGCGCCTAGAGGCTAATAGGGTTATAAGGAATAGCCAGCCTGGATTTGTCAAGAACAGATCCATGCCAAACCAACTTAACTGCCTTCTTTGACAGGGTTACTGACTTAGTGGATGAAAAAACCACCCCCGAGCGACTTACATGGACTTAAGCGGTAGTGTAGACAAGTCCCTTTTTAAATTAAGAAAAGGTAAATGAGAATTAGTTATCCTACTCCATTTATTTGAATGACTTTTTATACAAGACAATTATAACAGCTCATGGTTCATTATCTTGAGCCTGTCATCTTAAAGCAAATATTGAATGATTTACACTAGTAGCAATATTTATAAGAAATCTTTACAGCTAGACCAAACGCAAAAGCAGTCCATGTTCTTAAGACTAAGTTAAACTCTAATGTTGCAGTAAGATTAATTGGACCAAAAATAAATGCAACGTTGAGGAATTTGATTGCTTAGTTTGAGAAACAGTTGAGAAACCTCAGCATCCTGTCTCCAAGGATACAGGTAACTATCCTCAGGATGTCACCAGAGAATCATTTTGCCTTAGCTACTATATCATAAATCCCAGAACTGGGTAACCCTCTTTATCTTGGCTTTATAAAGGCAGCGTAATGTTGTAATTTAAATACCTCTAACTACACAGAGAGAACAGATACTATTCCAGCATCATCTCTTCAGAGATAGTTCAATAAGCTTGCACCAGTGCTCCTGATGGCAAAAATGGTACTCCATTAGTAAGGTTATGATTTTTTTCAGTTATTTTTAGTAAAAGTCAAGGACAGGTTACAGGCAATAAATAGAAGTTCATGGAAGCCGGCAACCTGTCCGTGACTTTTACTAAAAATAACTGTTGGGGGACCCTGACTGAGAGCCCAAGTGCGGGGGCCAGGGGGATGGAGGGAGAATGACACACAACTGACTGTTCCTGCTGCTGCTGGTGGGAGGGCGGGGGGGAAGGACAGCTCCAACTCCAGCCATGGCTCCTGGGCGGGGACAGCTCGGGCCATTGGGAAAGAGGGGAAGAACAGCTCCAAGCCCAGGCCCCAGCTGGAGAGGGAGGGGGGAGTACACATAACACAGCTCTGGCGCCAGCCCACAGCTGTAAGTGGCGGGGGAGAGGGAAGCTCCAGCCCCGGCCTCAGCCACTCCGGTGGGGGATGAAGCCACAGAAGTCACTGGGCCCATTAAAGTCTCAGACTCTAGGATTAAATCGTATTCTTTACCATCAGATTCTGACAAACCTAAACTTCCGGGCCCAAAGAGAGACTTTAGCAATGCCATTTTGTGACAATGGAGTCAAAAGAGACTCACAAGTAAAGCAAAGTTATACCAAATGAGAGCCCATTGGCAGAGCTCCCTTCTTTGGCTGCAAAAGATGCCAGAAGCCATATCAAGAAAATATGTTTTTCTGTATTTCTCAGTCTGTTCCCTAGAGTTCCAAGTTTCCAGATCAGTTACTCAAATATTGGCTTGACCAGGGAAGTTAATGCATTTATTCAGCAATTGAGACAAGACATTCTTCCAGGTGGTCGTTGTTTTCTAATTACACTTGCTGCTGTCATGCACTCTGCAGCAGATGTAATTATATTCTGAGAACATTAATTTCTAGCTTGAAACTCTGATTACTGGAAGAGGCATATTGAAATGGCTGCCTTTTTAGACCACTGCTTGGATACACCTTGTAGATCAACTACATTCTCTTGGCCAAGTCCAAACACACAAATATCCAAAATCTAGCCCACCTGCTCAGGCAGATGCAGGTCATTGTTCTGTACCATGTTTCCTCATAACAGAACCCATCAGATAAGGTCATCTGTATTCTACATCTGGACTACAAAGTTAAACTTTTAGATGTTTTGGGTAATGTCAGTGATACATACAACTCCACTGAAGTCAGTGGAGATGCACCCAATGGTTTTCCAGTACATCAGTGTATTTGATTACTTATATGGGGTGCTGCATGCATTCCCTTATGCACTTTATCTTTAGTCTAAATATTAATTTATATCAAGAGTACTAGCTTGTAAGCAGTTTGAGCTCATTTAAAGTTGAACAAAGGTAGAAACAATTTAGACAGCAGGTCAGGGATATATATTCAGATTAGCCTTTAAAAGAATTAGGATCCAACTTTCAGAAGAATATGCACACTTAAGCTTCATTGGTGGATTGGTGAAAAGGCCTACTGAGCGAGGTCCATCACTTGTCCACTGGGAAATCACTGTTAGGTCCATTACTCGTTTCAAAGAGCCTGGATTTTTTACCATATTAAAAATAGCACTAATCAGAGAATTCCAGTATACACCTCTACCCCAATATAACGCTGTCCTCGGAAGCCAAAAAATCTTACCGCGTTATAGGTGAAACCGTGTTATATCGAACTTGCTTTGATCCGCCAGAGTGTGCAGCCCCCTCCCCCGAAGCACTGCTTTACTGCGTTATATCTGAATTCGTGTTATATTGGGTCGCGTTATATCGAGGTAGAGGTGTAGATACCTTAGCTTTAGCATATAGTATATGTCAAATTGTAGCAGATAGTATATGTCAAATTGTAGCAGATAGTATATGTCAAGGATTTCTTTGCCAAGTGTAAAATTTTCTGGGTGACAGTTTTTTTCACTTGCTACTGTACCTCTTGATGGCCTAATTTAAACCTAGCAATGAAAACAGTATTAATTTAAGAAGAGATCTATTTAAGAATGTTTCTATAGAGTCCTTCACTGAACTGCATATTAGTTAGGCAAGCCCTGTGGAAATTAATGAATGGTGAAGGGAAGAGGAAATTGCAGAAGAAATGGCTATTGAGCTGTTTTAAATGATATCCATGCAATCAAGAATCAATAACAAAGCACTTTCTAAAGATAATGCAGATTTTGCGGCTACCAAGTCAAATTAGGTTTATCCAAATTCTTTTGTATAAATTATAGAATCATAGAAATGTAGGGCTGGAAGGAACAGACAGAGGTCAAGTCCAGCCTCCTGAGCTGAGGCAAGACTAGTAGCCCTGGACCATCGTTGGCATGTCTTCGTCCAACCTGCTCTTAAAAACTTCAAGTGAGGGGATTCTACAGCCTCCCTTGGAAGCCTCATAAGGAACTTTAACTAGCCTTAAACTTAAAGTTTTTCCTAATATCTAAAATTTATTACTTCTTGTCCTACCTTCATTGGACATGCAGAACAATTTATCACCATCCTCTTTAGAATAGACCTTAACAAATCTGAAGACTTATAAGATAACTCCCCCTCAATACCATCTTTCCTCAAGATTAAACACACCCAGTTTTTTTGTAACTTTTCCTCATAGGTCAGGTTTTCCAAACCTTTTACCATTTTTGTTGCTCCTCTTATGGACTCTCCAATTTATCCACCTCTTTCCTAAAGTGTCATGCCCAGAACTGGACACAGTACATCAGCGCCACTGCAGCGCAGTAGTGAAGACAAGGCTTAAAGTGTGTGCTCTCTTTAATATACAGTTAAGAACCCTTAGTTTCTGAAGTAAGTTCAGGAGTGGTCATGTAGCATGTTCTCAGGTTCTGGTAACAGCTTAATGGAAAAGGTGTTTAACCTTGACATTAGAAAGTGGAGAACTCTTGTGAGGTGGAGAACCCTTGTGAGAACTCCTGTTCTGACAGGGGTTCAAACCAGAAATTTTTTGGTGGCCTTAGAGTGCGGCCACCAACTCTTACTGGTGGCTGCGCTGACAATTTTTCCTAAAATACTTAATTTACTTTAAGAAAAACAAATAAATATGCACATGTACAAATCATTGTAATTTATGTAGGATTTTTTTTTCAGACTTGATAATAAAAATAATGTACAGTTGTGCTATTTTTAATATGGTAAAAAATCCATTCATTACTGGACCTAAACAGAATAGAAACAAAATCAGGTGCTTTGCATGTTCTTCTCTTTTTTTTTTTTTTTTTTTTTTTTTTTTTTTTTGGTTTGGTTGCTGTTTTCTTTTTTTTGACTTGCTAGCTAGTAAGTCTGCTCCTATGAAAACTGATATTTGTATATTTTTTTAATATCGCTTTTCACAGCAGACTTACTTAGCCCTGGCAATCTGGGTGATAAATTATTCTCTGAATAGAGAGGTGGGTAGTGAGGCAGCGGGGGCCAGGGGCAATGGAGGGCTGGAGAAGGGGGGCCATGGGTGATGGAGGGGGGTTGAGCCTGGGGCCGGAGCCCAAAGCCCCGTGACTGGTGGATGGAGCCTGAAGCTCTGTGGCTGGAACCCAAAGCCCCATGGCCAGAGCCTGCTGCCCAACCCCCCCAGGGCTGAAGCCGGAAGCCTGAGCCCCACTGCCCTTGGGAAAGGGGAGAACTCATGCTGTCTGTCTGCTCCACTGGTGTTTGTGGCTCCAGAGGGGGGCAGGGCCCAACCCCTACTGGTGGCCCCCCGGAAGGGGTGAATGCTTTGCCACTCCCCCCTCCTCTCCAATCACTGCCCAAGAGGCTGTAGCCACAAGAAAACCCCCTGATGGCCACGGTGGCCACATTTGAGAAATACTGTTCTACAGCATCCTTTCCAATACTTCTCCTGACCATCTCACAAGGATATGTCTGCATTTTGCTCAAGAGGAATCTGATCATATACTGTGTTCATTTACTCTACATTGCCAGGGTAGGAATTAATCATAAAAAGGAAGAATGGAAGAGAAGAGAAATATGAAATGTTTCATTTGTGTTGTCATTTAGCAAACTCTAATATTCTGAAAAAGAGTTCAGCATTCCTGCCCCGCATCTGTGGTGGAATATGGAGCAGAAAAGAAGCTGCAGAATAATCGTTGTGCTATTATTGCAATGTGGTGAATTCTGGTTTACTTTCATAGCCCAGCTTTCATAGAGTGGAATTCTGGTATGCAAAAGATGTTAGAAATAGAGAATAAAGAATTATTAACTTGTTCAAAATGTTGCTTCTTGTGTCATTTTGAATTCAATGCTTCCTTACTGGTCGTTGTATTTTCTTATCTAACTCCTAAGCTTAATTTTCAGTGCAGTTGGTGTGTTTTTTCTCAGGTTATTAGTACTTTATTTTCAAGTTTGATTTGTTACATCATAATGCCACTTTATTTTCTTGTGTAGTGTTAGGTAATTTATCCATAATGATACAGCACTAAGCCCTTCTATAAAACAAGTATTTGTGTTAGTGCTGCTCTAGTGCCTTAAGTAGAACCATGTTATCTTTTTCCTGAGTGTACCTCACAAGCTGAGATCATTTAGTGGTTTACTGTCAAGACTGACATTTTGATTGTCCTTATTTTTTGTAGAACAAGGCTTAGATCACATAGCAGAAAATATCCTTTCCTATCTTGATGCCAGATCGCTCTGTGCAGCAGAGCTGGTGTGTAAGGAATGGCAGAGAGTTATCTCTGAGGGAATGCTATGGAAGAAATTGATTGAGAGAATGGTGCGCACTGATCCACTGTGGAAAGGGCTCTCTGAAAGAAGGGGTTGGTAAGTACTACTGCAATATGTAAACTAATTCACCCAGCTTTGTAGGCTATTCGTAACAAATGTCCCTAATCCAGTGTTCTGCCAAAAGGTAAATTTATGGTATTGTTAGTCCTCGTAAATCTTCTGTGGAGAAGTGTGGGGGTGGTTAGGATAGATGGGAGAGGGGCATAAGTGGTATTAAAAACCTGTATTGGTTTAATCTGCTCCCTTTTTCTTCAGTTATCTTGCTCGATTTCCCTGCCCACCCCATTGCTTTTCACTTTTTGAGTTCTTATGGTAAATTTTACTCTGCAAAGTCTCACTGTAGCAGGTTTTGCATATTTATCCATATTACCTCTGAACTGTAACGTGCAACACTGAGTACAGAAAGCTACTAAATATGCTTGTTAGGTACTTTGTCAAGAGAAATATTGCCACTTAAACTTTTGCGAAATGGCTAATTAGAATTCAAAAATTTTATTTCTTTCCTGGTAATACTTTGTTCCAGATTTGGGAAAACGGGGGTTTTCCATCTTTTGCAAATCGAAAGGGAGGTTCCGCTGTGTGTTTTTCCTCTCTAGCTTCTTGCTTTACTGCGCTCTGTAATAGCATGCCCATGAAACTGCAGACTCAGACTCAAGACCTGTCAAAGGTGGGAAACCCAGCAATCCTTTTCTGAACCTCAAACATTTTTAAATACAGCCGTTATTCTTTTGCATGGGTTAACAGACTTTAAGGTATCAAAAGTATTGTTTGAGAATGTATATGCTGCGTTTTAGCTTAGTGCAGAGTTATCCATTGTGCAGGGATTTTTGGTTTAATGTCATACTGGAAAATATAACTTTTTTTGTTTGTTCTTTGTTAGGGATCAGTACCTGTTTAAAAACAGACCCACAGATGGCCCCCCAAATTCATTTTACAGATCATTATACCCAAAGATAATACAGGATATAGAGGTATGTTTTCCAACACAACTTTTTCAATGCAAATAACTTTTTCAAGCTAGTACATTTTCCTGATCGTTTGTTAGTCTGATATATATTCCTGAAGAGTATATTTTTAAATATAATGCATTATGTAATTGATTACACTATTTCTAGTACTAATTCTAATTTGCCAGGAAAATGCAGTAAATATGTGCAGTAATTTATTGGATAGAGTAAATACAATATGAAGGTAACTTGGTAATGTCAATGTTAGAAGTATGTTTCTTTTTCTGAAAGACTTCGGGACTTTTCAGAAATGAATTGTCAAGTCTGACTTAACAGAATTATAATATTTAATAATCTCGTGCACCCCAAGATAATCACATGCATACTGTATAACCAGTTTTTCTATATAACTTGATTATCCTAACTTTTTTAAAAGTTCAGATTTAAACTTCTAATATTAAACATTAAAATACCAAGATCTATTTAATATTTTCATTTCCCCCCTTAATTTTAAGAGACTTAAGATAACAAATATAGCTGTCCTTACAAGGAGTGCAGAATTTTGTTGTCTTTCTTGAATGACTGTAGTAAGAGTCTACAATATGGTTATAACGTGCGTTTTAGGGATAAAGATGAGGCAGAAATGACTTTTTGTTTGACAATGTGATATTTTGCTTACCTTGTAAAAGAGCTACAAAGTTATGGCTTATTTACTTTTCAGTATATATTTTTGACAGATTAAGGTCATCTTGGTGTTCACATATTAGAAGAAAAGCTTAGTCTTATCCAGTTAGCTATGTATCTGCCATAAAAATGTGTTCCTTAGACCAAAAACTGTAATGCATTTATTTCAGCCAGGTGATGGACATAAAAGTTATTGGTCCAAAATTCATTAGTGAAGAAACGTGTTTGTTGGTTAAGGCAGATGTGAAATAATGGAATCATTCTGTTATGGGAAATGTGAGCTTGTATGGCTAGCACTTCATGAACAAAATTACTCAAAACTCCAACCTGTCTGTAAAATTTAGCTACCCCGCAAATCAACTCTAACTCTCATTTTCAAATATATATTTTAATAAGCTACTGATAACACTTCAAATGATTTTTTCAAGTATAGATCTGAACATAAAATAAAGCCTAAGCAAAATAAAATCAGCCACGATATTAGTACTTGTTGGTTGTGCACCATACACCTTTACATACTTGTGTGGTGAGAGAGCTTGTTTTATCCTTTTCTCTTCTGTATACAAGTTCTTTTAGCATGGTTGAAGTTGATTTCCTGAAATAAGATCCTTCTGGTATTGGTTAACCCATGCTTTGCTGTGATTGTCACCTGGCTTAGGCAGCAGGCTTCCCTCCATTGCTTCAGTTTTATTTCTTGCTGGAGCCCCCTTCTCCATTATTAAGGGCCAGATCTTGTTCCCATTCAAGTAAGTAGCAAAAATAGCAGTATTTGGGCCTAAAAATTCTTTTACTACTTGCATCCTTTGTGCATCTTTGTTATTGGCCAGAGTTAGAGATATGAAAGTTTTGAAACTGATTACCCTAACTGACAGGAAATGAACGGCCATAAAAGCCGAAAAAAAGCCAAAACCCACCCTGATATCTATGATTGAATATAAAAAATAATAATAAAAAAAAATCCAGCCTTGCGTGTTTTAAGTGATCTTACAAAGTTCGGGGGCGATATCAGTGAAATCTATAAGTCTGATGGAGACATTTTCTTGTAACTGTACAAGTTTCCAAGAAAATTAAACTTAAGATTGTAAATTCAAAACAGTATCTTAAAGACCCACTGTACTAAAAAAATTTAAAAGAAAATTGATGTCATGGAAATTTTTGAGAGTTCACATCTTCAAAACAAAACAAAGCCAAAAAAATCCCCAACACAACAAGCAAAGATACCAGGTGTTCCAAAATCTGGAAATGTAGACTCAAAGTATTTTATTGAACTGTAACTCTCCTCCCATAACTGCCATTCAAAATACATTTGGTCCTGGCCTGTCACATTTTTCATTAAATGAGGTTCCTCTGGAATCTGTGTAGTACTTGTAAAATGTACAGGGATAAGGTGGCTGTCTGTGAATGAGTATTCTGTTGGAACAAGGATACGTGAAAGTGATATGTGGTAGGTAATGTTTCTCCTGTAGTCTCTTAACTATACTGAGTAGTTGGTTGGGTGTGGCACATTGCGTTGAGGGGCATATGTGTATGGTAAGTGGGAAGCTGTTGGTGTAGCTGGTATGTTAAAGGGCAGAGGAGAAATCTGGCTTTGAAGATGCTATTTCTGTAGTCGGCAACTGGTACTTACATTCATACGCTGAATATGGAATATAACCTTGCCCGGTAGAAGGTATGGATTGTCTCTTTAACTCACATGAAGGGAGGTGAGCATACAGGATCAGAGTTACGGTGGTTTAGAGAACCTTAACTCTTGCATTTCTATACTTGCATAACGTTTTGGTGTTTTGCAGGTATCCTTAACTTAAAATGTCCTGGCCTTCTAATGCTTGGTGTCTGTAAAATAAAATATTCTATCAAGTCTTTCCCCAAAATTACTCATACAAACTTATAACCATAATTCCATTTTAACATTGACTTTTCTCTGGGACTCCTTAGGGCTTTGAAGAGGTAGCTTGATCAGTCAAGGGCTTTTTAAGGTAGCAGACAAAGAGATGATAAAATCCAATGCCTGGATGCCGAAGCTGGACAGAGTCAGACTTAGAAATAAGGCATAAATTTTTAACAGTCAAGGCAATTAACCATTGAAACAGCTTTCTTAGGGATTTTGTGGCTTCTCCACCTCCTGAAATCTTTAAATCAAGATTAGAGGTCTCTCTAAAAGACATGCTCCATCTCAATCACAAGTTACGAGCTTGATGTAGGAATCACTGGGTGGAATACTAAGTTGTAATGTTTATTCAGGATGTCAGACTAGAGATCATAACTGTCCTTTCTGGCCTTAAGATTTGTAAATTTATAAAACGCTAGTCTATACTCTTTACTGGCTGTCAGCGACATCAGGTGAATTCAAGGGGCTGGCTACCACCCACCAAACCCCACATGGGTGTTGGCTGCACCAGACACTCACTCCTACTTAACATGCCATCTTTATTTGTCCAGGACACCTAAGCTAACTACTCAAAGGAAGCCAGGTCTTTCACTTACAGGCTCTCACTCTGGAATTCACTCTACCCAAAATCAGTGTAAGCCATAGCTTGTCCATATTCAGGAAACAGACATGTCTTTGTCTAGACTTTTAAGGATATGGAGTCTCTCTTGTTAAGCCAACTCTCACTTCCAGAATCCGAAGCATTCAGCTTATACCAGCAAAATTTTCCTAGTCTTGGTCCTATGAAGTTGCTAATTTGGAGGGAAGACTGTAGATGGGTTGAGGAGTTGTGCAACTTGGGACTTGTTCTCTATGCTCAAATGTTTCTTTTCAATTTAAGCCCTGGGAAATGTTCACATGTTCCAGATGTTTCCATCCTGGATTAGGGTTGATGCTTTTAGTACCCTGAATTTCTTGAGCTAGTAGTCAAGGGTCGGATAATTTTTTCTCTTCTAAGGTCCCATCATTTCTAATTCTTCCAATAAATGTCTCTGTAAGGTATGATTCATAAGGGCTCTCTCCCTGTGGACTCTCAGAACAAGTTGTTGACACAGTCCTTCAATCAGAAAGTCTGCAACACAAAAAGCCAGCTACAGCACTTGGACCCCTTTTCTCTAGGTATTGCTAACTGTGACAGACCCAGACCAGTGGGGTACAGGAGTCTGGTAGAGGGCAAATATACTGGTCACTGGATGAGTAGTTTTCTGTTCCCTGAGTGACCAGAGCAGGGGCTGCACTAGAGTAATCAGGAACCTGCTAGAACCAGTTAAGGCAGGCAGGCTAATTAGGACACCTGGACCCAATTAAGAAGCTGCTAGAATCAATTAAGGCAGGCTAATCGGGGCATCTGGGTTTTAAAAGGAGCTCACTTCAGTTTGTGGTGCGAGTGTGAGGAGCTGGGAGCAAGAGGGTGTGCTGCTGTAGGACTGAGGAGCACAAGCGTTATCAGACACCAGGAGGAAGGTCCTGTGGTGAGAATAAGGAAGGTGTTTGGAGGAGGCCATGGGGAAGTAGCCCAGGGAGTTGTAGCTGTCATGCAGCTGTTACAGGAGGCACTATAGACAGCTGCAGTCCATAGGGCCCTTGGCTGGAACCCGGAGTAGAGGGCGGGCCCGGGTTCCCCCCAAACCTCCCAATTGACCTGGACTGTGGGTTCTTCCAGAGGGGAAGGTCTCTGGGCTGTTCCCCAACCCACATGGTGACTCTGAGGCAAGAAAATTCGCCAATAAGCACAGGACCCACCAAGATAGAGGAGGAACTTTGTCACATAACAAAAGGGTGGAGGTAGAGGGGTACAGCATGATTTAATTTCATCCCCTCCATTCTTGAGTTCTTCAAAAGATCATGCAGAAAACTGCTGTAAAAATACCAGACTTCATCTTAGGGGCCATTCATTGTCTGAAGGATTTTCTATCCTTGTTGATTTTTAAAAGCAGTGTTGTTCTCTTACTTCAAACCTTGTTCTATAATATCTATCTGTAACATCATCCTGTGTAAGCGCTTTGATCCCTACCTTTCCACAGTAACTCTAAATTCAGTATCCATCTTTGGCACACCACTTAAGTTGTTTTCCTGGTGACTATCACATTAGCACTCAGAAGGCAAAAACATGTTTTTTCAAGATATTTACCTGAAGACCACATTTTTAGTGTAACAAAATGTACATTATGACTGACTTCTCACTATCAACATTTCACATGCAAGGTACAAGGATAAACCAGAACCCATTGTTAAACTATTTTAACAACAAAAGGGATTTCATTAATTTATGCAGCTGGTACTAAATTGGGGTCATAAGTGAGGATAAGTGCAGCAGAAAAATGGTCTTTCTCCATTGGATTGACTGAATGACAGAATTCAAAAAGTAATCTAAACAAATTGACAATTGGAAGCAAAAATGAGGGATGGATAAAGAGCTAATTTAATTCTTTCCCTTGGGTTCTATTAGCATTTGGGGTCAAAAGTCCATGCAGCCACCAGGTGATAATAGCTGCAAGGTAATACAGCCTATGATTTGGCAAATTGAGGCTCCTTTGCCTCTCTGAAAATTTATTAGTGCCAATATCTGTTCTCTGCCAAATACATTTCTAGAATATACTGTCACTTCTGCAATCATTGAATGAGAAGGGACACTTTAGAGATCTGAAACAAATTCCTGAAAAAAGGCATGCAACTCTCTCCACCTCTACTGTGAAAAGTAAATGAGGCCAAATATTTAATTAGGTTTTATTTAATAAGAAGTAGTCCAGTAATTTCAGGTGTTTCCAAATCAATTGGTGCTGAACACCCAAGCTAAGTACTTTAGGAACTCCCTTAAAGGGAAAACTAGTGTTGTGTTTGAGAAAACGAAATGTGGGTTTGCAAAATCTGTTTGTGTGGAGATCATCTGAGTTTGTCCGGTTAACTCTGTACTTGGAAACAGTCCACAAATATTGTGGTGCGGATAAACTGTTTTAAATGGACTACAGTAATAGGCAAATTGCCAAATAATAGGGTAAGTTTTATAGTTTTGATATCACAACTCCAAGTCCCTGGACCTTTTCCATATGATCTATGAAGCTGGACTAATATATCCCTTTAGAATTAGCACAAATATAATCTATTCCTCATGGTCTGTCAAGAAGATTATTTGTACATGTTCTTCATATCCTGAAATGCAAGAGAAGGTCCTTCATCTTGCTTCTGTGGAGACTGTAATCTGCTTAATTACAATGAGAATATCAAATGAGATTTCCCCGAAAGAATGTGGCTAGGCCATCAAATAGACTCCATGTGTTCTTCCAATAGTTAAGGGAGTTCATATTTAAAAAAAATACAAGCTAGCTTTTAAAATCTTGGCCATAAGAGACAAAACATGAAGAGGAAAGAGGCTCTTCAGTGGAGTCATTACTAAGATTAGGTGGGGAAAGATCTTTACTGTTTGTTTTTTTGCCAAAGCTCTACTTCAAAGGAAATACACCTCTACCTCGATCTAACGCTGTCCTCGGGAGCCAAAAAACCTTACCGCGTTATAGGTGAAACCGTGTTATATTGAACTTGCTTTGATCCACCGGAGTGCGCAGCGCGCCCCCCCCGCCCCCCACCCAGCACTGCTTTACCGCATTATATCCGAATTTGTGTTATATTGGGTCGCGTTATATTGGGGTAGAGATGTACATTTTTATAGTAACATTTACAGTATTGGAGTGAGATGACTGAAAATTTGTTGAAAAATCTGGCCAGCTGTATACATCCAAGTTATCTTCGTTTGAGAGCTTATCATTAGTGGTAGGTTTTTTTAAAGGGTAGTTAAGTTTCCTTAAATGAAACTATTGACAAATAGGGGGATGCTTGAGTGTGTTTTTAAGCATGTAGGATGTGCTCAGACAACAGCCAGGGTGGCCAAATAAGTATCTAGTTCAATATATTTCTAACTATATTTTTCATGGTATCACAAAGTCAGTTATTAAATAGTGATGTAAATCTCAAATGGAAAGCAAAATGTGTAATATAGCCTTTGTTGGATAGTTGTGTACTGTCAGCTGTTCTGTTTATTATTGATGCATATATCATTGCAGTAACTCTCACGCTTTCCCTCCCCATTTTCCTTGCCCTTGGGTTGTAAGGTGTTTTTTTTTTTTTTTTTAATCTCCCCTGGAGAGCTGGAAGGGATTGAATTATGTTGCTCAGGCATCATTACCAATAAAAAAAAAAAAAAAAAAAAAATCAGCTATCGATCTCTCCCTGCTGTCAAGAAGGCATGACTTCTTATGTCTGGAAGGTGTCATGTTGATTTAATTTCCATGTATTTGAGTTACAAGGTTTCTAGAATCCTTGCTGGGGAAATACTTACCTTGATATCTGCTTCTTCCAAAAGGTAGTTTGTGGTCTTTTCAGTTTGCAGTCCTTACCAGGGATAGTATCGCATCATTTGAGCAGCTATCTTTATTTGGATGTAATTTAAATTATTTAAAAGTTTTTACACTGATAGCCAAGCAAAGTGAAATCTGCTTTGCCTGTGCTATCTGTTCAGTGATGTAAACAGACCAACGAAATGTAGATACATAGAATCATAGAAATGTAGGACTGGAAGGGACCTCAGTGGGTCACTAGTCCAGTTCCCTGCACTGAGGCAGAACTAAGTATTATCTAGACCATCCCGGACAGGTGTTTGTTTGTCTAACCTGTTATTAAACTTCCAGTGACAGAGATTCCACAGCCTCCCTAGGTAATTTATTCTGGAGCTTAGCTACCTTTACAGTTAGGAAGTTTTTCCTAATGTCTTACCTAAATCTTCTTTACTGCAATTAAAGCACATTACTTCTTGTCTTGTCCTCAGTGGTTAAGGAGAAAAATTTATCACCCTCCTCTTTATAACAGCCTTTTACGTACTGGAAGATTGCTATCTTCTCGAGACTAAATAAATTCAGTTTTTTCAATCTTTCCTCATAAGTCATGTTTTCTGGACCTTTAATCTTTTTTGTTACTCTCCTCTGGACTTTCTCCAGTTTGTCTACATCTTTCCAGAAGTGTGGTGACAAGAGCTGGACACAGTACTCCAGTGGAGGCCTTGTTAGTGTGAAGTAGTGTGTCTTGCTTACAACACTGCTGATAATACGTCCCAGAATGATGTTCACTTTTTTGTTTGCAACAATATTACATGTTGACGCATCTTTAGTTTGTGATCTACTAGAACCCCCAGTTCCTTTTCTATAGTCATGGGAAGTCATTTCCCATTTTGTGTTTGTGTAGTTGATTATTCCTTCCTAAGTGTAGTACTTTGCATTTGTCTGTATTAAATATCATCTTATTTATTTCAGACCATTTCTCCAGTTTGTCTGGTCATTTTTAATTCTACCCTCCAAAGTGCTTGCAACCCCTCCCAGCTTGGTATCTATCTGCAGACTTTATAAGTGTATTCTCTATGCAATTATCTAAATCATTTATGAAGATATTGTATAGAACCAGACCCAGGACAGATCTCTGCAGGACCCCACTCAATATGCCTTTCCAGCATGATTGTGATGGGAGACTTCAACTACCCAGATATCTGTGGGGAAAATAATACAGCAGGGCACATAACCACCAAGTCCTGTGTTTTGAATGATTTTGTTAGTTGTTTAAAAAATAAACTCATACCCCTCTTCATCCTGGTTAGGTGGTCTATATTAGATGCCTACCATGACATCACCCTTTTTTTTACTCCTTGTATCCAGAGACTTTCCACAGGTCCGCCTCCCACTTCTTTCTCAGTCTCAGTGCAGGTGTATACATCTTCAATATTTCTAGCACTCTTCTTCTTACCAGCGGCTGGGGGTAGGTCTACTCACTAATACATTGCTGGTGCTCTGCAGTCCCCCATATTACACTCTCTCTCTCTCTCTCTCTGGCTAACAGGCTATCTTGTAGTTGTGTAGTGATTTTTTCAAGCCTTCAGATAACAGATTTAATATTTAGGTCTTAAATTCTGCAGAATTTAATAACTTCAGCCCTGATACTCACAAGGTAAAGCTTTTTCACTGTTCTAGTGAGTTGATGAGTGAATTTTTCAGACTCCCTTACCTTTTGCCATGTTTTGTCCTCTTCTGATCTTTGAATTTATAATGTAAGCATGATTTACCCAAAATTGAACCAGGCACATGTCATACTCAGATCTAGCTTGGCTTTCAGCATTATCTCCCTAATTGTTAGCCTTGCTTTATTGCAGACAGTTCTTGAAAGCATGTCTTGATTATCCTGTCCAAGATGATTATTAAAGCAAGACAGGAAGCCTTTGATTCACTCACGGGGAATGTTTTCTGGTGCATTTTCAGCAAAGGTGAACTTTTTATGTCTTTATTAAAACTTATTCTGAATCTATATGTATGATATATCTAAATAAGGACATAAAAACAGAATAATAGAAATTCATTTTTGGTAACGTTACTAAGACACTTAATGAAGTTTTTTTTACCAAGCTAGTTGTTTCTAGCTCCTGTAAAAGTCATCAGCCTACCTAGCTGATTTCATACTGTTTTTTATTTTTAATTTAATCTTATGTTCTACAGATTTACCTGTTGAACCTTTATACCAGTGGAGATGTATTTCTTCAATTTATTTTATCGAAGGAGGTAATTGTGATAAAATAACTTTTCATTACTCATAAGGATAAAATGGTTGCAGTCATTTTTCTAAGCTAATCCTTCCCTTTCCTCCTTGACAGTCTCGCTTGTATTTTCAGTTAATGGTTTACCCATGATAAAGTGGGAACTTTCTTGGTGAATAGACCCTAAGCCATCAATTTCTACAGAATATAAGCTTATATTTAAAAATTAAACAAATTCTCTTGTGCTTGTGAAGAGAACTTTATGAATGTGACCTGATGCATGCATTTAATGAGGTTGCAGGCAGGGCTGTGCCAAGGAGGGTGCGGGGTCTGGGACATAGGCGCTGAGTTTCTATCTGGCAAACCCCCCTTCACCCTCGCTCTGCCCAGGCCCCACCCTCACTCCACCCCTTCCCCCAAAGTCCCCCTCTTCCCGCCATGCCTCTTACCCCTCCCTCTCCCCAGCTCTATCCCCTCCCTCGAGCGTGCTGCACCCTCGCGCCTCTCCTCTCCCCCCTAGCGTCTCCAGATGCAGTGAAACAGCTGATTGGCAGTAGGCGCTGGGAGGGAGGGAGAGGCACTGATCTGAGGGGCCTGCCGGCGGCCAGGAGGTGCTGAGGAGCGGGGGGAGTTGATAGGGGGGCTCTTTGCTCACCCGCATCCTCACAAATCGGGGGGCCCCCCAAAGCATGGGGCCTGGGGCAGGTGCCCTGATTTGCTGTACCCTAGGGACAGCTCTGGCTGCAGGCATACAGCTCCAGTGACACAGCTGCTGCTTCTACCTTTCCTAAGCAGTAGCTGAGTGAAAGTGACAACTCTGCTCATTTTCTCGTCTGCTCTTCAGAATCCTGGGGGGCAGTGATGCAGCAAGACTCATGTAAATTTAACTCTGCAGTTACATAGAAAATTCTACAGGAGAGGGAGACACCAGAGCTACTCACAGGAGTAAGATCCAAAAAATGCAGGCTGGGGTAAAGTAGTGGAAAGATTCCCAGCAGTCATGAGGTTCTTATGGCTCTAGGCTTGGGGAACAGAGAGGACCCAGAGAATTATAGATCACTCAGTCTAACTTCAATACCTGGAAACATACTGGAACAAATTATTAATCAATTTGTAAGCACCTAGAAGATAATAGGGTAATACGCAAATGGCAACATGAATTTATCAAGATACAAATCATGCCAAATCCATCTAATTTTCATCTTTGAGAGGGTTACTGCACTAGTAGGTAGGGGGAAGCTGTAGATTTGATGCATCTCTTTTTTTGTAAGGATTTTGACACAGTCCCACTTGACATTCTCATAAGCAAACTCAGAAAATGTGGTCTAGATGAAATTACTATAAGATAGGGTGCATAACTTATTGAAAGACTATATTCAGAGTAATGATCAATGGTTTACTGTCAAACTGGGAGGACGTATGTAGTGGTGTCTTGCAGGGGTCTGTCCTGGGTCCAGTACTGATCAATATTTACGTTAATGACTTGGCTAATAGAGTGGAGAGTATGTTTATAAAATTTGCAGGTGATGCCACAGTGGGAGAGATCACAAGCACTTTGGAGGACAGGATTAGAATTCAAAAAGACCGTGACAGATTGGAGAGTCTGAAGTCAACAAGATGAAAATCAATAAAGACAAGTGGAAAGTAAAGGAAAACTCAAATGCAAAATGTGAAATAACTAGTTAGGCAATAATACTGCTGAAAAGGAGTTATAGTGGATTATAAATTGAATCTGAGCCAACAATGTGATGCAAAAAAAAGGGGGGGGGCTAATTCATTCTGGGGTGGACTATAAGGTGGATAGAAAGCTGGCTAGATCGTCGGGCTCAATGGGTACTGATCAATGGCTCCATGTCTAGTTGGCAGCCGGTATCAAGCAGAGTGCCCCAAGGGTTGGTCCTGGGGCCGATTTTGTTCAGTATCTTCATTAATGATCTGGAGAATGGCGTGGATTGCACCCTCAGCAAGCTTGCAGATTACACTAAACTGGGAGGAGGGGTAGATACGCTGGAGGGTAGGGTAGGGATAGGATACAGAGGGACCTAACAAATTAGAGGAATGGGCCAAAAGAAATCTGATGAGGTTCAACAAGGACAAGTGCAGAGTCCTGCACTCTAGGATGGAAGAATCCCATGCACTGCTACAGACTAGGGACCGAATGGCTAGGCAGCAGTTCTGCAGAAAAGGACCTAGAGGTTACAGTGCGTGAGAAGCTGGATATGAGTCAACAGTGAGCCCTTGTTGCCAAGAAGGCTAGTGGCATTTTGGGCTGTATAAGTAGGAGAATTGCCAGCAGATCGAGGGACGAGATCATTCCCCTCTATTCGGCATTAGTGAGACCTCATCTGGAGTACTGTGTCCAGTTTTGGGCCCCCCACTACAAGAATAATGTGGAAAAACTGGAAAGAGTTCAGCGAAGGGCAATAAAAATGATTAGGGGGCTGGAGCACATGACTTCTGAGGAGAGGCTGAGAGAACTGGGATTATTTAATCTGCAGAAGAGAAGAATGAGGGGGGGATTTGATAGCTGCTTTCAACTACCTGAAAGGGGGTTCCAAAGAGGATGGATCTAGACTGTTCTCAGTGGTACCAGATGACAGAACAAGTAGTAATGGTCTCAAGTTGCAGTGGGGGAGGTTTAGGTTGGATATTAGGAAAAACTTTTTCACTGGGAAGGTGGTGAAGCACTGGAATGGGTTACCTAGGTAGGTGGTGGAATCTCCCTCCTTAGAGGTTTTTAAGGTCAGGCTTGACAAAGCCCTGGCTAGGATGATTTAGTTGGGGATTGGTCCTGCTTTGAGCAGGGGGTTGGACTAGACCTCCTGAGGTCCCTTCCATCCCTGATAGTCTAGGATTCTATGTTTTAGCAGGAGTGTTGTATGTAAGACATGGGAGGTAATTGTCCCAGTGTGCTTGGCACTGGTGAGGCCTTAACTGAAGTTCTGTGTCCAGGCCTGGGCGTGACACTTTGGGAAAGATGTGGACAAACAAGAGTTACAAATATGATAGGTTTAGAAAACCTGACCTGTGAGGAAGGGTTAAAAAAAAACAAACAGCTGGGCATGTTTAGTCTTCAAAAAAGAAGTTATGGGGGCCAGGGGATCTGTTAGGTCTTCACTTTCTTTTTGTAACAGCCCTTAACATATTTGATCAGTTGTTCTGCATGTCCACTGAAGGTAGGACAAGAATTAAGGGGCTTAATTTTCAGCAAAGGCGAATTAGGTTAGATATTATTAGGAAAAAACTTTCCAACTGTAAGGATGGTTAAGCACTGGAATAGACTTCCAAGGGAAATTGTGGAATCCCTGTCATTGGAGATTTTTAAAAACAAATTAGGCAAAAATCTGTTGGGGTGGTTTTAGGAGTAATTGGTCCTGCCTCAGAGTACAGGGCTCGATTAGATGACCTCTCTCCAGCCCTACACATCTATGATTCTATATCAAGTTATTAAGATGGAAGTGCTATGCCTGTTAAACCTCTGTGCATGCCCAGTGTAAACTGGATGTCTCCACAAGCTTGAGCAGACTGTCTATTGAAAGCTTGTGCAGTTAATAAGTGCTGTACTGTCTCTTAACAAACCTGCCTCCTGCGTACTTACATGGGGTGGAATCGGAGATGGAGGAAGCTCTCTTCCATCGCAGGGAGCTCATGTGAAAAATGAAGTTCCCAAGCAGGGCACAGGGCCAGCATGCTGGTAAGAATTTCAGGATGTGCTCTTCTTTTCTGAGGTGTGCCAGGGTTTCTCACCCAGGTGATGTCCATAGATGTCTCTAGTGGGTATTTAATTTTTAATTAGTCAGTTAGCAGAAGGAGGAATGTGGGTGGGATGGCAGGTCTTCGGCTGCTGTTGCTGTTGCCACAAAAGCTTGTAATATTTCAGGAGGAAAATCCCTCTAACTGTTACTAATGTTTTAGCAAGTAAACTGAAGGAACTTAAAATGGTTCCCCCAGGGAAGCATGGAAATGATGCTGTCCCATGCCCTTCACCAGTGGGTGACTCCTATTTGTGCTGCAGGAGATACAAATTCACCTCTGCCTGTGAGGGTGAACCAAGTGCACTTTTTACTATAACACATATGACGGTCAAAAAATAATTAAGGCAAATGTGTGTTTTCAAACAAATGAACATAACCTAGCAGGTGGATAATCTATATTTTTAACACATCCCATGGATAATATAAATATTGTGATGCTTAACCCAGGAAAAAGAACACTTCTGAATCTGAATCCTTTCCCTACCATCAGACGTTGCTTAGAGCACTAACAAGGCTCTATCATCCCTGTCTGTTCTGGGCCGCTCTTCGCATATCTTCTATGTTAAAGCCCGTTAGTTTTCTCTCTCTGTGTACTGTTGGACAGATGGATTCTTTCAGCCATCCCCTTTTTCATGTTCTTCTATCTGACCAGTCATACACCTGCCATCGGAGATGTTCTGGCTTCTTTCCTAGCATATCCCAGATATCCAGAAAGGAAGATGGAAATAACTTTTGGAGATAACTTTTCTAGGAAACAAAACCAAATCAAAATTTTGTTTTATTCTTTTTCATGATTAAAATGAATGATTTCAAATTACCTTGAATTAAATTATCTGCTCTGGTTGGATGAGAGTTTCCTCTAGTTTATTATCCTGTGAGAGTACAGTGTATTTGATAGCTACTTTTAACTACTGATTCTCCTGTTTTTGACTTTGGTTATCGAAGTGTGTGAAACTGTGGGTGTGTATATGCTGTAGGAAACTGGTATTTCCCAGCATTTAAGTTTGTCTGGCTTGTAGTTCTGGAAACTGAGTTTAGAGGAGGTTTTATTATTATTTTATTTGAAGCTTTATTGAGGTGATGTATATAAAAATTACAGGTGGTAAGTGGCAGAGGTTTTGTAATTTAATTGTGTGAAGGAACCTTGGATTTCTGTAGCATTAATTCCATAACGTTTGCTGTAGTG
This sequence comes from Malaclemys terrapin pileata, assembly GCF_027887155.1. Classification (NCBI taxonomy): domain Eukaryota; kingdom Metazoa; phylum Chordata; order Testudines; family Emydidae; genus Malaclemys; species Malaclemys terrapin. The sequence goes on along the minus strand of NC_071512.1, from coordinate 33,625,066 downwards.
CATAAAATGTAATAACTCCTTCCATACAAATACCTACCCACTCTGCATACACAGAATTTATTTTAAAATATCTGCTTGAGGAGGTTGCAGGTGAAATCTTTTGTCAGCTTCACCTTTGAGTAACAACCGAAATTTCATATAGCAAGAAGCTTTTATGTGGTTGCAAGTACTGTATTTAACATGCTCCTTTGTAGAGGGTCTTCCAAGTTGCCCACCCACTCAGCTGTATTTGTCATCTAAAATGTTATTTCTCTATACTCACATCTGTTTCCACTCTATTGCAAATTGTAATGCTGCTGTATATTCTCTGTGTATGGTGGCTACTTTCCCAGTATATTGAAAATTTATGCCGTGTAAGGGGATTTTACAGGTTCTCAAAAACATGAAATATTTTCCCACAGTAGCCACACCACATAATGTCTAAATGAAATGACATCGATGCATAGAATTAAAATATACACCTGCACATGACTTACTGCTTCATAGTGCTCAGACAAATGTATAAATTATTTCAGTTTCCTTCATTTGTAGCCAACATTTACATATGGTAACCTTATTAAGTAGCTTCCATTGGTGAAATTTTGAGCATTGAACTAAATAGAAACAGTGAATGAATTAAAATGAATGTCTTTTCTTCTGTTCCCAGAACATTAAATGATATTGACCTTCAGAGGGCAGGTGATTAATATCACCTTTTAAATAAACAAACATAGCTAAATACGGTAAACCAAAAATTAAATGGCTACCTCTTCCCCCTGCAAAAAACCCTAAACCAAATAAACCTAATCAAATATTGTAATGAGCAATCTGATCTCTGCCAGGCACATTACAATAGACTCCCAGGGCTGAATCTGGCATGGTGGTCAAAAACTCAATACATACAAGCAGAGCATAATTATTTAATGCTCAATGTACAAGTTGCTGATGCACAGTTTGAAAAACTTGGAAGCATTGGCTGACCAGTATTGCTGCTCTGAAAATGAAAACTGTCTTCCTGCCTTAATTTTCTTGTAAATGTCACCAAAGGGCAGGGAAAAAAGTGGATGATTTGACAGCATAGCTTGCTGTTTTGCTTACCACCATCTCTTATCTTGTGTAAGCCAATTGTACCCTTCTGGCACTTCAGGAAGAGTGTTGGTGGGGTAAATAGGTATGTGGTCTCCCTAGAATGCGTTATGATATACCATTGGACAGCAACATTTTTTTTTTAAATTAAATCAAATTTGTGTCTTGATTTGTCCTTGAAAAAATCAGTTTTATGTTCTTGGGTGGTTTTGCAGGCTTTTGGGGGGAAACCAGGAGGGACAAAACATAGTTCAGAACTCTGATTCAGAGATGAGATGCTTTAGTAGGAGTGCCCTGAGGGGCTAGAAGGGGGAATGGAGATTATAAATTGAGTATAGCATCAAGGTATCAATAAGTAAGCTCTCCAGAACAAATCTTCAGTTCATCAACTGCTCAATTCCCATTCACCTGTTTTTTCCTCTTTCAAACATTGCAATCTATCATATGACTTACCTGTTTTTCTGTGTGTTAACAGAGGGTGATTAATACCCCAGTGTAGCTAGGGATTCCATATGTTGTGCTGTAGTTTTTTGTTTGTTCCATTCCACTGATTTTTATGATTACTATTATAAATCTTCTAAACAGGATTCCTGATTTCTTTGAAATGGCTCAGCATGTGTCCTGTCGCCAATGTAAAGTTTATTAAAAGATGGAACGTAAATCTGCTTTTAACGTTAAATTGATTACAGCCTATTGTTAAAATATACCAGATTTGAATTTTCTATTTCCCCAGCAAAGTATACACCACAAAATCAAAGTGAGAGGCTGAATTATTTCATATTTAAAAGAGAATTTTAGGAAGAACACATAGTGGATAACATCTTATAAGTAATTTAAAGGCAATTTCCCAATAGTAAATTTTCATTTTTATAATAGTCCCTATTTCATGTTTTCATTTTATTTTTTTCTTGGTTTTCATCAGGGTTTAAAATGAGATGTATAACGAAAACATTTCACAAAGTTGGTTCCTAAGAAAAACAGCATCAGTTACTATATTTTGCTATTTGACACGTTTAGTTGAAGTTTTCAAAACAGATGTGACCTCCATTTTGGACTTCAAACAAATTTGTATTGTTGTTCACCCTCCCAAATGAGACTGAGTGTAGTGTGATGTCCCTGAATTATAAAAACAGAGGCTTTGTATAACCTATATCAGATGATGGGATTAATTAAATGATCAAACTGAATTTTTCCCATTATAGAAAGGGATCTGCCTAAGTCAAGCATTAGAGACCCTGATGCAAGATTGATGGTTGTAACAATGACAAAAAGTTATAGCTTTGTCTTGACAAAATGCAAAAGTCATAATTCTAATTAGTCCTATTTTACATATTTGCTATTGGAAATATGCTCATGATTTAAAAGTACATAGCCCCAATAGAACCAAATATGTCAGTGCTCATGGAGGAATTTTACTTGAGGTGAAAATCCAAGTCATATTTTTGTCCAAGAAATCATGGTTTTAACAAACATACACTGCTTTATTCATCACTTGGTATAAATAGTTTTTCTCTTTCTAGACTATAGAATCTAACTGGCGATGTGGACGACACAACTTGCAAAGAATTCAGTGCCGCTCTGAAAATAGCAAAGGTGTCTACTGTTTACAGTATGATGATGAAAAGATCATCAGTGGCCTACGGGATAACTCCATCAAGGTAATACACTTCCTTCCTCTTTATTTAGAGAGATGAGCCACTGCCTCTGTCTTGGCTTTAAACTTGGAAAGGAGGCTGTCAGGTGCTGCTTGTTTCCTTGGGGCCCATCTCTCCTGTCTTGTTGTGGGATAGTGGTGTTTGTGCAGCACTTTCTGAGGATGGCATGTTTTGCATGCTCTCTCAGGGGAAGCTGGTAACATATCCCTGCTTGTGTGTTGCCTCATGAGTGATGTGGACTGCCAGTCATGGCAATTTTGACCAGATTGAAAATCAACACAGTCTGTGAAATCAGGTTTACTGTAAACAGATGGCTTGTGCCCCCTTGCTTGGCTGCATCCTATGGTTTTGTTAATGGTTTGGATTATTGCTAATTTCTGCTCTTTCCCTATGAAACAAAATGTTTCCTTATGGGCGACAAACTTCTTTCTCATGGTTGGCAGTTTCATAGATCTGTCCAGTATGTGCTTGTCTCCTTGGCAAGGCAGGAGAACATAAAAACAGAAGCGAAGGCTCAAGGTCCACACCTGCAAGAGAATGTGCATGCTGGATTGCTCATGGATTCTCTTTGCCACAACTGGTCTTCTCTTCAAATAGTGAAAGACAAAATTTCAACCCATATCTTTGTTTTTGACAGATTTGGGATAAGACAAGCTTGGAATGTTTGAAAATATTAACAGGGCACACTGGCTCCGTTCTCTGCCTGCAGTATGACGAGAGAGTCATTGTAACCGGATCTTCGGACTCTACAGTGAGGTGAGCTTCAAGTATTAGCCCAATGAACTCAAGTCTGGGGTAGGGATGCTCAAAACAAATAATCCACTGCAAATACTAAAGCATAAGGACCACTCCACAAAACAAATATAGTACTGTGTCTTTAAGGGCTAGACAGATGATACAGCAAAAGACCGTATGCAGTATTTTCTAGCATCCCCAAGCTTTAGAGTTGCATACTTGTAGGATTTGAATTTCAAAAGTTTTGAAAAACTATAAACCCTCATGTTTCAGAGCATAAGCCAACATCTGACTGGGATAGGAAGAAACTTCTCTGCTGGGTGGGTTATTCCATAATTGCCCAATTTAGGGTTTCTTGCATCTTCCTCTGAAAAATCTGACCACCATTGATAATAGGATACTGACATTCGATCGCTGGCCATTCCTGTATTCTTAGATTTAAAGTTTTATGTGATCTTAATGCTCGATAAAGGGGCTGTAGTGACAGCCCTGGAAACGGCAATGCTTGCCCCAGGTACAGCACAGTCAGTCATTGCAGGTTTCTTTGGAGTGTTCTTTGTTGCCTTGGCCTGGAGGAGACTTCATTCTCCATGTCCAATGAGTTCTTAATCTCTGAGAGAGCCATTTATGGTCTCTTTTGTGGTGTGGATGCCATTGCACTACGACTTGAGGGGAGATTACCACCTCTTCGTTTCACATGAGCTAGTGGACAGCTATGGGATGGCAGTAACTTCCAGTTGCTACTGACCTGAACTTGAACTGGCATCTTTCATATAGGTAAAAGATTCGTATCTCATTACAGTCCTTGGTGTAATCCATTGTCAGCCTCTGCTTGATTAGTAGCTTTTATACATAAGCCTCTTTTTCTGTTAAAATGACTTCTGGAAGCAAGCCATGAGACTTAGCAACTTTGGGCAGCGAGAGAGATAAAATGGTTGAGGAGGGCTGTCCCTCAGACTAGCAGACCACTCTTCATTGCATACATTTCCTGTTTGTAATGTGTATAGTCATCTCAGTTAATTCAGGATAAATTTCATTTTTTTCCACCCCCCCAGAGTTTGGGATGTAAACACAGGCGAAGTTCTGAACACACTGATTCATCACAACGAGGCAGTGCTTCATTTGCGTTTCAGTAATGGCTTAATGGTGACATGTTCAAAGGACAGGTCCATTGCTGTTTGGGATATGGCATCACCTACTGATATCACCTTACGTCGCGTGTTGGTTGGCCATCGTGCTGCTGTTAATGTTGTAGACTTTGATGACAAGTATATTGTCTCTGCATCAGGTGACAGGACCATTAAAGTAAGTTGGCAGAAAGAGCCCTGCTCTGTTTACTCAGGAAACTACAAATCAAAATGATTAATGTGTAAAAAAATTCCACTTCAGAAAAATTTAGAGTTGTTGAATGTGTGCTTAAAATCCAATTCCCAAATGTGTATGTGAGCAGTTCTGTGGCTATTCCTTTATCATTCATCTATCACTTCCCGTTAGATGTTAAAGCCTTTATGAAAATAACTTTACTTATAACATTTTTTTTTGTGGCTTCTATCATAAAGTTATAAAAAGCTTAAAATCTACTCATGATTAGTCTTGAAATTGGCTAGAAAATTAAGCATGGCACTTTTCTGTGCTTTTTTCCAAATTATTTGTGTTTTCTATAACTTGGCAATCCTGTTCTAGACATTAAATGTATAGGCATCCACCTTTTCCCATCATACCTTCTCAGCAACTAAACAAAATTTTGCCATGTTTGAGGGATTAAAATGCTGTATTTGAAGACCGCCAGATCATCTTAGTTACCCCAAACTTACTATACAACAAAGCTGTTTCCATCCCTCCCTCCCTAGAACCACAGCTGGTTTAAACTGTGCCAAGAGCTTTTTTCTGGCAAAGTTATGTCCGACACTTGCCAAAGGTACTGTATTCTTATGGGAAATGACCCATTAGACCCTTTACAACTTTAAATACAACTTCTTAAAAAAAATGCACAAAGATTCTAAACAATTCATTTAACGACCCCCAATCTTTCCACCCCCAAACATTCTTCTCTCAGCCTCAAGTCAAGTGTCCCTGGTCTTGTCTTAAATAAGCAGTAGATTGTTGGCCATGTCAATGGTAAAAAATAGGTTAATGATATTCAGACTAGACTTTTGTGTCTAGAAGCCTGTTATTTTGTGATCTGATTGCTAACCAGACAACATTTAAATTCAGTCAGAATTCTAAAATTACTTAAGCAATGCTTCTTGCTTTACAAAAAGTTTAAACATTTTTAATATTTTAAATTTAAGATGATTTAGTCAATTTGAACAGATTTATGTATTATAGCAGTGCTGGGAGGACCCAGCTCGGTTTGCAGCCCCATTGTGATGCATATTGTACAAATACAAAATATACCATGGTCCTAGTCCCGGAAGAGCCCACAGTCTAAGCCTTCGTTCAGCTTTTCCCTCAAAGTTCTTCTTCGGAGTCCTGATTTCTTTTAATGAACTTTGAACATAATTTCTGTTTAACTTATAAAACCTCGAGCTCTCTCAAAATTGAATGTTTTTAATTTTTTCCACAGGTCTGGAGTACAAGCACATGTGAGTTTGTTCGTACTCTAAATGGGCACAAGCGTGGTATTGCATGCCTTCAGTACAGGGATCGACTAGTTGTGAGTGGATCATCAGACAACACCATTAGGTGTGTTGAAGACTGTTGCTAACAGCATATTGGAGAGAATGTGTATTTGCAAATGTAAAAAGAAGGGATTTTTTTCTAGGTCTCTTGAACCTGCCCTACAGTTTAATAGCACAGTAATCATTTAGCTTTTGATGTGTCTTGTCAGCATTAGAACAGGCAACCACTGATGAGGAGGGAACAGGTAACATACAACATATACTCAAGCAAGTGCAGCTCACAAACTGTTGGGCTGATGTCAGCATCTAAAAATGTAATTTACGAATCCCACATCTTAATACAGTCTATTGATCTGAAGATCATTGGAGAAATTGGGGGTCCAATTAAAGCACCAGGTTATTTCAGTTACTGCATATACCTCTGATACACATGGCTTTATCTGCAGAATAAAACGGGAGATGGATTCAGCAATAAACTCATTTATATTGAAATAGTCACAAGCTTCCAGCCTTTACTTTTAAAATGCCTTTAATTTGGAAAATGATCGAGCCAATTCCATGGGGCAGACTGACTAGGAATGTGTCTGAGTTGCCGTGTACTCCCTTCTGGGGACTGCGTACAGGGGCCTCAGGAGTACCTTCTTGCAAAGTAGTATGGTTCTAGTTTTCAGAGACCCAATAAAGATTATATTGTAATGGAAATTGCAGCATGAGTAAGTGGATTGGAGCGCTATTGTCACATGAGCGTTTCTCAAAGATCCATTTCTTCTGTTTCCTTAAGGTTATGGGATATTGAATGTGGTGCCTGTTTAAGAGTACTAGAAGGCCATGAAGAATTGGTTCGATGCATCAGATTTGATAACAAGAGAATTGTTAGTGGAGCCTATGACGGGTATGTACTTCAAACACACTTTGAGAAAGTTATTCATGTCTCTCCTAGTAAAGCACACTTTTGAAAGTTTTCATCCTTAACCCACACAATGAGGATTCTCTTTTGGTTTGCATCCTGTTGTCTAAGTGATCTGGTTATGACACATCTACATTGAACCTGGGTGTTGCCCACTTCCTGTAGATTTCAATAATGCAGACTACCTATATCCTGAATGTAGCCTTTGAATATTATGTGGTCTGTTTTATTCTGCAGCTCCTTCCAGTAACTTGTTCTTAGGGCTCTTTAACTCTGTTCATTGGGGTAGGTAGGTAGTTCTAGCTCCCTGCAGAATTAAGAATTCTACTAATCAAGTTTATATGGCTTTGCTGTACAGCTCAAGCTGGTTAGAATGGACAAATAGCTTGTCTTAAGTCGTGTCTGTTCTGAATAGACACTTCACTTTGTTTCCACCCCGTAAACATCGCTCCTTGAGAAACTCCCTGCTTCCCAACAGGTCTGGCTGCCTTTTTACTAGACACCAGCACTGAGACTGTTTGTATTCTGAGGCTATATAAATATGAGCTCACAAAATTTTGAAATTGCAGCAGCACAGTCCAGCAGAGAGGCTGCAATATCTTCTGTTCTCTGATAGGAGCCTTAAAGTTAGTGGTGTGGGGCTGCTATGAGGGCATCAGGAGCCACCTGTAAAGGAAAATGGCTTAACCTTGAGTGAATTCAAGGAAACTGTACAGGGACATGGATTATCCCATTGCTTTTATTCTCCTTGTTAGCTTGTCACCTCTGGTATTGGGCTGAATTGTAGTTCAAGTGAACAACAGTGCTGTTGAAGGCAAGTCAGGAACTCCTTTCAACTTGAATTGGTTATTTTGATTCTATCCTTCTCCTGGGATCTGTAATCCTAAATAGATTCCAAGGGGCTGTTCTCCCTGCATTTCATCAGCAGTATGCTAGACTTTGAGGTCTTCTCAGTTCTAAGTCAATATGCAAAATATTCCCCAGATGCAGAAGTGAATAATTCTGTTTATGTATATATATGTGCAGCAGTGCCTAGACACCCAATCAGTGATCAAGGCCCCCTTGTGCTAGTTGCTGTGCTCACACAAGATGGTCCCAGCCCCCAACGAACTTAGTCTTAGAATTTCTTTAGTCCTGTGCTAATATTGTCTTATTGCTAATAGGTTAGCTTTGGGGAGATTCCAACATTTGCTTTCTGTTGAGTCAAATGTTTTTGTAATGCTTATAATTGAAGTAACATTTCTAGTATAATAAAATAACCAACATTCTTGTTTCATTTTATAGCAAAATTAAAGTTTGGGACTTGCAAGCTGCTCTTGACCCTCGTGCCCCAGCCAGCACACTATGCTTGCGAACATTGGTGGTATGTAAACATTGATACATTTGGAGTTTTGAACAAAAATACTATTTTATATTTGGCAAAAGTGAACATTTTAATGTTAAATTTTATTGCAAATGCATTGTGTCTTGGGGTAGATAAGAAATTCAGCACATTCTGCAAATTCTGCTCTGTTCCCAGAGCTGGGAACAAACAAAGAGGATTGGGCATGCTGCATTGTGCACTGAATTCTTGTTGACTCTGAGCATGGAAGAAAAATTGAGCTGTTAAGCTCTTCTGGCTTGGTATTCTCAAATAGTCTAAAAATGTAATCAATACGACATTGCATCCAAATCATCCTGGTCCCTGTTGTGGTATTTTAATATCATATAAATATTGTACCACTGGCTTTAAATAAATGGACTTCTATTAAATGGAAACAACTTGGAATACTATCAGCCTTCCTTAACCCTTTCACCTAATTGTAAAAATGGAAAGAATAGATGCAGGAAGGGAGGGGATCTTGTGGTGAGATTACCATAGGAACTCTAATCATTTCAAAGAAGACTACCATATTTTAAGTGGCTACCTTAGATGTTTTTTTTTTTTTTAATAGATAAAGGCTTTGATTTATGGCAGTAGGAGGGACATTGGGTAGCTCATTGTATGGGTCATGGACTATACAGAGCATTTCATCTCCAGATTCAAAGCTTGAACCTTGTCCGAGTCAGTAGTGACCAGAAGTCATTGCTTAAATGGTATCTATTTGATGGCTTGTGTGAAATGATCTTGGCTTGTCCACTTCCTGCAGAAGAGCCCGCATCACAAAATCTGTAATTGGTTCCCTTAGCAGTCTTGGCATAGAGATCAAGTATTGAATGGGCAGGGGGACTCCACTGACCTCTTATTCTTTGAGTATAATTCAATTACTGTATGTGTTGACTTCAGACTCCAGTCACTGGATTATCAGTATGGCACTTTTGGCCAGTCCTTTAAACATTTTTTAAACGGTACAATGCCATCACTTACTATAGTGGATCATCAAGGCCAAGTACAGACCTTTGCAGGGTCCTGTGGTAGTGCAAAGTCCTGGTGCCGTTTTGGTATTGTTGTTCCTGCAAAGAGTTCCTAGAGGGGCCACTTTTAGAATTTTTTCTCAAGAGCGCGTATTGAAACTCTGCCTACTTTTACAAATAATTGGGCCTGGAATGGCTAATGAAGTGCCTTATGGGGACTGCACAATACTTTAAGTAGCAGCACTGTTTAACATACAACAAAATTTTGTGCAGCAGATAAACCCTGACAGCTTGTCAGCACTAGCCAATCTTTTGTTTAATTGCTTACTCTCCGTTGGCAGTCTGTCCAGCTGGCTTGTAGTTCTCTCAGCCTTTATCTCTCTGGTTCTCAACTTCATAGTAAAATTCATGGCCTACACAAACTTTATATTGAAGCCACTGTATTTGCTGCAATATTTAAATAGCAGTAATTCTTCTCAGACCTGTGTATGAACCTTGACCAGCAAGTCAAAACTTTCATCTCTAATTTTGTGTCCAAATGAGTGTTTGAGTATGAAATTAGTGAAAGATGATCCATCTCCTGGCCTACTAACTGAACTCTTAATGTTTATAGGAACATTCAGGACGTGTGTTTAGACTCCAGTTTGATGAATTTCAGATCATTAGTAGTTCCCACGATGACACAATTCTGATTTGGGATTTCTTAAATGTGCCACCCAGTGCCCAGAATGAGACACGCTCTCCATCCAGAACGTACACTTACATCTCCAGATAACAGTCTGCACTTTACTAGCCTCATAAGGTAAATTCTATTATATTAAATGTATTCTGTACTTGTGTATTCACTGTCATTTGCCTAGTGCTTGTCATAGTAATTTATATATCAGCCGTCACTGAATTCTCCTAATGTATCTGCTGTTGATGCTGCTGCTGTTTGGATCAGGAAGCCTTTGTGCGGTATCAGGCTTTGTTTCTTAACGCTTAAAACATCATAGTATCTAACTCATCTTCTACATCTTCACTGTTGTTCCTCCTGCCTCTACTCAGGTAGTTCATGTACTAACCACTATATTTTTGCAACACATTTACAATTGAGAAATGTAAGAATTTATAACAAGGTCGTTTAAAAAGATATTCAGTTGTCATAAATCTCAAACTGAGAATCAGGGTGGATTTGATTTAAATCACTAGTCAGGAAGACTCGATTTAATCATGGATTTCTACATAAAAGTGCATTCTTGTTAGTAGTTACAACCTTAATACATAGTCTTCACAACTCAGAGATAGATGCAGGTTTCATTTTTAGAAGGTACACACTATACATTTTTAAGTGATTTATTTTGAAAACTTTTCAGATTAGTTTTACAGCTATATCAGAAAATGAATGATTGGTTATTTCATTTACCAAAGGTAATTGAAGCAGATATTTATGAAGTCATTGGGAGGTGAACTATCTCCAATTCAACAGGTTAATCTTTAATATTTGGAGGATTTTCTTGCCATGCTGTATTAGGAGGAGAGCATCACCAGACAGACATTTAAATTGTTTTATTTAACTAAAACGTTATGTATTCTGGATTTTTTTCTTCAACAGCAAACATATTTTAACAAACCAAGCATATGAATTTTTGAGTTTAGTTAAACATTCAAGTTTTTTAAAATCAGGTTTGTTTTTGGTTAAAATTGTTTTTAAATAAAATAGTTAAATGAAATTTAAAAAAAAAAAAAAAAAATTAAATAGATTGTCAGCCAGGTCAACACGAGAAACTTAAAATATTGGCTTCTGCAGCTAACTCGGTCGTCTTCACCTTCATTTTCCTGTTTGTTCATAATCTGGAAAAGAAAAACAAGCTTTCCTGCTTTTTCAGGTCCCAAATGATTTTTCAATTTGGAATGAATTAGTCCAAAGGAAGAAAATATTCTTTCTACACCGACAGAAGAAGCCATTGCTGCTAAGTGAGATTATCACTTCAACAGTCTCTGAATCCAAGTGCTTAAGTGACTTCCACCAGTTCACTGGTGTGACTTTCTTTAAAACATCATCAACAAACATATTTCTTGACTGGTTCACCCTTAGGTCTGAAGTTTATTATAGTTGGCATTTTGGAGGGATGATTGCTGCATGTACATGTCATAGCCAGCTCCTCTTCTTCAGCAGTTAAGGTTTGACCCTGGTACCGAGTATTGAGAATAATTGCAAGAAAAGGAGCTGGATATAATGCTTGTCCCATTTGTTTTTTTTAATGCTTGTAATTTAACTCTGTCATTGCATATTTCTCTTTTTAAGATCTCTCTCAGTTCCTTCCAAATTTCAACAGCGTCAGCAATAAAACAGCTATTTCCCTGCATTTTGGATCAGGACTACAGAAGTAGGCTTCAGGGTACTCAGCATGTGTTCAACATTTCAACAACATTAGCCTTTATTTCTGGAACACTGAAGTCTTTGGCTAGGAGGAGCATCAAATGAGCACTGCAACCTTCTCTCTTCTAAATAATTTCTTCTCATCTTGGATACATTTGAAGCATTTTCTGTGACACAACTGCATACTAGACATTTGAATTTTTTTCCCCCACAGTTTGTTATAGCTGTTTCTTCTTCCACTTGTAAGTATTCAGCTGTGTGTGCATTTCTTGGTGTATCAATTGTTTGTGTAAGGAAGACATTCCCTTCTTCTATTGTCACACAAGCACATACAACAGGATCATTGTGGACATTGCTCTACCCATCAAGACTCAAGTTAACAATTTTACCGTCTAGACCTTTTGCACACTGCTCAATTTCTCTTTCATACACTTTATGCAGTAATTTGCCTGCGACATCTGCTCTGTTGGTTGGACTGTATCCTGGTCTTAATGACTGAACCATGTTAATGAAGTGTGGGGTCTCAATCGTATGGAAAGGTTTGCTGCATAAACAAACGGGGCAGTTTTTTCATCAGCTACCATTTTTTAGTCTGCTGGTTCTTATCACAAACTTATCTATGGTTGTTTCTGGATGATGGAGATTTTTTTTCCTTTTTGCTGCAGGTCATATACTGGGGCTATGTGACATACATGATGTGACTGAAACGCTATCACTGGCAGATAACTCTGAAACTATAGAAAATGATGGTGATCTTGAAGGTGGATAGTCTCCAGAATCCTGTATGTTGAGGATGGATTCTCCTAAACAAAACAAGTCAATGCAGTTATTTAATTATTACCATACTGCTCATTTAGTATTACTCATTGCATTCACTGACACTCAGTACTACTTTAAAGGTGAAATTGTAAAAGGAAGATCTGCCTATTTCAACTATTTATTTTTTTATCACAACTGCATCTAAAATGATAGTACTATAGAGTAACAACTATATTTTTTGCTCAAACATGAGAATTCAAGAATAGTCCAGAAGGAAGACAGGCAGTCCTTAAGAAAGAAATATGAAATAAAGAAGTTTACCAACCTGAAGATGCTGCATGTTCAGACATGTTCCTTTCATTGTCTTCAACGCAGCTTCCTCCTGAGAAGGAACACTTCTCATGGTGTTGTTTCATTCGGGCAACCAGGCCTTGCATTTCTTTGTTGCACTGTGCATTTTGCACGCATGCCTGTCTTACCCACAGATAGAGGAACTTCATTAAAATATTCCCAAACTGGGTTTCTTTTACGGCCTGCTGCCATTATAGGTTTTCCTTTCTAGTGAGAAAATGGTATGGTAGACCTCAAATCAATGAAGGCTACACTCAGAAAGACCTCAAGACTTCTGGAATAGGCTGCTCAAACAGTTTCACTTTTGTTTCTACTGCCTGTCCCTCCCTTCTCACATTTATCTCCAGACTTCTTCTCTTTGTCCAGATGTATTCCACTCCCAACAATCTTCTGTTCATTGAACTTTTTGAAACTTTGCACTTTTAGAGACAGGTAAGGGATTGACTCTGTGTACACAAATTTGCAGAGGGACAATAGGGATGAGGTCTGTTATTTCTCACCTCTATGTATTTATTTATTTAAAAATATTTTTTGCAGTTAACAAGCATGTTATCTCTGGAGAGACAAATCCACAGTTTGAGAACTGCAAAACTAAACATCTCTGATGGTATCTTCTAGACTGAGTTCCACTGGGTAGATAGAAACATTAACCTAAATCATCTATACAGAAGCCCCTGGAACCCCATAAGATTGGGTCCCTAATCCTTGAACTATTGGAACTCATTTACAAAACTTTTCTTAAACATTACATGAATATATTCTCATACTATAGAATTTATAATCCCTATTCCATAATGAGATATCTTTGAGCTATAATGTATCTTAATTAAAACTATCTTTAGGTAGGTTTTTGCCTTAAAAAGCATTTTATCAAAAAATAATATTTTTTTTTATTTTTTAAAAATATCATTGATTTTTATCCACCCTGCTGAGAATGTTTGTTAAACCAAAGGTTCTAAAATGACACAATTTAAAAATGTGTACAATTTAAAAATAACCAATGTTTTGACCATTAATTAGGTACTTTTGGCAAGTATGCTGTGCTTCCTACCTACGCATTTTCTGGTTAGAATGGGAGGATTCTTTCAGAACCTAAAGCTTATCACGTAGTGTGTGAGGAACCTGTGATCCAGTAACTAGACAGAGGGCACTGGGAGTTGGGACTTTCAGAAGTGTTCAGAGCTGTCCTGATGATGCTATGAGTTCAACCATTTATTTCAATGGAGAGCAGCGTAAGGCCAACATGAAGCTCTTTTCAATATTCCAGCCTCAGATTCTGTCCTGGGCTGTTCTGCTGGCTCTGTGTGAATTTGGGTATGTCACATAATGCCCCTTTCTACATTAGTAGTATGGATATGAGAGATTTTCCTTTGAGCAGGGTACATCTGTTGCAGAGTAGATCTGCCCTTTGTCAGAGAACATAGTAACCTGTACGCCAAGATTTTCTTTATACTTCTACCTTCTTTGGATGCTGTGAGCCTTAATGATCTATAGCACTTTAAAATGCTTCATGTGGAAATTGTTATATAATGGAGGCATGCTTGTAATTACAGTAACATTGAAAAAAGTATTCTTGCACATAACAGGCCACAACTTTCTATGAAACTAAATAAGAGCCTTTTAGAGTTCAGTTAGATTGTGCTCCTCATTGAGGCTTTTATCTTTCTGTTTCTGGGACTAGCGAGCAGTGCCCATCGGTCTCCAGGAAACTGAGATGTATGCCATTTTGACTAATGTTCATCATAAATGACAATTCCCTGTGATAGCCACCAGTAATAAAAAAGTTTTCAAAAGGAAAAAATACATCATGTTAGGAAAAATGAGTTTGAAGCCATCAGAAGAGACTCACATGAAGTTTGACTGTTTCCATTTCTCTGCAACAGTCAATATATATTTAGTTGTCTAAATATATTGGGTAAAAACTCTGCTGTAGATCCATTTGCTACATCAGTGGAGTCTTTTTCTTATGTCATTCATGTGGTTGCCAACAGTTGCACTTCATATAATATATAGCAGTGAATGTTGAGACTTGGAAACAGAGGTTGCCTTACTGGGTCAGACCTGAAACCCGTACAGTCCAGTATCCTGTCTCTGACAGTGGCCAGTACCAGATACTTTAGAGGAAGGTCAGGCACCTCACAGAGTACAATTATGGAGTAAGCTTGCCCATAGGACAATTTTTTTTCTTACCAGAGGCAATTTGTAGTAGTGTGGCTTATGCCCAAAATCATGAGGTTTTATCTCTCTTAAAAAGTGTTTTCCTATCAAATGTAACTGGATAGTCTCATTGTCCATATAAATCAGAGACACAAGGTGGGTGAGATAATAACTTTTATTGGACCAACCTTCTGTTGATGAGCAAGACAAGCTTTCAAGCTACACAACAGAAGTTGGTCCAATAAAAAAACATTACCTCACCCACCTTGTTTCTCTAATATCCTGGGACCAACACGACTGCAACAATATTGCATTCCATATAAACGTCTGTTTCTTCAAGTCTTGTTAAGCTCATGGCCCCGATATTTTGTAACCGTGAGTTCCACAAATTATTTCATTGTTTGCAGAAGACCTTTGATATTTTCTAGGGGGTAGCCTTCTTGTTAGTGAAATGTCTTTTCTTTGCCTAATGAAATTCCATTTTGCTTTTGTTGAGAAGTAAATCATTATAAATTGCAGTTCTCACTTGCATGCCTCAGGAAAATGTGGGCAGCTTATTAAACTAATAACAGATCTCATGAACATGCCAAAGAGAGAGAGGCTGGTTTCTTCCATCCACCTGAACCCAGTGACCCATTTCCCTTCCTCTGGGGGTACCACATTGGTCTGGAGCTCTCTCAATCGCCTGAGTGGGGAAGGACAGAAAGAGGGCTATGGCAGACTGGGCTTCCTCAACACCCAGGACCCAGCATTCTATCCCCATAGGATAACAGCCATCTCATGCTTCTTTTTGCAGACCTGTAGCTCAAGTGGTAGCAGTGTGTGCTGCAATGCTGAAGGCTTCGTGTTCAAATCCGCTATTAATTTTTTACCTTTTTTTCTAAAAAAAAAGAGAGAGAGAACAAAAATTCCCAATTTTTTAAAAAGGTTAGAAAATTAGGTTGCAAATCAGACACTCGAATTAAGAAATGTCAGTTTCATGCTTGCCACAGTCTTTAATTATGCGGTCTCTAAATAGGAGTGCCTAATTTACCTTTCCTACACCATTCATTAATTTGAGTACATCTATCTTCTGTTAACTTCCACTCTAAATTAATATTCATCATCTAAACACTGTAATATAGAAAAAGTTAAGTGTGGGCTAAAGGAAACTATAGAAGTTCATGAACAAGCTTTGAGAAATTAAGAATTCTGCTGCAAGACAGTTAAAGGTTGGCATGCATAAAACTCCCTTATTGGCTGTTTACACTCTCCTTAAAGGAGAAGACCAGAGGTCTGAAAATGACTTTTTCTCTGTCTGCTAAATTCATTATGTATACCAGGTAGGCAACAAGCTTAAAAGGAATGTCAGGCTGGCCAGGAGAATGGGCAGTTTCAGAGCCCCTATTAGCTAGTTCCTTCAGCACGGCCCACCTGTGGCTTACGGTGTTAAAAATTCAGTTTTGTTTGAATTGCTGCAATATTACTGCAGTGTCTTCAGTAATGGTGTTGGCCCATCTAAAGTTGCCACTGGTTGTGCCTCTAAGGATGTGACCCAACTCCTATTAAAATGGATAAAGACTACCATTGGCTTTAATGGGAGTTGTATCAAGCCTAAAGGAATTGCATTCACCATAAACAGGGCACCTTTCATATTACAGGTTTCATGGGTCAGTATTTGGGAGACAGCAAATGCTAACCATGTGATTTACACCCTGCCCAAACAATTTCCTTTTTTCTGATTGATTGAAGCCTTTAGAACAAGCCACCTGGTGGGAAAACCACACTTTCTTAGTGACAAAATAAAACAATCCACCAGTTGACATGTACCAATTACGTATTTTCACCCCAACAAGATATAGATAGTTTTGAATGGCTTGAAGGTTGTGCAGAAATATGATTGGGAGGGTTATATTGTATTGCCTTCCAATCATGGAAGCATTATCCTATTTTTCATGCCAGTCAGAAGTATAACTACATAGGCTTCTAAAAGTCCACTGTAGTTTATTTCAATTCACTCCTAGGCATTTTACTCTATTTGGTCGGCAGTCTACCAGCCTCATGACTTCTTTTCACTCTTTCTCTTGTCCCCTCACTTGCAAACTCACTTTGATTACGTTAAGATTCGTTGGTGCAAAATGAAATGTTTTTTGGCACTTAGAAACTTCCCTGCAGATTCCATACACTTGACACAGTTTGGAGCAGTTTATGTTTCTGACTTGTCATATTATACAGAGAATTGAAAACATGCAAAGCTGCATATCCTTGTAGTTAACTGGTCTTGGTAGTTATGTAATTATTTCTTGGATAGAAGGAACCACACAGTGTCATTTTCCTGAATTTTTTTCATAATCAGAATTCAAAAACATAAATCTACGTAAAATATCACTGTAAAATATCCAGTATTTTATTATGATATTTAATGGAACAATTGTATATGCTCCCAAACACTGTACGTCTCTGCATTCTCAAAAGAAGCTTTGTACCCATTTTTACAAGTCTCCGAATGTATATGCCTCTTCAAAGTGGATCATTTTTGACAGACCTGGCAGGGGGTTATAAGAAAGTTTTATTGCCTTCTGTTGAATTCCTTTTGTTTATTGTAACATGATAAAAATGGTTACCATATGATAGTCTAATATTCTTCTATTTAAGCACTGGGGGGAGGGGGGGGAAGATGTTTTAAACTTTCAACTATGAAAGTCTCATGAATAGAGCAGTTCATCAAAGTCTGCAGCATGTTTTTGGGGCATGGAAAGTGAAATTTAACCTTAGATTTAATTATTTTAAGCTTAATTACAGTAAGAATTTTCAGTTTGGAAAAGCTATTTAATCAAATAGTGTAATCATATAACTGTGTGAAAAGGTAGCTCTTGTGGAAATATTCTAATTATCTGATTTGTGGGCTCATTTCTCAAGATCATTAAGTCTCATTTTCATATATAAATATAACAAGTAACTGAACTTAATAGTCCTATTAAAAATAGAATAAAGGATAGTTTACATGGTTGGATTGATTTAAACAAAAAGGTGAATGGTTTAACAAGCCAGTTTTCCCAATGCAACTGTTTAGACCTATGATTAAAAATTCAATCCAACCAGATATAACCTATGCATATTTTTAATGAAAATGGATAACATTTAGGTCACTTCTGTATAGTGTTGTGTGGCGTGTAGAAGAGGAGGGTTTTTTCCTGAGGTGTGTTAAGAGTAGGTTGAAATTCCATTAGATAAGTTTCAACCTGGAACGAAGCCTGTTGTGCCAACTACTACACTTCCTCCTCCTCCCCTGCCAGTCCGTCCCTAAAGACCTAGCAAAGACTTTTGTTTTATATCACATGTAAGGAAAAGGTCAGTTTAATTCAAAGTTGCTATGTTTATAGGGCTGAATTTTCAAAAGCTTAAAAAGGTGCAAATCCCAATCCGCATGCAAATCTGATTTAAAGTATGGTCCAGGTTCCACAATCAATAGAATTAAAATGATGCCCTATAGTGGTGATATTGTCACCTCTTGAGCCTCTAAGGGTATGTCTACTTTGCAATTAGACACCTGTGTCTGGCCATGCCAGCTGACTCTGGCTTGCAGGGCTCAGGCTAAAGGTCTCTTTAATTGTAATGTAGGCGCCTGGGACCCTGATCGATGGGCCAACTGTGGGTGTCTAATTGCAGTGTAGACATACCCTGTACTGATCGCATCATTTAAAGGAACCCTGGTTCCTTTAACACTTTTGTTCTAAGGAGTCTGTGCTATACTGATTGGCATATTTAGACACCTTATTTTAGCGGGCTAATGCCTTCATGTGCGCTCAGAGTGCATGGGGTGGGGGGAGGTGTTCTGTGATGGATACCAACTAACTTCTGCCATATGTCTACAAATAATAGATTATACTTGGCCTGATTATAGTTTCCATTGTTTCAGCTTGTCTTTATCTTTTTCAGGGTTCCACAATCTTGAACTACTGGATATCCGGCTACTACATGCCTGAAGATGTTGATTCACAGCTAAAGTCAGAATTGGTGATAGATGCTGTGTAGATGCAAAGCAGCGCAGTTCTGTATCTCTCTTAATCTTTCCTGCTCCCCTTCAGTCCCCAGTGGTCTCCTCTAAGGAATTTACTACAAATTCACTGACTTCAAGTAGATGAAAATCAGAAGCCTGCCTTTCACTGCAGTGAAAAATCCAAAGCTTCATGTGTAAATTGTCCATATAAACTGAACTATGATGGCTTGTTTTCCAGAAATAAATCAGAAGTCAAGAAAGGACTTGGCCTAATTTATATTGCTTTGCACTTTTGTCTGACTTTAAAGAAAAATATTCTCCAGTGAAATTTGGGTGCCAAACACATACCCAGAATGTACAGAGTTTTGCTTTCAAAGTCACCATGCTCCTTTAGACTTCATGACAAATTCAGAGCCTGTTTTGTTTGATAGGGGTGTACGTTGGACTATTAGAAATATTTCTGAATGGATCAGTAATATTTTTGGATTACAGTTTACTTGTTTCTGCACCAATAATTTCTTTTAATTTAAACATTACCTGTAAATCAGGCTAGATTATCTAAACTAGTTGTATAGCACCGTCTTTTTTTCCTTTAACTGTGCCCTGTAATACAACCGTCCTACTCTTCCTAATGTTTGGTATAGTAAAATCTTTCCATGTGTGCTTGCCTCATAATTTCAAATACTGTATAAGCATGTCGATATAATGTACATAACAGTTTAACCTCCAGGTGCTAGAAGTCAGGATCTCCTGACACTACACACTAATACAAAATGTGTTAGCACTTGGCAGCAGGACATTCTAACTACTGGCACTGAAGGGATTAATATGAATTACATAGAAATATTTCTCTGCAAAAGGAAGTTTTCAGTATTCATTAGGATTTTTTTAATGGGAACTACATATTTTAAAATGTAATTTCTAAACTTTTTAAAAATTAAAAAAAGTTTAATTTATGTTCTGTATCTTATATTTTGTGCCGCAGTATTTACAAAACAATTTTTTTTAATTAGTAGGTTGCCACACGTCTACAAATGTCCTTCCATAGCATTAGTTTGGCTGCTCAATGGAAAAAATGCCATCAGCCAAAGTTACATTTATTTAAATATGTAACTTGGAACAATTGAGGCGGGGTAGAGGCCCCTTCAAGGTAGTACTATGATGACCAGACTTCAAGTTGAATTTAAGATCACTTACCCATAGCTGTTACACTATGACCTTGTTGTGATGCCATAGTCAATGTTTCTGTTCGTAAGCATGTCCTTATTAGGAAATGTCTTAGTAGTTCCTTCTTACGTTGTCGTGGTTCTCCTTTCTCTAATTTATACAGTCACATTTATTTAATCATATTTTTCTTTGTAAAAGCAAGACCCAGATAAATACCATCTTTATAGTGTTGTCCGATTAAGTTGCCATGTATGACTACAGTTTTCAGTAGTTTTCTTTAATGCTTAGTTTGAAAATGCACTAAAACCAAGAGTGTGTAAGATATACCTATTGTCCTGGGGGAGAAATATGTTGTCACGGATATGTAGCCAGTCATTTCTCTGTCGTCATTTGTTGCGTATTTCGTCTTCTGTTGGCAGCACTTTTTGGTTTCAGATTTTCCCTTTTTTGGTCGAGGGGAGTTAAAGAATGTCGGTAACACTTTAGATGACCAGTGATTTAATACTAAATTTCCAGTGCAACAGCTATGGTTAGATGTCATCCACCTTCATGTCGGGCAAATTCAGAATGAAGCGCACATCAGACGTTACTGAAATGTTAGAAAAGTGCAACTTACAGTTAGTCCTCTATTCAATTGAGAGAGAGGTGTTGGGATCAGTGTTTGTTAGGAAATTCCCTTTAACTTGTTACTACAAAGATATTTATTTCTTCGAGATGATCAAACCTCATGAAGTACAGAAGATATCATGTTTCGATAAGCGTCTGTAAGATCACCTTTTGGTAAGCTTGACAGTAGTTTGTGAAAGTGGCTTACTTTACCCTTTTCATCTAATAGCTTTAATATTAAACTGTTTTTAAAAAAAAGACATCAGTTGCAGCCCTGAAGAAACAACTATTTGTTTATGAAGAATGGAGTCCTTTTTTATGCATGTGTAAGATTAAATTCATGTTTTTCCTTGGGAGATAATGGTGTTTGAACATGCGGTCTCACCTTCTTTGATTGTGCTTTGTGTAACATAGCAGTGGACTTTGTGATTGGCACCCAAGGAATTTGGCTCCTGGGACTCCTGGCTGCACTCTGGACTTTGTTTTGCTAACCATAATTGAGCAATTGTACATTACTGCTATATTAATGTTTAAAAGCACTGGGATAGTCTAATTCTAACTTGTAATTATGTTTGCCAATGACCCGTTTGGAAAGTTTGTGTATGAACAGCTGATTGAAACTGTTAAATTGTACAGATATTGTTCATGATCTAAAGCTTTGTACCGTGGAATGTGCTTAATAAAAAAAATTGAACTTCATTTGTCCAATAAATTGCTAAGTAACGTCATCTAACCCATGTCAGTATTATGCATTAATTAATCCAAGCTTAATGCACAGTTCCTTCAAATGCTAAATCAAAGCTAATGCTCTTAATACAATGTTCCTATACTTTATTGTATTACCTTATAAAAACTTTTCTAGCACATCAGTGCCTCTAACCAATAATACAGTAATGTGTAGTAATTCAGTGCTGGCTTGGGAGTGGTGTGACGCATAAGACCGAAGGCCAAATACTTTAGAATTTGAAACATGCGTGGGGGGGCACAACAAATGTTTGTCTTAATTGCTTTTAGTTGTTTACTAGCTACAGATCAGAGTCTTACCTAGTTCAACATGTTTATTCCTTGCCCAAACTGTTTCACAAACAGCGCTTAGTGTGCTCATGATCAGAAAAGTGACTCAACATATCTGCTTTACTAAGATTCTACTCTGCTTCATGGATTGACAGAATTGTCAACTGAGTTCTGATGGGTCCTCCAAGCAGTTGGTGGATCCGTGGTGACAATCAGGGACTCTAATCTGTAGTACATTCTACTAAAGCTGTGACATCAGTAGAGAGAGAGAGGAGTTTGCTTGCTGCCAATTCACAATGTCCAATTGTGGTGGCACTGTGGCCAAAAACAACACAGAAGCCTTGTCCTGCTGTGAACCTTGTAAATTAGCTATGCAGTTTGGTGTGAGCGAGAAGGTGTGGGGAGAGAAGAGAAACCTGGAAGAAATTATATACAAAGTTGTGAAAAGTTGGAAATTTATGGCTGGTCAATATTGGGTGTTAGTTAATTCACCACTGACAGAGGTATCTGTGCAGTTGGCATAATACTGTACAAGCTTCCTACCTATACTTGTGCTCAGTACTGGGGATCACTTTTCTGCGGATGGTGCCATTTTTTGGGTAAGACTGAAAAGGAGAAGCCATAACCTTAGTGGTTATTAAAGGTACCATGAACCTTTTCCTAAAACTAGTGTCCTGGCTAGATCCCAGTTTCGATAATTACATACCATCTCCCTAAATTACCCCCTATAACTTCAGTTGGGTAACTTGATTCTTCATGTCTCATCCTGGTGACTATTGGATAATGTTGTTCAAAATAACTCTTGACTTTCACTCTCAATATGGATGTGTTTCAATGAAAGGAAAGTGATCCCTATGTATATAATTTTGAATGTTTTTAGCTCATTCTAGATTAGAGATTCTAAGTAAAAGGTTACAAAACACTAATTTTTCTAAATCAGTCTGAAAGTCTCAATGAGTCGCCTTATCTGACTAAGCCTTTTAAGCTTGTGAGATTTCTTGTTTTGTTTTGTTTTTTAAAAATTCTAGAATGTAAGACTTTCTAGGTCTAGATGCACTCAGACTAAACTTCTTCAAAAAGTTTTATATCTGGTTCTTACTAGGGTGGCCTTTGATTTTCTCTGCAATCAGCACGATTTGTGATACAAAATAACATCAGATATTTCTGCCTTGTTCCCAATGGAATTTTGTACTAAATTAGTCAAGACATCATCTTTGCTTGGCGTGCTCACACCCTTGTATGATCTCAGGATTCCTCTTGATTTCTTTTTCTTACCATAATTGAGAGTGATATGTTGTGCTATGCATGAGGCAGCAATAGTGTCCTAAAATATCAGGCTCAGAGCACAGGGCATCCTGCAGCCAAAAATGAGGAACATCTGGAAATGGGTGGAAAGGAGACTGAATATAATCCAGTTTCAAGGTCTGAGATAGCCTTGTATATTAAAACAAACACAAACAATCAAACACTTCATAGTAGACGTGGACTCAATTCTTCCTCCTCCACTTCTTCCCCACTTGTTCCTTTGTCAAATTTCAGTGTTACTGGGCACTGTGTATAGTTGCCCCTTGATAACCTCTGGAAAAAAAACAAGTCTCAACTGTTGATCTGTTTTCATAACTAGATTACTGTTAGATCCATCTGTTCTGTGCTGGAAGGTTTTTTCAGAGCTCCTGATTAGTCCAATGTAAGAAACACCATTGTTCCACAAGGGAAAAGATGGGTAATGTGCAGTTTACTGTGAGAGTTCTAGGATGATGGTGTGGGTTTAATCTTGAAAACAAGGTCCCATCTGCTGTGTGTACATATTAAAAGATCTGATGCCTGAAGACCCAGGGGGTTTCTCTGATCTCCTTCTTTTCTACCTCAAGTGTGCTGTGTACTAATTTATCTGCTGATCAGCAGACAGGCACCCTGGAATTGGCTGCATTCAGAGGCAGTTTATGTACACAGTTTGTAAAGAATTTAGAGATGAAAGGTGCTGTGTATATGTGAATTATATTACAATTGTATTGTGACCCAAATATTTTTTGAAACTTGCAGGTGAAAACAGTGTGCCCTCAGTGGTCTAGTCTGATGGGGTTTCGAATTGGAACTGTAGGCAATGCAGATTTAAATAGGTCAGGTCTTTCAGTGACTGATTATTTTTTTTTTTTTTTTTTTTAAGGGCAGGGGGTATAAATGTAGCGCTCAGAATGTTGTCCATTTCCCAGGAAAGCTCTACTGGGACCAAAGACAAAGGAAAAGATCCATCACATCTGGAGGTCACTTACAGTGCTTATTTTCATGTGGGAGAGGAGCTGGGGATCCAGTGAGATGTTCAGGGCAACTTGTGTATGAATATTTACTGTAAAGTGGGAAGGGGTAAATTATTCAGTGCCTGCCTGATAGTCCTTCCTGCTCGTTAACATGGCCCTGTCCCTAACACATTAGTTTGATCTATGCTAAAACAGCATCAAGTCTTTGTATAGAATTTGATCAATGTATTTAATGTGACCCCCTTTCTTATTAGAACTAAATAAACTAAAGCCAGCACTCAGGCTACATCTGCATGTGGGATTTTGGGAGACGATAAATTTCAGAGGGGGAACCCACACCAAGGGCTGCCTCCTCAAACTCTTCTACGTCTAATAAATTGGTCTAGTGTTGCATATGTACATGGAAGATCTCAAGTGTTCGTATTAATTCATAAATTTTGAGGCCAGAAAGGACCAGTGAGATCACATACCTGCATCCCATAAGCCACAGATTCACTGAGTAATCACCCAGTAATTTTGCCCGTAACTTCTGTTTGAGCTATATTTTTCTTCTTTGAGTGCTTGCACAAGTCGATCCCATTCTAGGCATGTGTGTGTCCATGTGCACAGTTGTCAGAGCCGTTTGCCTTAGCGGTTTCTGTAGGGTCAGCTGTGGTGCCCCCTTGAATGCTGTGCTCATGTGTCGGTATGTTAGGCGCCACTGACCCTACACCTTCTCAGATCCTTCTTACCGCCCATGACAAGCACCTTGTCTTGCAGATTGCAAGAGCATTAGTGGTTCTTTACAGCCTTTATCTTCTTTGTATATAGTTTATAGGTACTTAGCTAGCCATTAAGTTAAGTGTTAGGTTAGTTTGTAGTTAGAATCCCGACTGGGACTTCATCCTGGAGCTGGGCAAGCCCTGCTCTCCTGGCTTCAAACTATGCTTGACATCAGTGACTCCCATGACAGCTGCGGGTGTTTGCGGGTATTCCCATAGACAGGACAAGTGTCAAATCTGTAAAAGCTTTCGACCTAGAATCCAAGAGGAGTGCGATATCTGCTTGAGGGCCCTCCTCATGGAGGCTGTGCTTTGTCCTCCATCGGAGCCTTCCCACTTGGTCCGTATGCCAAGCACTTCAGCTTTGGTGCGGAGTGCACCACTGGCACTGGGCTCCACCTGATACTGTTCCCCCTTGCTGGTGCCTAAGAAGCAGCAAAAGAAGAGCTCCCTGGCACCAGAAGGAAAAAGGGCTTTGGGCAAAGGACTGATGTCAGGCCACATGCCTGCCCCAGAGCATCATGGGGGGTACTGCGGAGGCCAGACCCCTCCAGCCTCACCAGGGATCTGGCTCCAGGGATCCCGGTCTCTCCAAGGGCCGTCATTGTGTGAAGCGGCCCTGGCAGCTAAAGAACAAGTAGGCCAACCAGCACCGCACCAGGCAGCAGACTTGGCTAAAACCCCAGCATCTAAGGGCAAGCTGATCATGCACCTTCTCATCACGAGTGGTCCCTCCATCCGGAAGTGGTCAGCTTCATCTTCCACAAGTGGGAGAACTCCCCAAGTGGACCTGTTTGCGTCCAGACAGAACAGGGAATGCCACGTTTTCCCCTCAATTCAGGGGATCAGCAGAGGCTCTCTCAGATGCTTTTCTGCTCCCGTGGTCGGGGGCTCTGTTTTATGCCTTCCCCCCAGTATTGTTAATTCAGAGTCCTCATGAAGATCAAACAGGACAGGGCGAGGGTGATCCTCATAGCGCCGGCTTGGCTGCACCAGCACTGGTTTGGCACATTGCTGGAACTCTCGGTGGCTGCTCCGTTACAGCTCCTGCTCCGGCCGGACCTGCTGTCTCAAAACCATGGCAGTCTTCTGCATCTGAACCTGGCAGTGCTGCACCTGATGGATTGGCTGCTGCATGGTTGAATGAGCAGGAGCAGCAGTGCTCGACTGATGTCCAACAGATCCTGTTGGGTAGCAGAAAGCCCTTCACCAGAGTGACCTACCTGGCCAAATGGAAGCGGTTCACCTGCTAGACCTTGGATAAAGGCATTTGGCCTGAGAGGGCCTCACTGCAGTTAATCCTGAACTACCTGCTGAATCTAAGGGTACGTCTACACTTACCGGAGGGTCCGGCGGCAGGGAATCGATGTTCCGGGATCGATCCCGGAAGTGCTCGCTGTCGACGCCGGTACTCCAGCTCGGCGAGAGGAGTACACGGCATCGACGGGGAAGCCTCCCTGCCGCGTCTGGACCCGCGGTAAGTTCGGACTAAGGTACTTCGAATTCAGCTACGTTATTAATGTAGCTGAATTTGCGTACCTTAGTCCGAAGTGGGGGGTTAGTGAGGACCAGGCCTCCAAGGCCTGTCCCTTTCATCTATCAAGGTCCACTTGGCTGCTATTTTGGCCTTTCATCCACCACTTGCGGGTATCCGTTTTTGCCCAGGACATGATGGCCAGGTTCCTCAAGGGCCTTGAGCACCTCTACCCGCACGTCAAGGACCCTGTTCCTCTGTGGGACCCGAATCTGGTGCTGTCGCGGCTCATGGAACCCCCCCTCGAGCCTCTGGCTTCCTGCTCTCTCCTCCTTCTGTCCTGGAATGTTGCGTTGCTGGTCACAGTAACATCCGCTCGCTGGGTCTCTGAGTTTAGGGTGCTCACCTCGGAACCGCCCTGTGTATGGTCTTTTACAAAGACAAGGTCAAGCTGCAGCCTCACCCAACTGCCCAAGGTGGTCTCTCATTTTCGTACAAGTCAGGGCATTTTCTTACCTGTCTTTTTTCCAAAGCCACGTAAGTCGGAAGAGGGGCGTAGGCTGCATTCCCTAGACATCAGGAGGGCACTAGCCTTCTGCGTTGAAAGGACCAACCCATTCTGCAAGTCAACACAATTGTTTGTTGCGGTGGCCGACAGGATGAAAGGTCGTCTGGTGTTCGCTCAAATTTTTTTTTGGATCACCGCCTGCATTTGCTACTGCTATGATCAGGCAAAGGTGCCACCCCCAGCGATTGTCAAGGCCCACTCGACCAGGGCGCAGGCCTCCTAAGGCAGCTTTTCTGGCCCAAGTGCCTATCCAGGACATCTGTAGAGCGGCCACCTGTCATCTGTCCACACTTTTACATCCCATTATGCGCTTATCCAGCAGGGACAATGCTGGTTTCAGTAGGGCAATATTACAAGCCACTAAACTGTGAACTCTGAGCCCACCTCCGAGGATACTGCTTGTGAGTCACCTAGAATGGAATTTACATGAGCAAGCCCTCGAAGAAAAAACGGTTACCTACTTTTCAGAACTGTTGTTCTTTGAGATGTGCTGCTCATGTCCATTCCATTATCTGCCCTCTTACCCTTCTGTGGGAGTTGCTGGCAATAAGGAACTGAGAGGGCATAGGGTCAGCGGTACCTAATATACCAACACATGAGTGCGGCATTCGAGGGGGCACCACAGCCGACCCTATAGATACTGCTAAGGCAAAAGTCTCCGACATCTGTGCGTGTGGGCATGCACACACCTAGAATGGAATGGATGTGAGCAACACATCTCGAAGTACAACAGTTACAAAAGGTAGGTAACTGGTTGTTTTTTTACAAGCACATCCTTTCTTGATTTAAACATTTCAAGTGATGAAGAATTCACTAGATTCCTTGCACCATATATCTTTTCTGGGAAGTCCCGCTGAACAGATTGTAGCACTGAGGCAGATTGTTTCTACAATTCCATAGTGTAGACATGGCCTGCAAATAAACAAGGTTTTGTTGAGAATTAGGGTCTAAATTTTATATGCAACAGAAAATTGGCTTTTGAGCCAGCATTGATTCTATTTAATGCCACGTAAGAAACTGCTTTGTTGGGTCTATCTGTTTCTCATATTTAATTACAATCCTCCTTATACCCTAAAATAGGTGCTTCTCAACCTTTTCCATACCAGCCCCTCTCTTCCCCCCACACATTCGTTTGACAGCATGGAAAGGGCAAGGCACTTAAGACTCCCTCCCCTAGAACCATGATGGTGCTGCGGGTCTTGCTTTATTGGAGCTCCGTTGTCTTGTGAAGGTGACACATGGTGGCATGGAATATGGAATGAGAACTGCTTGCTCAGAGTCCTTATGCTAACATGTCTTGAATATTTTGGCACAGAGCATGTGCTGAGAAATAACCAAAAATAAAGAATTGTAACTAGCTTGTTGGAAAGGCAGAGTGAGGGTAGGAACATCTACCTAGGCACTAATGTGTGTGTAAACATAAACAAGTTATTCAAAGCAAAATTCAGCTGCATACGCATGTGCGATAGCTAGAAAAACAGCCACTCTACAAAGAGGTTGATTGTGTAGATGGTCACCCTAAAACACACACCATTTTGGTTCGGTTGGTCACCCTCTCCAAACCAGAGCTTTGTCAATGGGTTTAACTTTAGGAATGGGTGCCAATTAGATCTAATTACTCACCCAATTAGATATAATTGTGTGGTTTAACTTTATCAGTCTCAATCAGTGGGATGTCTAGAATCCTGTTCTACAGGGTGGAGTAGTGTATTAGGTTGCTGGAGATGGGTATGAGCTGAAGAATCAGTGGGGCACTTAAGGACACTGATGTATAATGTAACTAGAGCAGGGGTTTTCCAAACTTTTTGCTGGTATGGCCCCATTTTAATGAAATCTTTCCTGTCGAGACCCTAGACAGCATGGAGGACCCCATTTTGAAGAGCAAAATGGCATTCTCTGCACCATTGCTGGCACATGATGGCATATATAACATTAGTAGACGTGCAGGTGAATGAGCCCTTGATGATGTGGCTGATGTGGTTGGGTCCTCTGATGGTGTCGCTAGAATAGATATGGGGACAGAGTAGGCAACGAGGTTTGCTACAGTGATTGATTCCTAGGTTGGTGTAGCGTGTGTGTGTGTGTGTGTAGTTGCTGGTGAGTATTTGCTTCAGGTTGGGGGGTTGTCTGTAGGCGAGGACTGTCCTGCTTCCCAAGCTCAGAGAGTGAAGGATCGTTTTCCAGGATAGGTTGTAGTTCATTGCGCATTATCAACGCTTGCACAGGACATTTGGGACGAGTAACACGGGAATGGGGAGGTGAACGCCCAGACTCCTTTTTCCCAGGGGTAAAGCGGTGATTCTGCTTTCCCCCAACCCTGTACCCCTCAGCCAGTGGTTTGTTTGATTGCAGCTTGTGCTTGCTCATAAGAGTCTGCACACCGAGCTAATTGAGCCACTGCATCCATCTTTTTGTCCAACAAATACTGTTTTATGTCATCACTGCACATATTCAGGAATTGTTCCTGAGTAACCAAATCACATATTCCTTCAAAGCTTGTAATGCCTTCCCCCCTCATCCACTTATCTACCAAATCTCTCATTTCATTTACATAAGCCACATTACTCAATCCAGATCCCCTCTTAAGACTCCTGAATTTAACCCTGTAGGTTTCAGGTGTAACCTGAAACTGTTTCAAAACCAGTTTCTTAAATTTACCATAGTTTGAAGCATAATCAATAGGCATCTTATTGAATATGTCTAGAGCTCTGCCGGTCAATTTTGCTATCAATGTGGTCATCTTTTGGTCTTCAGGGACTGCATGGAGGGTGCACAGTCTCTCAAAGGTGATGAAATATTCGGCAGTATCGCTGGATTCATCATACTGTGGACATAGTCACTTCCATTTGTGGATTTTTGGGGAAGTGGAGCCAGCAGGTGGAGGGTTTTGTCTCTTCAGCTCCATAACAGCCAGTTCATGCTTCTGGGCCTCCATAGCTCTCTCTTGTGGGCATTTTCCTCCCTGGCTGTTTCTGCCTCCATAGCTGTCTTGTGGGCAGCTTCTTCTGCATTAATTTCTAATTGTCTTAATTCCATCCATCTCTTATGTTTGTTTTTTCTCTTTTGCTTCCTGTCTAGCCAGCTCTACTTTAGTAGCTGCTTCACTGGTAGTCAT
This sequence comes from Malaclemys terrapin pileata, assembly GCF_027887155.1. NCBI lineage: Eukaryota > Metazoa > Chordata > Testudines > Emydidae > Malaclemys > Malaclemys terrapin. Next base: position 33,595,178 of record NC_071512.1, on the reverse strand, counting down.
TTTCCTGCTTTCCTGTGCTGGACCATACCCTCTCTGCAGTTCACTGAAACTAGGATGCACTCAGCTCAGGAGCTTCTTAGTTAATAGAGACTTTCCCAGCGTCCGGTGTTCAGACTTTCTGGGTAATTAGCAACTTGTGCAGGTTTAGCTTCTTCTGATCTTCCCTCTTACTTATTTTGCTTCCTTTTCTGTCCCTGCTTCCCTTGCCCAAAATAAGCAAACAGAAAATAACAAACCAGTAACCACTTTGTCTGTTCTCCAGCCACCTCACTTAAAATCACTACCAGTTTCTCAAAGCAATCAGCTGTGCACAGATCCTGCCGACTATGCCACTGTGACAGGTTAGATCACAGAACCCCCCTTGGGAGCTGCCACCTGATGTGTCAAGACTACTTCTGCCCCTGCTTTCCTGCCCTGTCAGCTTAGGACTTCAGTGCGTTGCCTGGTTTGAGCCAGACTCACTAGCCTGCTGCAAACCCAGACCCAGGTCTGAACCACGTCCCCTAACAGCTATAGGCTAGACTGAAAGCAGCTTACAAAAGCGTTCTTATCTTTAACACTCAGATGCCCAACTCCCAATGGGGTCTAAAACCCAAATAAATCCATTTTACACTGTATAAAGCTTTTACAGGGTAAACTCATAAATTGTTCATCCTCTATAACATGGATAGAGAGAGGCATAGCTGTTTGCCCTCCCCCCCCAGGTATTAACACATACTCTGGATTAATTAATAAGTAAAAAGTGATTTTATTAAATCCAGAAAGTAGGATTTAAGTGGTTCCAAGTAGTAACAGACAGAACAAAGTGAATTACCAAATGAAATAAAATGAAACACGCAAATCTAAGCCTAATACAGTAATACAATTGAGTACAGATAAGATCCTCACCAGTTCCAGAATGCTTCCTTTTACAGACTAATCTCCTTTTAGTCTGGGTCCAGAAATCACTCACACCCCTTGCAATCACTGTCCTTTGTTCCCGTTTCTTTCAGATATCTTTGGGGGTGGAGAGGCCCTCTCTTTAGCCAGCTGAAGACAAAATGGAGGGGTTTGTAAGTGAACAAAACCCAAATATGTTGGTGACCCACTGTTTGCGGCACCATGAAGCTCTCATTGCCAAAACACTACCAGATGAACTGTCTTCAGTGTTAGAGCAGTAAAGAGAGTGAACTTCATAAAATCATGGCTCTTAAAATCACGTCTTTTTTCCTTTCTGTATAAGAAAACGGGAACAGAGCACCAGAGTTTACTTTTGCACACTGAAGTATGCTGGCTTTCCCGTGGAAAAGTTATCTCATGCTTGTATGAGCTGAGAGAGGAGATCAAAATGTTCCTAACGTTGGAGAAATCATGTACATAGACTTCATTGCTGATATGACATGGTGCGCAAAGCTTGCTTACCTGGCTGATATATTCTGCTACATCAATGAAATAAACAGGCAAATGCAAGGTAGAAATGAGTATGTTCTCGTCAGCACAGAGAAACTGCATGGGTTTAGGTCTAAATTACCCCTATAGTGTGAAAAAGTAGCAAAAGGAACAATAAAAATGGTCCTCTTGGCAAATGCAGCAGATCCTGCTAGCAGTATGTTGGTCTAAATCAGTTCTGAGAATTTAAAAAATCTGGAAGAACAATTCAGTTCATATTTTCCTTCAATTAATATAGATTTCGACTGGGTCTGGGATCTTTGAAGTTCCTCTGCAATGCAAAGCGCTAAGAAGTTACAATAATTGTTCCAGACCAGCTTGCTGAATTAAGGATGGACGGCACTTTGAAAACAAAGCTTGATGATATGCTGTTGGACTCTCTTGGGTTGAAGGTGTGAGGCAACTACCTCTGTAATCTCTGACCATGCTTTCTCCATTCTGTTGCCCTTTTCAACAACATTCCTGTGTGAGTTAAGTTTTTTCAAGCCTGACTTGCATCAAGAACAAACAGAGTGTCTGAGGATCGTGAAGCAAGAGCTCAGAGTGGCACTGTCAGCATTTCTTCCCAGGATTAAATGACTCTGTGCATCAGATGTTTCATTGCAGGTTTTTTTTTGTTTATTTTTAACTTTTTTTAATATACTTTGTGATCATTCATCACAGCCTGTGACTCACGGTGTGCAGCACTGCTCTGTTCATCAAATTCAGGGCAGCATTTTGGAGTTCCTTTCTGTCAGATAGTGCTAAGCTTGGATACCTGACGTGGAGTTTGGCATTTGATGTTGCTCACTTCCAAAGCCATACAAAAGAAGAAGTGATGCCTCAAAGAGGAAAAGGTAATACCATAAATCTTGATACATAATAATGTTGTTAGTTGATGTTTCTTGATTGGTACAACTTTGTATTGCATAATAAACAACAAATAATAAAACAATTTTTTATTTAGTGTCTTGGTGTGAATGTGTAATTCAACTGAAAATACTTCTTACTGTCTGTACAATAAAGTTATTGATAAACCAGCGTTATTAATTGTGAATGGCAAGGGTGGTAAACAGCTTAAACTGAGGCAGTAAGAGGATGTGAGGTCATTTGGAGACAATATGGTGGCATGTGGCTTTCGGTAGCTGAAAGGGCAATGGAACGAGCTATGTTGGGAATTTCCCTTCTGGATCGTATCCCAAATGAAAGATTAGAGAACACAGTGGTGTGAAAGATATTGTTGTGGAAAGCAGATATAATAAGATACGATGGGCGGGCCACATAGCACGGTTCATGGACAATAGGTGGACGCAATCATTACTGAGTGGTACCCGCGCGAACAGAAAAGACCACCTGGTCAGCCTCCAAGAAGGTGGGAAGATGACATTGTAAAATGTTTCAGACGAATGTGGAGAAGAAAGGCAAGAATGCGAGAAGAATGGCGGACGTGTTGTGATCGGTGCAGTCTTAACGACAGCTGAAGACCGATCGATCCAGGTGATGGTGGCATGCCTTTAAATAATTAAAGGTATTATGGTGTGCCGCAGCAGAGAAAAGGTTGGGAACCACTGCTCTAGAGATGCAAACAAACCTTATTTCTCTGAGTGTTCCAGGAGAGGGCAGGACACATCAGGGCAGACAATGTGGGGGAAATCTGGGACTGGAAGAGCGCTGGGGTCCTCTTGCCAGATGTAACCAGGGCTGGCGTATGCCGAAGTTTGAATGGGGTGTAACAAGTCAATGGTTGGAGTCAGAGTTGCTGACTCAGCGCTGCTTAATACACAGATACTCAGTGCATGCGTGTCTGCGGGCCGTCAGTGTCCAGGCTGTGAGCCACAGCCACAGAGCATTTAAGACACCCAGGGCTAAAAGGCAGATGGTGACACAACCCCATGCTCATCTGGATTGCACCCCAGAACGTGACAGTGGTTACAAAGCTTTTCTGGTTTCTAGTGCATAGGTGGTTGTGTTAATATTTATTTAATGTGTTTCAACCATGCAAGTACCATTCTGGATATGTGTAAGCAGACAGGTAGCAGGTGCTACCTGCTTCTTAGCTCTTCTGACCTTCCTCTCCTTAGCAGGCCTTGCTAGCCAGATGTGCTATTTGAGAAGAGGAATTTACAGCTAACCATTTCCCATTTAGATGTGTTAACCCTCTGCTGACTTGTCTCTTTTCCTAGATATCCCGTTTATCTTTAACTGAACTGCACTTCCCAACTATGCAGATAAAAATCACATGGACATTGGTGGGAGTTCAGCTGGAGTTAATACTGCTAGATTTGGCCATAACTTGATGGTTCTTTTCATTCTTCCTTTCTTCCTTGTTCATAGCAGATACTCTTGAGATAGAAGCATTGTTTAGGCATCAATCAATTCTTTATCTGGCTTTCACCATACATTCATACCAAGCCAGCCTATCAGAGGCAAATACGATACTGTAAAAATAACTGTTCCCTAATCCAATTGAAGTAGATTGGATACAGCAAACTGGCTTCAGAAGCAGTTGCCATCTTTCATGAACAAACACTGCTTAAAGTAAAAAAGCACATCTCAGTCATTCCATGAACTAAATTAAGGAAGCATCTGGAACAACCTGTTTGTCTCTTCCTCCCTAAATTGCATAGAAAAGCATGCAAACAAGCTTACAGGAAACATTACAGAATCTTCCTGCGCTGAAAGGATCTACGGGACTTTCCTTTTATCTGTCAACCTATCCCCCTTTGTAAACAGAGATCAGTCCTTTTACTCCTAGCTCTGGAAATGCTGTGACGAGAGGAAAATGTATAGGGTCAGGCTGAGAGCAAATTTCCTTCAGTAACTTGCAAATGTGAACTCCCTTAACTCCTGTACACAGTGTGTAAAAGTTTTGGAATGTGTTAGTAATAAGAGAATATCTAGGCAGGGGTTGTAGTCTGTTTTTTATCAATCATTACTCTGAGTTCATTTGCGCCTACACAGTTCTGCCTCTTCCTTGCGCAAGTCTACCTCTCTCCTGGCTGGCAGGTTGTGACTATCGTGGGAGGCTGTGATCACAGTGAGTGAGACAGTCCCTTGGGTGACGTGGGCAAAACCCATGGAGAGCTTGGCAGATGAGGACTGAAACCTGGACTCTGACCTGGTATTCCACAGGAAGCCAGTGAAGAGAGCAGAACACTGGGGTGATGTGGTCTTGGCATCCTGTGCTACTCAGCAAGCCAGATGCTGGGTTCTGAATCAACTGGAGATTGTTTTCCGAAGGTTTAATTTCTAGGTACAGTGTATTAGTGATGGAGCCTGGAGATTGTGAATGGGCAGATCACTGTGGCCAAGTCTGACTGTAGCAGGAGGGGTGCTGTCTCCTGGTCTAGCATAAGGACACTTCTGGGGGCAATGCCTATCTGTTTATCCAGAAACCATGAACGCCACAGGTGCAGTCTGATGGCAAATGGCCTTGATGCAGGTAGCAGGTTCTTCAAAGTGCTTTCCTCTTTCCCTGCCAGCATGTGCTCTGGATTCCAGGGCAGCCAGCTGCCCTTCATTCGTACTGCAAACAGGAGGAGGCTGCATAGACAATGAAAGGTTTGGAAGAAAGCAGCGCAGATTTGCAGCGCTAAGTGTGAAACTCAAGCTGCTGTGTCCAGGCTGCTCTATGCTCTTCCTCTGTATGTTGCTTTTCATGTATTTGTCAGCATAGCTTTATCTCATCCCTGTTGCAGTTGGTTCATGTTAGGGGGCAAACGCTGTTTGAGTTCACCTCAGTTGTTTCTGTTGGGCTACAATCTTCTGGATCCCTTGTTCAGGCACAAAGTAGTTGAAATATGGCAATCAGAATGCTAAGGGTGGGCCAGGAGTAGAGAGGACACTGGCATGCATGGTCTTCCCCCTTATGCCAACAACGTAAGAAACCCCAGAGAAAAGTGTCACCTCTTTTGACCTGAGCAGCTAGCTACAAAGTTGGAGGTATTTGTGTGGGGCGGGGGGGGGGGTTCCAGTTGGGAGGAGAAATTGGTCAGGAAGGAAGGTGTACCCTTCATGCAATTTTATTTACAAAAAATGTACAATGTCCTGTTTCCCTGAACACAGGAAGCATCAAACAGGAGAGTTTCCTTGCTCACCTCTCCAAGCCTCTTTCACGCACAGGCCTGGTCTACACTAGAAAATTAGGTCAGTTGAACTATGTTGGGCGTTGTTAAGACAACCTAAGTCCCCATGTAGATAGCGTTAGGTTGATGGACAAATTCTGCCATAGACTTAGCTATCACCTCTTGGGGAAATGAATTACCTACGCCAGTGGGAGAATTCCCTTCCATTGGTGTGGGTAATGTCTACACTGAAGTGCTACAGCAGCATCAGCGTAGCTGTATTGCCATAGCGTTTTAAGTGTGACAAGCCCATAGTTCAAGTTCCTGAGCGTGCCTTTGTTTTGGGCAGTGACCTGCACCTTTTGGTTTGGATTGGAGACTGCAATTATTCCTTAAAGGAGCTCAACTGTTTCTACCACCTTAAACTACCCACCAGCTTCTCTGAGGTTTATCCCAACCTCTAACAATAGTATGTGCTTCAGAACCAAAATGGTACATAGTGATCTGCTTGCTGAAGGGTGACTCTTGTGGGTTCATGAGAAGTAATGCATGGTGCAGTGTCTGTCATAATGGTCCAGCATGTCTCTCCACCATTACATGTGCCTCCCTTTAAGAGTGTTGTGTTACTAGGCTGCACGTCAGTGCTGAGGAAGGAGTGGCCCAGACAACAGATTCTTGGAGGAGAAGATTCCAGTATGGCATCATTTGGACAGGAGGTACTGTGTCATTTTGGGCAAAAGGAATGCTTATGAGAAACAGCCAAGCAGTATATTTAAACCAGGGTAAGTGTGTTCACACTGACACATGCATTCCATTGCTGCATGGGGTGAGGAAACACTTAGTTTGGTACCTCATAAAAGAACCTCCTGGTACAGGGAGGTGGGAGAGGAGAACAGTAGGGCTCTTCCAGAACTAGGTGCTTCACAGCTGCACATTAGAATTAAAAAATAATTTTATAAAATGTCCCAGAGGTGAGGCGAAGGAGGGCTCTGCTGTGGTGTTCACTGAAACTGGATGCACATTTCTTCATTAGCCACTGGTCTTGCAATGAGCATATTAGTGGAGATGCCATGGTGACTGTATGATGTCAGAGCATAGTCATATACCAGGGCAGGATGGTCTCTTTCTAAACCTCTTGACAATCATGCCCATGACATGCGTTCAGAGGCATCACTGGGATTTTCAAAAATAAATGAAGGGGCTGCCCTAAAGATGAATAAAGTTAAGGTAAGCGTGAGACTCCCTGGGGAACTCCAGTGCAGGGGACTGAGAATGGGATGCAGTCTTTTAGCTCTAGATTTGAGTGTGCTACTCCACTCCAGGTTTGTTGAGACCAAGAGTGGTCAATACCATTTGGAATAGGGTTACCATATTTCAACAATCAAAAAAGAGGACACGGGGTGCCGCCCAAGCCCCGCCCTAGCCCCACCCCCTCCCGCTTCCCTCAGAATCCCCATACCCCCTACCTGTCCCCCCCCCCACCCTAACTGCCCCCAGGACCCCACCCCCTATCTAAGTCTCCCTGCTCCCTGTCCCAACTGCTCTCTACACCCCCTTCTCCCGACAGCCCCCCCCAGAACCCCCGACCAATCTAACCCCTCGTTCCCTGTCCCTTGCCTGCCCCCACAGCTCTCTACACCCCCTTCTCCTGACAGCCCCCCCAGGACCCCTGACCAATCTAACCCCCCGTTCCCTGTCCCTTGCCTGCCCCCCCCCACCAGGCCGAGGGAGAGCTGTGGGCTCCACATGCAGCCAAACAAATAAGGCGCTGCTCTGCGGGGGAGGAGGGAGCAGGGGAGGGGGAGGGACTCTGGCTGCTAGAGGCCCCAGTGGCTGCGAGCGGCTTTCAATCAGGCCCAGCTGTCCAATCAGCCGCGCCGCACTCTGCATGAGGGGAAGGGGGAAATCCCCCCCCCCCCCCAGACGGCCATTTAAAGCTGAAAAAGCCGGACATGTCCAGGGAAACCCGGACGGATGGTAACCCTAATTTGGAAGCTGCGTGATGATATAACCCACATGTTATCTTGCAGCATTGAATTTGTTTTTAAGCTGAAAGAAAAGGAAAGAAGCAGTAGGGGGGAGACATGGAACGTAGTTGAATCTTACCCAGCACACGTGCAGACAGAGCCGGGTGCGGCAACATAGTAAGAAGGGCCCAGAGACTTCTAGAACAGGGGTGGCCAACCTGTGGCTCCAGAGCCACATGTGGCTCTTCAGAAGTTAATATGCAGCTCCTTGAATAGGCACTGACTCTGGGCCTGGAGCTACAAGTGCCAACTTGCCAATGTGCCGGAGAGTGCTCACTGCTCTGCCACAGGCCCTGCCCCTGCTCCACCCCTTTCCGTGCCTTCCCCTGAGTCTGCCATGCCCTCACTCCTCCCCCTCCTCTGAAGCCTCTTGCATGCCATGAAACAGCTGATGGGGAGGTACGGGGAGGGAGGAGGAGGCGCTGATTGGCGGGGTTGTCGGTAGGTGGTAGGCACTGAGAGCAGGGTGGGGGAGCTGATTGGGGACTGCTGACGTATTACTGTGGCTCTTTGGCAATGTACATTGGTAAATTCTGGCTCATTCTCAGGCTCAGGTTGGCCACCCCTGTTCTAGGAGAGGGGGTGTGGCCGTTACAAATATGCGGCGTACCTTTCCTCAAGCTATACAGAAAGTTTCCATTAAATGCAAGCAGTCCTGCAGGTTCTACACATTCACGATCTGAGAGCTGAGCCAATCAGAGCTCCAGAGTGGGAGGTGTATAAAGAAGCTGGTGACAGATCTGTGCATTCAGTGGTGATTGACTAGGACCAAGAGACCTGTGCATCCCAATCCCTGAACCACTTTGGATTCAAGCTACTGATTCCCTCTCTCTCTAGAACCTGATGAGACAGTCAGCTATGAGTCAAAGGACTGGAATTGCCAGTGGCTGAAAGGATTTTTGGCCTGTTGATTTGCTGAGGTGCTTGGAGGGGAAGTGAGAGGCTGTTTGTTCTCCTCAGGCTCTGGAGAACCCCAGTGGATCCCCTTTCCTACACTCATCTCCAAGTTCCTCATCAATGCACACATCTTCTACGTGGTCTTTGAACACTTGTCTTCCCCCTCATGGTCATGGTACTGTTCCAAACCCATCAGGACCTGTCCCTCATCAGCCAAATCGACTGCTTGCTGCTGCTGTAACCTGTAACCCTTTCCGCCATGCCCCTCCTTGACTGTTCGCCTTCCTTCATCATACAGTAACTTAACTTAGCTTTTGTCTCACAAATACTTGGCAAAAATTATTGGTCTGAAACAATTCATACTGGAGAGTGTGTGAGTTGCCATTTTATTTGTCTGTTTTAAAATGTTTCTGACATCCAATTAGGGAACAGAAGCAATACCAGGTGATTTAGGCGGTGGCTGGCATTGTGTCAAAGCAAACAATTTTGTGAAGAGACCCATGTTCTGAAAACTTTCCTTCTAAATCCCTGGCAGCTACCTACAAGTAGTCAATGTGACAAGAAAAGCAGAATCAGTTTATGAAGAAATTGCAAGCCTCCAAAAGCACTTAATCTATAACAAATAATATTGGAAACGAAGAGTTGAATTGCCTCCAGTCTCAGTGGTAAGGGTGAGCAACAAGAGACACAACCATTCCAGTTCTCGGCCATGCAAAGGATGGGTATTAACATGAATTTTGTGGCTTGCTTGCTGTGGGTGGAAGAGGACAATGTAGGAATTGTCGGAAGTGTTGCTGTAGCCATGTTGGTCCCAGGATATGAGAGAGACAAGGTGGGTGAGTGAAGATCTTTTACTGCACCAAGTTCTGTGGGTGGAAGGTACAAGGTTTTGAGCTTTGTAGAGCTCTTCAGGTCTGGGAAGGAAGCACAGTGTAGGAATTGACTGTTACCCCATTGGGGACTCTTGACAACTGGGCAAGGCAAATGGCTTTGTCTAATACAGGCAGGAGTGCTAAGGGGATGGAGTGACAAATAGACAGGCATATTCTCATAAATCCACACTCTTTAGGAGCTCACCCCGAAGCATGGCTAAGTGGCTGACATAATGACACTATTCTGAAAAAGGGGCCAGATCCCCAACAGGAAATTACAGGCCAGTTAGTTTCTAAAGCTTTCCCCACATCTCTTATAAAACTATTTCAGGAATCTAATGGAAAACATCTGGGAAGTGCAGCTGGGCTGAGAAAAGCCAATGTAGCTCCAGAACAGGAATGCTCTGGTCCCTGTTTTGCTTGAGGGTATTGCAGCAAGTTTGTACACAATGACTGGACATAGAGGCTACTGCCCGTTTGTCACAGCTGGTGGGGAATTTTCTGTCAATTTTTTTCCAGTGGAAAATGCAGTTTTCACAGTATCAAAATGTTCTGCAGGAAAATTTCAGTTTTGCCAAAAATTCGGCTGTTGATAAAATCAAAATGGAATATTTTGCTTTGGACTGTGATTCCTCTGCTGTCTCATGCCCCATTCTCCTCTATGACCAGGACTCCCTGCTTGGACTACATCTTCCATGATGCACCACAGTCTCCTTTCTGGCTGAACTCATCAGTGGCTCATGGGAGTCATGTGACCACAGTGCATTTTGGGAGATGTAGTCTGGCTGAGGAGCCTCACTCATAGAAGAAAATGAGGGCTTGAGGTAATTGAACTACACCTCCAATGGGGCTTTGTGGCAGCTCAAGGGGACACAGATTAATGTTGAACTAAGCCAAAATGAAATGGAATCAATTTTTTTCAGAGCTTATAGTTCTGCAGAATAGTTCAATATTTCAACTTTGTCCCAGTTTGGGACCAAAAAAGTGTCAAAATATTGGAATTTTGTGAGTGACAGGAATTTTGCCAGGCTCTACTATTCATCCTATCCAGGATCTCTTCTGACAGTACTTGCAAGCACTTCCTCCACCACCTCTGGTGCATGCTCAATGATTCATTCTTCTCAGCTGATGGGCAGAGCATATGAGTTCATACCACTATTTTACTGTACTGACCCATTCATACCTAGGGATTAATCAGAGATGACAAGGAATTGGAGAGACAGGAATATTGAACTTGATAAGTGATTTAAATCACTAGTCAGGAAGACTCAACTTAATCATGCATTTCTACATAAAAGTACATTCTTGTTGGTTGTTATAATCTTAATACATATTCTTCACAATTCAGAGATAGATGTACGTTTCATTTTTAGAAGGTACACACTATACATTTTTAAAGAGATTTATTTTGAAAACTTTTCAGATTAGTTTTACAGCTATATCAGAAAATGAATGATTGTTCGGTTATTTCATTTACCAAAGGTAATTGAAGCAGATATTTATGAAATCATTGGGAGGTGAACTATCTCCAATTCAACAGTTTAATCATTAATATTTGGAGAATTTTCTTGCCATCCTGTATTAGGAGGAGAGCATCACCAGACAGACATTTAAATAGTTTTATTTAACTAAAACGTTATGTATTCTGGATTTTTTTTCTTCAACAGCAAACATAATATTTTTACAAACCAAGCATATGAATTTTTGAATTTAGTTAAACATTCAAGTTTTTTAAAATCAAGTTTGTTTTTGGTTAAAATTATTTTTAAATAAAATAGTTAAATGAATTTTTTTTAAAAACAAAACAAAAATTAAATCGATTGTCAGCCAGGTCAACATGAGAAACTTAAAATATTGGCTTCTGCAGCTAACTCAGTCGTCTTCACCTTCATTTTCCTATTTGTTCATAATCTGGAAAAGAAAAACAAGCTTTCCTGCTTTTTCAGGTCCCAAACAATTTCTCAATTTGGAATGAATTAGTCCAAAGGAAGAAAATATTCTTTCTACACCAGCAGAAGAAGCTACTGCTGTTAAAAGTGAGATTATCACTTCAACTGTCTCTGAATCCAAGTGCCTGCGACATCTGCTCTGTTGGGTGGACTGTATCCTTGTCTTAATGACTGAACCATGTTAATGAAGTGTGGGGTCTCAATCACAGGGAAAGGAGAGTTTGTTGCATAAACAAACCGGGCAGTTTTTTCATCAATTACCTCTTTTTGTAATCTGCTGGTTCTTATCACAAACTTATCGATGATTGTTTCTGGATGATAGAGATATTTTTTCTTTTTGCTACAAGTGATTTACTGTGGCTATGTGACATACATGATGTGACTGAAACGCTATCATTGGCAGATAACTCTGAAACTATAGAAAATGATGGTGATCTTGAAGGTGGATAGTCTTCAGAATCCTGTATGTTGAGGATGGATTCTCCTAAACAAAACAAGTCAATGCAGTTATTTAATTATTACCATACTGCTCATTTAGTATTACTCATTGCATTCACTGACACTCAGTACTACTTTAAAGGTGAAATTGTAAAAGGAAGATCTGCCTATTTCAACTATTTATTTTTTATCACAACTGCATCTAAAATGATAGTACCATAGAGTAACAACTATATTTTTTGCTCAAACATGAGAATTCAAGTATAGTCCAGAAGGAAGATGGGCAGTCCTTAAGAAAGAAATATGAAATAAAAAAGTTTACCAACCTGAAGATGATGCATGTTCAGACATGTTCCTTTCATCATCTTCAATGCAGCTTCCTCCTGAGAAGGAACACTGGGTCTCTTTTACCGCCTGCTGTCATTACAGGTTTTCCTTTCTAGTGAGAGAATGGTATGGCAGATCTCAAAATCAATGAAGGCTACACTCAGACTTCTGGAATAGGCTGCTCAAACAGTTTCACTTTCTACTGCCTGTCCCTCCCTTCTGACATTTATCTCCAGACTTCTTCTCCTTGTCCAGATCTATTCCGCCCCCAACAATCTTCTATTCATTGAACTTTTTGAAACTTTGCACTTTTAGAGAGCAGTAAGGGTTTGACTCTGTGTACACAAATCTGCAGAGGGACAGTAGGGTTGCGATCTGTTAATTCTCACCTCTATATATTTATTTATTTAAAACATTTTTGCTGTTACAAGCATGTTATCTCTGGAGATACAAATCCACATTTTGCGATCCCTCGGCCTGCGTCACTTCCCGCAGAGCCCATTGGCCTGGAACAGGGAACCGTGGCCAGTGGGAGCTGCGATTGGCTGAACCTGCGGACGTTGCAGGTAAACAGACTGGCCCGGCCTGCCAGCGGATTTCCCTGACGGGCCATGTGCCAAAGGTTGCCGATCCCTGTTCTAGACTGAGCACTGAGTCCCACTAGGTAGATAGAAAGATTAACCTAAATAATCTATAAAGAAGCCCCTGGAACTCCATAAAATTGTGTCCCTAAACCATGAACTATTGGAACTCATTTACAAAACTTTTCTTAAACATTACATGAATATATTGTCTCATACTATAGAATTATAATTTATAATCCCTATTCCATGATGAGATATCTTTGAGCTATAATGTATCTTAATTAAAACTATCTTTTAGATAGGTTTTTCCTCAAAAAGCATTTTATCAAAAAAATCCAGTTAAAAAAAAATCATTGATTTTTATCCACCCTGTTTTTTTTAACCCTGTTATAGTCTTGGCCTTCACAAAATCCTCTGGCAAGGAGTTCCACAGGTTGACTGTGCATTGTGTGAAGAAATTCTTCCTTTTGTTTCTTTTTAAACCTGTTGCCTATTAATTTCATTTGGTGACCTCCTAGTTCTTGTGTTATGAGGAGTAAATAACACTTCCTTATTTACTTTCTCCACACCAGTCATAATTTTATAGACCTCTATCATATCCCTCCTTAGTTGTATCTTTTCCAAGATGAACAGTCCCAATCTTTTTAATCTTTCCTCATAAGGAAGCCGTTCCATACCCCTAATAATTTTTGTTGTCCTTTTCTGAACCTTTTTCAATTTCCAATTCCAATCCCTTCTGGACTTGGAGAACACCTTTTTTGAGGTGGGCCGACCACATCTGCACACAGTATTCAAGATGTGGACATACCATGGATTTATATAGAGGCAATATGATATTTTCTGTCTTCTTATCGATCCTTTTCTTGATGATGCCCAACATTCTGGTAGCTTTTTTACTGCTGTTGCACATTGAGTGGATGTTTTCAGAGAACTATCCACAATGACTCCAAGATCTCTCCTGAGTGGTAACAGATAATTTAGACCCCATCATTTTATATGTATACTTGGGATTATGTTTTCCAATGTGCATTACTTTGCATTTTATCAACTTTTCAGTTCACCTTTAAAGAGCTTCTTTAAGTGAGAGTATAGGTTCTTGGTGCCAAGAATTCAGACATATGGCCATTGGAAGAGCAATGAACAGTAATTTTGAAGGAGAAATGAAAGCGGTGTGTATCCTTGGAAACTTATCCTTGGAAGCTTATCTTAGGGTCCCATCCATAGCAATGACTTCAAGAATTGGCTGACCTTGCCAATGAGGGGAAGAAGACAGAGAGAATGTAGAAGGTTTTCCCTTCTGGACTTGGAGAACAAGCTGTAAAACATGTTCCCACTACTTGTTTATAGATTCTTCTAGTAGGTGGGTGAAGTTCCTTAGCTCCAGCACGTTCATGTGAAATGTATCAATCTATTAATAACTTCCCTTTCATACAGCAGTGCAAACAAGGTGGCTTGCTTGCCAAGCTCCATAAACTATCCTCTGATCCCTTGCAGTAGCCAGTATGGTAAATCTGCCCACTAACTGGGTGGCCTTTTATCTTCAGACAGATTTCAGATGGAAGTTTCTTAGTAGAAACAGCTTTTCTTGTCTGAACTCTTAGAAGAATTGCAGTTTCAGCTTTTTCTTGGCAAAGTGTAGTGCAAATAAAATGAGACGTCTGTATCTCTTGTGTCTATTTTTTCCACAGTCTTAGATTTTAATTTTTTTTTTTTTTGGAGAAAGCTTGGGGTATTTATTTTAATTTGTTGGAACATAATGCTCATAAGAAAAGTGAATTCCCTCTATAATTCTTCTGTTGAGACAGGAGCTGGAACTACCCATTATGGTGGTATTGAACGTAAACATGCTCTCTATTGCTTTTGCGATTTGATAATGAAGGAAGCTTTCTCAGTTGAAAGAGTTGGATAGGAAGAGCAAAGGGCCAAAGTGGGATCTGGTGTGGCCAGATCTGAGTGCCTCTTAACAGTGGGGTGCTTTAAATTTCATAGATATTAAGGCCAAGAGGGATTATTGCAATCATCTAGTTTGACCTCCTGCATAACACAGGTCATGGAACTTTGCTCAGTGTCCGACATTCAGCCTAACAACTTGTGCTTGAGTTACCTCATCTCTAAAGCTTGCATCACTTGCTACTGTTTCAAACCATGGGGAATGGGTAGGTTCTCAAATGTGGGTGGCTGGCTACTTCCAATTGCTCTCCATGGCAAGAAGTGGCGATTTAATTTGGAGTCCTTGAACCCCTCATTCATGCCAGTTCATCAGATGCTACAAAGGGGAATATTCTTGAGGGCTGCCTGTCTTTAAAAAGTTAGAGTAGTTCAGTCCCTCTTCCAAACGAGTGAGTTTGGATTTGAAAGAAGCTATTGTGAGCATTGTGCGAGCCATGTACTGTCTTTGAGAAGTGTTGTCGTTACTTTTGCGATGCACTTTTTGGGGGAGCTGTGGCAAGAAGCAGGGGAGTTTTTTTGCCTTAATCTCTCTAGCTGGAGTCAAATAGGGTAAAAAGTTGAAATCTCAGCATTTTCTCTAATCAGCATTGTCCAATGGAATAAAGTTCTGTTGGAAAAAATTTTGACCAGCTTTCTTGAATAGATTGTCAATTCATGGAAGTTCACAGCCTGGCTCTCCAAGGAGTTAAGTATATATTCTCTCCTCCTTCCATTCATGTTCAAGCAGGAATTAATTCAGTTCTGTGCTATCCAGGAGGTCAGATGAGATGATCACAGTGGACCCTTTTGGCCTTATAATCTATATACACAGAGGTACACATGTGGCTTTGTCTTCTCTTTGCTAACTAGCTAACATTGCTGAGTAGGCTCTCCCCTTGCTACAGGGAGCCCTGAATACGGCGGTGATATTTATTTACAGAGGCCTCTGAAAAGTTTTGGAGGTTGACCATTCTCCGTTGATCATTTTCCTAATGTACTATCACCACTGTAAAAACACTGCATCCCTGGGGGTGGAGGAATCCCATTTAAAATGCAGGATCTTGTTGTGCGTGGGGTTCTGATATCAGTACAATGAATGCACTAGCCAGTCGATGTGCTAGATGACCTAGCATGTCTTTCCTGTCTCTAAGTACAGTGAGTCTCTGATTAGTTTGGTGTGTGTGTATGCGCATTTCGTCCTGCAGACTGACTGTCTGTACTTCAGCAGTTCTTTAGACTTGGAATGGGGAAAACTGATTGAGGGGAGGGGTTGGGATTGCTGGAAATGTGCACCCTTGATCCCAAATCCCTTTGGATTGGTTTGGCCAGTTACATTCAAATACATTCTAACCGCCTCTCCCCGACGCGCACGCATCCGTGGTTCTTCTCGGCATGCACTCCAGGCCAGGGGACACACCCTTGCTGCAGCGTAGAGCAAACACCATGATAATTAAGATGTGAAGGGAAAAGTCCAAACCACCAGGATTTGGCCTGAACTGCAAACATTTCTCTCTCAAATGGGAATGCACTGAGTCAGGAGTTAGGAAGCAAGATCCAGGGAACTGGTCAGGATGCTGTTGCCCCAAAAATCTTCCTTCTGTTCTGTGGACAGAAAAATGTTTGGTTTTGTTTGTGGAGCCTTGATATGATGGTGATGGTCTCATGCTTAGCTGGATAGGTGAGCTTCTTAAAATTGAATGCTGAGCTGGTTGAGGTACATCAAAGCAGGTCACCTATACTCGTTAATCCTTGCAACCTGGTTGCTTGTTGCTATTGCCCCATTGGAGTGTAACATGCATCGATAGACCCTCACCCATAGGTGACTTTCACCACTATTTGCATCCCCTCTGAATTTGGTCCAGGGCAATTGGCCCAAGGAACTGATGATCAAAAATCAGACCAAAAACAAAATGAAGGGAGTAATGGGTCTTGAGAATGAGAGAGAATCTGGTGGGCACAACCGGGGTGTGGAGAAGCAGGAGTGCAGTTCTCCATGGTGAGCGGGTGGTAAGCGTTTGCTTACAGAAATGCCTTTTTTCATCAGCAGCTGGCCCGGGGGCTGCACCCTTTCTTGTCCCAGGCAGAACTGACCATGGGGACCCTCAAGATTCCTAATTCTAAGCATGACTTGCCCAGAGCTCTTCCTGGGGATGAAGGTGACTAACTACCATGAAGAAGTTCCAGATGGTTCCACAGCCCAACTTCTGTCTGTCTAAAACTGTCCTGCTTGCAGGGCCCCTCACCCCAATCTGAGCTACACAGGGTGACGCAAACACATCGCCCTGGTGCTCTGCTCACTGCACTGGCTCCCTAGCCAATGCTGGCTCCAATGTAAAGGGCTGATCCGGACTTCAAAGCCCACAATGGACTCTCTCTCAGTGGGTGAACCATGGGCTTAGGGAGGCTAGCCCCCAGTCTGTCTGGGCCCCCCCTTCCCGCTCCCCTTCCCCCACCAGAGCCACCCCCCCCCATAGGGCAGGTTGGCAGGCAGCATGGCCCCCAGCCTGAGCTCCAGAGCAGCAG
The DNA here is from genome assembly GCF_027887155.1 of Malaclemys terrapin pileata. Classification (NCBI taxonomy): domain Eukaryota; kingdom Metazoa; phylum Chordata; order Testudines; family Emydidae; genus Malaclemys; species Malaclemys terrapin. The sequence continues at coordinate 33,578,161 of NC_071512.1, read as the reverse complement.
GCGGGCAGGCAGCTGAGTGCGGCAGGAGGGTGGGTAGCGTGGCCCCCCACCTACCCTGGGAAGCACAGCCCCCAGCCCTGGGTGGGCAGATGGCACAAGCACCGGCTTCAGCTGTCCCGAGAGTCCCTGTCTGCAGGCTGGCCCCCACTAGCCCCAGGGCAAGGGCACCAGTGCCCTCCCAAAAGTGTGGGGGGGGCCCACCTCAGGTGGAGGTGAAAGCAGCCCCCTGTCCTTGTCCCAGGTCTCCTGCCCAGGGCTGGTGGAGGAACCCATGCTCCCCACAGCTGCCCGTGCAGCTCTCCCTGACCCAGCTCTGGCTGGGGGTGGGGGGCAGAGCCGCAGCCCAGCCATGATAAGAGCTAGGCCGGCAGCTGTGCGGAACCGTGGTGGACCCTCTAGTTGCCCGTGGTGCGGCGGGCCTGAGCAGCCCACAGCCTGTGTCCCTGCCTACCCAGGCTATGGCCGCCTGAGTCCCCCAGTTTGGGCGCCACTGGCCTGGGGTCCCGGCCACATGGGAAGAAAGAGCCGCAGGAGAGGGTCTGGGGATGGATTGTGGGCGGGGCCATGCAGGCAGTTTAGGTAGGCTCAGCCTTCCCCTGCCTTTGATACCTGCTGTCCATGGTCTCAAATCCCAGTGACAACTTCTCTTTCTACGACCATGCTGACTTCCTTGGCCACTCACACACAGTGGTCAATTGGGCGGCCCTGTTGTGGCTCGGCCATGCTCATAGGCTCCCCGGAGACTGGGCAGGCACAGCTGAAGGTCCTCATTCCTGACAGAGCCCGTCCAAATCGTACATTCGGTATCATAGTTTTTCTGTGTATCGCTCAGAAAACTAACCCAGTGGAGACCCCTCCTGCCTTCAACTGCACTAGCCTAAGCCTGTGTTGCCTGGAGAATCCATGCAGGGCAATGGCAATGTAGAAAGAGAGAATTCATATCTACTCTGCTCGCATCACCGCAGAATCCTTCTCTCAGTTTAGACTTCCCCGTGTTATAAAAATAAATCAATCTGCCTCTGCAGACGAGCCAAGAGGTGCAGCTGTCCGTGCGACCACATATGGTCATCCCAAGCCAGGCTGCTGCCAGCCCAGCTCCCTGGGGAGATGTCATTGGCGCACACAATAGCTGGCCAGGGGTGATGATGCTTTCGTGGCCGGTGCTGGGCAGAAGCAGGCTAGACAGAGACCACAGATTTGAACCCAAAGAGGGATAGGCAATGGCCTTTCACCTTTTCAGTGTGGGGGACAGTGGAGCCCAGCAGTGTACGCCACAGGGAAATGGTGGATAACAGGATGGGTAAAGAGAATTCTGAATCTTGCTGAAAACTAGCTCTTCATTAGCCCATGGTGTTGAGCTGATTTCAGACTGGTTCTACCCTGACCAATCTCTACTTAAGCTACTCTGAGATCAGAAACAGGCCTTGAATTTTTCAATGGCCTTTTGTTCAACTGGAGCAGTTATTTTATTCTTTAAACGAAATAACATCACAGAGAAGTCCCTGCTGCCCTGACAATCCTGGACACATTCATTATCCACCAAACAGGGAAAGCATGGACAGTGGTAGGTAGCTATCTGCTCTCATTCTTCTCCCTGCCCATATGCCTTTCCCTGAGCTGAATGGGTAAGGGTGAGCAACCTGTGTGCTGATGCCATCAGTGAAGAGAGAGCTGTGACTGTGATGTGTGAACACGTGACACTGGGAGCTGAACTGAGAATTCAGCTGCTTCCTTCAACCAGGCCATCTGGGCTCATTGTACCCTATCCTAAATATTTGTTTTGTCAGACAAATGGCACTGTATGCACATTCTGATTTTCCAGTCTACTGCTCACAAGAATGCATAGTGCATGCTATTTTAGATCCATTGGATGTGTGCACAAATGTATGTGTGCGTTGAATCTGAGTTACAAATAGTGAGATGTCAGATCATAGCTACTTACAGCAAATAACACCTCCTTGGGCCCCATTCTGCACCTCTGAGGAGCTTGCCTTGACATCAAGGAGAATTCAGCACAAAAAGGCGTTGTGGGATTGGATCCATTATATAAAAGAAATACCACCAATTGGCTGTAGGGTTTGATTGGCCACGGCTCCACTGATGCACAGCTGAGAAAGCTGTGCCTTAATGTAATGAATATTCATCTATTGGACAGCAGCTGTAGACTGGCAAATCGAGGAGAGGGTGAAGTGAGAACCCATGCTCTTCAGTGCAGCAACTGATCCCTGCTTCAAGGACTGACCAGGACAAATATTCTAAGATAAAGTTCTAAACTAGATCTGCTGGAGTTCTAAGAGGTGAAGATCTATTGAAGTGACCCAGGTGTGTTCTGAGCATGGTCATTGTAGAAGCCATTTTCATTGTCAGTCCCAGGGATCCCACCCCAACAGACAGTGCTTTCCTCCCAAATCACATTTCAGGACACACAATCCTTCCTTCACACGTTTTCCCAGGCAGCAGCTTTCCAGATCATCTTAATGATTCCTGCTGCAATAACAAACAGGCAGCCCTGAGAATAACTTTACACTTAATGGCTTGTGCCAAGAATCTCGCCACTCGGTTCTTCCTTGGGTGTTTTCCCTCCAGTCCATCTGCACAAACAGAAGTGGGCCAGCTTTGCACCTCAGGAATGAGGAGATAAAAAGGCAATCATTTATTTTTCCACCAAAGTTAGAAGTATTTTATAGAATTTGCTAAAGTTTTTGTTTCAGGAAATTTCATCATGTCTCCAGGAAAAAAAGAAAAGAAAAAGGTTTAATTAGCCTCAGATTTTCTAACTCCCTTTTCATTTTTGTAATATGAGGAGGGTGAGGTCATCTGAAGGTCACTGCAGTTAGTGTTGCTTTAGTGTACCTCTGTGCATACCTACTTTCTGCAACAGTTTTTCCTTTAAAAACAGGCCTTGGCCTGCTGTTGTAACAACCAGTTTTTGGCAAGCCACGGGCATTCCTCTAGCATATGGAAATATTTTTTTAAACACGTACCAGCGTATGCTTCTTATAGGTGAAACTCTCCATCAGATATGAAACAAATGCTTTCAGAGTAGTTTAGTGTTATATAAAATCCCTCCGTCTTTTAACGGAAGGCTGCCATTTCCCACTAGCTAGATTTGAGTTGTAGTTAATGTCCGATAAAATGCTGCTGGTTATCCAGTTAATAAATTGTTTTGCTTGGGGCAAATCTAATTCTCTCCGCTCCCAAGACTTCCGGATGGCTTTTACTTGATTTTTTTCACAGCATCCATTGACAAATAGAAGATACTTTCTTTCAAACTTGGATTAGCTTGATCTTCTGGTTTAATTTGAGCAAAGCCCCAAGTGCCAAATTATATTAAAAATAATGAAACAAGCATTGTGCCAGGTGCTGTACAAACCCACACAGATGGTTCCTAGTCTAAACAGCTTATGATCTAAACAGACAAGACAGAAAACGTTTGAGAGAAAGGAACTAAGGAATAGAGAAATTAAGTGACTTGTCCATAGTATCACTGGGACTATCCCATGGCAGAGCCAGGAATGAAGGCCAGATCTCCTGAGTCCCAGTCTAGTGCATTAACCCCAAGGCCATCCATCTTCCCTACGCTAATAATAAATCTTTCCTTTATGCTGATCATTTTAGAGCAGCAGGGCAAGGTGATTCAATCATTGGCTGAAGTCAGTGCGTCTTTTGCGTTGGAAAATTCTGCATGAGATGAGTGGAATAAAAGTTTGTGAGAAGAGCTGTGTCATTCTAACAGTTGTCTAGACATTGTTAATGACAGATTAAGTCCTTCAGAAGGATAGCAAGGTTACCTGCATATTTCAGTCTGAGATGGGGAAGAACTTGATTGAAATACAGTGATGGCTTTGTGTCGTCTTAGTATATATGATACGCTATTTGTACTGTCTGTTTGCATGTACATCTGTGTGTGTGAGAGAGAGCAAGCATCCCACCGATATCAAGAAGTGCTAGGGTTTGTAGACTTACAACCTAGAGACCAAAGCCAGAGAAGGGAGATTGTGCAGGTAACATGACCAAGAAGAGATTGAGACAGAGAGGCACTTCTTAATCCAATGTCCAGAATACAGAGAAGTGCAAGCAAACTTGAAGACTCTGTCAGAAATCATACAAGACGTTTCATCAAAAAACAAACAATGGGGGAAAAGCTGCCTGGCCCCGGGAGAGATGGCACCACACTATGGAAAATAGAAATGGAGGGATGGCCGGGACCTGAAGAGGTCATCTAGTTCATCCTCCTGTGCTGAACCAGGATTAAGTATACTATGTAGCAACCTGCCACTGGATTAGAATTAGACGCTGCTGATGTGGACACTGGCTCAAACACAGAGCGTACCCCTGTCCTGGGTGGACCTTACTGACAGATGATGATGACTGACACTGAGGTTATACGGTGCCAGCACTTGCAGTTTGCCACACCAATACGTGCTTATTGAATTAGAATGAAATTGTATTTCTAAGAGACCTGAGATCTATCGGAACGTTCCCTTCTAATCAGCCTCGTCAAACCAAGCTGGTCTCTGCACATGTATTAATACAAGATCAGGGTTGAAAGTTTGGTTGCACAAACACAGATATTAAATGAGGGTTCCCACAGTGGCTACAGCTTGTGACGCTTGTACGTGTAGAGTGTTTGCATTTACTGTGTATGGTAATGAACGTTCTACAACAGGGCTGAGCAAACTTTTGGCCTGAGGGCCACATCGGGGGGAGAGATAGCTCAGTGGTTTGAGCATTGGCCGGCTAAACCCAGGGTTGTGAGTTCAATCCTTGAGGGGGCCACTTAGGGATCTGGGGCAAAATCAGTACTTGGTCCTGCTAGTGAAGGTGGGGGGCTGGACTCGATGACCTTTCAAGGTCCCTTCCAGTTCTAGGAGATAGGATATCTCCATTAATTAAAAAAAAAAAAAACACCTGTATGGAGGGCCAGGTAGGGAAGGCTGTGCCTCCCCAAACAGCCTGGCCCCCGCCCCCATCCAACCCCTCCCACTACCCACCCCCTGACTACCTTCCAACCCCTCCTGCTCCTTCTCCCCTGACCATCCCCTCCTGGGACACCCACCCCTTATCCAACCCCCCCCAGGACCCCACCCTCTATCCAACCCCTCCTGCATGGGGGCACCTTGTGAAGGCAATGGGGTTGCACAGGTGTCCTTGATGGCGCGAAGTGGAGGCAGTGGGGTTGCACAGGCATCCCTGGGGGCCTAATTTGGCCTGTGGAACCTGTATGATATTTGATGCACGGAAAGAGCTCTGTTTCACTGCCTGAGCCCATCTTGAATTTGTTGGTTTGGCAGATAGAAAAGAACCTTTTACTTGCAAATTGAACCCGTTTCACCTGTAAAAACCCAGACAAACAATATGCAGGGCCCCCCGCCATGCCATTTTTTTTACAGACTCACTTTTTGGAGCAGGATGCAGGAATTGCTGGGAGTGTGGGAAGAGACGTATTTTGGGTAGCAGAACATTGCTGCATTGGTGATGGCGTTGTCCCCAATTTAGCTGAAATGTTGTGGGGCTGCATCATGCAATGACAGTCCTCCAGGGGAGATAGCACATAATTGTCCTGGGACAACAGCAATCGGGAGGCATCCTTGCGTAAATAACCTGACTCTCCACCCCAGAGCTGAAGCAGCAGAAAGGGAACAGCCGCTGTGGTCTGCACAGGTGACATTGCTGTTGGCAGATTCAGGAGCATTTCCTGCATCCTTTATACGGATGTGGGGAACAGTTCCCTGAGGTTGCTCCCTGAGGTCCTTTCTGACACCTCTTGCCAGGCTTTCTAAATCCCCCCGGTGCTTTCCTCTATCACAGGTGCAGAATCTGCCCTTTCCTCGCTCCTCCTCATGGTATGAACTCTGCTCTGTGCTCAGGTCCCTCTCTTGCCTCCACCCGTCTCTGCTGCTGCCAAGATCATCTGCCTCTCATGCCAGGCTGGCCGTGTCCCCTCCTTCCTTGGTTTTCTGTTCAGGCTTCCCCATTCCTCCCCGTTGCTCATAGCACTGCCTAGTGCAGTCTGAGCTGGCAGCTCTTCCCCCATCCTCTCCTGCTGTCCACATCCCATGCAGTCTTCTCATGTGGTGGGACCAACGTGCCCTGAGGGGGAATAGCCTGTGGCCCAGGCGCCGCTTGTACTCCTCCACGGCAGCAGTCTCGAGAGGCACGTTGGCATGTGCCCAGGACTTGGAAATGTGCCCCCCGAGCGGGGCCCTGCACTTTTCACCCCGAGCTGTCAGAATTGGGCCCTCCCTGCAGCGCAGAGATCAAGGGCGCTTCCCCTGCAGCCCCAGCAGCAACCCTGTATGAGCCAGAGCTTGGAGCCGCTCCCCCGCAGGGCAGGGAGAAAGAGCAACTCTGGAGCCTTGGGGAGAGCGGACTTGGAGTGCAACTGGCTCTTCCTGAGCGTAGGGAGTGTCTAGCAGCAGAAGGCTCCCCTCCCTCTCAGCCACCCAGGGCAGCCCAAAAGGGGACGCTAAGAACCAACAACCAGCAACCTTGATTTCCTGCCCCAGCCAGCATCCCTCTCTCCCCTGCCAGGGATAGCTTTCTCCAGCCGCTCTCCCAGCTGCTCCTGAATGGGTCTGGCACCTGAGGGGGGACTCCCCCACTCCAGGCAGCAGGGGACTTTTTTGCATTAATGTGTTTGACCTGCACCCATCAACCATACAAGCAAAAATACCTCTTCTATGGTCTCTTCCAAAGCAACGTCTCCCACTTCTGCCTCTCTTGTTCCTCAGTCAGCCCCACACACAACCCCTCCCCTCATCTCTCCCCAGGAATAGCCTGGCACAGCAGGCCTGGCACTGCTCAGTGGCTGAGCAGCCAACCCGATGGTCTATTACATGCCAGTGAGCGCTCCCCTCAGTTCCCAAGCTTTGCCCCTCACTGGGATGCCAGGTCCTCAGAGTACTGTTCAATGGCGTGAGAACAGCGGGCATTGCTCTGAAGTGACAGGTTGACTCATAGCAGCTCTTAGCCAGATGGAGGGTTGCCTGGACATGATACCTTTGTGGGTGAGTGAAATAGGAGATGACACTGGAAAGCCCACAGTGAAGTGTCTGCATAATATGCAGGTTAGTGCATGGGCCTTGGGCTCCCCAGCAGGTCAGGGGCCTGTTTTCTGAGCTCACAGAGTAGCTCCCTTAGCTCAGGTGACAGGGGCTGGTGCAGAGGGGCCCTGGGAGGCTGTCATCTCCTTAATGAGCAGAAAAACCGATGGCCACACCAGGAATATTTGCCAGCTAAAAAAGCAGGGGGAAGCAGCAGGCAGCTGCCAAATGGCTACTTTAAGTCTGCCACTGCTTGTCTCTGCCAAATTTAAAAGGCTGATTATCAGAGAAGCAGGCTGGGGCAAGGCCTGAGAAAGCAGGACTCTCCACCAGGTACTTCCACTTGTGAACCAAGAATTGTAAAGGAAGGCGATTGGCATGGAAATGGCTGAGTTTTTGAGGCCAGGCATGTGGTTAGCCAGCATGCCAGCCTGGAACTCTGCATCTGAAGTAGCTGTTCTTTATACAGAATGTTTTTATAAGGGATTCTGAGCGGTGGTTTTGGCCTCTGTTATTTGCTGAGTTTAAGGTACAGTGCTGCAGCCCCATCCTGGATCTGTCCCCCATCCCACCAGAGATCCCTTACTAATGTAGAGATACAGCCGGAGGTTCATTACACTTGGGTTCACAGAAAGGTCTCCTTTTCGCTGTCACTGTGCTTATTGCTCTGTAAAACAATACCCCTCTGGCATGGTACCACTGGCCTGTGCTTGCTGCATGGAATGGCTCGAGAACTCTGAACTGGGCAGAAAGGCAGCAAATGTCCAACCATGCTCCAATACGATCACGTTTCACGGAGCATGGTAAGGCAATAAACTTCCAGGAGGGCTCTCTTGACAAGGATTGGAACAAAGGAAGAACAAATCACGTTCATGGCAAGGACTAGGTGGAGCGTGGATTAGCTTTCCCTTTGAAATCATTGTCAAGGGCAAAGAAGTGTGTTAGTTTCCCCTCATGAACAGGGTCTAGTTCTTCTCTGCAGATGCAAATTACAACAGGCTTGGCATTAAAAGTGTCGGTAAGAGAAGCACCAAGGAACATTGGATGCTGCTTCTAAAGAATCCAAACTGCTTGGGTCTGCAAATGGGATTGGAAATTGCATAAGAGCATCCACATGCACAACCCTCCCAACACCAATTCTTGGCCAGGTTTTATTTATATTTTTCCTTGTACTAAATTATTTTAGTTGATGTGGAAAGTACCACTCTGGGAGGATGCAGGAGGCAAGTACTCAGGAGCAGTCATTCAAATTCTGGGCCAACGTCTGCAAACTTTAAGCATGTGAAAAATGTGACTCAGGTGAGTAGTCCCACTGGGTTAATTGCATCAACTCAGCTGGGTGTTTGCAGGTTCAAACCTTGTCCAGGCTTGTGCCTCTTTTGCACATTCAGAGGGAGTAAATATGAGTGTGAATTTTACTTGTGCCAGAATACATCCCTGTATTCACACCCTACACACGATTGTAATAATCCTTGTACAAAGTATGCCTTGTAAGGTATCATCTAAAAACTCATAATTTGCTGGTCAGTGGTGTCCTGATAAAATGTGTGGCAACATTGCATGTGAAGTTATAGGTTCCCCCTGTATGATGTTAACAACAAACCCCAGAGCCCTGCCCAGGCAGAAGTTGGCAAACAGGTCTGTCCTAAACGAAGAAATATGTGCTTGCCTTAATTGGCATTTAAGCAGTAAACAGAGTCATCAAGTAGGAAGGGAAACAAAGGAAGCGCAAACAGGTGGGAGAGAGTCAGCAGGGAACATCCTTCCGCACAGACTCTGTCTCCTAGTGTCCAGCTGGAAATGTTTTTCCAGAGGCAGAGTGAAACTAAAAATGAGGGACAAACACTCCGAGGCACCTCCCTCTCCCTCCCTCCCTGCCCATCACATTCACTGCATCTAAAGAGACAAAGGAAGTATTAATTGGGCTCTGGGCGCGGGGCGGGGGGAGGGGGAGGTCCTGACCTGAGAGTTTGGTCAGTAATCAGCTGGAGAATGTGGTGAGAAACTGCTTGAATGTATTATAATGTGTTGGGCATAAGTAAACGTTATATCTTTATCTTTCTTGGAACCATTTTTGACTTTTATGCCTCATTGCTTGTACTCACTTAAAATCTATCTCTTTGTAGTTAGTAACTTGTTTTGCTAGTTTATCTAATTCAGTGTATTTAAATTGAAGTGTCTGAATAACTATTTAAGGTAATAAACTGGCATATTATTCCCTTAAAGGAATAATGGACTTAATATATTCGTACTGTCCAGGAGAGGGCTGGGCAGTACAGGACATACATTTCAGGGGGGAAATCTGAGACTGGGGGTGTGTTGGGGTCATCCTGCAGTACAACCCAGGCTGGTGAGAGCCAGGGTGTAGCTGGCAGGCTGCAGTTACACACAGACACTCAGGGTGTGGCGTGCATGATGGAAGGCTATTTGTGAGCAGCCCAGGTGGGAGCTACTTTAGCAAGGCATTGTAAGGCACCCAAGGCTGCATGGCAGAGGTGACACAGCCCCCCACTGGTCTCGACTGTATCTTGGTATGTCACTAATACTCATGGCGAGCAAATGTTAAGGTAGCATGCTTGAGCACTTGCAGCAGAAATGGTGTATTTCATATGAGATGGGATGCAGGTTAACATGGCCGGTGGACAGAGTGCCACACAATGTCATTGAACGAGCCCAGCAAAGATCTGGCTGCACCATTCCCAGTTAGTCCCCTCATGCCTGCAGAATGACTTTGTATGAATGAAACAAGGAAAATGAATTTAAACCGTGTATATAGCCAGTAAACCTTACAGTAGCCCTATTTCTCCAGCAATGATGCCTCTGGAAAGCAGCACAGAGGTGAGGCTCAGTGCTGATAAATCTTTAATTTCTGACCTCTGCCTGTTTCACCTAGTGTCTGGCTTTTGTTACTCTGGAAGTTATTTGTGCCAGTCTCACTCTCCTTTCCACCTCTGTCTCCCTGACTGCTTGGGCTCCCTTGCCTTTCCTTGCCTGATTGGCCCTTTGCACATGAATGGAAGTCTCTTACTGAGTCTTGCTTTGTCGCGGTGTTTCTTTGGTGTAAAATGAACTGGGATCAAATTTCGAGGTGTGGTGAGTGTTCTGACCTGGATATGATATGTCCGTGAAAAAGGCGAATGCAGTCCTAGGATGCATCAGGCGAGGTATTTGCAGTAGAAACAGGGAAATGTTAGTACCATTATACAGGACACTGGTGGGACCTCATCTGGAATACTGTGTGCAGTTCTGGTCTCCAATGTTTAAGGAAGATGAATTCAAACTGGAACAGGTGCAGAGAAGAGCTACTAGGCTAGGGTGATCATAGGAATGAAAAACCTACTTTATGAGAGGAGACTCAAAGAGCTTGGCTTGTTTAGCCTAACCAAACAAAGGCTGAGGGGAGATATGATTGCTCGCTATAAATACACCAGAGGGAGAAATACCAGGGAGGGAGAGGAGTTATTTCAGTTAAGCACCAATGTGGACACAAGAACAAATGGATATAAACTGGCCATCAACAAGTTTAGGCTTGAAACCATTAGAGGAGTGAAGTTCTGGAACAGCCTTACAAGGGGCAAAAAACCTAACTGGCTTCAAGATTGAGCTTGATAGGTTTATGGAGGGGGTGGTATGATGGAACTGCCTACGATGGCATGTAGCTGATCTACAACTGCTAGTAGCAAATATCTTGAGTTACTACAGAGAATTCGTTCCCAGGTGTCTGCCTGGTGGGTCTTGCCCACATGCTCAGGGTCCAACTGATCATCATATTTGGGGTTGGGAATGAATTTCCCCCCAGGTCAGATTGGCAGAGTCCCTGTTTTTTTTTTTTTTTTTTTTGCCTTCCTCTGCAGCCTGGGTCACTTGCAGGTTTGAACTAATGTAAATGGCAAATTGCTTGTAACTTGAAGTCTTTAAATCATGATTTGAGAACGTCAGTAGATCAGCCAAAAGTTACGGGAGTGGGTGGGTGAGGTTCTGTGGCCTGCGATGTGCAGGAGGTCAGACTAGATGATTATGATGTTCCCTTCTGGCCTTACAGTCTGAGTCATCCCTGAGGTTGAGTGTTCTGAGCCCGATGAACCATGTGAAGTAATTCCATGCGAGCCCTAAGGGTTCAGCCAGTCCACAAGCAAGGGTCTAACCAGGTGACCCCACGGCAGGCATATGAGCTCCTAATGAACACTGCTACTCCAGTCTGCTCAATGTCACTATCTGGTTGGGGATATGCCCAGCTGCCTGGCAGTTCTGACAGACTGTCCCTGCTGCTCCAGCCATGGCAGGTCACCCAGCTGTCCTGACAGCAGGTAAAAACATAAGAAAGGCCATACCGGGTCAGACCAAAGGTCCATCTAGCCCAGTATCCTGTCTACCGACAGTGGCCAATGCCAGGTGCCCCAGAGGGAGTGAACCTAACAGGCAATGATCAAGTGATCTCTCTCCTGCCATCCATCTCCACCCTCTGACAGACAGAGGCTAGGGACACCATTCCTTACCCGTCCTGGCTAATAGCCATTAATGGACTTAACCACCATGAATTTATCCAGTTTTCTTTTAAACTCTGTTATAGTCCTAGCCTTCACACCCTCCTCAGGTAAGGAGTTCCACAAGTTGACTGTGCGCTGCGTGAAGAACAACTTCCTTTTATTTGTTTTAAACCTGCTGCCTATTAATTTCATTTGATGACCCCTAGTTCTTGTATTATGGGAATAAGTAAATAACTTTTCCTTAGCCACTTTCTCCACATCACTCATGATTTTATATACCTCTATCATATTCCCCCTTAGTCTCCTCTTTTCCAAGCTGAAGAGTCCTAGCCTCTTTAATCTCTCCTCATATGGGACCCGTTCCAAACCCTTAATCATTTTAGTTGCCCTTTTCTGAACCTTTTCTAGTGCCAGTATATCTTTTTCGAGATGAGGAGACCACATCTGTACACAGTATTCGAGATGAGGGCGTACCATCGATTTATATAAGGGCAATAATATATTCTCAGTCTTATTCTCTATCCCCTTTTTAATGATTCCTAACATCCTGTTTGCTTTTTTGACCGCCTCTGCACACTGCATGGACATTTTCAGAGAACTATCCACGATGACTCCAAGATCTTTGTCCTGACTTGTTGTAGCTAAATTAGCCCCCATCATATTGTATGTATAGTTGGGGTTACTTTTTCCAATGTGCATTACTTTACATTTATCCACATTAAATTTCATTTGCCATTTTGTTGCCCAATCACTTAGTTTTGTGAGATCTTTTTGAAGTTCTTCACAGTCTGCTTTGGACTTAACTATCTTGAGCAGTTTAGTATCATCTGCAAACTTTGCCACCTCACATTTTACCCCTTTCTCCAGATCATTTATGAATAGTTCAATAGGATCGGTCCGCGGACTGACCCTTGGGGAACACCACTAGTTACCCCTCTCCATTCTGAGAATTTACCATTAATTCCTACCCTTTGTTCCCTGTCTTTTAACCGGTTCTCAATGCATGAAAGGACCTTCCCTTTTATCCCATGGCAGCTTAATTTACATAAGAGCCTTTGGTGAGGGACCTTGTCAAAGGCTTTCTGGAAATCTAAGTACACTATGTCCACTGGATCCCCCTTGTCCACATGTTTGTTGACCCCTTCAAAGAATTCTAATAGATTAGTAAGACACGATTTCCCTTTACAGAAACCATGTTGACTATTGCTCAACAGTTTGTTTTTCTATGTGTCGGACAATTTTATCCTTAACTATTGTTTCGACTAATTTGCCCGGTACAGACGTTAGACTTACCGGTCTGTAGTTGCCGGGATCACCTCTAGAGCCCTTTTTAAATATTGGCGTTACATTAGCTAACTTCCAGTCATTGAGTATAGAAGCTGATTTAAAGGACAGGTTACAAACCTTAGGCCTGGTCTACACTACGGGTTTAGGTCCACTTTAGCAGCGTTAAATCGAATTAAGCCTGGACACGTCCACACAACGAAGCCCTTTCTTTCGACTTAAAGGGTCCTTTAAACCGGTTTCTTTACACCACCTCCGACGAGGGGATTAGCGATAAAACCGGCCTTTGCGGGTCGGAATTGGGGTAGTGTGGACGGAATTCGACGTTATAGGCCTCCGGGAGCTATCCCACAGTGCTTCATTGTGACCGCTCTGGACAGCACTCTCAACTCAGATGTACTGACCAGGTAGACAGGAAAAGACCCGCGAAGGTTTGAATTTCATTTCCTGTTTGCTCAGTGTGGAGAGCACAGGTGACCACGCCGAGCTCATCAGCACAGGTAACCGTGATGGAGTCCCAGGATCGCAAAAGAGCTCCAGCATGGACCGAACGGGAGGTACGGGATCTGCTCGCCATATGGGGAGATGAAGCAGTGATAGCTGAACTCCGTAGCAGTAAAAGAAATAGAAAAGTATTAGAAAAGATCTCCAAGGCCATGAAGGACCGAGGCCATAACAGGGACACACAGCAGTGCCGCGTGAAAATTAAGGAGCTACGGCAAGCTTACCACAAAGCCAGAGAAGCAAACGGAAGGTCCGGGGCAGAGCCGCAAACTTGCCGCTACTACGCGGAGCTGCATGCGATCCTAGGGGGTGCAGCCACCACTACCCCAACCGTGTGCTATGACTCTCTCACTGGAGAAACACACAGGGAAGACAGTTCGGGGAACGAGGAAGATGAGGATGGAGGTACTGTAGATAGCTCACAGCAGCAAGAAAGCAGAGAAACCGGTTTCCCCAACAGCCAGGATATGTTTGTGACCCTGGACCTGGAACCAGTAACCCCCGAACTCACCCAAGACCCTCAGGGCACACAGGAGACCTCTGGTGAGTGTACCTTTGTAAATATTTGTAAACATTACACATGGTTTAAAAGCAAGCGTGTTTAATGATTAATTTGCCCTGGCAATCGCGGCCAGTACATCTACTGGAAAAGTCTGTTAACGTGTATGGGGATGGAGCGGAAATCCTCCAGGGACATCTCCAGAAAGCTCTCCTTTATGTACTCCCAAAGCGTTTGCAAAAGGTTTCTGGGGAGGGCTGCCTTATCCCGTCCGCCATGGTAGGACACTTTACCACGCCAGGCCAGTAGCACGTAGTCTGGAATCATTGCATAACAAAGCATGGCAGTGTATGGTCCCGGTGTTTGCTGGCATGCAGACAATATCCATTCCTTATCTCTCTTTGTTATCCTCAGGAGAGTGATATCATTCACGGTCACCTGGTTGAAATGGGGTGATTTTATTAAGGGGACATTCAGAGGCGCCCGTTCCTGCTCTTCTGAACAGAAATGTTCCCCGCTGTTCACCCCTCCCCTCCACCGCGTGGTTAAGTGATCATCCCAGAGAATCGTGTGTGTGTGTGTGGGGGGGGTGGTTTACTTGTTTGTGCCGCATGTTAACCGGGAAACCGCAGCCCCTGGTTTTACATTGAAAACCCATTTTAAATGGACAACCCAATTCATCCTTGATATGGGAAATGCGCTGCTGTTTGCAACCTTTCCCACATGTTAAGAAGGTTAAAAAAGCCAAAACACTGTGGCCTACCATGGCGGGATGAAAAGAGCAAGTGGCGGGCTGAAGACGATAGGTGGCGTCAGCTTGCAGACAGACGGCAAGAGGCAATGCTCCGTCTGCTGGGGCATCAAACTGATATGCTCGAGCGTATGGTTGAGCTGCAGGAAAGGCAGCAGGAGCAGAGACCGCCGCTACAGCCCCTGTGTAACCAACAGCCCTCCTCCCCAAGTTCCATAGCCTCCTCACCCAGACGCCCAAGAACACGGTGGGGGGGCCTCCGGCCACCCAGTCACTCCACCCCAGATGATCGCCCAAGCATCAGAAGGCTGGCCTTCAATAAGAGTTAAAGTTTTAAAATGCAGTGTGTCCTTTTCCATCCCTCCTCCCCCACCCATCCCAGGCTACCTTGGCAATTTTCCCCCTACTTCTGTGAGGAACTAATAAAGAATGCATGAATGTGAAAAAACAATGACTTTATTGCCTGTGCAAGCGGTGCTCAAATTGGGGAGGGGAGGGTGGGGTGGGGTGGTTGGTTTACAGGGAAGTAGAGTGAACCGGAACGGGGGTGGGGGGTTTGGAGGGTTCATCAAGGAGAAACAAACAGAAGTTTCACACAGTAGCCTGGCCAGTCACAAAACTCGTTTTCAAAGCTTCTCTGATGCGCACCGCGCCCTGCTGTGCTCCTCTAACCGCCCTGGTGTCTGGCTGCGCATAATCAGCGGCCAGGCGAGTTGCCTCAACCTCCCACCCCGCCATAAATGTCTCCCCCTTACTCTCACAGATATTGTGGAGCACACAGCAAGCAGCAATAACAATGGGGATATTCTTTTCGCTGAGGTCTGAGCGAGTCAGTAAGCTGCGCCAGCACGCTTTTAAACGTCCAAATGCACATTCCACCACCATTCGGCACTTGCTCAGCCTGTAGTTGAACAGGTCCTGACTCCTGTCCAGTCTGCCTGTGTACGGCTTCATGAGCCATGGCATTAAGGGGTAGGCTGGGTCCCCAAGGATCACGATAGGCATTTCAACATCCCCAACGGTCACTTTCTGGTCCGGGAAGAAAGTCCCTTCCTCCAGCTTTCGAAACAGAGCAGAGTTCCTGAAGATGCGAGTATCATGTACCTTTCCCGGCCATCCCACGTTGATGTTGGTGAAACGTCCCTTGTGATCCACCAGGGCTTGCAGCAGCATTGAAAAGTACCCCTTGCGGTTTACGTAGTCGGTGGCTTGGTGCTCCGGTGACAAGATAGGGATATGGGTTCCGTCTATGGCCCCGCCACAGTTTGGGAATCCCATTTCAGCAAAACCAGCCACTATTGACTGCACGTTGCCCAGAGTCACTACCCTTGATATCACCAGGTCTTTCATTGCCCTGGCAAATTGGATCACAGCAGCCCTCACCGTAGATTTGCCCACTCCAAATTGATTCCCGACTGACCGGTAGCTGTCTGGCGTTGCAAACTTCCACAGGGCTATTGCCACTCGCTTCTCAACTGTGAGGGCTGCTCTCATCTTGGTATCCTGGCATTTCAGGGCAGGGGAAAGCAAGTCACAAAGTTCCATGAAAGTGCCCTTACGCATGCGAAAGTTTCGCAGCCACTGGGAATCGTCCCATACCTGCAGCACGATGCGATCCCACCAGTCTGTGCTTGTTTTCCGGGCCCAGAATCGGCGTTCCACGGCATGAACCTGCCCCAGTGACACCATGATTTCCACATTGCTGGGGCCTGTGCCTTGTGAGAGGTCTATGTCCATGTCAATTTCCTCATCACTCTCGTCGCCGCGCTGCAATCGCCTCCTCGGCTGGTCCGGGTTTCGCCTTGGCATGTCCTGGCTCTGCATATACTCCAGGACAATGCGCGTGGTGTTCATAGTGCTCATAATTGCCGCGGTGATCTGAGCGGGCTCCATGATCCCAGTGCTAGCTATGGCGCCTGGTCTGAAAAAAGGCGCGAAACTAGTATCTGATGGACCAGGAGAAGGAGGGAAGGAGGGAGGGCCGAGTGACGACATGGCGTACAGGTACAGGAACAGGGAATTAAAATCAAGAAAGGTGGCTGTGTATCAGGGAGAAACACAAACAACTGTCACACAGAATGGTCCCCCCAAAGATTAAACTGGAAACCCTGGGCTTAGCAGGCCATTGATTTCACAGAGGAAGGGGAAGCAAATGAATACAGAACAAATCTATTTTTTACATCTTAAGCTGGCAGCCGACAGTGCAGCATGACTGATAGCCTCTCTAGTATGATGATGATGGATACCAGTCATAATATACCATCGTCTGCCAAAAGGCAAGGGGCTGCTGCTGTGTAGCAATGCAGCCCCACGTCTGCCAGCCCCACGTCCGCCAGCACCCAGCATCGCCCTCGGCCTCTTCTGGGTGCTTAGCAGACAATACTGGGCAATTGGCAGAAAATAGTATACTACGACTGATAGCCATCATCATCGAGACAGTAGCATGTCTGCCCAGGTGGCCATGATTGACAGCCACTCCAGTACGACGACGATGGGTACCAATCATAATATACCATCGCCTACCAAAGGGCAAGGGGCTGGTGCAATGCAGCCCTACGGCTGCCAGCCCCACGGCTATCACTCATGCTACACCGTCTACCGCCAAAAGGCAGTTAGCAGCTGCTGCTGTGTAGCAATGCAGTCCCACGTCTGCCGGCACCCAGAGGACATATGGTGACGGTGAACTCAGCTCAGCTGAGCGGGCTCCGTGCTTGCCGTGGTATGTTGTCTGCACAGGTAACCCAGGTAAAAAGGCGCAAATCTATTGTCTGCCGTTGCTGTGACGGGGGGGGAGGGGCCTGACGACATGTACCCAGAATCGCCCGCGACACTGTTTTGCATCATCCGGGCATTGGGATCTCAACCCAGAATTCCAAGGGGCGGCGGAGACTGCGGGAACTGTGGGATAGCTACCCATAGTGCAATGCTCCGGAAGTCGACGCTAGCCTCGTACTGTGGACGCGGTCTGCCGACTAGAGCACCTAGAGCATTTTATGTGTGGACACACACAATCGGCTGTATACAACCGATTTCAATAAAACCGGCTTCTATAAATTCGAACTAATTTCGTAGTGTAGACATACCCTTAGTTAACAGTTCCGCAACTTCACATTTGAGTTCTTTCAGAACTCTTGGGTGAATGCCATCTGGTCCTGGTGACTTGTTAATGTTAAGTTTATCAATTAATTCCAAAACCTCCTCTCGTGACATTTCAATCCGTGACAGTTCCTCAGATTTGTCACCTACAAAAGCCAGCTCAGGTTTGGGAATCTCCCTAACATCCTCAGCCGTGAAGACTGAAGCAAAGAACCCATTTAGTTTCTCCACAATGACTTTATCGTCTTTAAGCACTCCTTTTGTATCTTGATCATCAAGGGGCCCCACTGGTTGTTTAGCAGGCTTCCTGCTTCTGATGTACTTAAAAAACATTTTGTTATTACCTTTGGAGTTTTTGGCTAGCCGTTCTTCAAACTCCTCTTTGGCTTTTCTTATTACATTCTTGCACTTAATTTGGCAGGGTTTATGCTCCTTTCTATTTGCCTCACTAGGATTTGACTTCCACTTTTTAATGGAAGTCTTTTTATCTCTCACTGCTTCTTTTACATGGTTAAGCCACAGTGGCTCTTTTTTAGTTAGTTTACTGTGTTTCTTAATTTGGGGTATACATTGAAGTTGGGCCTCTATTATGGTGTCTTTAAAAAGCGCCCATGCAGCTTGCAGGGATTTCACTTTAGTCACTGTACCTTTTAACTTCTGTTTAACTAACCCCTTCATTTTTGCATAGTTCCCCCTTTTGAAATTAAATGCTGCAGTGTTGGGCTGTTGAGATGTTCTTCCCACCACAGGGATGTTGAATGCTATTGTATTATGGTCTCTATTTCCAAGCTGTCCTGCTATTGTTACCACTGTTTATTTGTCTGCCCTTTTCTGATGTATCAGATTCTTTTTCATGTGAATGTTTATCATCTGATCTGGCCCCTACTTTATACTCTTCCATCCTCTGCTCCTGACTATAACCTGGAGATTCTCTATCATTAGACTCTCCCCTAAGAGAAGTCTCTGAACGATCCACATGCTCCTCTGCAGCAGTCGGCTTTCCCCCCATCTCCTAGTTTAAAAACTGCTCTACAACCTTTTTAACGTTTAGTGTCAGCAGTCTGGTTCCACTTGGTTTAGGTGGAGCCCATCCTTCCTGTATAGGCTCCCCCCGTTCCAGAAGTTTCCCCAGTTCCTAATGAATGTAAACCCCTCCTCTCTACACCATCATCTCATCCATGCATTGAGACTCTGAAGCTCTGCCTGCCTACCTGGCCCTGCGTGTGGAACTGGGAGCATTTCTGATACTAGGTGATACTAGAAATGGTGGGGTAGTAAACACAGTGATGGAGAAGAACTGAAGGTGATGGGGAAGGTATCCCACCTGTCATGAGAGCTGTACACTTTTTCAGTTATGAGGGGCAGTACAGTCTAGCAGATCGGACACTGGGCTGAGAGTCAGGAGGCCTGAGGTCTGTGTCTAGTTTGGCGATCGATCTGCTGTGTGACCATAGGCAAGTCAATTGTCTATGCCACAATGGGGCTCTGATCCTGACTGGAGTCTCTAGGTGTTACCGTAATACAAATAATATGGGCAGTGTTGTAGCTATTATTCCAGGGTTAAATTCTCGCTCACGCGCACAGACACACGGCATATATATATCTCCTGGCAAGCTGAAAAATACAAAATGAAACACCATTGTATAGGATCTATTTACAGCTATATGTGTGCTGGTGCTGATCCATCAGCAGTTCAGGCCATGTGCCGCTTCGGGTGAACTGGGAGGGAGGCCCAGTTAGAAAACAAGTTAGAAGAGCATCGATTTCTGACTGTTGTTCTTGGACAGGATCTCTTTTGCCCTCACGGTTTCATTTTTCTCTTGCATCTTATGCCCATGGAGAGACAACACCGGGTCCAAAGCCAGTTCGTCATTTTCAAGTGGTTAGGGCCAGGTTTTCAACACAGCTCAGCTCCCATCTAGGAACCAAAATAAGTGGCTGAATTTTCAAAAGAGCTCTACGTGCTGGGTTCTGCTGGGTGCTTTTGACAATTTGGCCTAATTGTGGATGCCGAGTACTTGGAACCCTGCCCAATAGTGTGGATTCCAAAGAACTGATCTAAATTTCTGCTGGTGACTTGTGGGTCCACTAGCTCCTCAGAGCCAAGTAGTTTTCTTGTGAATGCCTGTTGCTAGTTATCTATATATTTCAATACACCCACACCTTGTTCTACTAGATTTAAGATTCAAATTTTTGCTATGGGTGGAGCTGGCTAAAGCATTTGAAATTGTAACACATCATTTATTTGACAAATTTAGACCTTTTTTCTGTTAGTGGATTTCCTGCAAAAACTCCAATTTGTGTGAATTTGTTGTTCAGAATTATCTGAATACTCCATGTGAAACTGTTTCAGCCTATGGGCTGTGGATTAACTGTTTACTTTGATTAGCTTTTGACGATTTGCTGTTGGTCATTCAGACTGTGCTATTAATGACTTAAGATGGGTGGTATTTTTTTCCTATATGTTAACTGAAACAGCAGTGAAATCAGTGACACAGCTCGCTGTGTGAAGACTTCCAACATGAATGTTAGTGCAAACACACATTCAAGTGAGAGTTGGTGGGAGTTTTACTTCTTCCACCACCATCTCCACAGTTTGGAAACTCCTGCACCCATGGGTGCGTTTTAAATTTATTCCACATGAAACGTTCCAGTGCAGAAATTAACTGTGCCATGCTCTTTCTTAGCCAGTGCACTGATGGAGACAGGACTCCTAATGAGATTTCCCTTTAAAGATGCTAGTCTGCCAACCCAGACCCATTTTGGGAACTAAGGGGTAACCAATCAGCTAGAAAAATTTCATTGCTACCACGTTAGCCACATATCTAGTGGTCATGACAAGGGTGGATGTGGATGTAGATGTGGGAAGTGGTGCAGGTTTTCTGTATCATGTAATGTTTAAACATAATTGGGCATCCAATCTGAAAAAATCATAAAATCACAAAAAGGGCCATAGCTCAGAGAAATATAGTTCAGTTCTGACCAAAATTGTCAGGAAACTTCTAAATACAATTGATAATACAACTATGTACTCAAAATAGTACAGTTTGGGAAATATTTAGCCCCAGTTGATAGATATGCATTTCCCCCATACTTTTTTGCTTTTGGCTCAAGCAAAAGACTGGAGTCACACAACAATATGAGTTTGTTTGTACCATGTAACACATCAAAATATTTGTCATTATTTGTAAAATGGACTGATTTGAGAACTTTCCCTGTATGCTATTTTGATGAAGTTATACTGGTAGTAAGACCCTTACTCCCCAATTATAGAACATATATTTTTGACGCTGTTTGGCTGGAGACATAAATCTAAAGCACGCATGGTACGACTGTAAATTATCGTCTTACTATCACTGAGAACTATGACAATACATGTAAACTGCTTATACAACAGTAATTACTCTTAGGACCATAGAATGTCTTGTATGAATATATCATGTGAATTATACATTATAACCACATACTCTTGTGTAACCTTCTACATATAACTGAGCTCCTGAATGTCTAATGCAGCAACCCCTTCAAGCTATATTTACTCACAAAAATAGTCACAGTAATTTGCAGATGATTGAAACATTTCTCCTCCCCCTCCAAATCTGTGACTGATGTATTCAATGCTCTGTTGCCACATTGCCACAGCTGCCGGCATAAGAGCTCACACCAAATCTTCCCTGTGGCATTTGCATCTCCTTGTTGCCCAGGTATTCTCATAGCCATGCTGCACAAAGGTGAGGATGGCTTCTGTAGTAGGTGGCAGCACCATCATGTGAGGCCCAAGCTATCCCATGCTACTATCAGCCAACAGTTGTTGACAAGGGACACTTGAAGATGCTGAATTGTTGCATGATTCCACATGTATTTGCATGTTTCAGATGCTGCCCGAAGGAGTCCATCGTTGGTCGCAATTTCTCACTGGTTTTCTTCTTAGCAAACAACTCATAGTGCACATTATCCACAGTTTCTTACCACAGTACAATAAAAATACCAGGCTCCCTCTGTCCTTTCCTCTATCTGAAATGTACTGCTCCCAACACCTTTCAAACCCTCTGCGAGCTCTGGATTCTCAGCTTTTGTCTTCAGCCATCTCTTTTTTTCCCATGCCACTGAAAGCTGATGTAGTCACATCCACTGACAGCATGAGACACTTCTCATTCTTTGGCAGAATGAGACACTTAGTTCCCAGATCCATAGCCACTCTGTGCATGGGAATGAATCTCTTCTCTTTTGGCCAGTGCCAAGTTTTGAAATAGAATTAATCTATTCCAAGAATAGAGCAATATCTTGGGCACATAGATGTAACATCTGAGTCCAAGCTCCACATTAGTACCCTGTTTACTCCAAGCGTTTGCTTTGAATGAGCAACGTGCATGACTGCTTCCTCGTGATCTGCCTCGAGGTCCGGTACTGAAGAATGTTTGGCAGGCACTACCTTCACTGTTCATGCAATGTTGTGAAACCCTCCATCAAGGTATACTTCATGACCAGGTGGTGATCTCAGTTCACACTTCACAATCCATTGACTCGGGAGAAAGGTGGCAATGTCTGATTTATTCTTTGAAGCTGATCTTGTTTTTAAGCGTTGCTTTGGTAATGGTGCTAACACAGTGGGGTTCTGAACTTCTTGTGTTTGGACATTCCCCTCTTAACAGATTTGATTGATTCTTCATTTGCATAATTGTCACCACCAACAGCTATGTATTGTCATTTTAATCCAAGGCTAATGTTCAGCAGCTGATCAGACAGCGCCCCCAAAGTTTTGCACTTGGCAGTTCCAGCGCGCACCATCTGCAGATGCATCGTGAGGTCAGTTATAGCTAATGTTGGCTTGTCAGATGCTGGTAACTCAACAGTTGACAGATTTCTTCTCAAGCTAAGACAGCGTGTTGCTCTTTTGGGTCTGTCTTAGAGATTCATCCAAGTTGAAGAGGGAAAGTGGACAGGTGCCAGCTCATATTTCATCAAACTCTGGTTATCAACATCTGGACTGGACAATAATTGTCAGCTTGTTGAATATCTCATGACCAATAGTTACTGCTTGTGCTGTCTGCTGCTTCTTTTGTTCAACTATTTTGTTGCGATTACCAAATAATTTGAGATTAAGCCTTTTTATAGGATCAAAGATTTGCAACCTACTGCTTCATTTCTTGTGTGCCATTCTCTCTGATAATGCACAACTATTTTGCAATTTCAGGTGGGGGCCCCAGGAGACATTGCAATGTTCACAAGTGGCTGTCTTGTTGTCTGGGCTTGTTCCAGGTTCAATTTTCAGAGAATTTGCTATTCTTTCAGCCACAACTTTTATAATATCTTGGACAGCAGTTTCCTCTGCAGCCATCCACGTTGTGGTAGCTTCTTCGCAGAGATCTGTTGTAGAAGGCTGCATCCCACACATTTGTTTTGTCATTGCTGTTACAGTTGCCTTAAAATGTGCAGTCAGGTAATACTTGGTCAGAGCCTTATCTTTTGTGCAGAGATGCTGATGCTTCCCACAGTCCTTGTTGAGAGATTGCTTAATGGCCATCTCATGCCAGACACCACTGGTGGGTCTGGCAGGCCGGTGTACTGCTTCCTGACTATCAACTAGGGCATGATATATATCTGGCTTTTCCTCCAAGAAGTCTGGCTTCTGCTACATTTATGCAATCCCATCTAGCATAATTCACATGACCACATTAGGAGATGGTACAGACAAGCTCATATTGTTTGTACCAGACTTTTGCCAATCTCAGTCAAAATCAGATTTTCTTTAAATTATGGACCTTTTTGTGATTTTTATGATTTTTTTCAAATTGAATGCCCGATAACATTTAAACAATACATAATATAGAAAAAATGCACCACTTCCCACCTCTACAGCCTTGTGATGACCACCAGCTATGTGCCTAACATGGTAGCAATGACATTTTTCTACCTGATGGGTAATTAATTCATTAGTAAGACCCCTTTTCAAATCTGGCTGGTGGATTATGCCGACTCAACAAAAAATTGTGCATAGTGACCTTTTGCATGTGAAATGTATGGCCAGGTATTCATCCTTGGGCTCAACATGTGCTGAGGTGCTGTGCAGTAAGAATATCTACTTCCCCTGGAGCAACAGGAGTAGGAGCTATTTGGAGTGATGGGTGAAGAGACAGGAGGAGCTGGCTTTATGTTAGCCCTTTAGATTGCCATGTCTCTGGAATGCTTCAAGGCCCAGCCAGCTAGTGTTTGTGCTCTGTGTCCTCTCCAACATTTTCGGTCTGTCTTTTCATCCAGTGTGGATGGGCTTTCCCAAACTGACCTCATTCTGCTCCCATTAAAAGTCAATGGGAAACTTCAGTAGGAGGGGCAGAGTTAGGTCAACACTGAGCACTCTTGAAAACCTTCCGCTAGATGTACAATCACAGCTTCCATTGCTGTCTTTGGGATTCTATTCCACAGATAACCACCCTCTGCTATCTGAGCTTTGCTCCTACAGCTCCCATGCCTCTTTCGGCGCCAGCTCACACCCTTCTTGTTTTTAAACCTTTCACCCCCAAAAATGTTGTGAGCAACTTTGTTCTTTATCTCCCGTCACACCATATCTATTCCAACCATAGCCCGTTTAATTCTTGTCTTGTATTAAACACAGGCCTGACTTTCCTGTGCCCACTTCAAAGCCAGAGGCCAAGTTTGCTTACTGATTTTTGGAGCCTCAGTTTTTCTGGTTGCCCAACCTGAGAGACACTACAAGGGACCTGATTTTCAGTCTTTCAGTTACATTCAGTTCATTTTTTAAATAGACACCAGATTTTTTTTTAAAACATAGAAGTAGTAAGGGGAACACATTTTATTAAATGGTTTTTGATGGTGTCTGGTTTCTTTTACTCTCCACTTTTTAACATGCTGTCTTGGTAACCCATTGTCTTGGCTTCTGAGTGGTCAGCAAGGGGTTTGGACTCTTGGACTGGGCTATTTCCTTGATAGGGGAGAGAGGAGTGGAGACAGATCCTTTGTTTCCTTGTCTATTTTATTGACAAGTTATTTACACCCTCCAACAGGCATTTTTGTTGGCAAAGCTGCAGCAAAAAACAGGTGCAGAACTATTTTCAGAACTCCAGCAAGAGCAGCTTTGTCTCTCAGCACCTCCAGCCAAGAGCAGGGAGTTTTCTGTCCAAAGTGTCCCAAGACTCAGAGTCTTAAATTTTCCCCAAACACATTCAAGCCCCATGGTAAGAACACATGCTTGGCTCGTAACTCAGAAATCACTCCCCTCCCATGCTTTTGGCCACCTGGCTCTAGGGTTGAGTAAGTGGGTTGATCCTGTCATTTAGTTCATGCCAGCCCATCTGGGGTTGTCTTGCTAACACAGAGTGGGCCGTTTTAGCTTATCCTGCCTGAATGGAATTCCTGCCATTTAGACAACTCAGGCTTGATTCAGCCTGCATTGTGCAGTCATTTACACCATGCAAAGAGAGTGCATGGTGGATATAAAACACAATGACTATATATGATGCAAGACAGTGGAGAATCCTAGGTGTTTAAATATTCCACTCAGGCCTTATGGGAAGGGGATGTTCAAAGAATCATAGAAGATTAGGGTTGGAAGAGACCTCAGGAGATCATCTAGTCTAACCCCCTGCTCAAAGCAGGACCAACCCCAACTAAATCATCCCATCCAGGCCTTTGTCAAGCCTGACCTTAAAAACCTCTAAGGATGGAGATTCCACCACCTCTCTAGGTAACCCATTCCAGTGCTTCATTACCCTCCTAGTGAAATAGTTTTTCCTAATGTCCAACCTAGGCCTCCCCCACTGCAACTTGAGACCATTGCTCCTTGTTCTGTCATCTGCCACCACTGAGAACAGCCAAGCTCCATCCTCTTTGGAACCCCCCTTCAGGTAGTTGAAGGCTGCTGTTGAATCCCCCCTCACTCTTCTCTTCTGCAGACTAAATAAGCCCAGTTCCCTCAGCCTCTCCTCATAAGTCATGTGCCCCAACCCCCTAATAATTTTCATTGCCCTCATCTGGACTCTCTCCAATTTGCCCACATTCTTTTTGTAGTGGGGGGCCCAAAACTGAATGCAATACTCCAGATGTGGCCTCACCACTGCCAAATAGAGGGGAATAATCACTTCCCTTAATCTGCTGGAAATGCTTCCACTAATGCAGCCCAATATGCTGTTAGCCTTCTTGGCAACAAGGGTACACTGCTGACTCATATCCAGCTTCTCGTCCACTGTAATCTCCAGGTCCTTTTCTGTAGAACTGCCACTTAGCCAGTCAGTCCCCAGCCTGTAGCAGTGCATGGGATTCTTCTGTCCTAAGTGCAGGACTCTGCATTTGTCCTTGTGAAATCTCAGATTTCTTTTGGCCCAATCCTCCAATTTGTCTAGGTCACTCTGGACCCTATTCCTATCCTCCAGCATATATACCTCTCCCCCCAGCTTAGTGTCATCCATGAACTTGCTGAGGGTACACCCCATCCCATCATCCAGATCATTAATGAAGATGTTGAACAAAACTGGCCCCAGGACCAACCCCTTGGGCACTCCGCTTGATACCGGCTGCCAGCTAGACATGGAGCTGTTGATCACTACCTGTTGAGCCTGACGATCTAGTCAGCTTTCTATCCACCTTGTAGTCCATTCATCCAATCCATACTTTTTTAACTTGCTGGCAAGAATACTGTGGGAGACTGTATCGAAAGCTTTCCTAAAGTCAAGGTATATCATGTCCACCACTTTCCCCATATCCACAGAGCCATTTATCTCATCATAGAAGGCAATCAGGTTGGTCAGGCATGACTTGCCCTTGGTGAATCCATATTGACTGTTCCTGATCACCTTCCTCTCCTCCAAGTGCTTCAAAATGGATTCCTTGAGGACCTTCTCCATGATTTTTCCAGGGACTGAGGTGAGGTCTATAGTTCCCTGTATTCTCCTTCTTACCTTTTTTTAAAGATGGGCACTATATTTGCCATTTTCCAATTGTCCGGGACCTCCCCCGATCACCACGAGTTTTCAAAGATAATGGCCAATCCATTGGCCATTGGCTCTGCAATCACATCAGCCAACTCCCTCAGCACCTTAACCTGTTCTTTCACCACTGAAGGCTGCTCACTTCCTCCCCATACTGTGCTGCCCAATGCAGCAGCCTGGGAGCTGACCTTGTCTGTGAAGACCGAGGCAAAAGAAGCATTGAGTACTTCAGCTTTTTCCACATCATCTGTCACTAGGTTGCCTCCCCCATTCAGTATGTGTCCCACTTTTTCCCTGACCACCTTCTTGTTGCTAACATACCTGTAGAAACCCTGCTTGTTACTCTTCACATCCCTTGCTAGCTGCAACTCCAATTGTGCTTTGGTCTTCCTGATTACATCCTTGCATGCTCAAGCAATATTTTTATACGTCTCCCTAGTCATCTGTCCAAGTTTCCACTTCTTGTAAGCTTCTTTTTTGTGTTAAGCTCACCAAAGATTTCTCTGTTAATCAAAGCTAGTCGCCTGCCATATTTGCTGTTCTTTCTGCACATTGGGATAGTTTGTTCCTGAGTCCTCAATAATGCTTCTTTAAAATAAAGCCAGCTCTCCTAGACTCCTTTCCCCCTCATATTAGCCTCCTAGGGGATCCTGCCTGAGGGAGTCAAAGTCTGCTTTCCTGAAGTCCAGGATCTGTATTCTACTGCTCTCCTTTCTTCCTTTTGTCAGGATCCTGAACTTGACCATCTCATGATCACTGCTGTCCAGGTTGCTACCCACTTCTACTTCCTCCACCAATTCTTCCCTGTTTGTGAGCAACAGGTCAAGAGGAGCATGGCTCCTAGTTAGTTCCTCCAGCACTTGCACCAGGAAGTTGTCCCCAACACTTTCCAAAAACTTCCTGGATTGTCTGTGCACTGCTGTATTGCTCTCCCAGCAGATGACAGGGTGATTGAAGTCCCCCATGAGAACTCGGGCCTGTGATCTGGAAACTTCTGTTAGTTGTCCAAAGAAAGCCTTGTCTACCTCATCCTCCTCGTCTGGTGGTCTGTAGAAGACACCCACCATGACATCACCCTTGTTGCATTCACCTCTAAACTTAACCCAAAAACTCTCAACAGGCTTTTCTCCAGTTTCATACTGGAGCGCTGAACAATCATACTGCTCTCTTACATACAGTACAACTCCTCCACCTTTTCTCCCCCACCTGTCCTTCCTGAACAATTTATACCCATCCATGACAGTGCTCCAGTCATGTCAGTTACCCCACCAAGTCTCTGTTATTCCAATCACATCACAGTTCCTTGACTGTTCCAATTCTTCCTGCTTGTTTCCCAAGCTTCTTGCATTTGTGTGCAGGTATCTAAAATAACTAGCCGATTGCCCTACTTTTTCAGTATGCATCAGGACGTCTCCCCTGTTGCACCCTATTCCTTGTGTTTCCTCCCAGTATCCCAGTTCCCCACTTACCAAAGGAGACTGAAGAAGCTAGGTTCCCAAATCCCACTGGTTTTCAATGGGGTTTAGGTGCCTAATTCCGTTAGGCTCTTTGGAAAATTCTGGGTTGGGTCAGTATTCCAACCCTTTTTAACACTGGGAGCCCAATTCTTGGTTGCCCTATGGCCCTGTTGCATCAGCTGGTTGTCACAAAGGGCTCACGGAGCCCGCAGAACTCCACTGTTTGCAGAATACCCCTGGCACATGGAGCCAATACACTGGGGTACTGTCAGGCAGGACAGAGTGAGCCGGGGCCAGGCTGAAGGTGGGAGCCTGCATGTCTGGGGTAGCCCAGTGTCCTGGTGAATCTGTAACCCTGCAGTGACCCAGAAGGCCCTGCGCTGGCCCCCACAGTCCACAGATAGGAGAAGCACCAGCAGCTTTCATTCTATCCCAACACTGGCTCCAGCACATGGCTGGATCTGCCTCAGCAGGTCTTCTTTGCAACCCAGATACTTAGTTCCTAGTTCTACTATTTTTGTCAAAATTCCCCCCTCCCCAGCTTAGTCCTTAATATTGGGCAACTATTTGTACTGTCTTCTAGAGCTGGTTGAAAAAATTTGGCCAAAGTTTATTTTTCTATGGGAAAATGATTCAAAATGAATATTTGTATGACTTTTGGTCAAAATGTACCATTTTATTATGAAAATTTTCAAAATGAATGACTTCCATTTTTTTAGACAGTTTCAAAAATGTGGTGTTCCATTTCCATGGGTAATAACCCCCCCACTTTTTTCCCTAGTGGAAAAAAGTAAAGTGAGAGGGTTTTTTCCCCCTCCTCCAGTAAAACAAGTCTTTTTTTTTTTTTTAAATTTGATTTGAAACTTTTCTTAGAAGAAAAGAAAAATTTAATGGAAAAGTTCAATCAAAGCAAAAAATGTTAATGTCTGTCAATTTTTAACAATTGAATATCCCTTATCTTTTTGCAACCAGTTCTACTCTCGTCCTTTAGGATTTTGCCTTGCCTTGCCTTCCATTCCTGTCATCAGATCCTTCCGAATGTTGTCAAGAAGGCAAGTGTAGCTCTGAGAGTTGGGTTTCTTCATTAGCTTGTGCTTCCTTTGCTAGCTTGGCTGCAGAGTTGCAGAATAAAATCTCCTAGAGTTGCACACAAACAGTGGTGGGTTTTTCATTTATTTATTTATTTTTGAGTTCGCTCATTGCACAAAATAAGGAATTCAGTGATATTTTTAGTTTAAATGATAGAAAAATAACTAGTTTGATTAAAAATGGTAACACTGTTTTTGCCAACTGATGAACTCTGACAGCTTAGCTAGATACAATGTTACGATGCCCTAGCTTCTCCTGTTTCTCAAATTTGGGCCAGAAGACATCCAGGTCTAGAGCAAAATATTAAATCATGATTGCACACTTCAGGTAAGGTACAAAAAATAGAACCGGGAAGACCAACTCTGGTACTCAAGGGAACATGCTCAATCCCCGTCTAATTTGAATGATTTGTGAGGAGCAAAGCTCCTTACATAGGGGATTGCACAAGTTTTACATGCAATTACCTTTTACTGCCTATACAAACTGCTGGAGCATTAACCCAAGCTTTGCCACATAAAATTCCAGATGCATGTTCCCTTTGAAAAGGCCCAGAATTCAGGCACTTATTTATAGCTGAGTGAAAAACAATGCCTCCAAATAGAAGTCAAAGGTCACAGCAATTGGTGAGGACAGCACTTTTAGAGCCTACTTCTCAGCAGGCTATAGGACTGTGGAGAGGCCGTAGGGATGTTGAAATGTTTTTCTTTTTCAGACTTGGCAATAAATTCCTTGACATCCCATTATAACTTTACGAGTAGGTTCAGATTGACACGTCATTTTAATCCCCAACAGCCAGGTGGGAAAGGAGCATAGCTCTATTCTTTACAGTTCACCTGCTTGCAACACCAAGCGTAAGTGAATGGGCCTTCGACTTTACTTACACAGACAGGCTGGGATCTTCATAAATTTCCCACTATTGTTACCACTGTTTCAGTCCCACCAGTAGGTGCACTAGTGTAGACAGGGTGCTAGGCAGCCACAAGGGGTTTAAGTACCTTATCGTCTAACCTTGCTCAGAGCAGGCCTATCAATATGGCTGCCAGTGCCAAGTCTATAGTAGCGTTGCCAGTGGTGGAGTTGATCCCATGGTGGAAGGTTATGATAAAAAACACCCTACTGTTGACAAGGCCCAGGATGGAAGCTTTTTCGATAACTTCTTCAGTACGAACATGTTGTGCTGCTTCTGATTGTTAGAACTGCCTGACTTCCTATTCCCCCTAACTGCAGTATTGGATCTTAGGACTTTTGAGTCATATTTATCTTCAGGAATTCAGTGTTAACATATAGACTCCACTAGTTCCATCTGATGGAGAATGAGTTTCTCCATCTCCTCCTCTGAAAACCATGGGACCCAAACCTTACTGCGCTGAGTGCTCTCAACTCCTATTGACTTCATTTAGCGCCGGAGGTGTTCCATACTGCCTCAGATTAAGCTCCTGTTGCCCCATTATGTGTGTTGCCTTCATGTCTTTGTCTGTAGCTGTGGCATCACAAAAGAAGCAGCAGGCTTAGTGAGACTGAATTAGGTTTCAAGTATGCAAGGCTGTGAAAAACCTTAGCTACAGTGTTAAAGCAGCTGATATAGCATCTCATGAAATTTGCACCTCAAGTATTGGGTGCAAAGTGCTATGTGATCTTTAATGACCAATTAGCAGTCAAGACCTTGACTTGATGCTTCATGACCACATGTGACAGTTCCAGCGGCACAGTAACCCTTAACACTGGTATTAACTCACTGAGAAGAAAAAGTACCATTCACTGAATAGTCATCCCCATTGCCTGGGCTTAGCGTGGAGTTCTCCCTGCCAAACACTGACCTTTCAGCTTAAGAGATCACAGCTTGAGGTGATCTGACTGCAGACTGAATACAGTATCTCTCCCATGGAAAACTAAATACTAAAATTTATACTAAAAAAAAATCATTCATAACCCACCCTATGGGCCATTTTTACAGGCCATTTTACTTCATGTAAACTAAACAGACAAATAAATGGACAGGGTGAGAAGTTGCTGTATGGTAGCTGGATACATACCAAAGTCACATGCATAGCCGGTTCTCTGGTTTCTTTTTCCCATTGAACTGCAAAATCAACACGCAAATATGTTTATGGGAGCAGGTCAGAAAAACAGCTGGTTGATCAGATAAAAGAGGCATGTCTGGGTCAGGGAGGCTGAGCATTTAACGGGACTGCATGAATTTAGAAAGGGAGAAGCTAGAGCATGTTTGAAAATGCAGGTGTATAAATATCCCCGAATATCTGAAGTCTCTCCCAGGCGACGGCTTTGACGTGTCACTTTTCAGTATGTACAGTATGTTGCCTTGTGTGAGGGAACAGTGTGTAATTTCTGGAGATGATGTCTGACTGTGATAGCTGGTCCTGAAAAGGACTCTGCCTGGTGTATGTTCAGGCAAATTGGGTTGATGAGAGTTAAGGACCTAATTTGGGCTAATTTGACTGTAGGCGCTTAATAAAGTAGGATCCAAGTGGCCAAGTTTGGTTCTGGATCTGAGCTTCACTAAGTATTCGGGACACTCAGCCATGGGTTTTAATTTGATATCCGCTCTGGTGCTTGAGTGAAATGTGGCGTCTGACTGTTCAGTTCCTTACCCTGCTGTTTGTGAAAGAAGGATGCAGCTTGACTACATACATGGGGAAAAAAGTCTCAATTCTTAGGTCTGGATTTCAAAACTGATCATCATATGGAAAGGCACACGCGCACACACACACACTCTGACAAGCCTGGGTGTTTGCGGGGAGGTGCGGTGCACTTGGCAATATCTCATGCGAACAGCAGACTCAAAGCGAATATTAAGTTAGATGCCTCCCAGCAATGTTTTCCTCTTGAGTCTTGGCACTGCTGCCCAAGGGAAAAGTAAATCCCTCCACAGTAAAACACACACCTGCAGAGCCAAAACTAGAATCCTGGTCCTACAGCTGCATAACACAGGCTTTTACTTAAGCTGAAGGGAGATCACCATTGGCTCTGGAAAGATCCTTCTGGTCTTTCTAAGCTGCAAGCAGTCAACATAGGGCAGCGTTCTTACCAAAACATAAAATTGCTGTTGCTCCTCCTTCTCTGAAGTATGTGGCAAAAATCTCCCATTTAAACACCAGTGGAGAAAAGATCCATAACTAGAAGCAAAAAATTCTTTCATAGCTTTGTTTAATTACTACCTGTTTTCTTTGAACAGGGCTGGCAATTTAACTACATGGAAAGTCTGAACAAGTGACAAACTGTTTTTGAGCCAGAGGGACAAAAAGAACATTAGAACTGCATTAACATTTCAAATCGGAGCCATTTTTAATGACCAGAACAATTTTCTTCAGACTTTGCAGACACATTCTCCTTGGCCTTCAGAGGAAATCTGACAATTTTTGGGCCCAACTAATTTTCTAAGGCAAAGACACTGAAAGGAAGGAAGGGGAAGCTAAAACCATGGCTTTATAATGGAAATAGGATGTAATCTTAATGCCATTCCATAATAAACAAAAATATATTAAGCTACATACTTAAAAAACCAACTCCCACACCAGGAATATAAAATATTACACTTGAGAAAAATGGCTACTCTAATCTTGCTGTAGGAACCTTAACTTGTGTTTCTTGACTCTTTCAATTTCACTTGGGCTGCCTGAACGCTGCAATAGCATAGAGTCAAAACTTGAGGGCTTTGCTACTCCCTTGCCTAAAGTTAAGCATGTTTGTGTGGGCTGGAGCAGGGCCTAAATAAGGATTTCAGCCTTTGTTCTGTTAGTATTTAAGACACGGTTCCGCTCCTGCTTTAAATGGGAGCTGGATCGTGGCCATGGTATTTAGGCTGCAAGGTGTAAATTGCTTTGGGGGACATGGTGCAGTAGAAAAATGAGAACGTTACTTCTCCTTGTTTTCGTTTGATGTGAGGGTGCTTGCTAGCATGTGCTAATGCAGTGTTTCCTAAATGGTGGGTCTCTACACACCAATGGGTTATGGTTGCGGTGCCCTAGGCAAACATACATTTTTTTCCTGGCTTGGTGTGGAGGGGAGGGTGGGTGGGAGAGTGCACCTCTGTCCTAACTCACCCGGCAGCTCCTGTCCTGTGTGGCTGCCCCAGGTCTCCACTTTGAGCATTGTGACCTGGTGCATGGGGTCACAGTGCCACTCACGTTTGGCCTTGCCAACCCTGAGTCATAAGGGCCAAAGAACGTGGCCATGGTCAAGGGAGCTGCTGCTGCTGTAGGTGGGCTCATGCTCCTCTCCCTTGCCTCTGCGCTGGGCTGCGTTCGTGTGCCAGGATAAAGGGTGCAAATATGTAATGATGGGTCACAGGGGAAAAAAAGAGAAGAAAATGCACTTGATGGGCTGCCTTAATAAAAAGTTCAGGCACCAGAGTGCTAATGCACATTCCTGTTGAGATGCTCCAAAATGGACCAAGGAAGGGACCGGACTGCATTTCATGTTGCTCCCCATAAATGAGGACTCGAGGAAAACTACAGCTTGTCATAAAATCATCAACCCCTAGGGCTAGAAGGGACCGCAATGGTCACCTGTTCTAACTCCCTGCCAAGATGCAAGATTTGTTATCAGAAAATTCTAATGACAAATACTGATGGATTCAAAGGAGCTGATCCAATTTCCATTAAAGCTAATGGACTTTCAACAATGGGATAATGGGAATTGGAGCAGTCCCCTAATGCCCAGAGTGTCATATTTTCCACCTAGCCATTCATCAAGCTAACTACAAACCACTAGATGTCACTGCTACGCCACAGAGCGAAAGTTAAAATAATATTTATCTGGCAGTAAATATCCTGACTCATAAGGAAGCTGGGCTATAAAAGTTGTGGATCATTTGGATTGCTTCCAGTTTAAAAAACATTTTTTTTTTAACTGAAAATATTGGATTCAAGTTCAAAACAGTCATTTAAGAAATAACCTGGCCTTTTATTTTAGACGGGAAAAAATACTTTGAAGTTTTATTCCAAGTACAGAAACACAGTCTGCAGCCCTGTGAACCGAAATGATGGGAAATGAATCTGATCCAAACTGCTACAATATTAGAGAGGAGCCACGACTAACTAGAGGACTGGGGACAGGAAGACCCAGGTTCTGTTGATCACCCCAGAATGTGAGACAAAAGGCTGGTATGGAAGAATACTATTATTAATGATATCATACATTTATATGGAGCTTTTCATCTCAGGGGTTTCCAAATGACCGTATATAGCTAAGTTAGGGTGACCAGACAGCAAATGTGAAAAATCAGCTGTTAAGTGATTAAGAATACCTGTTTCAATTCAAAATACCCTGGGAACATTTTTAAGGCAGGTACAATGTATTTTAAATTGGCCAGCTCTGAATTTGTCCAGGTCACTGGAGCTAACTCCAATTCTCTTGCAACCTGCTATGGCAGCTTTAAAGACTTTTTGCCCAATTGGAAAGAGAGCAATTCCAGCGGCACATTTTTTTTAACCTCCCCTAGGAAGCCGGCTCAGAATGGACTCGGGTACCAGCTAGAGAATCCTGAACGCTACCTTAATGAGGCTCCTTAAGCTTCCCCTGGAGGTTTCTTGTGCAAGTACCAACCAGGCCTGACTCTGGTATTGCTACAGACCATTGCTGGTCAAAATCCTCATTGTAAGGGGTGCAATAAATATGTGGAATGCCCCAGTTTTAGGGAAGGGCTTAAATAACAAGAAAGCACAATAAAGACTCCCACTGAGGGATGGCGCAGAAGTGTGATAATTCTCCATCCTTGCAAAGAGGTTTGGGAGGGGGTAACACTTCGTAGGGACGGGTAACACAGGAAACACAAGCTCCTTCAGGATGAGGATGGGGGTGGGATGGCAGGGAAGGAAACTTTTCCTTCTAGGGGACCAGCTGACTCTTGGCTAACTGGGGGATCTGTGCACCTGCATGTCCAGCAGGTACATTGTCACTGTATTCTATTGTACATGTTAACTCATGCCTGTGTGGGATGGGAAATACTGCAGCAAAGTAGGGGCTCAACAGTTCTGACTGGTTGGGGCCTCATCTTGAGCCACCTTAGAGTACATCTTCACTGCAGCGTTTGGGTGGTTTGCACTTGGGTCTTAGCATATGGATTAGCCTAGCTCAGGGTGAGCTGCTGTACTGCAAAGCCGTGCTGGAGTGTGTCCACTTGACTGCACCCACACTGGCACTGCACTCACCTTTGCTCCCTGTCCTGCATTTGGGCATGTTCTGCCACCCGCGCTGCAACCAGAGCTAGTGTCAAAGGGGACAAAGTTCTCCCACAATTCATTGGGAAAGCATCATAGAGCAGCTCGGCCACTGCAGTTCTAAGAGCTTGTGGCCTATCCCATGGTTTTGTTCACTCCAGTGAGCTATGATGTGGGAGAACTTGTCCATCCTTTTTGGCACACTGGGGAAGTTGTGGGAAGGCATTGGAGCACGCTCAACACTTGAGTAGTTTAGCCTGTGTCCTCATTGCAAAGTAGGCAGGTAACCAGCCTGAGTGTAAGCAGCACCTGGCTTTAGCCTATAGCCCAGGATGGGCCAGCTAGCCCAGGTGGAAGGTCTCACAGTTTTTATGTATGGACAGGACCTGGGTTAGGGGCAACATGTGAATAAAGCCCAAGTTAACTCTGCAGTGAAGACAAGGCCCTAATGCTGCATTCTAACCCAGAGGTGGCTGTATTTCAGTGCTAATTGAAGTGATTTGTGTGTCTAAATATATCACGTGGAAAGCACTTTGGGATGAAAGGTGCTCTGTCATGGTAAGTGATTAGTAAAAATGAAATATGTAACCCAGCACAAATGGTATCCAAGCCAATTCGCACACTGTAAATAACATGGGAGTGAGGCTCAAAAGACAGTGAAATGACCCCACTGCCTGCTCAGGTACTGCCTTGTAGGTTCTAGCTCAAGGTGAGATTCCAGCCAAGGAGAGAATGAGACAGAGAAACAAGGGAAGGGCAAGAATAACTCAGTTCTCTGGCTCGAGTTACTGACAAAAGCACAAAAGCCGCAGCCCTTAGTACAAATTACAACCTTTCAACTAGTCTAGAATCATAAGAAGGAAGGAATCAGATGAGTAAAGCAAGAGGGGAAAAGCAAACACCGTGAGTCATGGCAGAGAGAGGTTAGTTCCCTAGAAGTCGTCTCACCACATTAGATAGCACAGCTCAGTGACTGAGTGTCTAGAGAATAAATCAAATGGGGTTTTTTGTTGATAAAACACATTTTCTCCACAGCAGTTGGATTTAATATTTCCTGGATCCATTGTATTCTAGACTTGGAGTGAGGATGCTTTTCCAGGACTGCATTAGGGATGGCTCAATTACCAAAAGAGGCAAATTGCTCTCCTAGGACCTTTGGCAATAGGCTCTTCTGGCAGACTATTTGCTCTCTGCCTAGTCCACGGGTTTGCTCCCATTTTGCATCACCCCCATCTCCCCATTTGCTCTCCTCTGTGTGCGCCTGCCCTTGACCTGTCACTTGCACGCCTCTCAACTGTTGTGGAATGTGGCAATTTTGGGCTGTCCCAGGCTAAGGGTAGCAGCAGCCAGTGGCCCGTGCTCACAGCTCCTCCCTTATTGGCAACAGAGTGGGTGTGACTTGTGCTTGGTGACATGGATGCATACAGATGGGAGCATGCATCACAGGCTCTCCTCCTAGCTAGCTACTGGGGGCTGCTCCCAGAGCAGCATGGATGGTGGAACGCTGCCCAAATGCAAAATGGAGCCAGAATTGGTTCCAAAGTGTGAGGTGCTGCATACTGTTGAGAGCTCTGATCCCATCAACCGAAGAACAGGGCTAATACTGCATGGTGATGCCTGTGTCCATGTAGATGATTATTCTTCTACATCAATGAAGCTTTCACTGGTTCATTTCCCCAAATGTAGCTCCCAAAGTAAGTTCCCCATCTTCTCTAACATGGTTTTATGTACAAAGATCCCCAGCTGGTATAAATTGGCATACTGTCATCAATTTAAATGGAGCTATGCCAGTTTACACCAGCCAAGAATCGGGGCCCATATCTTGTCCAGGGTTCATGAAAGAAACCATCTGACGTTTCTAGACTGATCCATATTGGAAAAATGGTATCACCAAAATGCTTTCCCCAAAGTAAATTAGAATACAGTTATCTCTTTCCCTACAACCTTATCTGGTGGTGTGGGCCTTTTGCTATAGCAACCAAACCTTTCACCCAACAGTACCATCAGGAGGATGATAGAAGCTAAGCCATTGAAGTATAGATCTCCCTCCAGGTAGATAAAATCTTAAATATGAAGCAGTGGCTGAGATCAGGGTGTTTGAGCCCAGATGAGGTAATGACAGCTGCTATCATTCTTCCAAATAGAATAGCACCAGGTTCTATTATTACCTGCTCTGATTTTGCCAGCAGTCATCTGAAGTAGGTGTCAGAAAGTGAAACCAGCCACTGGGAGCAAAACCCAGCGTTTCACTGGGACAATGTATTTTTTTCAAGCTGAAATACGATCAGTCTTAAATCCTCTAAAACTTCGCTTGACTTAGAAAAGTAATTGGCTCCCAAATGTTGTCAACAAAATCAAAGTAGCTTCTTTGTATGTTGCAGGTATCATAGTAGCTGCTGCTGGGACATATATCAGATTCTTCCAGAGTCCTAAGGCCAATATTGTAATGCCTTGTTAAAATATGTGTAAGCCCTGTGGCTTGTAGCCCTAGAGAGTAGGGAGCTAGCAATTGCCACCTCTTGGGGACATGAGAGAAGAATGGCCCAGAGCTGCTTGAGAATTCCAGATGGACAGGGGCTCCATAGGTGGAGATCTCTGCTGTTAATGACCAAGGGAAATGACTGAATGGGTCAGGCCTCATTTGCATTTCAGTTACATGGCAGTTTGGGCATTTTGGTTAAAATACAGTTAAATTTTGAGGTTGGAGGCAATCAAATGCCATTATCTCTGTTTGGAAATGAAAGGACAAGAGAGCTACCCAAATGTGCCTGGGGTGAGACTTCACCCTGACCATCAGCATGGTTGGGCCCAGTTGGGTAATGGTGCCTAGATAAAGCAAGAGTTGACAGTGGAGAAAGTGGCTTCTATCTTCTGCTGGGAGTGCTTGTGGGGCAGCAAGGACTCCGTTAGGAGTCCTCTATGCCACTAATTTTTTCTCAAGACTCACCACAGAAGTAGCTTCAAGAGAATGGAGGGGTTTGAGGCAGTGTGCTGGGCTGAGGCAGCTGGAAGGTGGCAGATATCGCTGAGGCAGGTGAGGGTGCTGAGATGATGTACTGAAGCTGCAGATAGCAGCAGCCTATCCAGCAATCAAAGCTGAAATCACTCAGCTGGGTCAGGCGGCAGAGGCCCTGGAGCAGCCCAGGCAACACTTCCTTAGGAGCTGGAGACAGATCTGCATGGATACTTGAACTCCATCAATACTTGTGTTAGAGAAGCCCTAAGGCAAAACTGGAATGTCTTGAAGTGTGATCACTGTATTGTGAGAACATTCTTTGTTATAGTATTTTGGCCATTTCTGTTCCCATACTGCCTGGAGCTCAGAAATGCAGCGGCTTCACAAAATTATATAAAGCTTTTTCAGGCCTTAAACCTAAGCAGGTTCATTTTGGTTCAGTTCTTCCTGTTTCCAAGCCATTTTGCCCAACTCTCCAATCACACCGAGCATCAGATTAAAAATGATAACAGTTCCCAGGTACTTCGGTTGACTGTGAACTCTGTTTCACCTGAGGAGGAGGCGCGCACAGTTGAATTCATTCAAGTGCCTACAGTACGTTGGGAGTTGTGCCACACGATTTGCAAACCTCCCATTCTGTGACATTCTTAGAGGCCTACTCCGAAGGCAAACAGGAAAGTGAGAGTTCACTGAGAAACAACAAATGCTCATCAGTGCACAGGGACACAGGATGCCAGGCTGAATTCCTGACATATTAGCATTAGAGCTGAAGGCACCTGCCAATGGCTCTCTGGCCAGGCCAGACCAAACAAAAAGTTCCTCTTGAAAGTTAAAATTAGAAATCAGATATTACTCAATTGGACGTCCAATAGTAGCAGTTGTTCATACTCACTCTAAATCCCACTGACAGATTTAAGACCAGCTTTTTTGAGGGGCACGATGCAACTACATAACCCTAGTATCACTTGTCACAACTTATTCGCACTAATGGGGTTTCTATAGTGGTGCACGGTGCAGAGTATGCATCTATTAAACTATGATGCCATTTGTTGCACCTTCTAAATCCACTGGGCCTAATTCTTTCTTACATTAAGGCCTTTACCTAGCTTTGGCAGTGCAATGAGGCCTTCAAGGGGATGGCTCCTTTATCCTGCCAGAGTGGTAGCAAAACGGTCTTCGTGTCAATGAAAATCAGGCCCTCCATCTACAGAACTCAGCAGCCAATCCATGACAGGAGAAACAGAGGGCTTTTTCATGGAGACTTGACTCTTGTTTTTGTTTTCCAGTCCCAACCTTGTTGCCAGAATTTTTTTTCTTTATGTGATGTCTCCCACTTGGCCAATGCCATGGATTGAACTGGGGACCTTCAGAGGTGAAGGCAAGTCTCTACAGCTTCAGCTAAAAAGCCAGACTCTGAAGGTGGGGGTTGTAACAAACTCCTATCCTCTGTGGATCGATCACAGAGAGGGACCTGTAACACACATGGATCAGTGAGGCCTGGTCTACACTACGGGTTTAGGTCGACTTTAGCAGCGTTAAATCTAATTAAGCCTGGACACGTCCACACGACGAAGCCCTTTCTTTCGACTTAAAGGGTCCTTTAAACCGGTTTCTTTACACCACCTTCGACGAGGGGATTAGCGATAAAATCGGCCTTTGCGGGTCGGAATTGGGGTAGTGTGGACGGAATTCGACGTTATTGGCCTCCGGGAGCTATCCCACAGTGCTTCATTGTGACCGCTCTGGACAGCACTCTCAACTCAGATGCACTGACCAGGTAGACAGGAAAAGACCCGCGAACGTTTGAATTTCATTTCCTGTTTGCTCAGCGTGGAGAGCACAGGTGACCACGCAGAGCTCATCAGCACAGATAACCGTGATGGAGTCCCAGGATCGCAAAAGAGCTCCAGCATGGACCGAACAGGAGGTACGGGATCTGCTCGCCATATGGGGAGATGAATCAGTGCTAGCTGAACTCCGTAGCAATAAAAGAAATGGCAAAGTATTAGAAAAGGTCTCCAAGGCCATGAAGGACCGAGGCCATAACAGGGACACACAGCAGTGCCGCGTGAAAATTAAGGAGCTACGGCAAGCTTACCACAAAGCCAGAGAAGCAAACGGAAGGTCCGGGGCAGAACCGCAAACTTGCCGCTTCTACGCGGAGCTGCATGCCATTCTAGGGGGTGCAGCCACCCCTACCCCAACCGTGTGCTATGACTCCGTCAATGGAGAAACACACAGGGAAGACGGTTCGGGGAACGAGGAAGATGAGGATGGAGGTACTGTAGGTAGCTCACAGCAGCAAGGAAGCGGGGAAACCGGTTTCCCCAACAGCCAGGATATGTTTGTGACCCTGGACCTGAAACCAGTAACCCCCGAACTCACACAAGACCCTCAGGGCACACAGGAGAACTCTGGTGAGTGTACCTTTGTAAATATTTGTAAACATTACACATGGTTTAAAAGCAAGCGTGTTTAATGATTAATTTGCCCTGGCAATCGCGGCCAGTACATCTACTGGAAAAGTCTGTTAACGTTTATGGGGATGGAGCGGAAATCCTCCAGGGACATCTCCAGAAAGCTCTCCTTCATGTACTCCAGGCCAGTAGCACGTAGTCTGGAATCATTGCATAACAAAGCATGGCAGCGTATGGTCCCGGTGTTTGCTGGCATGCAGACAATATCCATTCCTTATCTCTCTTTGTTATCCTCAGGAGAGTGATATCATTCACGGTCACCTGGTTGAAATGGGGTGATTTTATTAAGGGGACATTCAGAGGTGCCCGTTCCTGCTCTTCTGAACAGAAATGTTCCCCGCTGTTAACCACGCGGTGGGGGGAGGGGTGAAGTGATCATCCCAGAGAATCGTGTGTGTGTGTGTGTGTGTGTGTGTGTGTGGGGGGGGGGGGGTGGTTTACTTGGGTTTGTGCCGCATGTTAACCGGGAAACCGCAGCCCCTCCTTTTACATTGAAAACCCATTTTAAATGGCCAACCCAATTCATCCTTGATATGGGAAATGCGCTGCTGTTTGAAACCTTTCCCGCATGTTAAGAAGGTTAAAAAAGCCAAAACACTGTGGCCTACCATGGCTGCCTGCAAGCCGAAATATGTTGCCTGGGGCACTGCGTGAGTGATCTCTCATACCAAACCGGCAGGCAGAGGAAAAATGCGACCTTGTAATGAAAGAGTGTACCCATTGTTCTCTAAAATGTGTCTTTTTTAACCACCTCTCCCTTCTCCTCCACCAGCTGCAAATGTTTCTCCTTCGCAGAGGCTAGTGAACATTAGAAAGAGAAAATGTAGGACGTGGGACGATATGTTCACGGAGCTGCAGATGTCCTCCCACGCTGATAGAGCACAGCAGAATGCGTGGAGGCAGTCAATGTCGGACATGAGAAAAGCACAATATGAATGAGAGGAGAGGTGGCGGGCTGAATGGCGGGATGAAAAGAGCAAGTGGTGGGCTGAAGATGATAGGTGGCGTCAGCTTGCAGACAGACGGCAAGAGTCAATGCTCTGTCTGCTGGAGCATCAAACTGATATGCTTGAGCGTATGGTTGAGCTGCAGGAAAGGCAGCAGGAGCAGAGACCGCCGCTACAGCCCCTGTTTAACCAACAGCCCTCCTCCCCAAGTTCCATAGCCTCCTCACCCAGACGCCCAAGAACACGGTGGGGGGGCCTCCGGCCACCCAGTCGCTCCACCCCAGATAATCGCCCAAGCATCAGAAGGCTGGCCTTCAATAAGAGTTAAAGTTTTAAAATGCAGTGTGTCCTTTTCCATCCCCCCTCCCCCACCCATCCCAGGCTACCTTGGCAATTATCCCCCTACTTCTGTGAGGAATTAATAAAGAATGCATGAATGTGAAAAAACAATGACTTTATTGCCTCTGCAAGTGGTGCTCGAATTGGGGGGGGGGGAGGGTGGGGTGGTGTGGTTGGTTTACAGGGAAGTAGAGTGAACCGGGTCGGGGGGAGGGGGGTTTGGAGGGTTCATCAAGGAGAAACAAACAGAAGTTTCACACAGTAGCCTGGCCAGTCACAAAACTCGTTATCAAAGTTTCTCTGATGCGCACCGCGCCCTGCTGTGCTCCTCTAACCGCCCTGGTGTCTGGCTGCGCGTAATCAGCGGCCAGGCGAGTTGCCTCAACCTCCCACCCCGCCATAAATGTCTCCCCCTTACTCTCTCAGATATTGTGGAGCGCACAGCAAGCAGCAATAACAATGGGGATATTCTTTTCGCTGAGGTCTGAGCGAATCAGTAAGCTGCGCCAGCGCGCTTTTAAACGTCCAAATG
Source organism: Malaclemys terrapin pileata (assembly GCF_027887155.1). Classification (NCBI taxonomy): domain Eukaryota; kingdom Metazoa; phylum Chordata; order Testudines; family Emydidae; genus Malaclemys; species Malaclemys terrapin. The sequence goes on along the minus strand of NC_071512.1, from coordinate 33,535,576 downwards.
CACATTCCACCACCATTCGGCACTTGCTCAGCCTGTAGTTGAACAGGTTCTGACTACTGTCCAGGCTGCCTGTGTACTTCTTCATGAGCCATGGCATTAAGGGGTAGGCTGGGTCCCCAAGGATCACGATAGGCATTTCAACATCCCCAACGGTTACTTTCTGGTCCGGGAAGAAAGTCCCTTCCTCCAGCTTTCGAAACAGAGCAGAGTTCCTGAAGACGCGAGCATCATGTACCTTTCCCGGCCATCCCACGTTGATGTTGGTGAAACGTCCCTTGTGATCCACCAGGGCTTGCAGCAGCATTGAAAAGTACCCCTTGCGGTTTATGTAGTCGGTGGCTTGGTGCTCCGGTGCCAAGATAGGGATATGGGTTCCGTCTATGGCCCCACCACAGTTTGGGAATCCCATTTCAGCAAAACCATCCACTAATGCCTGCACGTTGCCGAGAGTCACTACCCTTGATATCACCAGGTCTTTCATTGCCCTGGCAACTTGGATCACAGCAGCCCCCACCGTAGATTTGCCCACTCCAAATTGATTCCTGACTGACCAGTAGCTGTCTGGCGTTGCAAGCTTCCACAGGGCTATCGCCACTCGCTTCTCAACTGTGAGGGCTGCTCTCATCTTGGTATCCTGGCGTTTCAGGGCAGGGGAAAGCAAGTCACAAAGTTCCATGAAAGTGCCCTTACGCATGCGAAAGTTTCGCAGCCACTGGGAATCGTCCCACACCTGCAGCACGATGCGGTCCCACCAGTCTGTGCTTGTTTCCCGGGCCCAGAATCGGCGTTCCACGGCATGAACCTGCCCCAGTGACACCATGATTTCCACATTGCTGGGGCCTGTGCCTTGTGAGAGGTCTATGTCCATGTCAATTTCCTCATCACTCTCTTCGCCGCGCTGCAATCGCCTCCTCGGCTGGTCCGGGTTTCGCCTTGGCATGTCCTGGCTCTGCATATACTCCAGAACAATGCGCGTGGTGTTCATAGTGCTCATAATTGCCGCGGTGATCTGAGCGGGCTCCATGATCCCAGTGCTAGCTATGGTGCCTGGTCAGAAAAAAGGCGCGAAACTGGTATCTGATGGACCAGGAGAAGGAGGGAGGGCGGGAGGGAGGGAGGGGCGAGTGACGACATGGCGTACAGGTACAGGTACAGGGAATTAAAATCAAGAAAGGTGGCTGTGCATCAGGGAGAAACACAAACAACTGTCACACAGAATGGTCCCCCCAAAGATTAAACTGAAAACCCTGGGCTTAGCAGGCCGTTGATTTCACGGAGGAAGGGGAAGCAAATGAATACAGAACAAATCTATTTTTTACATCTTAAGCTGGCAGCCGACGGTGCAGCATGACTGATAGCCTCTGCAGTACGATGACGACGGATACCAATCGTAATATACCATCTTCTACCAAAAGGCAAGGGGCTGCTGCTGTGTAGCAATGCAGCCCCACGTCTGCCAGCCCTACGTCTGCCAGCACCCAGATCGCCCTCGGCCTCTTCTGGGTGCTTAGCAGACAATACTGGGCAATTGGCAGAAAATTTTATACTACGACTGACAGCCATCACCATCGAGACAGTAGCATGTCTGCCCAGGTGCCCATGATTGACAGCCACTGCAGTACGACGACGACTGATACCAGTCGTAATATACCATCTTCTACCAAAGGGCAAGGGGCTGGTGCAATGCAGCCCTATGGCTGCCAGCCCCACGGCTATTAGTCATGCTACACCGTCTACCGCCAAAAGGCAGTTAGCAGCTGCTGCTGTGTAGCAATGCAGTCCCACGTCTGCCGGCACCCAGAGGACATATGGTGACGGTGAGCTCAGCTGAGCTGAGCGGGCTCCATGCTTGCCGTGGTATGTTGTCTGCACAGGTAACCCAGGTAAAAAGGCGCGAATCTATTGTCTGCCGTTGCTGTGACGGAGGGGGAGGGGCCTGACGACATGTACCCAGAACCTCCCGCGACACTGTTTTGCATCATCCGGGCATTGGGATCTCAACCCAGAATTCCAATGGGGGGCGGAGACTGCGGGAACTGTGGGATAGCTGTGGGATAGCTACCCATAGTGCAATGCTCCAGAAGTCGACGCTAGCCTCGGTACTGTGGACACGGTCCGCCGACTAGAGCACTTAGAGCATTTTATGTGGGGACACACACAATCGGCTGTATACAACTGATTTCTATAAAACCGGCTTCTATAAATTCGAACTAATTTCGCAGTGTAGACATACCCTAAGTTACATATACTCCAAGAGCAAACTATGCACTTCCAATGTGCAAACGACTTTCAGTATGGATCAAGAAAAACAACGGCAAAAAAGAACAGGTCCTCCCTCCAGAGCTCTGTTTTTACAAACCTGCTTACACTTCATGTGGCTCTGGAGCACTGAGAAGAACAGATCATGCTGTCATTTGAACCTGTCCTGGCTGGAATCCTATGCAGCTGCAGATCTGAGAGCAATGTGGGAGTTTATAAAGTAGGGCAAGCTGATTTGTAACCTTAGTTGCATAGTTTTGGTTTGTTTGTTTTTTTCTCCCCATTTTCTTTGCATACTAAAAACCCAGGAATGTTGTCCCCATTGACAGGCCTGGGTGCGTAGAGGAATGTGCCATCTACCCATTGTGATAATTGCTCTCGTATCAGGGCTGGCATGTTTGTGTGCAGGCATGCTCACAATCTCCTTAGTGGGTCAGACATTCAGATCAAAAAGGTTTATTATGCACAGACCCTTCAACGTGTTTGAGGTTTACCCATCACCGCGTGATACTTCCCAAGAGCATACACACTCATTATAAAGTAACCAGACTGGTTCCTGACTGCACTTGGGTTATTTTGGAAGGCTGCATTCAGAATCAGTGGGAGTGTGCTCTTGGAAAGTACTGTGCAGAGATGGGAAAACCTCAAACATTTTGGAGGTTCGGTTTGGAAACCTCTTTGGTTTGGAAATCGCTCAAAAGCTTGTCAGAAGATGGTTAGAGGTCTGGGTGGGGTTTACATCTGGGAAAACATTGCAGAACTGGGGATTAGTTGCTATTAGTACTATTCAATATTTTCATTAATGACAGATAACGGAGTGGAGAGTACACTTACAAAATTTGCAGATGACACTAAGCTGGGAGGGGTTGCAAGCATTTTGTAGGACAGGATCAGAATTCAAAACAACCTGGATAAATTAGAGAATTGGTCTGAAATCAACGAGAAGAAATTCAATAGACAAATGCAAAGTACTTTGCTTCGGAAGGAAAAATCAAATGCACAACTACAAAATGGGGAATAACTGGCTAGGCAGTAGCGCTGCTGAAAAGGATCTGGGGGTTATAGTGGATCACAAATTGAATTTGAATCAACAATGTGATGCAGTTGCGAACATCAGTCTGGGGTGTATTAACAGGAGTGTTGTATGTAAGACACAGGATGGAACTGTCCTGTTCCACTCTGCACTGATGAGGCCTCAGCTGGAGTATTGTGTCCAGTTCTGGGATCTGCACTTTAGGAAAAATGTGATCAGACCGGAGGGAGTCCAGAGGAGAGCAACAAAAATGATCACAAGTTTAGAAAACCTGACCTATGAGGAAAGGTTAAAAAAACTGGGCCTGTTTAGTCTTGAGAAAAGGAGACTGAGGGGGAACCTGATAAGTCTTCAAATATGTTAAGGGCTGTTATAAAGAGGATGGTGATCAATTGTTCTCCATGCCTACTGAGGATAGGACAAGAAGTAATGGGCTTACTCTACAGCAAGGGAGATTTAGGATAGATATTTAGAAAATGTTTCCTAACTCTAAGGGTAGTTAAGCTCTGGAAAAAGCTTCCAAAGGAGGTTGTGGGATCTCTCTCACTGGAGGTTTTAAAGAATAGGGTAGACAAACATCTGTCACGGCTAGTCTGGGTTTCCTTGGTGTGACACAGCTGTAGCACCCTGATCACTGACATTACTGCAGCACAGGTATGCCTGCAGACTCAGTGGGGAGCAATTAACCATTTTCTGTTGGGGGATTAGGAACACCTGGGTGTCAATTGCTGGGCTAATGATCTGATTAGCTGTAGTTGGGAGGATATAATAGGGAGGAACAGGAAGCACAGGGAGGAGAGCTCAGAGAGTGAGCAGTGTAGAAGGGTCCTCCTGCAGAATGCCTGTGTTATGTTCTGCATGCTGGAGAACTGAAGAATAACGGTAAATGTGGTGAAAGGGAAACAGCCTGTATGTGTTTGTGACTGAGGGACCATGGAACTAGGCTAGGCAGCAAGGCACTCTGGGTAGCTGAAGAAGTACCCTATGACACTTGGTCTGGCCTCAGTTCAGGGAGCTGAACCTGACTTTCAACCCTAGAGTTTCATGATTCTATGGTTGTTTAGCCTGGAAAAGAGAAGAGTTAGAGGGGGTATAAGTGAAGTGCTTAAGATTAAGAAAGATGCCATGAAAACTGACCAGTTCCTCAAATGAACTGTCCCAGAACATGAAAACAAGGGGTCACTGAATGAAATAGGAACAAAGAGTCTTCATCACAGACTCTGCAGTCTGTCTGTAGAATTTGTGTTCTCAGGAGATAATAGGTAGGAGCAATATAGGAGAAAAGGCACTGAACTAGGAGACCTGGTGTGTGCCATTAGTCTAGTCTCTCTTATGCCTCTGTTTCCCCTTGGTCTGCCTTGTCTATTTAGATTGTAAGCTTTTCAGGCTAGAGCCTTACTAAGCGTTTGTACAGCAACTAGCACAACAAGGCCCTGATATTGGTCCAGTCAATAGATACTACCACAATACAAATATTAATAATCCTAACACACAAAAGAGTGTGCATTCATCAGCCCCCCTCCTCCCCAGCTTTGGATGTGCCAAGGGTCTGCACAAACACCCTGAAGCAGCATCATGCCTCTGAAATCCCATTTTGTTTTTTACATAATGTATAATTAACCTGTGGAACTCAGTGCCCCAGGATGTTACTGAGGTAAATAAGTTAGCTGAGTAAGTTCCAGGAAAAAAAATAGCTGCTATGTAAATGAGAATTTCATGTTGCGAAAATCTCTGAAAAAAAAAAATTAAATTTCTTTCAAGCTTTTTGTTTTTGAAAAAAGGCCCTTTTTTAACAACATCAAAAAATCTTTCTGGTTGGAAAAATTGTAACCATCTTTATGGTGTCGTTAGATGCAATATGGCATATAAGTTTTCCTCTGATGTATTCAGCATTGGTCAAGTCAGAGACAAATCACTTGGGGTCAGATCTTCAAAGGCTAACGCCCACTGATGAATGTTAAGGACCTTTGAGAATCTGGACCTTGGATTCTACTGGTCGTCGGTGAAAGAAGACAATAGCAGGACACAAGAATGGTCCTACTAGCACAGTCTTTTATGATCTAATGTTTATTCTCTTTACTTCCCATGCCTCCCACCCCCTGCCTTTACAAAAATTCCTCATGGCTCATGTTGAGCTTTGTGGATCCTGTGCAATCGCACAAAGTATGTAATGCTCGGTACCTGACTGGATGCAGTCCTGTGCGTTGCTCAAATGGTTCAATTCAGTGTTCTCTCTTCTGAGTCTGGTGAAACATTCATCCTATTCTAGAAGGATAGGTTTTCACTCACTTGGCTCATCCATACAGATTTTGCCATTGCTGCCAATTTTTTCCTTCCTTCAGGGTACAAAATTCTACATCAATAACAGTGATACGTTTGCGCTACTATAGGGTTTTTCATTTACGAATCTCAAAGTGGAGAAGAGTCATCTGGCTTCCCGATGGGGTGCTGGCTCATGGAGAGGTTAAGTGCCTTGCCTAAGGGCACAGAAAGCTAATAGCAGAGCGCATGAATCTCTTAACCCTACTCCACTGCTGTAGCCACGAAACCATGCTGCCCTTCTTAGCCGCAAGTGGTCTTTTCCTTCATTTCTCTTTGGAGGGTTGTACAGTGGGTGCCATTATTAATGGCTAGAAAGAGATCTGCCAAGCCTGTTTTTCTCTGCCAATCTCCAGCTGTTTGCAGTGGTTACACAGCTATTTGTGGTTGTCAGTGGGCCTTTACTGGCACGTAACCAAGGAGGTGTGTTTATACATCTCCTCAGAGGCTTGGCCAAAGACATCATCTGCTGTGTAGTTGGTTTGCTTGAGGGTTTTTGACCTTTTGCCCTGTACATTCCCTTCTGGTGGGGATTGGCCTCACTTCTTGGAGCCTCTGGCTGGTTAACCTATGCAACGGTTGTCCTGTTCATCCTTAATGAGAATATAATGATGATATTTTGCACTATTCATCTTCCCAGTGCTTTATAAACAATACCATTTTCAATTAAACCTGCCCAGGCAGTCCTCATCTGAGGCTGGGAAGTAGTATTATCCACAATATCCGCGATGTAGTGCAGGCGATGTTTGACGCAAAGCGAAGATGGGCGGGTCATGTAGTCCATAGGCAAAACAATATGTGGACAACCCGCATCAGTGACTGGATCCCCAAAGACCACAGGCAACTGCTGGGCAGACCGAAAACATACTGGGCCGCTCCCATGACAAAACTTTGGCCAGAAATGGAAAGAACGTGCTCACAACAAAATAGGCGTTGACTTGCGTTCGTGGAGGCACGGACGAGGACAAGCCGGACAAAGGTGAATTTATTTAGATGCCTAAAGGTGAAGATAGGCATCTGGGAGGATTTTCAGAAGTGCTTGGGTGCCTAATTCCCATTTGAAATCAAAGGGAGTTAGGTGCCTACATGCTTTTATACCTCGCCCCCCCCCCAGGCACCATTTGCATCTTCAGCTGCTTAAAGGCTGTGACAGATCTAGCCTTTAGACTCTCAGTCTCGGCTCCCCATCTGTACAGTGTGGGTAACACCACTGCTCTGCCTCATGGGGGTGCTGTGGGGATAAAGACACTACAGAGTGTGAGGTACTCAGATACTCCAGTGATGGGGACTTGGTAAGTACCCTAGATTGTGCTGGGTGCTGAACAAACATAGGAACAAAGACAACCCCAGTTGTGGAGGTAGTGGCTCCCACTGGAGCTTTCTCCTCCTCGATGACTCCATTCCATGGACATGGTTCTTCCTGCCTTACTGTATTCACATCTGTAGCAATACTGTGAACTGTTTACACAGACAGCAGCCATGCTTTAAACTTTATAAAGGTCCCATGCTCTCCTTAGCATCCGTACGTGGATGGAGCCTGCACCTGTTGCAGAGGGGGATTCTACCTTGGCTGTATGCTCCCACCTTGCCCCAGCAGTGGGAGTCTAGTTCAGTGGAGATGGCAAGGCACCTGTAAGGGATCCCCTGGAATCTCCCAACACACAGCACAGCATTATGCAGACTGAGCGGGAATCATTTTTGCTCCCATTTTGAAGGTGTAAGGGTACAGACTCACCCCTGTGGCGCCCCCTACTGGTTACTCCAGGGAATCAGATTGTCCAGCATCTGGAGCGCCCTCTGCAGGCCGGTGATCCGCCTTGTCCCTACTTCTGGCCCCTGTGTCCCTCCCAGGACCCCGGTGCCCCTTGCTCTGGGTGCTGCCCCCTGGCAGTACCCCACAGATCTGGGTCTCCCCTCCCTGGGGAACCCCCACCCTCTTATCCCCACCTTGCCTCAGCACTAGCCACTGCCAGTCACCAACTAGCCCCCCGCTCCCTGGGGCAGACTGCAGTATAGGCCACTCATCACTGGCAAGGGGGGTTTGGACCTGCTGCCTTGGCCTAGCCCTGGGCTGCCCACTGCAACCCCCAGTACCCCTTGGCCTACTACCAGGCCGCAGCCTGGGGCTATCCAGGCTGGAGCTCCCCAGTTCCTCAGCCTTTCCCCAGCCCTGCTCTACTACAGGTATCCTGTCTAGCTCCCTGCAGCCAGGCTCTTCTCTCTCTCAAGGCAGAGAGAGACTTTACCCTGAGCTCCTGGCTCCCAGCCTTTATAGGGCCTGCTGAGGCTGTTTGGGGCATGGCCCCAGCTGCAGCCACTTCCCCTAATCAGCTCAGCCTTCACACTGCCTACTCCCTGAGCTATCTCAGGCCCTTCCAGGCAAGAGCAGGTGTCCACCCTGCTACGTAAGGGTCTGGAGGGAAGCCATGGCACCTACAGAACAGACAGGAGCCTGCATCTGCATGTGTTCCCCTTACTTCACATAACCTATCTGGATCTAAGAGGGTGTTTCTTCCCTAGTGGGCAAAACCATTCTCTTAACTTTGTCCCGCGATGGGAGAAATCGGAGGAAATGCCATATCCTGAAAGACATGGAGTTTCCTTTCCTCTGTGTGGGTTATTCTCACATGGGGGAGAATGGGACCCAGATCTAAGGCACTGCTGAAAAGGAGTTGAGGGACCTATGGAAGTCAAGGAGAGGACGTGTCTCTTCCATACAAGATTAAACCCCACCTTAGCGCCTTAAAGTCCCATAGAGCAGGACTTCAGAACTTCACGGATAGAAAAATGAAGAAACACTCAGCTGACTTGAAGCCAAAGTAACAAGAACAGCTTCAAAAATCCATAAGGGGTGGAATAATGCTGAACACAGAGTCAGGATGGAGGCAGCTTCTGGTACCTCTCCAAGAGCAGGTATGGGCTAAAAAGGGCTAACGTAAAGCCCCTGTGATTAACATAACTGACCACTGGATGTCATGATTTCTCTACAGAAAAGCAGCAGGAACTCTCTTATTTGGCAGTAAAATTGGATTTCTTTTTAAAACATAAAGAGCCTCACATATGGCTTTTCAGGTGTTTGGCACCTTTTCCATTTGGCTAACGCAAGCTCTGGAAACAGATGCTGCTGCTTGTTTTCTTAGGGTGGGGAAGGATTACAGTCCAGAGATGAATATGGCCTATCCTGAAGCCTAGGGTCACTGGGCCAGATCTGCAGCTGATGGAAAGTGGTGTTAATGAAGTGACACCCATTTACACCACCTGGGAATCTAATCCATTGTGGCTGCTTCTTTCTACTGACGTTTGAATATAGCCAATCCCCTCTTCTTTTCCCCTTCCTAGTATACTATTCTCCTCATCTCCATATCCTGCCTCCATTCTCTTCAATGCATTCATTTTCCTTGTTGTTCTTCCCAATTCAGCCCTGCTATGCTCTCCCTCTCCATCCTAATTCCTCTCTCTAGTCGCTTCTCTTTGGTTTGGATTTGATTCATGATGAGCTCTGCTAAGCTGGAAAGATGACTTCAGGGAGACATGGTTGACTGGAAAAGGAAACTAGTCATATAAACTCAGCCCTGGTCATGAATCTCATGAATCAACCAGCATCCTGTCCACGTTCCTGGTTGTTCTCAGTTTGCTCTTCCTCCCATTCCAGTCCCTATTTTTTATCCCTGGGCACATGTCCAGGGTCGGTATACCCCACAGGAGAACTGGAACACAGAATAATCAACGGTGTTGCCTAATAGCTGTCTAGTGCCAAACAGACTGTATGGGATTTCAGTCTGGTTAGCTGTTATCAGCAGAGAGCAGCAATTCAGGGGACAATTATACTTGGCTCAGTAGTGATTCCTTCCTTACACCAAAAAGAAGAATAGGAGTACTTGTGACACCTTAGAGACTAACAAATTTATTAGAGCATAAGCTTTCGTGGACTACAGCCCACTTCTTCGGATGCATATAGAATGGAACATATATTGAGGAGATATATATACACACATACAGAGAGCATAAACAGGTGGGAGTTGTCTTACCAACTCTGAGAGGCCAATTAATTAAGAGAAAAAAACCTTTTGAAGTGATAATCAAGCTAGCCCAGTACAGACAGTTTGATAATAAGTGTGAGAGTACTTACAAGGGGAGATAGAGTCAATGTTTGTAATGGCTCAGCCATTCCCAGTCCTTACACCCTGTCTCCACCCTGCTGGCAATATCTTTGACACCTCCCCTGCTAAATCACACGCTAAATACTAGTTCCACCCTCAGCAATTTGTGCTTAGCTGCTGATCATGGTCTTTGCTTTGGTCTTTCGGTTTAATTTCCTTTCCTACAAACACAAGTTTAATTAAGCTAATTAATAAATTCTATATAGATTTAGATGACAATTTAAAACATCCAAACACAAAAATCTGGGAACTTTAACAATTACCTAGACTTATAATCACAAATGATTATTAACAGACAGCAAAAAATAATCTCAGTCAAATAATGAATTAGTTTAGTCCACCAATAAATCAAAGCAGCCATAAAGCCCGCTCCAGGAAGAGGCTGGGGGTTGGGCAATCACACCACCTTGTTGGAAGGCAGCCATCATGCTGGAGCTTTAGGCTAAATGAGGGAGTTATTAAAAGCTGCTTTGTTTAGTGATAGCTGAAACAATGGAAAACCACCACCCAAGGACTAGGCAGCATGAAAGCTTGGGCATTGGGTGGGCCGTGTGGCCCAAGGGGTGGTCTGATAACAGATGCAGAGGAAGGAGATTGATGTGATTGCAGCTATGTGTACATGAAACTCCATCAATTTCTCCTAACAGAAACAACCTGGAAGACCCCCCCCAATATTGGGGGGAGGGATAGTTCAGTGGTTTGAGCATTGGCCTGCTAAACCTAGGGTTGTGAGTTCAATCCTTGAAGGGGCCATTTAGGGATCTGAGGCAAAAATCTGTCTGGGAATTGGTCCTGCTTTGAGCAGGGGGTTGGACTAGATGACCTCCTGAGGTCCCTTCCAACCCTGGTATTCTATGATTAGCTAAATGGGTGACAATAGTGTCAGTTGGGTATATTTTGTGGACCTGTTTGAGGGGGATAAGGAGGGACATATCATAGGTTATCTCACATATTTCTTGCCTCTTCCTACCTCATCCTCTTCAGCTCAGCTGGAACTTTGTTATACAAATTAAACTAAAGACCCACTCTTCTGATTGGGGACAGAGGGAGGAGAAAGAACCTCCTTAGCCAAGTCAGTGACAATTTCTCTTTTCAAACAACAGCATTGCAGGCCTTCAATAGGCAGGAATACAATCACATTTGCGATTGTATTGTGTAGCCTTTCTGTCAGCTGTGTCCCCAAAATATTTACAGAGCTAGCAGAGAGACAAGGCAGGGGAGGGAATGTCTTTTACTGGACCAATTTCTGTTGGTAAGAGAGACAAGCTTTCAAGCGACACAGAGCTCTTCCTCAGGTCTGGGACTGACCTTGCTACAACACCGCTGCATACAATCATGGAGGCTATAGAGCTAAGTTATACACTAGGAAAGCACGTTAGTTGCACTATAGGCAATGAATGCTTTCAGTGGGATGTGAAAACAGACGGAGCCACAGCCAGGTGGAAGGCAGGCTTGTGCAGCTACTGCGGCAAGATCATGTGAAGGGGCCACTGGTACTTTAGAGAGATGCTCATCCAAAGGCCCCAAATTCAGTCATGAATTATAGTGCCATAGGTGGGGATGGAGTTGGGGCTTCACACCTCTTACTTCACCTAGGGACCTGTAAGGGACAGAGGAGAGACCCTGGCTATATGAAAGGAGGGAGTAGGGAGACACTGTGAGGGTCCATGGGTCCCCAGGCAGCCTTCAAATCCTGGCACCTCTCGTTTATTTATTTTTCTCCAGCTGTTCTCTCATCACATGTTTTGCTCTTGTAAGCAGAGTCAGGATGAGCTCTACCCTGACATCTGGTGGTGAATTATGGCGAGTGTGGAAAAGAACTCCAGGGGCTGATCTGGTTTGCATAGGCACACCCACTCGCCTGGCATGAAACAACAGCAACTCAAAGTGGTTACTTTGGCTGGTGTGGGATCCCCAGTTTCTCTATTATTGGGGCAGGAAGAATAAAGTTTTGTTACCCTGATTCTGTGAATCAAGGCCAGTGGAACTGTTGTATGACAGAAGGACTGAGTGAGTCCTTCACCATTACCTAAGTAGCACTTGCTTGACAAGGGGCATGGGTTACAAAACCCAGTGAATTGAGAGAGGATGGGGTCAGGTATTTATATCTGATGGTATGGGCCCTCTTTGAGGGTTTGAAACACCAATTGCACTACCTCCTCTCTCCACTGTTGAATATCAGAGCTAACTTTGATTCCATTAGGAGTCTAGTTACAGGCTGCTGAGCTGAATTCACTTTGGGCCAATGGTGCACTAGCACTGGGGCTCCCCTACTATTGCTAAGAGCTGAAATCACAAAAGAGCTAAAGTTATTAAGAGCTGAGATCACTGAGACTGTGTTAACTAGTGGGGGAGCCTGAAGCTATATTGCTGGTGGAGCAGCTAGCAGAGTGGAACCTCACAGGAACGGTTGGAGTGGAGCTGAGCGACTCACAGGTCGGTGAGCAGGGCGGAGTGGCTGGAGAAGCAGAGAGCAGAGCGGAGCCTTGTGGGAGCGGCCCAAGGAACAGCTGAAGTGGAGCAGAGGTGAGCGGAGCAGCTGCCAGAGCAGTTTGTGGACGGTGGGAGTGGCTCACAGGACAGCTGGTGGAGTGGAGTGGAGCAGCTCGTGGAGAAGGCTGCGGTGGAACCCCACGGAGAGGCAGCCAGTCGGCCTCGGATCACGTAAGGTGCCCCTTAACACCCTGCGTGCCTTCCCCCCCCCCAGCTTGAACTCTGGGGCTGCACTGACCAGGGACAGAGACTTTGGGGGGGTTGTTGGACTTTTGGGACTTTGGTGATCCTTGGGTTGCTGGACCCAAGAGACTTTGGGGTTGTTGGACTTTTGGGACCTTGGTGATTCTTGGGTTGCTGGTTTCAAGAACCAAAGGGAAAGGACACAGCCCAATTTGCTGGGGTGGGTTTTTTGCTCATGAAGCCTGTTTGTGTTGTTTTTCCAATTTAATGCTGATGTCATTTACCTCATGTTATTAAACATTTTCTGTTATACTCAGACTCCGTGCTTGCGAGAGGGGAAGTATTGCCTCCTAGAGGCGCCCAGGGGGTGGTATGTAATTGTCCCAGGTCACTGGGTGGGGGCTCGAGCCGGTTTTGCATTGCGTTATTGAAACGGAACCCCTAGATACAGAACCTGGCCCTTGTTGCTGCCAACTTAGATGGGCAGAAGGGTTACACTCTTGTAGGGCAAGGACTGTCTTTTTATTTCGCATGTACACCATCTAGCACAACTGGGCTGTGATAGCCCCTAGAGGCCCCAGTCAGAGCAAATAATGAATAACAACACTGAACAACTGAACAAGGAAGATGGAGAATTGGAAAAATGGGCCCGAGAATAGGAAGCAATGTAAGCCTCAATTCTGAAAACACACACATGCTTAAGTTTATTCACATGAATATCCCCATTGATATCAATAGGACTACTCCCATGAGTCAAGTTACATGTGTGAAAGATTATGCAGGATTGAGGCCGCCTTTTCCCAGTTCTTCTTGTCAAATCAGTAATTTGGCAACTATTGAGTCTGCAGTGTCCCAAATTGCTTTAAAATCACACTACACCAAAAAGTTGAAATGCAAGAAGATTTTGAGATTGACTTGTATAAGAGGCAGTTTTAAGGTCAGCAATAGGAAAATGATGAAATATGAATTACTTTACACTTGGTCAGAATAATGTACTTGTTATAAGGGTGGCCCAAGATTTAGGATATCCATAATTATTCCCTTCCTTGCTTTTAAGTGCTTGTGCACTTAAGTGGAAGATAATTAATTATGTGCCAGGGAAGGCAGTGTGGCCTAAAGGATAGTGCACTGCACTGGGACTCAGGAGACCTGGGTAAACTCTGATCATGTTTTCAAGCTTTTCTTCAAAAATGAGGGCTAGAAGCCTCCTTTCTGTTTTTAATGAAAGCTGAGTCTCTCATGATCACAGGACTCCAGGAGCTGAAGGTTAAAGAAAAAACACCAAATATCATTAGAGTTGTGATAAAATTGTGAGAATTGAGTTAATATAAGATGATCATTTGTTTGAAAGTCACTGTACAATTTAAGCTCATCCCCAACTTTCTAAAGACTTCATGATGTCACTCAGTTCTAACTTTGTGCTGACATCAAAATGGGAGGGGTTGCAAGCACTTTGGAGGACAGGAATAGAATTCAAATTGACCTTGAGAAAGTGGAGAAGTGATCTGAAATCAACAAGACAAAATGAAATAAAGACAAGTACCAAGTACTAGAGTTAGGAAGGAAAAATCAAATGCACAACTACAAAATGGACTATAACTGGCTAGGGGGTAGTACTGCTGAAAAGGATCTGGGGATTATAGTGGATCACAAACTGAATATGAATCAATAATTTGATGCAGTTGTGAAAAAGGCTAATACCAGTCTGGGGTGTATTAACAGGAGTGTCGTTGTCCTACTCTGTTTGTTACTGGTGAGGCCTTAGCTGGCGTACAGTGTCCAGTTCCGGGTGCCACACTTCAGGAAAGATGTGGACAAATCAATCATTTTTGTTGCTTTCCTCTGGACTATCTCCAAAGGTTTAGAAAACCTGATCTATGAGGAAAGGTTAATAAAACTCGGCATGTTTAGTCCTGAGAAAAGAAGACTGAAAGAGGAACCTGCTAAAAGTCTTCAAATATGTTCAGTGCTGTTGTAACAAGGACTGTGATCAATTGTTCTTCCTGTCCACTGAATGCAGGATGAGAAGTGATGGGCTTAATCTGCAGCAAAGAAAATTTAGGTTAGATATTAGGAAAATTTTTCTAATTATAAAGGTAGTTAAACTCTGGAATAAGCTTCCAAGGGAGGCTGTGGTATTCCCATTTGGATGCTTTTAAGAGATTAGATGAACACTTATCAGGAATGGTCGAGTTATACATGGTCTTGCTTCAAGAAGGGGGGCTGGACTAGATGGCTTCTCGAGTGCCCTTCCAGCCTTACCTTTCTGATTCTCTATAAAGCAGCAGGCTTTTGTCAGGCTTCTTTGAACAGGTAACCCGGCCAAACCTTGTCCCCATATCCTAAATCGTTTGATTTTTCCTACCTTTAACAAACCAAATCCAAGCATCAAAATATTTGACTGAAAATGTGGTGACTGGCTGTACCACACACAATGTATTATGGAAAGAGAGGCCAAAACTAACCAACTATTCCAAAACATCCACTTAGGCACAACTTAAAGTAACCTCAAATATTCTAAACAGTAAACTTGACTGTGCTGGCCATAGTTTAAATATGGGCTTTGACAGTGAACAAAAAGGGCAGTAATTCATGTTCCTTAAAGCAGGGAGGAATAAAAACCTCATGTCCCTTCTGGTTTCTGTGAAAATGGGGTTTAAGAAGTACCATGTGATGTGCATAGATTAGGTAATAATACATCTAACTACCCAATTCACATGCAAAGTAACCATGTATTACTTATATTATGGTACAACTCTAGAAGTCCCAATATGGATTAGGCACCAAGGGCTAGGTCTTGTACAAATACAAAGATAGACCTGTTTCTAGGACCTGAAGAGTACAGTTTACGGCCCTGATTCTTCAAACATGTGCCCGTGTACCGTGTTTGATGCTCTGTGACTTCAGTGGGACTGCTCACGGCACGTGAAGTTAAGAATAATGTGTCTTTGCAGGCTTGGGGTCTAGGACCATTGGGTGCTCACAAAGAGCTGGGTCTTCAAATTTTGCACTTCAGAGGAGGTGATCTGAAATGTTGACCCAGTGCCTCTCCAGTCATGTCATTCCTTTTCCTCACTAGCTGCTTCCTCGAACAATGATTTACTTTCCAAGCCCTCCTTTGGGAGGTAGTTGTTCTAAGTGCTGTCAGTGGAAAGCTCAAGAAGGCAGTAGCAGCTGTGACTTTTCAGACATGCTTGAGGTAAGAGAAGCATTTTCCCCTTCCTATGTTGTGGTTTCTTCATTCTTCTTTAATCTTGTCATCCAGTGGGAACCTTGTTCATGGGTTGGAGCTTATAGTTTCACTTCAGCATTTAATGTCCCAAAAAAACCATTTAGGGACTCATTTAGTACTTGCTGTGAACATTATCCCCTTACACCAGAAACTGCAGGAGGTCTTTCTCTGCAGTTTTGCCTTCCAACAAACACTGCTGGGCCAGATTTTCAAAAGGTTGCATCCAGAACTGCCACACATCTCAGCCCTTTGCGTCAACGATTTTAGTTTAAGGACAGTGCTTTATGGTAAGATCATACTGTTGGTGTCATGGTAGATTGCTTGATTGTTAAACTGCTTTCTGGGTCTTCCACTAGAAGGGTAACAACTGAAATCTGGTCCCTCAGCAGAGCCATTTTCACACTCTATTAGACTGAAATAGCAAGCTGATTCTTTGATTTGCTCCCCCCCAAAAGCAGAGAACTTGCACTGCATATTTGCACCCAACTTGGGTGGGAACACACTCCAACTGTTTCCAGGATCCCATCAGAGTTTGGTGCCGGGATACTTCCCGGAGAGCATCCTAGCTGGCATGACTAGCAGCTCTGATGTAACCTAACTATGAAAGAGGCTTCACAAAAAGAACCTCAAACCCAGGGTAATCAATGTTCCACTAAGCAGTGTTACCTAACTGGCTTCTCTAGCAGCCTCTGATGATGAACCCATAAACAATTAGTGGCTTGGTAATTGGATGTTAATTTGAGTGGATTTGGTTGATTCAACCAGGTTTTTCTGCATGCACCATCTACACACAGAGTTTCAGTATTACATTACAGAGGGTAGGGGGAAATAACTGGCTCCTCCTCTGTGTTTCAATCTCATTTACACAGTGGTGGAGGAAGGGAATAACTCTACATCTAGGAACAACAATGCAAAGAAATTTGGTCAAAGTAGTCCCTTAGGCTTCTGTCTACATGCAGTTTTTGCATTGATTTAATTATTGTTTCATGGGTGCAACACCTTGCGTGGATGCAGTTTGAGCAGTATAAATATGTTTATATTGATTTTGGTAAACTTACTAAACCAAGTGTTGACCAGCCCTTAGGGCTCAGTCCTGTAAGGGTGGACAAGCTGTCTGCTCCAGTCCAGCAGAGCACTTGAAAATGTGCTTAACGCTGAACACAAATAGTTCCACTGACTTAGCAGGACCCCTTGTATACTTAAGCACTGTGTTGGATGAGGCCAGAGTGCCCAGCATTTTGCAGGACTGAGCCCCTAATAAAGCTTCTATTTACTTGGTTGGCTGAGGCCTCCCAGAGGTGCATGTCCTTGTTAGTAAAAAGCTGCCGTGTCCAAGCTGCTCTAGTATCTCTGAGCAGGCTCACCCAAACCTGAAAAAGGAATGGATTACATGGTGCAGCTGTTCTCAAATGTCAGGCCTTTTGGGGTGCTTTCATCCCGGGACTGAAAATAGCACGGATGACCTCAGCTTTCTGATACTGGGCCCAATTCATACTGGGCCCCTTGTGCAGTCATTTACACAGTGTAAAGTGAGTGCAAAACGGGAGTAAATGCTATTAAATCAGAACAGTACTGTTTTGCAATCACTTTGATTTGATTACAGTCTATAAGAAGCTCCTTGGGGAAAAATATTTGATAATGGGCTCTTTGGTCTAGTAGACAAAGGTGTGACACAATCCAATGGCGGCATGCTGAAGCCACAAAAATGCAGATGGCAAATGTATAAACTTTTCATTGGGAGAGTAATTAATCATTGGAATAATTTACCAAGGGTTGTGGTGGGTTCTCCATCACTGGCAATTTTTAAATCAAGATTCGATGTGTATTAAAAGATCTGGCCCAAAGGAGTTAAAACAGTGTAAATCTGGGGGGAGTGAGTGGAGGGCTGTTCACGTTTGGCTGTTCAATTTGTTTGTTCCCCTGCTCTGACTGGTCTTGCTAAGGTACAGCAGACAGATGCTGTAACTTCTTTAACAATCCCACTGAGTGTGATGTTAACAAAAGTGCCATAAAAGGACAGAAAGCTCCTCCTATATATTGCCATTCCAGTATGCTGAATTACTGGCTTTCTGGCTTAGCACATTGGCGTTGAAGGTGATTTACCTTCTGAGCAAACAGGTTTGGCTGCTCAGGCAGCAGTTGCTCGTCTTCTCTTTGTGGTCTGCTTACCTGCCGGGCGCAGTGGTGCACGCCTATAATTCCAGCTACTTGGGAGGTGGAGACTGGCAAATTGCTTGAGCTTGGGAGTTCTGGGCTTCAGTGTGCCATGCAGATCGGGTGTCTACACTATGTTTGGCATCAATATGGTGATCTCTGGAAGCTTGGGGTCACCAGGTTGCCTAAGGAGGGGTGAACCGGCCCAGATCAGAAAGGGAGCAGGTCAGAACTCCTGTGTGAGGGGAAAATATTCATCTATGTATCTGACACAATAAAGCAAGCTTCAAAATGATGTATGGACTGGACACATCTTGCAGAGTGCACTGTACTGGAGCATGGTACGTGTGTGTGGGCAGTGACGCAGTTACTTCCAAATGATCATTTGTTAGGCTACAGCTCTGCCTCTGAGCTACTGTGTGGTCTTGGGAAAATCAGCTTTATCTCTGTTCTCGTCTGTAAAACGGGGATCATAATATCGCTGAGGAGATTAGTTAGTTTGCACTATAAAATTAGTTTGAATATGGGAAGCTCTAAACAAATGCTGAGGATTATTATTAAATAGCTTCCAAAGCAAGGGGAAGGTCAGTGTTTAGGTTGAAGGTACAAGGCTGAAAGCCACTAGGGTTTGGATTCTGTTTCCAGCGTTTGAGTCAGCATTAGAGTCTGAATGTGCAAAGCAGTATTATCCAGACAACTCAGCCCTCTTCTCCCTGTAAGGGTATGTCTGCACTGCATTGTGAGCCTGCACCTCTGGACGCAGTGTCTCCAAGTCCACGCTTGAGCGTCTATACTGCATTGTAAACCTGGGCTTACAATTGCTAGACTCGGGTATCTCAATCATGCCGATGCGCCCAGACTGGATGACCCAAAGCAGAAAGTCTGGGGGCGTATCCACAGGTTCCTAGCACTCTTGCCAACTATAATTGCTCCAGGGCTTGGTTCCAGAGAATGTCCCTAAGATCACATCTACAGTAGATGAGGAGACGTGTTCCTCTCCCAGTGCTTCAGGGAGCCTCTCAGCCAGAGGAAGAAGTGAATCAGACAATGGTTGGAGTGGGGATCTGTTAATGGAAGATGCAATGTTAGTTTTATTCCCAAGCAAGATAGTATTCAGAATGGAATGCTGATGCACATCATGGTAGCAGTCTTGGCTTCAGCTGGGCTATGCTGATTTACATCCGCTAAGGGTCTGGCTGTCTGTATGCAGTGAATGAAAAAGCCCTTGTTAGATCTGGGTAATTAAAATAATGAATAACTTGATTCTTCCTCTGCCATCTGTGCAGACATTTACACCAGTGCAAATCAGAATGGCAGCATTTTGCACTCACTTTGCCCTGGTGCCCTTTGAACAAATTGCAGGGCAATGGAGAATCGGGCTCTAAACTGTTGAAGGTCGGAACAGGCAGAGTTAAGCTTCTGCAAACACCCTTAACTCTGCCATCTTATCCCACCACTCTGTCAGAAATATTTCAACTACCTAGCTGTCTGATGGGATTATTAGCAATTAATTATGAACTACACATAGCATTATGAGGCCAATTCTCCTGTCACTTATTTTGGCATCGATCAGGAGCGTCTCCATAAACTCAATTGACTTACCCTGGTACGAAACGAATACTAGTAGGGTCATGTCATGACTTGCCCAGCTGATTTATGGTGGATAAGGTACTTTTGGATAGGAGACTTCAGTGGCTATGGTGATAGCCAAGCTGTGTGTTGTTGTTGTCGCACAACACACACAATTGTGCTCACTGACTAACAGGACAACTACAAAGAGAAGATCCCTGCCCTGTAGACTGTGGATTTTAAGGCCCGAGGAACCCACTAGGATCATCTAGTCTGACCTGCTATATAACACAGGCCATAAAACCTCCCGCTGTGACCCCTGCAGTAGAGGGGCATTGATTCTCTCCTGCCATCTAAGACTTTGGCTGAAATTTTCAAAAACAACTGTAAGACTGAGGAGGCTGGTTCCCATTGTATTTCAGTGAGATTTAGGCTCCTAAGTGTCTACGGGAATGTCTACACTATGAAATTAGGTCGAATTTATAGAAGCCGGTTTTATAGAAATCGGTTGTATACAGCCGATTGTGTGTGTCCCCACATAAAATGCTCTAAGTGCTCTAGTCGGCGGACCGTGTCCACAGTACCGAGGCTAGCGTCGACTTCCGGAGCATTGCACTGTGGGTAGCTATCCCACAGCTATCCCACAGTTCCCGCAGTCTCCGCCGCCCATTGGAATTCTGGGTTGAGATCCCAATGCCCCGATGATGCAAAACAGTGTTGCGGGAGGTTCTGGGTACATGTCGTCAGGCCCCTCCCTCCCCCGTCAGAGCAACGGCAGACAATAGATTCGCGCCTTTTTACCTGGGTTACCTGTGCAGACAACATACCATGGCAAGCATGGAGCCCGCTCAGCTCAGCTGAGCTCACCGTCACCATATGTCCTCTGGGTGCCGGCAGACGTGGGACTGCATTGCTACACAGCAGCAGCCCCTTGCCTTTTGGTAGAAGATGGTATATGACGACTGGTATCCATAGTCATCGTACTGCTGACGCTATCAGTCATGCTGCACCGTTGGCTGCCAGCTTAAGATGTAAAAAATAGATTTGTTCTGTATTCATTTGCTTCCCCTCCCTCCGTGAAATCAACAGCCTGCTAAGCCCAGGGTTTTCAGTTTAATCTTTGGGGGGACCATTCTGTGTGACAGTTGTTTGTGTTTCTCCCTGATGCACAGACACCTTTCTTGATTTTAATTCCCTGTACCTGTACGCCATGTCGTCACTCGGCCCTCCCTCCCTCCCTCCCTCCTTCTCCTGGTCCGTCAGATACTAGTTTCGCGCCTTTTTTCAGACCAGGCGCCATAGCTAGCACTGGGATCATGGAGCCCGCTCAGATCACCGCGGCAATTATGAGCACTATGAACACCACGCGCATTGTCCTGGAGTATATGCAGAGCCAGGACATGCCAAGGCGAAACCCGGACCAGCCGAAGAGGCGATTGCAGCGCGGCGAAGAGAGTGATGAGGAAATTGACATGGACATAGACCTCTCACAAGGCACAGGCCCCAGCAATGTGGAAATCATGGTGTCACTGGGGCAGGTTCATGCCGTGGAACGCCGATTCTGGGCCCTGGAAACAAGCACAGACTGGTGGGACCGCATTGTGCTGCAGGTGTGGGATGATTCCCAGTGGCTGCGAAACTTTCACATGCGTAAAGGCACTTTCATGGAACTTTGTGACTTGCTTTCCCCTGCCCTGAAGCGCCAGAATACCAGGATGAGAGCAGCCCTCACAGTTGAGAAGCAAGTGGCGATAGCCCTATGGAAGCTTGCAACGCCAGACAGCTACCGGTCAGTCGGGAATCAATTTTTTAGTGGGCAAATCTACTGTGGGGGCTGCTGTGATCCAAGTTGCCAGGGCAATGAAAGACCTGGTGATATCAAGGGTAGTGACTCTGGGCAACGTGCAGGCAATAGTGGATGGTTTTGCTGAAATGGGATTCCCAAACTGTGGTGGGGCCATAGACGGAACCCATATCCCTATCTTGGCACCGGAGCACCAAGCCACCGACTACATAAACCGCAAGGGGTACTTTTCAATGCTGCTGCAAGCCCTGGTGGATCACAAGGGACATTTCACCAACATCAACGTGGGATGGCCAGGAAAGGTACATGATGCTCGCGTCTTCAGGAACTCTGCTCTGTTTCGAAAGCTGGAGGAAGGGACTTTCTTCCCGGACCAGAAAGTAACCGTTGGGGATGTTGAAATGCCTATCGTGGTCCTTGGGGACCCAGCCTACCCCTTAATGCCATGGCTCATGAAGCCGTACACAGGCAGCCTGGACAGGAGTCAGGACCTGTTCAACTATAGGCTGAGCAAGTGCCGAATGGTGGTGGAATGTGCATTTGGACGTTTAAAAGCGCGCTGGTGCAGCTTACTGACTCGCTCAGACCTCAGTGAAAAGAATATCCCCATCGCTTGCTGTGCGCTCCACAATATCTGTGAGAGTAAGGGGGAGACATTTATGGTGGGGTGGGAGGTTGAGGCAACTCGCCTGGCCGCTGATTACGCGCAGCCAGACACCAGGGCAGTTAGAGGAGCACAGCAGGGCGCGGTGCGCATCAGAGAAGCTTTGAAAACGAGTTTTGTGACTGGCCAGGCTATGGTGTGAAACTTCTGTTTGTTTCTCCTTGATGAACCCTCTGCCCCCCCCCCCGGTTCACTCTACTTCCCTGTAAACCAACTACCCCCACCCTCCCCTCCCCACTTCGAGCACCGCTTGCAGAGGCAATAAAGTCATTGTTGTTTCACATTCATGCATTCTTTATTAATTCCTCACACAAGTAGGGGGATAATTGCCAAGGTAGCCTGGGATGGGTCGGGGAGGAGGGATGGAAAAGGACACACTGCATTTTAAAACTTTAACTCATATTGAAGGCCAGCCTTCTGATGCTTAGGCAATCGTCTGGGGTGGAGTGACTGGGTGGCCGGAGGCCCCCCCACCGTGTTCTTGGGCGTCTGGGTGAGGAGGCTATGGAACTTGGGGAGGAGGGCTGTTGGTTACACAGGGGCTGTAGCGGCAGTCTCTGCTCCTGCTGCCTTTCCTGCAGCTCAACCATACGCTGGAGTATATCAGTTTGATGCTCCAGCAGACGGAACATTGACTCTTGCCTTCTGTCTGCAAGCTGACGCCACCTATTATCTTCAGCCCGCCACTTGCTCTTTTCATCCCGCCATTCAGCCCGCCACCTCTCCTCTCGTTCATATTGTGCTTTTCTCATGTCTGACATTGACTGCCTCCACGCATTCTGCTGTGCTCTATCAGCGTGGGAGGACATCTGCAGCTCCGTGAACATATCGTCCCGCGTCCTCCGTTTTCTCTTTCTAATGTTCACTAGCCTCTGCGAAGGAGAAACATTTGCAGCTGGTGGAGGAGAAGGGAGAGGTGGTTTAAAAAAAGACACATTTTAGAGAACAATGGGTACACTCTTCCGTTACAAGGTCGCATTTTTCCTCTGCCTGCCGGTTTGGTATGAGAGATCACTCACGCAGTGCCAGGCAACAGATTTCGGCTTGCAGGCAGCCATGGTAAGCCACAGTATTTTGGCTTTTTTAACCTTCTTAACATGTGGGAATGGTTTCAAACAGCAGCGCATTTCCCATATCAAGGATGAATTGGGTTGGCCATTTAAAATGGGTTTTCAGTGTAAAAGGAGGGGCTGTGGTTTCCCGGTTAACATGCAGCACAAACCCAAGTAAACCACCCCCGCACACACACACCCGATTCTCTGGGATGATCACTTCACCCCTTCCCCCACCGCGTGGTTAACAGCGGGCAACATTTCTGTTCAGAAGAGCAGGAACGGGCACCTCTGAATGTCCCCTTAATAAAATCACCCCATTTCAACCAGGTGAATGATATCACCCCATTTCAACCAGGTGAATGATATCACTCTCCTGAGGATAACAAAGAGAGATAAGGAATGGATGTTGTCTGCATGCCAGCAAACACCGGGACCATACGCTGCCATGCTTTGTTATGCAATGATTCCAGACTACGTGCTACTGGCCTGGCGTGATAAAGTGTCCTACCATGGCGGACGGGATAAGGCAGCCCTCCCCAGAAACCCTTTGCAAAGGCTTTGGGAGTACATGAAGGAGAGCTTTCTGGAGATGTCCCTGGAGGATTTCCGCTCCATCCCCATACACGTTAACAGAAGTTTCCAGTAGCTGTACTGGCCGCGATTGCCAGGGCAAATTAATCATTAAACACGCTTGCTTTTAAACCATTTACAAAGGTACACTCACCAGAGGTCTCCTGTGTGCCCTGAGGGTCTTGGGTGAGTTCGGGGGTTACTGGTTCCAGGTCCAGGGTGATAAACATATCGTGGCTGTTGGGGAAACCGGTTTCTCCGCTTCCTGGCTGCTGTGAGCTACCTACATTACCTCCATCCTCATCTTCCTCGTACCCCGAACCCTCTTCCCTGTGTGTTTCTCCAGTGAGGGAGTCATAGCACATGGTTGGGGTAGTGGTGGCTGCACCCCCTAGAATGGCATGCAGCTCTGCGTAGAAGCGGCAAGTTTGCGGCTCTGCCCCAGACCTTCCGTTTGCTTCTCTGGCTTTGTGGTAGGCTTGCCGTAGCTCCTTAATTTTCACGCGGCACTGCTGTGTGTCCCTGTTATGGCCTCGGTCCTTCATGGCCTTGGAGACCTTTTCTAATACTTTGCCATTTCTTTTACTGCTACGGAATTCAGCTATCACTGCTTCATCTCCCCATATGGCGACCAGATCCCGCTCCTCCTGTTTGGTCCATGCTGGAGCTCTTTTGCGATCCTGGGACTCCATCACGGTTACCTGTGCTGATCAGCTCTGCATGGTCACCTGTGCTCTCCACGCTGAGCAAACAGGAAATGAAATTCAAACGTTCGCGGGTCTTTTCTTGTCTACCTGGTCAGTGCATCTGAGTTGAGAGTGCTGTCCAGAGCGGTCACAATGAAGCACTGTGGGATAGCTCCCGGAGGCCAATAATGTCGAATTCCGTCCACACTACCCCAATTCTGACCTGCAAAGGCTGATTTTATCGCTAATCCCCTCGTCGAAGGTGGTGTAAAGAAACCGGTTTAAAGGGCCCTTTAAGTCGAAAGAAAGGGTTCGTCGTGTGAATGTGTCCAGGTTTAATTCGATTTAACGCTTCTAAAGTCGACCTAAACCCGTAGTGTAGACCAGGCCTACATCACTTTTGAAAATGGGACTAAGTTGCTTAGAGGCTTTGGAAAATTTGACCCCTTGCCTACATGCAAAGTTGCCCCAGTTTAACTGAAGGTGTCATTTTAAAGCAGATTTACTTAAGATAGAGAAATCCTTGCTGTGAACACTCACAAATCAATTTCAACCTGGTGTCACAGTTTCAGGCTTAACTGTCCCTTGGATCGTCGTCCTGGCCTTCCTTGAGGGCACCCACTGAAACTTTCAGGCTTCCTAGCTGTCACCTTTCTTGGGCAGAGACCCTGTCTCTCTGCCTCCAGACTGGTGGTTTAGACTAGCAGTCCTTCTGCACCTCAGTGTGATTTCCCCAGCAGGTCTGACTGGGGCCTAGCACCTTTGGGTACCCTTTCTCCCAGGGCTACAACAGTGCATACTAGTTACCAGCCAGCGTTCACAAAGCCAAATGCACTTATTCCTAGGGCAAAACTATTACAGAAAAAACAAAAAACAGTACATCAATGCACATACATGTATTTGCCTAGTTTATTGATAAGAATATCATGCGAGACCGTATCAAATGCCTTACTAAAGTCTAGGTATACCACATCCACAGCTTCTCCCTTATCCACAAGACTCGTTATCCTATCGAAGAAAGCTATCAGATTGGTTTGACATGATTTGTTCTTTACAAATCCATGCTGGCTGTTCCCTATCACCTTACCACCTTCCAAGTGTTTGCAGATGATTTCCTTAATTACTTGCTCCATTATCTTCCCTGGCACAGAAGTTAAATTAACTGGTCTGTAGTTTCCTGGGTTGTTTTTATTTCCCTTTTTATAGATGGGCATTGATGTAGATATATTAAAGGTGTTGCAGATTCAGCATTATTAGCAGAGCTAGTCAGAAAATGTCCGTCCCCCCCGAGAACATTTTGACAAAAGCTGTGTCATTTTTGTCAAAACTTTCATCAGAATTTTTTCCCCAGACAATCAAAACTGGATTTGTTTCAGTTTTTGGCAACTAAAAGTTTTGGCCCCAAACTGTTGAAATCCAAAAATATTTTGACTGAAAAATTTGGCCCAAAATGATGAAAAACTGACAAAATTTCAATGTTCAGGTTTTAGGTTTTACAATGTGAAACCAAATTTTTTGGAGGAAAGCAGACACTTTATGCAAAAATATTTGTTTAATTGAAAACTAAATTATTTGTTGAAAATAATTGATGGAAAATTGTGGACCTTCCCTAGTTATGAGTTTAGTTAAATTGGATGAGATTGGTACCCTTTGGTATTTGAATTCTTCTAGAGACTTTCATCAGGGAAAATTAATCAAAATCACTGAATAAATAATTGAGCATTGTTTCTGAGTTAGCCCTGTTTATGTGGAAACCAGAAGTAGTGCTGGTGGTCATTAAGACTTATTTAAGGCACTGAATGGAGGCTTGTATTTCACTGAGCTAAAGCAGGATATTGTATGCAAAAAGAGCAATACAATTTGTTGTTATGGATTGTGATTCCTTGAATCTCTCACGGGTATTGTAAGTAATTCAATAGATAGGACAAACGAATGAGGTGACAGAGGACACCCTTGCATTGTGCTGCTTTCTAAGGACAAAATCTCTAATTAGGAATTGTTCAGAAAAAGGAATGTTCATTTAGAACAGTTTGCTGGAAATTATACATTGATGTTTACTTTCAATAAGTGTACTCACACAATTGCTCTAATAAATAATTGTGTGTGCAAATTGCAGACCCAAAAAGTAAGGCTAGTTGTGTTTTTCTTTTAAATCAACCCCTTTTCCCATACAATGAAATTTTGCTCTAAAAAGTAGCTTTGGCATCAGGTGGAACCATGTTGATTGTCTCTCAAGGCCAGATTTTTAAAGGTATGTACATGCCTAAATATGCAGATAGATGCCTCTAGATGTCCATCTATATCTTTATGTGCCTAAATACCTTTACAAATCTGGATCTCAATAAATCCTAATAAGTCATTTTTTAGTTTCCAAGTAAAAATATGTTTTTTCTAACTGCCAGCCCTGCAAACTCAAACTGGAATCTGACAGTCCAGGTAGGTTCTTTCTGGATTGCACGTAATTTCTACCAACAGATTCTGCAACCCAAATTCTTCCATCATTTATATCTATGCAGCTACATTGGGCATGCAAATGGACCAGCTAACAATTCTGATGATGTACGAGCCAGAATCGAATCCAACTCGTTCTGGCATAGCTCTCTTAGTACTCCAGAGTCAAAGCTTATTTTTCTAACTGGAGTATGATTCTGAACATATGCACAGGGAGCAGATGTGCTGAGTAAGACGAGAAGTCATTTTTATAGAATCCCTTTTTGGGCCATATGGCACTTTAATATTTTTTTTTCTCCCCTTTAATTGCCTAAGATGAGAACAGTGCCAGTTTTAACTTGGGATTTCTTGGCTTTTATCAGTTAAGGTTCATATAACATTTAAATGTGATTTTCATATTTAATATTTCCTATACAAAATAATAATAAAAATACTAGCATAGGTATATTTAAAGTCTAGTAGTAACTTTCCTTCTAAAAGGATACTAAGGTGCTTTAGTGAACCTCACTTTAACTATAAAGGACACTCGTTTATTTTAAAAGAGCAATGTCCTATTTCTCGTCTTTTATACCCAGGGCATTTTTTTCAGACACTACATATTGTGTCTTTGAAATACTCTCCTAACACTGCATGTTTAGCTCTCTGCAGCAGTGAGGTTGCCAATAACTCCTCAAGAGGTTTGGAAAACTCTGAAAACTTTCCTGGTGGAAATTTTATCCTGAATTTTGAGTGTTTCCCAATATACCTTTCCTTTCTCTTGG
Source organism: Malaclemys terrapin pileata (assembly GCF_027887155.1). Lineage (NCBI taxonomy): Eukaryota > Metazoa > Chordata > Testudines > Emydidae > Malaclemys > Malaclemys terrapin. Next base: position 33,508,183 of record NC_071512.1, on the reverse strand, counting down.
ATTCTAGATCTCTTCTAATCCATGGCATTCTGCAAATTTAAAAAAAAGCTTTTTGGCACAATCAAAGGGGTGTATTTTCAGTTTTTGCTAGTGAAGAGGCACTAGAACGATGGAACAACTTAGATGTTGTTTAATACTCCAGCAGTGAAAAAGGCAAGATGTCAATGCATGAAGGACAGTCAGCAATGTAGTGGATTGGGACTGATGATTAGTATTGGGCAAAACTTTTCAGCCAAAACTCTTTTTGGTAAAAAAATGCAGATGTGGCAAAATCAAAACATTTTGTGAATGTGTCAGTTTCGCTGAATTGTTCATTTAAAGAAAAGAAAAAACAAAACAAAATTCTGAAAGTTTTGACATCAGGAAGATATGTTTAAAAATATAATTTTTTGCTTTGAAATGACTTTTTATTATAAAATTTTCATAATTTTGTGGGGGGAAAAGGAAACGTTAAAAATTGGTGAAATTGAAACGAAACATTTAGACTGACCCCAAATTACATCTTTTTTTGACTTTTTTGATTTGCTGAAAATTCCCAAAATGTTGTTTGATCTGAAATAATTTTTTTGGAATTGCCAGAAAACTGAAAAATGTGTTATTCACATAGCTCTGCTCTGGGGACAAGGGTTCTGCCACTGACCCCCCACCCCCCATATAATCTGAGGTAAGTCGCTCTTGTTTCTCCTCCCACCCTTTCTTTTTCTTGTCTGTTTAGTTGGTGATCTCCCTTTGGGGCCATTACTGTGTGTTTGTACATCACCTGGCATAATGAGAGCATAATCTCAACTGGCATCCTACCTTAATAGAAATAATAGAGTCCTATTCTGCTGCTCTTACTTTTATTTAGTACCTTACTCCCACTGACATCAATGACACTAATACAGAGTTACCTCCTCTTGTCATTTTGGCCCCAATGCAGGCAATCTGGCCATGAAGGCAAAAAACTCCAGCCATCATGTCATTGTCAACTCTTCCACAGAGGGAAACCACCTCAAGAGATCGGCTACCTCAAGAGATGAAAAATGATGAGATGGATCTTGTAAAATCATGATTGGCTTCCAAATCATAAGACTTGGGGAAAAAAATTGTGTTTTTTCAGTCTGTCTTTTGATTTTTGAACTCCCCTTGCCTATCGTGTGTGTGTGTGTGTGTAAGGCCATTTTGGTCCCTTTCTAGCAACTAATCCTGTTTCCATCCAGTCCTCCCATCAGTTCAGCCCCCTTCAGTTCTGCCTTCCCAGCCTCACCTCTGCTCCTCCTGGGTACTTCAGCCCCCTCTCCCATGCCTGAGGGGGCACAGCAGTGTCCCTTCTCCCCATTCCCAGGCTGGGCATGAGGGGGGGCAGTTGAAGGCGCTCTTTGCCTCCCTCTGCCCCTTTCCCTGTTGGGTGCTGCCATGGCAGGAGAAAGAGTAAAGGTGCCATTCTGTCCCTGTTTCTCACAGGAGGGGAGGGGGGAAGAGGGATTGGAGCCAGGCTGGGCTCTTTTCTCCTCTCATGTGAGAATGGCAAGCAGCTTAGAGACCCCCCCCGGAGCTTCTTGCATCATCACAAGATGAGCGCCAGCACCTTCTGAAATCCTGCCATTTGTGAAAAATTGCAAGAGTTGGCAGTACTGTCATTGTCTGTCTGTCTCTTTGATTCACACTTACATTGGGGGTTTCCAGGGGGAGTTCAAAAATCAGAAGACAAACCAAAAACATCATTTTACTTAAAAAAAAAACAAAAAAAAAAAAAAAACCACACTCATGATTTTTAGGAGTCTGACTCATGACTTTTGGGAATGGCAAATACTGGTAAGACACCCATTTAAATTTACTTTATCATGGTAGCAATATCTTCAAGGTAACCCATCAGGGTCATTAACCACAATTCCTATCCATCCTTCATTGATTAGAGCTTTTCCAGGACATTCATCAACATATAGCAAACTTCCCCTAAAATTCATGTCAATATTTTCCTGTTGTGAAAAATAACTGTCTGGATGTATTTATAGCAATTTGGAATGTCCATTTTGCTTTGTGAGGGCTGTTTTGATTGTAAAACTGTTCTGTGCCTTCACCTTGGTTTGGTAGTCTCCATACTGAGCTGAAACACACAGGAGAAATACTTGGCGGAGGGTTAAGAGTGGAGGATCATTACTTCTGTTCAAATGGAAGTACCCTTGGACAAAGAACTGGCTGCTACCCAGGGAGATCCCCTCTCCCAGGTGGGCTACTAACCAAGCAATAGATCACCTAATTGGGACTTTGATCACTTGACAGGGGTTTGAGACTGATCAGGCTGGTCACCTGACAGAACAGATTGGAAGTTATAAAAGGACAAGGTCTGCTCTGAATAACTTTCTCTCTGACAGGAACAGGAAGAGAATATTGAGCCAGAGGAGTGAGGTCCAGGAGAGGAGGTGCAGCAAAATTATGGTGATCTGAACAGACGTTGACAGAATGCTCAAGAATAGTGAGGAAACTGAGGCAGAGATTTGTGTGTAGATTTAGTTGTTTCCCCATAGATCTGTATATCTCTTGTGCTATCTATGAGTAAAGTGAGATTGGTCTAGAAATCCCTCTGCAAGGTTGGTATATTACTGGTTTTAACTATCACATGTCCCTGAAGGACTAAACTAAAAACCAGTAGTAGAGCTGTGGGGAGAACATAGGAATGGACATACTGGGTCAGACCAGTGGTCCAGTATTCTGCCTTCTGACAGTGGCCAATTCCAGATGTCAGAGGGATTGAACAGGGCAATTACCGAGTAATCTGTCCCCTGTCGTCCAGTCCCAGCTTTTGGCAGTTGAAGGCTTAGGGACACCCAGAGCTTGACTCTTGACCCTTTTTAAAATTAATGCTGTTACATTGGGCACTTTCCAACCTTTGGAGAGACTGGAGTCTAATGGAATTAATCAAATAGTATTTGAAAGTTCACCGGTCTGTGCTTCCTTCCTTTAATGTTTGTGAGAAAGTTATCCAGGCCTGATACTGTCTACTGTAAGTGCTTCTAATTCTGTGACATCACTTATTCTGTTATCTGTATGGAGCTCCTCCTCCAGTAGTTAAAGTAGATATTACTGTTGTTTTTATGTATGATTCAGTTTGTATTCTGGTAGCACTTAGTGGCCCCTCCAAGGATGGGAGTCCCATTGCTCTAGGCACTATGGTGCCTGCCCCAAAGAGCTTAAAGTCTAAATCAGAATTTTTGAAATGGGAAGGAATTTTCATGGTACCAGTTGAGGAGGAGGGAGTGCTTACCCAAGCCAAGGAGAAGAGGGGGAGTTGTGTTCCCCTGGCATCCTTTATTTTAATGCTGGACTTCTCTTTCATCTCTGGAAACTGATCCCTGATTTGTTACTGGATCCATTGTCTGGTGTTTTCCCTTGTTCCTGGATGCTAATGCTCCATTAGGTCAGTGGGGTTTACACAGTTCTGTGGTGTGCATATTATGTGCAGAAGCCCTTATTGCTGGGTAATGCTTGGCTTATTTCAAGTAGTTAAGCCCAGAATAGCCTCCAACCTTGTTTTCTTCAGTTTGTGTAGCACACAGAACTGTGACCTCCTTGGCTTTTTCACACACTATCTCATCTGGCTCTTTGACTGCTACAACCACCTGCTCTTTTTTTCAAAAACATATCCTGGTCTCCCACCCTGCCTGAGGGCCAGGATATCTGCAGCCAAGGACTAGCTTTTCTGCTTTCCTTCTTTATTTAAATTAAATTGTTTCTATTGGGTCAGTAAAATCTCCTTTTTCCCCCTCTCATTTTTCTGCTGACACAATGTTCTCCCTTCCCCCGTTGTCACTCCTCCTCCTTCTTTGTTTCCTTCATCCATTCTCTAGCTCAGTACTCTAGTAATTTAATCTCCAAGTCAATGTCTTGCTTTAATCAAGTCTCTATGGTGCCAGTTATATCACATACTTCTACCCTAACACATGTGCTTCTAATTCAGCAGTTTTGTTACATATCAGCTCCTAGTATTTCAGTGGAACACATTCAGGGCCCAGTCCTTCCTTGCCTGGCACAGAGGGCGGGGGGAGCAGGATTCTCCCCCTTCCATCCTTCCTTCTGCAGGTGCATCCTCTGCTACCAGGATCCTGCTGGCTGCTACGGAATTCTGGCCAGAAGGATCCCGGGTGGGCTCAAGGGACACACACAGGACTGCACTTTGCTGCTGCCCTGATTGCGGGAAGTGTGTGCTCTCAGCTAGTGCTTCTCATTGACAGGGCTGTACGTGCTGCCTAGTTTGGGTCAGAACTTATCTACATGACACAGCATGAGCCCATGGGGCTGGTGCATTAGCCAGTCTCCTACTGTTCTCAAGTGCTATGGAGAGATCGTGCACTAGGCACAAAAGTCTTCCTCTGGTCTCTTCCCCACAATTCCTTTGCTTAACAGCACAGCACTGAGCAACACTGTACCCTTAGGGTATGTCTACACAGCAAAGAAAAACCCATGGCTGACCTGTTTTTTCTTTGCTGTGTAGACATACCGGTAGTTTTTCATTCTTTCTTTTCCTTGCTTTGCTCATTGCTGGGAGCACTGACTCTTGTGTTTTCCCCCTCTCCTTGCCCATGTGACTGTGGACAGCAGCAGCTTATCAGTCAACTACCTCATGGCCATTTCCCCTGTACTAACTGATTTTACCAAAAGAAGGGTCCCCATTGTCTAAAAGCAACACCCTGGCCTACTGTTTACCTCTGAGCTGGCCAGGTCCCATGAGTGGTATCTCAAATACCACAGGCCCATCACCTGAACCTCCCTCTGGAGAGCAAATGCCACATTTTCATCTTGGTTCCATCAGTACCACTGCCATTGACTTCAAAGCAGCTGCCCTGAAGTAGCTGAGAAGACACTTGGTGCCCAGTAGGGTTGCTAACTTTCTACTTGCACAAAACCAAATACCCTAGCCCTGCCCCTTCCCCGAGGCCCCACCCTGCCCCCCGCTCCCTACATTCCCCCTCCCTCGGTGGTTTACTCTCCCCCACCCTCACTCACTTTCAAAGGGCAGGGGGTTGGGATGCAGGGGGTGTGAGAGCTCCAGCTTGGGCTCTGGGTTGGGGCCGGGGATGAGGGGTTTGGGGTGCAGGAGTGGGCTTTGGGTGTGATGGCTGGGGCTTAGGGTTTGGGCTTACCTCAGGCGGCTCCTAGTCAGCAGCACAGTAGGGCTAAGGCAGGCTAGTACCTACCGGTCCTGGCTCCGCACTGTGCCCTGGAACAGGCCAGCAGGTCTGGCTCCTAGGCGGGGGAGAGAGGGCAGGAGGCTCTGCGCACTGCTCTCACTCACAGGCACTGCCCCCGCAGCTCCCATTGGCTGCAGTTCCCAGCCAATGGGAGTGCGGAGCCGGTGCTCGGGACGGGGGCAGAGCGTGGAGTCCCCTGGCCCCCCTGCCTAGGAGATGACCTGCTGGCTGCTTCCGGGGCGCAGCGCGGAGCCAGGACAGGTAGGGACTAGCCTGCCTTAGCCCTGCAGCACTGCCGACCAGACTTTTAATGGCCCGGTTGGCGGTGCTGACTGGAGCCACCAGGGTCCCTTTTCGACTGGGCATTCCTGTTGAAAACTGGATGGCTGACAATCCTAGTGCCCAGAGACCAGGAATTGAACTCATTGTACCACAAGGCAGTCCAGGACACGATTATAAAGTCCATAAAACACATTTGATACAAACCACAAACACCTGGGATTCTTATCCCACTTAGCTGGGCAGTATTACACATCTGTATAGCTGGTAGTATTACTAAACTCTTATCTTAGGGTACGTCTTCACTACCCGCCGTATCGGCGGGTAGCAATCGATTTATCCGGGATCATTACATCGCGTCTCGTTGAGAAGCGATATATCGATCCCCGAACGTGCTCACCGTCGACTCTGGAACTCCACCAGAGCGAGCGGCAGTAGCGCAGTCGACGTGGGAGCCGCAGCCATCGATCCCGTGCCATCTGGACCCCCAGCTATTCGCGTAGCTGAAGTTGCGTATCTTGGATCGATCCCTCCCCCCCCCCCCGTGTAGACCAGCCCTTTGTTCATACCTATCTTTTCTTCCTCTCTAACAGTGGTGTAATAATCTGTGATTTAATTACAAAGGGAGTTAATTGCCCATTTAGTTAATTCTTACTATAGTATTTGCTGTGCTGCTAACAGTCCAGAACTTTTCTTTCAATGGAAGTGAGCAGCGATGTTGCCATTTTGTATTTCTGTGATGTGTACATTTGCAGAGTATTTATGAATGAAGATGAGGTGCACTTCCAGGAGTAAGAGGAACATGCATCACTGATGCCAGGCCTCACCCAAAACCATTGATACACCTGTGTTGCAGTGTACATACAGCCAAGTGTGCTGTTCTTCTCTTTAATGCCAACCACCTTCACCCTTCTTCATAATTAGAGCACAATGCTGCAAGGTGTTGAGCACCTTCTTTGAGATACCTTCGCATTGAAATCAATAGGAGTTAGGGATGCTCAGCATGTCCCAGCAGGCACTCGGCACCTTTCAGGATTGGACCCTGATCTATTTGTTTTATAACAGCTGGCTGTTCTAAACCCAGAGACCATTGATTCAGAAAAACAACAAGAAGTCCAGTGGCACCGTAAAGATTAAGAGATGTATTTGGGCATAAGCTTTGTTGGTAAAAAACCTCACTTGAAGAAGAAATAAATCTGTTAGTCTTTAAGGTGCCACTGGACTCCTTGTTTTTTTTGTGGATACAGATTAACACGGCTACCCCCTGATGCATTGATTCAGAGGAACTCTCATGAATTTGCTTACATATACATTAATTCTGTTATAAAAAGGTATATTCATGCATTTGGTTCTGGACTAATTTCTTCTGAATGAAAAGAATATGCAGGGGTAGCAAACAATGCTGGTTAATATGCAGCCACATTACAATTTGGAAACCAGAGACTAATTGCTGGCATGTCTAAAAGTTTGATAATGTGCAATTGAGGTAATGACAGGCTTATCTTTGTGTTTGAAAGCCAATGCCATGTTTCATTTACAGTTTTGTACAAACAAGCAAAATTCTTTTGTGCCTGGTGAGCGGGTGTAATTGTTGGCAGATGTGAATTTTAGATTAGCATTGCCAAATTACTCACCATTCTCAGGGTTCCCCTGAAACCATGTTAGCACACAGGCCTCTCTAGTTCAGGGCCAGGAGAGTGAAAGCTGTACTGTTAATAATGGGAACTGACAACTTGGGCAGAGAAATAGCCTCTTTAAAAAGGCCATGGTCCGTAATACTCTTCATGCCTCACACAACTGGCAAGCATCCTTGCAATTCCTTGTGAAAAGATGCAGCTTTGACAGTTTCTCTTATGACTTGATATCCCAGATGTTAGGCTGGTTTAGAATAGATGCCATGCTGGTGTTTTTAATAGTTCTGGATTACTGTTAAATTTACAGTCTGTCAGTCTGCTGTCCCACGACCTTATTTTTTATGTAATGTTGCATCTCATAATATTAGACACATGACTGCACTAAAACCCCACTGAGAGTTTCCATCAAGCACAATATCAAAAATGATCATACACAGCTTGATTTAGATCAGATGGCTTTGTATCCCTCCCACAACCATATGCAAATAATACCAGTGAGAAAAGCTTAAGGGGCACCATTACCCTTATGCACCTGTGACCCAGAATTGGTTATTTGTATTATTTTTGCCTGAACCTGATGGGATAGAATTAGAACCAACCTCTTGCCAAAATGCAACCCAAACCCTTTATGCAAGTTGGAACTGCTTGGGCTTTTTCTCATTATTGTTCATTTTCATGAGCCTCTATGCATCCCAACATGGGACAGGAACAGAATGGGGAGGGCCAAAATAGATTCATAGATATTAAGGTCAAAAAGGGCTTTTTTGATAATTTAGACTGATACTACGAAGGAAGCTGTTCTTTGTATTTACACCGTACTGGACATCTGATCTCATAAGGTTTGCAGCTCATTTTTGCAGACTCATAGCTGCAGCTTTCCTCAGTTTGTTACCTTATCTGTCCATATGCCTCTATCAGATCAGGGCTGGATTGTACCCTATAATTACATGCCTCAGGATATCCATGCTTCCCATTTTGAGAGCAATACATTGACCTAAAATATATGCAGATGTTGGGATTCCCTCCAAGACCTTTTCCAGTCACCTTATCCAGAACACTTTGTCCAATTCTGGGAGAACACTTCATTCTGGGATCCAAAACCTCAGTTTGACTCGTGCTCATCATTCATGTTATTTTATTGGCATGTAACAGCTCTGTGCCCCCACTAGACAGGCTCAGATGCAGAAGGTTTAGGTACAGGGTGATACACAATTTCAAATCATATCACACACTACACAGTTGATAAACATTTTTCCTAGCTACTACTATCTCTACTTCTTGAATCTAATTGGTTTGGACATTGCATGGATCATGTAAGGACCAATCTCTTACGTCCTCACCTTATCTACATTTCGAGCTTATCAGTTCAAAGTGTTTCAACTTATCTCATTAGCCTGCAAACATAGTCTGCAGCGCTCAGCCTGTCAGGCCCTAGTTTTCAGTTTAATCTTGCACTTAAATCAAGCTGTATGCAAGTTTACTCATGCCCGCCACGCTCTATGCCTACAGCAGATTCTTTAATAAAAGCGAGACTAGCTGCGCTTACGTGACCCAGTTTTCATGGGTGAGTTAAAACAGATGCATGTGTAAGCAAAAACCAGTATATTTGCATATACAAGCTGGTTACCTACCTATAAGCACACATTTAGCATATGCAGATTGGAAATGAGCCCAGACTATAATGCCAGATCTAAACACCTGTGAGCTTAGCAGAGAATAGACTCTAGCTCTCATTTGTATAATAGGCAGAACCAATGCCCCTATATCAGAATGGCTGTGAATTTAGAATCAGCTCTGAACTTCGTTAGTGGGGTTCTTCTCTAGCGTAGATATGTGGTTTTGGGAGTATGACAGTTGCAGGCTTATTTCTGAAGGATCATCTGTTTGTTTCTTTGGAAATTTGGCCTATAGAGACTCCAAAAATTGGCCAAGGAAATCTAGGAAATAGATTCTTGTAATTTTAAATGGAAAATAAACTGATTTTTCTTTTGCAAATTAGTTAACCCCCATCCCCATTTCCCCCCAATGTGTTCTGTTGAGTATTAGGCTGAGATCCTGAATGCCAAGGTCTGGAACACATTTTTATGGCTGAGTTATAAATTCCAGGAAATACTGATATGCTTCTAACTGCAGTGGCTCTCGTTGGTGGACACCACTACACTGAAGCACTAGTCAGACACAATGTGAAACTTGCTGCTCTAAATAAAGTTCTTCTTCCAAGCTCTCTCTCATGGGGACATTTGACTCCAAAGCACAGACCGTCAGCATAAGTTTTTTGGAAATGAAATGCGACTCTCAGCCCTCCAGACAGCTTTGGCTTTTTTCACAGTTGATAGTTGTTTCACAGCTTTATTACATCACCTCCATTTGTGCCCCAAGATTGATGTAGGAAATTTTGTGTAAATACATTCAGTCAACAAGTCATTGTGTCACCATGAGCTCTTAAAGATGTTCAGTGCAATGTAGCATAATTGGCAAAGCCATTATGGAACAAACTTCCATGATTTATAAGTTACAAACATGAAGTCTTTAGGAAAGTTGGTGAAGTATTTTATGGGTCACCTTTATTTTTCCTACCCTAGATGCCTTGACTCACACGTTTCCTTTATGTCAATCTGTCCATATTATTCTAGGTATTATTGGAGTGGAATAAAGAAGTCACTGTACATTTGGCTGACTAGCAATATTGGAAGAAGCACTGGGCAAAACAAAATATCAACATTTAATTAGAGCACATGGTGGCATAAACTTCACTGGAAAGAGTGCCTTTAATCAACTGACCTTTGGATTAAACGTCAAGGGCCAAATCCTTAGTTTTTACTCCATCTTTATTCAGACCAATTCCCTTGAAGCTAACTAGAGTTCATGAGAAGTTTGCCTGAGTAAGAACTGCAGGATTTGATCCTAAGTCTACTGCATAAAGAGTCAAGATTTATTATTTGTATTACAGGAATGGCTAGAAGTTCACCAAGCTCAGGGCCCCACTATGCTAGACATAATAAAAACACATAGTATGAGACCTTGTCCTGAAGAGTTTGGAGCGCAGGTGGTATTCTCTTCTATTTTTCCTGTCAAAAGTAGGGGCCTGGGCAGAGACAGATGCATCATGGAGGTGAATGCCTGGCTGCGAAGATGGTGTCACGAGGAGGGCTTTGGCTTCCTAGACCATGGGATGCTATTCAAGGAAGGACTGCTAGGCAGAGATGGCGTTCACCTTTCGAGGAGGGGAAAGACCCTATTTGGACCCAGACTGGCTAACCTAGTGAGGAGCGCTTTAAACTAGGTTCTACGGGGACAGATGAGCAAAGCCCACAGGTAAGTGGGGAACATGGAGACCTGGGAGATGGGTTGGAAACGAGAGGGAGTGTGGGCTATATTGGCAGAGAGAAAGGAGGGTCAGACAAAACTGGGAGGAAAGATCAAACCAGTATCTTAGATGCCTATATACAAATGCGAGAAGTATGGCTAATAAGCAGGAAGAACTGGAAGTGCTAATAAATAAATACAACTATGACGTTGGCATCACTGAAACTTGGTGGGATAATACACATGATTGGAATGTTGGTGTGGATGGATACAGCTTGCTCAGGAAGGATATTCAGGGGAAAAAGGGAGGAGGTGTTGCCTTATATATTAAAAATGTACACACTTGGACTGAGGTAGAGATGGACATAGGAGGAGATGGAAGTATTGAGAGTCTCTGTGTTAGGCTAAAAGGGGTAAAAAACAAGGGTGATGTCATGCTAGGAGTCTACTACAGACCACCTAACCAGGTGGAAGAGATGGATGAGGCTTTTTTTAAACAACTAACAAAATCATCCAAAGCCCAAGATTTGGTGGTGATGGGGGACTTCAACTATCCGGATATATGTTGGGAAAATAACACAGCGGGGCACAGACTATCCAACAAATTCTTGGACTGCATTGCAGACAACTTTTTATTTCAGAAGGTTGAAAAAGCTACTAGGGGGGAAGCTGTTCTAAACTTGATTTTAACAAATAGGGAGGAACTTGTTGAGAATTTGAAAGTAGAAGGCAGCTTGGGTGAAAGTGATCATGAAATCATAGAGTTTGCAATTCTGAGGAAGGGTAGAAGGGAGAACAGCAAAATAGAGACAATGGATTTCAGGAAGGCAGATTTTGGTAAGCTCAGAGAGCTGATAGGTAAGGTCCCATGGGAATCAAGACTGAGGGAAAAACAACTGAGGAGAGTTGGCAGTTTTTCGAAGGGACACTATTAAGGGCCCAAAAGCAAGCTATTCCGCTGGTTAGGAAAGATAGAAAATGTGGCAAAAGACCACCTTGGCTTAACCACGAGATCTTGCATGATCTAAAAAATAAAAAGGAGTCTCATAAAAAATGGAAATTAGGACAGATTACAAAGGATGAATATAGGCAAACAACACAGGAATGCAGGGGCAAGATTAGAAAGGCAAAGGCACAAAATGAGCTCAAACTAGCTACAGGAATAAAGGGAAACAAGAAGACTTTTTATCAATACATTAGAAGCAAGAGGAAGACCAAAGACAGGGTAGGCCCACTGCTTAGTGAAGAGGGAGAAACAGTAACAGGAAACTTGGAAATGGCAGAGATGCTTAATGACTTCTTTGTTTCAGTCTTCAGGGAGAAGTCTGAAGGAATGCCTAACATAGTGAATGCTAATGGGAAGTGGGTAGGTTTAGCAGATAAAAAGAACAAGTTAAAAATCACTTAGAAAAGTTAGATGCCTGCAAGTCACCAGGGCCTGATGAAATGCATCCTAGAATACTCAAGGAGCTAATAGAGGAGGTATCTGAGCCTCTAGCTATTATCTTTGGAAAATCATGGGAGATGGGAGAGATTCCAGAAGACTGGAAAAGGGCAAATATAGTGCCCATCTATAAAAAGGGAAATAAAAACAACCCAGGAAACTACAGAACAGTTAGTTTAACTTCTGTGCCAGGGAAGATAATGGAGCAAGTAATTAAGGAAATAATCTGCAAACACTTGGAAGGTGATAAGGTGATAGGGAACAGCCAGCATGGATTTGTAAAGAACAAATCATGTCAAACCAATCTGATAGCTTTCTTTGATAGGATAATGAGTCCTGTGGATAAGGCATTTGATACAGTCTTGCATGATATTCTTATCGATAAGGTAAACTAGGTAAATACAATTTAGATGGGGCTACTATAAGGTGGGTGCATAACTGGCTGGATAACCATACGCAGAGAGTTGTTATTAATGGTTCCCAATCCTGCTGGAAAGGCATAACGAGTGGGGTTCCACAGGGGTCTGTTTTGGGACCGGCTCTGTTCAATATCTTCATTAACGACCTAGATATTGGCATAGAAAGTACACTTATTAAGTTTGCGGATGATACCAAACTGGGAGGGATTGCAACTGCTTTGTAGGACAGGGTCATAATTCAAAATGATCTGGACAAACTGGAGAAATGGTCTGAGTTAAACAGGATGAAGTTTAACAAAGACAAATGCAAAGTGCTCCACTTAGGAAGAAAAAATCAGTTTCACACATACAGAATGGGAGTACGGCAGAAAGGGATCTAGGGGTTATAGTGGACCACAAGCTAAATATGAGTCAACAGTGTGATGCTGTTGCAAAAAAAGCAAACATGATTCTGGGATGTATTAACAGGTGTGTTGTGAGCAAGACACGAGAAGTCATTCTTCCGCTCTACTCTGCTCTGGTTAGGCCTCAGTTGGAGTATTGTGTCCAGTTCTGGGCACCACATTTCAAGAAAGATGTGGAGAAATTGGAAAGGGTCCAGAGAAGAGCAACAAGAATGATTAAAGGTCTTGAGAACATGACCTATGAAGGAAGGCTGAAAGAATTGGGTTTGTTTAATTTGGAAAAGAGAAGACGGAGAGGGGACATGATAGCAGTTTTCAGGTATCTAAAAGGGTGTCATAAGGAGGAGGGAGAAAACGTCTTCACCTTAGCCACTAAGGATAGAACAAGAAGCAATGGGCTTAAACTGCAGCAAGGGAGGTCTAGGTTGGACATTAGGAAAAAGTTCCTAACTGTCAGGGTGGTTAAACACTGGAATAAATTGCCTAGGGAGGTTGTGGAATCTCCATCTCTGGAGATATTTAAGAATAGGTTAGATAAATGTCTATCAGGGATGGTCTAGACAGTATTTGGTCCTGCCATGCGGGCAGGGGACTGGACTTGATGACCTCTCGAGATCCCTTCCAGTCCTAGAATCTATGGCTACCTCTACACTACAGGGGGGAGTCGATTTAAGATACGCAAATTCAGCTACGTGAATAGCGTAGCTGAATTCAACATATCGCAGCCGACTTACTCCGCTGTGAGGACCGCGGCAAAATCGACCTCCGCGGCTTCCTGTCGTCGGCGCTTACTCCCACCTCCGCTGGTGGAGTAAGAGCGTCGATTAGGGGATCGATTGTCGCGTCCCAACGGGACGCGATAAATCGATCCCCGAGAGGTCGATTTCTACCCGCCGATTCAGGCGGGTAGTGTAGACCTAGCCTATGAAAAAAAAAGAGCATATGGTCTATATAGAAAAGAGTAGGGAAAGGAAGTATCCCCTTATCCCCCACTTCACAGATGGGGAAGTGAGGCATGGACATATTTAATGATTTAGCCAAGGTCACATGGGAAGTTTGTACTAGATACCAGAACTGAATCCAGTTCTCGTGAATCCCAGCCAGTACCCGGGAAGGCATCCTTCCTCTCTATTAGTGCTTTGAGATTCTTGGAGTGAATACACATTATAATTGCAAAGTATTTTTATTATGTACATTTCACTACTGTTAATGATTTAACTAAATGAGGCTCAACCCCCTAAAAAAATATAACATTAAGACAGCCAAGCATTTCATCCTGTGCTCCGTAAAGGTTTCCCCTTTCAGTCCTGCTCCTCTGTTCTACTTCAGAAATCCTGCAAATCATTTTTTAAATTGGGTAATTAGTGGAAGCTGGGGAGGGAAGGATCGGGGTGTGTGTCTTGTTCTGAAAGTTGTAAAGGAAATAGCCCATGCAAAGTTTTCCTCCACTGGATTATTTTACATGCACAAAGGACACAATAAAACGCTAAACCAATATAAATAATGAGAGGTGTAGCACAAGAATGGAGGGTAGTAATAAATAATAGCAAAACCCCATAATCATGTTATAGAATAGCTCTTGTCCTTCATGTTTCTTTGTAATATTGACTGCATTGTTTAGAAAGAACTTATATCTTAAGAACATCTTTTCAAGACAGGTTTCACTGTAGCAGACGTGTTAGTCTCCTGTTCTTTTTTCAAGATAGTTATGCTATATTTTGTGACTGCACAAATGTTTGTGTGTGTAACACACAACCTATTGAAGAGGGATCTTATTGGAAAGTTTTGAAACCATAGCATTGTAATGAATGGATTCCATGACCATTTGAGGCCAATGGAGCATACACATTGCAGCAGCCTATGGAGAAAGCTAGAGATGTTGAAACATCTGCTATTTCACACATCCTAATAATAACTGTTCTGTGTACTGAGGATCCAGGTGGTGACCTGGCTCATTATGAATTCATTTTGCTGTTGATTAAGGGGGCAGTTAAATTACAGTAGTAATGATCTTGTTGGAGTAGAAGGCATTGAAGAATGCAAAATAAAAACACCAAAACTTGAGCTGGCCAAAATACGCCAAATGTCGAGTTTTCAAAGAAATGTTTTGTTGAAACTTTGAATCTGGTGTGTGTGTGGGAGGGAACTGTTTGTTTGGTTTTGGCCAGCTCTTGAGCTGGCTGTAATTTTCCGAGTTTTGAAATTTCACTGATTTTTTTCAACTGAGTACTGCAGTTCCTATTGGAGTAAACTGAAAGTCGGGCCCTTAATCTCTCGGCTTCCCCATCTGTAACATATGGATAGTGCTTCTCCGCTGCATAGTGAGCTGTGAGGTGGAATGAATGAAGGTTTATAAAGTACATTGAGACTGTAACTCTACAGCACCTTCCAGCTGTGCATCTAAGTATTTATTATTTATCAAACGTATTTCAACAGCAGACTTGTTCCTCTGCAGCCCTGAGCAAGTGTGGGGGGTGGGGTGGGAAAGGTGATTCTACATCAATTTTCTGCCTCTCTGTCTTGGGGTGGCCCAGGGCTGAACATCAGTGCAGCTATGCTCATTGACTGGAGCTGAAGATCTGACCCACTGTCCACCAGAGTTCTTGCTCCTGCAGAATGAGAAGCTCAAGGAATGTCCTATGGTAATAAATGAGAAAGGAAAGCTGCAATAGATACTGCCATTAAAGCCCAGAGCAACAATGCCTATAGGGACTTTTTTTTCTGGATGCATATATGGGGGAGGGGTGAGATACCACTCATCATCATCACGTGTGACATGGATCCTCACCAACCCTACAATAAAACTGGCCAGCCCAAATACCAGACAGAAAAGCTTGGCCTCCTATGCTTAGTAAATGTTTGCTGTGACCGCAGTTTATTATGTTGTCCAGTATTCTTTTGTTTACATGTGCTCCTCCTGTCTGTCTGCATCCACCTGTTGTCTATAGTCTTATACTTAGATTATAAAGGCTGTGGAGCAAGGACCATCTCTTTGTGATGTGTATGTTCGGAGGTGTGGAGGGGTATGGCCTCTAGGTGCTACTGTAATACAAACTAATAAAAATGATCTGGACTATAGGGAGACAAAAATAGGTCCCCTTCGTGGTGGCTGAATCCTGGCAATAATGCTTTCTGAATGGGTGGCTGTCTTGCAAATGGCTGTGAAAGAAACATCCCTGAGGCAGGCAGTGGAGGCTGCTTTGCCCTAATAGAGCTGGACATGGCTGTCTAGTTCCATACCTATCCGCTCATAGCAATGTGAAAGGCAGTTAGACATGATTCTCTTGGTAACAGCATTGCCCTGCAAATTGGTATCAAATGAAAAAGAGTGAAGGGTGGGGGCAGAAGGGGGTTCTTTGGAAAAGTAAAAGAATAGATGTAACCAGTTTTGTCCCTTTCATTTACTTTTAGGAGAGGCAGGGTGGTCTAGTGCAGGGGTTCTCAAACTTCATTGCACCGCGACCTCCATCTGACAACAAAAATTACTACATGACCCCAGGAAAGGGGGACTGAAGCCTGAGCCCATCTGAGCCCCACCACCCCGGGCAGGGGAGCCAAAGCCCAAGCCCCACTGCCCAGGCAGGGGGGCCAAAGCCCGAGCCTCGCCACCAGGGCTGAAGCCTTTGGGCTTTGGCTTCGGCCCTGGGTGGTGGGGCTCGGGGCTTTGGCCCCAGGCGATGGGGCTTTGGCTTTTGCTCTGGGCGGTGGGCATTGGGCTTCAGCCCTGGGTCCCATCAAGTCTAACGCCAGTACTGGTGACCCCATTACAATGGGGTCACGACCCACTTTGGGATCCCAACCCACAGTTTGAGAATCACTGGTCTAGTGGATAGGGCACTAAAGTGGAACTCTGCAGTACCAGTTTCTATTCCCACATTGGCTGCAAACCTGATGTGTGAACTTGGGCAAGTCTCTGTGTCTCTGTTCCCCTCCTCTCCAACCTTTGTCTATACTCACTGTTTAGATTGTAAGCTTTTTGGAGCAGGGACCAGGTCAAACTGTGTGTGTGCAGTGCTCAATTCAACAAGGCTTGAATTCTCATTGGGTCTTTGAGTCCTATGTAATAGACATGTTAGTAAGCTTAATACTTAGAGCATTTCAGTGGTGAGCGTGGTAAAAATCACATGCAAGCAATTTTTGCAGGTAATCTGTCAGGGAAAAGCTTTGCACAGTACTGGGTAAAAGGCTGGCAGACTTATGGCATGCACTTTTATAGACACACTACAACATGCAGGGGAGGTGCATAAAAGTATGTAGCTGCAAGGAGGGAGACATTGTTATATTCTGTCTTACCTGGCATGGTGTCATGGCACCTTGGGTCCTTATGCTCCTTTTATCTCCTCCCCTCCTATCATTTGTTCTCAGTCCCACTACTTCATCTTTCTGTTGCATTTCAAGCTCGCTTCTCCCTCCAATTCTCATGATACCTAGATCTTCCCATCCTCCCAACTTCCTGCTTCCCTCTTTCCCCCCCATTCTTTCTGTCCTAGCTGCTGGTTATATCTGATTCTGCAGCCTACTCCTGCACCCCTCACTCTTTTCCTGCACCTCCTGTCCTCACTGACCTCCCCATTCAGTCAGCAGAACTGGAGCAGCAGCAAGAGAAGAAAACAGTGCAACCTCTTGGCTGAATATGGGCCACTCTTAAGGACTGAATTTCCGAAGGCTATAGGGGAGACTATTCTAGCACATGGGAGCTGGACCAGTGACAGGTGACGTTAACATGTCCCTGAGAGAGAGGAAGTTATCAACAGTGCTTACATTTGTGGTTCGCTGGCCCAGGCTGACAACAAAGATCTCAAGAACTTCTGCCCTGTCTCTCAACTCCCTTCTCTCCATTATTGTAATGGTGGTAACAGGCCAGCTCAACAGCATCTGATGTCCTCCAATACCCGTAGCTTTTCAAATAATGAATTAAAAAAAGCATTTACAAATATTTTAGCCCCAAGTTTGCTCTGCTTTGTTCATTAGGCTGCACTGTTCAGTAGTTGGGAACCCAGCCAACTCTTCATGAAAATGTTTTCCAATTCCCAAGCTTCATAACTTTTAACATGGATAATGCCTCATTGTTCATATTTTACTATTCTGTTTCAAATTTTTCAGGCCTGGGCTCCAATCCAGCAAACCAACGTTTGCACACTGACCTCAGTCGACCTACTTGCATGGTTTAAGTCGAGCACATACGTAAGAGCTTGGCTGGACTGCAGCCCAGGACCATTATTATTATAATTATTTGTTTTACGGTAGCTCCTTGAAGCTCCTGCTGAGCTCAGGGTTCTTTTGTGCGAGGTGTTGCACCCAAACATAGTGAGACGGCCCCTGTCCGGAAGAGCTTACCACCTAAAGAGAGAAGACAGACAGAGCAGGAGAGCAAACAGGTACAGAAGGGAAATGGCTTGTCTGAGGTCACACGGCAGGTCAACAGCAGAAGTGAGAATAGACCCCCAAGTCTTTGACGCCTAGTCTAGTGCCCTAACCAATGGACAACACAATCTCCTAATACCATATTACTGGCACGTCCACGCTCCCAGAGGGGTACTGAAGAGGGACTAGTTGAAGTAAACAATTTGTAGAATAACCCTGGTTCAGACTGTTCAGTGGATGCATTTGAAGGAAATCATGAGCAGTTTGTGAATGATTCACTAGCGTAAAAAAGGGAATGTAGCAGTCTGTTCATTAGCAGCCCAGGAGGTTAATGATGATGAGCTAATACTTGATTTAATGCCAGCTAGTTATTTTGGAAACTTATGTTCAGATATTGAAAACGTAGCCCCCACTCTTCTGGGTCCCAGACAGGTCAGATGGTTGTTACTCATGGTCATGGTTATGTTAGTGGTAGCTAGAAAGTAACCCCCTGTTTCATTACATATTCAGCTCTAATTTACTGCTCTACAGCCAAAATGCTTCTGAAATAAATGTAGTCAAACTTTACTAATTCTGGGTCACTGAGAATGAAAATGATGCTTAAAATTGTTGATTGGCTCTAGTTTTCAAGATATGCTATTGGGTCAGTATATACGACCCTTGACTTGGGAATGGCGGAGGATAAGTGAGTTATAAAGGGAAGGGATCTCAATTTAAACCAGAAATGACTAAAATACATCTTTGACTGGATCTATGAATAAATCTATGACTGGGTTTGGACAGAACTTGCTTTTTAGGCAAAACAATGAATGATGCAGTGTGAAGCTGGTATTGCGTCATACATGATATGAATTGCATCATGTTATTCCTAGAAGTCATGGATGATGCAATCATAACGAAGCTTACATCACTCTGCTGAACAAATTGCCCTATATCAGCTCTAGAAATCATACAGTGTCGTGCTCTCTTATTTGTCAGTGTTTGATTTTGCAAAGGGACACATTTCTGTTTAGCCAAAGTGAGCAGAGATGCCTTGTACTTGTGTGAACAGTGCAGATAACTTCTGCTATGTTTGTGGTGAAGTGACTTTTGCATCACAAAAGCGCAGTATAACCACTATGGTTAAGAAAGCCTATCACCTTTATTTTGGCTGCAAAATTGGAGATCAGGACAAGAGGCGGGCCCCACACATATGCTGCAACATTTGTGCAACAAATCTTCGCCAGTGGTTGAACAGGAAAAGGAAATCTATGCCTTTTGCAGTACCAATGATTTGGAGAGAGCCAACAGATCATACCAGCAATTGTTACTTCTGCATGGTGCCTCCAGTTGGGAAAGGTGTGTCAAAGAAGAAAAAGTGGACTGTGCATTATCCAAACATTCCATCAGCTATACGCCCAGTACCCCACGGAGAAGGACTGCAGGTTCCTGATGCACCAGACTCATTCTGGTGCATCAGACTTGAGTCAGACGAGGAAGAGGATGAAACTTCTGGTCCTGAACCATCAATGTCACAGGACCCACATTTTCTCCCATCCTCCTCCTCTGAACCACACCTCATAACACAAGGTGAACTGAATGACCTTGTCAGGGATTTGGAACTACCCAAGAGTAAGGCAGAGCTGTTGGGCTTCAGACTACAGCAGTGGAATCTCCTGGCAGGTGATGTTAGGGTTTCCATGTTCCGTGACCGTCAAAAGGATCTTATCCCATTCTTCTTCATGGAAGGTGATCTTGTAGCCTGCAACAACATCGATGGTGTGATGGCAGCCCTCAACATCGTTCACGATCCAGATGAGTGGAGACTGTTCATTGATTCATCGAAGATGAGTCTGAAAGCTGTTTTACTGCATAATGGCAATATTTTGCCATCAATTCCAGTTGGTCATGCCGTCCATATGAAGGAAACCTATGACAACATGAAACAACTTTTGAGGTGCATAAACTATGACCAACATCAGTGGCATCTTTGTGGTGATTTGAAGGTTGTTGCTCTCTTGCTTGGTCTGCAGACTGGATACACAAAGTACTGCTGTTTTCTCTGCAAATGGGATAGTTGTGCAAGAGATTCTCACTGCATCAAGAAAGATTGGCCACTCCCACAGTCATTGGAGCCTGGGAGGAAAAGTGTTCAGCATCCACCACTTGTTGAATCAAGGAAGATTTTGTTATCACCCTTACACATCAAGCTGGGTCTGATGAAGAACTTTGTCAAGGCCATTGACAAAACACAAGCAGCTTTCAAGTACCTCCGTGGAAAATTTCCAAGGTTAAGTGAAGCTAAGATAAAGGAAGGTGTCTTTGTTGGTCCTCAGATTCGTGAACTTCTTCGAGATGATGCATTTGACCATGCACTGCGTGGCAAGGAAAAGACGGCATGGAAAGCCTTCCAGTTAGTGGCAATAAATTTTCTCGGAAACAACAAGGCAGACAACTACAGGTTGTTGGTGGAAAACCTCCTCAAGGCATACAAAAGCTGTGGTTGCAACATGTCACTAAAGATAAATTTTTTGCACTCTCATCTAGATTTTTTTCCACCGAACTGCGGAGCAGTGAGCGACGAGCACGGCGAGCGATTTCACCAGGACATTGCAACAATGGAGAAGCGCTATCAGGGCAAATGGAGCCCATCAATGCTTGCAGACTATTGCTGGACAGTGACAAGAGATGCTCCATTTAATGAATACAAGAGACCAGCCAAGAAGCACCGAGTAGACACTGAATAGGACTAAACTATGTACATAATAGTTTTTTGCCTTTTGTTTCATAATAAATTTTATTTATATAACCCTTTTGCTGATTTTTCAAGTGTTACATAAACAGGACAGGTGAAATATCACGTAAAGCAACCATAAACACATGAAAAGACCTAGGTTTACAATTTGATTAAAACTCTACTATCTACACAATCTACATAGACATAAAATGTAAAAACTTAAATATCTTAGAAACAGTAGCCAATCAGTTGTTTTAATTGTCATATTTGAATTCAGCACATCAAAATAAATAATAAATAGCACATTTTATCTCTGAAGCAGACAACTTCTCAAAAATTGTAGACCAGTGTTATTAGACAGTTCTAGGAAAAAATACACAAAGTACTTTCGAATTAGTAGTTGTACAAAAAATGATGAAAATAACTGGTTAAAGTATTAGCAAAGTAGGAAGGATTCTTTTAAGAGCAGGATTGTTTGAGAATGAGACAGGTGTGTAAATTATATCATTTATTGTGTTAATAGTGTTATTGCCAGGGGTTGTAAGTTGAGCTGCCCAGGAAATGCTTTCAGACAAAATGGGAGCCGGTTTGAACCATTTCTCTGCATAACTGGCAAGGGCTGTGATGGCAATGAAATCATTTTCTGTAAGCACAAGGCAAGACTTTCCTCCTTTCACAGCTTCTTGTGTACTTAAATTAATGCTAAATAAAAGGAATGTTTTGATCAAAAGAACATGAGTCTCTCTATAAATTACCCACCTCTCCCTTGGCGCTAATAATGGCTCCACTCAGACAGAATCATGCAGTTCTCCCTCTCCTAATGGTGGTCATTTTCCATGAAGAAGATTTTGCTCAGGCCTATCAGGGGAGGAATTGTCACAGGCATTGTAAGCTACAGTCCTACTTTTAGAACTGACTTGGACTAAACGGCTGTCTTGAATGTTCTGCTGAAGAGCTCCATCCAAAAGCTAACAATGCTGGCCCCGTTATGTCTCTGAACTCAGTCCCTCAAAAATGGGAGGGTTAGTATATGCTGAAGGGTTTGCATAGCATTTCTGTTAAAAAGTTGCCTCTGTCTTGCTCTATATCTAAACCAGGCATATATTCTTTCTAATTAAATTTCATTCAGAACCATGGCAAATACATTCGACTTATGTGTAGACATACCCGAGCTACCTAGATATGGTATTTTTTGTCACTTCCTCTCCTGAAGTAGCGTTGCTGTGCTGTTAAACAGTTGCTATGTTCCACTCCAGAGCTGGGTGCCTTGCAGAGGTGGCTGATGTAAGTCCTGTGTATAACATTTTTGTCAATTGGTTGGGCTCTTTCAGGACTAAAGGTTAGTAATAAACATTCTACAGTGCAGCTATGGGCCTCACAGGTATTTTGCAATGTACACTGAATACCACTATCTCATATACCCCTGATTGTGATTAGAGTTTTTATTACTGGCTTAGGCGCTGATTTAACAAAACACTTGAGCATGAGTTTAACTAAGTTTGTGGGACATAAGCCGTATGCTTAAAATCCTGCTGTGCTGCATTGATGCCTTAAGAAAGATTGACTTTTTCCAAGAATATTTCTTTATTGAAATGAGTATACCAGGAAGATTAGATTCATGCAGATGATGTACTAAGCTCATCTATGAAAGATGCTACCCTCATTTTTTCTTCCCATCCCCTCTGTGGTCCATGGCACCCACTTTGTGGATTATGTCTTAATGTAGGTAATCTCTGCCACGAAGAGCTAACAGTCTCTCGCTGTGTTTGCCTAACACAGTGGACCCTGATCAAGATACTATTGTAATACAAATAATACATAATAATCTAGCAGATCTTCTAATTTACTGACTCAGGGCCCGATCCTGTAATTGGGTCTGTGTGGGAGAATCTTTGAGCCCCATTACAAAATTGGGCCATAGAGAGTATTATGAATGGAATAGAGTATATCTACACTGCAATCAGAGGAGAAACTGCAGCATGTGTAGACATATCAGCGCTAGCTTATTCTAGCAAGCTTGAGTAACAATAGCAGTGAGGCTGTGTCATCACAGGCTAGCCGCTTGAGTACATACCCAGGATTCTGGGAGGGCTTGTATGTCCCATGCTGTTGTTGTTTGAATGCACTAGATCAAAGCTAGCTCGGGTATGTCTACACATAAGTCGAATGTATTTGCCATGGTTCTGAATGTTGGCTATTTCTCAGGCAGCCATACTCCAGCTCGTGAAACAGTCTCTTACAAACACTGCCAAAATACCCAGGCATTGACAATGTTTGTCAAGCCATTACTGATGTTTAAATGCCCCAGCCCCTACTTGTCGATGCTTATAGTGTCCTTTGAGCACATCACAAGGTTTATCATGTGTGCCAAGTGCTTGACAATGTTTGTCTCATCTGCCAAGTGGTTCCCAGTGTTTAATAATGTCTGCTAAACGCTGCTTGATGTTAATGGTATATCCACTCCGCACTGAGCTCTGTTGTATGCTGACTGCTTGACCAGGCTTATACTTGCCATTGAGTGGCTCACTGAATTTATAGGGCCAGATTCACCCATTGACATAACGTCAATGAGTGCCACAGAGTTACACCATGGCTGAATTTGGCCCATTGAGTCTAAAAGTGCTTCATGGTATCTTTGGTGTCTAGTGGTAAGGCCTGCTCTCAACAGGAAAGATTGTCTCTATCAGTAACACCAACAGTTTGTAAGGAACCCCTAAACTAGTTGTCATTCCACTTTAGAAGAGGAAGACAGGTCTTGTGGTTAAAAAGCTGGACTAATACTCAGAGGTGGGTTCAGTTACTGGTTTATTTCCTGGGGGATTTTGGCCCAGTCATTGAATCTCTCTCTGCCTCAGTTCCCTTTATCTAAAATTGGGATAATAGCACTTTCATCTTGTCTATTTAGACAGTAAGCTCTCCAGGGAAGGGACTCTCTCTCTTTATGGGTTTGTACAATGGAGTCCTGGTCTTGGTAGGTGTCTCTAGAAATTGCTGTAATACAAATAATAATCTGGGTTCCACTGTGAAAGTATCACCAAGTTTGTTCTAGCTTTTCTGCCTACAACACATTTTCCCCATTGCAGTTTCAATCAGATACTGGACTGTTCATCCAAACTGTGTAGTGTAGCTGCACTCTGTGAAACAGCTGCTGCATTTCGCATCAGCTGTGGCTCCATTTCTGTAGTGGGTGAAATAATTCCTATGCCATTATATAGAATTTGTAAAGCGAGTTGAGATCCCTCAGGATGAGAGGCTGTATATAAATGTCAGTAGTTATTCGGATGTTCAGTGGTGAAGAAGCTTAGTGTGTTTAATCACACGATGCTTACAAAGAGGCAGAAGAGTCCTTCCACAAAATAGGAGGGAGATGTGAGACCTGAGTCACTTAGGATGACTGCAGATGACTTGAACAACACAACTGTTATTTTCTTACATTATTACACATCTCTTGCAGAGAAGGTGCCCAACCAGGCATACCATAGCTGTGGCCAGAAAAATAATCCTTGCCCGTATCCCACAGCTAAGTGATACTCAGTGTGCTGTGAAATCACCATCAAATCTTCATCCTGCTGGATCTGCTGACAGGGACAGCTGTGAATTCTTCATTACACATTAAGACCTACCAGTGTCCAGTAGGGAGTGTTTCCCTCTGAAACAGGATCTTTGCTAAGTAGGTGTAGGGGGAAAATGGCTGCCTTATAGAATATAAACATTGTTCTGAACTCTATCACAGAAAACTCTTATCAAAGTGAACATAAGTTGTACCCATGTATCTGATGGCTGAATTTTTTCCATAGGCTTTAAAGTAGCACATACTGAATATATGTAATGGTATTAAAACCAGAGTTTCCTGCTGTGGTGACAGATGAAATATGGGGTTTTATTTAGTACTGTATTATAACAGAGGATCTCCAAGCCATACCTTCCAGTAACTGCTACATAAATGCCATGCATCTTTTTCAATTTTGCTTCTCGAAACATGGACCAGGAAAAAAGTGTCTTTCCTGGGCTGCTTGGGATTTTCTATCAGGGTTTTCTATTGCCTGAACAATGAGGAGTCCTTGTGGCACCTTAGAGAATAACAAATTTATTTGGGCATAAGCTTTCGTGGGCTATGACCCACTTCATCAGATGCCACAAAGACTCCTCGTTGTTTTTGCTGATACAGACTAACACAGCTACCCCTCTGGAACCTATTGTCTGAAGTGGCTCTAGAACTGCACCAGTCTAGCAAACACTGGGCCTGATTTTCAGTCCAGCTTTTGACCAGGCCTGTTTTTTTGTGCTTGTTTTGCAGGTGTAAATTATTGCAGGTACAATTCACATTAGTTAGTGCCCAGGGAACTGATTGCACCTACAAGTCGCATGCTTGGACTTTCAAGTGGCATGAATTTTGTCAGCCAAAGTGTAGCCCAATTCTTTCTAATGTCTTAAGACCAACATGGCTACAACACTGCAAAAAATCTAGCGCAACGTCATTATCTATTAATTGAACAGACGCTCAACTACCTTCTAGTGTAGAACCAACTCCCAGTTCTGCCTAAAACAACAGCTTCCTGCCACTCTAAAGATGTCAAAATGTGCATTTTGACCCTTAACTTTCCATGTGTGTTTCAAACAGAGCTGTTGATGCAACATTCTTTTACCCTAAAGGCTTTTGCAAATATTAATTTATTTGGGTAGAAAAATATGCCAAAATAGCACAAGGGAGTGAGAGTGGAGAACACTGTAGCAAAAGCTGTTCTTGCATCTTTACATACTTAATTTAGCTCTGCTCAGCAGTGCTGCTGGGAGCTTTTAGGATCTACTTTGCCTGGAGGAGGAAACTATTGGCTAATGCTAAAGGCATAAGTAATTATGATTTAAAAATCCTCCCTTTTCATAAAGCTTCCTGTGATATAAGGTCGAAGTTTCCTGGACCCCAGCTTGCAGAGTGCATTATAAGGTGAGTCTTTACTGCACCTGTCTTGCACTGATGCACCAATTTTCTTGGCTCCCAAGAACTGTTTTATTGGGTTTATAAACTATTTTTCTCAACTTCATAAAACTTAGGTTTCACTGACAGAGAGCTGGTTTTACAGTTTTAAAACTTGTATGATATAAAAAATGACACTTTTACCATGACATCCTCATTACACATGAGCTCCAGCATCTTACGTAATACAACTCCTGGTCTCTTTTTGAAAGTAATGATCCCCAGCACATACCTATGAAAGCAAACATTTAGACAGTGCTGGGATCCATTACATAAGAAGACAAACTTTCCATTTTGGTGACAGCAGGCTTTTTTTTTTGGCTCTTAAAATTCAAGGAGATAAAGAGGTCAGAACTGATGAAACCGACCCCTTCCTTCTCCTCCCAGGAGAACCCTATAAAATTCAACAGCTCCCAAATGTCAGAAGCACTTTCTAACCCAACAATGCTGTTGGTTTGTGAGTTGGGCTTTGAATGATGATATTCTACATCCCAGCTGAGTGCTCCCGCATAGTTCTGTTTTCTGAATGTTTTTCCTATGCAGAATCTTAGGAATTTTACATGGTTCAGTGCTGCTCCTGCTGGTGGTGGTGGTGGTTTCTCCAGTGAAAGAACAATGCCCAGGTTGATTTCTTGATTGCATGGTAACTGGGATGTGTTCCCTTCCTGCTGCTTATTTACTGGGAAAACAAGGTTCTGAATTCTCTTCAGGCTTTCAGCTAATAGCTGCCAATTAAAATGCTGGTGCATTGGCATGACTTGTGGTATCATGTGCTGGCAGATGGCAGGAATGAGACAAGGTGAAAAAGGCACCTTGGAAAACGTTCTCATTTCAACAGAGCTGTTAGTCTTTATGGGTTTCAGTGGCTCATCCGCCATCAAACCCAACCATTGTAGTTTATTCTAAGGAGGAAGTACATACGGTTTTTGATTGTACTTGTTAACAAGGGCGTCTATTGCCTCCTAAGAGCTGCATATGAAGAGTTTTACAAAAGAAGCCATTTACAGTGCACAACAATCTGTATTGGTCATGCAAGACTGAGGAACGTCACTGCACTTTCCTGACTGTCATCTACTGACACCTTATATTTGCATATATATAGGCACTTCTTTCACAGAGCATTTCTGTAACAACCCTGACACTCAGAGGATCACGGAATGAAAATACCCTACGAGATCATCCATTTCATCTCAGTCACATTTCTCCATAATCTTTCTTAGTTAAGGAGGGCCTATAGTTACTTGTGGCTTCTATCTCTTTTGTCTGCCATGATTACCTTGTATGTCAGTGGTAGCATACCCTGTAGGACTCAACTCAGGACAGCCAGTGTCCTTGGTGAAGGACTCCTGTTTAAAAAACTTGCTTCTACTGGAGACCTAGGTATATCAGAATGTCACTATATTAAAGCTCATTACAAGCATTTCCCCAAAGAGCTGTGATTGTAAAGCTCCTGATGCTGAAGGAATCCACCACCAGCCGTACCTCTTAGTGTAAGAATCTCTCTGAAGAGAAGAAGGTAAGAGTTCTGCTATTTTTTTCAGAGGTAAATTGTATCTCCTCATTTTTGTAGGGTACTACTGGATCCTACACTGATGAAAATGCCCACGTGCATCTTCTGGTGCCTAAATACCTGAGTAAGTCTGGCCCTTAGGAACCAGAATACCTAAGTCACTTTTGAAAATGGGACATAGGGTCCGAAAGGTTTTGAAAATTTTCCACAGACTGATCTATGACATCGATATCAAGTGACACTGGGACTTAGTCTGGAATCTTTTCATGGGGGCAGCTTGTGAGGCTTTTAAAATGAAGAATCCAACAAGAAAGCAGAAGGCACAATACCAAATGCAAAGGCTCAAAAAGGTCTCTGATTCTGTTTTAAAAACAAATGAGAGAAGACTATTTCCCCCCTTTTAACCTGTCCGCAAAGGGACTTCAGTTTAGTTCTGAGTGTCCCAGCTTTAGCCAGCTGAGGAACCAGGAGCTTGAGGGCTGTCCCTACTTGGTATAAAATGGTACAAAATGTAGTTCTTATCTCAAATATATTAAATGCAGCCTACAGAAATTTCAGGTCCCAACATGCAATGTACCATCTAATTTCAAGTGACACTTGTGTTACAGCAGTGGATGTCTTTTAGCTTTCAACTATACTTTGTCCACCCTGGCTTAAGCAATGAAGCTGCTATCACAAGCCCCCCTGCAGGAGTTAAGTGTGATGAAGACCACGAATGGAACTAGCAGTTCCTAATGTTTATAAGGAAGCAGTAAGATTTAGTAGAATGCTTAGCTCCAGAACAAACGTCTTTGAATTACATAAACTGAAGATTTTGGTTTTCCTACTGACTAAACATCAGAGCACACTATAGTGAGATGCCTATCTACAGTCCAGCCTGCATGTATCTGATGCCATCATCCTGCTAAAAATTATAATGATATAGGACCAGATTGAGACCTGTCTGACATGCCTGTGCACGTGGATGAGGTAATGTTAGGCTTCCTCTGTGCTGGCTGCCTGTATGGGAGGGAGAATACCTTTGCCAGGTTGCTGCTCCCCCCTCACTCACGTGGGAGGCAACGATAGGCAGTGGGAGGAGTTTTGGCTCAGTGGTGATGGCTGATGCACTCTGGGAAGTAATCTACACCAGGTATAGGTCTGGCACTGATTGTTTCTGCCCATCCAGAACAAAGGGGAACTGGGAAGCAGACTGACTCTGAATCAGAATCTGCCTCCTGGTCTGCTCCTAGGGCAGCACTACGATAACAAAACCACAATTAGCCCATCATATTTATACTGAGGTAGATTCAAAGTTTAAAATGTGATTATAGTCAGAAAAGAAACTCTGTCCTCAAGGGAGTTGGTGTTTACCCTCTGGGACTTTCCACACTCAACCTGGGATCTGAAAATCGCCTTGTGTGTCTAGCTGACAATGTTGTGTACGCTGCACAAGTAAGACTAGAACCCCATAGAGCTGAATGACATTTTTAGACCAAATTCTTTTTTGTTGAAAAGTTCAGCTTCATTGAAATAGAAAATTTTATCAAAATTGAACTCTTGAAAGCAAAAATTCAAAATGAAGCAAAATGGAAATTATTTCATTCCCAACTGGAAATTTTTGTTCACTTGTGAAATGGAAATTTCAATTCAAATTTGAAAGAAAACAAAATGAAAATATTGTTTCGTGTCATTTTGGTGACTTTGTTGAAGCCTCACAATTTCCCATGAAAAGTTTTGAACGAAATTGTTTCATTTCATACTTTTTGCAGAAATACAATTGGATTTGTCAACTGGCTGTAGAACCCAACTATCTCTCCCATTGCTGCGTTGGCTCTGCAAGGCTAACAAGATAAATACTTGTAATGTGATACTTTTGGGTGGGTTGTCAGCTGTAAGACTGAACCCGAGATTTCTGGATCTAAAAAACATGAGTGTTTACTGTGAGAGTTAGAAGACCCAGCTCTGTTAACGCAAAGGTTGTAGCAGGCTCATCCACCTCTGTCCCCACCTAGTGGCTGGACCACAGAGAGCCACGCTCTAATTTGGGAGTTAAACATCTATGACCATGGTGTTATCAGGACCAATTCTACAACCACCTAAAACATATTTTGGTCAGCAAAGTCAGCAGATAGGACATTGAGAGACATAGGAAGCAGTTAGGTTAAGAGGAAAACGTCATTTTTTACATTCTAATGATACCCACCTAACTTGTAATTTACCTTAGAGCTGCCTTTGGCTTTCCTTACTGTTGATTGGCATAGGGTGTTTTTTGTCTTTTTTTTTTTTTTTTTAAATGAAAAGTTTGGACACCAAACCAATTTGATTTATTGGTATAGAGATATCTATTTTTGTTGACGTTTCAACAATTCCTGAAGCCAGACAGGGTCCTGTTTCCCTCTGTGACTATTTGGAATGTGTCAGGCAGGTGTTTCAAAAGTCCTTATGCTGCAGGGAAATACACCCTGATGTAATCTGCCTAATTTGGCTCTTTGAATTACTTTCAAGAACACTTGCTGTTTGTAATGGAAATAGCTCCCTGACCACTTCAGAGAGGACTTTGTAATGTGAGCTGGTAAAACTCTGCAGGTGTAGCGGGCTTTTTATTTTATTTTACATCTTGGGTTTGTTTACTTTAATGTGTTACTGAAAAAGTGACAGAAAAGTGGCTTAACAAGTCATTTTTCATTTGAAAAATGTTTTCTTATTAAGAAAGTTAACATCCAGCCTTCTGCTAAAGAACTACCGACTCCAGGAAACCACACTTTGCCCAAGAGAGTGTTTCCTGAGGCTTAAATTCCCCACAGACGTTTGTTCGGGATTGTACATACCTGAGGCGTTTTGGCATGAGCATCAATTAGAAAATGGGAAGCTGTGTTTTCCTTGCTAATTCTTGGCTACTGAACGAGGGTTACTGAAAGCTCTCTGTTTTACCAAAGTTGTTTAGTTTATTTTTTTTTAAATGTAAATTTTTGAATTAAACTGTTTGTTTTTGACTCAGGAAAAGGATCCCAATATGCTGCAACCCATTGAGTGTGGAGTTGGTCAAAGTTACTTAAACATACCTTGGAGCAAAGGGTTAAATACGAGAATAGAAAACTCCCTATGAGGGGAACTTGAAGCTGGGTATCCAATGTATTGTCAGCCTGATGTACTAAACAGGACTAAAACCCACTGAAGTTTAAAAGAAAATCAAATGAAAATACACCCTATCCAGTCAGGGCAGTCATTTTGTCTTCAAACATCCAGCCTCTGCTCCTTCACTTGCAACTTACTGGGCCTCCTGTAACTGATTCACCCTTTGATGCACTTATTCATCTGCTGTATCATCCCATGACATTGTTACACTGCTGGCTTTACCCTTCTATAAATCCTTGCAAAGTACTGAGATGACAAGTTAAGGAAAGGTGCAGTCTTGGAAGAAAGTTTTTGTTGAGCTGTGCTCCGCCAAGCCATTTAGGAGGCGTGTAAACTCCCAGAAGAATATTTCTAAAGGATCCTTCTCCTTGCAGTACTTTGAATAGTTGTATGTTCAAATACAGAGACAGTGGGGGCAATCTTTCAGACACCTGATCCCGCACCTGCTAGCCTTCACGGAGCTGCTGCTTGGTATTGTGTCAGGCTCAGAAACCTATTTTCCATCACTTGGTTGTTTCAAAATCAAATTTCAAACAAGGCAAAGCACTCATTTCTCAATCAAGGCTACCGTATGAGCTTGCCAAGTCTGAAGTTTTAAATCAAAGCCATTTTTTTGAATTATCAAAGCACAGAAAAGCATCTGAGAAACAAAGTTGACAGCTGTGAGTGTTTTTTTCCACATTCATCTAACTCAGAAACAGCTGAATGGTTTTTATAAAACTTTCCAAAAATATCTCCTTCTGGAGTGAGATTAGAGTAGGTTAAACATTGAAAAACAATGTTTGCAAACATATACTTGAATTTTGACCCCTGTTAAGCTGACAGTCATGTCTCTTTGTTGTTTACAGTGTGAATATTTGAGTAAACAGGCTTTTGTCTGCATGAATATTTGAGGAACAGCTGCACTTCACACAAGTACCTGCATTCACAGACCAGCAAGGCTAGTCGCTATTCATTATTCTGTTTTTTCCAAGAGTGTGATTCAGCCAGAGACCGGAGCAGTGACCAGAACAATAATTTAGCAAGAATAATGGCTAGTTGTAGAGTTTGCAAGGAAGCCATAGACTGAAAATTGTTTGACAAATCTAAGTGAAGGACTGAATAACAAAGACCTTTGCAGAAATCAGGATTTGTTTGCAAACCGTCTGCCAAAAGGAAAAAAGGGCTACATTTGCAATAAATATTTTTCAAAATGAATAGATCTACCAGCTCTAGCTGAATGCAAGAGAGACATTTCAGTCTCCATGGTTAATCTGTGTGAGGGCAACTTAAAATGAGGATTCAGGGCGTGCCCTTGTTCCTATTGATGCTATGGCATGTTAGATAATGGCTCATATGAGAGAGACAGTGGAAGGTGTGTGTGTATGTGTATGTGTATGTGTGTGTGTATGTGTGTGTGTGTGTGTGTGTGTACTCACATTGCTACTATGATAGCATCATACTTAATGAAGACTGTATACACCTGCATTGTGTCCCATTTGAGGGAGCCATACTGATCTTGCATTCCATGATATGATCACAGAGGTGATGAGCAACAATAAATTAGTTCTTCATTGTTCCTGACAGTGAGGCTTTCACTACTACAGCACATCTGGGGAGCACCTAGTATTCTGCACCGTTGGTAAAGAAGGGCCTGCGTTCCATATCATAGCTACTTTTGACTTGTAAATCTGTTTTTATGAGGTGTGTGTGCACCTGATTCCTCATGGCTGTCCCCAGAGATTGAACAGTCTTTCTAAATGGGCATTTGGATACCATATGCTTAGCAAATGCTGGCTATCATGCAGTGAAAGGCAAATCCCTTCTTTTGATAAATGTGGTTGCACTTCTTAGTGAAAGGTTTCACTCTTGAACACAGATTGAGAAGAGATGAGCTGTAGATGAAGAGATTGGGTAGCCGTGTTGCATCTTCAGAGTCAGGGCCGGCTCCAGGGTTTTGGCCGCCCCAAGCAGCCAAAAAAAAAAAAAAAAAAAAGCCGCGATCGCGATCTCCGGCGGCAATTCGGCGGGAGGTCCTTTGCTCCCAGCGGGAGTGAGGGACTGTCCGCCGACTTGCCGCCGAATACCTGGACTTGCCGCCCCTCGCCGGAGCGGCCGCCCCAAGCACCTGCTTGTCAGGCTGGTGCCTGGAGCCGGCCCTGTTCAGAGTTAATGTGGGTCTTGAGGCTTGGTTTCGGAGTCATCAGATGTAGAACTCTTTTTTTTTTTTTCCTGTGGCCCTAATCCAAAACTCATGGAAGCCAATGAAAAGGCTCCTGCTGACTTCAATGGCCACTGGGTCTGGCCTCCTATGCATCTATTGACTGCAGGTAGCCATAACTTTCAATGTACGAAACAGAGCTAATTTAGTATTTAGTTCAGATCTGGCACAATGGGGAATCAAATACAGTCTCCTAAGGACATTGGGGGAATCTTTGTCTCTTGAAATACTTATAAGTAGGCTGAATGAAACATTGAATAGTGTTCTGTGGGGAACAACGCTGAATAGGCAAGGGGCAGATTAGATGATTTAATAGCGCTTTGCGTCTCCTCTGTCTAGGATTCATAACACAGGGCACCCTGGCTGGCAGTGATGGGAAGGCTATAAGTGATGTATCGAGATTGTTATATGCTGGGATTGGGTCAACTGTCACACAGTTCCTCTGGTGGATTTACTGGTGTCCAAACAGCAGGGAACATGTGCACTGGAAGCATTTTTATTTTTATGGGGTTTGGTATTTGGTTTTCTAAAACTTGTTGCATTTTAAAAAAAAGGAAAATCACCAATTCCAAGCAGCCCAAGTAAGTATCACTAGTTAAGGGTACAATACATCACAGGGATGATGTCCTTATCCCCAAACCAACTGTTAGAATATACATATGAATATGAAAGAGAGAGACACAATCTAAGGGTCTGGACAATCACATTCTGTAATGCTCATTCCTGCTTCATTGTATCCAGTTAGGCCTGGTCTGGAGCTTTTGAGACGCTCCCTTATTTTATCTTTCTCACTGTAAGCAATGGACCTCATAACAGAATGATAAAGAAGAAGAGTTGGAGACCCCCCCTGCTGGCTGTCAAAGACAGCATTGATTGTCCTCAGGACAATCAACTATATCCTATATCAACTATAGGACATGAACAACTATATCCATTTTGACCTATAAGGGTCAAGAAGTGGATTCATTCAGACTGAGAAGTACTTAAGAACATGTTCTCAGCTTGATATCACACCATAGGCAGGCATGGTGGTACTAGCCACAGACAGAAAAGTTGGCTCAGGCCCCAAGGTTTTTCAGTATATGCGTCCTAGCCTGCAAACAGGATTACTGGGCATAGGGTTTACTCCCATAAGTAGAACTATTGACCTGCTCTGACCTGGGGAGAAAGGACGTTAGACAAGGGGAGGTGGAGATGGGAAGGGGATGTATTTGGGCCTGATACTTCTCTCATTGACTTACACTGGTGTAAATCAGGACAAACCTCTCTTTAAGTCAATGGAATTGCATTGGTTTACAGTGGGTGTAAGTGAGATGACACTCAGGTCCAGTAGGTCTAAGATCCTGAACCCAGTGCCAGGCCAATGCAATGGACCTGCGCCCTGCACTAGGCAGGTGCACAGTGGGGCAGGAAAGGTCAGCTCTTCCCCAAGGCCACAGAGCCAGAGTAGCCTCAGTTCAACTGCATGCTGCCCCCTGATCATGGAAGCTGGGAGGGTCTGCAAAACAGCACATCTTCACCTATCCCTGACACAGAAGGCTCATGTGAGGTACTTATATGAAACCCGTCAATGTAGTACCTAAACACTTCCCAATGCATGTCTTCTCACAGCACCCCTGTGAAGCTAGGGCAGGGTTGTTATCCCCACTGTACAGGTAAGGAACTGAGGAACAGAGACAAAACGACTTACCCCAGGTTCCAAGGAATTGAACCCAGGTCTCCAGCAGATTGGGCTACTGCTCTAGCCACTGGACCATCCTTCCTCCCCGCAGCTTCTCTCAGGGACAAATCCAGCCCGCTCCTCCGCAGTGGCACCCTTTGCTATGGAACTGTTGGGGTTCTGCTGAACAGTGTGAGGGCTGGGTGTGGAGAGGCCAAATAGGGGTTGTGCATACTCTGAGCTACACAGAGCCCTTTCCCCCATGAGATCCCTGTACAAGGATGTGCAAGGGATGGGAGGGGTTTGCTGTTCTGTTTATAAAATCTCTTGATTTTTAAGCCAAACTCATGATTGAGGGGTAGGGGAGCCTGATTCAAGCTTTCCGAGAGTTTGAGGTTGGAAATACTGCATCTGACGCACGTATGGAATAACTCCCATGGCAACAGCAGAGCACGTAGCAGGAGCACACAGAAGCACATGCCCGTGGGGTTATGTAACAGCTATGTTGGGATTTTTAGACATTCTCACAACAATGGAAAACCACATTGTAAAAAAAAAAAAAGAAAGTAAACCACATGGGCAAATGCAAACATCTTTTGAAATGTGTAAATATGTTTGTCGTTGGCCACAAGACAAGGAAAAATTCCCACTCTGGACTCACCAGCTGACATGAGACAATGTGCAGCTCCAGGACTTTTTACTGGTTTCATCCAGCAGGGTGACTTTTTGACGAGTCCAGCTCAGTAGCTGCACAAAGTTTGGGATAAATACATTCTCCACAGGCTTGCAGCCCATGCTTATAGCTTGGTGCAAAGCACTGGTGCTTTGTCTGGATGTTGACAAGCCTTGAGAAATTCCAATCGGTCTGGGAATGAGGGAAAATTAAGGATTTGTCTTTCATTTAAAAAAAAAAATTGAAACTTTTAGCCACCACTACATTTTGTTTCTGGGCAGCGACAGGAACTCAATTGGTTTGTGTTTTATACACCAACTTCTGACCAAATCAGTAGTCAAATCCACTCCTGGCAAATTGCTCTTGAACAAGGCTAGTTCACTGACTTGTCACTGTTTTGTGACTGAAAATGTATTTCCAGAAAATTGTCTGTTTCTGATTATGAAAATATAGTCATCTAATTAATGGGGCCCTTTTTACTGACTCCCCTGGACTTTGGATCAGATCTTAATTTCTTAAGCAATTTTGTTGCATGTTAAGAATAATGTTGTAAGATCATCTGTTTATTTCAGTTACTGAAAATAATTCTGTTTGCTGGTTCAGGAAGACCTTTATCGCAAAGGACCTTGGCTCTTCTGTTCTCACAGGTGAACGTATCCATTTCCTGCACTTAGCAGGTTTACCCCTGAATACTGCTGTACCTCTGCATGACGAGAGCCTATAAACCACAGCACACAGAACGTTACATGTTGTTCAGACGCTAACTGCATGGTGCTCCCAGCATGTCTCACAAGCAGATCCAGACCTATAATATGCTAGAATGTTGCTCTGACACTGAGTAGGTCGCTTAGGAGTGTGCTTGAGCTGGAGATCAAAATGGGATAATTAAACAAAGACAATCTGCAGTGGGCAACACTGCCACCTGGAAAAAACGACACACTTGTTTAGCCTCCTTCCAGCCCAGACACAAATAGAAATAAAACCAAGTAACAAAACTATTGTCCTGGATTAGGCTGCAAGGTTATGAGCAGCTGGCTGAGTCTGGACATCTGGCAAATGCATGGCTTCTGGCTAGCACCCTAGTCAGAGTGATTAGTGTCACACTCAACAGCCATAATTGTATTTTGGAAGTGTTTTCCGTCTGTGTGAATCTCTGCATGCGGGGATTGTGCTGTGACATAGGTCATCCTCACCAAGTGTAAAGTTTGCCTTTGTTTGGGTAGGCTCCCCGATGTCGGGATGCCTACCTGAAATGTAGCATACCCTCAGAACAACCTCTGCCCAGTTCTGTAAATCTTGCAAGAACAAGCTCTCTGGTGAGAATGGGAAAGTAGGGTCTCTTGGTCACTGAGTTAAGGCAGACAGAGCCAATTGCTTTGCACGTGTTCTTTCTGCATAGTTGTGGTGTCTATGTATGTGCTCGCCTTGCTTATTTAGTTTATGTCCACACTGCAGTCAGAGGTGTGACTGTAGCATATGTAGATATATCTGAACTAGCTTTGCTCTAGCTAGCTCCAGGACCAACAGCAGCACAGGTGGTAGCATGAGTTGTACAAGGCTACCCAGGATTCTCTGTGTGTATTTGAGTGACTAGCCTGTGTTGTCACGGCTTCATTGCTATTGTTCTTGGAGCTAGCTTGGTTATGGCTGTACTTGCTGCATTCACACCTCAATGCCCACCCAACTCTTTCCTGATGGTTTATCTCCAGCTAGGGTCACTGTTTCACCGGGCTGTCGGGACCTGCCTACGCTATGACTTTCATTGTGGTCAGATGCACAGGCAAGCTCACCCTGAATCTCTCTGCCAGCATGGGAGCCCTAAAGCACCTCGGGAACAACGTGCTTTAGAGCTCTAGTCTGCACTCACCAGGCCTATGTTCTCAGCCATGTCGGAAGTGGAAAATACATCATGCAATGTCCTGATTCTTCTGGCTGTGGTCATCTTTGGAATGTGCCCTATGGGATGTGAGTGGCTGCTACACCCTACCATCTGCAACTCACTGCATAGAAAGGCCCACATTCAGGAAGGCACTTAAGTGCTTCAGTCCATCCCGCTTCCAAAGCACTTACGCACATGCTTGACTACAGTGAGACCTAAGCACAGACATGCTTAAAGTTAAGAATACTAGTGCTGTCCTGACTAGGGTTGATGCTCTGACTTCTGTATCTACTCCTTTTTTTCATCAGTGCCTATAGGAACACATGGCTGTTCCCTCCCATGCCATAGACAGGACAATGGGTATTGGAATAGTGGAGTGAAGTTTAGTATAAAGAGTAGAGAGGCAATGTATAGGAAAGCATGGTCCAGTGGCTAATGTGTTAGCTTGGGAGCTGGCAGACCCCTGCTTTGCTGCAGACTTTGTGTTACCTTGGGCAAGAAGTGTTGCCTGAGTCCCAGTTTTGGGACCATTGAGATTCACAGAACTTTCTCTGAACCCTGGAGGCAGCTAAATTCACTCAATTTTCAGAGTAAAAGTTCCCTCGGCACCTAAGTTTTTGCTTCTAGGCCTACACATTGCTGCCTCCCTCTGGGCGCTTCTCTCTCGCCAAAGCCCCAGAGTGAGTCACAAGCTGGGGAAGATGGGCATTCGTCTGCCTAACCCGTGTGTGAGGCCCAATCTGGTAGGCGGGCTCAGAGGGTGCCTGGCAGATGGTGTCACAGTCAGAATCTGGCCGCTGAAGGAGGGGACCCCACCTGATCACTTTTATCCCAGTGGTTAGAACACTCTTCTGGGATGTTAGAGACCTGTGTTCAATTCCCCACTCTGCTTGTGGGGGAGAGAAGATTTGAGCTGGTGTCTCCCACACCTCTCAGGACAGAGTGCTCTAATCACTGGACTATGGCATGTTTTGAGGTAGGGTCCCTCAATCTCTCCTGTTGAAGCTGTATATAGAGTTATTGGAGGAGGAGGACGGGATCCTGGATCTCCCACATGGATGCTCGAACCACTGGACTACAGAGTCATTCTCATGCACACTCTCTGGCTCAACGACTCTTTAAGTATCTATATACGGTGGAACACCCCTAGTCATTCTCACAAGAAACACCTTGGATGCCTAAGCCACCTGACTGCAGGAGATGGGTTCCTGCCTGTGACTCACTAGCGAAGAGAGGCGACTATCTCCCCGAGAGGAGTAGGACTCAAGACACGCCCCACTCACTGACCTCTCGGCTAATTTAGGCAATTCCCCCACCTAGGGGGATGGCTTTTGTGAATGGCATTCTGAGGTGCCTGTCTCGCCTCATTAATTGTATAGGGAATTATACAGGCTCATTATACCTCAGTTTTGGGAATGTGTGTTGTTCCTGGGATTTTTCTAGGCACCTAATGCTAGGCCTTGTGACACTGAGAGTCACAGTGCCTAAGTTCCTTTGTGGATCTTGGCCTTAGTTTCTCTATTCTCCATCTGTAAAATGGGGATAATATTTCTCTATCTCACAGGATAAATACACTAAAAATTGTGCAGAGTCCAGGTACTATGGTAATGCAGCCATCTAAGTACCTGAGATCAATAGCATTATAGCAGGATTGGAAAATGCCTTTCAATAGCCTTTCTGCCTGTTTTTTTAAAAAGCCGCAGTGGTTTAGAATATTTCCATGTAGAGAAAGCCATCAATGTAGATTGATTAATGGAAATTTTTTATTTTTGTACATGAACAAGACTATGTCATTAATGTCTGTTTCTCTCTGGCTAGCTCTGAGTGGATTTTGCACCCTGCACTGCATTAAAAAGAGATTACCCTGCCCTGACCCTTTGAATTTCCCTTTCCACCCAAAAAAAGAAAAAAGGGAGCCAATAAACGGTAGCTGAAATATAAACGGACGTGCTTCAACAGTGCTCTGATATGCTTTGTAGTCTGTGTGTCTTTTCAATAGAATTAGAATTGAATGCAAAACTTCTACGTTTCTGAACCTTGTGGCCCTGATTCAAGGAAGCACTGAAGCATGTATTTAAGTCCCATTGACTCAGCATGTGCTTAAAGTTAAGTATTGCTTCAGCGCTCTTCCTGAACAGGGCTGCTTTCCTGTGTCTAGACCTTAGAAAATAAGGGCTTGATTCCAAACCTCTGCAAGTCACTGAGATTCTTTCGACTGATTTCCATGGGCTTTGCATCTGGCCCTTTGTGAACAGAGATCAGGGAATTCAAAAGCCAGGCTCCCACAACAGCATAACAAAGCAGCATACACCTGGCCACGTTGCTCATCAAACCCACACAGAGATGAGCCTGAGCTGCAACATCTGTATTTGGATTTTGAACTCCTGCAGTGTGCCGGTGTCTGGCTTTGGGGCTGTGGTTCAGGCCCGTTTCTAAAATATGCCTTGTAATAGTTCAGACACCTACCTGAGCAGCACTCTGCTCTGACTCACAGGGTGCAACACCCAAAGAGCTGAGTTCTGCCATCATTTGCACCAGGGCAAGCCTTAGCGAAGTCAATGGAAGCTGCATCTTTGTGACTGAGCAGAATTGGACCAATATTTAACCCAGGGATCAGGAGCTTGCTTTGTTTATGCAGGACTCTGGCACCAATTGAAATAGATTTTTTTTCCCTTTCAAAATTCTAAATCTTTGGGCCAGAGAGTCTCAGGTGAAAGTCAGCATAGCTCTGTTGACTTCATTAGGGCGCCACCAACTTAGCAGAAGATCTGGTCCTTTTTTATTTTCTGCATACCATATGAGATATGTCAGCAAATTCTGCATGATGATAACACAGATACAACACAGTACTTACTGTACATGGTACGAATGGGGCTTCTGACTACTCCGATCCCCCATCTTTTTGTCCTGCCTTGCTGGCCTGACCTCTGGAGAGACCATGCTTTTAGATTCCCTTAGTGACTGCATCCTGCTCAAATGTAAGTAGTAACATTTAAGTCAGTCATGGGAATTCTAAACAAATGCAACTCTTTCATATTGCTCCCCCTATTGGCACCAGGAGAGTTATTTCTCATAACTTTTCTTGTATAAAAATCATCAATATTTCTGTCTTGCCTTAAGAGGGGCTTGATATTTTTTTTTTTTTTTTTTGAGCTGACCATTTTGGATGCAAATTAAAGCCATTTAGACACGTAAGTTCTTGACTCATGAGCACAGTTAAGAATTCAGCCATGTGAATCACCTAAATTGCACTTACAAATTGGCAGGCACTGGAACAGGGATCAGATTTAGATATGTGGGTCCTAGATATTTCCTCCCCCAGGAAGGGCACATTTACACTGGAGCTGGAATTGTCATTTCCAGCTCAGGTAGATGAACGCGTGCTAACTTTGACTGAGCTAGTACACTAAAACTAGCAGGATAGCCATGGTGATGCAGGTGGCGGAACCTGAATATGTACCTAGTATCCTGAGAAGGATTATACTTGAGCAGCTAGTTAGTCCCATTGACTGTGCCACCATGGCCACATTCTTTCTAAAGAGCTAACTCGATCAAAGCTAGTGCATGCTCATCTGCCTGACTTGGAAATTACACCTGCAACTTGAAGCGTAGATGTACCCAAAGTTTGCATAGCCAGAAGGGTCTTGCTAATCCACACTTGCAGGGCCTACAGAG
Source organism: Malaclemys terrapin pileata (assembly GCF_027887155.1). Taxonomy (NCBI): domain Eukaryota; kingdom Metazoa; phylum Chordata; order Testudines; family Emydidae; genus Malaclemys; species Malaclemys terrapin. The sequence continues at coordinate 33,467,760 of NC_071512.1, read as the reverse complement.
AATGGATACCCCTCATGCTGGTTACTGCCGTGATGTAGTATTTGGTGTGGCTAAGAGTGCATTGCATGGCAAATCGCACCATAAAAACAAAGGAAGGTGATTGCCCTCAGGGTGGGAGGTGCAGGACCAGAAAGGAAAAAAAAATACCCCTCTGCTTTCCAGGAACATGGGCTGTAGGGTGCAGCCTGTAGTTCCTCAACTGACTTCACCCCCACTCCTGCCCATGCTCTTTTGGATTCTATCCCAGGAGCGCAGGGCAGCATAGGCATGGGAGAAAATGCTGTATGCTCTTTGAGAGCCAGCCTCAAGATGGAACGCAGGAGATGGCCCCTTATGAACCTCCACCTCTGACTGTGTGGGACAGTGTGGTAATGGGGAGAGGAGGAAGGGAAAATTAAGAACTCATGGTGACCAAGAAGGGGGGAAAGAGAGAAGGATCTATCTGTGTGTATCTAATCACAGGTATTTATAGAACCCCAGTCACAATAGGTCTGTTGAATGGGGAAGAGTAAAGGGGGTGTTGGGTCGAGGCGTAGAAGGGGTGTGATGGAGGGTGAAGGGGAATGAGGGAGACTTTCAGACTGAGATGACAGAAAATAATAAAAGGAGGAGAGAAGACTAGGGAGAAAGGAGGACAAATGACAATGTAACAAAGATGAATGAAGAAGCGAGAGATCTGCTGTTAAGGTTTATTCATGTTAGTGTTTTTCAGTCTGTGCTCTCTGGGCAGGTGGCTCTCCCAGGGATGATGAATAGATTAATATGTTGTCCACAGTGGAGGTGGCACACAGCTCTTTGTCTTGGGCACTATACAAAACCCCTACATCAAGCTCTTTTGGTATTGGTCTCCGAAGTTCTCCTGTAGCCACTTTTTCATGGCGCCAACATACTTCCCCAACCAGTTCCTTATGGCTGTGATGTATTTGTCTTCTGGCCCCACTTCTTGGGCCTCTTCAGACTCTTGCCCCTGTAGATACGTACTCTGCAGCCATTGGACATACTTGCCTGAGGGCTCTTCTTTGGCCCTGGCATGTCTTTCCAGCCAGTTATTGGTGGCTGTCAGGGACTGGTGCAGGACCTCTTCTAGGACTTTGACGTGGTTCTCCAGCAGCTTGACCTGAACCTCAGCGTACTCTACCAGTGACTTGTCTGTGGTCCCATTATACTCCTCCAGCAACTTGTACAGGATCATGACATTCTCATCCAACCACTTGTACAGGGTCCTGTTGTTGTGGTCCAGCCACATAACCATGTTTGCAGTGTGGTCTTTCTGGCACCTCTCTTGAACATGCTCATCTAGCCTCTTGTCGAAAGCTTCAACATACTCCTCATGCCACTCATTCAGGGTCCAAACATATCTGTCCAGCCACTTGTCGAGGGCCCCAATGTGCTCATCCAGCCACCCAACAAGGTCCTCCGTATGCTCATCCACCCACTTGTCTGGGGTCCCCATGTGCTCCTGCACCCACTTGTTGAGGCTCCAGACATGTTGATCTACCCATGTGCCTAAGGTCCCAATGTGCTTGTCCAGATGCCTGTCTATGGTCCTGATGTGCTCATCCAGCCTCTCCCCTACTGTCTGATGAACACAATGCAGAATAAACCAGTTAGAGAGGGTAGCGCAGAGGGTGTGCGTGAGAGAGAGAGAGTCCTGCACATTAACACACATGAAACTCAAACGGGGACCCTTCAGCACTATTGTTTCTCTTCTTAAGCCCATCAGACTTGCCTGATCTTCCCATCACACAATGCCAAGGATTTGCCGCTCCTGATTTACAGCCATTCATCATAGCACTGAGGCTGCTAACTCTACCCTGCTCCAACTTCTCATTTCTGCCTACCTCCTCCCACTCCTCAGCCTTCAGCATTCCTGCCCCAATCAAGGCTACCGTTAGCTGGCTTTGCCCTCTTTGGTCCCCATACCATCCATCTGAACCCTCCTCGGGATGGTCAGTGACTTCCCCTGCTGCTGAGTGCCTCCTTTTTACTATTTATTTCTTTAATCTCCATGCTGAAGCAGACACCATTGATCATATAACTGACTTTGAAAGCCTTACACCCTATGCATATGTCTATGGCTCGTTCCTCACCTGGCTGTACCTGGCCTGCACCTCTTGCTTTAAGATTTCTTCCTTTGTGATAGTTGTAACAACACTTGGCTGCTCCCCCAAGTCCTCTCCTTTTTTTTAAGCTATCTTTTACATTTTACATTACAGATTTTACAATTACACCCTCTCATAACTCAAGAACTAGGGGTCACCAAATCAAATTAATAGGCATCAGGTTTAAAACAAACCAAAGGAAGTATTTCTTCACACAATGCGCAGTCAACCTATGGAACTCTTTGCCAGAGGATGTTGTGAAGGCCAAGACTATAATAGGATTAAAAAAAGAACTGGATAAGTTCATGAAGGATTGGTCCATCAATGGCTATTAGCCAGCATGGGCAGGGATGGCGTCCCTAGACTCTATTTGTCAGAAGCTGGGAATGGATGATGGGATGGACCACTTGATGATTACCTGTTCTGTTCATTCCCTCTGGGGCACCAGGCATTGGCCCCTGTCAGAAGACAGGATAATAGGCTAGATTGACCTTTTGGTCTGACCCAATATGGCTGTTCTTATGTACCTCCTCCCACTTGGATGCCTTAGGTCACAATTAATTATCAGCTAATTCTAATAGAGTTGGATGGCCATCATCATATGTCCCTTTAAATTCTTCTCTTCCCCTTTCCCTAGATCCCACCCTGGCTGTTTGTCATGACATCTGCCTCTAATTTAATTCCCTTCAGTTGAGTGTCTCCTACTTGACTTACAACCAATGATCCAGTTGCTCATATAATAGAATTTGGTGAAATTAATGTTTATGGGCTGGGTGAAACCTTGTTATGGAGTGAGTGAAAACCTCATTAAGATTGATAGACTCATAGACTTTAAGGTCAGAAGGGACCATTATGATCATCTAGTCTGACCTCCCGCATGATGCAGGCCACAAAAGCTGACCCACCCCCTTTCCCTTGACTCAGCTGTTGAAGTCCCCAAATCCTGTGATTTAAAGACTTCAAGTCGCAGAGAATCCTCCAGCTAGCGACCCCCGCCCCATGCTGCAGAGGAAGGCGAAAAACCTCCAGGGCCTCTGCCAATCTACCCTAGCGGAAAATTCCTTCCCGACCCCAAATATGGCGATCAATAGAACCCCGAGCATGCAGGCAAGATTCTCCAGCCAGACCCTCACTGACCATTGAAACTATTTACCAGCGATGGCACGTTGTTGATTAATTGACTAAAATCACGTTATCCCATCAAACCATTCCCTCCTTAAACTTATCTAGCTTAGGTGTGAACTCACCCTTCAATTCATACAACTGTAAAGATATGCCCCCATGTAAGGAAAAAGAAGTATGTGGACCCACCCATTAGCTTTTGCTGATGACTGCTTTTGGGTAGAGGTGCGAGTCTGAAGGAAGGCAGAACACAGAGGAGGAGAGGGATGCACAGACAGCCTGAAGGAGCAGCTGAAAGCACAGTGTATGACCCTGGAAGAAATCTGGGGAAAGGTTTTTGGGTCAGAGGTGCAGGCTGAAAAGACTGTTCTTGGTGCCATGAGCAAAATAAGCTGTTTCCTGCTCTTTGATTCCTCCTGTGATCAGAGACACAGGACTTTGTACATTCTTTGTAAATAAGCAAAACTCCATCCGAGACCTGACGATCACTAATTTCTGCTCCCAACTGGAACATCCTCAGGGCTCCAAACTTCCACTAGCTGCTTGGGTCAAAAAGGGTCAAAAATATTCTGCCTTTCACCATTGTCTGTCAAGTAATGTATCCCCATAATATCTCTTTGATGTATTTGACCAGCTCTGTGTGTTGCGCTGGTCCAGCATTATTTAGTGAATGCCAGTGAAAGTTGTCAATGTTTGATGCACACTTTGAGTAGCTGGAAGGCTGTTCCCCACACCGAATAACAATATATCAGTATGTCTTTTCTCCCTTTACCCACATTGATTCTTGATTAAAACATTTAGACCATTGGATCTGCTATGAGTTGGGAGATAGTGGTATGGCTGAGACCTTATAAAACAAACTGCATTAATATATTGCAATGTACCTTTGAAGAGTAATACCAGGAAAAACTATCATCTTCAGTCTCTTTCGCTGTCCAGAAATTCCAGCTTCTCCCTGGGTCCGATACAAAAGCATTCATTTGTTAAAGCTATAGTCTATCGCTGCCATTCCTGCTGTTCCTGAGTTCCCAGCTCCCTGACAGGGATTACTGGGCAGGAGTAAAGTGGGACAAGCTGTTCATGGGGGTAGGCACCTACATATCGTACTATGTCTACCTCCTGTAGTTGCCTTCTAAAATGAGCATTCAGGAGCATAAATGCCCATTTTGCTTCTGACTTAAAACTGGCCAGTTGTCCTGCACCTGCATTTTGCACCCACCATGCTAGATGAAATTTGCATATATAGTTCAAGCAACTAGATTGCTGCACATTATCAATTGTACCTGCAATATTATGGGCTCTGTCATAAGGTTGCTTGTCCCTTTAAGGAGTGATGGGTCTCTGTCCCACCTGTGACACAGCTGGCTGTCCACCCCAAAGGAGGAAAATGAAATTCATGTGGTGATGGGTCCGGAGACCCAATTAGGCCTCTGGGCTGATAAGGGAGAGGCTTTGGGTGAAGCCAGAGGAGCTGCTGAGAAGAACTCAGCCAGCCTACAGTCCCTAGAAGGAGGGCTGTGGAAACTCCGATCTAAAGGGGTGAATTTGCAGGACAGAGAGTCCAGGACTTGAACAATGCAGTCCCAGGATGGAGGGGTGTGAAAACCCTGAACTGGATGTGATGGGCCTTATGTTGGGAGCTGAACAATGTCAAATAAATTAGACCTGGGGGTGGGAAGGAGGGATATTGTTTTAAAGATGTTTCTGGGAGTGGATTGTTTCTGGGAACTTCTGAAGGAAACTCAGGCAGGGTACCTGCAGGACCACCCCATGCCATAAGGGGGTGCTTTGGAGGTGGAAAACCTGTACCAGGGGTCACCACTTCCAAACAGGAAATCTAGTGAATCAATGTACTTCCCATTATTATGGACAGGGCTTATGTATTAAGGTGAGAAGGCATGATCTTGGTGATTATCAAGAGAACATCTGCATTTAGGGTGTTTTTAGTTCAAGCTAGTTTTCAGTCTCCGCAAACTCCCTTCCATCCTCCCAAAAATCCACTTATACATTCAGTCAACCGAATCCTGTGCCTTTTCTACCCTGGGGGACTCTGCCAGTACAACTAATTTGCTGTTTAAAAAAAACAGACATTTGAGTCAGACTCCCACAAAATTCTAATAGGAGCTGGATTCCCAGCTTCTCTATGCTCAGCTAAAATTCCCACCCTCAGGGCTCAGGGACCATAAATAGAAGCATTCTGCTGTGAAGACACCATTGTCTCCTGCTAATAGCTGGTATCAGCGGTAGCCATTTGGGGCTTTCAAAACTTGACAATGTTCCTTTAAGAGTCCAAATGGCAACATCAGTGCGTGAGACACTCACCGGGAATGGGCATGGCCAAATGCAACACCAGAATCAGCAGCAACATGGTGGATGGAAGTCCCTGTAAAGAGTAGAGAAAGAGTGCAAAGTTTGACATACCAACTCTGGAGTTGTGCGGAAAATGTTGCCTGTGTCTTAGTGATCTTTTCAGAGGGAGCCTCTGCCCACTCAGGAGAGATGAGATGGGATTTGCCAACTCCTTCTCTTTCCACCTGCCTTATGTTTGCTTACCCCACATCACCCAGCTGGGCTTTTGTTAGAACGTTCTTTGCTTGCTGTGAAGTCTTGGGCTCCTCCCTGGCTTTCTGGTGCAGAATGGGAGGACTTTCTAACCCCACTACCACAACTGGTTACTCTGTTGGCCTCTCAGCAGAGAGGCCAAGGACTGAAATGTGCCTTGGAGACTGAATTCCATCCTGAATCTTGGAGCTGAATCCTCGAAAGCAGGGCTTAGGCATGATGTGGAGCAGCGTGTGGCATGTTTACATCACTGCTGCTCAGGCTCAAGGGTGGTGTCTAACAGGCTGTCATCTTGGCCCTTTTCACAACCACCAAATTGACTTAAAATGAGAGAAAACAGAGTGTGAGCTCTGTATAATTTGAGCAGATGACAGACAACGGGGATATCAGCTGCAAGTGTTTGATAAATATTTAAAAATACACACCCTACGCACAAGCCTCAAACCCTTATTGATTCCAGAAATCCTTCTGCCTACATTAGTCCTATGAGTGGAAGAATTGACTATCACTGTCACACCAGTGCAATGGCAGAAAGCAGCATCAGAAAATACATCTGGCCATATGCTCAGCTGGTGCAAATCAATCTAGCTCCATTGACATTAATGGGACTAGGCTGATTTACATTATCATAGAATATCAGGGTTGGAAGGGACTTCAGGAGGTCATCTAGTCCAACCCCCTGCTCAAAACAAGACCAACACCAACTAAATCATCCCAGCCAGGGCTTTGTCAAGCCTGATCTTAAAAACCTCTAAGGAAGGAGATTCCACCACTTCCCTGGGTAACCCATTCCAGTGCTTCATCACCCTCCTAGTGAAAAAGTTTTTCCTAATATCCAACCTAAACCTCCCTCACTGCAACTTGAGACCATTACTCCTTGTTCTGTCAAAACAAGGAGTAATCTTATCTGAGGATCTGGCCCACAGTGCCCAGTCTAGCCACCCTATGAGAAAAATTTCCCCCGGCGACTTAGCAGCTGCTTGAATGAACCTTAATGGACCAGCAGGGGGAGTGAGTTCCAGAAGAGAGAGCACTTCTCTTAAAGCACACTCTGTTCAGCCCTCCTGGGTCCAAATCTATGAGCTGTCAACAAGAGTGAGGAGTGTAACGCTCAAGGCCCAGAGCATTGCTGGTCCTGGCAGAGGTCTGGAACGGGGAGTGATGCAACCTGCCTCTCCCCCCCCTCCTCAGTCTGCCCCCTCAGTGTGGCTGGGGATTGCAGTCTGTGCTCCTTGCTAGTGTTGTCCTGGGTGCTACCTACTCCTCTGCACTGACCAGTGGAGATCCTCAGGCATGCAGCAGGCAGCACATGGCACACACTCCATTGCTGGGTTGTGAGCGCTGACCTGCAGACCCCAGAAAGAATTTTAGCCAAGTCTTGCTGACTTCAGTTTCAATGAAGTGCCCCTGAATCCCCCAGTACACCTGAGAGCCCCCTCACCCCAGCAGGATCTAAGCTCCCAGGAGGAGGAAGAATTAATTTTAGGTGGCCCAGAGCTGCATAACTAGGTGTACTGGGAGGAAACTGAGCAAAGAGAACATTTAGGTTAAATATCAGGGAACTAGAGATGCGGCAGAATCCAGCCCCAGACTGGAGAGAGACAAACAGCATAATGAGTTGAATCCAAATACCTTGGGGAGGTGGGTGAGGGTGTTTGAAATCTTGATTTAAATCAGAATTCTGTGGCTTGAGCATTCCTCTGCATTCTCTAGCATGGGGTCTGTTAAACTGGTGCACTCTGACACGGAAAGCTGTGGAGCTCTCATGGCTTGAGTCCTTCAACTATTCTTGAAGCAAATGTACCTTCAGCACCCTGGAGTCTGTATAACCAGTGCAGGTTATATTATGTGATGTGAATGGTTTTTTAATCTATCTCAAGTTGCCACATAAAGCTCAAAGAGTTTACAAGAGTTTTTGGTATTTGCCTGTCTCCCACTTGGCAACTTGGGAAGGGCTAGGTGCTAGCAACCCCTGACACCCTGTGATAAATGAATCAGCCTTGACATGGTGGCAGAGCAGTGGGATCATTTTGAATTAGAAGCACAGACCTCAGGATTTTAAAAGGACACATTTTTCCTTTTGGCTGCTTGAAAGCCAGGGAGGTTTTCTTTCTTTTTCCTTTGCTGCCTGAGGGGGTACAGGCAAGCAAAGGGTTCAACCTGCAAAGCCAGGGAGTCTAACAAGCGGTTTATTTTTTTTTTCTTGCTTCGTGGCAATAAAATAGTTAGGCTAGAGTAGGGCAGCCCTGTGCATGAGGTTGAAGTTGTGCACCGAAACCCTAGAGAAACCAGTCTTCCCAAAGCCTCACGCCACGGAGAAGACAGACCCAGATCCAGATCCATGACAGAAATGCAGACCAGGAGGGAAGGGTCAGCCCTCCCCAACCCGAGATCCAGGTGCCAGGAAGGAGGGATGCCTTTAACTCAGGCCGAGTTCTAACTGAGGCAGAAAGGAATTTCTTTCTAGAGATGAAGCGCTTGGAAGCAGAGGCAAAGCGCTGGCAGGCAGCAGTGGAGGTTAAGCACTTGGAAGTGGTGGCAAAGCGCTGGCAGGTGGAAGCGGAGGCAAAGAGCTTGGAGGCAGAAGCAGAGGAGAGGAGAGAGGTGAAGTGCTTGGAAGTGGAACTGAAGCGCTTAGAGTTGGAAAGGGCTAAGTTGGATCAATCAGGTAGCCCTAACAATCTTCCTCCAGGTACCGCTCCCCATTCCAAAAAAATTCCTCACGTACAAGGTAGGCGATGATATAGAGGCCTTCTTAGAAAATTTTGAAAGGGCCTGGCCTTGGGTACAACACCCGTACAGACCAATATATGGTGGAGCTAAGGCCACAACTCAGTGGACCCTTAGCAGAGGTGGCAGCTGAAATGCCTAAAGAACACATGAACAAGTATGAACTTTTTAAACACAAGGCCAGAATTAGAATGGGGCTAACACCCGAACATGCCCGTCAGCGGTTCAGAGCCCTAAGGTGGAAACCAGACTTGGCATTTTCCCAACACGCCTATCACATTGTAAAAAATTGGAATGCCTGGATATCAGGAGCAAGTGTTAAATCTCTGGAAGATCTGTCTCTCCTAATACAAATGGAGCAGTTCTTAAAGGGTGTTCCTGAGGAAATAGAAAGGTACATCCTAGATGGGAAGCCCAAAACTGTAATCGAGGCGGGGGAAATTGGAACCAAATGGGTGGAGGTGGCGGAGAAGAAGAAAGCTAGTAGCAGTTGGAGCAGATACCAGAAGGAGCAACCCGAAACAGCACCCCACCATCAGAGTCAGCCCAAGGCCCCACCATGCAAGGAGGGAGGAGCCCTCCACACAGCCAGGGAAACCCCAGATGCCCTCTCATCCCACCACCCCATTGTCCAATCACCCATCTCACCCCAGTTCACAGTCAGCTGGGCGATGCTTTAAATGTAATGAGGTGGGACATGTGAAGGCCAACTGCCCCAAGAGCACCAGCCGGAGCCAACTCATCACCCCGGAGTCGCCCCAAGAGCTTTCAGGCCCAGATGCCTCACAAATACCCCCAGAGCAAAGGGAAACTGTGAATGTGGGTGGGAGGAAGATTACTGCGTGGAGAGACACTGGAACACAGGTGTCAGATATCCACCAATCCCTGGTGGACCGCAGATTCATCGACCCAGAGGCCCAAGTGACGGTGCAACGCTTTAAGGCCAACTCTTTTAACTTGTCTAGAGACAAGTTGCCTGTCCAGTACAAGGGCTAGTCAGGAATATGGACTTTTGCAATTTATGATGATTATCCCATTCTCATGCTGCTGGGAGAAGACTTAGCCAACTGTGTGAGGCTAACAAAAAGGGTGGGGATGGTCACCCGCAGCTAGGCTAAACAGGCCTCCACACCTAACTCCATTCCTGAGCCTCCTACAGGGACCCAGCCAAAAGTGGTGGAACCCAACCCCAAACCAGAGTCTATGGCACCAGTTGTAGATCCAGTTCCTGGGACCCAGCCAGAACCAGCCCAAGGATCATAACTGGTGGAACAGTCAGCATCAGAGCCTGTGCTTGCAACCCCACCAGGGGCAGGGGAGCCAGCACCAAAGGGCGCCACAGAGCCTGCACCTGCAGAAGCAGCTAAACCAGAGCAAGAAGCTCAACCGGAGCCGGAAATATAACCTAGTGCACCAGTGGAGAGTGGTTCACAGTCGACGGAGACACCCCCATCACCTGCATTGCTTCTGGTGGGACCAAGTCCAAGTCCCCAACCCAGGGAGGAACTAATGTCTCCAGCATCAAAGGAGCAGTTCCAGGCAGAGCAGGAAGCAGACGAAAGACTCAAGGGAGCTTGGATGGCTCTTCCAATAGGTCCAGGTTTGTTGTAGAAGGAGGACTCTTATACAAGGAAACCCTTTCTGGTGGGCACAAGGAGGACTGGCATCCTCAGAGTTAGTTCCAACTAAGTATAGGGAAAAGCTCTTGAGCTTAGCACAGTCACCCTAGTGGCCATGCTGGGGTGAACAGGACCAAGGACTGTTTGGGGAAGTCATTCCACTGGGAGGGGATGGGAAAGGACTTTTCTATCTATGTCCGGTCTTGTGAGGTGAACCAGAGGGTGGGAAAGCCCCAAGACCAGGTCAAGGCCCCTCTCCAGCCACTCCCCATAATTGAGGTTCCATTTCAGCGTGTAGCTGTGGATATTCTGGGTCCTTTCACTAAGAAGACACCCAGAGGAAAGCTGTACATACTGACTTTCATGGATTTTGCCACCCGATGGCCGGAAGCAGTAGCTCTAAGCAACACCAGGGCTAAAAGTGTAAGCCAGGCATTGGCAGACATTTTTGCCGGGGTAGGTTGGCCCTCTGACATCCTTGCGGATTCGGGAACTAACTTCCTAGCAGGGACCATGAAATGTCTTTGGGAAGCTCATGGGGTAAATCACTTGGTTGCCACCACTTACTACCATGAAACAAATGGCCTAGTGGAGATATTTAATGGGACTTTGGGGGCCAGGATACATAAATTCATGAATGAGCACTCCAGTGATTGGGACCTAGTGTTGCAGCAGTTGCTTTTTGCCTAGAGGGGTGTACCACATCCCAGTTTGGGATTTTCACCCTGTGAACTCGTTTATGGCCATGAAGTTAAGGGGCCATTACAGTTGGTGAAGCAGCAATGGGAGGGGGTTACATCTTCTCCAGAACTAACATTTTGGACTCTACGTAAAAGAATAAATGGACACAAATCAGACGTCAAGAATTATAACATTCAAAAACCAGTTGGAGAACACTTCAATCTCCCTGGCCACTCGATTACAGACCTAAAAGTCGCAATATTACAACAAAAAAACTTCAAAAACAGACTCCAACGAGAGACTGCTGAATTGGAATTAATTTGCAAATTGGACACCATTAAATTAGGCTTGAATAAAGACTGGGAGTGGAAGTGCCGTTACACAAAGTAAAACTATTTCCCCATGCTTATTTCCCCCTCCCCACCCCCAGTTCCTCATATCTCCTTGTCAGTTGCCGGAAATGGGCCATTTTCATTACCACTACAAGCAGTCCTTTTTCTCTCCTGCTGATAAAAGCTCACCTTAACTGATCACTCTCCTTATAGTGTGTATGGTAACACCCTTGTTTCATGTTCTGGGTGTGTGTGTGTGTGTGGATATATATATACACCTTCCTACTGTATTTTCCACTACATGCACCTGATGAAGTGGGCTGTAGCCCACGAAAGCTTATGCTCAAATAAATTTGTTAGTCTCTAAGGTGCCACAAGTACTCCTGTTCTTTTATTTCGGACTTTGTAACCAACCTGCAAAACATCCTCAAGGACTCTGTAGCCCTTGCTCAAGAAAACCTACAGAATGCTCAACAAGAGCAAAAGGTCTGGTATGCTAAACATACCAGAGAGTGTTCCTTCAGAGTAGGTGACCAAGTCATGGTCCTGAAAGTGCTCCAGGCCAATAAGATGGAAGCATCATTGGAGGGGCCGTTTATGGTCCGAGAGCGCCTGGGAGCTGTTAATTACCTCATAGCATTCCCAGACCCTACCCTAAAACCTAAAGTATACCATGTTAATTCTCTAAAGCCCTTTTATTCCTGAGAAATCAAGGTTCTCCAGTTTAAGTCCAGGAGAGAGATGACACTGAGTGGCCTGAAGGAGTCTACTATGAAGGAAAAAGTAACGTTGGCCTTTCCATCACCCTTAGGCGTAAGCAGCGATGGCAAATCCAGGAGCTGTACACCAGCTTCGCGCCAATGTTTTCAGCCACCCATGATGGATAGAATGGGTGTACCACTCTATTTCACAGGTGATGCTTGCCCAATTAGAGCCCAACCCTACCAGATGGCTCCTCAAGCCAGAACCGCAATAGAAAGGGAGATCAAGAACATGTTACAGATGGGTGTAATCCGCCCCTGTGAGAATGCATGGGCCTCTCCAGTGGTTCTGGTTCCCAAACCCAATGGGGAAATCCGCTTTTGGGTGGATTACCATAAGCTAAATGCTATAATTTGCCCAGAGAACTATCCAATGCCATGCACAGATGAACTATTGGAGAAACTGGGATGTGCTTGGTTCATCTCCACCTTAGACTTAACTAAGGGGTACTGGCAAGTGCTGCTAGATGACCCCGCCAAGGAAAGGTTAGCCTTCATCACTCATGTAGGGCTGTATGGATTTAATGTGCTCCCTTTTGGACTGCGAAATGCACCGCCACCTTCCAGAGACTGGTAGATAACCTTCTGGCTGGATTTGGGGAATTTGCAGTAGCCTACCTTGACGATGTGGCCATATTCTCAGATTCATGAGCAGAACATGTGGCGCACCTCCAAGCTATCTTCCAGTGCATAAGGGAGGCAGGATTAACCATTAAGGCCAAAAAATGTCAAATTGTCCTAAACAGGGTAACATATGTTGGACACCAGGTGTGTCAACGTACTATCAACCCCCTACAGGCTACAGTAAATGCTATCCAAAATTGGCCTGTCCCTAAGTCAAAGAAGCAGGTCCAATCCTTCTTGGTCTTGGCTGGGTAGTACTGACGATTTGCATGACACTACAGCCAAATTGCCACCCCACTGACAGGCCTGACCAGGAAAAAACAGCCAAATGCAGTTCAGAGGACTGAAAAGTGTCAAAAAGCCTTTAACCAGCTTAAGGCGGCCCTTATATCTGACCCTGTACTAACAGCCACAGACTTTGACCAGCTGTTCATCGTAACCAAAGATGCGTCTGAATGTGGTGTAGGAGCAGGGTTTTAATGCAGGAAGGACCAGATCAACAATTCCATCCTGTCGTGTTTCTCAGCAAAAAACTTTCTGAGAGGGAAAGCCACTGGTCAGTCTGAGAAAAAGAATGTAACGCCATTGTGTATGCTCTGGAGAAGCTACGCCTATACACTTGGGGACGGCGTTTCCACCTGCAGACTGACCATGCTGCACTGAAGTGGCTTACACAGTCAAAGAGACTAACAAAAAGTTTCTTCGGTGGAGTTTAGCTCATCAAGACTTTGATTTTGAAATACAACACATTTCAGGAGCCTCTAACAAAGTGGCTGATGCACTTTCCTGGGAAGGTTTCCCAGACTCAGCTGGGTAAAAATGTCCCTGTATTCTAAGTCATTGTAGTCCTTAAAATATAAAAAAATACTGTTTAAGTTCTTCATGTAATTAGTAGTAAAATTAGAGGTGCATGTATCTTATTAACTCTGTTTTCTAAACCCCTAGGAAGAAATCCCAGCCAGTTGGACCCGACTTGAAGCAGGCCGGTCAGCACCGTCTGTGATTTGGGGTGTGTGTGATAAATGAAGGCGGGCTAGGGGTAGCTCCCTTTTATGGACAGCCAGCCAGCCAGTTAGCTATAAAGTTCCTCTTGGTGGCTGTTCTCTGCTTGCTTTATCTGTAAAGGATTAAAAAGTCTCCCTGGCAAGGTAGAAGAAAAGGAGTGGGCACCTGACCAAAAGAGCCAATGGGATGGCTAGAACTTTTTAAAATTGGAAAAAACTTCCCTTTTGTTGCCGTTGTTCTCCGGAGAGCGGAGACACAGAGCAGCAATGCTGTAAGCAGTTTTAAAACCAGCTATGAAAAAGCATCAATTCATACCTCGAACTTACTTATCTGAAACCCCTGATACGTAAGTCAATTAGGGAATGTCTAGGAAGATGCAATTAGGGTTATTTTTTTTATTTCTTATTGGCTTGTGGAGTCCTCCATGCTAACCACAGATGCTTCTGTTTTGCTTGTAACCTTTAAGCTGAACCTCAAGAGAGCTATCTTGATGCTTAATTTTTGTAATTGTTTCTTTTAAGTTCTAGCAAAAAGCCTATGTTTCAAATGTATTTCCTTTCTTTTTAGCTTTAATAAAATTTACCTTTTTTAAGAACAAGATTGGATTTTTTGTCACTAAGAGGTTTGTGCATATGTTGTTTAATTAGCTGATTTCCTTTGTTTTTTTCTCAGCTCTTCCCCAGAAGTGGGGTGAAAGGGCTTGTGGGTACCCCACAGGAAGGAATTCCCGTGTTCCTTCCTGGGTTTTCAAAAGGGAGATGGGGGTTTGCACTTGGGTGGTGGCAGCATCTGTCCATCCAAGATCAGAGAGAAGCTGTGATCTTGGGAGTATAATACCAGCCTGGAGTGGCCAGTATTAATTTTTAAAATCCTTGTTAGCCCTCACCTTCTGTACTCAAAGTGCCAGAGTGGGGAATCAGCCTTGACACACCCATTTATGACCCCTCCACTCAGGGGGTTGAGAATCCCTGTTCTAAAGAATGGTCTTACCTGGTTTTATTACCAGTTCTGTGACTTGTTGGGAAGTTTAGTTAGAGACCATATCCTGTTTTCCTCCCCTCCCGTCTCTCTAAGGGATGAGTGTCACTGAGAGATGCTTGAATGCAAGCCTAGCCCAGCTTCTGCTGCTTATTCCCCACCTGATGATGTGTCCCTGTGACCTCAGAATCAACTGCCACCTCCATGGCAACTGGTGATGTCAAAAAGCTTCAGGTGGGTGAGTGAGAAATAATCAGCAGGGAGCTGGTGAGTCTAGACTGGAAAACTGAGATCTTGTGTCAGCACAAAACTCCCATTAACAAGAAAGATTGAAGAGGGGAGAAAAACACACAAAAAGCAAAAGGAGCGGAGCATTATGGCCAACTTAAATGGGAGAGGGAATGTGTTCTTGGCTAATAAACGGAGAAGCCAGGTTTCCCTTTGAGGTGCTAGTGGAAATGCCCCACTGATGGAGGAACAGACGCTTTCCTTATTCAGGTGACAGCAGCAATAATGCTTATTCTGATTCTCCCCTTGGCACATTGTGTCTGTGTGAGGGGAAAAAAAGGAAATTGAAATCAAAATAAAAGTAGTCACACATACAACAGAGCAGGTTGGAGACTGAAACAATCAGGGGAAAAAGCCAGCATAGGGCTCCTACCACGTACCTAATGACCCACAGCTGGTAGAATTGCCTCGCTAGAGTTTCTCTGGATCGTATCAAGAATCTGGGAAGATCTGGGGGATGGGTATGGAGAGATGAGAGAGGACACTTTATTCTGAAAGAATGCAAACTCTTTTTAGGATCACGTAGTTACATGTGAGTCCGATAAGCCATTGAAATGCAGCCACCTGTGGGGTGGAATGCAGCAGTTGTTTAAATATGTAGTGCCACAGCCCAGCCGTTTAGGAGGGAAAGAGAAGAATGCTTTATCCATTTTAATATTAACCATTCAGCAGATGGCCATCATGTGCTGAGCTCAAAGCGGAAACGGCCCATCAATAGGGTTTGGCTGAAGCCAAAACCTGGGATCCAAACACCCTCGAATTATGGGGTGTTCAGAATTCAGATCCCAGATGTGAATTCTGTGGTTTGAGCATCTCTAGGAAAAATTAACTGTCAGAGTTCTTCCAGCAGAGGGGACATCTGTTTAAATCCTCCATGATTCTTCCAGCTGAAAGGTACTAACTACCTATAGATCTTTATTAGCATCAGATTTTGATTCTGCATTGTAGTACCATAAAGTCCCAAGCAAGCAGGGCCAGCTCCTCACAGTATGAGAAACACTATATCAGTGTAATAGCCACTGATAGTGGAAGCAAACCAGTATTTTTTTCCAATCCAACAGCACATATTTGAATGTTATCCTCTTTGCTGTCTCATAATCTCGATCAGGTTTCTTTGATGCAGGACCCGTGTGGTTATTAAACTCAGTATGGTTTGATGTTCTGCTGACATTTTATATCAATCACACCTTTTATTAGCACGATCCTTCTATATTAAATTTCAGAAAGGGATGCTGGGAAAAATGGTCCTGGATTTCCTTGCACATGGCTGATGTGAATTGTCTGTCTGGTTTTCTCAGGAAATGGTTTTTAACCCTGTAATGATTGTCTTTATATGAGATCTGCCAGGAGCTTCGCTCAGCTAAAATATCCCCTTGAGTTGAAAGAAAACACGCTTACCAAACACTTACAAAGAAGATGCCTTCTGGCTTCTGTGTTGAAAGGACTTCTTGATTTGTTGCACGCAGCTCTGAAAGCTACACAACAGCTTGCCACAAATGGGGGCTACTTCAAGAATCATTTGTTGCAAGTAGTTTGTGTTGCCTGTTCTTTTCTACACATTTACTTTTATCAGAGAGTCTCAAAGCGCTTTGAAAACCTCAGGTAAGCCCTGTTTGCAATATGGCTAAACCAATGGTCTAATTTTCAGAGGCAATGACCACCCACCTGCAGCTCCCTTTGACTTCAAATGGAGTTGAAGGTGCTCAGGACTTCTGAAGACCAGGCCGGAGAGCACATAGCAAATCGGGGCAGAGCTGGAAACGCAAGCTAGCTGCCACATTTTCTGTTTTCCTGGTCTTGCCACTAGACCATGCTTGCCATATGTGAGACACAACATGCATAGTTTATTCCCAATGGAAACATTTGAAATGTCACTACCAATTAGTTGTTTGGTTACTAGATTTAAGGTAGTTACAGCCCGTCAACTGCAATAAAAAACAGATTCATGCAAATAGATTATAGCTATTTTTCCTCAAGTGCCAGACAGGTTCCTCTAATAACATATGGTACAGAAGTCAGAGCTTGTAAGAACCATTCTGATAGACCCTGTGGTCTAGCAATGTTGTAGGCAGAAGAAGCATCAGCAAATGAGCACATCACCTGCAAAAGTGTACAGGATCCAGATCTGAAAGCTAGCAAATTGAGTATTGGCTACATTGGGGTCAGCTAGTGTAGCAGGAGCCAGAACTCCAATATGAGCTACTGGATGCCCCAGGAAAGATCTGGTTTCCCTTTTGTATTGGAGGGTATATCCAAATGGATTTCCATCTTAAATAAATATATATATCCCCAGGCAAAGAGGTCTATAAACTTCCCAAATCTAAGAGTTCTCTTGCTCGATGCATCACTTTGTTTGATGCCATTACAGCAGTTGACTATAGGCAGTTCCCTCTCTTCAGTCATTTGCTTTTGGGGAATCCTGTGAAAAGAACATTGTTTTGCTACTGTATGTGGCTGGAGGTTATGGAGCCAGCTGATATAGGCAGACTGGAATAATGTCATGTTCGAATAGGTTTGACTAAATATGAGCCTGACTGTGCAAGATGCTTGAGGGACTCCTGAGAGGTACTGAGTGCTTGTAAGGCCCATCAAAGCCAACGGGAGTTAAGGGCACCCAGCACTTCACAGAAGGTGCTCAGTATTTTGCAGGATTGAAGTGGAATATCCCCAGGGGTTTGACACGCCTTCCCCCCATTCTTATTTTTTGAGATGGAGAACCATAGAATACTAGAAATGAAGGACTAAAAAGGACCTCAATTGGTCATCTAGTCCAGCCCCCTGCACTCATGTCAGGGCTAAGTATTCTCTAGGTCATCTCTGACAGGAGTTTGTCTAACCTGTTCTTAAAAACCTCCAGTGATGGAGATTCCACAACCTCTCTAGGTAAGTTGTTTCAGTGCTTAACTACCCTGACAGTTAGCAAGTTTTTCCTGATGTCTAACCTAAATCTCCCTTGCTGCAATTTAAGCCCATTGCTTCTTGTCCTGTCCTTAGTGGTTAAGGATAACAATTTATCAGCCTTCTCTTTATAACAACATTTTAAGTACTTGAAGACTGTCATTATGTCCCCTCTGTCTTCTCTTCTCCAGACTAAACAAACCCAGTTTTTTCAATCTTTCCTCATAGGTCATTTTCTAGATCTTTAATCATTTTTGGGTTGCTCTCTTCTGGACTTTTTCCAGTTTGTCTAACTTTCCCAAAGTATGGTGCCCAGAACTGGACACAGTACTCCGGATGAGGCCTTATCAGTGCTAAGCAGAGTGGAAGAATTACTTCTCATGTCTTGCTTACAATACACTCCTGCTAATATGTCCCAAAATAATGTGCCCCTTTTTTTTTTGCAACCGTATTACATTGTTGACTCTTATTTAGTTTGTGATCCACTCTCCCAGATGCTTTCTGCTGTATTCCTTCCTAGGCAGTCCCATATGTATTTGTGCAATTGATAAGGAGTGGAGGAAGGAAAGAGACAGGCAGTCTTCTATCAGGAGATGATACACAACCTTGCAAGGCTGTTTGGTGTTGATTCAGGGCCTGATTCTGCATTCCTAGATTCACTGGGAGTTTGGGTGCATGAAGAATGCAATGTTGCCAAACCCAGTATTAAAAAATCATGAGTCAGGCCTCCCCAAATCATGAGATTTATTAAAAAGAATCAATATTTGACTCTTTTTATTTGCTGTCTTTTTGTTGAGAGTTTAGGAGTCATGTTTTCATGCTTTTCTGTGACCATAAGGGCCAGAAATAGTATTTTTATTTTTAAAATGGAAGCTGAGATTATTATGGAATTACATGGCTCTTGGAGCTGGGGCTTTAAAAAATCACTGCTTCTGATACAATTGTGAAAACTGACAACATTGGCAGTGTGGTAGATTTTGGTGGGTATTATGGTGTAGTCTAAAGAGATGGAACCTTTTGCTGTTGGCTCTACATATGTAACTTTTCTCTTAGAGCTAGTCTTGGGCCCGTTGCATTCTGCTTCACAGTGCTGCAGCACTATCTATGAGCCCTTTGTGGGCAGGGAGAGGGGCACCAGCATCCATGCTTGAATTAAGAGTTGCTCATTGGCTTGACCATACCCCCTTTCCAGCACAGCTAATGGGACTTCCAAGTGGCCTGCCAGTCCTGGGGACTGGTCAGACGAATATAGTGTCAGTATATGTGTGAATAAAGGGCCACCAAAATGTCCCTTTCTCCCTCATGAGAGAGGGTTGGGATTAGGCACTTTGTGCGTGTAATCTCCAGCTGATTGATAATACTAGACCATTCTGTGCCCCGGAAGCAGCCAGCAGCAGGTCTGGCTCCTAGGTGGAGGCACGCAAGCGGCTCTGCGTGGCTCTCGCCCGCAGGCACTATCCCCCAGCTGCCATTAGTCAGTTCCTGGCCAATGAGAGTGCAGAGCCACTGGTCGGGGTGGGGGCAGTGTGCGGAGCCCGGTGGCCCCCCTGCCTAGGATCCGGATCTGCTGCTGGCTGCTTCCGGGGCGTAGCGTGGTGTTGGAACAGGTAGGGACTAGCCTGCCCTAGCAGGGCAGCACTGCCGATGGGACTTTTAACGGCCCGGTTGGCTGTGCTGACAAGAGTCGCTGCGACCCAGTCCCATCCATTCCATGACACAGTTCTGGGTTGTGACCCACCATTTGAAAACCACTCATCTACGCATTTCTGGGAAGTTGAATTAGACATAGGGACTTAAATCTATGTCTCTTATTTGGAAGGAACCTATTGTATATTTCTCAAGAGTCAGTGTATGTATAAAACCAAAAGACTCCTGTACTGCAGAGTTAGAAACAATGGGCCAAATTCTGTCTGCTACACTACTCCAACCCAAAAGAGTTGCATTGGCATAGAAGTGGGGAGAATCTGAAAATGGAGAAAGTTAAGGGATCAAGTTAAATGCCTATGTTTTTTCACTTGGCCAGATAGGTTCTCCTTGTTTGATTTTTCTATAATAGTATAATAATCAGTCATGCTGTCTGGTGGCTATATCCCAGGATTAGTGTTGCTGACAATTCATCACAAGCCCAACACACATTCTCTGGAGCTTACCATATTTCTCCACTTTATGCACCTCCCTGTGCACACTAGTCCAAGAAAAAAATGTTCCCCACTAATATTTGGCTAAACATACTAGCACCAGATGTAGAATATTGGGGATATTTTCCACCTGGGACAAATCAATATTGATACCTGTTCCATTTTTATAATGGACAGATTGTGTGAGGATATTTTGCACTTGTTTAGACAGTGTTTGTCTCCAGGGTTGCTTACTCGTCTAATGTAATTGGTTTTCTGTGAGCAGATGGTTTAACTATCTCTATTAAGTGTCTTTGTTGGGAGATAAAGGGATATATTTTTAAAAACCCTTTATAGGGCAGGGAAAATTTTATGTCAAATCTGAAAGATACAGCAGGGGAGAGTTTTGGGGCCCAATTTTCAAAAGCGATCATGGTCAGATTTTCAGAGGTTAGTGCTTGCTTTCGGAGCCTGCACCCCTCAGTGTGATCCAGCCTCCGGGGTTCTGAGCTCTTTGGAAAATCTGCCTCTTCACTCTAAACCTATGGTACTTAGGCCTTTGAACCAAGCTGACTCCTAGTAGCCTGCCATGCAGCTCTTTTCTTGAGTTTCCTCATGAATTTGCAAGTAGGATGTTATGAGCAACAAATCCTGGGCTGGATCTGATTCCCACTAGAAATCAGTCTAAGCTCTGAGCTGACCACCGATCCAACTCCCTTTAACTGAATGGTGATCAGGCCCTTATAGTGCTGTAAAATGCCTGGCTCCATTCAGGAACTGGAGCTAGTCTCCTGGCTATCAAGTATCAGGGGGTAGCCGTGTTAGTCTGTATCTACAAAAACAACAAGGAGTCCAGTGGCACCTTAAAGACTAACAGATTTATTTGGGCATAAGCTTTTGTGGGTAAAAACCTCACTTCTCCTCCCCCCAAGTGTATGGCCCATTTTGACAGCTGACTCTATGATGAGATGTCTATTGTGGAATGTCGTGCTTCTCTTGATCTAAATTATGTAAGTGCACCTTCTAAATGGACATAGCTATGATAACGACATAGCAGTAACCCTGAAAACAAACGGGCAACTTACAACCAGAGCTGTGCAATAGAAAAACATCCAGACAAAAACATTTGTCCCTTGAGGAAGGCCACACATGGATTTGAGGATGGGAGGCCCAGCTGGTAAAAGATTCGTCAGTGACAAGGACTTTGCTAAAGTGACTCACCAGGCCGATCGTTAGGTGAGATGCTCAGAAAGCCCCAACTTAGACACGGCCCTGCTGGCTTCTGCCATCCTTTCCCTCCATGAAATCTATCACTGAGAGATGGTATAAGTCTGTATTTGGGCAGGTATCTAAAATAAGTGAGAACTCGCATTGGCACCTAAAGCGAATGGCTTTAGGAGGCAGCCTGAGACCTCATTATGGGTCATAATATGTGGGATCACAGTCCTTTTTAGATGAGCGACAACAACTGTATGCTACAGACCAGCAAACAGGGTTCCCCACAGCATCCTCTCCATTGTCTGGTTCACCATGGACCACTCCTTGTCTGGAATTCTAGACAGCACACAGGGAAATCTAGTGGCTGAAAGATGTGCTGCAAGTACATGTCGTGATGACATGTTACTATTCAAGCTGTTCAGAAAATGGGTTTCTTTTCCCAAAAGAAAATTAAACAATTTTGGATGAAAACAAAGAGGTTTTTTGATTTTTCATCCAAAAATGTTTAGATTTTCAGGTGGTTTTTTTTTTTGGATAAAATAATCAAATTTGTCCACAGAAAGCAGAGAACTTTTCATGAAGCAATTGTTTAGTCAACCCCTCAGTTCTCCACTGAAATGTGGTTTTGAGAATGGGTGACTCATCTTTTTCGAATCAGAGCAACAAGCTTTAAAATGCTTTTTGAGGGAACTTGCTCCCATTGTTAGGCACCTGGGCCAAGTATGATTTCTCGCCAAAGCGCTGAGAAATCTGCGCTGCTGCTGTTTGATGCAACCCACCAGGCAAAACATGATGGTTTCAGGTGAGTATCCCTTTTGAGCTGTCAGCACTTCAGTGGTTTCTAGTGTGAATGAGGGCTGCAGCATGACTCTCAATGGGCTTCCAGAGGGGAAGGAGCAGTGAAATGGTGGGTGTCATCAAGGGCTAGATTGTCACCGCTCTTACTCAGCTGCATATGGGAATGAGTGGGAATAAGGCCCCACCTTGTTCTCGGCTCTGCTCAGGTTGCAACTCTGGCTGAGGAGGGGAAATAGGGTCTATACACCATATACCGCCACAGATGGGCAGGGAGGAGATGGAGAATAGACAGGAGTAGGAGAAGCCATGTTTCCGCTTTCCTGACTCATAGGGCAGAATAACAGGTTGGGAGTGTAGAGGGGAGTAAGTTGCTCCATGAAAAGAGCTGAAGTAACTTACTCCTCCCCAGAGCAAGGTGAGGACAGGGGAGGAAATGTGTCCATCAGTTTGGTCTGTTTCTAGGGTGGGGAAGGTATGCACTGCCCCTCACTCAAGGCAGACTGTAATGCTATTCTGTTCTATATATACCACTCTCACCTTCATAGTATCTGTGACAGTCTATCCCTGAATGACCACAGAACTGTTTACAGGCGTAGAGCATTGGTGTAGGAGGCGCTGCAAATTTCCATTAACCAGATCAGAGATGCATCCGTAAGCTGGGATGGATCCTTAGGGAACTGAAAACTCCAAGTGCAGAGAATGTTAAACCCACAGGGGGATTTGTATTTTAAACCAAGTACCGCACAATTGATAGGTCTGAAAAATCTTTACTGCTCCCCTAGGTCAATGGCAGACCTATTTGTAGTCGATGCTGGAACAAGTAACAGCAGGTGGTTGAGTACTTCCACATATATTTTACCAGCATGAATGATGCCTCTGTGCCAGAGGCAGGAGGGGGAAATATGTGAAGATTCTCAATGAATTATGCCTGGGAACCTCCCATACTCTTCTCTCAAGGTTGTTGTAACACTAGACTGATTAATGAAAGTGCAGATATGACTTGCATTACTGCGGGGGCCTTTCTTCCTTCCCTTGTGAAGATGGTGGTTCTTGCATGTGCCTTGACTGGTATCCTTAGCTGATCATTTGGGAGAAAGGAGGGCACAAGTAATGACATGTTCACCACCTTACTTATCCAAGTAGTCCTGATTACTCATGAGTAAAGTTATCCTAGGTAATTCCAAGAATAATTAGCAAAAGATCATCTGAGATTATAGGTATAAACATAGCAGAGAAAAAAGAGTGGAGAAGGGAAATGACAGAGGCCCTATTCAGCAAGATACTTGAGCTTACTTTAAGCACGTGAGCAGTCCCACTGCCTTACTTTAAGCACAGATAACCCCACTGACTTCAGTGGAATCACTCATGCTCAGGGCCAGCTCTGGCTTTTTTGCCGCCCCAAGCAAAAAAAAAAAAACCTGCGGGGCGTCCGGAGCGGCGAAGCAGGGAAAAAAAAAAACAAAACGTGTGGGGCGGCCGGAGCCAGGGTGCAGGGGGACTCCCTGCGCTGCAGACGTGCTCCAGGCAGTGGAGTGCGCACCCCGGCTAGCGGGGGAGGAGGGGAGAGGAAGGGGGAGAGAGAGAGAAGGGGGGCGGCCAGGGCTTCCTTCAGCGGGGTGCTGCCACATGGCCCCTCCCGCCACGCTACCTGCTGGGAGGGCTCCACGCTGCTCCGGTCGGCGGGGAGGGAAGGACGTGGGCTGCCCTGCTGGGCTTGCTGCAGACCTGGCACCAGCTGGGGCAGACGGAATGTGCAGCCCGCTCCCAGCAGGGGCTCCCCTCCTCCGCGCCGCTGCTCCCTACAGGGCGGCCAGAATAGCGAAGCAAAAAACCCCAAAACAAAACACCTGTGGGGCGGCTGGAGTGGTGAAGCTAAAAAAAAAAAAGAAAGGATTGGAGGGAAGCCCACCCTTAGAATCTGACGCCCCAAGCACAAGCTTGCTCAGCTGGTGCCTCGAGCCGGCCCTGTTCGTGCTCAAAGCAAGGGATGTGCTTAAGTGCCTTGCTGATTTGGGGCCAGGTATAAGGCCTGCTCCAGTTTAAAAAAAAAAAAAAAAAAAAAAAGCAATGGTGTATATACAGAACTAAGAATCTATGGGACAAGATTCAGACACTCGGAGAGAAATCCAAAGTCACTATTGATTTTGTTGGAGTTACTCTGAATAAACACCACTCGAACCGAGATCACAATCATTCCTAGGGAGTTCTGCCACCAGTCTTTGTCAATTGCCACAATCAGCATGCAAGCTAATTGTAGTGGGCACATATGGAAAATTGTGGAAGCGAGTTTTTCTTCCTGAGGAACTGAGATCATGAGGTCTACAAAGCGTCAAGGATCTATTCCAGTGTGTGTATATTTACTGTCATAGACTGTGGGTGGGAAAGGGGAACAGCAGTATCATTCTAATCCCCTTTGTTTTACTGTGCAGTATGGCCAAGACTATCAATGCACATGAAAACATGCTTTGCTGAATCTGGGCCCTACCAACATGCAACTGAGCCTGCAATAATAGAAGCCAGTTTGAGGTTCAGCTACATTCCAGGGAAAACGTCCCTGTAACACAAATGAGGAGTGTGGTTGGGAAGAGGAAGATGCTCTAGACAATAGTTACGTAGATGTTGTTAGTAATGAGCTTCAGAACAAAATGTAAAGCCTTCTCCTTCTCAGCAATCTGAGGCTGGAGTCAGTTTTGCTATTTCAGATGTGGATATGTCTTTCTGTAAACAAAACATTTGACTCTTCCTAATCAAACTAATCTCTGACTTAGTTTTTGTCTGCTTTTGTTATCCCTTGTGAAAACAGTATGTTAGAGCCATCCATTGTGAGTGTAACTGATTGTTAATATTGGTACAATTTTGCCTCACTGCTGTGACGATGATATAAGTAATGAATATAATGATGAATATAATAATCGCTCAATAAAGTCTTGTTACACATAGCTGTACTTACAACGTTCCAGATCTGACTACTCGCTCTCTCTCTCTTTCTTGTTTATTACTGCTCCAAAATAAAGTGCCTACAATTAGGCTTCTAAATCTAACGTGAAGCTTTTAGGTAAATTACTTCATTTTCAAAAGCACTCAGCAGCTGGTTGGCAGGACTCATGCACTTTTGAAAATCAGGCCGTATAGGTGCCTAAATATGGACTTGAGTTAAGACCCTGACTTTGGGTATTCTTGATCATTCCTTTTATCTTAGAGCAAATTAATTTTGCTCTAATATGATCGAGGTTATGCTTTCTCCTTGGAGCATATTCTATGATATTTGAATGCCTGGCTGTAGATAACAGATTTCTTGGTATGTTTGGGGGTGATCCGTGGGTTTCTTGTATATAGTTGTCTGTAGAGTTCTACTGTTAAAACTGATCGTGGTGTCTAGGAAGTGGTAGTGTTCCAGAGAGAGCATAATGGATGGATAGTGGTTGTTGAAATTGTGGTGGAAATATATGAGAGAGTTAGGTTCTCTGTCCAGAGGATGAAAATATAATTGATGTTTCTCAGGTATATCACTGGATTCATGGTGCATTTGGGAGAAGAGTGGAGTGGTGGGTGAGTGGCTTGTGGAAAGATGTTCCTGGGAGAGGCAGTGAAAAGGACTGTTTCGTTTGGAATGAAGACAGAGAGAGAACAAACTTTGCAAAAAAGAGATGAAATAATGAATGGTGTAATGAGAGCCAATGAGGGGATCCAGTGTATTTTGTCAGCAGTGTGTGAACTGGAAAAGTAAACACATTAGCATGCTGTCCATCTTCACTGTCTTGGCTGTAATTAGCTCATGGTCTCCTCTCCTGACCTTCCAGGACTGTGATGAGCTCCTCCCTGTCATTTTTACCCACCCACCCTCTTCAATTTTACAAATAAACCAGTAGCATGAGTGAATGAAGTAAAACGTACTTGTATTAACTTTTTGTTTTTTCTTTATTCATTTAAAAATATTATTTTTCTCCAACATTTTTACTTTTTCAAACTTTATCTCAACTTTTTATTTCTTTTATTGTTACGGTCTATTTTTTATGATTTTGTTTCAAGACACCCTATGGTTTCCACTAATCACGCCAGTCCCAGACCAGCCTAGCACCGATTTCAATTGGGCTATTCACTTAGTTAAGTGCTCTGCTGAACTGGGATCTTCATTTGATATGCAGAGTCCCAGTTCTGCGATTCAGGACTGATCTAAGAAAACCTGGGATCCTGTACAAAGAAACTCCTCATCGCCTTCCCAACTGACCCAGGCAATGGTGGGTCAGACCCTCAGCTGGTGTAAATGGGCACAGCTCCATCCAAGTATATGGAACAATGCCAGTTTACACCAGGAGTGAAATCCTGGGTCCATTGAAGTCAATGGCAAAACTCCCACTGAATTCAATATTATGTATTATTTGGACTAGGAATACCCAGCCGTGGATCAGAACCCCAGAGTGCTAAGTGCTGTACAAACACAATGGGGCCAGGATTTCACCCCAGGTGAGGATCTGGCTCTGTGTATAAATTATGCATACATACTGGTAAAGAGCACAAGTCTACATCCTTTAGATCAGGGGGAAGTTTTGCCAGCAACTTGAGTGGAAGCCAGGTCTGAGCCAGACTGAGGAGAGGTGGAGAAGGATTGTGTGGGCTGCTCAGAAGGTAGACTTTATAGAAACTAAAAAAACATACAATAAATACATTCAAATATTTCTAACAGTTTAACATGAAAAGTTACTCAGTCATTTTAAACATTAATGTGCTCTCCATCCTCTCCTCTATCTTCCCTGTGCCCTTCCATTCACCTTTGTTTCTCAGCTGCTATCGGCTCCCCTCCAACTTGAACACGTATCACTAACTTTCTTCTCTGGGCCCTCCTCTACTCACCCTTCCCTGCTGCAGCCCCGAGACTGGAAAAGCTCTGTAACCCCACCATGGCCCCAGAGCTCCTCCACCTGTGGTAGGGGGAGATTTTTCTGGGGGCCCCAAATCTGTCACTGCCCCCCATAGCAAGATTTCTGGTTTCCTGCTGGAAGGCAATATCCCAGGTAAAAGCAGTAGAGATTTGTAGCCTGCAGCCCATGAGTGTTCCTAGACAGAGTGACCTCTCTCGTTCTGTAGATCTCAGGACATGGGACAGGCAGTATCATACCCACAAACTGCACAGTGCCTTCTCACTGAGGAATTGAGCCTCATTCTAAAGAAAATTATTATAAAGGGAAGATCTGTTTTTTCAAATGAAATGACATATACTAATGGAGAGTGTCCTATGACCGGTTGTGCAATATGGGCTTTCTGTAGATTGCATTGTGGTGCATTATATGTCTCTGCATTGTGAATATGAAACAAGTTCAGGCACTTCTGTACTTTGCATACGTTGCTGATATTTCTCAGTAGTGAACTGTGAAAAGTGTAAGCAAGCACATGATTAACCAGGCACTCCGGTGCATGGCGAGCAGCTTTGGTGGGGTTGCTTCATAATGCACTTCTAGACATACCTAGCCATCCAAATCCCCTCTTTATAAGAAGGCCAAATGGTCTTTCAATTATTGTTCTGGGCAGCTAATGTCACGGGGCCTGGAATATATTTCAGTTGGAAAGGTAGGATCAGACATAAGTGTCATTATCCACTTAAAAGCTTTGAGAGGGACAGAAAGGGGTGTGGGGGTGGGAAGCTGAACTGATATTTGGAAAAATGAAAAATGTTTAAAATATTTCTGAAAAAAAGTTCTCAGCACATAGTCCTTCCACTCTACTTCTGGCCAGTCTCAAACACTTCTCTTCCAGAATGTCTGAGTATGAATGAATCATGACACGATCCTGGGAACTCTGTAACCACATCAGTTATTCTCCTCATGGCATCATGCCCCACCTGCAGCTGAAGGGAGTGGAAAACTTTGCAGTTTCTAAGGCTCACCTCATTATGCCATGGTGCACAATTAGCCATGTGTGTGCATTTAATAGCTCCCCTGAGAGAGAGGGGGAAAAAAACCCCAGCAATGTCATCGAATTCACAACATTGCTCGCTGTTGATACTGAAGCTGTCTTGGAAAACTAATATACTAACTAGTTTTTCTAAGAGGTCATGGCCAGAAAATATGGTTTATAGGAGGAAAGTGATGAAAACTAGCAGATCCTGGTGTCTGAAAAGAATCAGTGGGACAAAAGGGCAATCTGAGGCTGGAGTCAGTTTTGCTATTTCAGATGTGGATATGTCTTTCGGTAGACAAAACATTTGACTCTTCCTAAGAAGTTTCTCTCCCTAGCATTAAACTCTAGATCCTTGGGGGAAAGCTCTGTAACTACAACAGGCAGCACTATAAGGGTCAAAATCTGTTCTCAGTTAAGCTTGTGTAAAGCCAGTGAGTAAGCAGAATTTGGCTCTAGGCAGGGAGAGAGTATGGTCTATTGATTAGAGGCTGGCATTGGCAGTCAGGATTCCAGGGTTTGATCCCGGGCTCTTCCCTAGTTCATGTATTTTTTCTAAGCATAAAGCAGGGCCGGCTCTAGGTTTTTTGCTGCCCCAAGCAAAAAAAATTTTTAGCTGCCCCCCGCCCCCACTGCACCCTCCTGCCACCCCAGCCCTGGGTCACTGGTAATTCGCTCCTAGGGTGGGTCATTCAGCAGGAATTTTGGATGTGCACAGAACACAGACAGGATTGATTCCCATATGGTTACAGAACTGCAGTAAAGTGGAACAATTTTCAGCTTGTGTGATTGGAGGATATCTGGATGCATATTATAAGACTGTCCTACATAAATGAGGAAAAATTGAGGTGCCTTTATTATTATTTTGTTCCATTCTTTGTTTCTATGGGGAATTTGCCAATGCAATATCACTGTCTTCCTTTTAAACAAATAAAACAAAATTAATAATAATAATAAAAAAGCAATGGCTGTTGAAAATAGCAATTCCAGTCCTAATAACCACTGGGAAGCATTTCTTGCTCAATTTATTCTACTTTTTCTACAGACCTTGAAAGGTCATCGAGTCCAGCCCCCTGCCTTCACTAGCAGGACCAAGTATTGATTTTGCCCCAGATCCGTAAGTAGCCCCCCCCTCAAGGATTGAACTCACAACCCTGGGTTTAGCAGGCCAGGGTGTTCAAATCTGGAAGGCAGGTGCTGGATTCCCTTTCTGAATATTAGCTAAATCTGGAAAAGAAAAGTCAATTTCTGCTTCCATGGCTCAGAAGTGTAAATCCTCCTACATGCCTGGTACTGTATCTAAAACTGCCCAGGTCCTAGTAGAGCCTCCCCTCCCTTACTTTTCATTTTAAATTCTAGTGGGATCCACGTACCTGCCTTGCTAGGCTTCAGATAGAGAGGTGCAAAGTCCATTTAGTCCACCCAATTCTTTTTTGGGGGGAGAGTCCAGGGCTGGGATGGCAGGAGGTGTGGATGCGGGGGGAGGGGAGGGGGGAAGAGCCCAGGCTGGGGCGGCAGGAGGTGCAGGTGTGGGCCAGAGCTGGGGCAGCAGGAAGTGCGGGGGGGGAGAAGAGCCCAGGGCTGGGGTGGCAGGAGATGCGGGTGAGGGGAGAGCCCAGGGCTGGAGGTGCGGGTGGGGGCCAGAGCTGGGGTGGCAGGGAGTGCGGGTGCTGGTGGGGGGAGAGCCCAGGGCTGGGGCAGCAGGGGTGCGGGTGGGGGCCAGGGCTGGGGTGGCAGGAGATGCAGGTGGGGGGAGAGCCCAGGGCTGGGGCAGCAGGGGGTGCAGGTGGGGTCCAGAGCTGGGGCAGCAGGGAGTGTTGGCAGGGGAGAGTCCAGGGCTGGGGCAACACGGGGGTGCAGGGGGAGCCCAGGGCTGGGGTGGGGGCGGCAAAAAACCTAGAGCTGGCTCTGTCCCTACCATTCACAGCAAGCTGCAGCATGAGGTTTCAGTTCCACACTCCTTTCCCCTCCCTTTCCTGTTAATTGCGGCCGAGGGAATGCTGGGAAATGTAGTTCTTTCCCTGTTCCAGGGCTGGCTCTATAGGCAGGGAGCTAACCAAGGAACTACAGCTCCCAGGGCTCTCTGTTGGTTCTCAGCTCCCAGGCTGGATTCTTGCGCCCCTGCAAATGTGCCGCCCCACACAACTGCTTGCTTTGCTGGTGGCTAGAGCCGGCCCTGGCATAAGGGCTCAGGTTCATATGTCAGTTACACTAGTATAATCCCTCTGGATTTACACTGGTGTAAATGAAACCGGGCGCTGTCCCATGGTTTTGCTTATGTGCCTGTCACAGGGTAGCATTAGCCCCTTTAAGAAGGAAGAAGCCAGTTCACCTATGACTCATCTGCTGCCTCCCAATTAGGCTTAAAAGAGGGCATGAGGGCTGCAGAGTGGGGAGAGATCCAGTGAGTCAGAGCTGCCTGAGAGGAGGAGATTGGCAGATGTGAGCTGCTGAAGGCAATGAGAGCAGCAAGAGGGGTTTGCCTGCTGACCTCCCCAAGCCAGAGAGCTGGAGAGGTTAGAAGGCAAGAGGGAGGTGGCTTCTAGCTCTAAGCCAGAGAGACGAAGCCAAGGGACAGAGAGGGCAGAAGGCAGGGGAGCTGCAGAAAAGTTTACTCACTGACACCTCCATGCTGGAGAGCTGGACCCAGGGGAACAGTGAGAGGGTCACGTGGCGGGAGAGCTGCTCTCTGGTGAAGATGATCTCCTAGCAGAGAGGCTGTGGGGGTTCCTGCTGGGACCAGGGGATTGCACTCCAGCTGAAATGGCAAGGGTTGCTGCCTGGCAGGACAGACAAGGATGAGCAAGGAGCTAGGTGTGACGGAAGACACCAGAATATTGTAAAGATGCACTCCCAGCAGAAAGGCTGGAGGGGGGTTGTTCCCCACTGGGAAGAGCGGGGTTTAAAGGACACTGGGGGTAATATGGATTATGTTCTGGGACTTTTGTTACAGACTGCTTGTTATGTTTTGTAATAAACTGGCCCTTAGAAAGGGGTATTATTTAAGCAAGAAAACATGTCATAGAGTTCTTAGGTTATCTGAGGAGGAAAACTGAGGCAGGGCACTGCAGTGTCACCCCAGGCTACGAAGGGGCTCTCAGGAGGCAGACTGCTACAGTGAATAACAGCTAAACAAGTGGAAATGGAGCATGTAGGTCAGGCTTTTGCATACAGTAGAATTCTCAGATGGATGACATTTCTCTGAACCGTATTGGAACAGGGTGTGTCATAGCGGCTTGGCTTACTGATCCAGCAAGACAGGTATCCTGACTCCAGCCATGGCTAAAAACTGCTCATTAAAAAGAAGGTGAAAAAGCCAATAATGCACCTACCAAATTCAGCACCATCCGCTCCTCCCAGTTCATCTAACCATGCTAGACGTAGTGTGGGAAATAGTCATCTTACCCTTACTACTGCATGAATAACCACAAATGTAATTAATGATCAGGAAGCAGTCCAGCCCCCTTACAAATTCCAGCCGTGTGAGCTTCTGCTGCATTGAATTCCATAGGCTGATTATAAATGGAGGGGGAAGCAGTATTTTTTTATTTGTTTGGAATTTACCAAACATTAAGTTCATGGATCTATGCAAATGTTTCCACCAAACGGCCTAGACGTGCAGAGGCTTTGAAATAGCAGTGCTGTCCAGTAAAGGATTTCTAGCTAAAAAAGTCAGAGTATGAACTAGGACGAATTCTTTCATCAGTCAGATTCACTTCCTTTGAAGATCTACCATTGTTGTCCTATTGTCATGTTTATCGCTGGATGAAAGTCTCGCCATGAAATTTCTGCTTTATCCCCACATTTTCCATCAGCGAACTTACTTTATGAGCTCATTGATTTTTCTATAGTACATCCTCACCCTACCTATCATCTCTCAAACATTATTGAAATGTTGACATCAGCCTCTGACTGGCTCTGGATGCCCACCTCTGTTGCTCACCTGTTGCATTTTCAAACAAATACCTTTGTTCTTTCTCCCATGCTGTCTCTCACGGCTGGGAGGAGGTCCCCATAAACACCTACAGAACTAATGCATTATCCTCCTTCAAATCCCACCTTGAAATTCACATTTTCTGTGAGGCCTACAAAAAACTTGATACTGTTTAGCCCAGTAGTGTAATTATTATTCCATTAGAGGTTTCCATCGTTGGGTATGACTGGTCCAGGATCAGTAAGTGACTTTTGATTGCTCTGCTGTGCTCTCCTATCAGCTGGTATGATTTATTCTCTGATCTACTTTTCTTTCAGTTGTGCCATGGGAATCACTAGAGACTATCTTCTTGGGTGATGCGTTCTCACTTCCTCCTCATCTTTTCTCTTGGTGTAGATTTCTACTCATGTTGGGAAAGCTTCCAAAAGGTCAGTTTGAAACTGGCTTCGGATGTTTATCCAGAGATTATCCAAACTGTGGATTTCTTGAGTCTGCAAAACTTTCCTGGAAAACTTGCGATAACAGACTTTATCAATAAATGTTTGTCTCCATCTGTCGTTCCAGGCCCAGCTGCAGAGCAGCTTTTCTCCTACTGCTTTGTGCTTCCGTTTCTGGTCCTGCAAACACACATCTGAACGTTGCTGAAACTCAGAAAAAGGGGCAGTTTGAGTTCAGCTATAAAACTGGTCAAAGGTCCAAAAAGGTTCACATTTTATTTGAATGGATTCACCTATCTCTAGTTTCTGACTCATAAATCTCTGGAAAGTACATTCTGATTGATCAAACTACCTAGTTGTCTTTTCTGCTTTGAACATGCACTTGTAGCACATATTGCTTTCATGGGAACTGCAACAATGCTAGACTAGACTCCCTAAAATAGAGGGATAAATCACTCCTTAGATTAACTGCATGGATATCCATAGAGATAAACACCAGGGATGAACTTAGCCCATGCATCTCAGATTGAAAACGATACCAGTGATGTAATAGGTAGTGAGTGACATGTTTGGAGTCTGTTCTAAGGTGTCTTTTGACATTGTGTATGTTTATATCACACTGATCTTCCTTCCTAGTTGATCTCCATTGTGCATATTTCAGGAGCTAAATGTGAACTTGACTGAGGACATGGATAGATCCAGTATATCATTAACCAAATAACCCTTCTTTATTTCTCTATCTAGACTCTTCCAAGTCCACCTTCTCCTGTCACTCCTTGTATTAATTGAACTGATCACTTTCATGTCTCTTTTTACAGTAGGGATGTGCAAATCCCAACTGCATAGAATAAGGATCCACCTAAATTTTAGCCTAAATATCAAATCCAAACACAACTTGAACACAGATCAAACTCTTTCTGGGAGTTCAAAAGTGTGATTTTTTTCTTTTAAAAACTGTATACCTTTTATTGTGTGCTTCAGCATTTCCGGATGCTAGGCAAGGCTGGAAAGAAAAAACTGAAAAATTGAGGGAATAGTTGATCTTATAGCATTTCTGATTTGATTGGAAAATACACTAGGAACCACCAGAAATCACCCAAAGAAACCCGTTTTTATGATTTCAGCATAAATCTGTTTTCAGGACAAGACTATAAAGGCATGAATGAGAGGGTGGCTGACATGTCATTATATAAATGACCAGCCAGAACTTGGGGTCTGATCCTACAAAGCGTTGGGTATCCTCAGTTCCAATTGATCATGAACCTTGTAGAGTCAGGCACTTATGAAGTAATCTGGGACAAATTGTCAGCCAGCCTCTGCTCTGTTTGTGTGTGGGATATAAGTGTACAACCCTCTTATGGGCTTGACCAAATGGGCATTTGCATGTACAAATATGTATAGGCAGTAATAGTCTGCTCCAAAGCTCAATGGAAGTCATGGGAGTCTTTCCAGTAGCCTTGGATCAGGACCTAAGGCCTCTTCAGCAAAGCACTTTGAGCATGTGCTTCAGTTTCATTGACTGTAATAGGATTTAAGCATGTGTTTAAGTGCTTTGCTGAGCCAGGACTTAAATGCTGTATTTTTGCCCACACTAAGGGATGTGCCTGCAAATTTTGCAACAAAGACCCATTGAAAATCTGGGCTTGAAAGTGTAGTGAGGAATCAAAAGTATGAGAAGTAGGCCCATATAGGAGAATGACAAACCTTCTGAGCCAATAGGTTCTTATGTCTATGTCTAGACCAGAGATTTGGATATTTTCAGATTAGCTTTGGATAAGCCTCCTTACTTTTGGACGCTTCTCCTAAACAGATCTAGCCTCTAAAGAGCTTGAGGCTCGTCCATCACTAATTTTCATATGAATTACATTAAAAACCCTTAAGCTGAAATATGTCTTATTTTAAAAATAGACTAATAAAACAATAAATCAGAAGGAAAAGCAAGCTGAAAAAATGTAGAAAACAGATTAAAAGCAATGGAGAAAAGTGAACTCCATAAGAATACCATACATGCCAAGCCCTTCAAATGTGATTTCCTGCATACTGCACTTTTAAAAAGCATGATATTACAACATGCTCTCACATCCAAGGGCCAAAAATATGAAAGAATAAAGCCTTGTTTGAACTTGGGAGTTGAATAGGTTTCATCTGATCCATCTGTGATTGGATCCTAAACCTAGGATATGTCAGATGATTTTCCACTCAATGAGCATCTGTACCACTCCCCTGTCTCTCTTCCCCACCCTCTTTGTGAACAGATAGTGCTGACACACTTCCTGTTATGGACTATTGGGTACAGCTCCCGAGCAGCCTGGCACTGAAATCCATGTGGGTTGGGCAGAGGACTTCAAAAGCAACTTCTGGCACATGGAAAAATATTTCAAAGTGAGCTTGGGTAGTTCCCAAAATGACCTGCTCCAAGCAAGTAGAAAGAGAGCTTATATTCTCTTGTGTGAAAGACCCAGATCCTTTAAAGAGCCTGCCAGAGATTTATGAAATACTATTTTATTGCTGAGAAAGACTGACAGTCGAAATAACCACTGGCAAAAATAAAAGGGCATAAACATGATGCATAGATACCAGTTCAGAATTAGCTGGAGGCTGCGTGATTTTAACTGCCCAGAATCTAGAATGTAAGTGTGGTGTAGTGAATATTCTGTTTGTTACAAATGCACTTGTTCCATACCCGATTAATCACAGTCAGAACAAATAGTTGGTGAAAGCTACAGAGGACAAGAACAAGGCTAAATGTAACTAATGTGAATAAATTAGCAGGTTTAGCCATTGCTAATGCAGCTTTTGAAGTCATCCAGTTCACACATTTTTTCTTTGCACTGAGGAAGTTTGTTGCATAATAAGAGAAATGTTAGGAGCTAGGAAGGAAAAAAAATAGGGTGAAAGAGTACACAGTGTACCTCAGCATAGGAATAGCACTTGCCAGCATTCTTGGGAAATTCGACAAATGTAGTGTTGAGACTGAATGGGGTGCCAACAATGCTTTGTGACCTATATTTATAAACAGATACAATGTCATGCGTTGAGTAAACTTACACAGAGGGCCAGAAGCATAGCTGTTATAAATCAGCCCATCTCCATTGGCCTTCAGTGGACTATTGGGTACAGCTCCCGAGCAGCTTGGCACTGAAATCCATGTGGGTTGGGCAGAGGACTTCAAAAGCAACTTCTGGCACATGGAAAAATATTTCAAAGTGAGCTTGGGTAGTTCCCAAAATGACCTGCTCCAAGCTGGTCCACACTAACCCCCCAGTTCGAACTAAGATATGCAACTTCAGCTACGTGAATAATGTAGCTGAAGTCGAAGTACCTTAGTTCGAACTACAAGGTACTTACCACGGGTCCACACGCGGCAGGCAGACTCCCCCGTCGACTCCGCGTACTCCTCTCATGGAGCAGGAGTACCGGCGTCGACGGCAAGCACTTCCGGGATCGATTTATCGTGTCTAGACAAGACGTGATAAATCGATCCCAGAAGATCGATTGCTTACCGCCGAACCCGGAGGTAAATATAGATGTACCCTTAGTTTCATCAGCTAACACTATGGCCCAGTATGTTTCCTACATGCATCTTTTTCTTATCAGGAGCATCAGAGGCCAGCCATTTATTGCTACTAATCTATAAATGTGTGTGACTGTTCTGGCATGAGACAGGGTAAAGAAAAGATGAAATGTTAATGGTATGTGGTGGCATGTCTCAACAGGTTCCAATCTTCTACCTGGTGTTTCCCCCCATTTTTCATCTCTTTTGAAACTGTCATGTTGCTGCTGGGCTGCACTGTCTGGGTGGTGGGAGGCCATAATATCATAGAATATCAGGGTTGGAAAGGATCTCAGGAAGTCATCTAATCCAACCCCCTGCTCAAAGCAGGATCAATCCCCAGACAGTTTTTTACCCCCAGTTCCCTAAATGGCCGCCTCAAGGATTGAGCTTACAACCATGGGTTTGGCAGGCCAATGCTCAAACCACTGAGCTATCCCTTCCCCCCCTTGGCTATGACATTCTCTTCTGTAAAGAGTACCATAGGCATCATATCCATGAACCAAAGTGCACTGATGTCGATGGAAATCCTCTTGTTGGCTCCAGGGGGCTGGGCTCAAGCCCCTTGTGTGCTGTGCTAGAGGAGACACAGGATTGTCCCTGTCAGAGCTGGGACACAGCGTCTCATTTCCACTAGTGACATTTTTCCTCTCAAAATTGTGGTTTTGCTGGAAATTTCTGCATGGCAAATCTCTTCCAGGAGTCAAAGTTCTGCAAGGCTGTGCTGGATGGCTCTGAAGATGGGTAACTGGATAGGAACCATTTACCCTGATCTCACCAGTTTGAACCTTGGCCAGCAATGACTAGAAGCTGTTACCTTCCTCTGTAGGCTATTTGGTGGCAGCCATCATGAAATGAGTGGGAACACTGCAGTCTAGTTTCTCGTGCACTGGTGTCCACGTTGCAGAAAACTGGAACCTGTTGACAAGTCTGGGAAGTGAGGCCATGGTGACAGGGTGACAGTCACAAGCTGGTATTTCGTCCCCTAAGCATGGTCTCAAGGTGGGCTTTGTGGGAGGGTGTGCCCAGGCTGCATGAGTGGACTTCAGCCTCTGAGGCTGTCAAACCAGCACTTTTCATCAACTATAAATCCACTCCTGATTTTTCTACTGTAAATTCTCCTATTATTCAGCCAGCTCTAGCACTAGATAATCTCCCCAGGTCAAAAACATTTACCCTGGTGGCCATCTGATGACCTTTCTTGTCAGCAGCTCTAATTAGGAAGTCTCTTTTTATCGAACCACACTCCTTTAGCTTCAGGCCATTTCTTATAATACATCTTTGGCCAACCTTGAAGAAGAGTTCTGTCCTCCTTTAAGCTGTTTCCTCTCTTGTATTTGCACAGAGTTATCATGTTCCCCTGGTCCCTTCCTTGGCTAAAGTATCTTTAACTTTTCCTCATATGTCAGCCCCTCCAAGGCTCTTATCTTGGCTACTTTTCTTTGTAGCCTTTTTAATTGGAATGGAGGTGCGTGGGTGGGGTGGTGACCAAAATTGTGTGTAAATGGGACCTCAGCAAGGCTGTGTCCAGAGGAGAACAGCACTCCTTCAGTCTTGCAAAGAATCACTTAAAATAAATTTATGGACTGTTTTTTCTGTGGAAATTGACATTTGGGACTGCTTAAGCCATCCACTTAATAAAGATTCAAGAAAAATATGCACAGTTACTTACAAGCCAGGGACAAGATGCTTAGCAATAATGATTGAACAAGGAGTGAGGGCGAGGTTTTCCCAAATGGCATGTTAGCAGGGTTCTTGGGTGGTTTTTCTTTTTGTTTTCATTTTTCATCATCTGCAGCATTAAGTAGAGATCGTGCTGTGGATTCAAGGGAACAGTTTGTGATGAAATTATTCTATTAAGAGACGCATGTGCTCAGATGAGCATAATGAGCTCTGCCCTCTACTGCTGGACATGGCATGATTAGCAAGAAAGAGATGGTCCTGCAATAAGTCAGCAGCAGGAACTGTGTTCTCTGTCAGACGTGTTACAGCCTGTCATTTCCTACATGCTTTCTGGAACCTTCGTGTTCTATGCAACTACTTTAATATCTTTGGATGGTGACTGTGACCCACTGTGCAACTCTAACCCACTATTGTAAGTGCTACAGGTGAAGGGGAGACCTTTTTTTAAAAAAGTGTCATTCTAATCTGAAAAGTGACTATAAAATGGCATAGCAGGGGAGAGGGTATCAGCATATATTGTTTCTTAGTGACTTCAGTCAGATTTGCTCAATTGACAAGTAAAATTATGGGTTTTCTAATTGCTAGCTCTGCAAACACAGCCTGGGCTCTCAGTCACACTAGGCTCTTTCTGACATATAAAGATTAAACAAGATAAATTGTGCCCTCAGTTACACCTGTGCAACCCTATTGTCTTACAAAATTATTTCCCCTGCAGAGCCAGGCCAGCTACAGGAGAGGGAGCTGGATTGTATTCTGGCTCGTGGATCACCAGCAGAGTCATACGTTCTGTTGAATTCTGCTGCAAAAACCTTTGAATAACTTGGAGGAGGCCTCATTTGCAAAGTAAATGTCATTATTGTGGCCACTGTGTGTCAGTAGAGAAAGGATTGTGTCAGTTGTCTGGAATCCCTTGTGAATTCAGCCCTGCCACTTTACTGATGATTTATGTAGCAAACAAGTTCTGGGTGCTACATACAAGCAGTTAGTGGTTACAAGAGATAGTTTAGAGTTTGCAGGTGTTAACATGGCCGAGCAGCATTTACAATTGAGACATGCCAATGATATTTACAATGCTGTCAGAAGCTTTCTTGCTGCTGATCCCTGTGGTATTTATCTACCCTCATGAGTTGTGCTTTGAAG
Source organism: Malaclemys terrapin pileata (assembly GCF_027887155.1). Lineage (NCBI taxonomy): Eukaryota > Metazoa > Chordata > Testudines > Emydidae > Malaclemys > Malaclemys terrapin. Next base: position 33,429,286 of record NC_071512.1, on the reverse strand, counting down.
TGTAACTGAGTTGTAAAGAGGTTTCCTCTAGTCAATATCTCATTGTTCTGTTAGCTCAGGTTGGCAGGAGAAACTCAGGGCCTTAAACTCCAAGTTTCATCTTTGCTGGTAATTTTGTTTGTCGCTTGGGGGAATTGATTTTCATCTTGGCAAGGCAGCCTATCCCCATTTTGCTTATATACCACTTGGATAAAATATGGCTTTGGCAAGCTTACTGCCATGACCACAACAAACAACAACCTTTGCTGTAGCCAAGGGAGCTGACAGATGTTCGTGTTGTTGTTTGTGAAGAGAGACGACAGAGCCTCTCTTGCAAAGGGAGAGCGAACGTTGTTTTTCTTGACCGTTTTCCATCTGTTTCTTGCAGCCGCCTAGCCATAGTACAGATGGCATAAAGAGAGGCGGGGCAGATTAAGACCAATGTTCGGCCTGGGATGTGAAACTGACAGCTCCTCACATTGTGTGGCAGGAGGCCAAGGAGGAGCCGTTCGTTTTTCTGAGACACTTTTCCTGAGGCACTTGTTGTTCATAGATTCCGAGGCTAGAAGGGAGCATTGGGATCATCTAATCTGACCTCCTGGGTGACGCAGGCCAGAGACCTGTTGCACAATAATCCCTAGAGCAGAGCTGTTAGAAAAGCATCTAATCTTGATTTAAAAATTGTCACTGATGGAGAATCCATTTTGCCATAGAAACTTTTATTTCAAGCCCCAACCAGACAGGTGACTGTGAATCAGGATCTCCTGTTGCTGTTATTCTGCAGCAGTTCTCAGAACAGGGGGGAGTGGCTGTTGGCAGAGAGCTTTGCGTGCCAAAGGTTGATGAGAAGGGGCAGGGATCCGAAAGGGCTAGGCTATGACTGGGCTATTTGCCCATGCTAGGGAGTCAGACCTCCCCCCCCCCTTACTCCTCTACCTAGATTCCCTGGCTCTTGATCTCAGGTGTGTAAACAGGTGTTATGTGCCTGATTCCCCAGCCACCGGCTCTAGTTGGGGGAAGTAACAGGCAGAACCTTGGCTTCTCTATTCACTGACTAGTGCAGCTGATCCAACATGGAGTTATCAAAATCTGCTGCTGGCCACCTTTCCTGAGGAAGGAAGAATCAGGAGAGTCGTCATAGCCCAGAGGGGTGTGTCTGAGGCACAGAGAATCCCGAAGCTACTCTTTGGTTGGTATGGTTTATGTTTCGCCCCTTCTCATGGCTCCGCCTAAGGACACAGGCTAGCTCATATTGTATAATCTTTCCCTTTTATTCATCATTCTTCTGCCTCCAAATACATTGAACAATTATTTTCTTTGTGTTGCTGACATTTGTTAAAGCACCAAAATGACTGAGGAGCTGAAGTCCCATTTTCCAAAGGGACTTAATTCTCAGAAATTGAAGGGCCAGATTTTTAAAGGTGTTCAGGCACCTAACTGTGGTGTAAATGCCTTGAAAAATCTGGCCCAATGTCTCATTGAAAGTCAGTTGGACTTAGGTACCTAAGTCACTGTGAGGGGCCTTTGTTAATTTTACTCTTAAGCTTTTTGTTCCGGTCTTCTGCTGATTTTTGAATGAGAGACCACCTGCTCCCCATACGCCCCAAAATAAAAATATGGCAAACAACAAAGGAGTAGAACCAAAGCTTCATGTTGTACCCCTTTTCTTCCTTTGGCCACTTGAGGTGCAGCCTTCCCAGTGGTACTCCTGTCCCCTGATTCTTTAAAGGGCTCTGCTCTCCATGCAAACTTTGCATTGCCTAAAAGCCCATGTCTCCCAAATTTACATTTGATGTCGTTAGTGGGCAGAAGATTTGAAGATTTGGATTGGATAAAGCACTTGAAAGCCTGGGTGCTTATTCAAACTGTCCAAATCTTTGGCGATTCTCTTCCCATGCCCCTTACCTATGTTGCAGTAGCAGCAATCTTGGGGGATGGGAGAGGAGGTTGGCAATGTCCTTCTCTTCCCTATTGCCCAAGCAAAACCCTTGAAGGCCAAGGCTTAAGGATGAGCCAGAAGAAGAGCTGATCAATCTTGTGCCACACTAATTAAATCAGCAGAAATGCTCTGTCCACCTTTTAGCAATGAAAACAGGTCTGTGAAATGTACAAAATGCTAATGAAATGTTCTGGTTGGCTTGAAGTAAGGGCCTGATTCTGCCAGTGGTTACTGAGTAGTAGCTTAAAGGGACGTAGGCAACTTTTTATTTGGAGGGTCTAGAGTTAAAAAAAATAATGAAATAGCTGCTGAATATCACTTTAATGAGTAGTTTTGTACCATGACTATATTTGTCCAATTTTAATAAAGTGAGATAAATGCAAACAGTGTTTCCTTTATTTACTAATGCAATCACTACATTTTTGGGGGGCTAACACCCCCTCAAGCCTCCAGTTTTCTACGGCAATGCTTACTCTGCTAGGCCCACATTAATTTAATTGGGACCGTCCATGGAGTGATGGTGGCAGGCAGTGTTTCTGAACTAGCAGGATGATATAAATGGGGTTTCAAATCTTCGTTCTGTGGCTACTTCATAAAACAGCAATCTTCTTAGAGACTGCCTCCTCTTCACGTGTCCTAACGTCCCCCCTTCCCCAAAGGACTAGCTCCAGGCAGCAGAGCTTGAGAGTCAGAGGACTGCCTGGTGAGTTACTATCCTTTACTGGACCAACTTCTGGGGTGAGAAAGAAGCTTTCAAGTCAGAGCAATCCTTCAGGTCTAATACCCTTCTAATATCCTGAGACTGTTATGGCTACAATGACATTGGATTAACATCATTTTAGGAGGATGAATAATATTGGTAGACAATCTTGTGACTTAGAAGAAAGGAAATCGAGGCTCATGCTTCCGGGTGTAAATGTAGGAATCAGAATTCCTTGTTAGAATTCTAGTGATGTCCTTACACACTAAATGGACTAGAACATGCATATGCTGTATCCTAGATTACAGATTCCAAAGCCAGAAGGGACTGTCGGGATCATCCAGCCTGACCTCCTGTATAACACAGGCCATGGAATTTTCCCAAAATAATTCCTATGGCAGCTCTTTTAGCAAAACGTCCAGTCTTGGGAAAAAAGTAAATACAAGTGGGGAAGAATCATTACTGAAAGGCATTATTTTGAAAAGCCACAGATATCCTGTTGACAACTTCCTTTTTGTTGTAGTTGTCCATCTCTCCTGGTAAGTGGGCTGAGTAGTTCTACTGAGGTGTTAGGCTGCAGTTCAGCTTTAGAAGAAAACAGATGTATAAATTTTATTAAAGTTAATGTTTAAAATTAAATATACACAAGTTAAGAGAGAAGGTACTGTACATCTGGGGTCAGGCTTGAGTTATGAGGGATTACAGGTATCGGTTACAAGGATGAAGAGATACATACATATCACATAACCAGCATAGACCCAGATTGGGGTGCAGGAGTTTTTAGAGCATCAGTGGATAAGCGGGCTCGGGTACGCCACCCATGGAATGTATTAAGTGTCCAAGTCAGTATCAGTGTAGCGAATAAGTACATGGGTGGGGTACGTCCCTTGGTTCATCAGAGAAGGAAGTGGGTTATTTCCCTGGTCGGCGGTCTCGATTACTCAATGTGGTATTGACAGTGTCCTGTGATGTGTTCCGTATAAATGTCTCTGGACCACCTGATGGTGTCGGACACCATGAGCTGTCTCATGAGCCGGGCGTAGCGTCGACTGACTCTGCACGCTTTCAGTACCATCTTGTTGTGGGGGTCCCACGAGCCCAGGGCTCCCATGATCAGGGTGTGTTTCTGGACCTCGTAGCCCTGGGCTCTCAGGGTCTCGGTCAGCGGGGTGTACTTCAACGCCTTCTGTGCTTGGGCCTCGTGGAAGGCCGGTGACCTGTTTTCAAATGGCACCGTGACATCTACCATGAGGACCTTCTTCTTTTCTGTGTCTGTCACGACGATGTCGGGTCGCAGTCGGCTGTCTGTCCCGGGGATGGCAGAGTCGACTGTGATCTTCCCCAGGTAGTACTCTAGAGAGGAAAAAAGGGGATGGACAGTAGCACTGATCAGAAGCAAAAGGTGAATTTGAGTCTACAATGGCCATTACCTTCTCTCTGAAAACATAATCGCTTCTTATCTCCGCTGTACACAACTCACTGATGGGCAGAAACTATAGAATTGTTCTATTTATTTTATAGTTTAAGGTCAAATTGGCTTTTCTGTAACACACTCTGATTGTTCACCTCAAAAGACAAGAAATTACACATGGCCTGTTCCCAGAGCCCATTGCCTTCATTGAGTGCTGGAGTGGGCCTCGAGAAAACACCCTTTTCAAGAACATGAATGTGACAATGGAGGCATTATTAAATCTTGGGAAACTATCCAGCAGAGACAACTGTACTACTGCCCACCCCACTAGTAACCAGTGGATTGGAGTATATTAGTCAGAGCACAATTCTTCTATGGTAAAATTTCTATGACGACATATGTTAATACTAGTGCAGTTAGCCAGAGATAATTCAGCACTATTAACACATTTTACCATGGCCCTGTGCCATTATTCCGGATGAAAATTCGCACAATCCATACTCTCTGCAATGCACACATGCTGTTCACTGTGTGCTGTTCCCTACCACACTAAGTAGAGCTTAATTCTCATTCCTGAAAATTCAGGATGTCCTAGAAAGCAGCTGCCTCTGGCACCAGATCTGGGACAGATGTTTCTTAGAATGTAGCACATGGCCACATCCTCTGGTGTGGCAAGGTCATGCTTAATTCAGGGAAAACAGATGTGTCTTTTAAGCTATGTCTATGTTCCCTTGAGCATGAGGCTGGTCCAGTTCTTGGTGTAAGTAAGAACTGCTTTAAATTCCCATGGGCCATTCTAGGAAGCTGAGGCTTGCTGGGTTGTAACCACACCCTGGTCGCTGGAAAATGCCCTCTGCACTGGGGACTGGTAGGAGGGCCAGTCAGAGCACACCTGAGGATCTGGCCCTAAACATCTTTCCCTTAAGTGGCCCAGTTTTCATGTTGCCACATGTTAAACTCATCAATACCTAGCTGGCCAAGGGTCAGTGCCATGTGGCCTAGTGATCCAACATGGGATGATTTCCTACAGTCAGGACTAGTGGTGTATCATAGTTAATTATGAAAAGGAAAAAAACTCCTTACAGTCCTGTTGTGTGGAAAGACAGGAAAGCAACCACGAAAGTGCCCAGTTTAATTAGCATATCCTTTATTTTACAATAAAAGCCACACAGACATATTTAATATATTTAACTACAGTATAAATCCACTTAAAAGGCTGTCTCTGGGTGAGACACCACTGTTCAGGGCGTGTGAAACTCAACAATACCTAGTTGGCTCAGGGTCAATGCTCCCTTCCCCCAGGTTCTGTCAATTCAGCCCCACAGCAGCAGCAATGCAGGGAGTCAAGGGATACAGGCTCTCAGTTGACTGACCTCTTCCTAAAAAAAGCACAGAAATCACAGGCTGTTTGACTGCATGGATAACCCCTAACTTTAATTATGAGGTTTATGAAATCCATGAATCCCTGGTCAGCTGGGACCACAATGCAGACTTACCCATGATTGCTTCCACTGTAATTCTCACCTAGGGTCTGACTCTGCCACCCTCACTCACCTACTCCTCTCATAATCTCTTGATTTCAGGAAAGTAGATTATGACTTGGACAATGCACTTATGCAGGGGAGCAGCGGGGAGTAACTCCCTGCCCACTCCAAGTATGCCCCATGCAGGTACCTGAACTGTGGGTCCGGATGAGTAAGAGTGTGCTGCAGACTCAATACTGCCCCCCCCCCCAGTGGAGCCTTGGCTCAGCATTCCCTCCCGTGCTGGCTGGCATCGCTGAGCCAGTGCAGTGAGTATTGTAATTTGCTGCTGATACTGGCCACCAGCATTATTGGCCAACAGCAAATTATTACCCTCCCGGAGGTAGGGGGAGTCACTGGGGAATTGTGACTTGGAATGGGTGTCCCTTAGGCACAGCCATCCCAGGGCTACTCATGCAACAACCCTTCGTTAGGGCCGTGTGGAGGGGTCCAGTGTAGTCCAATGGGACTAAACAGGGAATTAGAAACTGGCCCATACTCCTGTTGGATAGCACCAGACTCCACAAGCAGCCCTAAGGTCTTCAATGGTGCTATCTAATGGGAAGGAGAGTTGCACTATCACAACCATCATGATTGATTCATGTTGATTGTTCTATGCTGCGCAGTGTTATTTGTTACTGAATTTGTCTCCCTATTGTTACCTTTCACTTGCTGAATTGGTGAAAAGAATGACAAGCCTGCTAGTGCTTTCACAGCCCGGTGGTACTGAGCCACATTGGTTGAAATACTCTGGATATCTTTCCAGTACAAACATCTCAGCCCTGTACTGTTTTATGCCTAATGTTCTGATGCTGGCTCAATTTGGCATGAAAGCAACTGCTTTAAAAGAGCACTGAAGCCAAAGTGTGGAGTGGAAAGGCAGATCAGTGATGGTCTCGGAAATGAGATGTTTTAGGTAGATAGAGCAAGTAAAACATGCTCACTAATCGAGGTGAAAGTCCCCAGATGTCTCTGTGGAATGGATGTAGTTCAGAATAGTTGGAAGCCCTATCTTGACATAAGCAACTTCATGTGAGATTAACTCTTATCCTGTCACTCCTTTCAAGCGTTTTCATATTCAAGAACAGTAGGTGGACCAGCAAGGAAAACAAACACGCAAGAATGTAGAGGAAGTCCTATTGCCTCTCTAGAATGCCATGTAGTGGGCAAAATATTTATGAATTATTTATAGATGCAAAATATAACCACTTTCATCATATCATGGGTTTCTAATATTTATTTTTATCTGCTCTCTAGCCAAGTACAGCAAAGCACTCACTCACATACTTCACTTTAAGCAATCCCATTACTATTTCCTGTCCAGCAAAGCATTTAAGCATGGTCTTCAATTCCATTGAAATCAATCCGATTTCAGCACATGCTTGAAGTTAGACACATGCTGACGTGCTTTGCTGAATCAGGGCCTCTGTGCACCTACAACAGAGTGCTCAGGGTGCTCTCCTTCCCTCTTGGCTCTGGCCTTGGAGTGAGCTGGATAATAATAAAAAGCAAGTTAAACTACATCATCCTTTGAGTATGATCTAGCTCACATAGTGTCCTTCCACACCAAGCTGCTCAGGGTGAGATTGGACTGCTCCCTTGAATAAGTACCTCTCACTTGATTATGGTTTGCAGGATCTGAATTGCATGAGCCTCCTGAATTGCATGATCCCTTTGAAAAATAATTACGCTGCAAACTTTTAGGGTCCATTACAAGAGGGATGTGGAGCACTTTTCAATTTCTGTTGAACCAGTCTTGGGGTTCATCAGTTTGCATTAGTTCTCAGCACTTCACAAGAGGTGCCCAGCTTTGAAGGAACAAGGACAGTGAGAGTTACAGGTGCTCAGTACTTCTTCGGATTTAGTCCCTATTGAACATATTTTCTCGGAAAATTTTCCATATGGTAGAGGAGGCAGTGAGGAAGTTAAAAACACACAAATGTACATTTAATGATAGCACGTCATAGTGCATGTTGCAAAGCCAACATCAGTGATCAGCAACTGGCCACAATATTTCAATTTCAGTGGACAGTTAGTTTCTAGCTTTAACCTCTATAGCTTGTTCACATATATCCAAACAGTTCAGGACCTCCCCAGCTGGTATGAATGGTCCCTGTTTCACATTTTAAGAGTTCTCTTTGCATAATTTACAGAGCCTTCCAACAGCAATCCCCTCGCATGCCAGATATTTGAAGATTACATGGGAGTACGTAATCCATTCAGTTTATTTCACTTTTTCTAGCTGCTATGTGTTATATTATTGTACAATATACTGCTAGGATGCTAGTTACTTGTCATCATCTTCCCATGTCTCGCAAAACCTTTATTTTTGTAAATCAGGAAAGGAACAAAAGGCAAAATTCACTTCTGCCATAAGTGTTATGGTGTAAATAGAGGGATAACATGAAATGCAGGGATAAATTTTGGTCCATTGAATCTATAATTTTATAGGATAGACATCAAACAATAAACTCTTCTGGACTATCTTAAAAACATGAGGCTAAACTCTGCAGTCTATTATTTTTAGGCAAAATTTCCGTTGGCTCACTAGTAAGTAGAAGTTCTTGGAACCTTGACCTTTTTTTCTTGACCGTGAGCATTATCAACCAAGCTTCTTTTGCAGGACATGGTTATTATTGCTTTGATTCTTAAATAGAGTCCAATTCCTGCAATAGGCTACTCTTCCTGATGGGATTATATACTTTACTTCTAGCTATCCTGCCATTGCAAACACAGAATAATGCCCCCTCCCTCCACTCACAAACACAAAGCATACAAAAAGCCAATGGGAACAACACATGGTATTAGTCATCATGGGTACATCAGACATTCTTTGACACTATTATGCTAATAGAATGGAAAAACATATTGGGTTTTCTTTTTCCCCTCTCCTAATGAGGCATAGTGCACTCATGACTGGTTGATCTGGTCCCATTTTAAATGGCTCTAGTGCAAGGACTCCTCTGCTTCACAGAGGAGACTGTAAGCCCAATTCTCCATTGTCTGGCACCTTCTTCAGTTATATCCAGCACTGCAAAGTGGATCAGAATCAGAATCGCAGTGTTTTTCCATCCACGCTGTGCTCACATCACACTGGTGTAAATAACTGCACAAAGTGCAGGGCAATGGAGAATGGGGCCCACTAGGATCGTATTATGTATGACTCGAAATAGGCTAGTTTCAGCCTGCCCTGAGGATCTTCCAATGGAGCCATTGCATTGGAAGTGGGAGTAGGAGGAACACTGTCACTGACAGTGTAATGGCCCTGATATTAATGAAGTGCTGCAAGGGGTACAAATAACCTGAATTACTTCAGATAAGAATCTGACATTTCCATTAGTGCCGTAACTGTTCCTGCCATTATGATGTCGTTTGTGTAATGGTTACAGTAAGTACATATGACACTTCCATGGACATTGTAACAGCTGTGCAGCTGTAACAGTTTCACCGCTCTGGATTCATATTTTCAGAAATAAAAAGACTGAGAATTAGTTCTTGCAAGTGTGCAATAGCTAGTTTGGCTTTTAAAGAGAAATGCTGTTTGCAAGCATTTAATACAAAAAGCCCAAAGTCTGTGCCTGCTGACAAAGGCTAAGGACTACATTTTTCACACTGGGTGTCTCAAGGTAGACATCTCCATCAATATCCCCAAATAAGTGGTCTGAGTATGAGATGTGCTAAACCACCCCATCTCCCATTGACTTCATTGACTTCTTACTGACTGTATTAAATTCTCTTGATTGTTAGAGTAATTTCTATAGAACATTTATTTAATTTCTATAGAACTGTAATGGGATCTTATTTAGGAAATTTTATGGGACTTTTACATCAGGGAAGGAGTAGTGGAAAATAAGTCCTCTGCAGAGGAAAGTAGTACAATTTTATTATTTGGTGCCCAGAGACCAGGGTGTTGAGAACACTGGAAATGCATACATAGGTTAGATGCCATTGGATTTGTTAGCTGTGAAATGGATTTAATCGAGAGAGACAAGCTAGCCATTTTCTGTGGTGGCTGAACTCTTTAGCCAGTATACACAATCAGTAAATCCAGACTTCTGTACAATCAAGCTATGTTTCATATTTTTTTTCTTTTCATATTGCCTCGGCACACCCTAGCCTGAGGTGGGATTGGAAATGAAACTCCTGGCAAACTTCAAGAAAGACCATTCTTGTGGTATTTTCGTCCCAGCCAAAGCCAGGAAGCATGGCAAATCTTGTGGGGTGGGAGGAGAGAGGGAATCAAACTGTTCTGGAGAGACTGCTAAGCTAGTTTCCAGACCAAAAGGGTTTGGAGAAGTATCTGACTGTTTCGGGGCTTATCCAAACCGAACTGCTAGACCCTCACTTGTTACTCAATGTACATTCCAACTACAGCCACTATAGTTGTACTGTCATTGAAGAGATTCTTACGTTTGAGTGCTTATTAACAGCCTCATCCTACCAACCGTAACAAGCTACCACCTTATCTCTGTGAAGAATTTGAGTCCTGCTGTTCTGCCAGTTGCTAACGGTGAGTGAAACAAACTCATCCTCAAAAAGAATGAATAAAGGGAAAAGCAGAAGAATGACATTCACGGTCCCAGATGTGGCGCCCATTGGTCACACTGTTAACACTTGTTCAGGATTCTTCTGATTCATCAATAAACCATGTCATGCTAGCACCATGCCTGCTATTTTCTGCTCTGTCCTGCTTGTGTAGAGAACCATCCACCATAGAGAAACCTCCTGCAGAATAGCACATGGATGGTGCTAAGGGTGACAGTCACAACAACCAAAAAACATCAGAGGAAGCAGTAGCTGCAGATAGCTTCGCCCCCCAACCCCCCAGTTCTTTTCCTCCACTGAACATGTTGTTAAAGCACTAAAACCTTCCACTGCTGTAGCAATCCCAAGAGTAACTCAGTGCAGACTGAGTGACAAAAGCAGAACTAGCAATCATTACTATGCAGAAGTCAGTCAAAGTCCAGTGTGCTTGTGATAACAGCCTGATCCAGTTGCCATTGAAGTTAGTGGGAGTTTAACCACTGGTTGTAGAAATGGGGCTTGAACATGCATGTAACTCAGTGCTGACTCAACTGCAGAACGTACTGCCATGCTTTAAATTTCTTGGCTTGAAAATGAATGAAGAACGAATGTCTTCTAGGACCAAGCTTCATTACGAGTACCGTCTACTCAGACGGTTGTTGCTGTGTTGTTGTTGATGATAGAATTACAAAATGAGTGCATGAAGGGGACACATAATGGGACTATATCTTCAGTGGTAGCTCTGTTAAAGTCTGGGGTCAGATTTTAATCATAACTAGCTGACACAATGCTGAACATGACCCATCGTTGACTAATCTAGCTGCAAAGTTGTGACCAGCATCATGTTACTTAAATCAGTCTTTCAAGGTCATGGTCTAAGACTCTAAAATTTTGTAGCAAAGTCAAAATGACTGAGATCTCCTAAACACAACTTTACTTGAAGAGCTAACAGAGCACTGCCAGCAGCATGGCTGTTCCCAAAGGGTCTGGGGTTGCGCAAAGGACTGCACTTCCCTCCCTGTGACAAGCTGGGCACGTACATTTGTTGCTAGATGTGAACATCATCATTGTTATCGTGACAAATCCTTGCAGATGAAGCGCCACCAAGATCCATCTCTAGTGCAGTCTTGAAGATGGTCTTGCTGGCTATTCAGTTTATTTCCATCAATGGCGATCTTATTACACCACTGAAGCTTTTGGTAAGCATGTGATTGTTGAGCATTCCTTGATACAGGTGCTTTGGTCTTCTATCCTAATAATGTGTCTGTGACAGCTGCTGAAACTGAGCCTGTGCTGATGGAGGCAGTTGCTGGGATTGACTATGAATATCCTCGTTGCTGATCTTGTCCTGCCAAACAAGCCACCATTAAATCATAGACCCATCAAGTTGTACAGTATAAAGCAACTGCGATAAAATAAAAGCGACTCGTCAGATTAGATTTTCTCCATTCTTTCCTCTTCTTTTCCACCTCTGCACCTCCATATCCTGATGCCTCTTCTATTCAGGGCCTGTCATTTCCCTCACCTAATTTTTCACCTCTATAAAAATGTTTCATTTATTTTTCCCCTCTGTCTTCCCACAAGATGTTTTTCCAACTTGTCATTTCCCCCACTTTTATTTATGCTTTTGCTGTCTTGTCTTTCCTTTCCCCTCTTGTTGCAATCTGTTCTTCACCATTGTCCTCTCTCCCACACACACCTCCTCCATTTCTACCCTGCTTCAAACGTGGTGGTCTCCTCCCTTCCGTTCCTTTCCCCCTACTTTTCTTCATCCCCATCAGCTTTCCTGTGGGGGCTGGCGCACAGGTTAGCCTCAGTTTCCAAATGCAACTCTTGAATGAGAGGGAGCATGGTGAGAAAGGGAATTTGATGCTGTCGCCTTCCAAATGTTGGTGAGTTGGTACCCATAAGCATAGGAACATTAGTCCAGGACTTCTCCTGATTCTGCTGCCTGAAAGGGACCATGCCAATAAACGTTCAGATGTTGCAGAAGGTGAGAGCCCTTGCAGTCCCCTGAGCTGTGCAGCCCACAGAGTTTAAATTTTCTAATGTGCTAGTCACACTGGCACTGACTCTGAGAAAAGGCTTTTGCTGGAGGAGAATGGCACTGGGGGCGCAGTATAACACCATTGTATTGAGTCCTCCCTGAGTGAAAACCTCATCATTCAGGCAAACTTACTGACATCCACTAGCTGTTTGCATTTAAGGTTCAGAAACAGACACAGCAGGCTAAAGGAAAAGGGAAAACAGAAATAATTAGGCCTGTTCAGGGGTTGTATCTCTCAAGATCCTTATTGTTTACAAGCAGAGAAAGCTGGCTCTTCATAACACTTTTTCCATCTTCCATAGGATCCCTGTCTATCCATCCTTCCTTCTTCTCGACACCTCACTTTCCCCAGGTAGAATATGTCTCATGTTCTTTGCAGACGTGCTCTTTAAGATCTCCCAATTCTTTCCTTTCTTTTCTTCCACATGTGCAATAGAAATGATTTTGCATTTCTTCATAATCATCCTAAGTCCACATTCCTGCTTTGTACTTATCTCATGTTCAGGTGTCTGTCAGTGGCTTCTATTCTGCATTTAGAAAGGATGAAATGTTCTACAAACTTTCATCCACTCCACCCTCCATTCATCTCACTGGTTGTCTCTTGTGCAAATTTTCCTGAGCTCCAAAGAGGCAGAAAGTTTTGGCATGCAAGGTTTAGGAGATAAGTAGAGGGTGACTGTTGAAAGAATATGCTCTTGTCTAGCACTACACTTCAGCCCAATAACCATTCCTTGCCACATTTAAAAGAGGTGCTGCAGATTTAGGGTAATTCAGTCTTAGCTATGCTAAAGGACCTATGATGTGCTTCTCTGTCTGAAAGAACATGACGCACATCTATATTTATGGTATATTATGAAAGCGCAAGTTACAGTTCCATAGCTAAGGTTGCATTGAGTTTTGCATTTATAAGTGGTAGCAACTTTAACTTAAACAAAAGTTACTTCTGACCAGTTTTAGCCAAACTGTGTGTCAGTTTTACAGACCCTGGGTGGCCATAAAGACAAGAATGTTAATGGTGCCTTCCTGTCAACTTAGTTTATGGCCTATGTTTTTAAACAACCAGCAGTGATAACTTTAATCTAAACAAATGTGTCTAACCTGAGATGCTTCTGAATAAATGAAACATAGCTGCATAAAGGCTGGAGAAAATGTGCATGTTATTTGATCTTTAGCACATATCCTAAAATATAGAAGACCATGTTTGTAAATAATCCTAAAGTCTGATGGTCCTGTATCTCCTCACACCTCGCTGAGATAGGACCTTGATAACGCACATCATAAAATTCAGATGGTATGGAGAGAGGAATAGCAATAAAACCAAGGCATCAAATGTTTATCGCAAACACATTTTCCCTCAAACATCCTTCAGATAAAGCAAATAAGCAACCTGAGCCAGGAACTCCTGATAGACACCTCACATTTTTCACTTGTAACCCTAACATTTGGTCAGTAACCAAAGGAGGTGACCTTATGCATCTTCAGAGTTTCAACACTTGAGGTCTATGATGTGAGAATCGAATGATCAGAAAATTAGGTTTTCCTTCTGCACTAGAAAGATTTGGTTTACTATTGTATGATGTAAGTTTTGTTATTTGTATGCATTCTATCTCTCGGCACCCAGAATGCTGAATACAGTTATTTTAGAAACAAATAAATAATGCTACTGTGACAGTTGCTCTGATTAATTAGGGCATGGCTATTACTCAGGCTAGAGCAGCAAAAAAGAAATGTGTGTTAGCATGTCTGGAAAACAAATACTAAACAGCCTGAGCCAATGATGGTAATTGAATTCACGCCTCCTTCCCCCCCCAACAAATTAATTTTTCTTAAATGGAAAAAAAAATAGTGGGAAAGCTAAATCAGTAAAACTCTTCATCATGTACAAGATATTCATTAGGAATCAAATCCCGAACACCCTTATTCAGTTTTTACTCAGTCCTTGCTAGGACATATATCATTGACTTCAGCTGTAGTTTGCCCAAGAATGAAACCCAAGGCCATTAATTTGAAGCAGCATATTCCACACTGATTTCAGTAGGGGTTGTTGCTTAAAACTTCTTGGGATGAGATGATCTTGAGTAAGGACCTCAGTGTTGGCCTTACATCTTGGTTTTGGAATATCTCTGTACTCTGATTCGAAGAACCCCCAGGAGAAACGCTGTATGATCTAGAGTCAGGACCTTTGTCACTGACTCACCCTATGGCACTGGGAAATCACGTCAGCTCCCTGCCTCAGATTCCCCATTCAGTACACTGAGAATAAAAACATGCTTGTCCTTATCAGACAAGGGTGTTGATGAGCATTAATTAATATATGGCCCAGGCCTTGTTCCCATTGCTGTCAATGGGAAAACTCTCATTGCTGTCAATGGGAGCAGGAGTGGGCTCAGGTGTACAGTGCTTCCAACTTGCAATAGGCCATGTATGTGCCACCTATTGTTATTGTGCATTTATTCTCTCCATGTTATGTCACTGCAAGAAATAAAAAAGGAAAGGTACAAACTCCCCCTAGTAATCAATCTGCCTTATTAGGCAAGAAGGATTAGGCCAAAACTTTAGTCAATGAACTGAGAGACCAACCCAATCTCAAAATCCTCATGTCTGCATGTTAAGAGCACTGCAGAAGTATGAAGCAAATTTTCATTGAATTAGTGGTCAAATCACAAGCATAAACTCCTGAAACACCTGTCAGTGGATGAAGGGGATCAACTTCTCAAAGGATCCATGCACCACACACTGAGAAGAAGGCACAAGCAGGAGAGGCGCCAGGGTTTTTGCCGCCCTAGGCGGCAGTGCTCCTCCCCAGAGCATTCGGTGGCAGGGGTCCTTCCGCTCTGCGTCTTTGGGGTGCCTCGGCGGCGGGTCCCAGAGCAAGTGAAGGACCCGCCGCCGAAGCGCCCCGAAGATGCAGAGCGTAAGGACCCCCGCCACCGAATTGCCGCCTAGGATGGCAAAATGCCGCCCCCCAACTCCTGCCGTGAACCTTTAGGAGTTACGTAAGTGCAGAGAGAATAGTGGCCTTGCAGATGAGCTCAGAAAAGCCATTCCATGCATCTCAGGCAGCAAGGAAGGAAGCATGGGGAGATTTGTGTGAGAAGCCAACAGATGATCACACAAAGCTAGCACCAGTGGTGGAGACGAAGGGGCGGAGAGGGGAGCTATGTTTTTCCTCCTCGTGTGTTGCACTCCTAAATTTTGTGGAGTCTATTGTTTGCAGAGGCAACTCCATTTTGGATTCAGTTCAGATACTGCCGGTTAGAGGTGAGACACCCGCACTGTACACTTTTGTGGAAGTGTTACTTATATTCTTTCTTGCTTTGCTTGGGATTTTTCTGCCCTGTAATCTAAAATAGCCGTCATTTGGATCGAAACTATGTAGTTACTCTTGATTTCCAGAAAAGTTAACGAACAGGCCTTCACCCCTCAGCTGCTGTGGAAAGGGCTGATTGAAGGCAGGGACTTACCTGACAACCTCTGCCTAAAGGTCCCGCCCGAGGGAAGGGAGGGCCTGATCCTGATACACCCTGAGAGGGAAGCATTCCCCCACTCCCTCTCTCTCTCTCAACTCAGTTTGTGTTAACTCCCTTTGCTTTTTGTTTGTGGACTACTCCACAAGGGGAGACATGTGGAAGTGACCTGGCCAGAGGGCCAAGTCACAGGAAGAGGCAGGCCACCACAGAGGAGTGGCCTATGTCAGCAGACCCCAGCAGAGAGAAAGCTGCAATGCCATGTCTGGCCATGAGGAGGTGCCAGCAGTGAGCCAAACCCTTCACAGAGATCTTTGTTTGTTCTTGCAGTGTCCTCATGGGGAAGTTACAGCATAGCGCTGTAGTGTGCCCTGCTGTTCACAACCCCTTAGTCCAACCTGCAAGGCAGCATAGACATGCCCTTAGATTGTAAACCCACTGAACCAAGAACTGCCGTTTTTATTATAGGTGTGCACAGCGTTTTCTCTAATGAGGCCCTCATCCTTGCTTGAGGCCTCTAGGTGCTACCGCAGTACAAATAAATAAACAATTATAACAAATGTCCTAACCATACTCATATCTAAGAATATAAAATTGAAAAACCATGCAAAAACTGCAGACCAATCTAGCTGGTATGTCTCATATGAGAGAGGCAAAGCAAGTCTGCAAATATGACCTTTAGTGTGTACAAAAATAAGAACATTTAGAGGCAAATTTGGAAAATGTGGCCCTTTAATGCTTTTACAGTTGAATGAATGTGATGCACTGAGAATTCCTACCCCTTCTCCTCACTCCCCAGCAGCTGTATCCTAGCGGAGAGTTTTGTGTTTTTTAACTATAAGAGTTTCCCAGTAAGGGACTTTCTCATCTCTTTTCCATTCTAATTGCAGCTCTACTGGGAATAATAAAAGCATTCAGCTCTTATGCTGAGAGACATTTGACTTCACTGTAGAAACGATCTATTAGGGAGCATTTTACACCTTTTGCGAGACTCACAGAGTGATTAAAAAAAACTGTGAGAACCCTCAGACAAAAGGACCATTCACACTATTTTGAATATTTTTTTCTGTTTTCAGCTTGGATATTTTAGCAGAAAGGACATTTGCCTGAAACAGTATTTCAAGAGAGTAACTCGTGTTTGAAGAACTTTCTCAAGGAGGAATTATGTCTTCAGAATAGGTGAGGGCAATTCTTTTCTTTTGTTTGATTTCGAGTAAGAAAAAAAGTAGCGGGAGGGAGAGAGCTAAGAAAGAGAAAAGGCACATGTGATGCTGTAGTTCTGAGTAGCTGTTACATGGGAAATTGTACAGTGATCTATAAGCAATCAATACATGAAGCTTGATTTTGATCTCAGTTCATCATCATAATCATCATCATCACCACTCCCATTGGTCATTGGGGCACCATCATTAATGAACGATAAACCAATTGTCTCGACCCCTGACGATTGTGTGTCAGTGCTTGAGTCTCCGCGAAGTCCATTCCTGTCCATTCTTTTATATTGTTGGTCAATCTCTTCTTCTGTCTACCTTTTCTTCTCTTCCCCTGTACTGTCCCTTGGAGGATGATTTTGTTACATGGCTGTACCACGTCAGCTTGTGCTTCTTCATGGTCATCAGGAGATCTTCATATGATCCAGCATGTTGGGTGATGATGTTGCAGAAACGTTGGGTCATCCCTTGTGGGTTTGGGGATAGAATAGGCCTACTGCTCCTCCTGCATGTCATAAGAGGCGACTATAAGGGGGCTGCCTGGAGAGGGATGGGCTCTGCCAGATTAGAAACTTGCCCAAGTCAACCATGTCCATAGCTGATTGGTCACAGCCCAGGTTAATAATGACCATACCAACTGTTTCTCACCAGGGCACACTTGACACGTATACGACTAGTGTAACCCCAACAAAGAGGATCCATGGAAGAGATAACATCACCATAGCAACATGCAATGTAAGGGCATTGAGACAAATAGGGAGGTTGAAAGAACTCACGTATGAAATGGAACAATACACCTGGCACCTCGCAGGAATCTCTGAGGTCAGATGGAAGAATTTTGGAGAGGCACTAATGGAAGAAGGCCATCTATCTATTACAGTGGAGAGGACAAACATGTCAATGGCATAGGATTTCTTGTGCATAAAGATATCAAGAATTCAGTATTAGGATGTCACCCAAGATCCAGTGGACTTATTTCCATCCATCTAAGGGCAGTACCATTTAAGATCACAGTGGTACAAGTCTACGCCCCTACAACAGACTCAGACTATGAGCAAATTGAAGATTTTTACAATCAGCTCCAAAACATCATCGATAAAGTACACAAGATTGTACAGGGAGATTGGAATGCTAAAGTGGGTACTGATGCACAGGCAGATTGGTGAGATTGTGGCTCTTTCTGTAATGTGGTAGCCAATGAGAGAGGACTGAAACTTTTGGAGTTTGCCAGCTATCACAATCTGGTTCTTGCAAATACATTAGGAGCACATAAAACATCCAGACGATCAATGTGGCATGCAACTGATAGTTTACATCACAGTCAGATCAACTACATCATGGTGCAAAACCAATTTCATTCAGGGATCAACAGAGCTAAAACAAGGAGCTTCCCCGGTGCTGATATTGGAAGTGATCACGACCTTCTGATACTAAACCTTTGGCTGCGGCTAAGGAAAATCATCAGGCCAAAGTATTACTAGAATCAAATTTGACTTAGAAAGACTTGGAAACTGAAGCGTTGCAGAGTCATTTCAAGCAATGATCGGTGGAAAATTTGCTCCGCTGCTTGCTCTAGAGGAAGATGTAGAAACAATGACCAACAATTTCAATGCTGCAATGAATGAGGCAGCAATGGACATCCTTGGGAAACACTGTAAGAAGACAAAACCTTGGGTCACAAATGAAATACTACAAATGTGTGACATTAGAAGAGAACTCAGGAGAGACAAAAACAGCACTGAGGGAGCTAATAAATACAGAGTGATTGGCAGAAAGATCAAGAAAGGAATCAAGGTGGCCAAGGATATTTGGATTGAAAAACAATGCTCTAAAATTGAAGAGTGTATCAATAATAAAAATAGCAAACGAGACTTCCAGATTGTAATAGATCTGACAAAAGAAAGATGGACCAAAGCTAACGCAATTCAAGATCTCAGTTACATCTGTGTAATCCAGAATTACTCTCCTGAAGTCAGTGGAATTGCATAAAAAGAAAACTGGGGGAGATCAAAGTTGGGTCAGTGCAGTTAATATATTCACTATCAGGGCTGGCTCCAGGCACCAGCCTACCAAGCATGTGCTTGGGGAGGCACCTGGAGGGGAGCAGCGCGGCGCTCCGGCCCAAGAGCGGGGCCGCGACTGGGCTCGCTGCCCTCCCCGCAGTGCTCCGGGCGCCGGGGAGAGCGGAGCCGCAGCGGGCTCGCCACCCTCCCCACGGCGCTCCGGCTGCCGGGGAGAGCTGAGCCGCAGCGGGCTCGCCACCCTCCCTCGGCGCTCCGGCCGGTCGGGGAGAGCAGGGCCCCGGCCAGGCTAGCCGCCCTCACCCCGGCGCTCCGGCCGGTCGGGGAGAGTGGAGCCGCGGCGGGCTTGCGGCCCTCCCCCCGGCGCTCCAGCTGGTCGGGGAGAGCGGGCCTGCGGCCGGGCTCAGCGTCCTCCCCTGCCGCGCTCCCCGCCGGGGGACGGCGGGAGGCTTTTTTGCCTGGGGCGGCAAAAAAGCCAGAGCCGGCCCTGTTCGCTATCACTTCCTATGTTAGAATAGCAGTAATTAAAAAAAAAAATAAGGCCCCAGTGCTGCAACCACCTCCACACATGCTGAGCTTTACTCATGATTAATTCTTTAAAGTCAATGGGATTTGCTTGCTGAAAATTAAGAGCACAGGTAGGTGTTTGTAGGATTGAGGCCTGGGAAACCACCCTAAGCCACCACTCAAAATATAAAACCAAATGCCTTTGGAGGTTCACAAAAGTGTTGCTCTTATTTCTCTCTCATCCTCTGCACTTCCTGGTTCCAGCCAGGATGGGAAACTAAAGTCTTGAAATACTGGGTTTGATTCTGGTCTCCTTTACCCTGAAGTAACTCCACTGACTTCACTGGAGTTACTCCTGATTTTCATCAGTGTAAAGGAAAGGACAACCAGATCCATAGTGTGAAATGCTGCTCTCACAACGTGCCAGAGTTCTGCTTGACCAGACCATCCCACAATTCAAGAATTACAGAAGAAAACACATTCCATTTGCAGACCCAAAGTGGTCTGATAGTTAAGATAAGCATCTGAACTTTTCGGGGTTGTTGGAACTGAACTTTGATGATGGCTTATCACTAATGAGGCTCAATAATGAGTAGGATATGAAACACTGTACAAATTCATGGGGCACACATTTATATAAATTGTCAAATTTGCCAACAGCACTCAAAAGCTTTTTGAAGAGAATATGATGCTAACCAGGCTTGTCTGTCGTCCAGTCTGGCCTGTCTCTGCTGGAGGTTACTGTGGATGACAACTTGGAAAACTTCACTTGTGCAAAATGCAACTGCTGGCCTTTTAAATGGGACAGGGCACCAGGAGCATTTTGTTCCAGCTATCCAGGCCCTGTACTGACTGTCACAGTACTAGCTACCAGGTGGAATTCATTATTGATGGTCTTTAAAGCAATTGACTGAGATCTAGCTTCCTGATAGCCTGCCTTCTTGGCTGTGTTCCATCAGGATGGATAAGACTAGAAGTTTCTGAGTCTAGTAGCAGAGGGTTTTAGCCTGTGGAATTGGCTTCCTTTGATGGTTTGCTCAGTCCTGGCTCAGAACAGTATATGGTTCATCTGTTTAGAGAACAGTGTATGGTTCAGCTGTTTAGCGAGGGATTTGGAAGAAGTATGGGGGAGGCTGTAGGTTGGGTTTATGAAACTTAGCTGTGAAGTGACCATCGCTCCAGTATGTGGCAATGATGAAAGATTGATTTTTGGAGACAAACTGAACTTGCTCATTGGCAGGGATTTGCTTGGCTGTCCATAGGGACTGCATTTCCCGCTGGCATAAGTCAAGTCAATGGATGTACACTGGCAGAAAATGTGGCCTCATATATTCACGTTTTTGTTGATTTACTAGTTTACGGTACCCAGAGGCCATTGTGATGGGGGTCAAGGACATTTATGTGCATCATAAATACATAAATAAATGTTAAAAATTCTACAGTTGTGATGCAACACTCCTAAAGCAAACAAACAGGACCGTAACCAGGGCGAGGTGAGTAGGGCAGCCACCCAATGTGCAAAGCCATGGGGATGGAAATATGGGGCAGAAAAATGATGAAGATGAGTGGGGCGGTGCAAGTATGTTTGCTTCCCCCAGGCGCTAAAATGCCTAGTTACGCCTCTGCAAACAAAGATTAACATTCAGAAGAAAGAAATGGCAGTTGTGTGGAAGATTTTTCAGTAATGCCTTAAAGATTTAGGGGCACAAATCCCATTGATTTTCAATGAGCCTTGGGTGCCTAAATCTCCTAGGTGCTGTTGCAAATCTCCCCCATTTCTTTTAAGCATCTGGAATAGCCCTGCTTCCTCCTCTTGTAACCATTCTGAGTTATATTACTTGTTAGCAAAAAGAATGAGGAGTACTTGTGACACTCTCAACATGCCAGTCATTCACACTCAAGAGCCAGAGACTAACCATCGTTCTCCGAGATGTGTATTTTGGGGTTTACTGGGTCATTGAGTGCTTACTTGGCTTGGTATCCTGCTGCATAGTTTAGTAAAATTCACAGCCATGGCATTGCCTCCTGGAGCTATTTAAATACTATTGAAATCCAAGATGATTGGATACCTGCTTTTCTACTAATATGGAGCCAGATTATTTCCTCATCACTTCAACTGCACCTCAAGAAAGCTGTGCTGCTGGTTGGAGAGAAAATATTTAGTTCACATGGATACAGACTAAATTATTAAGATACAGAGCTTGGAGAGAAGAGAACTCAACTCAACCTATACTACTCTCAAAGGTGTATACTGGGAACTTATAAATAGTCAAAGTCAATAAATGTATAGTGGACAATTGTAGTAATACAATTAAAATGAGTGGAAAAGAATGAAGGAAATTGGAACATGAGACCCATCTGTTGCGATGGGACTGATCCTGCAAATACTACAAGAGTGTAGCCACATCTTCACAAGGGAGGAGGAGAGTTAAGATTGTACGTATCATGTTACCTGTTGACACTGCCTAATACCTTGAGTGCTTGACCGTGCAACCTATGTGTTCTTTCCCTGTAGCTTTTGGTATGGAATAACAGCCAAAATATCTTAGGATATGTCTATACTGTGATCACAGGGTGTGATTGCAGTTTGAGTAGACATACCTGAGATATCTTGAGTTCTGGACCAATGAAACCATGGCAATATGGACTTTGGTGTGAGGTAGCTCTGTGAGTAATCACCCAGGGTTCCAGGTGGGCTTGTACAACCTGTGCTGAAGCATGCACTGCTGTGGGTTTACTGCTTCATTGCTCCCTGAGCTAGCTAGACTCAAGAAGGAAGGTGATTCAGACTGGGTGCTCCTCTCTCTATTGTCTCTGATACGTGGCTAGATCGGGCATGTCTGCTTAAACTGCAATCACACCGTGACTTACCCTTAGTGACAATGATACAAACCCAACTCTTGCTGCCACTAGCAATATGTTGTTGCTACGGAATTATTTTATGTTGCTTTCATTGTTTTGGGCTGAGCTGTGCAACTCTTACTGATGCTGGTGAGTCCCAGTGAAACTGATGCGATTACTCGCCTGAATAAGTGCTAACCAGTTTGAATAAGGGCTTCCCAATTTGGCCGTCTGTTATTGTAACATTTGCTTTTAACCTTGTAGCTGTGCATGGGGCTTCTCGGTGCAGCCTTGCTCTGCTCCCACTGAAGTTAATGGGAGCATTACCAGTGACCTCAATGGGAGCAGACTCAGGCACTTTTGAAAAGCCCATAGCACTGACCTAAGTCTGCTGCCATTGAAGTCACTGGTAATGTTCCCATTAACGACCATGGGAGCAGAGCAAGGCCATGCTGAATGCGAATCCCCTCCCGGAGCCTCATGCACTGCTACAACACTACAAGCAAATGGTTACCATAATGAAAGGCCAGGTTGGGGAGCCCTTATTCAAACTGATTCATGCTTACTGAGGTGAGTAATCCCATCAATTTCCCTGGGACTCAATTAAGATGGTAGACATGACAACTCAGCTGGCGAGGATGCTATAAATATGTAGATTAAGTGATATGTTCCATGGGGTAGGGATCTTGTGTTTTGTGCATATTAATAGCACTGTCTGGAAAACAGGGAGCCGTTAAAAATATTAGTATTCTTCTGTTGTTTAAAGCAGATGAGCTGTTTTCTCTATGTTAAGAGAAATGTCTGGTTTAGGACTTGGTACAGAGGCCATTGAAGCATGTGGAACCCTCCCATTGACTTTAATGGGCATTGGGTCTGCCGGTTACACCCCAGTGCCTTCAAGGAAGTCCCTTTTGATTGACTTTGATATGAAGGGAGAATCTGGCCTGTGGACTTTAATACTTGTGTGTGTGCGCTGGAGTGAGCAAGCATTAGAAGAT
This sequence comes from Malaclemys terrapin pileata, assembly GCF_027887155.1. NCBI lineage: Eukaryota > Metazoa > Chordata > Testudines > Emydidae > Malaclemys > Malaclemys terrapin. Next base: position 33,406,118 of record NC_071512.1, on the reverse strand, counting down.
ATTCCATCTCTTGTCCATTATAGCTTGCGAATGCTCCACTGAGAGTGGGTTTGTGAATACAGCCTGGATGGTCAGTTCAGAGGAAGATTCTACTATCCAGATAAAAATTTGCATTTCAGAAGTAAAACACATCTGCATTACAACACAACAAGGTTCAAAGCAGTTTATGGGAAGCAGCTGTGGGTTGTCTTCACTAATTAGGAACAGCACGTACTTGAGAATGTGATACAACAGGTTTACATGGTGCTATTAGGTAAAGAAAATTAATGTCTGTTTTTAATAAGTGCAAGTAGCAGAGGTGGCAGAGGTGGTAGAGCATTTTTAATGACATCATTCAACCAGCTGTTGGACACATCTGTAATATGGAACTTCTTTCCAGTTGTATAATGCTTCTTCCTTGCTCTTCTACTCATTTTGGGCTGAGAGGTAAAGTTACCTATCTGGAGGAGAGCAGCATGGGAGATGGTTGTGTTTGTGGTTAGGTGTTATTGTTAACATCGAATGTTGACTAAACTTTAGTAAGTGCAGCACATTAGGTATATTTTTTTCAAAGTGCTAATTACTTCACTATGAATTTGGCACTTCTGCAAAAATCCCTGTGCTCCCAGCCAAGTTTACATCTAGGAATGAAACATTTGCAGCAGCTGCAAAAATGTTTTTACTTATTTAGAGCATTATAATGTTTTATAGCCATGAATAATGACAAGGGTATATAAATCACTCATTAATTTGTAATGTTAGACGTTTATCCCTAGGATGTCTTAGACAGCGATGGCATAGAAAGGATATATTATGTGGCTATACTGCATGTATGTACACAGACACATGTGTCATAAACACATAGAGTCTGATTCAAAGCCTGTTGGAGTCAATGGGAGTTCCATTGACTTCAATGGGCTTTAAATGCCAGTCTGTTTCTAGTGTAATTGTAATGCAGCTTTATGAAACTACCATTAAGACTGTGTCAGGGCTCCCATTATAAAGCCCCATTTTGAAGTTGATTGTATGTCTGAATGGGGGTGGGGTACAATCACATGAAAAATATGCCTGAAACTTGGCCTACAAGTGGGAAACTCATGGATTTGTGAGCTAACAGGAGCAGGAGAAAAATAATTTTTAAGGTGTGTGGTTTTTGCACCCTTGTGACTTTAAAAACAACATTATTTCTTTAAAATGAAACGTTGCAGCTCCCTAGCCCTAATGGGGACTGAGGGGGAGCTTTTTCCAAGGTGGCTATGGGATTTAGGAGCACAAGTCTCCCTGAAAGTCAGCTTGGCTTGTGGTGCTAAACTCTGTAAATGGTTTGGAAAATTTCCCTCTAATTCCTTTGCTGTTTTCAGGAAAAAATAACTTCACGAATTCTATCATCTTTGGAAGATGCATTGCTCACATTCTGCGCTGTTTGATACTCAAAAATTTGTCTAACATCTTAGCACATTGACACATTATACATGGCATGCCTTGTAGGCATAATTGAGTTTCTGGACTTCGTTTAGATTGTGTGCTAAACTTGAGCCTGGAAAAAATATTGAAAATATTCATTAAATTTGGTACAAAATTGTACTGTCTTGGGAAGTGACAGGTCACTTCACTTCCCCAAGATATTACAGCTGAATAAACATTATGCAAATACAACACAGGCTAATATGTTAATGCAGGCTAACACCTTGACCTAGCAGATTGTTGGGAGAATACATTAGGAGTTGAGAGGAGGGGAAAATATGGACTATATTATATAGTAATAAAATTAATCCAATTGCTTATCTATATAGGTTTGTAGCATTGAGAAGGACATCTTAAAGATGGAGACCAAATATTGGCAGTGACATCTTATATCAGCTTATTTTGTAAAGTGCCAACAACTTTATTTAGAATCCAGTTTAGAACAGTAAATCTGTCTGTTGGTGTAAAGAAGGTGCAGTCAGATCCAACTGCTTATGGAGTCCGACCACTTTCTAGTCTACATCAGCACCACTGAGCGTGTTCTATGGTGTATTAGCAATATTGAATTAGTCTAATCTTGCATCAAAATTGGATTTCATTTTATTTGGCAATTTCAGTATTAAGCCCAGAATTTAGAATTTCACAGCTATTTAACACGTGGTTAGGCACCACTGAGCATCCCTTTGCTACTTGGCATCAGTAAACACATCCCCATTAAGGAGAACTTCTGCTGGTCCTGTCCCAGTTATGTGGTCATCTCTGTTATTAGCCCAAACTGGTTCCCTTAGAGAGATTCCTATAAAGTAGCCATCCAAGTTAAAGACTGGATCCTGAAATGATTAACTACGCTTATAAATGACTTCAATGACCCCTCCTGTGTTAAAGTTACTAATGCAGATCAGTCTTTGCAAGATTGGGCCCCTTGTGGCATATACCATGTGCACTTCAGCACTGGCTGTGATCAACATTCCCCATTCCATATCTACAGCAATGCAAATGCATGTGGATATCTGTGAAAACCAGAGCGTCTTCAGAGCTGCATGAACAAACTATATAAAGCAGCTGCAAGAAATTGACCCTGAAACTTCGACACAGTTTAAATTTCACTTCATGCCATGAAAAGAACAATGGGAAAAGTCCATTTAGGAGGATCAAGTTGTAGGGAAAAAATAAAGACAAAATACATTTCAGACTGAGTTAAATCAGACATAGGAGAGTTTGGATTGCAGTGATTCAGAGCTTTAGTTCACCCTGATGCAAAGTGCATATTGGTTCATCTTGCCTACCTTTTATTTCTTCTAGAGGGCAGATATAAAAGTGAAAGGATTGTGGGTATGTTAGATTTGTAACCACAGGAGCAATGCCAAATGATTTGGTACCTTGCATCAGATGCTGCCACATGCATTATGGGTGCTACCATGCCAGTGGAGAAGTCTCATCTACTGAAAAGACTGAGAGACCAAATCTCCTGCCGTCTATTTCTGTCTGCCACCGAATTTCTATGTGACCTTGAGCAAAGCATTTAGAATCAAATTCTTAGCTTAGAGCACAAGCCAAGTACATGGGCTATGTTCCAGGGAGATCTGCAGGGACTGGGAGGAACAAATCTGCATCAGGAGGCTTCAGGGTAGCTCTAAAGTTCTTATTTAGGGTTGCTATGGTGAAGAAATGGCAGGTGTTTCCACTGGGCCTATTGCTCCCATCCTGAACCCTAGCAAAAACACTGCTGCAGCTCTGTGCAGGGAGTCCCCTGTATGAGCTCTCCATATTTTATTTCCTTTAGAAACCATACCAATTCCATGACCAGCACTCTCCCCTGCTGTTGTAGAGGAGTCAGGATTTTCCCTTTAATTCACATGTGCCTCTTTAAGCTTATCTGCCAAACGTATATAATAGTGCAACTTACCAAAGGCTGTGACAGATTCTCCAACACTTGAGGCTTGAAATTAGCACAGGAGGGCTTTCTAAAAACATGTTATAGCTCAATCACAAAATATGGGCTGGTTGCAGGTGAAATTCCCTGGCCTGTGTTAGGCAGGAGGTCAGACTAGATGATCCTAATGGGCCTTTCTGGGTTCACCCCATTGTGAGGCTTGAAGGTGCATAAAGTAATGGGCTGAAAGATGCTGCGACATAAGGCTAAATATTCTGTGACAGCAAAATGCAAAAAGCAAAATTCTGTGATATTCTGTGACAGCAAAATGCATCAGAGAAGGGGTTAATTTGAACAAGCTAACTTCTTTGTCCATGGCCTTCTGAAACCCATGCATGATTCTATCCAAGGAGATGCAGACAGGCCAGGGCCAGACTGGAATGCAGTTCAGTGCATTTTGCGAAGCGCGGCTGGCTGCCAAGCCATTTAACAGTTGGCTGTTTTTGTTGAAAAGACAGCTTGAAAAGTTAAAACCTTCTGATTTTTAGAAATCAGCTGGAGAACATTACAGTCACGCAAAACTGAAGGCAGACAACTCATTAAAATTAGCATCAGCCATAATTAAAAACATGCCGGGGAAAAGAACCATGAGAAGAAACAGACTTTTGGAAAGCTCCTGACGTAGCTAAATGTCTAAATGGAAACGTAGCCTGCTAATTGATTTAAATAATTGGGAGATTACTACATGCTTCATCCCCCGCACTAGAGATACGGGGGCTAGTGGCAGCCCAGAGAACCTGCAGAAACACACATGGCCTCGGAATGCAGTTTTTCTCTGGAAGGTTGAATTCCTCCAACAAGTGGCACCTTTTCTTCCCTGGAACCTTTGCTACCACAGATGGCTCTCTGTAACTATTGCTCCTAGTGCTAAGGCAAGAGATGCTTTGTCTTATATGTCCCATATGATATGCCCTAGCTCAACCACAAGATATGGGCTTGGTGCTGGAATCAGTGAGTAACATTTTATGGCCTGTGTTATACTGGAGATCATACTGGGGCTATGTCTACACACTTGTGGCAGGCTCGCATCGGCTGACTCAGGCTCCAAGGAGATGCTCGGGCTGGAGACTGAGCTCTGGGACCCCACGAAGGTGGAGAACAGCTCTCTGTGGCTTGAAAGCTTGTCTCTCTCACCAACCATCGTCGGTCCAATAAAAAAGATTACCTCACCCACCATGTCTTTATGGTAATTCATGGTTATTCAGAGTAGGGAGGTGCTGGAGGGTGGGGTGTCTCAGTGTCTTTCCATTAACTTAATGGTCCATAATTTATCTGTACGTGACTTGTACCACGTATTATTACTTGTCTGGTTTTGTGTGAACACCTGGCTTGGGAGGAGATGTATTTGAAATTACAGTACAGGTCATGAGCATAGTATTTTAAATCCATAGATTCATAACCACAATCTATACATATCTCATAATGACCATCACATCCAGAACAAGCTTTCATGAAAGATCTTACTCAGCATATTTTTGTACACAATTCTATACAACCAGTTGATTCAAACATTTATTCTTTGAGGTTCAGATCCTTTGTTCTCCCCTGGGGATGTCTGGACCCTGATTTTTCAAAGCATTCCCCAGTGTACCAGTTCACATTTGAGAGTTTTATGTTGTGGGTAGATCTCCAGCTCCTAATATAAAGGCTTGGGGTTGAAGAGTATTGTGCGGGCTGGAAGTGAGCCAAGGATTTAGCCCCTTTTAAAAACCAGTTTTAAAGCCCTTGCATTTCCTTAACCCTTAGGCACAACACACTGATGTTTTGATAGTGGCTTAATTGTTGTTGCTTTTTCAGTCTATGTGCTTCTAGTGGAGCTGGGTTTAGTAAGCACCCAGATATTTGGCTGGTTGTTTATGCTGATGCTGGACTCTGAAATTGTTGAGGTTAATCCATTACTAATAACTTAAGGTAGTGAGTTTGCTCATAGATTCTGTGACTTCCTATTTTCTGTTGAAATTTCCCACCAGTCAGAATAAAGACCCTCTACAGGGGGATGAAGACAGACCAGTTGCTGCTCTACCCAGGACTCTCCTGTACAGCACTAAAGAGCGACCTATTCCTGGTCTTCCAACAACTCCCATGACTCATCTGTGATTTTTCTGCTCAGTGCTGCATGACAAACTTGTAGAACTAAACTCTCTTACATACAGGTTAGAAATTTAGAGACCTTAGATCAGGGACCCCTCAAAACTCTGGGAATGTTCAGTTTTGGAGCTCAATTTTGCAGTTTGAGCCCATCCTTAGGAGAAATACTGAAACTACAGGAAGATTTTTGTTCTCATTTCCACCATGGAAAATCTGGAGTAAATCTGCTAATGACAATGGTGTTACTCTGGATTGTAAATGAAAAACACAACCTTACCTCCATGCTATACATTTCCATGTAATGAGAGCTAGCTCATCTTTTTTATTGCCATTTGCTCAGGAATAACACATTTAGTGCATGCAAAATAAAATCATCATCTGGACCTTTGGTCACCCTTCCTCAAAATGAGTGGCAATATGGCATTAATTCCACATCACTCTGAAATTAAATGAATGAATGAATGAAATTAATAGGCAGCAGGTTTAAAACAAACCGGTCAATCTGTGGAACTCTTTGCCAGAGGATGTTGTGAAGGCCAAGACTATAACAGGATTAGGGAGGATAGGTTCATGGAGGATAGGTCCATCAATGATTATTAACCAGGATGGGCAGGGATGCAAAACTATGCTTTGAAGTGACCCTAGCCTCTGTTTGCCAGAAGCTGGGAATGGGGGATGGATCACTTGAAGATTACCTGTTCTGCTCATTGCCTCTGAAATACCTGGCATTGGCCATTGTCGGAAGACAGGATACTGGGGTAGATGGACCCATTGGTCTGACCCAGTATGTCCATTCTTATGCTCTTATGTTGCCTGCTTGCTCTAATGAGAGCAAGCTCAGGTGAATCCCAGTCTTTATACTGTACTCTCATGCTTGATGGTCATAGATTCATAGATTTCAAGTCCAGAAAGGACCACTGAGAGCATCCTATCTGACTGCCTGTATCACATAGGCCATAGAACTTCCTCAAAATAATTCTAGAGCAGATCTTTTAGAAAAAAAATCCAATATTGATTTAAAAATGGTCAGTGATGGAGAATTCACCAGAACTCTTGGTATGTTGTTCCAATTATTAATTATTTTCACTCTTAAAAGCTTACTCCCTATTTCCATTCTGAATTTATCTAGTTTCAACATACAGCCATTGGATTGTGATTTATTTTTCTCTGCTAGACTGACGAACTATTATTAAATATTTTTTCCCTGTGTAGGAACTTATAGACTATAATCAAGTCACCCTTAGCCTTCTTTTTGTTAGACTCAAGGAACTCAATCTACGTAGCATATCACTATAAGGTAGGTTTTCCAATGGTTTAATCATTCTCATGGGTCTTCTCTGAACCATCTCCAATTTATCAACATCCTTCTTGAACTGTGGACACCAGAAATGGACACAGTATTCCAGAGGCAGTCACACCAGTGCTAAATAGAGAGGTAAAATAATCTCTCTGCTCCTACTCAAGTGTCCCCAGCTTATGCATCTAAGGGTCATGTTGCCCTTTTGGCCACAGTGTTGCACTTAGGAACTCATGTTGAGCTGATTATCAAACATGATGCCCAAAACTTTTTCGGAGTCCCTGCTTCCCAGGTTGGAATCTCCCATTGTGTAAGTATGGCCTACAGTCTTTGCTCCTAGATGTACACATTTACATTTAGCCATAATAAAATGCATATTGTGTGCTTGCACCCAGCTTACCCAGGGATTCAGATCACTGTCCTCTTCATTATTTATCACCATGACTTCCCCTCTTCACTATATACCACTCCCTCAATTCTTCTCATTTGCAAACTTCATCAGTGATGATTTTATGTTTTCCTCCAGGCCATTAACAAAAACATTAAATAGCATCAGGCCAACAACCAATGCCTGCGGGACTCCTCTAGAAACACACCCATTCAATGATGATTCCCCATTCCCTATTTGCAAATACACCTTGAGATTGTACAGTTCTGCTAATTTTGCATCCATCCTGTCACATTTGATTAGGAGGTCTAGTTTGTTGCTGTTGCACATGGTTAAGAAGTGTCCTTCTCCACACATCATAGCTCACTTTTATATTGGCTTCTGTTGAATATGATGAGTCCCCTTCTCACTTCAGCTCTAACAAGTCCTACTCCTTGTAATGCCTCTTGGTTTGTAAATGTTGTTATGAAGACCTCCTGACTTCAATTATTCACTATAACTCAATGAGCCGCACCCTTTTAAATCGTAATACAATTTATATTGGCTTTCATTGCACATTACAACATGATAATGGGCCCCTTTCACGTTATGCCTTTTGGATTCTTTTTTAATAAAGCAAAATGTAACACTCCACCTTTTTATATTTTGATGAACTTCCTCTACAGCCTAATCTGATGTCTGTTGGCGTCTACCTGAGATCCTATACCTAATGTAATGAGTCCCACTTCACATCATAATGTAATTCATATTGGCTTTTACTGCATATCCTAATGCAATGAGTGCCAGATCGTATTGTGTCATAAAGCTAAGTGGCTTCTAATGGACATCACGCCTCTAGAACCCCCTCACATATTGTAACATTTCTGTCAGCTTCTCTCACACAGTATAATAATGCAATGGCTCCCCAGAAAGCCTGTTTTCAGCATGACCTGAGAAAGGGTTTACCCAGTAGACTATAACATCTCATGCTGAGCCGCTGTGGTCTATTGTGCATAAGAAGTATATTTTGGGGGGATATTTTAAACCTCATTGTTTACCAGATAGACTGTAATGGCTCCTTTGGAACTATTATGGGCTATCACATAAATATGTGTTCTAGATTATTTTCTCTCTTATGTGTGTGTTTTAAGCACACTTAGGGTTTATCTGATTTAAACTCTAATGAAGCTTTTCTTTGCTTCTTTGGCAAACCAAACCTCTCCAGTACCAGAACTCTGTTTTGCCCATTCCTAGGTCCATTTCTAGGTTTCATGGTAGCATCTGCCTGTGTGAATGGTTTCCTATAATGAAAGGTCAGAGAGGTAACATAATTCATGTTTTGATTTGCCTTCTTGCCAGTCTCAGCAGAATAACTGTATTCATTTCTCATTTTGCATCTAATGCAGCCTGCGTCTGTACTACCTGATCTCGGCATATCTTATCAATTAACAGCATAGGGTGAAGTTGGAGAGGGGAGACCTCCAACAAACACCTAGGTGGTGTTGGTTGGTTGTTCTGTAAGTATCCCTCTTCCTTCTGAGTCAGTACTGAAGCCTCACCCTTTTGAGGGCACCAAGCTGCTGGAAATGCTGACTTTAAGATCAGGCACAAAACGGAGTCTATCTGTAGTTCTAGTTACAAATGAGCCCAGGGCACATCCTTTTCAAGAGTAAGGAACATACCCTTTATTGTCTTGTCCAGATTCCAATGTGTGTAGGGTGACCAGATGTCCCAATTTTATAGGGACAGTCCCAATTTTTGGGTCTTTTTCTTATATAGGCTCCTATTTCCCCCCCCCCCCCCCCCCGTCCCGATTTTTCACACTTGCTCTCTGGTCACCCTAAATGTGTGCAGTGTGATGGGGCAAGGCCAGATGACTATGAGAAACAGGTGTGTTAGCCCCAGGCTAAACAAATCCCTGTTACCATGGTAACCAAATGGTAGTTGCTCCAGGTTAATCAAGACACCTGGGGCCAATTAAGATCCTTCTAGAAAGCAGTGGAGACAATTAGGTTGATTGGGACACCTGAAGACAATCAAGGGCTGGCTGGAACTAGTTAAAAGCCTCCCAGTTAGTCAGTTAGAGGTGTGTGTCAGGAAGTGCAGGAGGAATCTGTGCTGCTGGAGAAACTGGGCAGGACAAACCCTATCAGGCACAAGGAAGGAGGCCTTGAGGTAAGGGTGAAGTAGATGTTGAGGAAGTGTGGGCTGCTGTGGGGAAGTGGCCCAGGGAATTGTACTTGTCCTGTTTCATAAAATCAGCTACCAATAGCTGCTACTATTAGGGTCCCTGGGCTGGAGCCCGGAGTAGAGGGTGGGCCCGGGCACCCCCCCCTCCCATCTCCCCCACTCTCCCCAATTAATCACAGAGACTGTGAAACAACAGAGACTGTGCAAGGGAGGGTTGCTTCTTCCCACCTCCCTTACTGGCTTATGATGAAAATGGCTCAGTAGGCTGTGACTCTTGCCTTGAGAGAGAGAAGGGCTATGTGGAGGGACACAGTGAGCCTCTGAGGCTAGCATAATCAGCCTGGAAGCACGAGACCCACTGAGACAGGGTCGGAGCTGTGTCACAGCAGGTATTTTGCTAACCTAAAATATTTCTCCTCCAGATGGAGAACTCATTCCTTACTTCCAATCCTAAAGGCAGTTGTCTAGTGTTGCTGGTACAAAATGGTTGCTATGAGTCACCTCATATGTGGCCAGGTGGATGATTGATATATGATTACCAGCCAGTCGAGCCTTTTAAGAGGCTTCAGCATGAAAGGTGCTATACAAATGCCTGTGGAAAACAAGGTAGAAAACTAAAGAGCATCTGTTTCACGGTATGGAGGTGTCTCCAACAGGTCCAGTGTTCATAGGTTTGATTTAGCTTCCATTAAAGCCACTGGAAGACTTCATTAGGAGTTGGACTGTATCCAAAGTGAAAAAGCAGGAAGTCATAATAATATGTAGCTTTTATATAGAGCTTTTCTGTCATAGAACTCAAAGTACGTTACACAGGAAGTCAGTATCATTATCCCCATTTTACAAATGGGGAAACTGAGGCACAGATCAATGACCTGACTTACACAAGGTACCCAGCTGGCCAAGCCAGGAATAGAAACAAGGTTTTCTGAGTCCCAGTCCTGTGCTCTACGTGCTAGCCCACACTGGCTGTCCCTGTTCTGTGGTTAGACTTGTCTCCCAGTGAAATTAGAAGGAGGTGAGCTGTGCTCAGTTCAAAGACAACAGAAGGGTGTGTATAAAAAGGAACAACACAGCAGCATGGCATTACCTACCAGAGCACAGATCCCACATGTTTAGGGCCCTATATAGCTCCCCTCCCCAGTCATTTACAGCCCGATTCAACCATCCTTCTCACAATGAGTAGTACCTGAATTCTCAAGCAGTCCTATTGATTTCAATGAAGCTATAAACCCGAGGGCTTGTTCCAAAGCCCACTGAAGTCAATGTCAAAATATACTCTAAACTCATGAAGTCAATGAAAAAAGATGAGGGCATGAATAAGGATGGCAACATCTCTCTGTGATGGGCTGGATCACAGAACCCCCCTTGGGGCTGCCAACTGATGTGCCAAGACTACTTCTGCCCCTGCTTTCCTGCCCTGTCAGCTTAAGATTTCAGTGCCATGCCTGGTTTGAGCCAGACTCACTAGCCTGCTGCAAACCCAGACCCACATCCCCTAACTGCTGTAGGCTTACCTGAAAGCAGCTAACAGAAGCATTCTTGTCTTTAACACTCAGATGCCCAACTCCCAATGGGGTCTAAACCCAAATAAATCTGTTTTACCCTGTATAGACCTTATGCAGGGTAAACTCATAAATTGTTCGCCCTCTATAACACAGATAGAGAGATATGCACAGCTGTTTGCCCACCCAGGTATTAACACATACTCTGAGTTAATTAATAAGTAAAAAGTGATTTTATTAAATACAGAAAGTAGGATTTAAGTGGCTCCAAGTAGTAACAGACAGAACAAAGTAAGTCACCAAGCAAAATAAAATAAAACACACAAATCTATGTCAGACTGAATACAGATAATCTCACCCTTAGATGCTTCAGTGAGTATTTTCCTCAGACTGGACACCTTCCAGGCTTGGGCACAATTCTTTCCCCTGGTACAGCTCTTGTTCCAGCTCAGGTTGTAGCTAGGGGATTCCTCATGATGGCTCTCCCCTTTGTTCTGTTTCATCCATTTATATATCTTTTGCATAAGGTGGGAATCCTTTGTCCCTCTCTGGGTTCCCACTCCCTCCTTCTCAATGTAAAGACACCAGGTTAAAGACTGACTCACAGGAAGGCTTGCCTGCAAACAGAGCCATCCGCAGTCAATTGTCCTGGTTGGTGGGAGCCATCAAGATTCCAAACCACCATTAAAGGGCCATACTTTGCATAATTACAATAGGCCCTCAGAGTTATATTTTATATTTCTAGTTTCAGATACAAGAGTGATACATTTATACAAATAGGATGATCACACTCAGTAGATTATAAGCTTTGTAATGATACTTTACAAGAGACCTTTTGCATGAAGCATATTCCAGTTACATTATATTCACTCATTAGCATATATTTATAAAATCATATAGAGTGCAACATCACTCTCTCTCTCTCTCTCAATTTGAAGGGAGAATGAAAAATTATTAATGGCCATGGATGTTCCTGGGTTTCATACTTAAGCAGCGAATGCATCTGTTGGACAGTGTCCGTGAAATACAGTAGTCCCCAAATATCATGGCCAGATACTGTAAGTTTCACTACCTGATCAATTCTTCCAAATAAAACCCAGTCACACCTGATCATATCTTCCTTCCCTGTAAAATCTTCATCCTGGTTGTAGTCCCCTTCACCTCTCCATTTTCCCCTTTTCTCCTCCCCTGCACCCGTGTCTCTCTTTCTACCGCTCATTTCTTCCCCTCCCCCTCATCTTCTCCTCCTCACCTCCCCTCGAGAGCTCTGATGTGACACTTTGTGTTGTAGGACACTGATGTACCTCCTCTCAGTGGGACCTCTCCTCTCTAGGTCCCTGTTCAGAATTACTAGAGAAATGTGACTCAGCAGCTTCAACACCCCTAGCATGTACAAAGTTGATGGAGAAAACAGACTGAAACATTGTGGAATTAGTGATTTTGTCACACCCATGATCATCCTCTGGACCTGTTAATGAGCCCTACATTCCCTTCCTGATTCTCATCAGTACCATAAAAAAATGACTGTTGGCCAGGATTTCACACTGCAATATAACAAGTCCCTTCTGTTTGTAAATGAACGGTATTGACTTCTGCTGAACATAGTGTTCGAAATAATTCTCTTCTGTGCTATAATTTCTAGTTGATCCTGAGATAACAATTTCATAACACCCAATCCCCCTTTAACACTGTCATGCATTTTAATTTCTCTTGCTGATCATGCAGTAATGAATCTTCCTTCATATCCTACAGAAATCTCTACTGGCTTATACTGGGAAATCTGCTCTGCCTAATCCTGGTCAAATTTTTTTCCATCAAAACTATTTTTGATGGAAAATTTGGCCTTAGACAAAATGAAATTTTTGGTACCAACTGTCTGCTTTCCATGGAAAACTTAGATTTTTTCATCCAAAAACTGAACACCTGAAGAGAAATTAGTTTAGAAATACTGCCTTATGAGAGTAGTAAATCAGGTACCTTGCCACAGTGGATTTAAAAGAAAAAAAATATTTTTTGTAGAAATTTTCTGAGGAGGGGGAGAAACCCCTCCCCCCTTTTCCCAACTATTGCTACTCAAGACCACCTGTATATTAATATATCTATTGCCATCCAGTCAACATTTGATAAATTAATACCTATTGGATGGATATGCATGTATTGTAATCATGTTACATTGTGAGAATGAGGAATGAATCAGTGTAACATATTGCATGTTGCTGTCCAGTCGATATTGTGATGCAAGAGTGAGTGACCCCCATAGGAACTACGTTGGTGACAGAACTTGGGTGAATCTGTTACAGACTGATAGACACTAAATTAGAGAGAAGTAATTTTTTTTTTTTTTTTAATTTATTTTGTACCTTTGACAGCACTTTGTGTATAGTCAGCTTTGTATTTTCCTGTGTATAGCCAGTCAGTTTTCTTTGTTGCTTGCATGGGGAACTTGGCATCTGATCATGCCACCAAACAAGCAGACCATATTTCCTTTGGAGCGTGATGTGCTAACTGGAGTGGAATGCTGCGTTCTAATTTAGAACACTCTAGAGCTCTTTCACTTAAAAACAGCTTGGCGGACAACTGCTGTTAATTGGCAAAAGAAGGTTGCCCAAAGCATTGAGGACTGGTTTGAGAGAACATGAGACATTATGTTGATGGGAAAGCTGACCAATGCAAGCAAGACATGGCCAGACACGTCTCTGGAAACATGATTGCTATTTTTCAGATATGAAAGGCAAAGGAACAAAAATTGGTTAGGGTGAAAAACTTCCTAAAGTATTAAAAAATGTGCCGTTCAAACTTAACAATATACAGTACTTCTGCCATGCATACAACGAGGCAAAACTCGCATGGACCAATAGAAGGCTCTTTGCGGCTTGTATCCATTGGAAAGAGATCCAAGCATATTGCTTTCCATTACTGACCATACCAACTATAGTACCTTCCATTCTCTGTACTCACAGGGATAATTTTCCTTGTGCACTTTGTATGTTGACGATTTAAACAAGTTAGAAAAAGAAAACAATGAACCCTAAAACCCAGGTCCAAGGTCAAAGTGAAACTATTGGGTCTGGATGAAACCATACATTTTTTTGGTATTAATCCCTAGGTTTTTTTTGGTTTTTGCTTTGCTGTAGGGCAAACGTTATGGATCGAAGCAGGATCAATGTTCCAGATCAGTCCAACTAACATGCTATAAAAGGTTATTACAGAGTGCAATATATAACGTGTAGCGTCCAAACTGTGACTCCATGTAGTTTTAATAAGACACAATTGGATACAGAGGTTTCATGTGCATAATGGTTTTGCTTGCAAAGGTTCATGGTTCAAATTAAAGACACAAGCCCTCTAACTATACTTCTGGGGACATATGTTCATATGCAGTTATCAATTAAAACAACTGACTTATTTTCATCTAGACCCACAACATGCTGTCACTTCATATCATGTCACACAGTGGAGACCACTGTAATCATACAGATAGGTCCGGATTCTGATACTCACACTGAGTAGACCATTATTCTTCTAGAGATTCCCTGGTACTTCACAGTATAAGGGTATCCACATTTGGATCTTAATTTCTCCAAGACAAGGCCCTGGGGTGACTCTACCTTCGCAACAACTATGAAAAAAATTAATTGTAGCATTTGTGGGATTGAATGGTACATCCACAACTTGTACAGGAGCCAAAATTGGATGTTTGTCTTTTTGTTGTTAGCCTGTAATCTCTTTGGGGTAGGCACAAAATCTGTAAATCTCTGTGCATATATGTACATCTATCATAACAATTATCCCTTGCAAAACATACTAAACTTTTAAAAAATTTGTTTAGGGCTCTTTACAGGACAGACAAGTCAATATCCAGATGTCTCCATTATAATGTCAGGATTTACCATCAGCCCCACACAGCAGTGTCTCAATTATTCTAAGTATCAAGAAATGCTGTAGCATCTCCAAAACCAATAAGATAACTGTTGGTAAAGACGGACCCTTTAATGGCAATTACTGTACATATAAACTACATAGGTAGGTAGGTTGATTTTAAGAGTGGTATTGTTCTATAAAGATAAAAGTATAGATACTAAGAGAGGAGTTTTGTACAATGGTCATTATGAAAAATCAGCATTTAACAGCAAGTACCACACATTTTATCAGAAATCCCATGGTTTTCTCCAATACTGTACTTGGAATTGGAAGCATCTCTGATAAATACATGGTAATGGTTGGCACTGTTAATTTTTCCAATGTCATGTACTCTATAATGCTGCCTTGAGCAGGTTCATAGATTTTTATATAATGTACAAGTGTCTATGTAGGTGTTTGGTGGAATACTATGTGTTGGTAGGTCCACAAATAATTGATATGGCTGCACCTTATTGCTAGGTGCATGGGTATTTGTTGCAGAACTTATAGTCAGGTAAGGTGACAAGTGTTCTACAACATACATTTGAGAGTGACATCTTTCTATATAGCAGGGTTTGGTTTTAGTTCAGAATTGTTGTTTTGTCTTTTTTGATTTGTAAATGACAAGGTCATTAGCTCTATCTCTATCATTGCTATCTCTGATAGTTATAAGGTTTCAGTCACTGAGTACCTAGGCACAAACTCTGGCTTCTAGATCATTGAGGGTCTGTGCAATAATCTATGTATGGTGTACAAAAATAATGACAGGTTGTGAGTACAGTGAAAAAATAACTCTTCTTCCCAAGAAGAGGTTTCCTCTTCTGCTCCCCTGTTGAACTTTTCCCCATGCCCCACCTGTAAAACCTCACATGGCATCCACCATCCTTCTGGCCAAGGAGGAGTGGATGGGACTTCCTTTGTAGTCTATCAGCACTGCTCCATCACAGGGCGTAGAGGCTGCAAATAGGTAATGTGAGATACACCTTTCCAACTCTTCTCTCTTTTTAGGCATTGAGCATTTTGCCTCATTAGCACTCTGGTTTAGCTTGTCTGAGCTCACTGGAGAACGGTACACATGGAAATGATTCTGCAGGCTAGCAGGCCCACCTTTCTGCTGAATGGGATCAGGAGGACTTGTGAGAGGATGTGCTCTTCCTGTGGGGAGCACATGTGATTGCAAAGATCTCCAGGTGGAGATGAAGTTAGGTGATACAATAGGAAACAATGCGAGTTAGTGATGTTCTGCCGCCAGAGCTGTTGCAACCTAGTGCTATGATGAACATAGTGGAAGGAAGTCTGTGTCTGTAGACAGCCTACTGACATAGTGTACTCAGCAAACTGACTTTCCAGGAATCTTTCCTAAGCTGTACCAAAAGCCTCCTGCCTCCTATTTTCTGAACCCAGAGGAACAAGGCTGGCCAACAATAATTGACTTCAATGATGAATGTCTCCTTGAGAAAAGGAGTGATATCATTGACCCACACCATTCTGAGATCCCTGAGGACCCTCCCTCCTCTGCTAGTGGGAAGAGCAGAAGGTCAATATAGGGATGCATGTTGCTGTTTCAACTTGGAATGGGAGAATGTCATAATAAATATTGACTGTCTTTGCAATGAGAGAAGATAAATGTGCATTGGGAGGAGGCCACACCGGGCAGCTGAACAGGGAAAGCATCATATTAAAAAAGCCCCAAACCCTCCATAGAACAGAGCAAATCAGTGTTTCTTTGACATGATATAAATGGGTCATGTTCATTTTTAGGGCTAAATCTTGGTCCTTTATCCTGCCAGCTGCTTCCAAGGCCTGGAGCCTTCAGATACTATGAGGTTCCATGTGGCCCTGGGGAAGATTTATCTGTTGCTCATTTGCTCAGTGAGCAATTCAGTGATGGTGCCTGTGGTTCTGTCCATCCAAAAGCCCTTAGTTTGGCTGAGAGGGTAGAACAATGTCACCAGATGCTGGGATATGTTTGGATGAATCTGGCTCATATTTTTTATTGGTTTGTGAGATCTTCGGGGCATGAAAGTTTACATTGAGGATGTTCATAATGATGACTGAGCCCTTACCTACCCTGAAAAAATATTTTATCCAGTGTATAAAATTATAATATGAATAAATTGACTGATGGTTGAAATCCTGATTGGTGCAGAAGTTAGTGAGCTCAGACAATGGACAGAAAGTGCAGGATGAAGGAAAAGGTACCACAGTCCTGAACAGCATTAGGGAGGTACCGTGTCTCCCAAATATTAAGCTGCTGGGGACCAAACTGTTCTGGAGGATTGAGTTAGGTACATGGTGATGTGTGCAAGGCCCTCAGTGATTCTTTCTTAATCTTCACTTTCTTAATTTAACCCTCATTTTTCCTTGCAGAGGGAATTATTTTAATACCTGAACTGCTCAATGCAATGCCCGTTGCTAAAACATAAATCTGTCGGACTTGGAACGTAGGCTTGTTTGGCTATGCAAAGGGTAGGGGGTTATAGGTACAAGGAGCTTTCCTTTCCTGTCATGCCAGTGCATGGGTTAAATCTTTGTATCTGTGCTCTTGACGCTCAAGGACTAGGGGGCTCTGGGGCTGATAGCAGCAAATTCATAGAGGGCAAGGCTGGGCTAACAGGTGAAACCACCACCTTGTGCTCTGGGCAACAGACATGCTGCCTCTCCCAGCACATTAGTGTCTGTATAACTTCTAAGCAGAAGAATGCTCTGTAGCTCACTGATCTCATTGCACCACCTGCCAAGTCAGTCCTTTCTTCTGCTTCAGAACATTATGAAAGTTCAACAGATCCCTAATAGCCTTAGGGACTGAGCTGGATTTAGCTTTGCTACTAGATCGGGGTGAGTAATGCAGAATGGGTCATTTAATTGATGTATTTTGCCTCTTTGTCTGATTGTGAATTGTCTGAAGATGGATCACCATTTTCGCAATGCATGTGTTACTGAATGTCGTTCGCTGAGTAATTGCTGCAAATAACAAGTTTCAGAGTAACAGCCGTGTTAGTCTGTATCCGCAAAAAGAAGAACAGGAGTACTTGTGGCACCTTAGAGACTAATAAATTTGTTAGTCTCTAAGGTGCCACAAGTACTCCTGTTCTTCTTTTTGCTGCAAATAGTTCTTCATCTGGAGCTTGTTTGCAGAAAATTCACTGAGTTTTCAGTACTGAAGCTGCTTTGGTTGGACATATATGGGTGACATGGAATGGTTCGCCTACCCGATTATTCTAAGAGTAACGCTCTTCTAATGTATCCAGTGTGAATATCTGGTATAAAGCTCACTTTTTTGGAGTGTATTTAACAGTCACTTAAACCCCACTGTTTTAGTGAATGTTCCTGCCAGGACTCTCATTTGTTACAAAACAGACACAGAACGGGACATGCTCTTTTCATACAGTTTAAGCAAATTCATGTTTTTCCAGTTGCAGCAAATTTATTTTAAAATTTCAATGATAAAGCATGGACCATTTCTGTACTTGCCCCGTGCTCCACCCTACCTTTTGGGGCCAGATCCTTAGCTGGTATAAATTGATATAGCAAGGATCTGGCTCTTTGGAAATCACTTTAGCTCCAATTGTCAGTCACAAGTAACCAACACACTGCTTTGTAACTGTAAGTGTGAAATGCAGCATAGAATGCCTTAGGAAACAAAAGGTGATAAAGAGCCAATCCTGCAAGATTCCTCCCAATACATGCAGAGCACCCTGATCTCCTAGTGAGGCTAATGATTGCTAGAATCAAACCCAATTTGGTTTAAGAAGACTCCTTTAGTTTCCCTATGGAGACCTCTCTCCGTGCTTTAGAATATACACGTGGTATGTTTTGTAATCTGTTAGATTTTTCTATTTGATTGGCATACAGTGCTGTCATTAGACACACATTTTGCTTCTTTGCCTTTGTATTAAATTAGACAATTTTTTACCCAAAATAGTAATAATACTTAGCCCTTATATAGCTCTTTACATTGTCAAACCATTTGCTGAATAATCTGCACCACACCCTATAAAGTAGATAAGTAAGATGGCCCAGCTCTTCAGCTGGTATAACTTGGTCTGTTGAGCTCAGTGAAACTATGGTGGTTTACACCTGCTGAGGATATGGCTCTTTTAAAATGCTATCATGGTCCAAATTGTACAGTCATGGAACAAGTGACTTGACTAAGGTTGCCGAGGAAGTCTGCTAGAGTGTCAGGAAGAGAATCCGGATCTCCTGAGTCCATTCCGGTGCCTTAACCTCATGGACATCTTTCTTCTTTTTGTTGCCTTATTTTACAGATGGAGATTGCAGAATGAGGCATAGCAAGGGTAAGGATCTGATTTTCATCCCCTCTGCACCAGTGGTACCTATAGAGTAACTTGACTACCTCAGCGGCATTACTCCAGACACACACCAGTCTAAGTGAGATCACAATTGGACCCTAATTTTTTTCTCCTTTGCTGTAAATTGGTCTGTATGGTGCAAAATTTAATTTTTTTTCTCACCAGTTACTTAATTTTGCAAGCTGGAGAACTCTTCATGTCTTTGGTAAGTCTAGATAAGGTACTTGCTGAACTCTTTTGGCTTCAGTTACTGAGCTGGTTCATATATTAATTCTGTTATGGAACGGCTTTGGCCACAACCAGATCCCTTAGGTATAAGAAGAAGAAAGAGTAAACGTCAGCCTGTCCCTCAAAATGGATAATGCCTTTTGAGATTTCTCATGGATCTCTCTTTAAAGTAGAGTTACCACTTCAAAGCAAGATGGAGGCATTCCCCTGAGATGCAAGAGAAGATAGGTAGTAGCTGCAGTGATGGTGGAAATCGGAGATCTCCATGTGGCACAGGTTGACTGGAAGATTCATGCACACAGTGATAAAAAGGGTGAGGTATTCTGTTAATTTCTAGGGGATCTGTGTGTGTGTGAGGCCTTGTCTACATTGGAGAATCATACCATGTTTAATTAGAATGGTAGTACTGGCCTCTTACATGGCATCTACACCAGCAGTGTCCAACTGGCTCTAAATTGTGGCCTTCCAGGGTGACTGAGTGAAGAAGAAATGTTGTATTTCAGTGTTATGTGATCTGTTTGTATTGGTGGGGTAGCACATGCAGGCATGTTCACCAGAAGAACAATGCAGGCACGAGCTCAGCAAGCCACAGAACCACCTAGAGGCTACAGAGGCAGCTCCCTTGTTGCTCTTACCAACCAGTTTCCCCCTCTCTCAAAGAAAGGAAGACACATTCCTAATCTTCCCATGGAATTATTTCCTGGAACAGGGTCCTTCCCCTCTGGTGGGAGGAACCCTACACGTCGAGATCTGTCAGTGGGTGTGCCAAGAAACACCCACTCGCCAGCCAGCACAGTAACTCAGTGGCACATGAATTTGAACTGCGCCCTGTGGATCATCCCTACCACACCCCTACCCCAACTGACTCCCACTGCAAGCCCTACCGCCCCAGAGCAGCTGTGCTCTAGGCGGGGAGCACCCTGAGCAACTCCCCTTCCTGTTCCACTGCTCCCCATCTGGTTGCCTGTTGTATGAGGAGAGAGTAGCTCTGGCTTCTCAAAGGCCTATTTTTCTGCTGGATTGGGAGATGAGGATAGGAGCTCATGCTGGCTCTTTCTCAGCCTATCAGTACTAAGTTCCCTGCATTCACCCCATGCCCCCACATAGCATGTAGTAAAGCGATACTAGCATGTTGCCTACTAGGAACTTCTCCCATCAAGTAAAGGCTTTTGGAGGATTTGAAGGAGTGACCAGTGCATTGTGGGACAGTGGTGGGAGTACCTAATTGTACTATGTGAGATGGATTTGTCAGTGCTTCTCATCTATACTAGCACCATAACGTTACAAGTTAGCATGGCCTAAGAACTATGTTTAGTTAGACTAGCTTGCAGCAGAGCTAACATAAATTGTATAAAGTCTCCCTTAGGGTAAGTCCATGCTGCAAGTGAAGGTGTGATTGAAGGCATACCACTGCTAGCTTTAATCTAGCTAGCACGAGTAACAACAATAATGTAGACATGGTGGCATGGGCTATGTACTCGGGTTGCTAGCCTGTGCTGGAGCCCATGCCACTGCAACTTCACTACTATTGTTACCTGTGCTAGCTAGACTAAAGCTAGCTGGGTATACCTACTTACGTTGCAATCTCACCTTCACTTGCAGTGTAAACGTACCCTTAGAAGGTAGCACCATATTTGTATGTAGACATTTGGGGGTATGTCTACACTACAGCTAGGCGGGTGCTTCGCAACATGGGTAGATAGACACACACTAGCTTCACATGAGCTAGTGCACTAAAACAACAGTGTGGCCATGGTGGCAGGGGCAACAGTTTGGACTAGCCACCCAAGTATATACCTAGGGGGTTGGTCAGGTTTGCACTTGGGCAGCTATCTAAGCTGCCTCCTGTGCTGCTGGGGCCACACTGCTATTTTTAGCATGCTAGCTTCAGCAGAGCTAGCGTGTCTGTCTACCCAGGCTGCAAAGCACCCTCCCAGCTGCAGTGTGGACATATCCTGTGTGCCTTAGGGCTTATTAGTGTTGTTTAGTATGCTAGAATTCACCAGGGTAGACCGCTTTAGAGGCAACTAGAAGAGATAATATTTTAGATTTCACTTCGTCACATCCAAGAGATATGGTGAATGAGATGACCATTGAGAGTAATTGGAGAAATAGCAATCATGTTGTAATGAGGGTCCATGTTCAACCATTGGAGGGCTTTTTGGTACAAATACAGGTACATTCAACTTTAAAAAGCCCCGGTGTGATGAAATGAAGAACATATTAGGTGGAATAGGCTGGCAATGTTTATTAGAAAATGGCCCTCAAAAGGAAAACTGTCTGAGCTTTAAAGAGGTGACGGAGCTGGCTCAGGGGGAGTGTATTTATCATTATGTAAGACTAAACATAAAACTTGAAAACCAAGGTGAATGAGTGATAAGTTGTTAAAGTTAATTGTGAATGAAAACAGAGCTCTAAAAAATCACAGGGAGCAAGTGACTGTAGTGTTGTCAGAGGGATTTATAAGGAGACCGAATGGGAATGGTAAGGGGCATTTAAGGAGCAAAATGGAAAAATGAAGAGAAGCAGTTACAGCTATTAAGGTACACTGTACCCTGGAGGACTGAAACATAAGGGAGAGCTAGTGTGGCCAGTGTCAGGATGGCAAGGAACGTCTTTATTCTTTACTAAACAAAGGAGCAATAAAAGAGGCCAAAGCATGACATGGTTCCTTTGCATTAAGGGTGTGAATTTGCAAGGTACCATAAACCTCCTGGAAATTATTGTTAATAATATATCTTCCTCTTTTTTTTCTTGTAATGATAGTACTGAGAGGCACTAATGGAGATCAGGCCCCATTGTGCAGGGCATGTACAAACACATAGAGAGGAAGCAATCCCTGCCCCAAAGGTCTTGTAATCTTAAATCCCACTCTAGCAAAGATTTATGCCTGTGATTACATTTAGTGGATTCAATGGAGCTAGGCATGTGCTTCAAACCAAGCACATGCATTAGTCATTGCAAGATTGTGGCTTAGACAAAGGGTGAGAGAACAAAAATATTATGATTGCCATTGTACAGGTGGGATATTTAGACACACACAAATTAAGGTTTGCTTTGGCAAGCTGTGGAGCACTTTGACCC
Source organism: Malaclemys terrapin pileata (assembly GCF_027887155.1). Taxonomy (NCBI): domain Eukaryota; kingdom Metazoa; phylum Chordata; order Testudines; family Emydidae; genus Malaclemys; species Malaclemys terrapin. Next base: position 33,383,773 of record NC_071512.1, on the reverse strand, counting down.
AGTCCAGGAAAGCACTTAAGTACATGCTTCACTGTAAGCACATGAATAGTCCCATTGAAGCCCATGGGAGTCGAGAATGCTCCTTGCTCTTTCCTAATTCAAGGATCTCAGTGCTTTACTGAACTGGATGTGACGTTTTATTCCCAATTTACAGATGGGAAATCTGAGGGACAAACACATCAGCCTTGTCTACACTAGGAAAGAGTCAGTTTTCCTGCTCCAGTTCAGTTCTGCTAGCAGTAAGAAGAGTGGGAGACAAGGTGCATGTTTACCAGCATGCCGTCTAACCCTGCACAGCAGAGCGGATTTGCTACAGGCAACCTCCTGATACCATCACTCATGCTGAGTAGTACCTGGTTCCTGGCTGCTCACACTGCAGTCAATGAGACCCCTTAGACGCAAATTAGCATGAGAAAAGGTCTCAGAAGCAGGCTCTGTAGGAATGGTGTCTGTTCACAAACACTTCTATTGCCCTGGTCAGTTTTACACTGGTCTCTGGACTCCTGGAGCTGGATTCTGATCTGACACCAGCATAACTTGGAAGGAACTCTGTTAAGGTCAATAGAGTTACATTAGTGTAAAACCAGTATATGTAAGATCTGAATTGGACCATCTGAATAGTTTGAAAAATGCCTTCTAGTACCTTCTTAATACAAAACTATGTTTTGGAGGGCGCTGTGTCAGGAAAGTAACATTCTGGTGATTGGGAATATGGAATATATCTGATGTTTAAATTGTTTATTCTTTCCTGTTGTTGACATGTGTTGCTGATTTTGACAAGTTTATAAAATGCATAGCTAGAATAATATTAAAAAACAGTATGCCAAAGAATTGCCACCTATGCCATTTGGAAGGGATCTATTCTGTATGTTTGTTTGTAGTGGGTCTGGAGCAGTAAGCACAGGCATTAATGGCCCACTGCATTATTTCAAATTGCAGATCTTTGTACAGTTAGGTTATTCTATAGGGATTTTCCCCTCACTAAATACTTTTCCTTCACCTCATGGTAGAAATATTCCTTGATTACAATTCCAAATCATTTTCTGATACTTTCCTATCACCAGAATGGATTCGTATAAGTGTTGTGAGTCCCTCCGAGACCTCTTTCTACTCTGCTTCCCAAGAACTCAGTTCGACTCCAGCCTTTGTCACTCAGGTGTCTTTATTTAGCACACAACAGTGCTACACTGAGTTGATCAGACTCAGATCCAGGGGGGATGGATACAGGGTACATCACAGCTCCAAAGTTAAACAGAAACCTTCTTCCTTTATATGCATTACACATCTCATTGCATTTATTATACATTGCATCACACATTCTTGGATTGGCATGGTTGCTTTGCAGGGACCAATCCCTGTGCAGCATGTGCTGTCCACACACTGACCATGGTTCAAATTCCTCTACCTCATCTCTACATTCCTAACTTATTTTGTCCCTTGTTACCTAGTTCATAGTAAATAGTTCCCTGGGTGTTCTCCCTCTTATCTTAGCTGTCTCAGACATTCTGTCTTCTTAGCCTACTGACCCATTTACTTCTTATTTAGCACAAACATTCTGCTTTCAACCTGGTGATTCATTTATGTTCCTAATTCTATCTTCCAAAATGTGAGGCATCCTTCCATGTGTTAATTACTCATGTCAGGCCAGGCCTCAGCTACAATAAGTCTTGCTTCACCTATACTCCTCCTATGATGTACATATAGATGAGACATATAGATAAGAACACAGCAATGTGGGGCATTTGATCATAAATGACATGAGGCAGCTGGTGATTAGAATGTATATCAGATCACATGGACCTCTTCTCCATCTGCCAGACCAGGATTTTGAAAAGAGCAAAAGGGAATTAGGCACCCAACTCTCACAGAAGAGACAGGTAATAGCAGTGAGGGTTCATTTATTAGAAATATAGATAGTTGAGTTTGTGGTGACTGGGAGAACCACCTGGTGAATTGCCTGCTGGATTCAAAGGTTGTGGATCTCTCAAGACGTCTGGATAGACTTGTGTGCAGTGCTGGGGAGGAGCCGGTGGCTGTGGTACATGTTGGTACTAATGACAGGGAAGGTAGGAAAGAGATCCTGGAGGCCAAATTAAGGCTGCTGGATAAGAGATTAAAGGCCAGGATCTCCATGGTAGCATTCTCTGAAATGCTTCCAGTTCCACGCTTAGGGCCAGACAGATAGACAGAACTGCAGGGCTCAGTGTATGGATGAGCTGATGGTGTTGGGAGGAGGGATTTAGATTTATTAGGAACTGGGGAACCTTTTGGGAAAAGAGGAGCCTATACAGTAAGGATGGGCTCCACCTAAATCAAAATGGAACCAGATTGCTGGCTGTAAAATTAAAAAGGTCATAGAGGAGTTTGTAATTAAGGACTGAGGGAAAGCTGATACATGCGGAGGAGCATTTGGTTCAGACAGACAAATTTAACATCCTTGTAGGGGGGGAACTACCAAAGAAACCCACCACAGTAGCATTTAACTTCAAAAAGGGGAACTAAATAAAAACGATGAAGCTAGCTAAATGAAAAACAAAAGGCAAAGTCATAAGAGTGAAGTGGCTGCAAGCTCCATGGAAACTATTTAAAAACACCATAATAGAGGCTCAAACTATATGTCTACCCCAAATAAAAAACAAAACAAAACACTAAGAGGACTAAAAAAATGGCATCACGGGTAAACAACAGAGTAAAAGAGGTGGTTACAGGCAAAAAGGCGTCCTTTAAAAGATGGAAGTCAAATCCTACTGAGGAAAATAGAAAGGAGCATAAATTCTTGCAAGTCAAGTATAGAAATATAATGAGGCAGGCCAAAAAGAATTTAAAGAGTAACTAGAAGAAGACAGAAACTAACAGGATTTATTTTTAGCTACATCAGAAGGAGGAAGCCTGTCACAGTCAGTCGGGCCACTCAGAGATTAAGGTGCTAAAGGAGCACTCAAGGAAGACAAGGATATTGTAGAGAATCTAAATGAATTATTTGCATATGTCTTCACTGTAGAGGATGTAAGGGAGATTCCCACAGCTCAGCCATTCTTTTTAGGTGATAAATATGAGAAACTGTCCCAGATTGAGGTATAAATAGAGGAGGTTTTGGAAAAAAATGATAAATTAAACAGTAATATGTCACCAGAACCAGATGGTATTCACCTGAAAGGTCAGAAGGAACTCAAATATGAAAAGGCAGAACTACTAACTGTGGTATGTAGTCTATTGCTTAAATCAGCCTCTGTACCAGATGACTGGCAGATAATGTAACACCATTTTTTTTTTAAAGAAGGCTCCAAGGATCCTGGCAATTACAAGCTAGTAAGCTCAACTTCAGGCAAATTGGTTGAAACTATAGTAAAGACTAGAATTATTAGACACATAAATGGACATGGATTTTTTGGTGAAGAGTCAATACTGCTTTAGTCAAAGGAAATTGTGCCACACCAATCTATTAGAATTTTTTGAGGGGGTTGACAAGCATGTGTTCAAGGGTGCTCCAGTGGACGTAGTGCACTTGGACTTTCGAAAGCCTTTCACAGGTCCCTCTCCAAATGCTCTTAAGCAAACTAAGCAGTCATGGGATAAGAGGGAAGGTCCTCTAATGGATTGGTAATTGATAATAAAAGACTGGAAACAAAAGGTAGGAATAAATGGTCAGTTTTCATACCAGAGAGGGATAAATAGCACATGTAATGTTGCACTCCATATGATTTATGGAAATATGCTTATGAGTATGACAACTGGAATATGCTTTACACTAAATACCACGTGTAGGGTGTCATTAGAAAGCTTGTAATCTACTAAATGCACTCATCTTATTTGTTTGCATGTATTATTTTTATATCTGGAGTTAGGAGAATAAGATATAAATTTGTATCACTGATGTAAACCTATTAAGTGGAAGGCAGAAACAATCAGTTCTAAATGGCCTTAGTTACTTGACAGCCTTCCTGTGAACATTTGGGCCAGCCCATGGGGAATAGAGACTAAGGGTCTTGCATGACCATGTCACCTGATAATGAAATCCATCTTAAATCTGGTACTTTCCCATTTAGAAGGTGGGATTGGGGACAAGCACAGACAAAAATCCCCACCTTGTGCCAAAGTTATAAAAGGGGGTGGAGCAGGACAAAGGGGGCTGACAGTCATGAGAAAAGTCCTGCTTACCACCTGAGATAGCTGCTGGAACTAACAAAGACTGTACCAGGGGAAAGGATTGTGCCCAGACTAGGAAGGAGTCTAATCTGTGAAAGAAGCTTATTGGAACATTTCTGAGGGTAAGATATTACCTGTAATCAGTTTCTTAATGTATTAGGATTAGATTTGCGTGTTTTTGCTTTATTTTGCTTGGTGGCTTATTTAGTTCTGTCTGTTATTACTTGAAACCACTTTAATCCTACTTTTTATACTTGATAAAATCACTTTTGTTCATTAATAAACCCAGATTAATTGGGATTTTATTAAGTGATTAATACCTGGAGGAGCAAACAGCTGTGCATATCTCTCTATCAGTGATCTAGAGGGTGGGCAATTTATGAATTTACCCTGTATAAGCTTTATACAGAGTAAGATGGATTTATTTGGGGTTCAGGCTCCCAGAAAGACTGAAAACTGGGTGCTGGGAAAGTCCCTGTTAACTTAGAAGCCCCTGGGCTGAGTGAATCTCAGTTTCGGTGAACTGCAGAGAGGTGTGGCCCAACCTCTGGGTCTGTGCTGGAGCTGACTGGAGTGTCTAACTCAGCAAGACAGGAATGGAGGGGTGCGTGTTCTGGCAGGAGGGTGGTTCTCAGTGGTATTCCAGCTCATCCAATGACAGTCTGGAGGGGAGTATCTGTGACCAAACCCGTCACACCACAGTCCCCCAAGGATGTGTATGTACTGGGATGTGTGCTGTTCAACATATTCATATTCAGTGAGGTGGCAAAAATTCTAGACAATACAAAATTGCTCAAGATAATCCAAAGCAGATTGCAAAGAGTTACAAAGGGATCTCAAAAACTGGGTGACTGGGCAAGAAAATGGCAGATGAAATTCAATGTTGATAAATACAAAGTAATACACATTGGAAAACATAATCCCAACTCAACCTAGAAAATGATAGGGTCTAATTTAGCTGTAACCATTCAAGAAAGAGATCTTGGAGTCTTGTGAATAGTTCTCTGAAAACATCGGTTCTATGTGCAGCAGCAGTCAAACAAGCTAACAATGTTAGGAGTCATTAGAGTCATAGACTTTAAGGTCAGAAGGGACCAATATTATCATCTAGTCTGACCTCTTGCACAACACAGGCCACAGAATATTACCCACCCACTCCCGGAACAAACCCCTAACCTATGTCTGAGCCATTGAAGTCCTCAAATCATGGTTTAAAGACTTCAAGTGCAGAGAATCCTCCAGCAAGTGACCTGTGTCCCATGCTGCAGAGGAAGGCGAAAACCCCCCAGGGCCTCTGCCATTCTGTCCTGGAGGAAAATTCCTTCCCAACCCCAAATATGGTGATCAGCTAAACCCTGAGCATGTGGGCAAGACTCACCAGCCAGACACCCAGGAAAGAATTCTCTGTAGTAACTCAGATCCCATTCCATCTAACATCCCATCACAGGCCATTGGGCGTATTTACTGCTAATAGTCAAAGATCAATTAATTGCCAAAATTAGGCTATCCCATCATACCATCCCTTCCATAAACTTATCAAGCTTAGTCTTGAAGCCAGATATGTCTTTTGCCCCCACTGCTCCCCTTGGAAGATTGTTCCAAAACTTCACTCCTCTGATGGTTAGAAACCTTTGTCTAATTTCAAGTCTAAACTTCCTGATGGCCAGTTTATATCCATTTGTTCTTGTGTCCACATTGATACTGAGCTTAAATAATTCCCCTCCCTTCCTGGTATTTATCCCTCTGATATATTTATAGAGAGCAATCATATCTCTCCTCAGCCGCCTTTTGGTTAGGCTGAACAAGCCGAGCTCTTTGAATCTCCTTTCATAAGACAGGTTTTCCATTCCTTGGATCATCCTAGTAGCCCTTCTCTGTACCTGTTCCAGTTTGAATTCATCCTTCTTAAATATGGGAGACCAGAACTACACACAGTATTCCAGATGAGGTCTCACCAGTGCCTTGTCTAACGGTACTAACATCTTCTTTCTACTGGAAAGGCCTTGCCTAATGCATCCCAAGAGCGCATTAGCTTTTTTTCATGGCCATATCACATTGGCGGCTCATAGTCATCCTGAGATCAACCAATACTCTGAAGTCCTTCTCTTCCTCTGTTACTTCTAACTGATGAGTCCCCAGCTTATAACAAAAATTCTTGTTATTAATCCCTAAATGCATTACCTTGCACTTTTCACTATTAAATTTCATCCTATTACTATTACTCTGGTTTACACGGTCATCCAGATCTTTCTGTATGATATCCCAGTCCTTCTCTGTATTGGCAATACCTCCCAGCTTTGTGTCATCCGCAAACTTTATTAGCACATTCCCACTTTTTGTGCTAAAGTCAGTAATAAAAAGATTAAATAAGATTGGTCCCAAAACTGATCCCTGAGGAACTCCGCTAGTAACCTCCCTCCAGCCTGACAGTTCACCTTTCAGTATGACCCGTTGTAGTCTCCCCTTTAATCAGTTCCTTATCCACCTTTCAATTTTCATATTGATCCCCATCTTTTCCAATTTAACTAATTCCCCATGTGGAACCGTATCAAATGCCTTACTGAAATCGAGGTAAATTACATTCACTGTGTTTCCTTTATCTAAAAAAATCTGTTACTTTCTCAAAAAAGGAGATCAGGCTGGTTTGGCATGATCTACCTTTTGTAAAACTATGTTGTATTTTGTCCCAATTACCATTGACCTCAATGTCCTTAACTACTTTCTCCTTCAAAATTTTTTCACAAGACCTTGCATACTACAGATGTCATACTGACAGGCTTGTAGTTACCCAGACCACTCTTTTTTTTTTTTTTTTTTTTTTTTTTTTAAGGAAAGGGTTAGATTGGGGTAGGCAAACTAAGCCCGGAGGCCGCATCCAGCCCTTCAGACATTTTAATCAGGTCCTCAAGCTCCTGCAGGGGAGCGAAGTCCAGGGCTTGCCCCGCTCCGCACGGCTCCCACAGCTCCCATTGGCTGGCAACCGTGGCCAATGAGAGCTGCAGGGATGGCGCCTGCAGATGGGGCAGTGGTAAGTGCCGCCCGGAGCCTACAACCCTGACCCCTTCCCGTGCCCCAACCCCCTGCCCCAGCCCTGATCCCCATCCCACCCTCTGAACCCCTCAGTCTCAGCCTGGAGCCTCCTCCTGCACCCCAGAGTCAACACCCCCAACTGGAGCCTTCACCCCCTCCTGCACTCCAACCCTCAAATTTTGTCAGCATTCATGGCCCACTATACAATTTCCAAACCCAGATGTGGCCCTTGGGCCAAAAAGTTTGCCCACCCCTGGGTTAGATAAAAAGACAGAAAAAATTATAATGCCACTATATAAATCCATTGTATGCCCTCACCTTGAATACTGTATGCAGTTCTGGTTGCCCCATTTCAAATAAGATATATTAGAATTGGAAAAGGTTCAGAGAAGGGCAACAAAAATAATTAGGAGTATGGAACAGCTTCAATATGAGGAGGGATTAAAAAGGCCAGGACTGTTCAGCTTGGAAAAGACATGACTAAAGAGGGTAAGATAGAGGTCTATAAAATCATGAAAGGTGAGTAGAAAGTGAATAAGGAAGTGTTAGTTATCCCTTACTTAAAACAAGAACCAGGTGTCACACAATGAAACTAATAGGCAGCAGGTTTAAGACAAACAAAGGGAAGTGCACAATACACAGTCAACCTATGGAACTTCTTGTCAGGAGATGATGTGAAGGCCAAAAGTGTAACTGGGTTCAAAACAGAATTAGATAAGATCATGGAGGATAGGTCCACCAGTGGTGAGTAGCCAAGACAATCAAGGAAGTAACCCTATACTGAGGCGTCCCTAAACCTCTGACTGCCAGAAGCTGGGTCTCAGGGACGGCCTTTGGGGTGGGCTGTCCGGGCCCCCAGCCAGGGCGGCCTGCCAAAGAGGGCGCCGTGCACAGGGTTTGGATTCCCACCTGACCTGCCGAGAGCCAGCTGGGCTGAGGGAGGTGGCAGGCAGGCAGGTGAGCAGCAGTGCTGGAGAGCGGGGGAGGGGGGAGACCGGAGCTGCAGGGGGCAGTTGGATGACCAGCTGTCTGGACCAGGTGACTCCTCTGGAGCAAGGGTGCCGCTCCTCCGCCCTGCTCCATGTGGTTCAGCAGCTGCTGTTCCTGTCTCTCCCCCACCCTTCCTCCTCAGAGCCCCTCCGGCCACTCCAGAATGTCACTGGGAGCCTTCTCCTGTCTCCTGGGGGTGGAGGGCTGATGTTGGGTTGTCCCCCTCCCCCTCCAGACCACCCCCACTCGTGCACCCGATTTCCACTGAGCTGGGGTGATGAGATGGGGGCATCTGTGTGTTCTGCTGCCTCTCTGGGTCCAGAGTTGCTGGCGGTTGCTTGTGTCTGAACACAAGCCTTCAGGCTCCTGACCCTGAGTGCTTTCTTAAAGAGACAGTGCACACACACACACACACACACACACACTCTCTTTCTCTCTCTCTCTCCCCTCAACACAACACACACACACAGTCCCCCAACACAAATAACACCAGGGCTCCCTGCATTCAGGTCACTTCCCCACCTGGGCTGTGCTGAGGCATCAGTGCAGGGTTAGGGGCACAGGATGGGGCAGATGTTGGGGCTCAGGAGGGGAGTGCAGGGATTGGGGTGAAGGGGGCACACAGTGCAGGGGTTAGGGGCACAGGAGGGAGGTGCAGAAGTTAAGGGGGAAGGGAAGGTGGGGAGCCTCCGGAGCCCATGAGGGACCAGGTACAATGTGGGGGCACCATGCCCATGGGGGCCGGGGTACCAAAATGCAAGTTCGCCCAGGGTGCCATTTTCCTTGAGGCCAGCCTGCTGGATCTGGGCTACCCGGTATGGATCACTTGATAATTCTAATAATTCCCTCTGAAGCTTCTGGCACTGGCGGCTGTCAGAAGACAGAAGGACGGACCATTGGTCTGACCCAGTATGTCCATTCTTATGTTCTCTTGTTGTCCACAAAGGGATTTAGGTTCCTAGCTATCTCTTTAGGCACTTATATCCAAAACTTAGATCCTCAAAATTCCAACTTAGCTGCCATCTAGCTCTGTAAGTGCTTAAAGTCCTGCTGGTAAAGTTCCCTAAGAGCCTAAATTTCTGCTGGTGGGCATGCACAAAGTCACCTAAATCCTCATGCTTGGCACCTAGCTCACGCCTAAGCCCCAGCAGGATCCTCAAAGTAGGTATCTTATCTGCAGGGCCTGATCCAGTAGGCATTCTCAGAGAACACCAACTAGATCAGGCCTGATACAAAGTACAGCTGGAGGGGGAGGTGTCCCCTTTAGTACAGTGATTAGACCACTCACCCAGGCTATATCAGACTTAGGTCTAATCTACATGAGGAAATTAGGTCAGCATAACTATGTCGCTGAGAGGTATGAAAAATTCACACCGCTGAGTGATGCAGTTAAACTGACCTAACCCCTGGTGTAAGACAGCACTAGGTCAATTGGAGAATTCTCCTATCAACCTAGCTACTGCCTCCTGGGATACCTGTTGGCATAGGTAGTGTCTTCATTGAAGTGCTATAGCTTTGCAGCTGCATTGCAGACAAGCCCTCAGTCAAATACCCCCTCTGTCTGATATGGAGTAGGATCTGAATAATAGTCTCTCACCTCTCAGGTGAGTTCTCTGATGACTGGGTGGTAGTAGCCAGTTATTCCTGTTGAAATTGTACCACTCTGTGTAAGTAATTAAATAGTTATTAGAACAGGGACTTGACCATGGGTTTCCCACAGCACAGCTGTGTACCCTAACCACTGGGCCATAGATTCATTCTAATTTCTCTGGCCTAATTGTCAGGTCTTTAAATCAGGCCATATGGCTTCCTCTGTAGGCCACATTCAGCTCTGATGTAAGTCTTTCACAGCAGGGCTGCCCAGAGGATTCAGGGGCAAAACAATTTTGGGGGCCCCTTCCATAAAAAAAAGTTGCAATACTATAGTAATATATATTTGGAAATGTAAAAAATAACCAGTGAAATACATTTTTAATAATTTGAAAATACACAAAATACATCATTTTAAAACATTAAATGCTTTAACGGTATGTATACATTTGCAATTACATACTGGGCTGTCGCTGGGTGATGGTTGGTGCCAATGGTCTGTTGGTGCCTGGGGGTGGTGTGGCTGTTGCCCAGGGCTGGGTGGGGAGCTGGGCTCTGGGTCAGGGGCTGCCTGGCTCAGAGGGGCTGGGCTTGGAGCTGGGGATCAGGGCTGTGGGGGGAGTGGGGTCAGGGGCTGTAGGGCTCAGAGGGACTGGGCTCGGAGCTGGGGGTCAGGGCTGTGGGGGGGATGGGGTCAGGGGGGTGTCTGGCTCAGAGGGTCTTACCATGCTGCTTATTCCTGCCTCTCCCCTCTCCTGGAGCCTCAGCGTGCCGAGTCCAGGAGCGGCCCTGGACAGCGCTGCAGCGGCATGGCTCCACGGGACCTGAGCTCCTGCCGCTTGGCTCAGAGCCCCCCCCCCCCTTACCACGCAGCTCTGAGTGGGAGGAGCTCAGGCCATGCCACTGCAGCGCTGTCCAGGGCGGCTCCTGGACGCGGCACGCTGAGGCACTGGGGGATGGGGGAAGGCAAAGGCGGGGGCTGGGGGGGGGAGCCTCTGACATTCTCGTGGCGGCCCCCTGCGGGGCCCAGGGCCTGGGGCAAATTGCCCCACTTGCCCCCCGCCGGCCCTGTTTCACAGACTGTGTATTTACAGTTGATTTGTAAGCCCTCTGGCCTAAAACACTGGAGAGTAGGGAGCTCACTGTTGACACCTGTTGGTGAATATGGAGAAGAGGGACCTGGTGCTACTTGAACTGAAAATTCCAGCTGGACAAGACTCCAGGGGGAATGGAGCTCTCTGCCAGCATCTATGGGCGAGCAAGGGGAAATGACTGACTAGGTCAGGCCTTATTTGCTTTTCAGCTGTGACAGTTTGGCATGTTTTTTGTTAAAATACAGTCAACATTTGAGTTTGAGGCAATAATATGCTATTGTCCCTGTTTGAAAATGAAAGGACAAGAGACCTGCACCAAATGTGTCTGGGGTCACCCTGACCACATGTGCAGTTAGGCACAGTGGGGTAAGGGAGCCTGGACAGGGCTAGTAAGTGAGTGACTAATGAAAAGGATTCACACTATTTGTTAGGAGTACTTTTCAGGTAAGGACTATTTTAAGCTCCTGTATGCTATAGGCCCCTGGTTTCCCTCTGAAGTGTCACTATAAAGGTAATTTCAAGGTGGTGGAGAGAGTTGAGCTCAGGGTAGCAGGTGGAGTAGTGCTGAGACAGAAGATGGTACTGAGGTAATTTGGGCTCAAGTTGCACAGATTAGCAACCCCTCTCCTTCTTAATCAAAGCTGAAATCACTTCAGATGGGTTAGTTGGTACAATCCTTGAGCAGCCCAAGCAGCACTTTCCTTAGGGGCTGGAGATGGATCTACCAGAATTTGTGGACTCCACCAATCCTGGACACCAAAGGGTAACTGGAGAACAGGGAAGTGACTAGAATGCATTAGCCAGTAACAGCTGCAAGGGAAGGAGTGAGGATGAGGCCAGTGTTAAGACATCCTGGGCAGGTAGGAGTCTTATCTATTATATATTAACTTCTTAATTGCTGTCTTTCCCAAGTTCATGCTGTTGTCCCCCATTTACCACTCTAAAAAAGTTCTTTGTTTTAAACCCCAGATTCAGTGCTTGCATGTGGGGAAGTATTGCTCATCAAGGGTGGTATATCTGATTTCCCAGGTTTCTGGGTGGGGGCTAGAGACACTGTTAAAGTTTGCAGAAGCATCTCTCTCTCCTCTCCCCCCTCCCCCCCCCAAGCTGAGCCTGGCTCTTTTTCTGTTGACAACACCTGGTAGAAGGGTTACAGATTCATTCATAGTTCCAAATATGCATTGGGCCTACTATTTATTTCTAGCGCTGGTGCACTGTAAATTAATTCATTAGACTGTAAATTCTTTGAGTTAGGGAACATGTCTTCCCAGAAAGTATCTAGCACACTTCGGACAGTACTACAAGCTAATGTAAAAATCTCTTTGCAAGCAGTCCAAGTACAGATCACAGTTTACTCCAATTTAGGCATTATTCAAAATAATTTGCTGTATAGTTTCTGCAGATAAATCTTTGGTTCCCTACAAGTACCTGCTGTTTGAAATCTGAGCTGTGTTGATTAGCTTTGATTGGTTACACAGGTCACATGATATATTTCTCAATGGATAGATGCAAATTTTAGAATCAGGGTTTCCAGAACAGATATTTTCCATTAGGAGTTCAAATGTGCTTTTGGTGAATATTTTCCTATATTCACTTACGTTCAGCAGTGTGAGCAAATTTTATTTGTTATAATATTCATGGAAACCAAGCACAGAAGGAAGGTGACTTTAGTGTAAGTGAATTCATTAAAAAAAATTGAAATATTTAGTTGGAATTTTGGAGAACAAAATTTCTGGTTCGGGGAGCTGAAAGAAGAGGTGGTGTAATTTATTTGAACCTGAATATAAAGCACAGCAATGTACAATGCCACCTTAATTCAAGCACTGGTGGAGGAATGTTAAAGAGAAACAGCTTTATGAAATCCCCAAGCTGAAGACTAACTGTGTGAAATACAGAAAGCTGTGGCCATGAAAATGAGCCATCTTCATATCTAACCTAGCAACTTTTTTCTTCTTAGAATGATTATAATACGGAATGAATAACTTTTGAACTGCACTTAATTTCTGAAGCTGTTGCCAGGGGATACCACCCATTGGTAGTATATCTGCTAAAAATATACAGATCTGTAAAATGCAGTTCAGCTGGCTGAGATGAAAATGTGCTTTGGCTAAATTTCTGCAGGTTGTTATATTTAGCAAGCTTTGCAAATATTTTAAAAAAATTAAACAGATGTTTAAAGTGAAGTTCCAGAATCAAAACAAGATGTTAAACTGACAGTCAACGAAGTATATTTCTGTAATAGTACAACATGTTTTATAAATGTATTACTGATTGAAATTGGATGGAATATGTTTCTATTATTTTGTAACATTTTTCTATTAAATAACATTTTAGGTTAGATTTTGCCACGTCCACCATTTTACTTTTGTCTGCAATTATTAATTCTGATAATATCAAGAGACCACATCTGAGATGTGACCCATTGTATTAGACACTGCACAATGAGATACAGTCCCCACCATGAAGCGCTATAGGGTAAGAGTTTCAAGAGCACCTAAATAATTTTAATGGGACTTGTGTTCCTGAATCACTTATATATATTTTTTACAAAATCCCTCCCTGAATAGACTAGCAAGAGATTGGGATGGGGACCAAAGCACTGAGTGATTTACCCCAGGTCACTGGTGGAGACAGGACTAGAACTCAGTTTTTTGTACCCATAGTCCATTGTTTTATCTACTAGACCATATTGCTTCCCTTAGCCCCATTGAAATTAATGGAACTATTTGTGGTGAAAGGTACTATTCAAGAGTATTTGTGAATAACCATTACATAAGGTAAACAGAGATTTTTTTTTGTTCTTTTATTTGAAACCTCGATGAGAATTAAGCCACATGATTCCTAATAAAGTTAGTGGACCAATTTCTTCTCTTACTCCTGGTCCACACTAACCCCCCACTTCGAACTAAGGTACACAAATTCAGCTACGTTATTAACGTAGCTGAATTCGAAGTACCTTAGTTCGAACTTACCGCGGGTCCAGACGCGGCAGGCAGGCTCCCCCGTTGATGCCGTGTACTCCTCTCGCCGAGCTGGAGTCCCGGCGTCGACGGCGAGCACTTCCAGGATTGATTTATTGCGTCTAGACAAGACGCCATAAATCGATCCCAGAAGATCGATTGCTTACCTCCGGGTCCGGCGGTAAGTGTAGACCTACCCTTAGTTATTTTCATGCAACTGTAGTGAAGAAAATCACTTCAGTGAAGTTTCCTGAATGAAAGGGACAGTAGATTTAAGTCCCCTGTGCAACAGAATCCTATGTAAGCCTTTGGTTGTTTTGGAGCTTCTTATGTTTGGCTGTTCAACGATGCAGCAGATATAACCCATATCTATCTGTGTTGTCTTGCTATAATTTGAGGTTTCAGAGGTCCTCTGCTCCTGTCAGCCTACTTGCTTCCTCCTAGCAGGGATTGTTTTCAATCAGTTCAGTTCCCAGGAGGTGCACAGCATATAAACATGGTACCAGGGGTGCTCTCAATACAACGATAGCCAGTCTTTTCCACTGTGTCTCCAGTGCATATTCAAAATACCACCCCGCCAGACCTTTTCTTCTGGGGATTAAACCTTGCTTTTGTATGAAACTGAAAGAGAAGGCAGGTCACTGCCATGTGTCAAAGCGAGGAAGCCAAATTGTTGTGGAAATTATACTCTGGGGATAAACGCTTTGTAAATGTAATAGAAATGGAAGGCTATCCTTGGCAGATTTGACTGAATTAAATATAAATGTCTTTGGGGTTCACTATATTAAATTCTTAGTTTATGTATTATTGTGGGCAGGGATTGCCTGGAACCCATCTAGGGGAGAGATGTGATCTGAGGCCTGGGAGTTCAAAGGACTATATTGAAAATGTGCTGGACAAGAGCGGACTTCTGGGACAATACATATGAAATGGATTTCCAGGGGAATAGCTAGGGTGAAGTTTAATGCAAATTCCCCACCTCCAGTTATGCAAAACCCCAGCTATACCCTGAGGAGAGTGATTGTCTATTGATTACTTGTTCCTGAGACTGGAGATCAAAGGCCCATGCTGTATAAAGAAACAGCTGAACTGCCCAGTTATGACCTTGTTACCATGGGGAAAACCAGTGTGTGGGGTTTGAAGGACTGACCAGGTCACTTGCTGGAGTTGGGGGGTGACCTTGGGTAAACTTGTTAGCATGCGTGTACGTTTTTATTTTTAATATGTTTTCTATGTAATGCTTTCACCTGAAGAATAAATGTGCTTGCTTAGAAAGAGCTGTGTAATGACTTATAACTGAAGGCAATACACTGGTCATAGCCTCTGGAGAAAAAGCAAAACACAGAGGCTGGCCTTTTCATAGTGAAAAGGGGATACCACAGTGTAGGCAGGGAACTGTGCAGCCTGGAAAAGCACCAGTCAGAAGGGGTGAGACATGGCTCTCCGCTCAAGAGAAGTGATGGCTAGAAGCCTAAAACGGATGCTTTTGGGATGGTGCCAAATTGGTGTGGCCATACTGAATGAATAGTGTGAGAACATGGCTTGATATGACTGAACCGCCAAAGAGGATTCTGGGAGCTGAATCCTTCTCTTAGCATCAGGCAGATGCCAGAGATGAAACTGACTGGTTTCATGCTGCATGCAGGGCCGGCTTTAGCATGTGTGGGGCCCTATGCCGGGACGCGAATTGTCTCGCACCCCTGACTCCGCCCCCTCCCAGGCCCATTGGATCCCTCCCCAAATCCCCGCTGTGACGTTGTGCAGTCTATATGGGTTTATAAAAACTTGATAATAAGTCAATATAATGTAACTGAGCTGGTTTTAGAGAAAATATGGTAATAAGTGAATGTAACGTAACTGGGATATGCTTCATGCAAAAGGTCTCTTGTAAGGTATCATTACAAAGCTTATAATCTACTGAGTATGATCATCTGATTTGTATAAATGTACCACTCTTGTATCTAAAACTAGAAATATAAAATGTAACTCTGAGGGCCTATTGTAATTGTGTAAAGTGTGGACCATTAATGATGGTTTGGAATCTTGATGACTCCCATTGTCTGCAGATGGCTGTATTTACCTGTGAGTCTTCCTGTATGTGTGTGTGCTAGCAAGTGAGTAATGAAGTCTTGCAGTGACATGTGATCATGTCACCTGAACTGGAATCCATCTTTAACCTGGTGCTTTTCCAGTGAGGGGGGGTGGAAACCCAGAGAGACAAAAAGTTCCCGCCTTATGCAAAAGATATATAAAGGGGGGAAGAGAACAGAGAGGGGGAGAAGCCATCATGAAGAATCCCCTAGCTACCACCTGAGCTGCAACAAGAGCTGTACCAGGGGAAAGAATTGTGCCCAGGCCTGGAAGGTGTCCAGTCTGAGAAAAACTTACTGAAGCATCTCTGAGGGTGAGATTATCTGTATTCAGTTTGATTAGGCATAGATTTGCGCATTTTATTTTATTTTGCTTGTGACTTACTTTGTTCTGTCCGTTACTACTTTGAACCACTTAAATCCTACTGTCTGTATTTAATAAAATCACTTTCTATTTAGTAATTCACTCAGAGTATGTATTAATACCTGGGGGAGCAAACAACTGTGCATATCTCTCTATCAGTGTTATAGAGGGCGAACAATTTATGAGTTTGCCCTGCATAAGCTTTATGCAGGGTAAAACGGATTTATCTGGGTTTAGACCCCATTGGGAGTTGGGCATCTGAGTGCTAAAGACAAGCACGCTACTGCGAGCTGTTTTCAGGTAAACTTGCAGCTTTGGGACAAGTGATTCAGACCCTGGGTCTGTGTCTGGAGCCAGACGGGAGTGTCTGGCTCAGCAAGACAGGGTGCTGGAGTCCTGAGCTGGCAGGGAAAACAGAAGCCGGGGTAGTCTTTGCACATCGGGTGGCAGTTCCCAAGGGCGTTTCTGTGATCCAACCCGTCACACCCGCCTCTTCCCCAGCACGTAGCATTCCTCCTCCTCACCCCTCCCTCCCAGGTTTGCACTGATCAGCTGTATGGCGGCGCAAGCGCTGGAGGGATGGGGGAGAAGCAGGACGCAGCTTTTTTTTTTTGTTTTTTTTTTTTCCCCTGCTCTGCTGGCAGCTCCGGACGTTGCAGGGCCCCATTCTGGGGAATCGCCCGAATCGGCTTAAAGCCGGCCTTGGCTGCGTGTATGATCAATATTGATCTTTGAGTCAGCAAATATGTCCACTTGAAAGCAAACACGTGTAGAACATCCTGAGTGGAGCATGGGCTGACTGGGCATCTTGACCCTGTTGAAGGACATCAAGCAGAGGGCTGAAGTGAATGATTGATAAGGCAGTGAATGTGGGGTAATTTTCAGTTGGCACCACTCTGCAGTCTCCTCCTAAAAAGACGAATTAGGTAAAAATAAGTAACCATACGCTCACTGGGCATGCTTTTAAGACATGTGTCTCCTTTGAGGAAAAATAGTATAAGAATCAAGAAAATTAAATTACTGTTGGGATTCCTTAATTGACACTTGAAGAAGCAATGCTGCTAGACAGAGTAGCCAAAACTTTGCACCGTGTGCTCGAGTAGGACTGTGATCCAGAGGGGTCTCAAGGCAGCCAAGGCCTTGCCTCGAGGGAATCCGAGACAGACCAGAGGGCTGAGAAGAACAGATCTGGAGGGAAGAAGCCGTCTATAAAATTGGTAACCACCTTCTCTGTTTGCCAAGCAGGAACTGCGTGAGGCTAGCGTAGGGCCTGTTTGTGTATGTTTGTGAAAGAGAGACTCGTTAAGGGGAATGTATAGCTCTTAATGTCTAACATGGGAGTTATGTGCTTATTATAACCCTTTACCGGTTGTGTAATTCCTTCTCAATAAACTGTTGTGCATTGAAGATAAGTACTGTGGATCTTTTTCATGGGTATGACAGTAATTTGCTTCATTGGGAGCCGGTAAAGATCCATTCCAGGAGTAGTAGCGCCCCCTGTTGTCAACATTTGGGAGCAGAGGATGGTCTGCTGTCATGTCTGAGGCCTGGTCTACACTAGGAGGTTATGTCAAATTTAGCAGCGTTAAATCCAATTAACCCTGCACCGGTCCACACAACGAAGCTATTTAGTTCGACATAGAGGTCTCTTAAATTCGATTTCTGTACTCCTCCCCAACGAGGGGAGTAGCGCTAAATTCGACATGGCCATGTCGTATTAGGGTAAGTGTGGATGGAATTTGTCGTTAATAGCTCCGGGAGCTATCCCACAGTGCACCACTCTGACGCTCTGGACAGCAGTCCGAGCTCGGATGCTCTGACCAGCCACACAGGAAAAGCCCCGGGAAAATTTGAATTCCTTTTCCTGTCTGGCCAGTTTGAATCTCATTTCCTGTTTGGACATTGTGGCGAGCTCAGCAGCACTGGCAACGATGCAGAGCTCTCCAGCAAAGGTGTCCATGCAATCGCTGAATAGAAAGAGGGCCCCAGCATGGACTGATTGGGAAGTCTTGGATCTGATCGCTGTGTGGGGCGATGAGTCCGTGCTTTCAGAGCTGCAATCGAAAAAATGGAATGCAAAGATCTATGAGAAGATCTCCAAAGCCATGACGGAGAGAGGATACAGCCGGGATGGAACGCAGTGCCGCATGAAAATCAAGGAGCTGAGACAAGGGTACCAGAAGACCAAAGAGTCAAACAGACGCTCTGGATCCCAGCCCCAGACATGCCGTTTCTACGAGGCACTGCATTCCATTCTAGGTGCGGCCGCCACCACTACCCCACCACTGACTCTGAGGATGGGATGTTGTCGACGGCTGCTTCCTCGGAGATGTTAGCGGACGGGGAAGATGAGGAGGACGAGGCAGTCGACAGCACTTACAACGCTGATTTCCCAGACAGCCAGGATCTCTTCATCACCCTCACGGAGATCCCCTACCAACCCTCCCCAGGCATTAACCCGGACCCTGAATCAGGGGAAGGATCAGTCGGTAAGTGTTTTAAACATGTAAACATTTTTTTTGAACAGAACAGGAATATTAACAATGGGTTTTTCATGATTAGTTTGCCCTAGGCGCTCTACTTTTTAGTCCTTGCCAGTGCAGCTACTGGAAAATAAGGTCTATATGTCCGGGGATAGAGCTGAAATCCTCATGGGACATCTCCACGAAGCTCTCCTGGAGGTAATTGGAAAGCCTTTACATGAGGTTCCTGGGGAGAGTGGCTTTATTGCGTCCTCCGTGGTAGGAAACTTCTCCACGCCAGGCTATCATCAAGTACTCTGGGATCATTGCCTCGCAGAGCATGGCTGCATACGGCCCTGGGTTTTGCTGGCATTCACGCAGCATGTGGTCTTTCTCTGTGTCAGAAATCCTCATCAGAGTGATGTCGCTCATGGTGACTTGCTTTGAATTAGGGGAATGTTAGTATTGGGACTGCGTGCCTGTTCCTTTACATAACTGTAACTGGTGGTTTACAGCCACACGGTGGAGGCAGGAGAAGGGCAGCATACAGGGATCTTTCCCGGGGACAGCCGCGAGGGGGTGGGACAGGGGCAGAGTTCATGCTTGCCGGATTGCCGGCAGCAGGAACTGGCCAACGCTAGGAGCATTGCTTTGAACGTGAAAGGAGGGCACTGCTCTAATTTAAGTTTTAAGCAGCTAAAAGTCTACGGCTTACCATGTCAGCCTGCTACCCGAATTCCGCTGTCCTGCCCCGCTTGTCTGATCTCCAATGCAAGACCCCAGGCACTGAATGCGAAGGCCGAAAATTCGACCTTGTTCTGAGTGCGCATGTGATAGGTGCTGTGCATGGTCTTCTTCACAGAGAAAGACTATGTGCATTGTTCACAAAAAATTATCTTTGTGAGGAATTCACTCCCTTTTTCCCATCCCACAGCTGCGACTGTCTCCCGACCTACCCCGGCATCCCCCTCCCAGAGGCTGGCGCAGATTAGGCGGAGAAAGAAAAGGACATGGGATGACATGTTCTCAGAACTTATGGGCTGCTCCTGAGCCGAGGCGGCCCAGCAGACCCAGTGGAGGGAGAACGTGTTGCAATACCAGCGATCACACAGCGAACGGGAGGAGAGGTGGCGGCAGGAAAACCAGCAGGCGACTCAAACGCTGCTTGCACTAATGAGGGAGCAAACGGACACGCTCCGGTGCCTTGTGGATGTTCTGCAGGACCGGAGGCAGGAGGACAGAGCCCCGTTGCCGTCTATCTCTAACCGCCCTCCCCTGCCACAAAGTCCCATACCCCCCTCACCCAAAGTCCCAAGAAGGAGGGGCGGCAGGGGCCGTGAAAACTGTCACTCCACCCCTGCAGACTGCTCAAGTACCAGAAAGCTCTCATTCCCAAAAATTTGATAAGTCCTTTCCTTCCCGCCTCACCCAAGCCCCCGTCCCAGTTTCATCCCCTAACTGTGTAGGTGCTAATAAAAAGTATGTTTCTGTTAATTACTGTTTGTCATGTTCTTTTAGAGGAGAGTGTGTTGGAAGGAGGTTGGTAATTGGAGAGGACAGTCACCTTACCAGGGTACAGACACGGGGGCAGGTTCAGCAGAAGGTCACACACACATTGCAGTCACTAGGCATCCTGGTCAGTCTGGGAGGTGGTTTTCATGTTCTGTGTCGGGGGGGAGGGGGTGGGCAGCTATGTGGCTTTGTGGTGGGGGAGGGCGGTTAGAGATCTTATGCAGCGGTCCTTAGCCTGGATCACAGAGCCACGCAGCAGGGGATCTGTAACCGTCCTCCCCCGCCACAAAGTCACATAGCCCCCACACACAGAGTCCTGAAAAGGAGGGGTGGCAGGCTCCGTTGAAACAACCAGTCCACCACTGCAGACCTCTCTAGGAGCAGGAGCCTGTCATTCCTCGAGTTTAGGAGTGTTCTTTCCATCACTACGCCCGCTCCCCACCACAGTCTGCATCCCAGTTTCAACACTTTACCGCGAAATCCGTAATAAAGAAAAGGGTGTTAATTAACAAAGTTTCGTTTATTTTATGTTTAAACCTGTGTTGGAAGGGGGGGGATGGGGTGAATGGGGTATGTAACTGCAGAGGATAGTCAACATTAAGTGGGTAAAGAAATGGGGGCAGGTTCAGCTTCTCTTTAAACAAACTTAATAGTCACAGGTTACCCTGCTCACTGAGGAACCTAGCTTTCAAAGCCTCCCGGATGCACAGTGTGTCCCGCTGGGCTCTTTTAATCGCACGGCTGTCTGGCTGGGCATAATCAGCAGCCAGGCTATTTGCCTCAACCTCCCACCCCACCATAAAGGTCTCCCCCTTGCTCTCACAGAGATTGTGGAGCACACAGCAAGCTGCAATAACAATGGGGATATTGGTTTCACTGAGATCAGAGCGAGTCAGTAAGCTTCTCCATCGCCCCTTGAGACGTCCAAAAGCACACTCCACCACCATTTTGCACTTGCTCAGACGGTAGTTGAAGAGTTCTTTTTCAGTGTCCAGGGCGCCTGTATAGGGCTTCATGAGCCAGGGCATTAGCGGGTAGGCAGGGTCCCCGAGGATCACTATAGGCATCTCCACATCCCCAACAGTTATTTTGTGGTCCAGGAAGTAAATACCTTCCTGCAGCCATCTAAACAGACCAGAGTTCCTGAAAACATGAGCGTCATGAACCTTGCCCGGCCACCTGACGTTGATGTTTGTAAAACGTCCCCTATGGTCCACCAGTGCTTGCAGCACCATTGGAAAGTAGCCCTTTCTGTTAATGTACTGGCTGGCCTGGTGGTCCGGTCCCAGGATAGGGATGTGAGTTCCATCTATAGCCCCACTGCAGTTTGGGAATCCCATTGCGGTGAAGCCATCTATGATGACCTGCATGTTTCCCAGGGTCACTACCTTTGACAGCAGTAGCTCAACGATTGTGTTGGCTACTTGCATCACAGCAACCCCCACGGTAGATTTGCCCACGCCAAAGTGGTTCACGACTGACCGGTAGCTGTCTGGCATTCTCAGCATCTGACTCTGAAAAAGGTGGATGATAAGGTGCGAGGTGTTGACAATGGCCATAACTGCAGCAATGGTTGCAGCGGGCTCCATGCTCGCAGTGCTGTGGCGTCCACGCTGTCACTCACCAGAAAAGTGCGCGATGTGATTGCCCACCGGCGCTTTCAGGGAGGGAGGGCGGGAGTGACGGTTGAATGACGACAGTTACCCAAAACCACCCTCGACACATGTTTTTTCCCCAGCAGGCATTGGGGGCTCGACCCAGAATTCCAATGGGCAGCGGGGACTGTGGGAACTGTGGGATAGCTGCCCACAGTGCACCGCTTCCAATGTCGATGCTTGCCCCGTTAGTGTGGACTCACAAAGTTGAATTACTGTCCTTAGTGTGGATACACACGTTCGACTTTGTAATATCAGTTCCACAAATTCAATTTAAGTAAAATCGAACTACTCTCGTAGTGTAGACGTACCCTAAGTGAATAGGTCTTTAAACTGAATCAAACTGTTTCTGAACTGGTTGCCTGTTAAGAGCTTGGTATACTGAATTATTTGTGTTAACCGACTAATTTAAATATTGTTCTGACATGTTAATTCTAGCTCGAGGGCCAGATTTCGTTACAGTACGAAGAGAGGGAAGTATACTGGTGGGCAGGATTGTATTGGCCATTCTTGGAGTCGATGATGTTTCACACAAACAGGGAGGGAAGGATCATTGAACCGGAGGATAAGGGGGATGTCCCAAAGCCTCCAGGTGTGGTTGATGTGAGTTTAAGACAGGTGTTTAAAAGCTTGGGGTCCTATTCATGTCTGGCTGATTCAGTCCCCATACGGCATGGGAAAGATTTGGACAACTGGCTGTTGGGATATCAAAAGGGTTACACTCCCGAGAAAGCCCAAACAATCGCTCAGGTCATCTGTGCTATGTATTGTGGTGTAGATAAGCTTATAAAGAAGTGAGATGTTGTGCAAGAAAGTTTGGAACAGGAATTGGAAAAAAACCTAAAATTGCAGAATAAAAGCCTGAAACGTGACTTGCAAACTGCTGTAGCACAAAATGTAACCAAGGCTCAGCAGATAACAGCTTTAACCCATACGTGTTCAGAAAGAATAAATATACAGTCAGAAGAGCAGCCCCGTCCAGGGCCTCCGGCAGCCCAGCCAGCAGTGATAGCAAAAATGCTTCAGCCTTCATGGCAAACACAAGAGGAAGTCAATTGTCCTCTGATTGAAACTAAAAAAAGACTGGCTAAACAAATGGACTCTTTGACTAAGAGAACGTGTTTGTCTTGGCTGTTGGAATACATGGTTAGAAAACATTTAGATCTTGAAGATTAAAGAGAACTGATAATAACTTGTGCTGGCCCTATGGAAGGAACAGCTTTGTTGGCAGAAATTGAGGCAGAGTTAAGGTGACAGAGATGGTGTTATCCAGATGGTAGTCCGATACTTTCTTATCCCCTCTGAATTGAGGACCGCTTTGCTGATACATCAGAAGGAAGGAGAATCTGTTATGGCTTATTGTACTAGGTTGTTGTTGGTATGCTCTCTGGCTGAAATCGAGGAGAAACAGCTAACAGATTTGATCTATGATCATTTAAGGAAACCTATTAAGGTGTTCATAGCATCCTGGATGGATTTAGATCAGGTTGAATTGATTAAAGCAGCTCGGGAGGCCGAAAGGGTAGTAAGTGGAGCAGGTAGTTCTTCTTGGAAAGTGATTAGTGAGGCTTCCTACAGCAATCAAGCAGCCTATAATGGCTCCAACAACACTGATATGGGACATAGTAGTTGCAAAGAAATAGGACAAGGCTGAGGACGGCATGGTAAGAGATGTGGAGTGTTTAGTGGGGGATCATTGAGAGCACAGGTATGGGCTCAACTTCAGGAAAGAGGGGCAGATACGGCCTGTTTGGATGGGCAATCTCTGGAGACTTGGCTAGCTGCTTTAAGTGATTTGATGGCAAGGACTAGATCACAGTCAATGCTGCAACCAGGAGTTAAGGCTGTTGAGACCGTGGGAACAGGTACAGAAGATCTACTGGTGAGTTCTTATGGCTTGTTATCCCCGTAATTGGCTCAGATGAAATTGGCAGCTCCCTGGCAGGGTGGCTCCACATTTCAGTAAAAATGCCTTGCCCTTAGCAACCCCTGTCCCCAAAGGTAAATGTTAGTAGCCAAATTACAGCCCCACATAATTGGTAAATCTTACGTGGAAGAGGGGACAGAAGAAAACATATTGCTGGCATTAATTAATACAGGAGCAAAGGCAACTTTAAGTATTAAAACACCTGCTGTGGGTAGTAGATCAAACTAAATTTTAAATAAACACAGTGGTTTGTAACCGCATAACTGGAAAAGCTGTATTAAAAGTAGATATGGTACAATGGGAAAAGTGAATGATTAATTTGGCAGAAAGTCTGCTTGTGAAGGAAGAGACTGTAAATAACCAGGTTATTCACAAAGAAAGTGAGCCTGTAAAGCTAAGGCAGCCGTGGCACTGCCAGACAATAAGTGGATAAGGGAATTTCTCATGGCTTGGGCTAGAAAGAAAAGGCAGTGGTAATGATAGTGCGGGGGAGGGATGTGTAAAGCCAGCTCCTCAGTATTCCTATCCAGCGGAAGCTGTTCCCCACATCAAAAAACCTGTTGCAGGATCTAAAAGCACAAGGGGGAGTAGTACAGTGTCAAAGCCCCTGCTACTCCCCAATCTGGCTTGTACAGAAACCGGATAGCAGATGACATCCAATGATTATATTATAAAAATATAATTGTAAATCTAGCCCTGTTGTAGCCAACCTTCCACCTATGATGGCCAGAGCAGTGGGCAGGGCTAAATGGTTCTCTGTACTGAATTTATTTGTTTTTCTTTGTTATGTTATTAACCTCTTTGAATTCATAACTGGTTAAATTATAAGAACTCCTGAGTTCCTGTTAACACCAAATAAATAAATGCCTGAGCAGGTACAGAAGAAGATCTGGGTAGCAAATTTGATGCAAACATTGGAAAACATTTGGACAGAGAAATCAACACAAACAAAAGGAAGAGCCAGAGGAATAATTTAAAATATTGATGAAAAAGAGAAAACACAGTGGTGCTTAAAATTAGTAAACAATGCAATGCACAGTATGTACTAACCTATAAGGCCCAGTCAGAGGTCTTGTGTGTTTTGTTTGCTTATGTTTTTGCAGGTTAATCTATAAATTTATGGAAGCAAGAAGTATGCTGTGAAATTTGCTATGGCTTGTTGGCGATGTGATTACTAGACCGGTCTGTGCCACAGGATTTCATCTGAAGAACAAACCAGAAGATTAAGTTACTCAAATTTCAATACAATGAGCACCCTTCTTCGGGGCACAAGCATAAAAACATGCTGGGTCAAACTAAGGTCCATCTAGCCCAGTGGCATGTCTTTTAACAATGACCTATGCCAGGTGTTTCAGAGAAAATGAACAGGCAATGATCAAGTAATCATTGCAGCCCATTCCCAGCTTCTGGAAAACGGAGGCCAGGGACACCGCCTCTGCCCATCTTGGCTAATAGCCTCTATGAATTTCTCTTTCTTTTACTACAGCAACAACAAACCTTGTTATAGTCTTGCCCATTACAACATTTTCTGACAAGAAGTTCCACAGGTAAATTTTCCTGTGTTTATTTCCTTTTGTTTATTTTATTTTATTTTATTTATTTTATATTGCTTAGCAATCTTAATTGGTAACCTCTAGTTCTTGTGTTACATAAAAAAAAAAAGTAGTACGGTAAATAACACTTTCTTATTTACTTTCTCAACAAAGGTCAGGATTTCATAGACCTCTATTGTATTCTCCCTTTAGTTATCTCTTTTCCAAGTTGGGAAGTCTCAGTCTTGTTAATTTTTTCTTATATAAAGTTGTTCCAGACCCCTGTTAACTTTTGTTGCTTTTTTTCTGGGCTTTTTCTTTTTCAGTTAGGCTATTGCACATTAAGTGAATGTTTTGAAGGATCTATACACAGTGATTCCAGAACCTCTTTTTTTTTTTTTTTTTTTTTTTTTTTGGGGTGGCAGCAACTAATTTAGACCCCATTCTTTTATATGTATAGTTGGAATTATGTTTTTCCAACATGCATTACTTTGCATTTGTCAGCATTGAATTTCATCTGCTCAGTCACCAAGTTTTGTAAGATCCCTTTGCAACTCTTTAAAGTCTGTTTTGGACTTGACTATCTTGAAGTTTTGTATCATCTGCACATTTTTGCCACTTCATTGTTTGCTTTTTTTTTTTTTTTAAATATAGATCATTTAACAGTACTGCCTTTTCCCAGTACAGACCCCTGGAAACACCAATGTTCACTTCTCTCCATTCTGAAAACTAATCAGTTTTTCTTGCCTTTTGTCTCTTATTTTTTGACCAGTTATTAATCCATAAAGGACTTTCTCTCTTATCCTATAATACCTCACCTTGCCTAAAAACCTTCAGTAAGGGTTCAAAGACTTTCTGAAAATCTGAGTACACTATATTCACTAAATCACCTTGTCTCTATCCTTGTTAATCCTCTCAAAGAATTCTAGTAAAGTAATCTTTACTATAATTTCTTAACTGTAAAGATGAATGCAAATTCGTTTAGTTTTTCTATATTGGCTTTATTATTCTTGGGTGTTCCAAGGTGCTAAGAGGACCTTAATTACCCAGTGGCCTCACTGATTATGTAGTATGCTTCCTGCTTTTGATATACAATCAGTATAGGAAAATCTGAAAGCAGCCTCCAGGCTTAATTCTCTGAGGAGGGGAAAGTTTTAAAAAAGCTTTTGGAAAGTCTAAATTCCAGTATTGTGATAGATAACGGTGCAGATTTAATTATAGACCTAGCCAGAGTAAACCTTACTGTGGGCAACAACTTGAAGCCAACTTCTGGAAAAAGTCCTCTACAAAAGTCATGTTAGAGTTGTTTCCTTGATAATGTTGACTCTAGGACAGTGGTGGGAAACCTGCACGCGGCCCGTCAGGATAATCCGCTGGCGGGCCATCAGACCATTTGTTTACGGCTGCTCCGCAGCTACCAGTGGCCACGGTTCGCTGTTCCTGGCCAATGGGAGCTGCAGGAAGCAGTGCGGGCCTGGCCGCCACTTCCCGCAGCTCCCACTGGTCAGGAACAGTGAACCGTGGTCACTGGGAGCTGCGGGCAGCCGTGCAAATGTAAACAAACTGTCTGGTGGCCCCCCAGTGGATTACGATGACAGGTCGCAGGTTGCCCACCACTGCTCTAGCAGCATTTATTTCACGAGGATCAAAGGGAGAAAAAAGGTTAAAAGAAAGCAAAGTGAAAAGAAATAAAAAAAAATTCTATTCAGGCAACTGACTTTCCAGTACAAAAACTCTCCACAACTCAATAAAGGAATATCAAGTTGCTAAACCCAGTAAAAGGGATGATAAGAAGGAAGAATGTGAAAGACGGAGAAATCTGGCACTTTATGGTAAAGGAATCTGTCATTCCCTTTAAGGCCATAAAAGACAGTCAGGGAATGTGGACATTTCATGTACCAAATAAGGCATGCATTTCTGTGTGGGTACAAGGATTAACATCCAAGATATTAACACAAGGATGGGAAGAAGCTTCAGGAAAACATGCTTTAATAGTTAAGAGAGAATATAATCCAACTAACAAAAGGTATTTAGGGACCTCAAGTATAACAAATGGTGCATATGCATTTGGAGCCAACACATCCCGAGCAATTAATACCAAAACTGGGGAATTATGGGACCCACATACACCACATAAAGAAACCCCTCAGACACACCAACATCCTTGGGGGAAAAGCAGCCCAAGAATATATAATTCAAGGGGCTTGGTTTAAAAATGAAACTAAAATTCCAGTCATAAATATAGGATCAACTATAAAATTGTATAACATTACTGAGACTATGGAAATGTCTATAAATATGTAATTGGTGCACACAGAACACATGCTTACTGGGGTATGGTAATGAATCTGTATTTAAAGTGTCCAAACAAAAGTACCCTAACATAAATGTGTTTTAAAATGCCATACCTCATATGGGGACAATAAGTAATATATGGAAGGATAATCATCGGTTAATGTAACCAAATCAACACAAGAATGTCACAATGTTCCTAAATGTATGAAATGGTTAATTCCAGATTGTAATCTGTGTGTGTGTGTGTGTGTGTGTGTGTGTGTGTATATATATATATATACACACACACACAACAAATCTAAATTTAAGATTTCTGTAACCTTACTCCCTAAGGAGTGGATAATCAACAGTCTGTCACGGAGTCACCAGGCTAATGCTCTAAAACTGCTCTCTAAAAAGCCAGTCAAAACCCTGGTGTGGCATGCCTCCCCTCACACTGTTGCCGGGGCAAAAATGCCTAAGTGGTATTGGCCTTCCTGTGTCTGACCTCAGGGCATTTACCATCCCTGCAGTGAGTCCGCCTGGGCGAGGCTCCTGGGGAGGCCAAAGGGCCCTGTGCTTCAACTCCGTAGTCAGCTGTAACTCTCAGCCAACATTATAAAACAGAGGGTTTATTAATGAACAAGTATACAATGTGGAACAGACTTATTGGCATGGGAATCAGTAATTTTTAGCCAAGTCCATCTTGGACTCCCCACCTCTCTCCCAATCACAGACTTCCCAGCTTCTAGCGACCTGACCTCCAACATGCCCACTGCCCTCCTCCTCCTGGTCTTTGGCTCACTTCCCGGGCAAAGTGTCACCTGGTCGCGTCCCCACTCCTAGGTTTTAAGTTATGAAGCGCACCTTCTATAGCTTACGTGCAGGCAACTGGAGTAGCCTTACCTGCCCCTAAGGGTCTTAGCAAGTCACACGCCTTGTTCCTACCACCTAAGCATTGGTGCAACACGCAGGAAAACTAAGGCACCACACAGTATTCATACAAAACAGTCAAAACTCACATAGACTCACAAAAAAACAAAAAG
This sequence comes from Malaclemys terrapin pileata, assembly GCF_027887155.1. Lineage (NCBI taxonomy): Eukaryota > Metazoa > Chordata > Testudines > Emydidae > Malaclemys > Malaclemys terrapin. The sequence continues at coordinate 33,355,101 of NC_071512.1, read as the reverse complement.
TGTAGCAGGTAATATATGGCAGCACCTGGAACATAAAACAGGGTACTATTAAAATAGTACCAGAAGGGAATGGATTATGGTAAATACCCAAAGTGAAATGGAAACAAATAATAGGAGCCCAGTAAAAACAGGGTACCTTAATCACAGAAGGAAATTGAAATTTGGATTAAAAAGGGGATAACCTCACCATGAATTTACAATAAAAAAAGGGTTGGTGGGAATTATATAAAATAAACCAAGACACATGTTGGTATCATGTGGAAAAGGGTAATGTAGTAATAAATAAGCTGGCCTATAAACCAAAGGATATGGTGTACTTGTGAAGATGTAACTCATTTCCAGTATGAACAATATCAATGGCACCCTCAGATAACTAAAACCTTTATGACTTACCCTAGATTAACATCGCCAAATTTGAGGAAAATAGAGTGGAATTGTACAGATTGGGATATGAAAATACAAACTAATCAAAGCACACTAGACCAAATAGAATGGTCAATTAGATTGGTAATATTTGTAAAAGGCATGCTTGCTCAAATGAATAAAATTGTTGAAAAAGCTACAGAAAAAATAAGATCTCAAATGTGTGCTTGGTATGATGTTGTATGTCAAATAACAGCATGAAATAAAGTTTGAATGGCAATGCTATTTTGAATTTCTAAAACTGCAGTGTTACTCCTTATATGCTTCTGTTGTGGATATCAGAAGTGTAAGCAATAATAATAATAATAAAAAAACAAGCTTTGCAAAAAACCTATAGAAATTGAGTTGTTGGATTATGTTACTAAAAATCGTAAAATAATGCTTTAAGTTTTATAAAAACCAGAAAAGGAGACACGTGATCTAATAGCGTACAAATTGCGGGTATGATTGATGCGATATTACAAGCATCTTTGGTAATTGAATATTGAACGGGGATTGTTGGGATGGTGCCAAATCGGTGTGGCATACTGAATGAATGGTGTGAGAACATGGCTTGACATAACTGCCAAAGAGGATTCCGGGAGCAGAATCCTTCTCTTAGCATCAGGCAGATGCCAGAAGTGAAACGGAGTGGCTCCATGCTGCGTGTATAATCAATACTGATCCTTGAGTCAGCAAATTTGTCCACTTGAAAGCAAACAACACGTGTAGAACATCCTGAGTGGAGCATGGGCTCACGGGTCATTTTGACCCTGTTGAAGGACATCACGCAGGGGGCTGAAGTGTATGATTGATAAGGGAGTGAATGTGGGGTAATTTTCAGTTGGCACCACTCTGCAGTCTCCTCTTAAAAATACTAATTAGGTAAAAATTAGTAACCATATGCTCACTGGGCATGCTTTTAAGACATATGACTCCTTTGAGGAAAAAGTATAAAAATTAAGCAAATTAAATTACTGTTGGGATTCCTTAATTGAAGAAGCAATGCTGCTAGACAGAGTAGCCAAAACTCTGCTCCGTGTGCTCGAGTAGGACTGTGAGCCAGAGGGGTCTTAAGGCAGCCAAGGCCTTGCTCGAGGGAATCCGAGACAGACCAGAGAGCTGAGAAGAACAGACCTGGAGGGAAGAAGCCGTCTATAAAATTGGTAACCACCTTTTCTGCTTGCCAAGCAGGAACTGCGTGAGGCTGGCGCAGGGCCTGTTTGTGTATGTTTGTGAAAGAGAGACTCGTTAAGGGGAATGTATAGCTCTTAATGTCTAACATGGGAGTTATGTGCTTAATATAACCCTTTACTGCTTGTGTAATTCCTTCTCAATAAACTGTTGTGCATTGAAGATAAGTACTGTGGACCTTTTTCATGGGTATGACAGTAATCTGCTCCATTTGGAGCCAGTAAAGATCCATTCCAGGGGTAGTAGCGCCCCCTGTTGTCAACAGGTGCTGTTGGTGGATCATAGAGGGGGAATATAGGTGCAGTTGCCTTGAAACTGTGCTAAAGGTATTTGGGTTGCTGAACTTATCATTTCCTGGCTTGTGTGGTTTTGTGTCAGGTGTGTTGTGTGTGGCAACTGTAGATACTTCACAACAAAGTTTCTTGTGTAGAAATATGAGTTTGAAGAAGGCTCCTGAGAATTACTCTGTGGGAACATGACTATTTTACTCATGCAGTACTAATGATGATTGATTGATTGGAACTCTGTGTGAATCTTTCTATGGTTCCTTTTATGCTTTTTTGTTTTCAGTGGGTGTCATGCATTTGGTTTCACTATGATATTTTCAGTATGTTTTAATTGCAATTCAATGTAAAACTCAGTTGAAATTACTGCGTTTTACTTGGTTTTGCATTGAAACTATCCATTTTAGGTTTTATATTGTTGCCTATTGCCATAGTATCGAAGCACCATGCAAATCAGCTGCACGCTTTTTGAGGCATATGCCACAGCAAGCAAAGAATAATGTGTAACAGGCTAAAGTATCCTGCAGGCCATACAATAGACTAAAATGTAAAGGCTAAAGGCCATACAATAGGCTAACGTGTATGGCATCCTTACTTCTAAGAGTGTACAGTATAAAGGCAGGAATGGGTAAACCCTGGAATGCTTTATGGCAGGGATCGGCAACCTTTGGCATGTGGCTTGCCAGGGTAAGCACCCTGGCGGGCTGGGCTGGTTTGTTTACCTGCCGCGTCCACAAGTTTGGCCGATCGTGGCTCCCACTGGCTGCAGTTCGCCGCTCCAGGCCAGTGGGGGCTGCGAGAAGTGACAGCCAGCACATCCCTCGGCCCGTGCAGCTTCCCGCAGCCCCCGTTGGCCTGGAGCAGCGAACCATGGCCAGTGGGAGCTGCGATCAGCCGAACCTGCGCACACGGCAGGTACACAAACAGGCCCGGCGCACCAGCGTGCTTACCCTAGTGGGCCACGTGCCAAAGGTTGCCGAGCCCTGCTTTATGGTTTGTCCTGATTGTGTCACCATCTTCCAAAAATATAGAGAAGTTCTTCAAGAAGATCCAGGATGGAGGGCAGTGAAGATTCTAATACCCACCTCTCTTTAGATGGGTGCATAAGGTAAATATCCAGCCAGGCCATGAAGCTTTTAGAAGTAAAAAAAGAGGCTAGTCTTTGCCCATCTTCTCTCTTATTACAGGAGCTATCCTCTGTCTCTGTACAGTGACCCTATACACAATTGTACTCTTCCTCATCTGCCCTCCAAACCTTTGCAGAAGTTTGCAGAGTGCCCAAAGAAGGGGCCAGGTCCTGCTCTGCTTTACAGGAAGGCCTACAGTATCAGTGCATGCATCTAGAATGTTGCCCCAGCATGTGGGGAAGGCCATTCACAAGAGACAGAGAAAACATGCTTAAATGGAAGATCAGAGATAGGAAGTGGTGACCTCCATTCCCCGACCCAGTCACTCAATTGCTGGTGAAAGCTCTGGCAGGTTGTAGTGTACAGGCTGAGGATGGTTGCCTGCATTGATAACAGTAGCAAGAGCTGACCATCAGTTTACCAGGAGTCACCTGCTTTGTCCTCACTGTTGAGATCCCCATTCCTTTAAAAATGTTGTCTTGTTGGCTTTCCTCTAAACTGAAATTGGAGTTTTACTCCTAGTGAGTCAAGGAATAGCTCATATAGGGTACAATATAGGGTCCAATATAAAAAAAATAGCTCATATAGGTATCCTTTCATGTCTGTTGGATAAATGACAATGAGAACAGACCCTGCTGTCATCTATGATGCTGTTAATCTGGATTAAACTCTTGAAGTCAACAGAGTTATTTTAGATTTACACCAGAGTAACTGAGAGGCGAATTGGACCCAATGACATATATCTCAGTGTGGCGGGGTGGTCACCCGCTCCTGCCTTAAAACATTCAAGCCAACCCTGGGAGAGGTTCACTGATTGGGAAAGCAGCCGCAGCTGGGCCATGCCCCAATCAAGCCACAGCTGGGCCTATAAAAGACCAGTGAGCCAGGAGCTGGCAGAGTCTCTCTCTGTCTAGAGGGAGAAGGGCCTGGCTGCTGGGAAGCTGAACCAAGTACCTAAAGTGGAGCAGGGCTGGGGAAAGGCCAGATGAACTGGGGAGCTCTGGCCTGGAAAACTCCCATGCTGCAGGTCTTGTTAAGGGCCGAAAAGGTACTGGGGTTGCAATGGGGCAGCCCAAGGGTAGGCAGAGGCAGCAGGTCCAAACCCTCCTTGCCAATGATGAGTGGCAATTATACTGCAGTCTGCCCCAGTGAGAGGGGGCTAGATGGTGACTGGTAGTAGCCAAAGACTGAGGCAAGGTGGGGATAGGGGGTTGGGGGTTCCTCAGGGAGGGGAGACCCAGAGAGACTATGGGGTACTGCAGGGGGTAGAACCCCGGCAGAAGGGCACTGAGGTCCAGGAGGGACACGGGCCAGCGGCAAGGCGAGACACCGGCCTGCAGAGGGCGCTTCTGGGTCGAAGAGCTAATTCCCAGGATGACTGACAGGAGGCGCCGCAAGGGTGAGTCGTCATACTGTTACATTCAGGTTCATGAATTCATAGATATTAAGGCCAGAATAAACTATGATGATCAGCTAGTCTGACCTCTGATGTAACTCAGGCCATGAAATTTCAGCCATTAACACACAATAAGAACATAAGAATAGCCACAGTGGGTCAGACCAAAGATCCATCTTGCCCAGTATCCTGTCTTCTGACAGTGAATAATGCCAGGTGCCCCAAAGGGAATGAATAGAACAGGTAATCATCAAGTGATCCATGCCTGTCACGCATTTCCAGCTTCTCCATGAATTTATCTGGTTCTTTTTTGAACCCTGTTATAGTCTTGGCCTTCACAACCTCCTCTGGCAAAGAGTTTCACAGGGTGACTGTGTGTTGTGTGAAGAAATAATTCCTTTTGTTTGTTTTAAACCTGCTGCATATTAATTTCATTTGGTGACCCCTAATTCTTGTATTATGAGAGTAAATAACACTTCCTTATTTATTGTCTCCACACCAGTCATGATTTTATAGACCTCTATCATATCTCCCCTTTGGGACTTTTCATCTTGGAAAAGAGATGACTATCTTATTAATCTCTCCTCATATGGAGGCTGTTCCATTCCCGTAATCATTTTTGTTGCCATTTTCTGAACCTTTTCCAATTCCAATATGTCTTTTTTGAGATGGGACGACCATATCTGCACGCAGTATTCATATCTGCATGCAGTGTTCTGGACTTCAGAAAAGCAGACTTTGACTCCCTTGGGAACTGACGGGCAGGATCCCCTTGGAAGCTAATATGAGGGGGCAAGGAATCCAGGAGAGCTGGCTATATTTTAAAGAAGCCTTATTGAGGGCGCAGGAACAAACCATCCTGAAGTGCAGAAAGAATAGCAAATATGGCAGGCAACCAGCTTGGCTTAACAGTGAAATCTTCGGTGAGCTTAAACTCAAAAAGGAAGCTTACAAGAAGTGGAAATTTGGACAGATGACTAGGGAGAAGTATAAAAATATTGCTAGAGCATGCAGGGGTGTAATCAGGAAGGCCAAGGCACAATTGGAGTGGCAGCTAGCAAAGGATGTGAAGGGTAACAAGAAGGGTTTCTACAGGTATGTTAGCAACAATAAGAAGGTCAGGAAAAGTGTGGGACCCTTACTGAATGGGGGATGCAACCTAGTGACAGATGATGAGGAAAAAGCTGAAATACTCAATGCTTTTTTTGCCTCGGTCTTCACAGACAAGGTCAGCTCCCAGACTGCTGCACTGGGCAACAGAGTATGGGGAGGAGGTGAGCAGCCCTCAGTGGTGAAGAACAGGTTAAGGATTATTTAGAAAAGCTGGATGTGCACAAGTCCATGCGTCCAGATCTAATGAATCCAAGGGTGCTGAGGGAGTTCACTGATGTGATTGCAGAGCCATTGGCCATTATCTTTGAAAATTTGTGGCGATCGGAGGAGGTCTCAGACAATTGGAAAAAGGCAAATATAGTGCCCATATTTAAAAAAGGGAAGAAAGAGAACCCGGGGAACTATAACCTGGTCAGCCTTACTTCAGTTCCTGGCAAAATCATGGAGCAGTACTGAAGGAATCCATTTTGAAGCACTTGGAGGAGACGAGGGTGATCAGGAACAGTCAACATGGATTCACCAAGGGCAAGTCATGCCTGACCAACCTGATTGTCTTCTATGATGAGATAACTGGCTTCATGGATATGGGGAAAGCAGTGGATGTGATATATCTTGACTTTAGCAAAGCTTTCGATATGGTCTCCTGAAGTATTCTTGTCAGCAAGTTAACAAAGTATGGATTTGAAGAATGGACTATATGGTGGATAGAAAGCTGGCTAGATTGTCGGGCTCAATGGGTAGTGATCAATGGCTCAATGTCTAATTGACAATGGCAGCTGGTATCAAGCGGAGTGCCCCAGGGGTCCGTCCAGGGGCCGGTTTTGTTCAGCATCTTTATTAATGATCTGGATGATGGGATTAATTGCACCCTCAAGTTTGCAGATGACACTAAACTGGGGGGAGAGGTCCAGAGTGATGTAGACAAATTGGAGGATTGAGCCAAAAGAAATCTGATGAGGTTCAACAAGGACAAGTGCAGAGTCCTACACTTAGGAAAGAAGAATCCCATGCAATGCTGCAGGTTGTGGACCGACTGGTTAAGCAGCAGTTCTGCAGAAAAGGACCTGGGGATTATAGTGAATGAGAAGCTGGATACGAGTCAGCAGTGTGCCCTTGTTGCCCAGAAGGTCAACGGCATATTGGGCTGTATTAGTAGGAGCATTGCCAGCAGACTGAGGGAAGTGATTATTACCCTCTATTCAACAGTGGTGAGGCCACACCTGGAGTATTGCGTCCAGTTTTGGTCCCCCCCACTACAGAAGGGATGTGGACAAATTGGAGAGAGTCCAGCAGAGGGCAAGGAAAATTATTAGGGGGCTGGGGCACATGACTTACAAGGAGAGGCTGAGGGAACTGGAGTTATTTAGTTTGCAGAAGAGAAAAGTGAGGGGGGATTTGATAGCAGCCTTCAACTACCTGAAGGGGGTTTCTATAGAAGATGGAGCTAGGCTGTTCTCAGTGGTGGCAGATGACAGAACAAGAAGCAATGGTCTCAAGTTGCAGTGGGGGAGGTGTAGGTTGGATATTAGGAAACACTATTTCACTAGGAGGGTGGTGAAGTATTGGAATGGGTTACCTAGGGAGGTGGTGGAATCTCCATCCTTAGAGGTTTTTAAGGCCCGGCTTGACAAAGCCTTGGCTGGGATGATTTAGTTGGTGTTGGGCCTGCTTTGAGCAGGGGATTGGACTAGATGACCTCCGAAATCTCTTCCAACCCTAATATTCTATGATTCTATGTGGGTGTGTCATGGATGTATATAGAGGCAATATGATATTTTCTGTCTTATTATCTATCCCTTTCTTAAAGATTCACAATATTCTGTTAGCTTTTTTCACTGCCACTGCACAGTGAGTGGATGTTTTCAGAGAACTATCCACAATGACTCCAATATCTCTCTCTTGAATGGTAACAGCTAATTTAGACCCCATCATTTTATATGTATAGTTGGGATTATGTTTTCCAATGTGCATTACTTTGCATTTATCAACATTGAATTTCATCTGTCATTTTGTTGCCCAGTTACCCAGTTTTGTGGCATCCCTTTGTAGCTCTTTGCAGTCTGCTTTAAATAGTTTTGTATCACCTGCAAGTTTTGCCACCTCACTGTTTACCCCTTTTTTCCAGATCATTTATGTATATATTGAATAGTACAGGTCCCAGTACAGACACCTGGGGCACACCACTATTTACCTCTCTCCATTCTGAAAACTGACCATTTATTCCTACCCTTTGTTTCCTATCTTTTAACCAGTTACCAGTCCATGAGAGGACATTCCCTTTTATCCCATGACAGTTTACTTTGCTTAAGAGCTTTTAGTGAGGGACCTTGTTAAAGGCTTTCTGAAAATCTAAGTTGACCCTCTCAAAGAATTCTAATAGATTGCCGAGGCATGATTTCCCTTTACAAAAACCATGTTGACTCTTCCCCTACAAATTATGTTAATCTATGTGCCTGACAGTTCTGTTCTTTACTATAGTTTCAACCAGTTTACCCAGTACTGAAGTCAGGCTTAACGGCCTGTAGTTGCTGGGATCACCTCTGGGGCCCTTTTTAAAAATTGGCGTCACATTAGCTATCCTCCAGTCATTTGGTAGCAATAGACACTCCTACAGTGACATGCACAATCTATCTCTACAAGTTCCTTTGTGTCATAGGCCCCCTAAAATGCATTGTGTGCCCATGGAGTAGCTCTGGAGCACATGGGATTTGAAAGCAACCTTTAGCAGAGGATTCTCCGGCTTATTGAAACTACCCATTCTGGATTGCACAAAATTGTTGTTAATGAAGGTGGTGGGGGGGAGGGCCTTGTTGATCAGGGAAGGGCAAGGACAGGGGATGACTCACCCAGATCAATGTGAACGTCGGGGAAGTTCAGTTCAGTCATTAGGCTGAGGTTTTGGCCAGATCAAACTTTTTCTGTACCGGTTTATAGAATACTTTAGAACGAGGTAAGTTAAAAAAGGACTGATGTGTTCTGGCTATGCTTCTTGTGGCTAAGAAACACATTCTTCTCCACTAAACTCAGGGCTTTCTGCCCACTCATTCTTTGTGGCTGACCAGGCTATTGAACATTGTGGAATGCATAAAACATTCACTTCTCTCCTTGGGGACACCTACTATATTTTATGACAGGGGCTTTACACCAGCTATTGCTGCCTGGGTCAAGTGAACCTTTCTCCAAAAGGTATTTCAGGAATTTGACTGGGATAAGAGAGGGAACTCAAATGTCCCTGTAGTGGAGTGGTCACCCCTCTCCTGCCCGGAGGAGTTAAAAACAGTCCAGGAGAGGGCTGTGGCTGGAGGCAAGCAGTCCAGGCTGCTTGGTGAAGCAGCCTCAACTGGGGCCATGCCCCAATCAGGGCCCAGCTGGCCCTTATAAGAGGGCAGTGGGTTAGGAGCAGACAGACATTCTCTCTAGCCTTTGAGAGGGAGGGGCCTGGCTGCTGGGGAGCGTACCTGAGGTGGAGCAGGGCTGGGGGAAGGCCAGAGGAGCTGGGGAGCTCTGGCCTGGAAACCCCCGGGGCTGCAGGCCTAGAGTAAGGCCGAATATGTACTGGGGTTGCAGGGGGCAGCCCAAGGGTAGTCAGAGGCAACTGGTCCAAACCCTCCTTGCCTGTGATGAGTGGCTTATACTGCAGTCTGCCCCAGTGAATGGGGGCTAGATGGGGACTGGGCAGTAGCCATAAATTGAGGTGAGGTGGGGATAGGGGGTGGGAGTTCCCCTGGAAGGGGGAGACCCAGAGACCGTGGGGTTACTGCCAGGGGACAGCACCCTGGTGGAAAGGGGCACCGGGGTCCAGGAGGGACATGGGGGCCCAGCAGTAGCAAGACACCGGCCGATAGAGGGCGCTCTGGAGGCTGGAAGCTAATTCCCTGAGAGACCAGCAGGAGGCACCGCAGGGGTGAGTCTCGCACAGTGACAGTCCCCTTAAGGCTGAGCCACTGAATGGCCTGAAGGGGGGATATCAGTGTGTTTTAAGTTGGGTGCACTTTTGTTGTACTAGACGTTTTATTTTTTGGAGCTGATGATGAAGAAACCTGTGGTTGTGAAAGACTTCTAATACAACCCACTTCAAAAACTGGGTAAGAAGTGAAAAAGTGGGGAGATTGAGAGGAATAAATGTATCCTGGAAGGGAGTGGGGTCTAGTGGTTAGACACTTGGAGTTAGGACTCCTGGCCTGTGTCAGCCCCTGTGCCTCTGGCTTCACGTGTGACCTTGGACAAGTCTTTTGACCTCTCTAAGACAGATTGTGATACTCTTTTTCTGCGTATTACCTTACTCCATATGTGATAATATTGATTTCTGTGGGATTATTCATGGCATATGGCTCTCTTAATAGAGTAAGGGTATCCTAAGCTGCCCTTCTGTGCCTTGTCTGTACCCATGTGTCAAATAGATGAGCCATGTGAGGCGTCATCAGTTAGTGTTTATGAAGTGCTTTGAGATCTTCAGCTCTAGTGTGCTGACAGAGAAGGCCTGAAAACACAGGAAATAATGCTGAGTGAAGAAAATGTTCCACAAATACATCCAGAAAGAGTGGAAACTGTAGGAAATAGAATCATAGAATATAAGGATTGGAAGGGACCTCAGAAGGTCATCTAGTCCAACTCCCTGCTCAAAGCAGGACCAATCCCCAGACAGATTTTTGCCCCAGATCCCTAAATGGCCACCTCAAAGATTGAACTCACAACTCTGGAGCTGGCCTCTACCTAAAGAGGAAAGTGAAGAAGCAAATGATGGGTAAGTATCTGATAAAACTAAATAGGTGGGGCCAAATCTTGAAGACCAGGCTCAATATTTACTTTAGTTGAAGTCAAAGAGCCACTTTAGCATGCCTAGCAAGCCACTTTAACATCTCCAAAGGACCCCAGGAGCCACACTCACTTCTTACACTGTCTCCAGGAGGTGATGCATCTGTACTCCATAGACACTTGATGGAAGGGATGGCACAATGGGATTGCCTACAATGACATGTGGCCCATTGGCAACTGCTAGCAGCAAAAATCCCCAATGGCTAGAGATTGGACACTAGATGGGGAGGACTCTGAGTTACTACAGAGAATTTCCCAGCTATTTGCTACCATGCTCAGGGTCTCACTGATCACCATATTTGGAGTTGGGAAAGAATTTTTCACCAGGTCAGATTGGCAGAGACCCTGGGGGTTTTCATCTTCCTCTGCAGCATGGGTCCCGGGTCACTTGTAGGTTTAAACCAGTGTAAACAATGTATTTTCTGTAACTAGAAGTCTTTAAATCATGATTTGAGGACTTCAGTAACTCAAGCAGAGGTTATGGGTCTATTACAAGGGTGGGTCGGTGAGGTTCTGTGGCCTGCAATGTGCAGAAGTTCAGACTAGTTGATCATGATGGTCCTTTCTGATCTTAAAGTCTATGAGTCTATATGGGTACAGCAACCGCTGCATACACATTCCTGCAATGAGAGCCCAGTCATCTGATGTGTATTCCCGACAAAATAGTCAAGTGCATCATGGAGTCAATATATGCACTTGGGAGAGAAGCCAATGGCAAGCAACAAACAGTTCATTAAAATTATTGTGCCATAAACATCTAATAGTCTTCTTTAATATAATTAATTACTCATTTGGAGCAGATAAAGGGAATTCAATACTCTATTCTTGGATCTTAGAAAGCCATTTGATATCATGCCATATGAAACTGTATTTAAAAATCTGGATACATACCAAGCAGATAAAAAGTACCATAGCATGGATTAAAAATTGGCTGACACACAGGCAACACAGAGTAATCATTAAAGCTGAAACCTCTAAGTGAAATGCTACAAAGGGATTTTTATTACAGGCATGAACATTGGGGTCTATTCTGCATCTTTTAATTAATGGGACACTCTCAGTTCAAATTTTTGGCCCCAAGTTTGGGTTTTGTAAAAATAAACTAGCAGAATATCTGATAGAAATGTTGCCATTTGTTCCACTCCAGTAGAAACCAACCAAACATCTCCTATGGTATTTGTAACCCAAACTCGGCAGAATTGTGCTTGTGCAGGAGATCATAAAAGTGATATTGACTGGAAACAATAGTGAAATTGACAAGCTTAGAGAAATGTTATAAAAGAGCATACAGAATAAATGGCAAAATAAGCAAATTAGGTTTTTTGACACTTCACTTTCAATAATCTCAGGCTTGTTGATAGGAAACATAAGGAAATGTCTTTTAACCTGACAGCATCTCTTTAGTGATCTAGATCAGGGGTTCATATTCTGGGAGTCACAAACGGGTGATCTTCCAGAAAACACCATCCTGGCCACTATGGACGTAGAAGCCCTCTACACCAATATTCCACACAAAGATGGACTACAAGCTATCAGGAACAGTATCCCTGATAATGTCACAGCTAACCTGGTGGCTGAACTTTGTGATTTTGTCCTCACCCACAACTATTTCACATTTGGGGACAATATATACCTTCAAGTCAGCGGCACTGCTATGGGTACCCGCATGGCCCCACAATATGCCAACATTTTTATGGCTGACTTAGAACAACGCTTCCTTAGCTCTCGTCCCCTAACGCCCCTACTCTACTTGCGCTACATTGATGACATCTTCATCATCTGGACCCATGGAAAAGAAGCCCTTGAGGAATTTCACCATGATTTCAATAATTTCCATCCCACCATCAACCTCAGCCTAGATCAATCCACACAAGCGGTCCATTTCCTGGACACTACTGTGCTAATAAGCGATGGTCACATCAATACCACCCTATACCGGAAACCTACTGACCGCTACACTTACCTACATGCCTCCAGCTTCCATCCAGGACACACCACACGATCCATTGTCTACAGCCAAGCTCTAAGATATAACCGCATTTGCTCCAATCCCTCGGATAGAGACAAGCACCTACAAGATCTCTATCAAGCATTCTTAAAACTACAATACCCACCTGCTGAAGTGAAAAAACAGATTGACAGAGCCAGACGAGTACCCAGAAGTCACCTCCTACAAGACAGGCCCAACAAAGAAAATAACAGAACACCACTAGCTGTCACCTTCAGCCCCCAACTAAAACCTCTCCAGCGCATCATCAGAGATCTACAACCTATCCTGAAAGATGATCCTTTACTCCCACAGATCTTGGGAGACAGACCTGTCCTCGCTTACAGACAACCCCCCAACCTAAAGCAAATACTCACCAGCAACCACACATCACTGAACAAAACCACTAACCCAGGAACCTATCCTTGTAACAAACCCCGATGCCAACTCTGTCCACATATCTATTCAAGTGACATCATCATAGGACCTAATCACATCAGCCATACCATCAGGGGCTCGTTCACCTGCACATCTACCAATGTGATCTATGCCATCATGTGCCAGCAATGCCCCTCTGCCATGTACATTGGCCAAACCGGACAGTCTCTACGCAAAAGAATTAATGGACACAAATCTGACATCAGGAATCAAAATACTCAAAAACCAGTGGGAGAACACTTTAACCTGTCTGGTCATTCAGTGACAGACCTGCGGGTGGCTATATTACAACAGAAAAACTTCAAAAACAGACTCCAAAGAGAGACTACAGAGCTAGAATTGATATGCAAACTAGACACAATCAACTCCGGTTTGAATAAGGACTGGGAATGGCTGAGCCATTACAAACGTTGACTATCTCCCCTTGTAAGTACTCTCACACTTCTTATCACACTGTCTGTACTCGGCTAGCTTGATTATCACTTCAAAAGTTTTTTTTTTTTTTTTTTTTTTTTTTTTTTCTTAATTAATTGGCCTCTCAGAGTTGGTAAGACAACTCCCACCTGTTTATGCTCTCTCTGTATGTGTGTATATATATCTCCTCATTATATGTTCCATTCTATATGCATCCGAAGAAGTGGGCTGTAGTCCACGAAAGCTTATGCTCTAATAAATTTGTTAGTCTCTAAGGTGCCACAAGTACTCCTGTTCTTCTTTAAACGGGTCTCAGTGGCTTCTTCCCATATTGTTAACACTGAAGGGGATCCCAATTAGAGGGCAGCTGTGGTGGTCCTGGCATGGAAAAAGGTGTTTCAGTATGGAACAAATTGTTAACCACTGATCTAGACAGATGCATGATATCAACAGTGATAAATTTGGTGATGACCACACTAAATACAAAGGGAAACAACCTGGAGAGCAAATAAACAGCACTGATACAGAACGAAACAGGGAGGGAGGTGGTATTAAGGAGTAAACAATGTGATGCCATTGCAATAAACAGACAAAGCAGTTTATGCTATTCTCAGATGTACATACTGAAGGATCTTGTCAGAATGTCACTCTAAATTATAGAGCAGGGGTTGGCAAACTATGGCCCGGGGGCTGCATATGGCCCTTCAGATGTTTTAATCAGACCCTTGAGCTCCTGCCAGGGAGCAGGGTCTGGGGATTGCCCTGCTTTGCGCATGCCGTGGCTCCCACAACTGCCATTGGCCAGCAACCATGGCCAATGGGAACGGCAGGGGCGGTGCCTGCAGATGGGGCAGTGCGCAGTGTTGCCTGGACATGCCTCCACATAGGAGCCGGAGGGGGGACATGCTGCTGCTTCCAGGAGCTGCTTGAGGTAAGTGCCGCCCGGAGCCTGCACCCCGGCCCCTTCCCATGTCCCAACCCTCTGCCCCAGCCCTGATCCCCATCCCACCCTCCAAACCCCTCTGTCCCAGCCTGGAGCCTCCTCCTGCACCCCAGAGCCCGCACCCCCAGCCGGAGTCCTCACCCCCTCCTCCACCCCAGCCCCCAATTTTGTGAGCATTCATGGCCCACCATACAATTTCCATACCCAGATGTGGCCCTCGGGCCAAAATGTTTGCCCACCCCTGTTATAGAGTGTGCTCTTTGGACCTGATTCTAATGTCAGTGACACCAGGTTTACACTCACTGGAGTCACTCCTGATTTACACCAGTTTGTATATCTCAAAGGTAAGTAAGAATGAATATCCCCATTTTAGAGCGGGGGCTAGATCACTGAAGTCAATGGAGCTACTCCTGAGTTTATAACAGGTGAGAATATGGTTCAGGGTAACTGAGGCACACAGGGGTTTAGGCTCAAATTTCCATGTACCTTTTAATTTTGAGTGTTTTGATCATTAGATGCTCAAACTGAGATATTTTGGGCCTGACTTTCAGAAGTGCTGAACGCCAACTGTGCTTGCTTAGGACCTCCAAAAATTAGGTTCTAGGTCTTTCTAGTTGGTCACCTAAAACTTGAAGTATCCAGAATTAATATTAGTGGCCTCAGTGAACTACTTACATTCACACAAAAAAAGAATTCTTGGTTCCTCCCCACCCTCAGTTTGCTACGCCACAGATCACCGCTGCCTCTCTGGTAAGATGGTATTTCACTAAATGCATATCACACCCATTCTTGACATCCTTAGTTAGATTTTATTCTGTCTGTACTCAACACTCAAGCAGACCCCTGTGAGCTTCAATGGGAATTTGCAAGTCTTTACTCAGGCAATTTCCCCCTAAAAGCTCTTGGAGATCTTTGGATAAAAGTCAGAGTATCAATGCACAGTGTTACTATGGTCATGCCATTGCTATTTGAGAGAGTAATTAAAGAGATATTTAAATGAAAAGGTGCAGTGGAACGTAGCCTTAGAGAAGTGAATCACACAGATGATGAAAAATAGACATTCACAGATGTGTGACACGGGGCAATTTCGTATAAACTAACCTCAAATGCTTCCAGTGTGCTGAGTGATTAGAACTCACATAGCCCAGTAACTCTCTCCATGTGGGTGTCCAGACAGCATTCTTATGATAAATGTGCGATACAATGCTAAGTCCAAAAGCACGTCCAGTTTTGAGCTGTATTTCATTTCTACTTAGCCAACCGGTTTGGCTCAGTTACACAGCGCTGTCTGGATTTCTTGCTACCTTTAATGAAGAGCTCTGATCAGCCAGTGTTTTTTGCAGTCAATGCATCACTTACTCATACTTCAAGCTATCTCCCAAAATAAAAGGTAGATACATGAAATAAGGCTGGATTGTTGCCATGCTGAATGCTTTGGAAAATCTTGGTCTTCAGCAGTGTGACCTCAGTTAGAGGCCTGTCTCCTGCAAGGTGCTGAGCACCATCAGTTCTCGCCCACTTTGCTGGGAGGCGAGAAGGCTCAGCACCTCACAGTCTCAGACCCTTGGAGAGGAGAGTCCCACCACTGTTGTGAGGCCATGTGAGAATCCCCTTAGGGGTACCAGATGGTCAGCAATCAGCCAGAAATCAATTTACGCCAAGAATAGTGGTGTAGCCAGGAAAAATAAAAAAGCCTCATTCTCATAGTTAAGCGCTGGAACAGCCTTCCAAGGGAGGTCATGGAGTCCCCATCATTCAGGGCCGGCTCCAGGCACCAGCCAACCAAGCTCGTGCTTGGGGCAGCACCTGGTAAGGGGCGGCCAATCTTGGGGTGGTGGGGGGGCAGCGCGTCGCGGTGCTCGGTGGGGGTGTTCGGCGGCGCGGCTCTCCACGGGGAGGGATTCGGCAGTGCTCCGCACGGGGGCTGTTCAGCAGCGTGGTGCTCCGCGGGGGTTTCGGCGGCGCACTGCGCGGGGGGCTTTGGCAGTGCGGCACTCTGCGGGGGTGGGGGTGTTCGGTGGTGTGGCGCTTGGCGGCAGTTCGGCGGGGGTGTTTGGCGGCGCTCGGCAGGGGTTCAGCAGCTCAGCGGGGGGTTTTTGGCGGCGCAGCACTTGGTGGAGGGGGGGTTCAGCAGGGCGGGGCGGCGCTTGGGGTGTGTGTTACGGCAGGGCGGCACTTTTTTTTTTTTTTTTGCTGCTTGGGGCAGCAAAAAAGTTAGAGCCGGCCCTGCCATCACTGGAAGCTTTTAAAAACAAATTGGACAAACACCTGTCAGGGCTGATCTAGGTTTACTTGGTCCTGCCTCAGCACAGGGAGCTGGACTTGATGACTTCTCGAGGTCCCATCCAGCCCTAAGTTTCTGTGATTCGATGATTCTCCCTCTCTGCACACACCCTTGAATGAACTGTAGGGAGATGGTAAAAGCCATTCGCTATTGGGTCCTATTACCTGCTCAGCCTCTCAGTGGAGCACAGATTTATCTCCTAGCAGGTCAGGAGCCCCTGAGTAAATTGGAGGTGGCATGGGAGGGTGATTGTTCTGCATAGTGTGTAGTTTATAAAGGGTTAAATATTATTTTATATCTCAAGTGGTATAAAATAATAGCATTTATAGAATGCCCCTTTTAGCTGTAGTGGATTGTTTATCATTCCCTCCAGTCTCCCCCAGAAGGATCCGTGCTGCTGGCTTCAAAGGGTGTTATTTGTAGCCTGCAGTGAGAGCAGGCTCTCTCAATAGGTCCCATCTTGTTATTACTACCCCAGTGAATGCATGACTGGAGAGCTTCCGAGCCAGCAGAAACCTTGGAATCAGAGTAGCTGCCAGCGTGAAACAGACAAGACATAACATTCATAGAGCCATGCCCTGAAGTGCTGGCATCTTAAAGCTAATACGATCAACCTTTTCCATCTGCTTGAGATGTGCTCTTGGAAAAGCAGGGCCAGATCCCTAGCTGGTGTAAATCAGTGTAGCTACTCTGACTTTGGTGTAGCCACACGGCTCTACACCAGCGGAGAAACTGGCCCCTCTGTGTTTAATGATGTAACTTTAAGCCAGAAGTTGTCACTTATCAAATATAAGCACATCTTGGGGAAACACATGCAGAATAGATTTGAAAGCAAAGAAATCCCCACTCTAAAGAAGAGACACTGTGGCTAAACATCAGCCTGATGAATATACCAAGGAATACTGGGCAGAAACATGAGTACATTTCATCGCATCACTAGAATGAATAAGTGGCCCCTAACCTTGACCTCTGTGTCCTTGATTGAAAAACCAGAATGACTGGATAGCTGAAAAGGAATTGATATTTATAATAACAATAACAAAAGGAAAAATAATACTAAGGATAATCATTAATAAAATATATTTATGAATCATCTTCACCCTTCACCTTCTATTCCTTTCCTGCTCAGATGATCAAGATCCAAGTCATACAATAGTATGTAAACCTCATGGGTTAAAAATGGATCAGGGACAGAGGTCAAGGGTAGGAAGGGTTCACAGGGATTAGATTGACAGGGAGAGGTGGTGGAATGGAGTAATTTGCTCGAAACAGTGAGGATCTGGGCCTTATTTGCTAAGCAAAGATATTTAGGCACCTAACTCATTGAACTCACAGGAAGTTAGGAGCTAAAATAACGTTGAGGATCTGGACCTCAGTATCTTCATGGAATTAGATCTCTCACTGTGTACTCCCTGAGACACGCATGTTCTGTGTATTTGCACTAGACTTTCAGGCTAATGATGCCCCAGTGCTGCAAAGTTTGGTGCTTCTGGGTTTGTGAACTACAGAAATTGAATTTTTTCCATCACTCCACTGAGTGCTCCATGTACTTCTCCCAGTGTGCAGCTGAGCTCTAGCCCAGGGGAGGAGGGACATGGATCTTTAAGGGAATCAGCTTTAATGTTCAGGTTGGCAGGATCAGAATTCATTCATCGGCAGATAAAAGTTGTATTCCCATATCCTTCTACTACAGTCAGATTGCTGTAACTGCTTGGGAAACTGTTGCCTAGGAAATTGTTTACATAAAGCCTCTGGTGTGGATTTTTTTTTTCTTCGTTTGTCTGATCCTGGCTGTGGCTTGAGTGGGTGTTTTCTTGCTGGCTCTAATACCGCTCTTCCTAGTTCAGAAAAGATTCAGATTAGTATCCTACATTTTAGGTGATTGATCCAAACCAAACCTCCCGATCTTTAAAGGTTTGCCCTCCACTAACTTGTATAAGGCCATGAAGACTCTTCTGTCCAGCCCAGGGTCTTCTAGCTTGGAAAAGGTAAAATTACAAAATAGACATGCAGAAAACGACCACAATTGCCTCTTTAGAGCCTATTTACATAGGTTCTGTAGCTTCATTCAAAGCTGAATTAGAAAGGTGGTATATTATTACACGAGTATTGCAAGTAATTCAGCTGGTGCATTTTGCCTCATCTTGTATTTGTGGAAGGTTTGGAGAAGCTTTTCTCTAATTAAGTCATTATTCAGAATTACTGGCCCGTTAATTTCTATGAATTATTCTTGGTTTGCAGCATGTTATGCATATTTGATCATTTTAACCCCATCAGACACACAGCATGGCTCTTTGTCCTACTCTAGTGGCTTAACCGTGTAAAAGGATTAAGATTCTGCTACTGCCTGTGAGTTAACAGACCTGGCCCTTTAACTCAAACTGTAGTGATTTGTGCTTTTTGCTCCAGAAGCCCCATGTTGAATTCCCATAGGCAAATCCATCCAGGAATGTCATTAGAGTTAGCTTTGACTGGGCAGATAGCTCTTGTTTCTTTTCCCTGATTGGATGAATGTATCTCTTAGAATCAGATTTCTGGTGCATGAGTTCAAAACTCAATACCGAGAATATTAACTAAAATGTTTCTGTTACAATTAATGTACAGGCAGGAAAACTCAAAATTTTGGAAAGCAGATACCAAAGAGGCATGAATACAAGGGTAGAAAATTCACTTCCTTATTTGAATTTCTTGCTGAATATTTTATGATGCATTTCTCCAGCTGTAACGACAATGATTACCTCTGTTGCTGCATGTGGAATATTATTGAGAAGTTACTCATTGGCCAGCAAAACTTCACTGATTACATTAAAGAGCAAAATAATTAAGCTCAGATTCCCAATCAAGCAGATGCCCAATAGCATGAGATAAACATAATTACTGAATGCCACTTAGTGTGCTCGGAGCTGTGCAAACATCTAGGAAGGTAGGGTCTCTTCCCCAAAGGACTTGCTGTCCACAAAAAAATGCAGAGAGTAAGGGTCAGTTGGTGTAAATTGAAGTAGCTCCATTGTCTTCAATGGAGATACCCTCTGTCAAGGCTGATTCCCCACTCTGGCACTTTGAGTGCAGAAGGTGGGGGCCCGCAAAGATTTTAAAAATTAATATGTGCCACTCCAGGCTTGTATTAAACTCCCAAGGTTAAAGCTTTTCTCTGACCTTGGCTTGGTAAACGCTGCCACCACCCAAATGCAAACCCCTTTTTTAGATCCCAGGAAAGAGCACTTGGGAATTCCAGAACTATCCCCCCCCCTTCACTTATCATTTCCCCCACCCCCTTTTGGATATGGCTCTTATATTAAACAGGGAGAAGGAACATTCTTTGAGTGGTGCAGGCACTGATGGGTGATTGGTATTGCCCAGGCTAGGTGGAAGAGGTGTGTTTGAATGAAGAAAGGATGGTCGCTTGGTGCACAAGAAGTCGAGAGTATTCGTTGTCTCGCAGGAGGTGCTTTGCACCTTGCAGGATGGGGCTCTGACGTAGCTCTCTAGGGCCTGAGCTGGAATTCTCTGTGGAGATTGCCCTTAGTGGTTCCAGGTGTGATGTTGTGGCATGGACACCTGTTCACTAGGGACTGATCTGAGGCCCACCAATGCATCTCTTATTGAGGTGACTGAACAGCCTTTGGCTGACAATGGCTTTCAGACACTTCTGACCTGGGCTTGATTTGTACTGGTGATCTAGGAGATCTGGGTTTCATTACTAGCACTCTGAGCCACTCAGTCCCCTTGCCTGCTATTTATTCTTCTTGCTCGACCGTGAAGATGGATAGAGGATCAGATCCTGGAGCTTCTCCGATTTAGAGGATCAGACCCAGTGAATTTAAACAACTCAGAACCTTTTTGCTTTCAATAAGTCAAATCACAAGGGATAACCCACTACTCTGTGGTATTTTTTTCCTTTTCTTTTAATCAAGCAAAGGGATAAAGGCCCAGATGACTTCTGGTTTGCATGACATCCCAACTTTTCCCACACAGCTCACGTTTCTTGTTATGTAACTAGAAAATTCTGAAATATGGTAAAAATTCAGTTTCTAATATTTTGGCTTATAAATGAAAACCCTGTCAGTTCCAACATGTTTCCAATTCAGGCAATATGTCCTCACATATGTTTTTTGTCTCACACCAAAAGAATTTGTGCTAATTTGGCTACATACACTCTCCACTCATAATGCACACATTAATTTTCTCTTTGTGTGTAGCTGCAGAAATAAAACAGCTCCTTAAAGTTACTTGTTTTTTAAATGTCATTTTTATTAAGAAGCAGTGGAAAGACAAAACAAAGAAGTTAAGAAAATATACAGACGTGAAACAAACACATCTAAAAGATCCAGTAGAAGTTCATTTTGGGTTCAGTGTGCTCCAGTGGCGAGGGTAATCAATGGGTAAGTTAGATAAGGGGTCTATTCTGGGCTCTGCTGTTCACCTGCTGTGTAATGTTGTCACTTCCCCATTCTGTGCCTCTGTTTCTCCTCCCATCCTGTGTTTATCTAGATTATAAAATCTCCAAGGCAGCTGCTGTCTTTTATTATATATCTGTGCAGTGCCTGGCACAATAGGGCCCACGTCTTGCTTGGGGCCTCTAGTTGTTACTGATACAGGGATCAGTTTTGATTGTAGCTGAAGTGTCATACATCTTGTCTTGTATCTTCCTCTGCTATTATTTCACTGGGATGCAATGTCTTCAGTACAGCAATGCTGAGAATGTATGGACGCTGTTCGTGTCACCCACTGCACCAGCAGATGTTGACTAAGCTTGATATTGTTGTGTTTTATATTTGTGCAATGTTATTCCCTTACCTGTAAATCAAATACAAACCTACTAAACATGATGCCAGGAGTTTACTCCACTGATTAGACCTAGGGCAATCACACAGGTAGTCATGGTGGATCATATGGAACAACAATGCTTTACAGTGCATATGGAATACCTTGTCTTTGCTATGGAATGTAAAGTTATAGTAGTTTCCACTGAGAAATACACGTTCTGGCTCTGAGCTGAGTCTCTCTGAGGAATCTTTTAACATCTGACTATGACCTTTAATTGTCCCCATTAAAGCTGTGAGTGTTGCCACATGAACTAAATCCTTTGCCAATCTGCAGGAATTCTTTTCTAATTCTTTTGTTTTGGTTCTAATTTTGGACAGAACTAAGCTGGTGGAAAAAAGAAAGGAGCGAATGCATTGCTAGACTCTGCTATATAAAAGGGCGCTATTCTTAGTAATCGAGAGACTCGTGGAAAAAACAACCTCTTAAATCATGCTGGGCCAGTCATTTTGATCTCATTTATACTGGTGTAAATCCACCAAAGTTAGGCATGATAATAACAACTTTCCTTCAGTATTTCCAGTTTTGTGGCTATTCCTTGTATTAAGTGTGAAGAAATTGTTGTTATTTATATTGGCATGGCAGGGGTCCCCAGGAGGTGTTACACATAATCTTCCAAGTTCTTTTTCGTAGGGCAAGTCTACACGAACAGCTAGTTAGCGGCAAGCTGGGGTGTGAATCTATCCGCATGCGCTATGTGGACCCTACTTATGCACACTAATAGTTCATGAATGCACTTGAGCTAGTCCTGTTTCAAAGAGGAGTAGATCAAAATGTGTTAATGCATGTCAATGTGCTCTGATCTAGTCCTCTTTGAAACAGGACTAGGTCAAAGTGCATTAACGAACTACTGTATTAATGCATGCCAGCAGGGTCCACATGGACAGTTAGTTTGCCGCAGCCTCATGGGTATATTCATACCCCAGCTTGTCATGAACTAAAGGTTCTGTAGACAAGCCCTATGTGTACGAGTAAGTTTTTGGGAAGACATGTTGAGCTGTTGTTGGCTTTTGGGTTATGTGAGTTTTCAGGAGAGAGGGAGTTGTATAGGCAGCAGGAGAGTTTGTTCTCTGCCTTAGCTTCTGATTACAGTAAATTTTTAAGATAGAATTGTTCCCTGGAAACTGGGCATTGGTGTAGGGCTGGCATTCCTGGAAGAAGCAATTGCCCTGCATCCTGCTTGACTATCTTGTTCTAGGACTGGTGTCTTGGTGTAAATAAAACAAGTTACACTCAGAATATACCTAGATTCCATGTCACTGATTTCTCCTCCACTGAGAAGCTGATAGGCAAGGCCTTGAACATCTGCTACCACTTGGCAGAGAGGTAATGGTGATGTGAGGAGAAGTGGCAATAATATCATAGTATCACCCAGAAAGCCTGGAGCAGGTTAGGTCTTCATTGTGCTAGGTGCTGTGCAAATACAGAGGTCATCAAGGAGTCTATCTTACAAATATTGAAGTTACATTTTCTATATAAAATCACAGAGCAGCCCTAACTCTAAACTCACTACTCTTGCATCTATAGTATATCTAGAAACATTTCAGAACCTTGCTTTAGTTGAAGTTTAACTGGAGCTTTGGGTTGGATGTGGTCTTTTTTTTTTTTTTTTTGGAATTCCTTAATAGCAGTGCCCTATCCCCTCATTCCCTTGTATCATATCCACCTGCAGGGAAAGCATGTAATCAACTTTATTGCCTTAGGCAATATCAGGCCACCTTGACTGATTCTTTCCATCATGTACCTCTGTGGCCATCACTTCAAGGACCTCTGCTTCATGCCTCAAGTGCTACTCGCAAAGAGAAGAGCCCATTTCAGGGGGGTACATTGACCTTTGTATTTTGTGTGTGTAGCTCCCCGCTTCTGCGCAAACCTTTTAGGGGATCTGATAACATATGAAAATAATTTTCTCTGAATCATGGAAGAGATGAGTCATCCTGCTTTTCATAACCATCCAAGAAGTTATATAATGAGGAGAAAGCAGTCATTCGATTTAGCCAGGGGGAAACAAGCTGAAAAGAGAAACCTGTATTAGCTGGGAAATTAATGAAGATGTTTCTGCAGTAGACCATGGAACTGTTGTTACCAAAAGGGAATTACCCAGGCAGGAACAGAGCAAGTGTACTTATGATCAGAAAGGAGACTGTGTAGAGAGGATATTGGTGGGGTTCCATGTTTGTTCTTTCAGCCACTCCCAGATCAAATGAGCCCAGTTTTCAACTTAAAGGATATGTCCAACCGCAGCTCTGCAGACACCACTTGGGATCTAAGAATCAAACGGCACTCTTTTCACGGTGAATATCACCATCATTAATCATTTATGCTCAGAATTCAGCTGACGGCATCAATGCACAAGGTAGAATAGAATCCAACATGCTCTCTCATAGTTACATTAGTTCTTCAATGAAGACAGCAGTAAAATCTTGTGTTACTGGTAAAGCAAACAGCTATACGATAACAAGGAGGGTTGTTTAACGTACAGCTAGGACAAATGTATTAAGCAATATTGGCTGCAGTGAACTCCAACAGCCCTTCTATGCAAAAGGCTGAGTAATAGGATTATACTGTGCCCTAATAGGAAATAATCTTGGACTCCAGAGTTGAAGACTCTCCATAGAGAATGCCATGCCTTTACCCCACCTCCAGACAGTCAGAAAGCATGAGGATATGTGTGGTATAAGAACCAAAAGAGAAGAAAACAAAGTTCTCATATACCAGGGGTCAACAACGTTTGTCACGTGGCTCGCCAGGGTAAGCATCCTGGTGGGCCGGGCCAGTTTATTTACCTGCTGATGCGGCAGGTTTGGCCGATCGCGGCCCCCACTCGCCGTGCTTCGCCGTCCCGGGCCAATGGGGGCAGTGGGAAGCGGCGTGGGCGAGCGATGTGCTGTCCGCGGCTTCCCGTCGCCCCCATTGGCCCGGGACGGCGAACCGCAGCCAGTGGGGGCCGCGATCGGCCGAACCTGCCGGGTCAGCAGGTAAATAAACTGGCCCGGCCCGCCAGGGTGCTTACCCTGGCGAGCCAAGTGACAAACGTTGCCAACCCCTGTCATATAGGGTTTGTTAGCAAAAGCATGTCACATGAGCGTGGGAAGCTCTCACTTATTTATTTAGGGTCGTTTCTCATTTTTCTGAATGGTACTCCTAGCTGGTGAGTTTTTTTGGAAATCTGGCTACTTGTGACTAGATCCTGGAAAGCAGTATTTTGACACCCCTGGTGTCACTATCTACCATACAAAGCCCTAGTGGTCTAGGAAGACAGAGGAGAACTTCCTCTCTAATCACTCTCCATCCAGGGCTCAGCTGCCAAGGAGAAAAACCCCTGGGCTGAGGCTCCTGGGTTGGAGTGTAGCAGGGGAGGTAACCTCTTCTGTTGTCATCTCCTGAATCTTCTCCCATGGCCTAGGAGAAGATAGTAACAAGATCCCCAGTCACAGTGTCTGTGTGAATGCTGGAGGAATGGCTGTGTGAGTGGATGGGCTGCTCCTGCTCTTGACCAGGGCTTTCCAAAGGTGTGACACCTCTGCTCACTCCATTTCTACTACTCCCAGCACAGTTTTCCACTTCTACACCAGCACTGCTCCTTTCCTCTCTGAGCCTGCCTTCTCTGTCCCCTGTCCTCACAGCTCCCTCCTGCCCCAGCCTTGGGTACTTTGGGCTCCTTTCTCTCCAGGCAGCACCTGCTGCCTTCCTTCAGTGGCTTTCCATCATCCACGGGCAGCACAGTGCCCTGTAACCTCTTGTAGTCTCCTGCAACCTCTCCCTACTACCTTCTTAACTCTGCTTTCCCCATTCTTGCCACCCTCCCTGTTGTCCTCTCTCCTCCCCACCCCAGCCCGTCCTTGCCTCCAGTCCATTCCTTTCAGCCTTGCCCTGCACTCCCAATATACAGTCACTGGAGAACACTCATGATTACAAAAGGGAGTGGATCTCAAATGAGTTGCTCTGCAGTGGTTCTGGGTATGCTTGAGTCTAACTTGCAGCTGCACCGTTTACTAGAGCTTGAACTAGAACATCATTAGTCTCTTGTCTGCTGACTCTCTGAGATTCCTAGCTACAGTGTGGTCAAAATACGTTACGTGCAGTATAGGGGTCCAGCTGGAGAGAGTTAGCTCAGGCCTGGCTGGCTGCCAAGATGCAAACATAATCAATTGGAGCAGGTGTCAGGGGAAGTTTTCACATGCCACAGGCTTGGAAAGCATATTGCATTTGTGCATTGGGGTCTCACGTGTCTAGGAATATTTTGCGGGACTGTGTCCAAATTCTGTGCCATGTGGATTGTGTAATAGTGACAGTGTCTGCACAATGGTACTCAGGTGTTTGTGTTTGCTACAGAAGGGTCTGAACCAAAACCCTGGAACTGAACTCCCTGAATTTTGGGAAAGATTAGATTCTAATCTGAACCATGCAACTCAGGTCTATCTCTAGGGCCAAATTATGTTTGAGTCAAAGTTGTACTCTGGGTAGGAGGAGGAGTCCCAGTGAACCCACTCTCCCCCACAATACAGCTGTGACCTGCTCCCATAGAAGTCAACAGCAAAACTCTCTGTGAATTCAGTGGTACAGAATCAGTCTTCTGGAGAGTGGGAAGAGAGTGGGGTGAGGTTGTCTCCCTGCTCCACCCTGGTATGCTAAGATGTCTGCTTTTGAGGAGCTTATTCCTTGAATGATCCTTATCCAGCAGTCCTGTTGTCATGACTCTGTTCATATCCTTATAAAATCATACCTCAAGCCTGCAAGCAAGCTAGCTCTGTGACCTATGAAACAGAGTTTCACCTCAGCCCAGCACTATTTTTTGCTTAGAAGAGGCTGTTACTTTCACCTCGCTTGTTTGGAGGTATCTGCTCTCTGAAAGCGATCCTTGCCTAACTGGACAGTTGTGAGTAAACCATCTTGAAACATTATATCAACCTGGGTGGATTAGGATATTGGCTCTTTTTTTTTTCATAAAAGAAGCACTCTCTCCTCACCAGGTTTGATGGGGCTACTGTATATTAGTGCAAAGTATTGTGTAGTCTACCCATCTGTCTGGATACTTTTATGGCCCCATGAATGCAGTAGCTGAGGGCCTCAGAAACACTGATGAATGTAACCTCGTAACAGTCATTGGTATTTTTATTATTTATTTTTGATGTGGTAATGCTTAGGAGCCCCAGTCATGGCCTGGGACCCCATTGTGGTAGGTGCTGCACCCACATAGAACAAAAAAACAGTCTCTTCTCCTCAGGGTACACCTACAGTTCAGCTGGGAGTGTTCGTCCCAGCTCAGGTAGACAGATGCATGCTAGCTCTGCTAGAGCTAGTACGCTAAAAATAGTGTAGGCGAGGGTAGAACGGGATGCAGTTCAGGCTAGCTGCCCGAGTACAAACCCACCTGGACCCTCTTGGTATGTACTCAGGTGGGTAGCCCCAAGCTGCTGCCCATGCTATCCCCAGTGCTATTTTTACTAATTTTATATTGCTAGCTCTAGCAGGACTAGCACTTGTCTGTCTAGCTGAGCTGGAAGCACATTCCCAGCTGTGGTGTAGATGCACCCTAAGAGTTTATAAACTAAGCCTGTTAGTAATATTGCAATCTTCACCCTGAGAGAAAACCTTACCTCAGCAGGGTGCAATGAAGCAATTTTTTCCCTGTAAGATCCTTGCAACTTAGCCAAGGTGTTATATGGCTGTCTGCTCCCTTGGAGACTCTCACCTCAGCTCAGTGTAATGAAACTATCTGCTTCACAGCAAGACATTTTCCTCAAAACCAGTATGACAAAACTACCCGATCCCTCAGTGAGACTATAACTTCAGCTCCAGTTTCCTCAGACAAATTCTTACCTCTCTTCTGGGTTGATACAAGAATTTACCCTTTGAAAAAATCTCTTAGCTTCAACACATCAGTCCTGAGGATTTGACCCCTGAGAGGCACCCTTACCTCATTCCTAGTGTCATTAAGTTATTCACTTCCTGAAGGAGGCACTTACCTCAGACTCTGTCATTAAGCTGTACACAGCCTGAATGAGGTCCTCTTCAAGACCCAGTTATGGTGAAGCTATTCATTTTCTATGCAAGATCTTCTCCTCACTCCAGAGAATCTATGTAGCCTCCTTATTGTTAGAAGGCTCCCTTAGTTCCAAAAGTATGCCTGGCCTTAGATTAGAGTATCTGTCATGGAACAGATAATTTGGGAGAGTCATTGGATTATTTTTCAGGAACAGGGAGCTTCCTCTTATCTGCTAGCCTCCTCACAGCAAGTCTGAGTTAACTGACTTCCTGACAAGGCAGATGGTGCAATCACAACTGGCTGAGATAAATGTCTCACTGAGAAATCAGGTTGTTGCAACACAATGTTGTTGCTATGGTGAGAATCTCTGTCTAGGGATAGAGATCTCCCTTTATCCTGCTTCAGAGTAGCAGCCGTGTTAGTCTGTATCCGCAAAAAGAACAGGAGTACTTGTGGCACCTTAGAGACTAACAAATTTATTAGAGCATAAGCTTTCATGGGCTATAGCTATGCATTCAAAGAAATGGGCTGTAGCCCACGAAAGCTTATGCTCTAATAAATTTGTTAGTCTCTAAGGTGCCACAAGTACTCCTGTTCTTCATCCTGCTGTTACTGAGATGACCGGGTATAATTTCATCAAAGTTGCTGAGGCAAGAGTCTTTCTTTCAAGAAAATAGATGGCTTCATCAACCCAGTCGTAGGTGAGATTCCTTTGGCATAAGAAGGCTGAAGTGAGGGTCTGTGTCATGAAGCAAGATAACCTCATCAGTCATGGCTGAAAGAAGAGTCTGCTTTAGACAGCAGCTAACTTCAAGAGTTGGAGTATTTTTGTCTTTAGCTTTATGGGCTAAGGTGAAAGCTGTTTATGTACATATTATAAAAATGTATTTTAATGGAAGGCAAAGGAATCTAGAGCACAGGACTGACAATATATTATTGCTTTAAACAGCTAAATAAAGTAATAAATACTTAAGAGATTCATAGCTTCCCTTTGTATGAGGGAGCACTTCACTTCCTTAAAGAGACCCTCAACTCAAGCCCAGGAGCTAAAAAGCTAATATGTGAAAGGAATTCTTACTTCAAAACTGGTGTGATGTAGTTTCCTTTAAAGAAACTCTTATCCCTTCCCATCTGAAATAATTGTTTGTTCCCATAAAGGGATTCTCACTTCCCTCCAGGTGTGATAATATTCTCTGCTCCATGAACAGCTTTCTTATCTCCTCATCTTGACTCCTTCAGCGCTCCTCTTTCATCAGCCTTATTGTCAAGAGAATGTTTACTTCCTCGGAGAAGTTCTTACCTGTCCAGTTCCTCTATGAGATACTTATCTCAGCCCCTGAGGGATGAATGTATGGGATCCAAGAAAACAACTCTTGCCTATGTAGTGTGATGATGAAGCTGCCAAATGGACTCTCTCCTTAGTCTGATAGATAATGCTTCCTGTAATAAGTTCTTATCTTAGCTTTAGTTAGATGAAGGTATCTGTTCCCTGAAAGAGATTTTTTTCCTCGTAGCTGGGGTGGTTAAGTGTGCTGAAGTTACCTGCCTCCTCACATAAACACTTACTTTGGTCTAGGTATGGTGGAGTCATTTGCAGCCTGACAGATTGTTCTCTTGGCACATGCTGACAATTCTCTCTGATGTGTGGAAAAGATGCTCACCAGATTTCATGAAGATGCTCTGTCTGCTCCTTGAAAGAGATTCTCCCCTCTTCTCAGAGGTGTTACAGCTATCCACTTCCTTAAAATTGCTTCTTTTCTCTGCACTTCCTGTTTCCCTCAGTGGTCCTCCTCCATCAGCCCTACTGTCAACATGTTGTTCATTTCACATGGAGAAGGTTACCTCTGCTTTGGAGTGAGAGGTCTCTCTGATTCATAAAAACAAGCATATGTGTACATTAGCCATAGCTGTGGTCAGGCCTGGAAGACGATCTCATCTCAGAGGAGTTGTACTGAAATTGTCTGCACCGTGAAAGAATCTCTTACCTTACCTGATGACACTCACCATTGCCAATATGTGAAGACACATTTGCTTCATGAAATAGACCCTGACATCCCCCAAGATATAATGGGCAACTGAAGGGGAGAAAATTCTTTCTGGAAAGAAACTATAATCTCTGACTTCTGGCTCTGAAATAGTTCTATATCTCATTCCTGGTGTGCAAAGCTACCTCCCCTGTAGTTAAACAATCCCTCAAAGTGGCCCCCAGCTAAGATCTTCTGAATGGACTCTCCTTAAGCCCAAGTATAATAAATCTCTGCTTTGCTCAGAGACACTTTTACTTCAGTCTAAGGAGTGATATAGCTGCCTCACATTTGAGATTTTGCCATTCATCAGACCCAGAATAATAAATAAATAATAAAGCTATCGCCTCCTTGACAGGCTCCTCATTTCATCCTCAGATTGATGATCAGGCGGTCTATTCCTCTTGCCTTAAACAGAAAATAATGGCTTTATCTGCTTTGTGGAATAGCTGCCCAAAAGGTACTCTTAGAAGCTCATTGCTCCTCCCCACTCTGATGAAGTTGAACACTGCTTGAAAGAGATCCCTCCCTCAGCAGCAGCGGGAGGAAGGAAGCTCTCCATTCCCACAAGGAGACTTCAGCCTCACCAGCGTTTTGCTACAACAACCTGCTTTTTCAAAAAAAAGCACCACCTATGACTGCTCTTTCCACTTCCTGGAAGGCATTGTTCTGTCAGCTCTTGAACGACGAGGCCAGCAGCTTCCTCCGAAAGACTGTCACATCTGACAGATGTGACTGAGGACAGGTTCGTCAGAAAGATCTTTTCTCACCCAGGATTCATGTAACTATCTAATCCAGCGTTTCTCAAATGTGCAGTTACCATGGCCGCACATGGCTACCAGCTGATTTTTGGCAGCCATGACTGCCTCCAAAGTATGGGCAGAGATTGGGGCAGGCAAAACAGCGGCCCCTCCCGGAGCACTCAGCTGTTGCTCCTGAATAGTTGTTACCAAAGGCAGTGAGATACGCTGCTTGGTGTTTGCACTGGCGCTGACAGCAGGGATTGGCACTCTGCATTGCGCAACCTTCTTGGGGGCTCTGGGCAGCACCTCTGGAGACACGTGGGGCTGGTATGCATGGCGCCAGAGGCGGCTCTTGTCAGTGGAGATGACTGTAGTGTTCAGTCACCGGGCAGCTCCCACCCAGCCAGGGCACAGGGAGCCAGGGACTTTGCAGGCAGCTGGTGAGCTCCCAACCCACCTTCCCCAGGGAGGGCTCTCACTGAAGGACTGCAGGAGGCAGGGACAGAAAGATAAGTTTGTCAGAGCAGCCACCAGCAAGCATTGGTGGCTGCACTCTGAGGCCACCAAAAATTCGTTGTGAGAATCCCTCTAATCTATGGAAGAAGCTTTGCTCAGAGCTAGCAGGATGAAGGCCTCTTCACTTAGAAAGAAACTTTTACTTTTACTTCAGCAATGGCCTGACAGAGTCTTTAACCTCAGCACCATCATGGTGAAACAAGCTATCGGCTTTTCTATAGCCCTGGGTTTTTGTAGCTGTATCTTATCCATGACATTACATGAGTCCAGATGTCATGAAGCTGTTTGGTTCTAAAAGAGCAAAACAAAACCAACTGAGTTGTGAGCCCCTATGTAATGAGCCGTCTGGTGCCCCGTAGCAATTAATCGCAAGCTCGGGCCAGATGAACCTGTCCCTTGGAGTGATCCATAAGAAACTCATCAGCCTCCATCAGATGAAGCTGTCTGGTCCCCCACTTAAACCCTCTCCTTGGGCCTGGCTGATGAGGCTATCTGCTCCAACAAAGTGTCTGACTTAAAAAAATTAAAATAGGATATTTCCACTAATTTTATTTTATCTCCTAGAACTGGAAGGGAACTTGAAAGGTCATTGAGTCCAGCCCCCTGCCTTCACTAGCAGGACCAAGTACTGCCCCAGATCCCTAAGTGGCCCCCTCAAGGATTGAACTCACAACCCTGGGTTTAGCAGGCCAATGCTCAAACCACTGAGCTATCCCTCCTTCCTCAGCCTTATTTTGGTTAAGTTGCAGGCATCCTAAAAGAGACCCTTTCCTAGTGCCAGCATGGTGAAGGGAGATGTTTATCTCTCAGTCCCTAACTTCAGCAGCACCGGGCTGCAGCACTCTACTTTCTCAGAGACTCTTCTCCCAGCCCCTGTGTGACAGTCTCCCTCTGGGCTACAATGTGCAACCTCTACTTTCTCTGGTGAATGCATGCATAATTCACTGAATTCTACAGGACTGCTCATGTCAGTAAAGTGCCCCCCAACGTGAGTAAGGGCTACCCATCCTAGCTCTCAGTCAGACCCTCACACCAGGCCCATAAGGATAAAGTTCTCCATTATCCCAAAGCCCTGGCTGAGGGATACTCTCAGCTTCCTCAAAGAGGTCTCTCTTTGTGAGAAAGCTTCATCCCAGCCTCAGCGATGACGTGTGGAACTCTTACCACATTATCACTGTGACTAAACACTATATGCTCCCTTAAGAAGAGCAGAAGCAAGGAAGCTATCTCTGATGTAATCTGGGTCAGCTGCACCCTAGTTGACTGAGCTGTCTGCTTTCTGAGAGAGTCACTTTCCCTGGTTCTATTCTGATGAAGGTACTCTCCTCAGTTTGACTATTTCCTCCAAAAGAAGCTTCATTTATCCTAGGAGTGATAAAGCTATCAGTGCCCCAAAACAGACTGTCAGCCTAATATGATTGAGTTGAATTCCCTCTGTGCTATTCTACATACTTAGCTGCATATCATCTCTCTCCCCAACACTTCCCTTAGCCTTACTGTGATGGAGCTATCCACACTGCTTCCAGCGGCTTTTACCATCAACTCACTGTACGAAGGAATCGGCTTCTGAGTACAGCTTTGCAAGTACAGTAATTTCCATTTCAGGGGAAATGTCATGATTTCTAAATTTGTTCTTTGCAAACTGTAAACAAAGAAAACAAAGCAAAAAATTGACGTGAGATCCCAACCAAAATTCTTTTTGAAAAGTTCAGTTTGTGGGAATCTAAACATTCTGTTTCAATGAATCAGAAATGTTCCATTCCAATTTTGATTGTGCTATAATGTATAGTATAAAAGGAATTTTGAAATGAAAAGTTGTTTCAAAAGGAAAAGCTGAAATATTCCCTTTGGATAAGGTCAAAATGGAATGTTTCAACCACAGTGAAATGCTTTGATTTGATTATTTTCCTCCCCCAAAACAAAATTTTGTCAAAATAGGCATGTTCCTGTGGACAGTTTTAATTTTGCTGAAACTGCCATTACAAATGGCAAAACATTCCATAGGAAAATTTATGAAAAATTTCATGGAAGATTCATCCCTCAGCCCCAGCTTTGCAGAGCTCTACTCCACTCTTTCAGCCCAGGGGGATGAAGCTGTCCTCTCCATACCTCAGACATTCTGCCTCCATCTTATGTCTATCCCTGCCCCTGGCACTGCCTGGAGAGTGAATGCTCACATTCTGGGGGCCAGTCACCTGCACTGACCACCCTGAAGGGAGGTAAAGCCATGGTTTTGCTGACTCTCTGCCTACTCTCCAACCATCACCACCTGCCATGCACCCTCTGGGGGAGTAGTGAGGGAGCTGTTTCTACTCCCTACAGAGCACAAGGACTTCATCCACACCCTTTTATGTGTTGTGCAAGGACTGAGGGGAGGTTCCTCTTCTCCCCTGAGCATCCACATAACAGCCAGGCAGAATCTACCCTATAGTATTGTAGGTCCATATGTGCTAAACCCACACCTACAAAGCATCCATGTCCAGGGTGAAGCTCAAGCCTCCATGCAGTCAGTGGATTGTAATATATACTCAGCACTTGGCCTTATTGGCTTTTAAGAAGAGGTCTGCATGCAGAGGGGGAAGTAACCTGGAGAACAAGTTGGGGGCGGGGGGAGGAAGAAGGTGTAAAGTTGAGAGTGGGAGAAGGTGACAACCAGCATGCTGGGGAAGGAGGTTGGGGTGGGGAGGATCATAGTAGATTTGTTGCACTTAGCATTAGGAATTGCTATAGAGCCTGCAGGTTGTAGT
This sequence comes from Malaclemys terrapin pileata, assembly GCF_027887155.1. Lineage (NCBI taxonomy): Eukaryota > Metazoa > Chordata > Testudines > Emydidae > Malaclemys > Malaclemys terrapin. The sequence continues at coordinate 33,321,861 of NC_071512.1, read as the reverse complement.
GATTTTCTAATACTGAATAATATGTCAGAAAGGCTATTCTGGATTTAGACCAATATATACAGTTTCTAGTCTAAGCAGAACCATATGCTCGAACGAGAGATCATTTTATTTTACTAGGATGGACAGTAAGTAGAAACACATTCCAGATTTCATGGGGCTTCCCCCCCACCTTTGGCAACCGCAGTGCTCCTTCCACTTAGTCTCTGGTTTTTCAACTGTTGATAACGGTACACTAGTTTATGAGACCCTGAGAATATCGTAATGTCTAGTGAACTGTGACTAATGACTACCTCCAAAAACTAGTTCAACAGGTCGCCTCGGCTGGAGCTGGTAACTGTTAGTAGTAAAACAAATCAGCCCGAGACACACATTATGCCAATGTGCCACATGCTAGAGGACTTAGCCCCTCCTGGCTTCTCTGGGGTTCAGACTCAACTGCCTGTGTTCAAAGACTGACCTCATCCAAATCCTTTCTGACAGCTTGGAAAGAAAGAGAGAAAGAAAAAGGCTAGGTGGAATGTGCAAGCCAGTGCTTAATAAGCTAGCACTTCACAGAAGGTTGAGTAATCAAAAAATACCTATATTGATTCTATCTGACGCTGATACATGTTCAGACTCACTGGCTTCCTTGCAGTTATTGTCCATTCTCACCCAAGGCCTACATTTGTTTTTAGTCTTTACGGTTTTATGTCCCATCCCAATTATGTCTCCGCACTGAATTATGTCTCCTGAGTTTCGCAAGACGTTTTGGGTCTGATCCAGCAACATAATGGGCTGGTCACCTAGGGAGCCCCATGTGGACCTAGGGCTTGGAACTTATTGAGCTTGTTCAGCTTTCAGGTGCAGTAAATCCCCAGGGATCTCTGCTGTGAAATGCAGAGGTCTTCAGCTCTGCCCTGCTTCCTTCCTGAGTGGGTCCGCTGGATCCTAGAACAATAAAACCCGGCCATTTATGGGATATGGCACTTAAGGCTGATGACCAGAGACTTTGCTGAGCTTGATTAAGGAGGTTCCTGACATGGCTTTACAAAGGGAAGGCCTGCTATGGTTGACTGGCAGTAAAGTGGCTCTGGGATAACCATGAAATCTGCATTAGATTACAGGGTCTCTGAAGCAAGGACCTCATCTATTACATGTGTTGTAAAGCCCTGCATTACCCACACTAACAGCATTCTATCAATAGCAATAAGAGTAATAGCAATATCAGTGGCTTTTCAAATGGCTTTTGATTAACAGGGCGCTAAACTGATGACACATTGCCTTTGATCAGCCTGATGAGTAAAGCCATCAGATTAGGGTAATTTACGAAAATATTCCCTGGAACATTGGGCCAGTGAAGCCCAAAGCTTGGCTGGCTGACACAGAGTGCATTAGCTATCTTTGTGAGCTCTTTTCTCCGAGTTTATGTATTGGTGAGAAAAATGTCTTCTACTGATCAGCTGGTCCCTACTGATGGAATAGACTGTGCTGGGGGCCCCACATATGGCCTATGCACCTCTTGCATCCCACCTAAGCCTTTGAAATAGGCCTTAAATTGGAGTTAAGTGTTGCTCAGGCCCCCAGCACAGGGGAGAATTCGACCCTGATTTACCCTAACTGCTGGTGCAAGTAAGATGTCGACGCCTGAAACTGATTTCCCCTCCAGAGGAGTTCTTCTGTCAAGCATTAGAGGCCTGCATTTTTCATACTAACTCTATTGGATTTCATCCTCACTTAGTACTGGAGTCTTTCTGTGGGCCTGATCCAAACCCCACTGAGTTCAGTGACAGTTGCTCTTAACTTTCCAGCCTAGGAATTTAAAGAAAGATTATGAAAAAAGGAGCAGAGAGAGTGGAAAATAAATTCCAGTGGAGAAATAAACAGAATAGTTTAATTGTTATAGCTGCTCAGTGTGGTGGTATAGCAAATTTCTAAGGTACTAGTAGCACACTAGATACCATGGCTTGGAAGCAAATGCTGATGCCAGGCCTTACAGGCCCTGTCCCTCAAGGGTCGAAACAACTCAGATGTGACTAAATGAAGGGGTATTTTCCTAGGGCTGGCAGAAAAGGGAAAGTGGCAAATACCTTAGGTGCAATGGCTTAAATAGTTGCAATTTTAAGATAAAACAATAGCGGTTTCTGTTTGGGCCTTGATAGCCACTAGATAGTTGAGAACCTACAAGCCTAGAGCCTGGGGTGCTCTCTCCAGTACAGTCTGTGCTAAACACAGGTAAGACTTTGCAGGTTTCCAGGTGGGATAAGTTAGTGGTGTGTCTTGTTGGGCCCTCTGCGCTGGCTGCATGTCCACTCTCTGCTGTTTTCTTACAAATTCTGCACTGACCTGAACTCAGCTGCAATGTCTGACAGTCACACCCAGTTCTCTGGCTCCTGCTGCAGCCTGCTCTGCTCACCAGTTCCCTGCTGCTTGTGGCCTGCCATGCTGTCACCACTTCCCCCAAGTGCCAAGTCACTTCCTGGCTCAGGATTGTTTCATAGAGTTTCTGCCCTTTCCCTCTGTTGGCCAGGTGAAGGGGATGTACTTGTATGTCCAGCTCAGGGGGCATAGATCAGTGGGGAAGAGGTAGATGGGAATGGTAATTTCCTGTTTAGCAGATTCATCACAGTAGTTAGTATACACATTTTATCTAAGGCCCCTACTTGTCCCAGCCCAACTCCTGGGGGTTCTTCAGTCCCAGATACACTACACAGGTTGCGCTTTATTTATTTTTTATTTTTATGGACTCTTCCCTTGGGAGAAAAAAGCTAGGATTAAAATACCGGGGGCCACACAGCAAGTGCAGATCTAGCCGAGCTTGCTTTGATCTAGTGAGACCAAAGCTAGCTTGAGTAACAGCAGCAGTGAAACCAGGGCAGTATGGGTGGAGGCCGCTCCAGTATGGACCCAGCCTCCTTGCAGGCAGGTCTAGTTTCTGCTGCCATTTGTGCTGCTGTGGCTCCACTGCTGTTATTCCTCAAGCTAGCTTTGGTCGAGCTAGATTAAAGCTAGATCAGCTATGTCTGCATGTGCTGCACTGACACCTCCCAACTGAAGTGTAGATATACCCAGTGTATCTGGCCCCATGGGCTGCTTCCATATCCCTTAGCTGGCCATGTTCTCCGTTCCTGGATGCTTGATGTGGAACCCTGCTCTTCCAGACTTTGGCCCAAGTCCCAGGCAATGTGATGCAGCCCAAGTACCAGACAGAGGACTGGAATATCCAGGTAGTGGTGGATCCTCCATTCCGACCACTCTGTGTGGTCTGTTTTGGCCCTGCTACCAGCAGTGCCCTATATCTATGTGGCCTCCATGGAGTTGACAGTCATGCCATATCGGAGACGTGCACCCTGAGGTCCTGCCCCCAACCCTTGAGTAAGGGAAGCTGCCACAGCCATGGAAGTTGGGACAGAATTTGTACTGTTAGGAAGTTTGCAGCAAGGAGAGATGCATGAGCTGACAGGAGCAGGGCTCATTACGTTCAGAGTTTAGGAGATGAGCAGGAGGAGAGACTGGATGGTCAAGGGGATTAGAGAGAAGAGAAGGGGCTCCTAAGAAGAGGTAGAGCATCAACACAGCATTGTTGTGGCCTATGTATGGATTTATGTGGCAACTTTAAAATGTATGGAGGGAGCGAATCATGAGCCTATTATTTGTGTGGCTCTATAATGTTGTATATGGGGCCTTGACTATTTAATATACCACAATGTACACTATTATCATTACTTATGGAGAAAACAATTTCCTATACTATACATTTGTCATCAAATAAATATGTGTATGTCTGATATAAACACACATGCACACAATGTTACATAGCCTATAAAACATTGGCTCAGGTTCAGACAACAAATACACATGGACTGAAACAAGAACTTGTTTAACAATTTGAAACATACTTGAATCTGATTTCACTTATTTCTCCATGTATATTTAGAATATATTTAATTTCATACCAGCGATAGACTTTGTACATCACATACATTTGAATAAATATGCAATATTTAAAGGCAAATCTATGATGTATGTGTGCACATTGGGGGAGAGTGACGGAACATTTTTTTCTATATGGGTAATTGTGGCAAACACTATTAATAATTATCTTCTGAGTTTCCTGCTTCTCCATTTACTAAGTCTGTGCATCTGTTCTGTAAGTGAGGCTGCAGTCTTGAGGTCAGATCATGTAATGACCTTTTACATGAGATTAAATACTGTACTGATCAGCAACAATAATCTACTCCAGAAGAGGTCTGAGTCTGTGAGGGAAAAAAAATCCCTACACGATGACACATGTTCTATAGGGCCAAAGAATTCTGTTTATTCAAACATGATATTTTGTCTTTTGTTGTGGCAAGGACCTGCCTTTTATTGTATTATTGAAACATCATCAAAGTCTGGAAATCTGAGTGACATTCCAACGAAAACCTTTGTAATGCTGCAGTTGAGAAACCTAAATTCAAAGCAGGTCTGTGGGCTTGGCACATTCGGTAATAACAATACAATATGTGCTGAAAGCTGGTCTTGAAGCAAACTGGAAAAGGCATTGTGCTTCTGTGGTGGAGATTGGGGTATGATCTAATGATTTATTCAATTCTAAATAGAGGCAAATTGTATTCAAAGTCATAGGATACTTGGGGAAGCAACTGTTTAATGTTTCGGCAAAACTCTGAGTGGTTGGAGTTTTCTGCTTAGAACATTTCAAGGAAGATAAATATTTATGTGAAATATCGACAGGTTTGGGGGAACACAGTGAGGGTTTATACAGATACTGCCGCAACCTCAAATTATTTCACTGAAAGGCGGATTACGTGCTTTTGCAAGCAGCTGCCAAACGCTTCTCAACATCAAAGTCTGACCCACTGGAGTTGCTCTAGGTGGTACACCCTTGCCTTTGAGTTGTGGAGGTGTGAGTTCAAATGTATTCTGTCTGACCAGTGACAAGAGCTTGCTGCCTCTCTTCATGGATGGCTTTCTGTACAGAAAATAAACCTGTCTTCCCTAGAGAAAACCTTCTTACGACTTAATAGAGCCACAGAGAACAGCATCACTCTGTAAACTGAATCAGTTGCAAACATTATTATTTAATATTGGTATTACTATGGACCCAAACCAAGCTCAATGCCCTATTGTGCTAGGCATGGTACACAGGCATGCTAAGAGAGACTACCTGTCCCAGATGGTTTACAATCAAAATGGACAAGGAAAGACAAAGGATGGGGAAGCAGAGGCACTGAGACTTGTCTAAAGACATACAGCAGAGCCAGGGATAAAACCCAGCTCCCCTGACCTCAATTCACTGCCCTGCCTGCTAAGCGACACTGACTAGGTCTAAATTGTTGATCAGTTAGAACAGTCAGGCCTTGAGCCTCCAAGTCCTGGCATGATCCACAGCAGCATGTGAAAAGATGTTGTGCTTTAGAGCAAATGCATGTGAAAGACATTCATGGGCACAAGTACAGAATAGCACTAGGTGCAGTACTTTGCACAGAGCAATTGTAACTGAACTCCCTCGTGTGCTCGCTCCCCTACTCTCAATAGGCCGTGTTAAAAAAGAGGCAGGGCATGGGCAGACTGGACATATCTGAACTGATGCAGTTAAATGCAATCCCCATGCTAATGAGGCACTTGGCTTCATGCTCCCATCCTAGACCTCTCTCCTGGTACTTGATGTACAAACTGATTTTTGGTTGCCTTTGCATTGTGCATGTGAGTGGCATGGCGAGACAGTGAGATCATACTAAGTATCAGGGCAGCTTCTCCTCAAACATTGATCATGCTTGGGGCAGAAATGGCAGGGCTGCCAAGAAAGGGAACAGAAACAAATCCATAGTAATTTATGGCCTGAATCTACAGTAATTTTAGGAGTCTTTCCATTGACTTAAGTGGGCCTTGAATCAGGCTTTTAATGCCTGGAAAATAAACAGACTACTTCTCAGGGTTCCATTTTTAATAAAAAAAATATATATATTTTATTTCTGTGATCAGTTACTTCCATAAGCCTGGAGGTAGCAATGCTACTGAATAACATGAGCACTGACACAAATATGTGGGTCACATTGCTGCTCACAGATTATTTGTAAGCAATTATTGTCTCATGAAAAGTCCCCCGCACAACAGGCAATCTGTGCTAATTAAGAAAGTTAATTACAATTGTTACTATGATTTACTTATCTTGTTACAATAAGCCTCATGTGCTCAAGGAGCGTCTACTCTTTACACCACCTACCCAACATGCATTTTGGTCTCTTTTCGATGTCTTCTAAATTTCCGTTTCCTCATTTTTTTTTAAAAGGTTGATCTTTCTCCAAATGAAGCAAATGGGAGTTTTGCCATTAACTTCAGTGAGTCTGGAATTAGATTAATATGGAGTAAACTACATTGCAGTAATGTTCAACCTCTGCCCTCTAGTGGATGGAGAGTGACAAACTGCAGTGCTGCGACTGTTAATGCAAGCCACTGGTCAGTATCTCTTTCCCACCCCCTTTTGTGCTCAATCCACGGTGTGAAGAGCTGATGTAAAGTGCTGCAAAGAGGAAACCATTTGTAGTGCAAAACGATTTTATTGGTCGTAAGGCCCCCTGAACTAAGTAACTGTCTATTAACTATTTACAGATAGATATAGAGTGATTTCATAACATAAAGAGGATATGCTGCTTCTACCCCGAGACTTTAGACTCCGTGCTCAAGCTATAGAGGTTCATACTTTTAGCTTTGGAGGGTCCTGGTTCAATTCCCCATAAACATAAATAGAATCCTTAACAATAGGGGCAACTAATAGATTCCTCTGGCTCCAGTTGTGCTCTTGGTGGAATGGAGGATCATGAGTTTAATTTCTTATGATGCACATGTGGGGGTTGGCTGCTGACCATGGTGCGTAGTGAATGCAGCCATAGTTTGTTGCACTAGGTAGTTCTGTAAGCCTTAGAAAGAAAATAAAAGAGAAACGCAATCCTGGTGAAGAGCCATGCTTCAGACAGCTAAGCTGTTACAGTGATTGTAAAAGCTGGAGGAACTGAGCTGATAGGAGAAGTATACTTCACTGCTGACATCTAGAATGACAAGCCCTGGGAACCTGACAAGGTGGGGACAAAATGTTAAGGGCTGATTCTCTTCCCTCATTGGTTTTATACCGCTGATTTCAGTGAAGTTACTGCTGATTTACACAGCATAACTAAGAGGTGGATCAGGCCCATAGCATTTACTATATAACCGTATAACTTCCTTCACAGAGTTGGATCCCTTTTTTGTTGTTGTAGATTGTGTATTTCAGTTTCTCTTTAGTGAATCATAAACATAGAAAATACCTTATATAGGATTTGGATTTGGGCACAGTGGAGAAGGGCAGGCTGATAAGGTATCCATCACAGTCGCAGGAGAACCTCTTCAACTTACCCAGATGGTAGAAGGTCTGAGAATGAGGTGGAGCCTGCACTACTCTGACTCCTCCCCTCCCTGGACACGCCTGCTCCCCACCCCCAACAAGCCCTATATCAGGAGAGGAGCGTTCCCCAGAAGGAGGCAGTGGAGTTGCATGGCAGAGATAGTGCAGGAGGTGGTACCCTCCCCCAGACAGTGTTAAGCTGTTGGAGATTCTCCCTGTGCAGCACAGATCTGGATGTGCGATAAATTCACTTTGCAGTGAGCAAGCAGAGAATCAGGCCCTATCTATAAGAATTAACATGATCATACCACACCCCACACCTCAGTTATGTTACAAACGGGGTGCCACTCTGCAAACAGCTTTGAAAATGTACAGCAAACTGCATCATGTGATGACCTTAAAAACTAGCACACTAGTCTGTCAAGCCTGCTGACAGGAGCTGATGAGGACCCTCGATTTCCATTGACTGTGATGGGAATTGAGGGTGCTCGGCACCTCGCAAAAGGCTCCCAGCACTTCACAGTTTTTGACCTGAACGGGTAGCCTACCAAGCAGAGTATCCTTATAATTACAGAGGGCCTCATTAGGGTGAGGATGATAGTCTTCAGTATCAAAAATGGCCTGGTTTTGTCCAGGCTTGTATCTCATTCTCAAAATGGAACATTTGCCTATTTTATATGGTCAGAGGTTGAGTATAGCATGTGGAACTGAACATGTTCCTGGGGAAGTGGTGTCTTCTGTTGTGGTTTGTAACCCTTCAAAGTAGACTTTTCCTTGCTAATGATAGACTTTTATGCAATGGAAAAAATTTGTTTAACAATGCAGTGTAGACATTAAAGGAGCTTATTTTGAAACACTTAATGGTGCAACTGTATATTTTTATTGGGGCATTTTATTTATTTATTTTATTTATTTATTTTTTACAAACCCTTCTGCTGTTCTTTGCAGGGGAATTAAATATGTAGTAGGTAGAAACTCTCCAAGTAACCACTGGTGGTTAAGCTGAAAGGATACACATGATAAGTAGTTAAAATGTAAAAGGATATGGCTTGTTTTGCCAGCGGTGGCATGGAGTGGCAGTGGGGCTGGTTTTGTTGGATTATTTCATAAAACAAACAAAAGACAAAATTTCATTCAAAACAAAAACAAATGTTCTCAAATCCAGGGCTGATGTTTCTCTGCTGGAAGTATTTGCTTTTATATGAATTTAGGGCAGGGTAGGGACGGGAATGCTAAAGTGCAAAACTTTGTGCCTCCTACCGTTTCTGGTAGAAACAAATGTGCATTAAGCCCCAACTCCCTTGCAGGGATAATAGGTCCCTGCCACTGCATTTCTTTGCTCTCACCCCATAACATAACTGGCATTTAGCTTTTCCCAGGGGAGCTAAAGGTACAAGCTAATACTATATTTTATGAAGTAGGTGTGTCTCCATGCAATGGGCTCAGACCACAAATTCAATCTGGATTTATTTCCAGATCTGGCTGTTAGGGCGTAGGCCCTGAAAGGGCTCCACTCACCACAGGTGCACCTCCTTGTGGCTAGGTCTGGGAACTAGCTTTCACTCAGTAGGGCTCCCCCATCATCAGTTGCTTGCTGTTTGGTCCCTCTCTCTCTTCGTGACTCGAAGGGCTCCTTCTTTGTGCCTCAGCCCAGGTCACTGTCCAGTTTTCCCTTCCAGGGTATCAAAGTCCCACTGGACAAACTGTTTGCATGCCACCTCAGAGGTTCTTCCATTCCATCTCTCAGTCCTGTGCCACTTCCCCATGGCTGGTAGGGGAATCCGGGCCCACCCACAACTTCGGGTTCCAAACCAGGGACCCTATGACTAGCAAGCAGGTCTGGCTCAGTCTCAGTCCCTATTGCTGTTTCCTGGGTTCCTTTCTACTCCACCTCTCTATCTCCTGGTCTATCCCTGGGTTTACCACCCTCTGCTACCTGTGGCTACTTCACCCCTCTTGCCAGACTGCCCAATCCAGGGCAGATAGGGTGACCAGACAGCAAGTGTGAAAAATCGGGATGGGGAGGGGGGGTAATAGGACTCTATATAAGACCAAACCCCTAAAATCGGGACATCTGGTCACCCTAAGGGCAGGACCCCAGGGCTTATTATCTTCCAGGCTTCCTCCGTGTCCCTGATTAACTCCCTTTCCCTCTAGAGAGTGACTGCAGGCCCTCTTCCTTTTCAGCCTCTTCCTAATGGCCCTTCCTGGCTTTATCATCCTATCCCAGCTTCTCCCCTAGCTGGGCTTCATCTGCCATTAGGTCTTATAAATTCCTGGCTCCTTTTCAGGTGCAGCATAGGTTAACTGGCCACTTTGGCCCCACATTAACTTGCTCATGGCTTATGTGGGGTCAACCCCCCACCCCAGGGCCAAATGCAGAGGGCCAGCACAAGACCTATGCACCACTTAAATCCTATTAAATCCTGTTTTAGAGGCCTTGTGCTACTCAGGGATGGATTTAAGGGCTAATGATCAGATTCATATCGCACATGAGTTTAGTGGGGAATCAGATCTGGGGTTTGGTTCAGACTGTTATAGAGTTAGGGCCTATTGGCCATGGACTTTGCCTCTAGAGCCAAACTTTCCCAAAGTTTGAGTGTTCCGTCCAGGATCGTGCTTCGAGCTCATCTCTAATCTCAATAGCAGGCTCTGGTTTGAAGTCCAACCTTACAGATACCAAGCAGGTCTTTGGGATCTCACAGTTCCCAAAATGTAATAGTGAAGAGGATACAGCTCTCAGAAGAGGACTTCAGCTGAAGGTAATTTATTTTGCTATATTTTTTTAAGCATGGCACACATTTTCTATTTTTGCAGCTTCTCCCAGCAGAAGTGTTGTCTAATGGTTATAGAAAGGGGCGAGACATTAGAATAAGGGGGTTCTAGCCCTGACTCTGCCACTGACTTCTTGGTTGTTTTTTGGGCACATCACAATCTGTCTGAGTTGCATTTTCCATATCTGCAAAATTGATGCAATAATCAACTACTCACTTTTGGAAAATGCTTTGAGATTCATAGCTTCCAAGGCCAGAAGGGACCACTGTGATCATCTAGTCTGACCTCCTGTGTAACACAGGCCACAGAACTTCCCTGAGAGAATTCCTAGATCAGATCTCTTAGAAAAACATCCAAACTTAATTTAAAAATGGTCAGTGATGGACAATCCACTATGAGTCCTTGGTTGATTGTTCCAAAGCTTAATTTCCCTCAATGTTGAAAATGTATGCCTTATTTCCAGTCTGAATTTATCTAGCTTCAACTTCCAGGCAGATCCTCAGAAGAAAGTCAAATTCTAAACTGATTTATTGTTTATTTATCTTATGATCTTTATGCTAACAAAATGGTGTTGTGGTTGCACCCATAGGAAGAGTGCAGGAGGTGTGTGGTGGGCAATCTTGGGACCCATGCTTCTGGGACTGTAGAGCTTAGATGATTTGTGAAGCTAATATGAATTCCTGCAGCCTCAGAGTCAGCTACATCCCTCTCTCAGGGCTAGTGTGGTGTACAAAGCCATGATCGGAGACTCCTCTACATCTTTGGATGTTTGTGCCAATCTTTTTGGACCACAGATGGTGCTTGTCATCTTAAATGATCAGAACTTCTTGTGTAATTTCTGGTACATCTGGATTCTGATGTGGCTGGGAATGATGTCAGAACAGCCTTTCTTGCTGTATGTTAGTGTTTCTGGTCCTTGCCTAAACTGGCCCATGCAGAGATTCATGACAACCTGGTTCACCTGTTCCCAGTTACACTCCCTGCTGGTGAATGCTGGAATCACAATGGTAGTGTCAAGTGTGTTCGTTAGAATCATAGAATCGTAGGACTGGAGGGGATCTTGAGAGGTCATCTAATCCAGTCCCCTGCACTCATGGCAGGACTAACTATTATCTAGTCCATCCCTGATAGGTGTTTGTCTAACCTGCTCTTAAAAATCTCCAGTGATGGAGATTCCACAACTTCTGTAGGCAATTTATTCCAGTGCTTAACCACCCTGACAGCAAGTTTTTCCTGACGTCCAACCAAAAATGCCCTTGGTGCAATTTAAGCCCATTGCTTCTTGTCCTGTCCTTAGAGGTTAAGGAGAACAATTGTTCTCCCTCCTCCTTGTAACAACCATTTATGCACTTGAAAACTTCTATCGTGTCCCCTCTCAGTCTTCTCTACTCCAGACTAAACAATCCCAAATTTTTCAGTCTTCCCTCACAGGTCATGTTTTCTAGACCTTTATCATTTTTGTTGCTCTTTGTGGGACTTTCTCCAATTTGTCCACATCTTTCTTGAAATGGGGCTCCTAGAACTGGACACAATACTTCAGTTGAGGCCTAATCAGCATGGAATAGAGTGGAAGAATTATTTCTCATGTCTTGCTTACAACACTCCTGCTAATACATCCCAGAATGATGTTTGCTTTTTTTGCAATAGTGTTACACTATTGACTCATATTTAGCTTGTGATCCACTATGACTCCCAGATCTCTTTCTGCAGTACTCCTTCCTGGGCAGTCATTTCCCATTTTATATGGGTGCCACTGATTGTTCCTTCCTAAGTGGAATACTTTGCACATTCTATCCCTTTGTCCGGCTTGAAGAGGATGTGATGAAAGATGGATGTTTTATATTCTGCCATTTGTTTGATTCCCCTTTCCAGGTATCAGAGTAACAGCCGTGTTAGTCTGTATCCGCAAAAAGAAGAACAGGAGTACTTGTGGCACCTTAGAGACTAACAAATTTATTAGAGCATAAGCTTTCGTGGACTACAGCCCACTTCTTCGGATGCATATAGAATGGAACATATATTGAGGAGATATATATACACACATACAGAGAGCATAAACAGGTGGGAGTTGTCTTACCAACTCTGAGAGGCCAATTAATTAAGAGAAAAAAAACTTTTGAAGTGATAATCAAGCTAGCCCAGTACAGACAGTTTGATAATAAGTGTGAGAGTACTTACAAGGGGAGATAGAGTCAATGTTTGTAATGGCTCAGCCATTCCCAGTCCTTATTCAAACCGGAGTTGATTGTGTCTAGTTTGCATATCAATTCTAGCTCAGCAGTCTCTCTTTGGAGTCTGTTTTTGAAGTTTTTCTGTTGTAATATAGCCACCCGCAGGTCTGTCACTGAATGACCAGACAGGTTAAAGTGTTCTCCCACTGGTTTTTGAGTATTTTGATTCCTGATGTCAGATTTGTGTCCATTAATTCTTTTGCGTAGAGACTGTCCGGTTTGGCCAATGTACATGGCAGAGGGGCATTGCTGGCACATGATGGCATATATCACATTGGTAGATGTGCAGGTGAACGAGCCCCTGATGGTATGGCTGATGTGATTAGGTCCTATGATGATGTCACTTGAATAGATATGTGGACAGAGTTGGCATCGGGGTTTGTTACAAGGATAGGTTCCTGGGTTAGTGGTTTTGTTCAGTGATGTGTGGTTGCATGCATCCGAAGAAGTGGGCTGTAGTCCACGAAAGCTTATGCTCTAATAAATTTGTTAGTCTCTAAGGTGCCACAAGTACTCCTGTTCTTCTTTCCAGGTATGTTGTTTATATATGCCCAGACTTTGGCTTTACTGGATGTACCTATCAGTGAAGGGATATAGAAGGGCACTTCTCCAGTCCTGTCTGTGGAGCACAAAGGGATGCACAATGACCTTGGAGGTGATGGGATAGTGGGATACACCACTCACGGCTGCTTCATGCTATAAAGTGATGCAGCGAATGCTCACCATTGCCAGGCCACTACCAGCTAGTGTGGAAGGAGCAGGGAAGATCCAGGGCTCTGCTCTAACCCCTTTGGTGGGATTGCTAGGACACTTCCCTGGCTCCCCTCCATTCAGGGATTGTAAGGATTGGGATTCTGTGTGGCCCCAGCACAGATGCAAGTACTCTTTTGTTCACTTGAAAGGGCCTGATTACATAAGATATAAGAAAGTACTTGCATCACTCCTGTGGTGCACAGGGACACCCCACAGCTCTGCTCCCCTACCAGAGAGGAGTACCCAGGAGGGATGCACCAGCTGACTTTTTGAGGATAACTATGCTGCTGTACCTTGTGCTGGAGCCTGGAGCAGAGAACCTGGGTGTCATAATTGGCTAGCACAACAGATAGTCTGGCCTATTTAACCCAAGCAGCATGCAGGATCTGAAAATGACTATGCATTATAACCTCTAGCCCATGCTTAATGCAGAACATAAAAACAGTAGACTGGAGTCTTGGAACGCATTCGTCAGACAACCATTGATTTTCAGTCTCACTCTCCATGAAAGCCACCTTTGTTAGTTCAGATAGTGGAGAATAAGAAAAATATTATCTACATTCATGGTCACTTGCATTTATCCTTTTTATATTAATTACAACATCTGTGCAACCATCAGCCAGATACTCTCTGATGTTGGTCTGCAAAATGAAGTGCTCACATTCAGTACTGAACATAACAAGGAGCTCTCTTGAGCTCCAGATGAACAACTATGCTAACAATAGCATACACTTCTCTGGAACATGAGAAGTCCTCTCATGCATAGCCGTCCACTCACCCTTCCAGAGCACTAATGTGCTACATTAGTTCCATCTGTACCACATAAGCCATAACTTTCAGTTCCACATAAGTGTAAAAGAAAGTTTCATCAAAAGAACAATGTTCAAACCAACAGAGGGTCCTGTGGCACCTTTAAGACTGTTAGTCTTAAAGGTGCCACAGGACCCTCCGTTGCTTTTTACAGATTCAGACTAACACGGCTACCCCTGTGATACTTGAATGTTCAAACCAGACACCCAATACAGGACTACATATATTAATATTTAATAGTTGTGGGACTCGGTGGCTCAGAGTTGGTAATGGGGTATGGAGGCCTTTAAGACACTGCTTAACATCATTGAAATTAAAAGTTTTTTAAATTGCATTTCAGATGTACGACTTCATACACTGTGTCATGGGAAGACAGAATAACAGAAATGTCAAGATATCTAAAAAGAAGAGTATGTGGGTTTGTGTCCCGTTACCTTCTGTAATAGGCTTGCAAATGCATCTCCACCTTCTGTTCTGGTCAGAAGACTGACACTCACCTCTTGTATTAGAACGAGAATACCTAGCTGTGTCACTTTGTTTCACTTTGCACGTTGGACATAGGAAGCATACCCAACTACTATATTTGGTTAGGACCAACAGCAGACACCATTCTATCAGAAGAGGGAGGGATGGATGAGTTACAAAGGTGTCTTCTGGTTATTTCTCATTATTTCAAGTGGTTTGTACTCTTTATGCACTGATGGAGGTTATTTCTCTGTGGTTATGATGTCTTTTCTCCTCTTGATATCTATGTATTTCTCCCATTAATGTTAAAGGGAATGATGCACATGCAGGAGAGAAGACTTCTTGGTCGTTAGCTGTTCCCTCATATCCCTCTTTGGTTCCCATCTACCTGTGTAACTTGATTTTTTTCTTTTGTGCCAGACTATGCCTGGCACTCTGGTTCTTTTACCATTATATTATCTGTGGCCTGCACATTTTCCAGGTGCAGAGTCTTTGTTATTGTCAGGCCTAAGATAATACTTTTAAAAAATCTGTTTGTGTGTTTTCTTTCCAGTTTTGTTGGATGGTCCCACTTACGGCACCCTGACACATGGGAAGAGCTCTTTATCACTCAGTTAAATAACCCATGCTTGTCTACAAAGGAGCATGGCTTGTGCTGTAGAAAGATGGCTATGTGCTTAAGGCATTGGTCTGGAAATATTGGTTCAATTCTTGGCTTTGCCATACATGTCTGTCACTCACATCTGTCTCCTTCTCACATGCTTTTGATTGCTTTTCTGTTTAGACTGTAAACTCATCAACACAGCGACTATTTCCTGTTATGTGTTTGTACAGTGTGTAGTGTAATGGGGGACCTCATGTCAGCTGGGGCTTGTAGGGCTATGTCAACAGAGCATTTTGGAGCAAGCAGGTCAACAGACTTGGGTCAGTGGGGCTCGTGCCAGCGATCTAAAAACAACGATGCAGACAGTGCTTTGAAGCTGTGGCTCAAGATGGAGCTCGAGCTCTGAAGCCTAGGGAGTGGGTAGGCTTTGAAGCCAAAGCTCCAGACCCAGCTGCAACTCCAAAGCTCTGTCTGCACAGCTCCGCTAGCCCAAATCTGTCCAGCCAGGCTGGGAAGCTTGTGCCCCTCATTCCAAAATGTTGTGTGGACATACTGCAGAGTCTAGGGTAATACAAAGAAGAATGTTTGAAATTTATCTTCGAACACACTATCAGCTAAGCCATGCTCAGAGACTCTGTGCCATGAATCTGAGCCAGTCTCAGAGTGCCCTAATGAGAGCAGCTGGCTTGTAGTAGGCTGTCTAATTGGCTACATTGCCTGATTGGTTTGAAGAGTTGGCAGATGGGCTCTTAAGCCAGCAGCAGACGCAGTTCCTGCCTTGTTCTCTGTCTTGTTCTTGCCTTGGCCTTGGCTCACTCCAGGTTAACCCGGTTGTGACTTTTGTATCCAGTGCCAGGCCTCTGAATCCGGCTCTGAGCCTGGGCTCCAATTTCCAGCTACGGATTCCTACTCTGGCCACGAGCCACAACTGCCCACATCCTGATCACTGACCCTTGGGGTAGTACTGCTTTGCCTGGAGACTCTTCATCCAAAGGCTCACCTGCTGAGGAGATCTTCCCAGAAAAAGGAAGATGTGTCTGCATATAGTAGAAAAGCCAGAATGAAACAGAACCCTTTATAATCTCCAGCATGCCCTTTTTAAAAATAGGGTTTCATAGGGGAAAAACACAGCTCTAAGAATGGTCTGACGTCCAAAACTCCAATACCTTTCAAGTGCTAGTGTGTATTGCGCAGGTGTAACCCACACACCACCTGATGTGGTGTTCTGTCCCATCTGGTGGCACTGAGACCACTTAGAGAAAGAGATGAATGAGTCTGCTCTTCAGCCTTATGGCTTTTAGCTCATGCAGTAGAGACTCATGCACTACTCTCCAGAGACCCCAGGTTCGATCCTGCCTGCCGTCGGCATTACACATGCTCAGCCTTCTTACCAGGCTAGTTGATTTACATTCATTACATTGCACTGTGCTCTGTTTTTCTAAGCCAAAGTGCTGTGTGCAGCTCCATTTGAGTGCTTCTTCATGCTTAGGAGGGTAAATCTTTGCGAATATTGCTGAAAAGTTATAAATGGTACAACGGGGACCATTTTATGAAGACTTGTGGGTTTTGCATCAAGAGTAGTCAACCTTTTCATGCCTAATGTACTGTTGGAGCTATACAAATAATAAGTCATCCTAGAATGTTATTCTCTTAGGGTATGTCTACACAGCAGTGGGGAGGTAGCATTCCCAGCACAGGCAGATGTACACACACTAGTTCTGCTCAAGCTAGTTCTCCAAAAATAGCAGCGTGGCATGGTCAATGGCTTGAGCTAGCCACCCAAGTGCATACAAAGGGAGTCAGATAGGATTGTACTGGTGGCTAGTCTGAGCTACTGCCTGGGCTCATGCTGTTATTTTTAGGCACTAGCTTGAGCAGCGCTAGCATGTGTAGGTTTACCTGAGCTTCAAATTACATCTCCCAGCTGCTGTCCCAGTTATCCCCATAACTGGGGCCGGAGCGCCGGGGGGAGGGTGGAGAGCCCGGCCGGGGCTCCGCTCTCCCTGACCGGCCGGAGCCGCCGCGCCGCCCCCCTCCAGGTGCCACCCCAAGCACAAGCTTGGTGGGCTGGTGCCTGGAGCCGGCCCTGTATAGGAGTGTTGCCAAAGTCAAGGAATCAAGTACTATGTATCGGACAGGCATAACAGTGGCATAGGTTTTACACAAGATTTCTATTTTATATCACTGCCCAGTTCTGATTCAGTGGACCAGATACTGCGAGCAGTCTCTCTCCTGTACATGTTCAGTCCATAATAGGCTTTGAAATTGGTGAGTGGGCTAAATGTGATGTCACCCACATATATGGCGAGACATCTCCTCGCTCATTACCATTCTAGAGGTCACTCCATAATGTCTGACATGCAGTATCAACTCCATAACTGCAGACGCAAAGATAGAGTTACTCTA
Organism: Malaclemys terrapin pileata; assembly: GCF_027887155.1. NCBI lineage: Eukaryota > Metazoa > Chordata > Testudines > Emydidae > Malaclemys > Malaclemys terrapin. Next base: position 33,304,460 of record NC_071512.1, on the reverse strand, counting down.
GGAATGACTCTGGCTCATGGAGAATAGCCATCTGCCAGTAATTGACTTGAATTGAGGTTCATTCTCTAGATTTTTACAGTAATACCAGCAGAGTGTCGCAGCATTTGGACAATCATAAAACAAAAATGCTAAACAGCTTGAAAAATGTTTTATTCTGCTACTGAGATTAAAGCAAGCCCTAGATAGCTGTATAACTGCCAGACGAATCATAGTGTGGCACAGTGTGTTGTAAGGGGAGATATACTGTAGCTGTTTAACAAACTCCAAACACTGCATCAAAGTTTCCAGCTTGGTTGCAAAGGACCCTTCAGGAGGGAAGATACATAAGGACCAGATGTAGGAGAGTGATGAAGATACACTGTTCTGAAGGCTTCTTTCCGACACAGCCGCTGGCTCTGCAGAATGATCCATGGGCTTATCTCTCCAGTTCGGCTATAGACAGAAAAAAACATTGCAGACATTGCAGAGCAGCTGAGAAATATAAACTGAGAGCATTATTGATTGGGAAATTGCAAGCCCCATACTGTATGACTCATGCAATCTACAATGCTTTTCAAGCTCAGTATGAGAGAAGCAGAGGTGCATGGAGGATGGTTTCAATTTCCAAGCAGTGTTTTTTGACCACTCATGCTTTTGAAAAGTAAAAATAATATCTTGGCTCAGAACTGACTGCAAAGGAGAGGTATTCTGCTCTTGGCCCATTGCCTGCTCACACTCATGAAACCAAGCTTATATATTGTGATGGAAACATAACAGCTTATTCTGCCAAAGAATAGGTCATACATACTGTAGTCTATGAACTGAAGAATTATTGCTGCATGTAGAAAACTTGAACCAAATGGAACTGCAGAGGTTGAGTTCTTGATATACTTGCAGTTTTGGGATACACCTGAAACATTTCATAGGGAAAAGCTTTGGTTTGCTGGTAATACAATGTCCAGCCAGAAACACTGGGAAAGTACTAATTATTAAAATGATCAGGTCTGCCTTTGAGGGCAAATGCACTACTTAAAAAATTAGCTAAGGTTATAATAAACCCAAAACATTTGGCTGATGAGACGAAGGGAGTTAGCCAGCTGAGTTTGTCAGCAGAGGAAGGCAGGGTTGTGTGTTCTGTTTTGTTTCCCCTTTCCTTATCCTGCAGGTAATCCACAAGGAAGAACTTGCAATGGGAGGAAAATGATGTGTTACCTACACCACTACTAGCTCTTCCTCTTCCTGCACCTGTGGGCTCCCCAGCCAGACAGGCATCCTGATATAGCTTTCATCCAGGCCTAGCTCTTGACTTGCTGGGAATGCAGCCTGTGCAACAATACGAAAGTGCTAGCAGACACTTTCAGGAAGCATATTGTTTCCGGTGGGGAACTGTTTAGAAGCGACATGTCCTGGGGAACTGTCTGAAAAACCCATGAGGCTGGAGAAGCACAATAAAGCTGGAGTTTGCTAATTAACCCTGTGTTAGCATGAGATCTTATATGTCAGAAGATCCAGACACAGCGAAGCATAGAACATGGTGACTGTAGTAATCGAGTCCTAGACAGCAGGAGAGACCATTCAGAGCTGCACTGCAGAGAGCAGAATACTTCTGACTGTACACAGTTTGTTTTACAAAACAAAGCTGATAACAATCAGAAAATGAAGGGTCTGAAGGACATTAAACCTGAAAGCTAAGAATTTAGCTCCAGCATGGAAGAGCTGGAAAGAGGAATTTAACCTCTGTGTAGCTATTGCTATGTCAGATAAAGAGGATGCTGTGAAAAAAAAATCTGTTTTGTTACCTGATTGAAGACAGGGGGAGAGAGATAAGTGAGATGGTGTGCATGGAAATTCCCCAAGTTCAGTGCACCTTAGAAGCAATAACACTATTTTGTTACCAGTTGTAAGCCCAGGAAGAATGACACGGTGGAAAGATGTCATTTCTTTACTTGGGATCAAGCAGCTGGGGAGGGTATAGGTGAGTACAGCACTGATATAAAAGTGCTATCAGCCAGTTGCAATGTTGGAAATATTAAAGATTCATTGATAAAAGATTGGATAGTGTGTGCGATACAAGACATACAAGTACAATAGCGGTTGCTGAGGGAAGCTGACTTAACTTTGGGGAAAAATTCGGAGATATGCAGGGCTGCCCAGCTATCCCAAAAGAGGATTAGAACCCTGGAAGGACAGTCAGCAGAAACTTTCCATGCAATGCATAAGAAAGAGAAAGCAAAACCAGATACAACATCAGTAGATGACAACAGTAAAGACATGTGCAAATATGGTGGGAGAAAACATGTAAGAGAGGAATAGAAGTGTCCAACTTATTGTAAACAATGCCATATCCGTGACAAATTTAATCATTTTGCAGCCAAGTGTTTGTCCCGGAGAAGAAAAACAAATCCAAGGTGTACACACTAACTGAAGAGGGCAACCTCAAGTATGAGAACATTATGTGGGTGACCAAGCAGATGGTAAACATACTGCAAGAAGACCCTAGTAAGCACCAGAAAGAGATGTATGCAGCCATGTTATTTGGGAAGAAAGTGTACCTTTCAATTAGATTGTGGTGCAAATTGTAACATAATCCCAATCAGTCTGTTGAACCCGCATATATGGTTGGAAGAGAATAACCAGCTGTTAACAATGTACAGCCATAGCACTTTAAAGTCTTAAATTCTTTCTTAAATTAAGAAATCAAAGAACAAAAAGAAATACAGACTGGAATTTGTGGTCATAGATGATGAGACAGCAGTATCAATTCTAGGCAGCAAGACTGCCCAAGCCATGAACCTGATAAAAGTACAGCTTCATACCATAGTGCAAGTGGATAGTGGGGTGATTGAAAACTCTTTGGATGGTATTCCCTGGGATCAGGAGATGATACAGAGGGAGTATAGAGATGCGTTTCCAGGAGACAGATGACTAGATGGTGTTTATAAAATACAGATTGATATTAGTGTGAAGCCAGCTAAATTGCCAAAAAGAAAAGTATCCATTGCATTACTACTGCCACTGAAAGATGAACTGCAAAGACTACAGAATCGTGGACTTGTATATCCTGTAGAGAAGAGCACAGACTGGATAAGCAGTCTTCTTACACTGAGAAAGCCATGCAGAAAACAGAATATACACAGACCCAAAGCCTTTAAACAAACCTTTGAAATGGAACCATTTCCTTCTGCCTACAATTGAGGACATATTACCAGATCTGCCTACAGTAAGACTTGTTTACAGTATGTGATGTAAAAAATGGATTCTGGCATGTTGAATTCGATGAAGAATCCAGTTACTTGACAACTTTCACAACTCCATTTGGGAGAAACCAATGGTTAAGGATGCCAATGGGAATCAGGCCAGCACCAGAGGTCTTCCAGAGCAGATTGACCTAAGCATTGGAGGGCCTGTGCTGATACTGGTAGAGGGTTACAATCCAGAACAAACAAAATCATGTCACAACTACAAGTTACTGCAATTTTTACAGAGATGCAGAGAAAAATATTAAATTGAACCTAGATAAGCTCAGGTTGAGAGTAACCAAATGCCATACATTGGACATTTGTTTACCTCCAAAGGCCTGAAAGTATACCTACATAAAGTGAGAGAAATTAGAGAAATGCCAAGACCCAGCTTTGTTAAGAGTCCAGAGATTCTTGGGAATGAATGGTCAGTTATTTAGGAAAGTATTTCAACCATCTGTCTGAGAGTTGCAAGATCCTGAGACAGCTGACACATTATGAGAGTGGACAGACCAATACAAGCAAGCATTCCGGAAAGTAAAAGAAATTATTGGGAAGGCTCCCAATGCAAAGTAACCCCTGAAGCTGCCATGTGACGCATCTGAGTTGTGACTAGGGTCTACCATGCTGGAATGGTGATAACCTGTTGCATTCGCTAGGAGAAAATTATGTCCATGACAGAGAAGGGATATATTCATATTGAAAAAGAGTTGTTAGCAATACTCTTTTTTGGAATGGAAAAAATTCACTAGTACACTTAGTTGCACTATGGACATACAATCTGACCTCACACCTCTTGAAAGCATTTGGAGAAAGCCATTACATAGTGCACCAAAGCGATTAGAGCGGGTGATGACGTTACTGCAGAGATACAATGTGCAAATCCCCAGGCAGAGACTGGTGTTGGTGGACACCTAGAGTTGTGCATACCTGACAGAATCCAGCAAGGAGGGATCCATAGAGGCCAAGGTGAAGACAATAAATATGCTACAGTACTTGCCTATCTTGGAAGAGAGGTTGAGAGGGGTACAGAACAAGACAGAATGCTGCAGATATTGAAACTCACGATCCTATAAGGATGGCCAAAAATGAAAGACCAAGTCCCTAAAGAGAGAACACCATTCTTTCAGATAAGAGACAAGTTGTGTGTACTGAATGACATTATATTTTGGGGAGAAAGAGCAGTTATTCCAGCAGCTTTTAGGAATGAGATTATGCACAAAGTTCATTAATCAGATCTGGGAATTGAAGGTTGCCTAGGATGAGCCAGGGAGAGACTATACTGGCCAGGAATGAATGAGCAATTATGGATTTTCATGAAAAATATGCAGACCCTGGGAAGACCGTCAACTGCAAGAGACCCTACAAAGTTCCAGAAAGACCCTGGGCAAAGCTGGGAATGGATTTATTTACTTTTGGAGACAGAAGTTACATGATCATTGTAGACTATTTTTACAATTTCTGGGAGGTAGACTATAGACATACACAGGATCCAGAACAGTCACATGGCAGATAAAAGCGTACTTTGCATGGTATTGGATATTGGATAGCACATGTTCCAATAATGGACCACAGTTTCTTTCAAAAGCATTCTGGAAGTTCAGTAAAGACTTGGGAGTTTGATCACATAACATCTTCACTGGGGTATCCTGAAAGCAATGGCAAAGCAGAATCAGCAGTAAAAACTGCTAAGAAACTATTGAAAAAAGCAAAAACTGCAGAGGCTGTTCCATACTTAGCACTACTAGATCACAGGAATATTCCCTTGCAAGGCCTAAATTCTAGTCAGGCCCAAAGATTGAGGAGCTGGAAAACAAAGACACTCTGACAAGTGGAAGGTTGTTAGAGCCAGAATATTCAGTTGCTTCAATGGTGAACTATGGAGAAACCAACAAAATAGACAAGTGCTTTACTACAACAAGTCCGCAAGAGATCTGGCAAATCTGGAGTTGGGTAACAAAGTGCATATACAACCATTAACAAAACAGGATAAGTTCTGCCACAAAACTACAGTCGTACAAGCAGAAAACCAAAGATCATATCAATGGCAAATGGACAATGGACAGACAGTGAAGTGAAACTGTAGGCACCTCAGGAAAATAAAAGAAACCTCTAAGCATAGTACAGACAACACATGTTTTAGGGTTCTACAGCAGGAGAATCCCAATCCAGATTTGTTAGAAGTGGACAATATCAGGGGTATGCCAGAGGAAAGACAGAGGAAGAGGGTGTTTCGGCCAAGACTCCAGCAACACCAAGACTCTGGTAGACCAAACTGGAGGAAGACAGCACCAGAGAGGCATCAGTGAATCATACTGTACTAGAGGAGGGTGAATTGTTAAAAGACCTGCTCATCTGAAGGATTTTGTGTGATGGACTTGCACCTTGTACAGATATATAGCTAGACAAACCAATAAGATGTGAACACAGTAACTGCAAAGAATGATCAGTATCTGAAAGGAAAACATTAAATTATTTTATGAGTTATTGCTGGGGTGATTGACAGTTTTATTTTAAAAGAGAAGGAGAATAACAATATGGAAGTGCTAGTAGGCCCTTTCAGGCAGCATGTTGTTTCCTGGGGGGAGCCGGTGGGAGGAACTGTTTGGGAGTGACACCTCCTGGGGAAAAAAGAAGAACAGGAGTACTTGTGGCACCTTAGAGACTAACAAATTTATTAGAGCATAAGCTTTCGTGGACTACAGCCCACTTCTTCGGATGCATCCGAAGAAGTGGGCTGTAGTCCACGAAAGCTTATGCTCTAATAAATTTGTTAGTCTCTAAGGTGCCACAAGTACTCCTGTTCTTCTTTTTGCGGATACAGACTAACACGGCTGTTACTCTGAAACTCCTGGGGAACTGTCTGAAAAGTCATGAGAGTGAAGAAGGATGTTGTAAGCAGACACAATAACCCTGGAGTTTGTTAAATGACCCTTTGCCAGAGTGAGGTCTTGTATGGCAGAAGATCCAGACACAATGAAGTATAAAACAGCCTGCATATCACTGCTGATGAAAGCCAGGCTGGGGGAACCACCTTAATACAGCTTTGAAACTTTACTATGCAGAAGAAAAAGGCTGCTTTCCCTTTATTTTTTTTTAGTAATTTATGTTTAACGCAGTACTTGCTTTTTTTTTTTTTTTTTTTTTTGTCTCTGCTGTTGCTTGATTGCATACTTCCAGTTCCAAATGAGGCGTGTGGGTGACTGGTCAGTTTGTAACGCTGGTGTTTGTAACTCTGAGGTTCTACTGTACTTATAATATCTGCTTCCCATGTTATAAGATAATGTTTAAACGTTTGCTCTGTAATTATCAAAATGTTTGTTCAGACTGTAAATGCCCCACAGTCAAGGAAGGAGCATTACCAAGTGTGAATATTAGATTGCCCCAAGAGGTATTTCTTTTGGAATTTTTTTGGAATCTTTTGGATTGGAGATCTTCTAGGAACATCTAGATGTTACAGAAAATGGTGTTGGAGTTTCAGTTGCTGCCATTCATCGTGGTCAAATTCCAAGTCGGGTATTTTAAATTACATTGTGCTCCATGACACTCTTCCTACAGCTTCATCTGGATAGGATCTTCTATTTCATATCTCAATTAGCGTAATCTTTTTTCTGCTTCCTGATTGGAAGACTGAAACTTTTTAAACAGGAGAATAACTAATAGGGAATAATAAATAGCAAATACTCTTGTTTGCATGCCAACACTTTATTATTAATTTTTATCATAGCTTCTAAAAGCACAAGTTGTGGACCAGGCCCTCCCTGTGCTAGGTGCTGTACAAAGAGAGAACAAAAGACACTTTGTGCCCAAAAGAGCTGCCAATCTAATTATAAAACAAGAGACAACAGATGGCTACAGCCAGGTGAGGGAACAGAAGGAAACAACAAGACAGTATTGGTCAGCAGGAGAGCCAGTGGTCTCAACACACCAGCAGTCCAACCAATGTAAAATTTTCTGTCAGCATGCCAGCAAAGGAGAGTTTTAAGCAGGGATTTGAATGAGAACAGTGAAGTGGCTTTGTAGATGTTTATAAGGAGTGCCTCCCAAGTGTGACGGCAGCAGGGAAGGTGATTGTTTGAAAATTGGACAAGTGGGTGATGGAGGCTGATCATGGGCCAATCAGAGAAATGACAGGTAGGGTAAGGGTAGGTCAAAAAGGGCATTGAAAGTGAAGATAAGTAACTTATGTTTGGCGTGATAGAGAACAGGGAGCCAATGGAGGGGTGCAAAAAGGGGAGGGGGGACATGGTCAAAGTGACGGGCTAGGAAAATGATCTTTGCAGCAGCATTCTGAATGGATATGAGCAGGGAAAGCTGGCCTTCAGTCAGGTATCCCGTCCCCAAACAGTCATGTGAACAAAATCCCATTTGTGTGAAAGTTGAAGGGTAATGAACCAAGGGCATGAATGTGGGCAAAGTAAACAGTCCTGCATAATTCAAACAAATATTTACAAATACTGTATTTGCAATATTCAACCAGCTCTGGTGAAAAGGATTCAGGGGGTTCCACTGGGGGGAAGACCCAAAAGTTCAGACATCCAACCTATCTGAAGTCCTCTTGTGGGTGCAAATTTAGGCTGAAAACCTTCTGAAATCAGGCTTTCTTCTGAGATTTATGGTGCTGCCTGCTCCCAGTATGGCCAGAAATACTGAGCATCCGGCTTGTCTCATGGCATTTCCCTGCTTCCAGTCCCAGAGGAATCCCAGACATGCAGAGACTGCAAAAATGAAAAATAATCAAGAAAATTTTAACTTCCAGAAAAAGGTTTGGATCATTTATTCTGAATAATTGAAATTAATGGAGATATCCCATCTCCTAGAAGTGGAAGGGACCTTGAAAGGTCATTGAGTCCAGCCCCCTGCCTTCACTAGCAGGACCGAGTACTGATTTTGCCCCAGTGGGATAGCCAAGTGGCCCCTTCAAGGATTGAACTCACAACCCTGGGCTTAGCAGGCCAATGCTCAAACCACTGAGCTATCCCTCCCCCAATTGAAATAGTTTCTTTTGGAAATGCTGTATAATTTCTGCTGACTGTTATTTTGCACAGTTATTTGTACTCTTGTTTGGTAACCACTTTGCACATGAGAAGAGTTATAAATGCTGAGTTGAATTATTGTTACTACTGTGCATTTTGGATGAAATTTACCCTGTAAGAGGCCCGCACAAGACCTATGCTCCATTAAGACCTATTTGGAGGGCTTAAGTGGTGCATAGGTTTTGCACAGGCACTCTGCATGGAGGTGAATTTCCCTCTGCATGTACATGTACATTTGGCATGAAAGCCAGCCAGGACAAAATTACAGATAAAAGATTTAGTTTGAGGTTTGGGTGAAGATTTTATAGATTTTTTTTTTTTAAGTTGAGAAGTGATCATTATTGATCATCTAGTCTGACTTCCTGCATTGCACAGACCAGAGAAACCTCACCCAGTAAACTCAGCATCAAGCCCATAATTTCTGTTTGACCTACAGACTCTCTTAGGCCTGGACTACACTAGGAGGTTATGTCGAATTTTGCAGCATTAAATCGAATTAACCCTGCACCCGTCCACACAACGAAGCTATTTAGTTCGACATAGAGGTCTCTTAAATTCGATTTCTGTACTCCTCCCCAACGAGGGGAGTAGCGCTAAATTTGACATGGCCGTGTCGAATTAGGGTAGGTGTGGATGGAAATTGACGCTAATAGCTCCGGGAGCTATCCCACAGTGCACCATTCTGTTGACGCTCTGGACAGCAGTCCGAGCTCAGATGCTCTGACCAGCCACACAGGAAAAGCCTTGGGAAAATTTGAATTCCTTTTCCTGTCTGGCCAGTTTGAATCTCATTTCCTGTTTGGACATCGTGGCGAGCTCAGCAGCACTGGCAACGATGCAGAGTTCTCCAGCAGAGGTGACCATGCAATCTCAGAATAGAAAGAGGGCCCCAGCATGGATCCAAGTCTTGGATCTGATCGCTGTGTGGGGCGATGAGTCCGTGCTTTCGGAGCTGCAATCAAAAAGACGGAATGCAAAGATCTACGAGAAGATCTCAAAAGCCACGACAGAGAGAGGATACAGCTGGGATGCAACGCAGTGCCGCGTGAAAATCAAGGAGCTGAGACAAGCGTACCAGAAGACCAAAGAGTCAAACGGACGCTCCGGATCCCAGCCCCAGACATGCCATTTCTACGAGGCACTGCATTCCATTCTAGGTGCGGCCGCCACCACTACCCCACCACTGACCGTGGACTCTGAGGATGGGATATTGTCGACGGCCGCTTCCTTGGAGATGTTAGCGGACGGGGAAGATGAGGAAGGTGAGGAGGAGGACGAGGCAGTCGACAGCGCTTACAACGCTGATTTCCCAGACAGCCAGGATCTCTTCATCACCCTCACAGAGATCCCCTACCAACCGTCCCCAGGTGTTAACCCAGACCCTGAATCAGGGGAAGGATCAGTCAGTAAGTGTTTTAAACATGTAAACATTTATTTTGAACAGAACAGGAATATTAACAATGGGTTTTTCATGATTAGTTTGCTCTAGGCGCTCTACTTTTTAGTCCTTGCCAGTGCAGCTACTGGAAAATAAGGTCTATATGTCCGGGGATAGAGCTGAAATCCTCATGGGACATCTCCACGAAGCTCTCCTGGAGGTAATTGGAAAGCCTTTGCATGAAGTTCCTGGGGAGAGCGGCCTTATTGTGTCCTCCTTGGTAGGAAACTTTTCCTCGCCAGGCTATCATCAAGTACTCTGGGATCATTGCCTTGCAGAGCATGGCGGCATACGGCCCTGGTTTTTGCTGGCTTTCACGCAGCATGCGGTCTTTCTCGGTCTCAGAAATTCTCAGCAGAGTGATGTCGCTCATGGTGACCTGCTTAGAATTAGGGGAATGTTACTATTGGAACTGCTTGCCTGTTCCTTTACATAACTGTCACGGGCGGTTTACCGCCACGCGGTGGAGGCGGGAAAGGGGCAGCATACAGGGATCTTTCCTGGGGACAGCTGCGAGGGGGTGGGACAGGGGCAGAGTTCATGCTTGCCAGATTGCCGGCAGCAGGAACTGGCCAACGCTAGGAGCATTGCTTTGAACGTGAAAGGAGGGCACTGCTCTAATTTAAGTTTTAAGCAGCCAAAAGTCTACGGCTTACCATGTCAGCCTTTTACCCAAATTCCGCTGTCCTGCTCCGCTTGTCTGATCTCCACTGCAAGACCCCAGGCACTGAATGCGAAGGCCGAAAATTCGACCCTTGTCCTGAATGCGCATGTGATAGGTGCTGTGGATGGTCTTGTTCACAGAGAAAAACTATGTTCATTGTTCACAAAAAATTATCTTTGTGAGGAATTCACTCCCTTTTTTCCCATCCCACAGCTGCGACTGTCTCCCGACCTACCCTGGCATCCCCCTCGCAGAGGCTGGCGCAGATTAGGCAGAGAAAGAAAAGGACACAGGATGACATGTTCTCAGCACTTATGGGCTGCTCCCGAGCCGATGTGGCCCAGCAGACCCATTGGAGGGAGAACATGTCGCAATACCAGCGAGCACACAGCGAACGGGAGGAGAGGTGGCGGCAGGAAGACCAGCAGGCAACTCAAACGCTGCTTGCACTAATGAGGGAACAAACGGACACGCTCCGGCGCCGTGTGGATGTTCTGCAGGACCAGAGGCAGGAGGACAGAGCCCCACTGCAGTCTATCTCTAACCGCCCTCCCCCGCCACAAAGTCCCATACCCCCCTGACCCAAAGTCCCAAGAAGGAGGGGCGGCAGGGGCTGTGAAAACTGTCACTCCACCCCTGCAGACTGCTCAAGTACCAAAAGGCTCTCATTACCAAAAATTTGATAAGTCCTTTCCTTCCTGCCTCACCCAAGCCCCCATCCCAGTTTCATCCCCTAACTGTGTAGTTGCTAATAAAAGATACGTTTCTGTTAATTACTGTTTCCATCATGTTCTTTTAGGGGAGAGTGTGTTTGAAGGGGGAAAAAAGGGGATGATAATTGGAGAGGACAGTCACCTTTACCAGGGTACAGACACGGGGGCAGGTTCAGCAGAAGGTCACACACACATTGCAGTCACTAGGCACCCTGGTCAGTCTGGGAGGTGGTTTTCATGTTCTGTGTGTGTGTGTGTGGGGGGGGGGGGCATGTGACTTTGTGGCAGGGGAGGGCGGATAGAGATCTTATGCTGTGTCCTTATCTTGGATCACAGAGCCACGCAGCAGGGGATCTGTAACCGTCCTCCCCCGCCACAAAGTCACATAGCCCCCACACACAGAGTCCTGAAAAGGAGGGGTGGCAGGCTCCGTTGAAACAACCAGTCCACCACTGCGGACCTCTCTAGGAGCAGGAGCCTGTCATTCCTCAAGTTTAGAAGCGTTCTTTCCATCACTACGCCCGCTCCCCACCACAGTCTGCGTCCCAGTTTCAACACTTTACCGCGAAATCCGTAATAAAGAAAACGGTGTTAATTAACAAAGTTCCATTTATTTTATTTTTAAACATATGTTGGAAGGGGGTGGGGACGGGGTGAATGGGGTATGTAGCTGGAGAGGATAGTCAACAGTAAGTGGGTAAAGAAACGGGGGCAGGTTCAGCTTCTCTTTAAACAAACTTAATAGTCTCAGGTTACCCTGCTCACTGAGGAACCTAGCTTTCAAAGCCTCCTGGATGAACAGCGCGTCCTGCTGGGCTCTTTTAATCGCACAGCTGTCTGGCTGGGCGTAATCAGCAGCCAGGCTATTCGCCTCAACCTCCCACCCTGCCATAAAGGTCTCCCCCTTGCTCTCACAGAGATTGTGGAGCACACAGCAAGCTGCAATAATAATGGGGATATTGGTTTCGCTGAGATCAGAGCGAGTCAGTAAGCTTCTCCATCTCCCCTTGAGACGTCCAAAAGCACACTCCACCACCATTCTGCACTTGCTCTGACGGTAGTTGAAGAGTTCTTTTTCAGTGTCCGGGGCGCCTGTATAGGGCTTCATGAGCCAGAGCATGAGCGGGTAGGCTGGGTCTCCGAAGATCACTATAGGCATCTTCACATCCCCGAGAGTTATTTTCTGGTCCGGGAAGTAAATACCTTCCTGCAGCCGTCTAAACAGACCAGAGTTCCTGAAAACACGAGCGTCATGAACCTTGCCCAGCCATCCTACGTTGATGTTTGTAAAACGTCCCTTATGGTCCACCAGTGCTTGCAGCACCATTGAAAAATAGCCCTTTTGGTTAATGTACTGGTTGACCTGGTGGTTCGGTCCCGGGATAGGAATGTGAGTTCCATCGATAGCCCCACTGCATTTTGGGAATCCCATCGCGGCGAAGCCATCTATGATGACCTGGATGTTTCCAAGGGTCACTACCTTTGACAGCAGTAGCTCAACGATTGCGTTGGCTACTTGCATCACAGCAACCCCCACGGTAGATTTGCCGATGCCAAAGTGATTCGCGACTGACCGGTAACTGTCTGGCGTTGCAAGCTTCCAGAGGGCTATGGCCACTCGCTTCTGGACAGTCAGGGCTGCTCGCATCCGGGTGTCCTTGCACTTCAGGGCAGGGGACAGCAACTCACAAAGTTCCAGGAAAGTTCCCTTCCGCATACGAAAGTTTCGCAGTCACTGTGATTCATCCCAGACCTGCAGCACTATGCGGTCCCACCAGACCGTGCTTGTTTCCCGGGCCCAGAATCGCTGTTCCACAGCATCAACATGACCCATTGCCACCATAATGTTCACGGCGCGGGATCCCGTGCTTTGTGAGAGGTCTGTGCCACTCTCAGACTTCATGTCCTTGCCGCACTGCTGTAGCCTCCTCGCCCGATTTCTCAGCATCTGCCTCTGGAAAAGGTGGATGATAAGGTGCGAGGTGTTGACAACAACCATAACTGCAGCGATGGTCGCAGCGGGCTCCATGCTTGCAGTGCTGAGGCGTCCGCATTGTCACTCACCAGAAAAGTGCGCAAACTGATTGCCCGTTGGTGCTTTCAGGGAGGGAGGGCGGTAATGACGGTTGGATGACGACAGTTACCCAAAACCACCATCGACACATTTTTTTCCCCAGCAGGCATTGGGCGCTCGACCCAGAATTCCAGTGGGCAGCGGGGACTGCGGGAACTGTGGGATAGCTGCCCACAGTGCACCGCTTCCAATGTTGATGCTTGCCCCATTAGTGTGGACTCACAAAGTCGAATTACTGTCCTTAGTCCTTAGATACACACGTTCGAATTTGTAATATCGATTCCACATATTCGATTTAAGTACAATCAAACTACTCTCGTAGTGTAGACATACCCTTAGAAAGCTATCCCATCTTGATTTAAAGACCACAGGTGGTGGGGATTCCACCACATCCCTAGGCAAGTTGTTTCAATGGTTAATTGATCCACTGTTAAAAATATGCACTTTATTTTCAGTGTATTCCCATGTATTTATAAGCCATGGGCCACATTCTCTGCTGATGTGAATCTACTGACTTCAGTTGAGTTCTACCAATGGAGAATTTGATCCAATAACATTTCTCAGGTCCAGGAGGATGCATTGAAATGTCTCACCTTTTGTACCAAGTTGTAGTCTTTAAGCCCTGGTCGACGCAAGGCAACTTACGATGATCTAGCTATGTAAGTGACTACACTAAAATTTTGCACCCGCTATCCCGACTTAATAACTCCACGAGAGGCGTAGAGTCAATGTCGATGTAGTTAGGTAGAAACAGTGTCAGCGTAGACACTGTGTTGCTTACATCAACTGTTGCTGGCTTTCAGAAGCCATCTCAGAATGCCCCACCCTGACAGTTCAATCAGTGCAAGTGCACCCTGCCAACATAAGGAGCAAAGCATGGAAATGCACAAGCGATGTAATTACTGTGGTGATTGTATGGTGATGTAAGTTAAGTCAACTTAATTTTGTAATGTAAACAAGTCCTTAATGAACGACATTGGACATTTGCACTGCAGTTGTCTCAGTTGGAACTAGCTCCTATCAAAACGCTTGGTTACATAGAGTAGGAATATTTTTGTAACAAATTAAAAAAATGCTTACATTTTGTGGTATAAAAGACCAGATTTTTCCCTGTTTACAGTTTTAAGGACTTTCCGATGCTGCTACGTGCAAAAATTGCAAGGTATTTTTCTTCACTTTGTGATGAGTTAACCCCAATGGCAGCTCGTTTGCACCAAGGAACATGGTTTGAGTCCCAACACAAAAGAGAGGTTTTCTTCAGCCTGAATCCAAATGTGTAGGCTTGTATCAGCCAGGGGTCACATTGCACGAAAAGTCAGTGGCATAAAGTATGTAAATACAATGAAAAGCAGAACAAGTGTTGAAAAGGAGGATATATTAGCTAGTAAAACAGACAGTGCCTCAGCTAGTAAAGATGTAAAACTTAACAAGAGAAATATAAGAGAGGCAGTAAAGAAAAGGATTTATACATAGGAAAGTTGGAGGTATAAGAAAGGCTACAAGTAATTGCAAAAATATCCAGTGAGGGAATTTTGTTGGGGAAAATGAGGAGAATGTTTACATAAGGGGAAGGTTATTTCTCTTAAGGGAACAAAGAGCACGCAGAGAAACCAAGCATGCAGGCTAATGTTTTATATTCACTAATGTGGTTTTTAGTGGGTTCTAATCAGACCCCCAGTGGTTTCTGTGTTTTCATGGTGGCAGAATGGCTGGCTGTAACATTACCAGTCAGCCACAGCATGCAATCTCGGATGGGGGAAAAGGAGGATGGACAAGACAAAAGAGACTTTACTTTGGTTTGTTTGTGCCCCCATGACCAACTTCTACCACTAGAGCTAAAGCATTGAGGCCCAGATCCTCAAAGCTATTTAGGTGTCTAACTCCCTTTGAAATCAGGGAACAGTAGCAGGTGGCAATCCTCTGTGGAGAAGCCATGATGTGTGTGTGGGTAGAGACTTGTAATGGTGGCTAGACATACACCAAGGAACCCTTCTTTGAGCATGTTGGATGCAGCATCTGCTTGGACCAGCAGCGATGAATTCTATGAGCCACTGCTCCTTGGGATGGCGGACAGTTTGAAATAGAGAGCTGGCGAGAGCTAAGCAGGGCTGGCTGTAGCTGTAGAAGGGGCTTGTTACTGCGTAAGCTACATCCAATGAATTTCTCCTAGTCTCAAGTCTTTGTCATATGGAAATCCATGAGCATTTTGCCACTGACATCAATGGGACTATGATTTGCCCCTTTGGACCCAGACTATGAGAGGCTCCCGTATGGCTTCCCAGGAGTAGAGGACAAGAAAATTCCCTGTGCCCTCCATCCTCTGTGTGTGGCTGCACACTGAGAATCACAGAATCATAGGGTTGGAAGGGACCTCAGGAGGTCATCTAGTCCAACCCCCTGCTCAAAGCAGGACCAATCCCAAACTAAATCATCCCAGCCAGGGCTTTGTCAAGCCTGACCTTAAAAACCTCTAAGGAAGGCGATTCCACCACCTCCCTAGGTAACCCATTCCAGTGCTTCACCACCCTCCTAGTGAAAAAGTTTTTCCTAATATCCAACCTAAACCTCCCTCACTGCAACTTGAGACCATTGCTTCTTGTTCTGTTGTCTGCCACCCCTGAGAACAGCCTAGCTCCATCCTTTATGGAACCCCCTTCAGGTAGTTGAAAGCTGCTATCAAATCCCCCCTCACTCTTCTCTTCTGCAGACTAAATAATTCCAGTTCTCTCAGCCTCTCCTCATAAGTCATGTGCTCCAGCCCCCTAATCATTTTTGTTGCCCTCCGCTGGACTCTTTCCAATTTTGCCACATCCTTCTTGTAGTGTGGAGCCCAAAACTGGACACAGCACTCCAGATGAGGCCTCACCAATGCCAAACAGAGAAATGATCACATCCCTCGATCTGCTGGCAATGCTCCTACTTATACAGCCCAAAATGCTGTTAGCCTTCTTGGCAACAAGGGCACACTGTTGACTCATATCCAGCTTCTCATCCACTAAGGACTGAGGATTATGTCATTGTCAATACAAGGTTTCATGCACCTTCCTATGAAACAGGTGGTATTGTGAGAGAGAGGATGCTGGACTAGATGGATCACTTATCTCAAGTGTTATGCCCATTTGTATGAGTCCTGACAGGTTCTGAGCTATTATAAAAACTGTCACTATGAGCTGACTTGAGATGTCAACTCAGAGGGACGCTGGTTTTCTGCTACTGGCTGGCAATACAGGAATGTACCTGGCTGCCTGATCTAATACATATGGTAGACCACACCCACCTAAATAAATAATGGATCATCTTTATTAAGAGACCAAAGCACAAAGGTGGAAGAAGAAGCAGGAGCCTTCAGATACAGAGCCAAATTCTGCCCTTAGTTACAATAGTGATAGGACCCCATCCTGAATGGTGCTGACACCTCCAGACCAGAAGCAGCTGAGGATGCTGAGACATTTACAAGACTTAGCTCATACCTGGATGAATTCCACAGAAGTCAATGGATTTACCCTGGATTTATACTGGTTTTAGGGCCCAGTGTGACTCCTGTTTGAAGTCAATGGGATGTTTAAATGGAATTGGAGGGACCCTTAGTGAAAACAGAAAGTGATCCATAGTGATTTACAAGTATGAAAGATGACTTTGGAAGCATTAAGGTAAGAGTGTTGAACAAAAATGCTAGTTTAAATATGGAAGGAAAGACCCATGCAAATGCACCATGGGCCAAACTTTGCCACCCTTACTCAAGCAATGGGAGTTTTTGCTTGAGTACAAACCACAAAATTTGGCTCTATTTGCATGCATAATACATCATGTTTAGGAAATGCCATAATGCAATGTCTTCAGGGTAGGTTTCTTCCCTTGCTTCTAAAAAATTACCAATATTTTGTAAAAAGCAACAGAGGGTCCTGTGGCACCTTTGAGACTAACAGAAGTACTGGGAGCATAAGCTTTCGTGGGTAAGAACCTCACTTCTTCAGATGCAAGTAATGGAAATCTCCCTGCCTCTGGAGATTTCCATTACTTGCATCTGAAGAAGTGAGGTTCTTACCCACGAAAGCTTATGCTCCCAGTACTTCTGTTAGTCTCAAAGGTGCCACAGGACCCTCTGTTGCTTTTTACAGATTCAGACTAACACGGCTATCCCTCTGATACTCAATATTTTGTAGTTCCATTGTCACTTCACAGTCCACTTGTTCAACTTTTTCAGTCATTGTGGTATCCCCACCACTCGGCAAGCTATCAGATAATTCAGATGTTTCCTCACCCATACTTTATGATGAATGTCCACTATTCAATACTTTAAGCTTTTTAAAATAAGATGACAAACTATCTTTTTGCTTAGCTTCATCTTCTTGCCTCACCTTCATTTTTTTGCGTTTTTGACTGTCAGGCTCATAGTGTCGCTTCATTATTGCTAAAAAACTGATCTTGATTTTAGGCAGATTAAAAATGTCTGAAAGAGCAGAGGTGTAGCCACAGGTGGGCCTGGATATGCCGTGGACAACCCAATTAAGTTTAACTCAGTTAATCCCGCGTTTTTATCAAGCTCTGTAAAAACGGGATTTTGAACCATTATATACTAGTGACAAATCATGGGCATTGTTGCTAAGTGTGGGGGAGGGGGCTTTTGTTCAATTGGATAATTGGTCAGGCAGACAGACTTTGACTGGCAAATGATGATTTCCCTTAGTTGCTGTTATGCTATTGCTGAGACAGCGAAAAAATGGCAAAGCAAAATTCTTTGCTAAACTACTTCAAAAACCACATTTAGAGCAGTTTGCAGAATAAGGTCACAGAATGCAGAAAGCCTGGACCGCTTCGCAACTTGCAACGCTTATTAAATTCAGTCATTTGTCAGATTTGTCCTGCATTTTGGGGTCCCCCGTCATTGGGGGCCCCGTGCCATCGCATGGTTTGTTTCACGGTAAATTCACCGCAGTCCAGAGCTAAAAAGCCAAGGCACTATGGTGCAGTGCTGTAACAATTCATATTCTCTGTAGATCCTCAAAGAGGGGGACTTGTAACACACGCTCACCAGTGAGTTACACATGTACCTTAATGTAGATCGCCATGAGCATGCTATGGCCCTAGGTGTACTGAATGTGGCTAAGCATGGCCTAAATAGGGAGTTGGATGCTAGAAAATGAGGATTCTCTTCCTGGCTCTGCCACAGACATCTTATGTGGACTTTGGCAAGTCACTTAACCTCCCTGTGCTCAGTTTACTGCTCTATAAGAGTGGGCAGTGATGTGTGCCTCATAGGGATGTTGAAAGGCTTCTTTGATTTTGCCAAATGCTTTGTTGGGTGGGAAGCTCCTGAGAATGCAAAGTGTGTCCACAGCCCTGAGGTGGAATGATGAGACAGGTGGGGGAGAGGCACCTCTTCAGGGGAGAGGAATTCAAAATCAACTGTAAGGTTAGTGGATTGAGGTAGCTTAAACCTGCCCAATGCACCTGCCCACCACTTAGCCTTTCTGCAGGAGCATGGGTGGTCAGTGGTGACCTCTAGTGTTGAGTGGGTGGTACTTTTAGGAAGAGGGATACAATTGTGTGTAACACCTGGGAAAAGGTAGATAGAACAGTTAGTCAGAGATCTTACTGTGAAATGAGACAAACAATGAAACTGGCAGGCCCTTTTATGTGACAGAAGTGTGGAGAGAGAGAAATACAGGCACTAGTGCAAAGGAAAAACACCTATTTGGCAACAGGGTTTTTTTTTTTTTCTTGATGTGTGCATTTCCCCCCATCCTTTTGCAAAGAGCCAAGACACACAGGTGAGGGCAGAGGTGGGCTCCCCTGGAAACTAGCAGAAGGGAACGCTTTCTACTTCTGCTTTCATTGTTCTGTAGACAGGCAGGAAGTGTTTCAACAGCAGGTGCCATTTTCAAGGAGAAACCCTGAAAGACAAGGCTAGGAGGAAGCAAAGTGATGTGTAAATACATGGGGATTAGTATTGATGATGATATTAATAACAATGTAATGCCTTTAGGTGTCTGTGGCCTATAGGTTTCTGAACTATACATATCAAAGAGATGATCAAGAAACAGAATAGACCCTGACAGCCAGAGAACTGTGGGTGAAATCTGCTCATGTCATAGGCAGAAGGGGTGATTTTCACTCAAAATGAATCACACAAAACCACAAAGCAACCTACCAAAAAAGGGAACCAAAAGTTTTGGTCCTTGAGCCTGAAGGAGGCTATGGATGAGGAAGAGCTCCAGAGTGATGGGCCTTTGTTGGAGGAGACTCTGCCATCTGACCTGGGGGGTGGGGGGAGGGGGTTCACCCTCCTCTGCAGCATGGGGCATGGGTCACTTGCAGGTTTAAACTAGTGTAAATGGTGGATTCTCTGTAACTTGACGTCTTTAAATCATGGTTTGAGGACTTCAGTAACTCAGCCAGAGGTTAGGGGTCTATTACAGGAGTGAGTGGGTGAGGTTCTGTGGCCCCCATTGTGCAGGTGGTCAGACTAGATCAGTGGTGGGCAACCTGTGTCCCGTGGGCCGCATGTGGCCTGTCAGAGTAATCCTCTGGCGGACCGCCAGACCATTTGTTTACATTTGCACAGCCGCCCGCAGCTCCCAGTAGCCAATGGGAACTGCGGGAAGCGGCGTGGGCCTGGGACGGAGTGGGGGTTGAGCACCCCCAGGGCCCGGAGGAAGCCGGTGCCTGTGGGTGCAGTATATGCTCTTCCTTCATCAGCTCAGCTACAGTGTAGGGGCTGAGCCAAAGTCAATGGGATGACTCCCTTTAACTCTGATGCAGGAGTGCTGGAACAATTTGTATAGTGGGAGTGCTGAGAGCCATTGAACTGAACTGTAAACCTTGTGAGTAATGGAAATCACTTCAAATCAGGGGTGTGGCAGCATCCCCAGCACCCCTAGTTCCAGCACGAAGGCTCTAATGGTCTTTGGCTCAGACTCCGAGGGCCTGATTTTCAAAGGTGCTGAGCATAGGGTGACCAGATGTCCCGATTATATAGAGACAGTCCTGATATTCGGAGCTTGGTCTTATATAGGTGCCTATTATGCCCCCTCCACCCCATCCCGATTTTTCACACATACTATCTGATCACCCTAGCTGAGCATCTGCAGCTCCTATTGACTTCAGTGGGATATGTGGATGCTCAGCGTTTCTGCACATCAGACTGCTACTGTGGAGGACAGCGTGAGCCCAGGACCCTTCCCTTCAGTGTCCCCTTTTGGGGTTGACAGCACCAGCAGCCCATCTGAGGCTGGCAGTGGCCGGTGGGGAAGGTTTCTTGTATCGTTTTCCCACTTTACTCACTTGTGCAGAGCCAGGCACAATCTGTTCTGATATGTTTTAGCTCCTCTTTATATGCACCCTTTACCAAAATATTTAGTACAGGGTATCGCTCCTTCCCTGCGCAGACCCACACAGTAATTCTGCCTTTTGAAGATTATCATAAAAGGAATATATAATTGCCTAGCACTCCCTGCACTCACCTTGCCTGAGAATGGCATATTCCTGTGATCTTAGTATGAATGAATGGTGACATGATCCTGTGAACTTGGTAAATCTGTCAGTGATTCTGTAATTCACCATGGGCAGAGCAAGGAGTGACTTGTGAGTCCAGAAAATGGCTGTTAGGAGGTGGTGTACAAGCAGCCACATGTATGTAACCTAGAGCACCCTAAACAGATGGAGAACCAGCAAAATCTATACAATATTTGCTGTGGAAGCTCATTTTCTTTCTGAAAGCCCCTAGAGCGCCTGTGTATCCTCAGAAGATCCCCTTTCCAAAGACCAATGCAATAAGAAGTTATTGCTAGACCCATACCTGTTGTGCATTTCCCACAACTGTCAGCAAAGAAACAGAATACAGATATAGCATACCATAACTTTGCTGCATTTGATTTTCCCAGTTGTGTTTTCACTACAGCTTTATGTGTATTGCTATACAAATGACATTGCTTTTATCAACACTATCAGGTACAGCAGTAAGGGTCAATGCTTATTAACCTTGCTGAAAATGCCCCTTTCACAGCTTCCTCTGTATTGTTTTTTATTTATGTTACTGTAGGGCTAGAGGCCCCCAACTGAGATTGGATGGAGTCCCATTGTACAAGTCCCTGCCTTGAACATCTTACAAACTAAATAGACAAGACAGACAAAGGATGAGAGAAAGGAGGGATTATTATAGTAATTTATAGATGGCGAACTGAGGCATAGAGAGTTTCAGGCTGAGATTTTCAAAGTTGATTAGATGATTTAGCCACACAACTCCCATTTGTGATGGCTTTGAAAATCTCTAAGTGCCCAAGGTCACACAGCCAGTGGGAGTTCAGCACTTTTGAAAATCAGGATAATTATTTAGATGCATAGACTAAGCTAAGGAGCCGAACTTTGGGACTAGTACTGGCCAGAAAATGTATTCCCGCCTCCTGCCCACCCTGCAGAAATTTTAGACAAAATAAATATACTTTTTGTAAAGTTTTCAACCAAAATTTTTGACTTTTTTTCAAAACCCAAAGCCCAAATCTTTTCATCTGAAAATCAAAAAAACAAAACAAAAAAACAAACAAAAAAACCCCCCAAAACAAACAAGCAAACAAAAAACAACCCCAAACTCCCAAAAGCCCAAAAGAAAAGTTTTCAGACTTAGTTTTTAGGTTTTTGGTTTTCCAGCAAAAAATTAAAACCTTTCTGAGGAAAGCCAACACTTTCCATGAAGATTTTTGTTTAATTGAAAACTCAGTTGTCTATTGAGGGAAAACAAAAGGTTTAATGGAAAATATCTGAGCAGCCATTTGTAAAAATCTGTGCTGTTGATTTTACTGATTTGGATGTGAGTATGCAGGAATTTGAGGTCCAGGATTCTTTTTAATTGTAACAACCTGTGTAGAATGCAGACTATATTTCCAAAAGAACAGTATCTCTTTTTCAGATGCAATTTGGATTCACGTAATTTGTTCCCACAGTTCGGTGCCTGGAACTGAAGTGTAGGTACAAATCTGAGTACTTGTGCCACTGAAGAAAGCACAGAGCAGGTTGTAAGTAACACAAGCATTCAGATTTTTGCACACATTTTTTCCACCTGCAAAGTGAAATATGGGATACATTTTTCGCAAACACTGCAGAAGAATGGCTGGGCTTCAGTCCTTTTGAAAATGTACCACTTTATGACAATTTGAACCAAGGTAGGGCCCCGATGACTGATTGTTTCAGGTGTTCCCCAAGACAGTCTGCATCTAATGGGTTGGGTTAACCAGGGGGCGTAATTCAGCAGGCTCTGGTCAGAAACTGATATTCTCCCCACCCCCGCCCCCATGATAAATTTAGACAAAAAGGGAAAAAAAATAAGTCTTTGTTAAAAATTTTCTTTGAATTTTTTCAGTTTTTTGTCAAAAAAGTCCCCAATGCAATTTTTTTCGTAACTTTCATTAATGAAACTCAAAACGTTTCAGTTGCTGAAAACTGAAAAATGTTCTTGGTTTTTCAATGACTCCTCCCCCTAAAAAATAAGTTCAGTGAAAACAGATTTTTACCCCATTGTCCCTTGAAATTAAATATTTAGATGGACATTTTTTGACCAGGTCTACTCCACAGTCTGTGTTCTGAGTCTTTTGACGCTCTATGCAGACTTCAAAGCCGGCCGGCTGGTTCCCATCATAATATTCAGGCTGTCAACTTTCGTATGGCCAAGACTCACCAAGACTTCAACGCATAAGCTTTTTGCACTGAGGGCTGACTTAAAGCCTACAGACACATGTGCATAAATCTCTGTGTACTGAAACCTGACTTCAGCACATAAAGAACTTATGTGAAATCAAGCCTTGGGGAACACATCTGACCTTCTCATAACCAAAGCCCTGTGAAATCTGTGAAAAACACAGGGCTCTGCAGATAACAAGGACTTTTAGTGGAAGTTTATGATTAAAGAGGGAGGACAGATTAGGGCAGGAGGGAGTGACAAAATCCCAAAAAGGTCCTATAGAATCTACTGAGTAGACATTTCTGAGTGGAGTGGACTATATAATAGTCTCTATGGATATAAATCCTAGGTCATAAAAACACAAATATACTAGCTGATCTATACTGCTGGCTGCCTGATGAGGAAATAGATAACGTGGGAGCAACAATGAGGGACAGTAAAGAGGTAACAATCTAATAAAGCTGTAATAAGCTTCAGCCTCCTGTCCCCACCCCAGGCCACCCCAGACTCAGCCAACTCCTTGAGGGAAAATGCTCCTAGATTCAGTGCTAGTCACACCATCTCATGCAGAACCGCTTGGTGAAACTCCCGCATTCCAACTCTACTCCCTTGACAGGGCTGATCTCCCCCATGACCAGTCTAGCTACACAGGCTGAGTGCCTGGGGTTGGATTTGGACCCAAACCTGATTTGAGTGTTACTGCAGCAGCATCTCTTCCAAAGAACCATACGTCTGGGGAATGATCAGTTCAGCTGTGCTAGTCGCGCCACAGATGGTATTAGAGTAATGTCTCATTGGCCGCTGGCCATTTTAGCCAGCCATTTATTATTTTCCAAATAAATCTATTTCTAAAGCTTCTTATGGGTGCTAGAGAGATCACTCCCCCACTCCGCACTTCCAAGGTGCTCTGCAGCCTTGAAATGGATGCAGTGAGACATTCTTGGCAACTGTACAGACTGTACCACAGCAAAAGTAGCTCTTCTCTGTGTGGGAGGGGAAGGACTCCTTGGATCTGTGTCTCTTGTATTATGGTGGGCGGTTAAATCGTTTTCAAGAGAGTTTGAGGCTATAAGTAAATTGTGCCTTGCGCGCCCCCCCCCCCCCCCCACATCTCCTTGTATTACATCTCCATGTCAGGAGACTTGGCCTGCTTTATGCTTTGTAATGAGCTGCCCACCCTGGCAAGTGCTCTGTAAGTTCCAGATGGTGATTTGGACTATACACCCAGGCAGGGGAACAAGAACCTCCCTTATGGCCCTATCTGTGCAGTCCAGACCACTCTGGAACAGGTGGGCGGGGTATGGGTTGATCCTTGGTTATACCCTGCCTACAAGCTGGCCAGAGGGCCTGGGTTCTCCTACCAGCCATGAAAGAAGGTGGCATGAAGCCCTCCTGCTATAAGGAGATAGACCCTTTGAAAGCCCTGAGATGAGAGGGAGCAAGGACTCTGGAGCTGGGGCCAAAGACTTGCTGTAAGGATGTTGAACTTTTATTTGTTAGACTGTGTTACACTGGAAGGGGTGGGACTAAAAGTGACCTGGCTAGAGGGTTGATGAGAAGGGGCTGAATGGTGTAGAGCTGGAGTGACTGTCAGCAGGGGGTGCCATACTAGGAGACTCTGCTGTGCCATACGTAGCCACAAGGGGTGTGCTGGCTAGTGAGACCTCTACCCTTTTTACAGGGTGTCTTGGAGACAATTGCCTCCTAGATCTACTCTCAAGGTGGTGCAACTTACCCAGCATCCATTGCTCTGGGTTGTGTCTCAAGTCACAATCTAGCCTGTACGGGTCTTTATTAATAATAATTAATAACAATGCATGAAAGTGGAGAGCCATTATGTAGACCTGAGAGCAGAAGTTTGTCCTAAATCTGAGGTGCTGGGAGAGTGGGGCGGTTATAGCCTGTGTGACCCACCAGCAAGGGTTACACTTGAATCTGAATCCTTTTATTTTATTTTAATTTGCAAGTGAATGTAGTTCTGGTGGAAGTTTGAGATCTCTAAAGACTGAAGTGTTCTGTGTCCAGTAGACAGTGATGCCCTACAATGCCTGCCTGTGTGTTCCAGCTAGGCACTTATGGATGAGGGTTATAACAAAATGTCCAATAAGGGCTAGATATTCTGTTTTTGATCACTAGAGGGTTTCTTAATACCTTCATCTGAAGCATCTGGCAATAGCCACTGCCAGATACTAGATGGACCTCTAACCTGGTCTGTCCTATTAAGGCAATTCCTGTGCCCGTATGTTGGGCAGAGATCACACATAGAATGTTGCAGCCCCAAATGCTATGGTTTTGGAAAGTTGTCAGCTAATGAGAAAGCAGGGGATTGTAACCACTGTTATTATACTCCACAGGGCCTGGTCCGTTTCTCCTTTACACCAATAGAAGTCAAGAAGGACTCCACTGAAGTCAACAGATTGAAACTGGGGTCCCACTGACCTGAGGAGAGTCAGACCAGTCATCAGTCTTTGGGTCTGAGCAGGCAGTAGAGGGAAAATAACTTCCTGGTGAGTGCACATGATTCTGATCTCAGCTACGTCTGTCTAATACCAGAATAACTGTGCCAAAACCAGTGGTTGTACTTTGGATTTACACAAATGTCACTAGGATGAAAATCAGTCTGGTATCTGGGAACACCATCTACAATCCTCTTCTTTCCAACAGACCTGGAAAACCAAGCCCCCAGTGCGGCAGGAGGAACTGGGAAGACGTGAACTGAATAGTACTGTGTACAATTTGAAAGGTTTGCTCATGGGAAATCCATTGCAAGGATGGAGGCCAAAGATATGATGTGATAGCTTTCTCAAAGGAGCTGTCTATCCTGCAGCTGGGTGGTGTGATTGCAGCATGAGTAGACCTATCTGAGCTAAAAATAGCAGTGAAACCACAGCAACATGGACTAACTGCTCAAATAAATATCTAGGATCCTGGGCAGGTTTGTACTGGTGGGTTCCAGGCTACTTTCTCTTCATTGCCGGCTGCTGTGGCTTCACTGATATTGTTGTTTGATCTAGCTAGATCAAAGCTAGCTAGGGTATGTCTGCATGTGCTGCAATCAGACCTCTGATTGCTGTGTAGGCACACCTCCAGAGCCTTTGAAATGCTCTTCACTGGAAGTTTGAACCTTCGGTTGTGATGCAAAGTATTTTCCTGCAGGTGATGTTTTGAGGGGGTTATTTATACTTAAATAATAAATTGTTTGCAGCTTGATTTTTGCCCCCGAGGGTAAATCTCTTAATTAGTCAGTTGACTTAGTCTGATGCAGAGTTCCAGTGCAACCCATTTGCCATTAAACACCACCACCCTACAAAGCTTTTCAGAAGGGAATTGGATGAGACCAACCATGTTTTCCCCTCTGTTCTGAGACTTCAAGATGCAAGAGTGAAGATCTCCTGTCACTAACCACCGAATCACCTACTGTCAGTGGGGTTATTTTGTTCTTCTTTAATGTTTTACTATTCTTAAAGGTAAGAAGGAGGAAAGTGGGGAAAGCACATGTGAAAGCAGTAAGGAATAGGTGAACTAATTTCTGTAAAATAAGAGCCTCTCATGACCCCTGAACCAACCTCCATCCCCCAAAAGCTTCCTTTCATCTCTTTTTAAAAAACAGTTTCAATATTACAGTGCAGAGTGCATTATGGGATATCTCTATGCAAATCTTAAATGCTATGGTGGTGGGCTCCCTGGAAGTGTCGTAGGTTAGAGTCTGGTTTCAGCTAAATAATGGAACTGACAGTTGAATCTGGTCTATAGAGAGAGAGCAAGAACAAGGCATTTGGATACAGTTGTATTGGACCTAATGGCTTGTTCCTGCCCGCTGTTCGGATGCCAAGTGAGGCACCTGTTCAATCAGGGTGCATTTCATGGGACCATTTAGCATCTTGGAGCATGGGCAGCAAGCACTTGCCATTCCTTCTTGCTGTTTGCGTGTGCTGGGAGGTGTGGGTCAGACTGGGTGAGCTGGTGAAGAACACAGTCGGTGATGACGGGTTGACTATGACAATCTGGAGCAGTACAATGGTCTGAGGGTCTCAAAGGCCATTTACACAAACTCCTCTGAGGCAGCCAGGGGCAGGGCTGGAAACCAAGCCTAGGATCCTGACTTCCACTCCCCTGCTTGAACTTATCTGCTGGAGGAGCATCACCAAAACAGAAGAGGAGCTCCTGCTCTTCACAGGGTCACACAGGCTCAAGTGAGGCTCCATGTGAGCAGAGGGGTCCAGCAGTGCAAAGCTTATAGCATGAATGGGGCCCAAGTGGTCTATCCTCCCTCTCACAAGGGGGCTCAGCTTCTAGTGATGTTAGCAGGAGAGGAAAAGAGAATCATTAAGTTTCAGTCCAGTGCAGCAGGAACCCAAAGGCCCAGAGCTTCAAAGATATCAAGGTGCCTGATTCCAATGGGAGTTAGGCCCTTTGAGGATTTGGGCCCAAGGCATTGTTATTTTGTAGGACCTGATTTTTCTCACCTGTGTAAGACACAAACCAATCAGCATTCTCTACTGACTTACACCTATGGTAGCATTTTCCATCTGCTTTGCGAAGATGTAGGTAATGAGGTAAGGTGCAATGCAACTGAGAATCAGGTCAGTGATGTTTTACAAAATGGAGAGGTGGAAATGCTGTCCCTGAATTCTTGCAGGTGCTGTGAACTGGTGCAGCAATATGGTGTGTAACAGCCCTAAAACAACGAGCTGTGCAAACTCTGGTTTGCAGGGTTTGTTCCATTTGGTCATTGGAGGAGGGCTTAAAGATGAAATGTCTCTTGCAGATAAGTGTCTAGGGAAAGTCCTAGGCATCAGTATTCATTTGGGTGAGCCAATAATATAGTCCTGCTGCAAAACAAAAAGAGGACCCTGAAATATTACATTTTCAATGGCTGAGCCTGTCTGTGCATCTTAAACTACAGTAGTTTGCACAGCATAGATTTGCTAATGAGGGAAATTTACAATGATCTCTGCTTATGCAAGATCCTGAGAGAGATTAATGGCTGTGTATATCCAAGTCCCTTTATAAACAATTAATCTTCAGTGCAGGTAATGAGTTTTTATTGATTCTGTCACGTAAGGTAATTTCCATTTCTTTCTTTGAGGCATGTTAGATACATGCTTATCTGCATTTTTTCCAATTATCTCAGTGTGACTGAGCTTCTCTCCTTCTAGCAGGGCCAGATTCACTGTCAGTGGGGCGGGGGAAGTGTAGCAGCTCCATGCTTCGCTTACAATCTCTGGCCACTTCACCAGCATTACTGGATAGAAGCAGTTAGGAAACTGGGAACGGGCTCACTGAAAATGAGAACCAGCCTCAGATACACCCCCAATTTGAATCAGACTGAATGTGACAGTTAAAGGAGTTTCGATCAAGTTTGGATAATGAGCCCTCTCCCCCAAGATTTCTCGCTAGAAACCTTGGGAGAGAGCCTATTTGGACCCATTCTTCTAGCACCGAGGAACAGCTGACATGTTGGAGTTCTTATCCAAGCCCAACTGCTGGGAATATTTCAAGGTGTGCCTCTCACCATTTTGAGCTATTTGTAACTGGATGCAGGATCATTTTGAGTGCAACTCCTTGTTAGCACAGTGGTAAATATCCCACCTGGTTTGCGTCCCAAATTAACAATAGGATTGCAAGCAAGTGGCATCCCTATCTTGCCTCTAACATTGTATCAGCTGGACCTTTTACACTGCGCCATGGACCCCTACCACTTTGGCCCCAAGATTTTCTATGAGCAGCCTGATTAGGCCTTCTTCCTGAAGGACTTCCTTCTCCCTCTAGCTCTCTTGCTTCAATTCTTTGTTCCTGACTGGTGCTAATGAGAACCACTTGATCTGGTTACCAGGGTAAATCAGCAGAATAGTTCTGCATCTCTTTGCAACCTGCCACCCTATTACAGAGGTGAATTAGAAAATGATGGAAGCTTCGTTAGTTGGAACCTTTGAAACGGGAATTTAAAACACTGAGGGCCAGATTCACAGCTGTGCAAATTAGTGCAGCTCTATTGAAGTCAATGACACCACACCAATTTAAAACAGCTGAAGCTCTGAACCTGGAAAACGTACAGTAAGGAACAATCCTGCAAGGTTAGAACCATGGACTGGATGATCTAGTAAGTTTTATTCCTACCTCTGACTCATCTCTTTCTGTGAAAGATAGTATCAGTCAGTGAAACACTAATACATACTAGGCAAGCGGGTGATCCTATAACTCACAAGTAGAGGAGAAGATACATTTATGGTAGCTGTAAAAAGGCCCTAAGATCTCCTGATAAGTGCTGAGTGGCTGACAGGCATAACTGACACAGACTGAGCTGAGATTGGGAACTGTGTCATGTAGCCTCTACGGGTGCTGATATGCAGAAAGCGTGGCTCAGAACATCTGCAAACGCAAAGTTGTATTGGATCTGTCCAGAAAGCATTTATTGTGCTCTTTTAAGTATTTATCTGCTGTAGAAGATGAAGAGAAATATCCCACAGTCCGTGTGCCTAAGCCAGTGGTGGGGAACCTGCAGCCCATGGGCCGCACGTTGCCTGTCGGGGTAATCTGCTGGTGGGCCGCCAGATCGTTTGTTTACATTTTCACGGACGCCGGGAGCTCCCAGTGGCCGCGGTTTGTCGTTCCCAGCCACTGTGGGCTGCGGGCAGCTGTGCAAATGTAAACAAATGGTCTGGTGGCCTGCCAGCGGATTACCCTGATGGGCTGCGTGTGGCCCACGGGCCGCAGGTTGCCCATCACTGGCCTAAACTGTTCTCATTGTGCTAACAAAGAACATTATCTTTGAAACAGCAAACTGAGCATGTGTCATCCCTTTGAAAGACACATGTTGAAGTGGGTGGTGATTAATTCCAGATAATCCAGCATGTTAGTGTCTTCAGTTTGTCACAGAACTATGCTGATAGGGATCTTTTAGATCAAAAAGTGGGACAAGGGCTATTGTTCTAATAGAAAGTAAAGATCTTTCCCTAGCATTTACATGCTTAATCTCATTCATTGTTAGAAGCCTTGAAATCCGCTGGTATGTTTTAGTCTCACTTACATTAGGCAGGGGCAGATGAAAGCAGGATCATAGAAGGAGATTCAAGCATGGCCTAAAATCCCCCAGTTTCACTGAGTGCTACCCATCCGCAGGCACATCCCGGGAGCTCTGAGGCCCTGTGTTTTTTTATGTGCTCTAGAATATCTTTAATCTTGATCTGTCCCTGCTAGATAACAATTTAGTCCAAAAAGGCTATTTTAATCTAATAGTTCTCAACTGTTTCCATACCCAGACCCAGCCTAGCATCACCCTTCTGCTTAGCTTCCCTCCCATTTAGCAATATGGGAAAGGCAGGGTGACTGTGGCCCCCTGCACCAACTCTGTCCTAATCAAACCTATATGAAGGAAAAAAAGAGAGGTCCCTTATTTATGACATAAAATCAGGATATACCATCTGCTGGGGTAATTTCCAATTATATACATATAATCAGGAGCTGATGGACAGGAAGTTAGCAGAACATAGAGAAATGCTTGGTCCTTCATTGGAAAGGGAGATGGTGATAGTATGGGCAGGGTGGTGATCAGATAATTGAATCCCATAATCAAGATTTTACTGTCTTTCAAAGGTTGGGTAATAAAAATAAAAGATTTCTTAGTGAAACTTACCAATATTAGTTAAGCTTTACATTACCCCTAAAAGGAAGGCAGGTATTAAACAAGTTCCACTTATGAGACTGATGTACTGAAGCAAAGAGAGGGAAAGCGACTTGCTTATTGTCTCATAATGAGTGAGTGGAAGATCTGGGAACAGAACCCAGAAGGCTTGACTCCCCAGCCACAGCTCCAAATACTGCCACAAAGAATTAAATGCACTAAAATTACTTAAGAAATACTTAAATAAGTTTTTCATTGATCTTAAGGTCAGATGGGACCATTATGATCATCAAGTCTAGCCCCCTATATAACAATGTCTATAGAACCTCAACCATCAATTTCTGCATCAAGGCCATAATGAGTAACGAATCATTTGAATCAGAGACTGTAAAATCAAAAGAACTGTGGATTGCTTTATGTTGCTTTTCCAGAGTCTTATGAGTTTATTTATATGTGTTCCTACATAACATGAGAGTTTCTGGTGTTTAAAACAACACCACCAACAAAAAAAACCCTCTGGAATATTAATCAATAATTATTCAAAACAAATCACAATGCTTCTGACTTCAAACGTTCCTTGACACATTGACTTATGACATGAAGTACAATATATTTCAGAACCCACAGTCTTTCACATCAATTAGAAGGATATGTCTGTGACAACAATACAAAAGGATTCACTTCCAATCCAGGAAGAGAGTCAGATGGGAATAGATGAACTTCAGTGTGGTGGGAAACAGTGGTGTCTCTGGAATCCAATGTGGTTTCCTCTTCTAAATATTTTCCTGGTCAATAAAAGTGATCACAAAAACAAATCAGAGGCTGGAATCCATTATATTGTCTTGTCAAAAGAAATTGTCTTAGGTTATGGTTAGGGATGGGCAAGAGGGTTTGGACAAAATAAAAGCTTTCAGGGAAACTGGATGACTAGGTTTCAGAGTGGTAGCTGTGTTAGTCTGTATCAGCAGAAAGAACGAGGAGTACTTGTGGCACCTTAGAGACTAACAAATTTATTTGAGCATAAGCTTTCATGGGCTACAGTCCACTTCATCAGATGAATGCAGTGGAAAATACAGTAGGAAGATATTCTATATATATATATATAGAGAGAGAGAGAACATGAAAAAATGGGGGTTGCCATACCAACTATAATGAGACTAATCGATTAAGGTGGGCTATTATCAGCAGGAAAAAAAACTTTTATAGTGATAATCAGGATGGCCCATTTCAAACAGTTAACAAGAAGGTGTGAGTAACTATAGGGGGAAAATTAGCAAGGGGAAATAGTTTTTAGTTTGTGTAATACTCATCCACTCCCAGTCTTTATTCAAGCCTAATTTAATGGTGTCTGTTTTGCAAATTAATTCCAGTTCTGCAGTTTCTCATTGGAGTCTGTTTTTGAATTTTTTTTGTTGAATAATTGTGACTTTTAGATCTGTAATTGAGTGACCAGGGAGGTTGAAGTGTTCTCTGACTGGTTTTTGAATGTTATAATTCTTGATGTCTGATTTGTGTCCATTTATTCTTTTGCGTAGAGACTGTCTGGTTTGGCCAATGTAGATGGCAGAGGGACATTGCTGGCATATGATGGCATATATCACATTGGTAGATGTGCAGGTGAACGAGCCTCTGATAGTGTGGCTGATGTGATTAGGTCCTATGATGGTGTCCCTTGAATAGATATGTGGACAGAGTTGGCAACAGGCTTTGTTGCAAGGATAGGTTCTTGGGTTAGTGTTTTTTTTGTGTGGTGTGTGATTGCTGGTGAGTATTTGCTTCAGGTTGGGGGGCTGTCTGTAAGCGAGGACTGGCCTGTCTCCCAAGATCTGTGTCATAAATACCACCCTATACCGGAAACCTACTGACGGCTATACTTACCTACATGCCTCCAGCTTCCATCCAGACCACACCACACAAACCATTGTCTACAGCCAAGCTCTAAGATACAACCGCATTTGCTCCAACCCCTTAGAGAGGTACGTCTATATTTACCTCCGGGTCCGGCGGTAAGCAATCCATCTTCTGGGATCGATCCCGGAAGTGCTCGCCGTCGACACCGGTACTCCTGCTCCACGAGAGGAGTACGCGGAGTCGACGGGGGAGCCTGCCTGCCGCGTGTGGACCCGCGGTAAGTTCGAACTAAGATACTTCGACTTCAGCTACGTTATTCACGTAGCTGAAGTTGCGTATCTTAGTTCGAAGTGGGGGGTTAGTGTGGACCAGCCCACAGAGACGAACACCTACAAGATCTCTATCAAGCGTTCTTACAACTACAATACCCACCTGTTGTAGTGAAGAAACAGATTGACAGAGCCAGAAGAGTACCCAGAAGTGACCTACTACAGGACAAGCCCAACAAAGAAAGTAACAGAACCCCACTAGCTGTCACCTTCAGCCCCCAACTAAAACCTCTCCAGCGCATCATCAAGGATCTACAACCTATCCTGAAGGACGATCCCTCACTCTCACATTTTTTTCATGTTCTCTCTCTCTCTCTCTCTCTCTCTGTGTATGTGTGTGTATATATATTCCTACTGTATTTTCCACTGCATGCATCTGATGAAGTGGGCTTTAGCCCAGGGAAGCTTATGCTCAAATAAATTTGTTAGTCTCTAAGGTGCCACAAGTACGCCTCGTTCTTTTTGGATGACTAGGTGCTCAGTTCAAATCCAACCTCTGCTGACAGTGACTGACGGTTGTTCAGTGGTTTATAGGAATTGGAGTTCAGTGTCTAAATCTAAATCTAGTTAGAGCTTAGTAATTGTCTTCCTTGCTGGCCACTAGTAGAATGGTCAGAGACTGAATTGGCCACAGTGTATGAGCTCTCCTAGGGGCAAAGTCTCTGCCCATCCAGTCTCTGTCCATTGTGCTGTGATGGCCAACAGAGAAATCAGTTAATATGATGTGTTTTATGGTCCTTCCAGGGCCTGGTTGAGGCATGTAGTCAGGGCAGTTGTATGTATTTCATGGATAAACAGAGGTCTTCACTCTCTATTTAATTGTCTGTACATACGTGTGTGTTTATACAAGCCTGGATGTCACCGTCTACATGAATCTTGCCTAAAAAAAACCTCTGCACCATTTGAGACTGATCCCTCCACGCCCTGCTCCTCTGTGACCAGATTCTTCACTGGTGCGACTTGACACCAATGGCGCTACTCTAACTTACACCAGCTGGGAATCTGGCCCCTGGTGGTGTGAGTGTCTGTACTTTTGTCTACCCTATTTAGGCCCTCATCCTGCCAGGACTTGCACACCTGCCTAACTTTCCATATTGAGCAGATTAATTGAAATCAGTGGAATTATGCTCAGTGAATGAAGCTAAGCACGTTCACAAAGCTTTGCAGAATCAAGCCCTCAGATTGAAAGCTTGAGGCTGGCTTCCTGGTATTGACCTATGTTGTATGACACAGATACTCAGTAGATATATGTTACAAGTAATACAGGCTGCTGATCTGGAACTCCTCCTGAACAGTAAACATTTAAACCTACTGAAGTAATCAACCTCCTTGTATATATTGAGGACAGAGCCTTCTTATTTACAGTGCGATCCATGGTGTTGGAAAACAAGGACTTTGGTTCAGAATTTTGCTACAGAATTAAAAGTTCACAGTTTTGTTCTCAGCAATTTCTTTGTTTCAGAAACTTCATTTTTCATGAAATTTTCATTTGAAAATAAACAATTTTTTTTGAATGGGTGAATTCAAATTCACGCAGAAAAAGGTCCTAGTTGCCATTAAATAAAAATAGCGAAAATGTACAGGTCTTCCAAGAAATCAGAGAATTTTTACAGATGTGACACCAAGGGTAAACCCCTCCATTGAGAGGTTTTCCGATTTTGTTGTGAATATTTTGCATGAAGTCTGTCAATATTTTCATGGCGTTCTTTTCAGGCATGAGAGAGTTTTGGTTTCAGCTGAGCTGGGATGGGGCACTTGACTGGAATTCAGACAACTGGGGGTCTGTTCCCAGCTCTGTTGTGTGACTTAAGGCAAATCAATTAATCTCCCTGTGGCTCAGTTTACCCATCTGTCAAATGGGGATAGTGATACTTAAGTGCTTTGAGATATATGGGTGAAAAGTGCTATATATAAAAGTGCTCTGGGTGTCCCTAAGCCTCTAACTGCCAGAAGCTGGGTGACAGGGGATGTTCTGTTCATTCTTTCTGAAGCATCTGGCACCGGCCACTGTTGGAAGACTGGATGCTGGTCTACATAGATCATTGGTCTGACCCAGTATGGCCATTCTTATGTTATGTTCTTATAGGTGCTAGGGAATAATAATTAATATGACCTTAATTGGAGAAAAGGTAATTTATGGAATGCTTCCTGTTCATTGCCCTCTATACACACAGTATAGGTGTGGGTGTGGATCGCTGTTAAGTCAGCTGAATTCATACATCACTTGATCTAAGAGCTTGTCTACACAGTAAATGGAATTGAAATAACTACATTGGTTGTAGTGCACACCCTTAATTATTTTGGTTTGTATATACATGGACAGTTTTATTTCAGTATGAGAGTGCCCCATTTCAGCATAACTTAAGTTGGTTCCTTACCTGCTTAATTAAATCAATGTAAAGGCACTCTCATACCAAAATAAGTGTCTTCACAGAGACATACACTGAAATAACCAAAGGTGTGAACTAACAGATAAAGTTATTTCAGTTCAAGTGACCACATACACAATTCCTAAGAGGAAAGCACTATACATAAATCCAGATGTGGCTGATTCATGAACAAAAACAGATTGAACACATTTCATAAAATATACTACATATATCCTTACAACAGTATTCAAAACTAAACCCTATTGAAATACTATTAAATCGACCCATTTTCATTAAATGTATGGTACATTGCATTACATAGTTTAAATATCATGAACTGTCTCTTTTTTGTTTTGTTTCTTTTTCAGGCTTGTTGGATGTGTTTAAATATAACTGTAGTGCAAAGAAAGGTGAAATATATTCCCCATATGGAAGTTACAAACCATCCACTTCCTCCCTCTTATTCTCCCTCTTATGCACGTGCATTCACATACAGAGTCAATATTTAAGAATTTTTAAACCCTGGGGGTCTAATACAAATTATTACTCACAGGAATATTTCTTACGCATGGGCCCAATCCATCTGCCATTAGTCTAACAGACTCTTGCTGACATCAGTCTGTAATGGATTGGCTGTATAGGAGCAAGGATCGCTTGCCTTTATAGGAGAGTGCTCCTGTTCTGTGCCTCCTAAACTTCCCTGACTACCTCCTGCTACTCTACCATGCCTGATCATATTTCCCACTCCTATCACTGGGAAACTTTTACTTGTTCTCCCTATATCACCAGAAGATTAACTACTACTTACTTAGGTGGGAGCAGCAACTGACTTTATTAGCAAAATAATGAGCTGGGTACACTTTGAATTGCCTAATTCAGTTGTGTTCCTTTTTTGCCGAGCGAAAGAGAAATAATCGGGGAGTGGAAGGGCTGATACACCTAAGGGTATGTCTACACTACGGGATTAATCCAAATTTACAGAATTCGAATTTTGGAAACAGATTGTATAAAGTCGAATGTATGCGGCCACACTAAGCATATTAATTCGGCGGTGTGCATCCATGTACTGGGGCTAGCATTGATTTCCGGAGCATTGCACTGTGGGTAGTTATCCCATAGCTATCCTGCAGTCTCCCCCGCCCATTGGAATTCTGGGTTGAGATCCCAATGCCTGATGGGGCAAAAAACATTGTCGCAGGTGGTTCTGGGTACAGCCTCACCCCTCCCTCCATGAAAGCAACGTCAGACAACCATTTCGCGCCTTTTTTCCTGGGTGAACACTGCAGACTCCATACCACGGCAAGCATGGAGCCCGCTCAGCTCAAGACAGCAGTCATGAACATTGTAAACACCTCGCGCGTTCTCGTGCAGTTTATGCTGAACCAAGACCTGAAAAACGAGGCAAGGAGGAGGCGGCGATGGCAGCGCAGCAACAAGCATGATGAGGACATGGACATGGACACAGAATTCTCTCAAACCACGGGCCCCGGTGCTTTGGAGATCATGTTGTTAATGGGGCAGGTTCTATTTGTGGAACGCCGATTCTGGGCCTGGGAAACAAGCACAGACTGGTGGGACCGCATAGTGTTGCAGGTGTGGGATGATTCCTAGTGGCTGCAAAACTTTCGCATGCGTAAGGGCACTTTCATGGAACTTTGTGACTTGCTTTCCCTTGCCCTGAAGCGCCAGAATACCAAGATGAGAGCAGCCCTCACAGTTGAGAAGCGAGTGGCGATAGCCCTGTGGAAGCTTGCAACACCAGACAGCTACCGGTCAGTCGGGAGTCAATTTGGAGTGGGCAAATCTACTGTGGGGGCTGCTGTGATGCAAGTAGCCAAAGCAATCACTGAGCTGCTGCTATGAAAGGTAGTGACTCTGGGAAATGTGCAGGTCATAGTGGATGGTTTTGCTGCAATGGGATTCCCTAACTGTGGTGGGGCGATAGATGGAACCCATATCCCTATCTTGGCACCGGAGCACCCAGTACATAAACCGCAAGGGGTACTTTTCAATGGTGCTGCAAGCACTTGTGGACCACAAGGGACGTTTCACCAACATCAATGTGGGCTGGCCAGGAAGGGTTCATGACGCTCGTGTCTTCAGGAACACTAATCTGTTTAAACAGCTGCAGCAAGGGACTTACTTCCCGGACCAGAAAATAACCGTTGGGAATGTTGAAATGCCAATAGTTATTCTTGGGGACCCAGCCTACCCCTTAATGCCATGGCTCATGAAGCCATACACAGGCAGCCTGGACAGGAGTCAGGAGCTGTTCAACTACAGGCTGAGCAGAATGATGGTAGAATGTGCATTTGGCTGTTTAAAAGGTCGCTGGTGATCGTTACTGACTCGCTGAGACCTCAGCCAAACCAATATCCCCATTGTTATTGCTGCTTGCTGTGTGCTCCACAATCTCTGTGAAAGTAAGGGGGAGACCTTTATGGCGGGGTGGGAGGCTGAGGCAAATCGCCTGGCTGCTGATTACGCGCAGCCAAACACCAGGGCGATTAGAAGAGCACACCAGGAAGTGCTGCTCATCAGAGAAGTTTTGAAAACCAGTTTCATGACTGGCCAGGCTACAGTGTGAAATTTCTGTTTGTTTCTCCTTCATGAAAACCCTCCCCCTTTATTGACTCATTCTCTGTAAGGAACCCACCCTCCCCCTTCCCCCAGCTTGCTTTCAAAGGAAATAAAGTCACTATCGTTTAAAAATCATTTTTTCTTTATTAATTAATTATAAAAAGAGGGAGAGAACCCGGGTGGGGTTTGGGAGGAGGATCAGTGGGAAGGAAAAGGCCACTAAAAAAAGGTCAAAAAAATTACAGCCTTTTGCTTGGGCTGTCCACTGGGGTGGAATGGGAGGGTGTACGGAGCCTCTCCCCCCGCGTTCTTACACGTCTGGGTGAGGAGGCTATGGAACATGGGGAGGGGGGTTATACAGGGGCAGTAACAGCACTCTGTTATCCTGCTGCCGTTCCTGAAGCTCCACCAGATGCTGGAGCATGTCTTTTTGCTCACGCAGCAGCCCCAGCATTGCATCCTGCCTCCTCTGATCTTCCTGCCGCCACCTCTCATCTCGAGCGTCCCTCATGTCCTCATGTTGGTCCCTCCTGTCCTCACGTTCACTGGCATCTTTCCTATACTTTGAAACCGTGTCCTTCCACTCATTCAGATGAGCTCTTTCACTGCGGGTGGATTCCATGATTTCCGCGAACATCTCGTCTCGCGTCTTCTTTTTCCAACGCCTTATCTGAGATAGCCTTCGGGACGGAGGAGGGAGGCTTGAAAAATTTGCAGCTGCTGGAGGGAGGGAAAAAAGGGAGAGAAGTATTTAAAAAGATACATTTTACAGAACAATGCTTATACTCTTTCACGGTGACCAACACTATTCACATTACATAGCACATGTGATTTCTGTGCAAGGTCGCATTTTGCCTGTTAATATTGAGTGCCTGTGGCTTTGCTGCTAGAGATCACAGACGCAGGTCCAGGCAACAGAATTCGGCTTGCATGCAGCCATGGTAAGCCATTGTCTTTCGGCTTCTGCGCCCTCCTTTCCCACATACCAAGCAAAGCCCGTTGAGTGCTGCAGTTTTCCTGTTAACCTTCAGCAGCAGAAAACAACCCCCCACCCCATCCAATTCTATGGATGATCGCTTTATCCCTCCCCCCACCGCGTGGCTGGTATCAGGAAAGATCCCTGCTAGCCAAACATGAAAAGCTCAGTGCCAATTCCCCCCCCCCCGTGCTTGGCTAACTGCAGGGAAGGATTTCTTTTCAGCCACAGGCAAACAGCCCAGTAGGAACGGCCACCTCTGTCCCCTTAATTAAATTCCCATATTTCAACCAGGTTACCATGAGCGATATCACTCTCCTGAGGATTACACAGCGAGATAAAGAACGGATGTTGCTTGAATGCCAGCAAACACCAGGACCATACACTGCCAGGCTTTGTCATGCAATGATACCGGATTACTTGCTACTAGCATGGCATGGTCAAGTGTCCTACCATGGAGGACGGAATAAGGCTGCACTACCCAGAAACCTTGTGGCAAGGCTTTTGGAGTACCTCCAGGAGAGCTTCATGGAGATGTCCCTGGAGGATTTCCGCTCCATCCCCAGACATGTTAACAGACTTTTCCAGTAGCTGTACTGGCCGCAAATGCTTCCCAAGTCCTCAGGGCAAAGTAATCATTAAAAAATGCTTGCTTTTAAAACAAGTTTTATATTTTAAAAGGTAAACTCACCTGAGGTCCCTTCCATGGGGTCATGGTCTTGGATACTGGGTTGGGAGGGTACTTCAGTCAGGCTGAGAAAAAGATCCTGGCTGTTGGGGAGAATGGAGTGCTGTGTGCTCTCCGCAAGCTCGTTGTCCTCCTCCTCCTCCTCTTCCCTGTCTGCAGAATCCTCAGATGTAGCTGATGAGATTATCCCCACCTCGGAATCCACGGTCAGAGGTGGGGTAGTGGTGGCGGCCCCCCCAGAACTGCACGCAGCTCGGCGTAGAAGTGGCATGTCCGCGGCTCTGACCCGGAGTGACCGTTTGCCTCCTTTGTTTTTTGATAGGCTTGTCTGAGCTCCTTGACTTTCACGCGGCACTGATCTGAGTCCCTATTGTGGCCTCTCTCCATCATGCCCTTGGAGATTTTTTCAAAAGTTTTGGCATTTCGTCTTTTCGAACGAAGTTCTGCTAGCACTGAATCCTCTCCCCATATAGCGATCAGATCCAGTACCTCCCGTACAGTCCATGCTGGTGCTCTTTTTCCATTATCGCCCTGCATGGTTACCTATGCTGATGAGCTATCTGTGGTCACCTGCGCTCTCCACGCTGGGCAAACAGGAAATAAAATTCAAATGTTCACGGGGCTTTTCCTGTCTACCTGGCCAGTGCATCCGAGTTCAGATTGCTGTCCAGAGCGGTCACAATGGTGCACTGTGGGATAGTTCCCGGAGGCCAATACCATCGAATTGCGGCCACACTAAGCCTAATTTGAAATGACAATTTCGATTTTGGCGCTACTCCACTCGTTGAGGTGGAGTACAGAAATCGATTTTAAGAGCCCTTTATTTCAAAATAAATGGCTTCATTGTGTGGACGGGTGCAGGGTTAATTCAATTTAACGCTGCTAAATCCAAATTAAAGTCATAGTGTAGACCCAGGCCTAAGATCCAATCCTGGCTTCTTCTGTGGCCTTAGAACTGCTATTGATTCTGGACTGTATAGAAAGTGTCATTTTAAATAATACTGAAACTAATCCTAGCTGCCTCGGGTTAGTGTGTGGAAGCATCCAGGCCTCCAGGCTGTTGTAAGGATGAGGGTCTTCCTTCCCCCGCGTCCATTGCCACTACTAGGGAGAAGCTGAACATTCTTCCATCCACCCAACCCCCTCGTGGGATATTATTCTCTCTTCCTCCCATATGTCTGGGGTAGGGCTGGGCCATCCTCCAGTCTGGATCCTTCTGGTGCTGCTCCTAGTTTATCAGGGAAGAAACAGAGTGAAATCGACAAGCATCTAGTCAAT
Organism: Malaclemys terrapin pileata; assembly: GCF_027887155.1. Lineage (NCBI taxonomy): Eukaryota > Metazoa > Chordata > Testudines > Emydidae > Malaclemys > Malaclemys terrapin. Next base: position 33,263,949 of record NC_071512.1, on the reverse strand, counting down.
TACATTACACCCTCATGCCACTATCAGGAATGGGAAACCTTCCAGGCAGGTATCCCACAGTGAAATCAGGTTCTACTCTGATCTCTTGCTGCCCTGTGGCTTTCTGAAGAGCACCCATGAAACTGATCAGCATCGTGCTGGTTTTATCTCAGAGTTCTTTTGGGTGGTGGGTTGGGGGATGGAAGAGTGGAGAGTTACAGCAAAAAAAGGACTCTCATCTCCTGTCTCTTCCCAGTGCCTCCCTTCCCCAACCACACAGGGAGCAGCTCATGACAGCAAAGGGGCATTAAGTCTGTACTTCTGTGGCTGTGCAGAAGGCTAGTAGGCAGCATAGAAACTGGCCAGAATCTTGTTACTTTCACTGTGTTGATGCCTACCTTTACCCACTGACCAGAGAAATAGGCCTGTTCAGTGTAAGAAGAAGAGTGCATTTTTTCTAGATGATATACCTCTACCCTAAACAGATTAAAGAACCAGTAGTAATTATGGCTACCACAAGCCTCTCACTCTTAAAAAAAACGTTGGGTTGTAAAGGTTAATTTAAAAAAAAATCTGCATCCCAGAAACATATGTATACATCTGGATTAGTAATTATGAAGATTAATGTAATGCACAGTGTCAGAATTCCCACTGACATTTACTCAGTTTGTCCAAACAATTTAGCGGAATCCTCCTGCGAATATGAACTGCATTCTGCAGCGTTGTACAGACAATTAACCTCTTAATGCTAATTTCCCTACAGGCACATATGTAGGTTTTTATTCTTTAATTGCTCTTAACAATAAGATCATGCACAAAAAATAGTAGAGACTATTCTTGAAGTTTAAGATTAAGTATAGAAAAATGAGGTTATACTCCCTCTATGGACCCTGCTGGCCCCCAAATTGATTGATAAAATTAGGATTACACGGAGAATGGGAAATAACAATTGGTGATATCTGAGCAAAATGAATTTATTTTCTTTCATTATCAATACTAAAAACAGTGCTGAGATGCAAAGGCAGCTATAAAAGATTAATATAAAGGTAATTGCCCTTTAAACAAAGCATATCTATTTCCCGTCCTAACACACTGTGGAGTGTTGGTGTCTGCTGGTAAATAGCTACACATTCCACGCCAAAGGTGGCTGCATTTCAATATAGACAATCTGAAAAGCCCTTTGGGATGAAAGATGTTATATAAATGTAAGACATTTTTATGGTTATATTCTCAAGCAGGGCTGTGCACAGGTCTCAACATAGAGATTTGGACTCAGCAGTCTGACATGAGAATATTATTTATTTGGATTTGGAAATAGGATTTTAGCAATATCATAAAGTCAAGAAATATGTCTCTCTTTCTTCTAGTGCCCCATTCCCACTATCTCTCTGACCTTGTCTATACTAATTAATAGTTAAAGCTGTACAAATCCCCGCAACCCGCCCCCCGGTGGATGCAGTTACATCAGTAGAGAGATGCGTTAGTCCTGTATAGCTATTCCTGTATGGGGAGAGGAATAAGCTATACCAGCATAAAGCATTTTTATACCACTCGAATTGACCTCCACATTAGGGCTTTTACTGGTATAACTATTTGGGTAAAAGCATACTGGATGTAAAACATTCAAATGTAGATCAGGCCTCTCTCTCTTTGTCAGCCATAAATTTCAGTGGTTTTTGAAATTAAAGATTGACAAATGTATTGTCACTGAATACATGGTGCTGCATTTGTTTGGTGGCTGGCCTGGAACAATGAAAAATCAACATCAGATCACGGCAAATAGTTTACAGTAACTAACTTGTTTGAATGTTGCTCCCTCTTTCCATAAACTAATTAAGACTTTCATCGATATGTCCATTATTAAACATGAGGCAAGAAATTCTTTATGAATTATTCTCAATCATAAGCATTTGCAAACAGCAATTCAAGCAGTGCTGGCTGGCAACCCAAATCACATGTCATTGTTTTTGTACTCTGATTGGATGATTTGTTTAACTGGCCAATTTTGAATTGCATGTGCAAAGTGTAATATCCTCAAACTGCAGGTTTTTTCCATTATGAATGAGTTATGCAATTTGCGACTACTTGAGTATTCCAATTTTTAGTTTGCTTTTGACAGGTATTCACATTAGTAAAGCTCATTTGCTAGAATATTTGTGGAAAGAGAATACACAATGGGGGGCAAACACGGGTGCAGTGAATTCATTTTCAAAAATTCAAATAAATACGTGTGGAAATTGTTTCAGGTCTGAGAAATAGTGGAAGCTGGTGACAGACATCTGAAAGCCAGCAGGTGAAACGGACACGCCACTGTGAGCCAAGTTGTAGCAGCAGGTAAGATGATAATGTGTCTCATTTTAAGGATGATTCCCCACCCAGCTAGCTGTGATGGAGACTCCACTGCTGGGAGGAAATATTCACCCTGGACTTTTTGGATTTTATTTGCCTTCCTCTGAGCTAATGAGTAAACAGTATCATTAGGATCAGGCAGGTGAATCATACATGATCTCTTTTCTACAGCTGCATGGTATTAGAAAGAACCAAGTTCTTCCATCTTCTGTGTTTCTATACTATACCTGCAACCTTACCAGGTGATATCGATTAGCTACTACTCAAGTAACTCTCCCCTATCCTCACCTTAACAAAGCCACTCTGTCTCAAGTGCTTTTCACATGGGTAATTAGGTGGTGACTTTTCACCTTGGATGGAGAAACTAGTCTAAGGATGGTGAGGAACAGGGCACTGTGTGTGAGAAACCTGCAAATGGAAAACGTGTCAGACATGTGGACGCACAGTGTAATGACATGTTTACTTGCAGTACATTATTCAACAAGTAGATGTCTGTGTGCAACATAGAGTTCCAGACAAGATGTGTTCCTTGGTAAACAAGGGAGACAAAGCTGGAACTCAAGCTGTGTGGACCGCTGTTTGTGTTTGTAGCAATCACAGGTATTTTCTTATAAATGCCCCCTGTATGTATGTATTCTGATTATTCAGCACTTGACCTTCTCTGCCCAATCAGCTGGGTTGATTTTAATTGTATAATCAAATGCTCAATCCAGCAGTTGTTTAATGCTACCAAAATGGTGACTTGAATATAAGGATCATTTTTGGTTTTTTTATTAGAATGAATTCAGTCCTTAGGAATTTAGTGCCAGTTTCACAATCCTAGGGAGTGAAGTATCCACAGGGCAGGTACCACATGTGGGACAGCAGTGCAAACTTCCCAAAATGCTCCTGCCAATCTGCATCTATGCTGGAGGTGGGGAAGGGAGGATAAACATGATTTAAGACCATAATTCATTCCACACCTACTGCCTTCCCTGAACTGCACAAATACAGCTGAAACATAATCCAGGATCTGGGCTACTTTCTGGTACTGTAAAATAGCATTTTAAAGAATAGAGGAAGGCGGATCTTGTGGTTAAGGCCCTGCGCAGGGGCTCAGAAGTTCTGAGTTCAATTCCTGGCTATCCCACAGACTTCCTGTTGGACCTTGGGGCACTCACTGTGTCACTTTATCTCAGTTCTTCATCTATAAAATGGGGATAGCATTTTGTATGATCAGGATGCTCTTTGGGATAGGAACCTGATACTTGTACCGCACCAAGCACAATGGGGCCCTGACATCAGCTGAAGTTTCTCTGCACTACGGTGCTATAAATAATAATTAACAATAAACAAAATTAAAGAGATTTCTTTCCCCAAAATGTAAGCCAAGGCTCTTTATAAAAAACTAAAAGTGGATAAGACTTTTAGCAAAATTCTTTAAATGTGCATTTAATTCAATGAGAACCACAGAATATTAATGGAATACAATTGATTATTAAAAACATACTGTACATTTGGATGTTTAATAGCTAAATAAAAGCTTTGTTTCTCTTCGGTAGCTCAAGAAACACATTTTCAATAATTCCTTGGTGTATATTTCACCCCAGTTATGAACTTTCCAGAGAGAATTGTTGCTTCTTCATTAACTGTCGTTTGGCTACTTGGATGTGTGCTGTAGAATTGCAAACCCTAAATAGACAGATTTGAATGCTCAGTTGGTATATATTCAGTGTAAAATCACTTCCAAATCAGGGGCTAAATGCAGCCACCTGGCCCAGCAAGTGTGGATGTGCAACTTCCCGAGACAGCTACGCCTACCAAACCCAAGGGCTGGCAGTGATCCGATGGAGATGAGGGAGAGATTTAATTCCCACCGCAGCTCCAGCCAAGCTCTTCCAACAGAAACCTCTAGGGGGAGCCAATGAATTTCCTGGCCACCTTCCCACTCTTCACTTTCTGGTGGCACTGCCCACTTTCCAGGCTTTGCTGGCCACTTAGGGTACGTCTACACTTACCGGAGGGTCCGGTGTCAGGCAATTGATGTTCTGGGATCGATTTATTGCGTCTGGTTTAGACGCGATAAATCGATCCCGGATTGATCCCGGAAGTGTTCGCCGTCGACGCCGGTACTCCAGCTCGGCGAGAGGAGTACGCGGCATCGACGGGGGAGCCTCCCTGCCGCGTCTGGACCCGCGGTAAGTTCGGACTAAGGTACTTCGAATTCAGCTACGTTATTAACGTAGCTGAATTTGCGTACCTTAGTCCGAAGTGGGGGGTTAGTGGGGACCAGGCCTTAGGAGTGAGTTTGAAGCTGGTTTCTGACACTGCAACCTGGATCTCTAGCTAAGTTTCCATTGCCAGGGCCCTGTACTAGGATTGCTAGCAATATCATTTATTTCATTATTATGTTGCTTTCGGTTTGTACCAGTTCTAGGCACAGTGTTAGTATTGGTATTACTTGTATACCCCAAAGTGTGCCAGATACTTCACAAACAAAGGACCAACTCCTCTTTTCCAAAGAGCTTACATTCCAAATATAAGATGAGTTGCAACAAATGAAAGCAACTCCCTGTGGTGCAAAGGAAGCACAAAGGTTCTACAAATAGAACATCCTGTGTCTGCCTAGGTACACATTTTGAAGGTACAATCCTATGGATTTGTTGTTTAAAATAAATTGTAAAAAGTGGTGCTTGGAGTGTGGGGGCATGTGAAACCAAGCTAGGCTAGCTCTGGGGCAGAGACCTGTTTGGACAGTGGGTCTAACACAATGTGTCTGTGGCTTGCACGTGCTACCATAATACAAATAATAATTATTAACATTAGTGATGCAGGGCACCCAACCCACCTTACAGCGCTTTCACCACAATTACTATTCATGGTAATTAATTAAGATACAAACCATTTTTAAGCAGAATTATTTGTATTATGGTAGTACCTGGAAGTTCTAAACGGGAGTTGGGGCACCATTCTGCCAGGTACTATATATGCATATTACAAAAAAGACAGTCCTAGCCTCAAGGAGCGTACAGTCTTCATATAAGACTTTGGTTTGCGAATATGTTTTGGTTCCAATTTGTGTTGGGGAAAAATATCCGATTTCTCAACATTTTTCATGGGACAGGAAAACCACTTTCCTCCCAGCTCTGTGGCTAGCCCTGCAAGCTCAGCCAGGGCTCTAAAAATCAATCTGGGCATCATCCTCAGCCCAGTGTTAGGTCTCATGATATCAGGTGTTTTACATAAATACCCACCTCTAGGAGTCAGGGGATTACATGGAAATCTCAGATTTCATATATAAAAAAAAGTTGTGCAGAAGAATTTGAAAATGTGAAACCCTACAGGCTCAAAACTGAAGGCAAATAAAAAGAACCCAAATTTGTAACTATAAAAAAAAAAATCTTTTTAAGGCAATTTCATGATTTTTAGAGTGCTGACTCACGACTGTTGAATGCTTGGGGTTGGCAACATGGCTATGATTTCGGAAGTCACTGAGGGTATGTCTACACTCCAATAAAAAACCCGCAGCTGGTCTGTGCCAGGTTCTAGGAACTTGCAAGGTGGGAGGGTCCCAGAGCTTGGCCTGCAGCCCAAGCCCGAATGGCTATACTGCAATTAAACAGCCCTGCAGCCCGAGCCCAAGTCAGCTGGCATGGGTCAGCCGCGGGTATCTAATTGCTGTGTAGACATACTCTGGATGTTTTCTAAGCTTTCTTTTACTTGAACAGTTTTAAATCAGTGGGAGTGGGATGCAAAAGCAATGGCAGGTCTGAAAACAATAGTTTTGTTTAAAGTGAATTGGAACAAATGATTTAAGGAAAGATGGAGATCAAACTAGTGAATAAAAAGAAATATCAGAAAACAGAGGATATTAAAAAAAATACCACTCCCCTGCGCTGCACTTAACATCCTCTTTCTATTCTGCAGATTTATGGGATTTATTCCTGTACTGGAAACACGGACTCTATACGTATTAAATAATAGCAAACTTGTAGATCAGCATTACTTTCCTCCCAGCAATGTGTGGTCAATTTTCCATTTCTCTGTTCAAATTGTTTCCATTTAATGCCCTTAAGCAGATATGAGTTACAGCGAAATATAAAATGACCCCAAAGTTGGCCTGCTTGATTATTCAATCCAATCTTTCTCAGCTCTGTGTGGCAATGCGCTTTTAATGTGGCAGCCCATATGCCCTGCATATGACTGCGATCTGGCTTCCAAGAGGGTATGTTGTGATGTGCTCATGTGTGCCAATTCACATATCTAAACGTTTTCATAAGGGGAACCCCTTTGTGTAAGTCATCTGGTTGTCAAACAAGACCTGGCTGTGATCCTGGACCTGGCACTAGATGAAATATGTGCACTTTAAACATTTCAGACTGAAACTGATGGGAATGGGCAATTCCTCACTTCATTTTCTCAAGGTTTTAAAACAATAAATGTCAACCTGAGGGCAAACCAAGACAGATTTCAGATTAAAGGGACAGGGTTTGCTTAGTGTTTATAAATCCGTTACTCCCGACCTCCTTCATATCTCTTAAAACAACGAACTAGGCCAGAATATGTCAGGCGCAATTGGCACTTTTGTCAACACAGCTTTTTCCTTTAGTAGTGTCAGAGAGAGATTTCAAAAAGAGATTTTTCAGACAGATTCATGATTTGGCATCCCATGGAGAATCTAGTGTTCTTCCAAGCAAAGTTGAAGCCTTGTGTTAGAAAGCTAATAAAGCCAGTTTAAAAGAACCTTTCATCTCCAAGATAACTAAAATACTCCTTTGTTTATTTACTTTTCTCCCTCAATTGCTTTTCCTATCTTGTTTTCATCTGCATATTGCTAAAGCTTGTCAACACCTCCAGCCTTCACTTTGGGATGGATGCCTTGGGAGCATGAGTAGAGGCAATTTTCACATGTTGTCTCCCTGTCACTTGTGTTCAGTCTGGAGCACACGTTGATGACTTGTTTTCAAAAGGTCCAATTCTCTATTAGTATAAATGACTTCATTGAAGTCAGATGGGCTATGTCCATTAACACCATAAAGAATTTGGCCTGAAGTGTTCCTGATGCACACTCTATGGGCCTGGTGTTTTTGTCACTTAAACTGGTGGAAATGAGGAGAAGATTAATTGTATGCATGGAATTATATCCATGTAAAGCTGATGCTAGTGACAGGAGGGTCAGGCCCCATAATCGCCCCGCTTTGCTGAATGGCATTGCAAAGTAGAACTGAGAGGGAAATGGTTATCCTGTCCTGAGAGAGTTTGTGTGATTTCAAAACTTTTTTCTGTCCCAAATAGGGACAAAAGTTCAAAATTTTGAAAATTTTCACAAATTGATAATCTGAAAAAAAAAGCAACAAAAAACAACCCCTCAGAGCCGGTCAATCAAAACATTTCATTTTAATAATTTTGAAATGTTTCATTTTGATTGTGACCTTATTATATTTTGAGCTTTTTTTTTTGTTAGTATAAATTAATGAAAATTTAGAAATGAAAAGTCATTTTGAACCACGAAATCCTGAAAATGTCAAAATGGGAAGTTTCCCCAATTTTGAATATTTTTTTTTGGTCAAAAATATTTTGAACCAGGAGATTAGAATCATAGAATATCATAGAATATCAGGGTTGGAAGGGACCTCAAGAGGTCATCTAGTCCAACCCCCTGCTCAAAGCAGGACCAATTACCAACTAAATCATCCCAGCCAGGGCTTTTGTCAAGCCGGGCCTTAAAAACCTCCAAGGAAGGAGACTCCACCACCTCCCTAGGTAACACATTCCAGTGTTTCACCACCCTCCTAGTGAAATAGTTTTTCCTAATATCCAACCTGGACCTCCCCCACTGCAACTTGAGACTATTGCTCCTTGTTCTGTCATCTGCCACCACTGAGAACAGCCGAGCTCCATCCTCTTTGGAACCCCCCTTCAGGTAGTTGAAGGCTGCTATCAAATCCCCCCTCATTCTTCTCTTCTGGAGACTAAACAATCCCAGTTCCCTCAGCCTCTCCTCATAAGTCATGTGCTCCAGACCCCTAATCATTTTTGTTGCCCTCCGCTGGACTCTTTCCAATTTTTCCACATCCTTCTTGTAGTGTGGGGCCCAAAACTGGACACAGTATTCCAGATGAGGCCTCACCAATGTCGAATAAAGGGGAACGATCACGTTCCTCGATCTGCTGGCAATGCCCCTACTTATACAGCCCAAAATGCCGTTAGCCTTCTTGGCAACAAGAGCACACTGTTGACTCATATCCAGCTTCTCGTCCACTGTGACCCCTAGGTCCTTTTCTGCAGAACTGCTACCTAGCCATTCGGTCCCTAGTCTGTAGCAGTGCATGGGATTCTTCCGTCCTAAGTGCAGGACTCTGCACTTGTCCTTGTTGAACCTCATCAGGTTTTTTTTGGCCCAATCCTCTAATTTGTCTAGGTCCCTCTGTATCCGATCCCTACCCTCTAGTGTATCTACCACACCTCCTAGTTTAGTGTCATCTGCAAACTTGCTGAGAGTGCAGTCCACACCATCCTCCAGATCATTAATAAAGATATTAAACAAAACCGGCCCCAGGATCGACCCTTGAGGCACTCCGCTTGAAACCGGCTGCCAACTAGACATGGAGCCATTGATCACTACCCGTTGAGCCTGACGATCTAGCCAGCTTTCTATCCACCTTACAGTCCATTCATCCAGCCCATACTTCTTTAACTTGGTGGCAAGAATACTGTGGGAGACCGTATCAAAAGCTTTGCTAAAGTCAAGGAATAACACATCCACTGCTTTCCCCTCATCCACAGAGCCAGTTATCTCATCATAGAAGGCAATTAGGTTAGTCAGGCACGACTTCCCCTTCGTGAATCCATGCTGACTGTTCCTGATCACTTTCCTCTCCTCTAAATGTTTCATAATTGATTCCTTGAGGACCTGCTCCATGATTTTTCCAGGGACTGAGGTGAGGCTGACTGGCCTGTAGTTCCCCGGATCCTCCTTCTTCCCTTTTTTAAAGATGGGCACTACATTAGCCTTTTTCCAGTCATCTGGGACCTCCCCCGATCGCCATGAGTTTTCAAAAATAATGGCTAATGGCTCTGCAATCTCACCCGCCAACTCCTTTAGCACCCTCTAATGCAGCGCATCTGGCCCCATGTGCTTGTGCACATCCAGTTTTTCTAAATAGTCCCGAACCACTTCTTTCTCCACAGAGGGCTGGCCACCTTCTCCCCATACTGTACTGCCCAGTGCAGCAATCTGGGAGCTGACCTTGTTCGTGAAGACAGAGGCAAAAAAATCATTGAGTACATTAGCTTTTTCCACATCCTCGGTCACTAGGTTGCCTCCCTCATTCAGTAAGGGGCCCACACTTTCCTTGATTTTCTTCTTGTTGCTAACATTCTTCTTGTTGCTAACTGATTCATTAATTCATTCTCCTGCTCATGGAGCATAGAGTGCACACTTTAGATCATCCATTTCCAGAGAGCCAGGTTTCCTGTCAATGTTGAGGCCTGCTCTATATTAAGGCTGAGATGGGTGAGGTCAGAAGTCATGACATCCCTCCAGCATGTGTAGGGCTATCCACAAAGTCTTCTCCGTCCAGCTTTTGTTGGATTGAATGCATAAATCTGGTGGGCTGGTATGGGCTCTGGCATAAGTAGCCACCTTAACCGGCATTGAGTCACTTGGGAAGACAGTGGAGGCTGGTTGGTCTGAAGCCTGACATGGTCATTATTAACATGATGAAACCACTATATGCCTTCAATACATTATTGCTATTGCATGTCTAAAGAGTGCAGCTGGCATATTTGCATTTCTGTGCAGGCCCAGGTTTCACAGGCATACGAAAGAACAGAAGTCACTGCTGCTTTGATAGATGGGTGTCTTAGGTCAAGTTGATACATAGTGTTGAGGTCCCCAAAGAGTGTATATAACCCCTGTTGCCTTGATGATTCGATGTTTCACATCAGCAAGGCAACCTCCCTTCTTGGTGACAATGGAGCCAAGATACTCAAATGAGTTGAAAAATTCAACTTCTTGTCCACAGATTATGATGGGTCGGGGGTTTCAGCTTCAATGAATTGGCATTTTCTGATTAAAAATGTTTTGTTGGAAAATTACCAACCGTGCTAATTGCAAATAATATCTTAAGAGCAGCAATGGGGGTAGCGGACAGGGCATTGGTCTGAATGTCAGAGCAGCGGAGTTCAATTTCTGACTGTACCACTGGTCTGATGGGTGATCTTCAGTAAGTTACTTCACCTCTTGGTGCCTTTATTTCTCCTCATATCCTTTGTCTGTCTTGTCTATTTAGACTGTGAGATCTTTGGAATAGGGAATGTATCTCACTACATGCTTATACAGTGCTTAGCGCAACAGAGCGTTGATCTTGGTTTGGGCCTGTATGTATTACTGTAATACGAATAATTATATACAGTATATGCCAAACCACAGCAAACGAAAATTTCAGCCATCTAACAATTCATAGCTTCTCCTCCTCCACCCAGAGATGCACATCTGCCCCAGACCACATATTGCAGTCTTAAATCTATGCCCATGGGGTTGCCAAACTTCCAGCATCCTCTTCTCCAGGCCTCTCCACCTCTTATTGGGGAGGAGGGGGCAGAGTTAAAGTTGCATAGTGGTTGTACTGTTAGTGAAATCTGAGTCTGAAGGTAGGGGAATTGAAAATGTTGGGCTGGAACTTGAAGAGAATACAGAGATTGCATCTTCTCAAATATACGTGGTATTATATAGAGAATTTCTACAGGCTTATAGAATGCTACCCTTGAGGCTAGGAAGACCCCATAAGGAACAGGCCAGTGGATTGGTTTAGGGCTGTGAGGAATCTCATCACTCCAGACTTTCCCCTGCCCAGGACTCACTGGTATCTTGCTGTAAGGTCTTTTCTACTTTGTACTGTGTTAGGGTTTCTACCTGTGAGGTACAAAAAACTGGGACATCCAGGCTGATCCTGAGCCCATGAAACTGGACAGCTGGCAGTGTGCACTGAGCATCCTGACAGATTTCCCAGCTATCGCAAAAAAGGAACGATCTGGGGAAAACCTGGACAGGTGGCAACCCTATCTCATGGACCTTTTCTATCATGACTCTAAATCTGAGATTCAGGAATGCAGAGCTGTTTTTCACATCCAGTTATTTCTTTTTAACCTTGAAATACCTGACTGGAATGTGGACCAATGCCACCAGTACCATTAAAATAAATCATCCATGTTTCAGAACCTTACATAACAAGTCAGGCTCAGTAAGTTGTAACAGAACAACAGGCATTTTGCTGAATTCCTCTCAAACAGTTCAGTCACCAGAGTTGCACAGCTACAACAGGGGAAACATGTTTTCATCCACCCCCAAATTCAAATGCTTCTCTGAAGCTCTTTGATGTGCAAAACTGGGCTAGAAATCTCATCACTGGCTGTAAGGATCCAGGGGACTCTAGAACCTAAGTCTGCAGCACCTGGGACAACTGATGTTGCCACAGCCCCACCAGGACACCATACAAAGCCACTTCTAGGAATCACTGAGGAGATCAGACACTATAGGAAGTACTGCCCAAAGGGTCCAGAATGACAGCACCCTCTGATTAGCCCATGCTCACTATTTAACCCTGGAGAGTACCCCAGGAAGTTGTCTTGGCAACTGTACAGACTTCTGTTGTGCTCTAACTCCAGACCTCACCTTGCTTTCTGATCTCTGACCCTGGCTTGACTCTGACCACGACTTGGCCTCCTGATTCCAGCCTGCTAACTACCTCTGGTCTCCAGTCTCTGACCCCAGCCTGACTTGCAACCTGACTCTTGCATATTGACTCAGGCTCTAGCGAATACTCCACACCCTGTTTGCTGACTGCTGCCTTGTGGTTGTCCTTGACCTGTGGCACCAGTCCCGATGTAACTGCTAGGCAAGACTGCCTATGCCCAAGTCCCTTACACCAGCTTTCTCTGGAACTTTCTGATTTTGAGAAATCCTGTTTCTGAACAGCCTGAAATTGTTTGAGGGCAGGTATTTGTCACAGTATCTGAGCTCTCCCTTTTTCTTTTTAACTCCCAAAAGAAACCAGCATGACGCTGTGGGAGGCTCACACCATGTCCTCTTCCATGGCATAAAACAGACAGCAACTTTGTAAATTTCCCCCACTGTTTCTTGGTTCGGTACTGAGGACAAATCACTTGAATTTATTAACATTAGTGGCAGCACTTTACTCTTTTACCTGCTTGCAACATGCAACACAGCAGTTACACAGCAGGAGCACACTAGTAACTTGCATGGGCTGCAGTTCATCCCCCGTACATACACTGAGATAATTAACTCTAGGTTAATCAACTAACAAATGGTGCAAAACATGTATTAAACAGTTTCACTGAGATGCTTCAGTCCTGGTGTGAGGGTAGTTCAGTATCTGCTTTTGCTGTCAACAAAGATACCAGTGACTGTCCACTGTAGAGGTTGTTTTATGTTGTGGAGAATTAACCACTGATACCACCGACTTATTTATACCCATTACTTGAAATAACCTTCAGATGATAACAGCATTCCATCACCTTCAACAAGGGACCCAATTTGTGGCAATTGTAGAAGTGGTTTTGTGATATGGATAGCTAACCACTGAGAACTAGATGAGCCCATCAATTTATTTATACACGTTACTGAGTAGCCTTCAGGCTGTGTCTACACAATGGAGGCTATACCAGCATAGCTATGCAGATGCACCCTATACGGACAGAAGGGGTTTTTCCATCTGTGTAGGAGTACCACCTCCCCAAATGACAGTGATCCATTGGCATAACAACGCTGGTCAGGGGTGTGGTTGTTTCAAACTTCTGACTGATGTAACTATGTTGAGCTAACTTTTAAGTGTAGGCTGACTCTTAGCTGGTAACAGCATTCCATCATCTCCAGACAGGATGGACTGGACCTGCTGGTGAAATATCTGCTCTTCTGTCTCTGCTTCTGGGTAGCACAGAAGTGAGTGAACATGGATAGTAAGAAGAAATAACAAAGTTTAACCACATTTCTTGAATCTCGGAAAAGATTAGGGTTTAGTTCAGGCTGGTTTCTTTTATCCAGACTGGGTCACTTATTCCTACCCAATGAAACCAGAGCCATTTTTCCTGCTCTAATAGTTTAGGTCTCTGCTGAGTTTTTAAACTACAAAAGGAGAGGATATGAGGGATGCAAGAGGAAAAACTGAATTAAAGAGGAAGGAAAGTGAGATTGATACAAATATTAGAACAGGCTAAATGTTGTGCATGCTAAACCAGACAATGCTCCCGTAGTGGTTCAGAGGAACAAAATGATCTTTCCACGTGTGTTAGTCTGATTCCCCAGTTAGGTTTCACCAGGTTTATGTGCCGTACAATCCCCCACACAAGGTTAAATATCACCATAATGTTATATCTATGCAGCTAAATATCCCATTTGTGGGAAGTGGTACATAACTGCAGTTACACCACAAAGAGATGTTACATCTGTTGACATACTAAAGAGAATTTCTCTGCTGGGCTCTGTTTTGAAGATGAAGTATTGATTCTTTAACGCTGCAGAAATGCTATGAACTTTACTGCAGGTCAATAATCTGAAAATTAGTTTTTGTAGTTCTATGTACTTCATGTGTGAAATTTAAATAAGAAGGAGCTGGTTGGGAGATTTCATTTGGAAAGGCCTAAAAAAAAGTCTTCCCACTGTCATGATTGTTGCATCCCCAGTTAGTGGAAGCTCTTTTTATGTTAAAACAATGAGATGCAAATGGGAAGTGTATATACACCTCTACCCCGTTATAACGCAACCCGATATAACACAAATTCAGACATAACGCGGTAAAGCAGTGCTCGGGGGGGGGGGGGGGGGCGGGGCTGCGCACTCCGGTGGATCAAAGCAAGTTCGATATAACGCAGTTTCACCTATAATGCGGTAAGATTTTTTGGCTCCTGAGGAGAGCGTTATATTGAGGTAGAGGTGTACTAGGACTGAGATTCTCAAAAGTGGGAGCCTAAATATGTAAATCTCTATTTAGGCACCCAAATAAGTGGCCTAATTTATGGATGTGAGTGCAATGGGATCTGCTGGGTGCTCAGCACTTCTGAAATTGTAGCTATTTGGGCACCTAACTATGTATATAGGAGCTTAGCTTTAGATATCCATTCATGAAGATCTTGGCATAGGACCTGTGGGACCAAATTCTGCCCTCACCTAAGTGAATGCAACTTTGACTGGTCCAAAATTTGCTCCAATTACATCAGTAACAAATTGTTTGCCTCTCTTTAGGGCTCTGTAGCACACAATGAGTGATCTATAGTGCTCTGTAACATGCAGCCATACTGACAGCTTGCCTGAGCAGTCTATAGGGGTCTCTAACATGCGGTCGCACTGACAACCTAACTGAGTGATCCATAGGGCTCTAGCATGCAACCAGACTGATATCCTGGTCGAGGAGAGTGTTCGTTTCACTTCCAGTTTGCATCACCATAATGCAGCGACACAGATGCTCACATTAGTTACTTGGTTGCAGAGCAGAATCTTTCCCACCATTTAACTAGACTCGCACCCGCTGCAGAAAGAAGACATGAGCTGTGATCTGTCTGGTTGGGACCAAGGCATACTGGGGATGTCAGGACAACAAATTACTCTGGGTGCCGTGATGGACACACAATAAACAGCTGATTCAGATTAACAGAGATGAGAGCATAATTTCCATTCTTTAATGAGGTCTCTCTCTCATACACACACCATAGTCTTTGTAGCGTTCTATATTGTACCTTTAGAACAGGGATCTGAAACTCAAATCATCACGAGGGCCACATGAAGACTAGTACATTGGCCCGAGGGTCGCATCACTGAAACCTTGTCATACAATGATACAAAAGTATAGTCAAAAATTTAAAAAATGAAGAGTAATATAGTATGCTATTAAAAGTCAATGTATTAACTTTTTCAAAATGGTAATGCAAAAAGGCAGTGCTAATTTTGACAGTCATTTCATTTTTGGCCACTTATCTGGCAGCGTTTTGCATCAACCAGAGCATCAATATTAGGTTTGATATTCTGAGATGAAACCAATCTCAGTGTTGCTTGCAAATTGTACCACATTCCATAAAAAAACTACACTAAGAGAATGTTAAGACTGCACAGTGAAGCACACGTGCCAAAATTAGGGTTGCACACACAACTTTTTCTCTGCCTCTTTGAGACTATGTGTTATCATGTAATCTTTTAATTACAGGGTCACATACTGTTTCTCATATAATATATACCTTTTTTCTACACCCTTAAATTGTATAGCATCTTACAGTGATTTTTCTACTGAGTTTTATTGTGTTGTCACAGTAGCCCAATATATGCTTACTAGCAAAGGACTTGCCACTTAGCCACTCAAGTTTATGGTTAGTATGAGTGAGGGTGGGCAAATGTGTGTTGTGATGGGAGGCTGTGTTGATTTGTGCCTGGGTTCTCTTGTGCTGGGAGATTTTGGTTGGCTTGTGTTGGGGTGAGGGGCTATCTGTATTTGGACTTGCTGGTTGGTTTGTTGTGTAGGTGGTTGTGCTGAGATGTGAGGTGGCACCTAGGCACAAGGTTGTGGCAGTCAGGCCATATAATCCACCATCTGTGAAGTCTCCCTCATACAACCAATGAAACTGTGGAATGCAAATTAGCTATTGAGTAAGGGTGGTGATTGGTTGAGTTATATCTGATACCACAATGATCTAGTACTCTTAGCACATCACAGATACACACCTTTCTGTAGTTGTACACTAATTGTCAAGTCAAAATAGCTGAGAACTTCAAAATTGGTTGGTAACAAACTGCAAACCCCCCACTCCACCCCTTCCATGAGGCCCCGCTCCCATTCCAACCCCTTCCCCAAATCCCTACCTTGGCCCCGCCTCTTCCCCTGTGTGTGCCACATCCCCACTCCTCCCCCCTCCCTCCTGTTTGGTGGTGGGAAGCTCTGGGAGATAGGTGGAAGAGCGGGGACACAGCGCACTAGGGGCGGGGGAGAAGAGCTTGGCTGCTGGTGGGTGCAGAGCACTCACTAATTTTTCCCTGTGGGTGCTCCAGCCCCGGAGCACCCACAGAGTTGGCGCCTATGGCAGGCCACAGGAAATAACTCTGCGGGCCGCGTGTTTGAGACCCCTGCTTTAGAAGGAAGAAAGGATCAAGAAGAAACACAGTGGTGCGGACTGGTGCAAGCCATGGAGTTAAAAGAAACATCTACCGGGATCCAAAGCAACTTGTTGCCATGTCATTTACATATCAGTATGGTGATATTTTCATTGTGATCATTTCAGTCCCTGGAAAAATAATGGAGCAGGTCCTCAAGGAATCAATTATGAAACACTTAGAGGAGAGGAAAGTGATCAGGAACAGTCAGCATGGATTCACCAAGGGGAAATCGTGCCTGACTAACCTAATTGCCTTTTATGATGAGATAACTGGCTCTGTGGATGAGGGGAAAGCAGTGGATGTGTTATTCCTTGACTTTAGCAAAGCTTTTGATACGGACTCCCACAGTATTCTTGCCGCCAAGTTAAAAAAGTGTGGGCTGGATGAATGGACTGTAAGGTGGATAGAAAGCTGGCTAGATCATTGGGCTCAACAGGTAGTGATCAATGGCTCCATGTCTAGTTGGCAGCCGGTTTCAAGCGGAGTGCCCCAAGGGTCGGTCCTGGGGCCAGTTTTGTTTAATATCTTTATTAATGATCTGGAGGATGGTGTGGACTGCACTCTCAGCAAGTTTGCAGATGACACTAAACTAGGAGGCTTGGTAGATACACTAGAGGGTAGGGATCGGATACAGAGGGACCTAGACAAATTAGAGGATTGGGCCAAAAAAAACCTGATGAGATTCAACAAGGACAAGTGCAGAGTCCTGCACTTAGGACGGAAGAATCCCATGCACTGCTACAGACAAGGGACCGAATGGCTAGGTAGCAGTTCTGCAGAAAAGGACCTAGGGGTCACAGTGGATGAGAAGCTGGATATGAGTCAACAGTGTGCTCTTGTTGCCAAGAAGGCTAACGGCATTTTGGGCTGTATAAGTAGGGGCATTGCCAGCAGATCGAGGAACGTGATCGTTCCCCTTTATTCGACATTGGTGAGGCCTCATCTGGAATACTGTGTCCAGTTTTGGGCCCCACACTACAAGAAGGATGTGGAAAAATTGGAAAGAGTCCAGCGTAGGGCAACAAAAATAATCAGGGGTCTGGAGCACATGACTTATGAGGAGAGGCTGAGGGAACTGGGATTGTTTAGTTCTCAGTGGTGGCAGGTGACAGAACAAGGAGCAATGGTCTCAAGTTGCAGTGGGGGAGGTCCAGGTTGGATACTAGGAAACACTATTTCACTAGTGGTGAAAGCACTGGAATGCGTTACCTAGGGAGGTGGTGGAGTCTCCTTCCTTGGAGGTTTTTAAGGCCCAGCTTGACAAAGCCCTGGTTGGGATGATTTAGTTGGGAATTGGTCCTGCTTTGAGCAGGGGGTTGGACTAGATGACCTCTTGAGGTCCCTTCCAACCCTGATATTCTATGATTCTATGATCACCTTGCACACCCAGGCAAACCATGGCATACAGTGTGGCTGCATTTTATAGCTTTAATTTTACACATGCTCAGAGAGTGGGGAATTGTCCATTTCTCACCCCCATCAGAGATCGCAAGACTATATTTGTTCTTTTGCTTTTTTTTGCCTCTCCACAATAACAGTCATAATTTATGCTCCCATTGATAGCAACCAAGATGGAAGACCAAATATGACTCTAAGGCAGACCTGTAAAGTTCTACTTCCCCTGTGTGAGTACATTTTATTTGATGCACAGGTTAACCCTAACCCTAAACACATCCCTAGTTTTTTCATCATCTTCAGTCACCATGAGAAAGGGTGGGTGAGGGGATTTTGCATCTGAGCTGGTACATTTTAATGACTATCTTACAAGGCTGCTGTAAGGAATATATCCATAAGAGCTGTGTGCAAAGCAGTCTTTCCATTCCACTGTACTTTTTGCTGCTGATTGTTGGGTTTGGTTCATATGGGTTCATGTCTCTGACTTTCACTTCATGCTTCAGATTCAAACAAAGCTTAAAACTCCAAGTGAAACTCAGTCAAAACCACTGAGTCTCACCTGGTTTCACCTCTAACTCATGAGAAACCATAATTTTCCTGTGGTTTTGATGTGAAACTATAAATCACAGCCCTGGGTCATTTCAAACTAGGCCCAAAACCACTGAAAATTGGGCCCAACTTTGCTCAAAAAGTTCATGATTTTTTTTTTTAAGCAAACTTGTTCTGTATTTTGAGTTTGTAGTAAAACATTTAAGCTGTCAGGTTTCTGGTTAGATTGCAAACACATCACACAGCATTATGGGTATGTCTGAACAGCATGCTCCTTTTTGGTAGCTACCCTACACACTGCCACAAGAGGTATGCACTGTAGATGTAGCCTAAGATTGGGGACTTCATCCATCCAAGGCTGACTCAACTTGAGTGACAATTCAGATTGTTCAGGACTAAAACATCATGTCCCCGCCACCTGCTGAACAGCCTTTTGGCCAAGCCAAGTGAAGTTTTTCTTTGTCTCTATTTCCCCTGATGGTTATTGCTTCAATATTTTATTCATGAGTTTTTCCTTTAAAAGTCCACAATACCACATTGCAGCATGATTGCAATGACCAAAACAGACAGCACATACCAGGAAAGGAGAAGACTTTTATACCAAGTGGATAAAATATCCTCAGAGTTATTCTAGCCATTGGAAAGTCTTTGTACATATATGTACAGATGCCCCCCGGGTTATGCAAACCCGACTTATGCAAATCTGTACTTATGGAAAAAGTTCTGTAAGCTAGAGATAGGAGGGTTTGGGGTTTTTTGCGTAATGGTCAGGTATACGTTCGAGTTGCGCAAGGTGTTCCGGAATGGAATGCTTGCGTAAGTTGGGGAGCATCTGTATATAAACCTATGTTGTATTTAAAACATATTAAATAGTTGGTGGAGATGGGCCTGAACCAAAACTCCACATCAGACACCCAAATCTAAGGGAAAGTTCATCCACCAGACCTCTCCCTTCCTCTTCTCCTCCCTGGCCCAACCTACTGTTTGCTATGCTACTGTCCATGATCTTCTCTCTTCAGTCCATCCAAGAGTCTGCTGCTACCAGAGATCATGTCTTACAATATATGGAGATATACCTATCTCATAGAGCTGGAAGGAACCCTGAAAGGTCATTGAGTCCAGCCCCCACCTTCACTAGCAGGACCAAGTACTGATTTTTGCCCCAGATCCCAAAGTGGCCCCCTCAAGGATTGAACTCACAACCCTGGGTTTAGCAGGCCAATGCTCAAACCACTGAGCTATCCCTCCCCCCTCTTCTTGCAGGGAACTTCTTCATCCTACTTCTGGAGGCCAGAATAGGAGTAGCTGGCCTGAACTGGAGAGTTCTGTCCGACCCATAGAGGCTAGGGGAGAAGTGGTCATCGTGAATCAGGATCTTCTGTTCTCCTACCCCCATATAGTTCAGGGATGCAAAGTCTCTCCCTTCCTAGGGAAGTGGTGGTGTCAGCCTTACTTGCTTCCACTTCACTGTCATGTTTCCTCATTTTCTGAGTGCACTGTCTCCCACTGAATCTCTGAGGGAACAAGAGTGAAGGACTCAGTGAAATACGGAGTCCCAAATCTCTACCCTGCCACCTGCTGTCCTTGAAATCACACCCACTTGGCAGTGATCGTGCAAGAATTTTGGGCTGCACCGTGATTTTATCAGACAAAATCTAGCCCTGGCACAAGTGGACTCAGTTTCATTCATGCCAAAGGAGTTGCTTTTGCTTATGCCTAAGGGTACGTCTACACTACCCGCTGGATCGACGGGTAGTGATCGATCTATTGGGGATCGATTTATCGTGTCTACAGTAGACGCGATAAATCGATCCCTGATCGCTCTGCCATCGACTCCAGAACTCCACCACGGTGAGAGGCAGAAGCGGAGTCGACGGGGGAGCAGCAGCCGTTGATCCCACGCCATGAGGACGCGAAGTAAGTGATTCTAAGTCGATCTAAGATACGTCGACTTCGGCTACACTATTCTCATAGCTGAAGTTGCATATCTTAGATCAATTTCCCCCCCGCCCCCTCCACAGTGTAGACCAGGCCTAAGGTAGATCAGGCCTAAGGAGCCAAATTCTTCTCTATATCAAAAGTTCAACTAGTGTGATACAGGAGATACCTGGTTTATTCTTATTCACCAAGCTGGGAAAAGGCTGATAATTACTCTAAGGAAACTGCCATTTCATTACCACATTCATTAGCTTGTATGTTCTATCCCCATTCCCCACTCTTTGTGTGTCTCTTAGATTATAGGTCCTCTGGGGTAGGACCTGTCTTATCTGTGTTTGTACAGTGCCTAGCACAATGGGGCTCCAAACTTGATTGGGGCCAATGGGTAAGTAATACCACAGTATAAAAAGGAGCTATTTGTATGTTCCTAAGGGAGTTAAGAGCATAAGTCCTTTGTGACATTGTGTGCGTCCATTTGTGGGTGCCCAGTGTGACTTACCTTAAAGAGGTCTGATGGACACAGGATGGGTGCTCAGCAATGTCTGAATATCAGGCCCCTTTCATGTGTTTCAAGTTGGGGCCCCTAAAATTGAGGCATCCCAAATCACTGGTCACTTTGAGAGGCCTCGGCCAAAGTGTTTTCATTCCATTCCTCCCAGGGGCAGACAGTGGCTCCATTCTAAAGCTTTCTTGCTGTTTGAGTGAAGGAGCTGCAATATTTCAGAGCAGAAACCACCCCCCTGCGCTCCCCACTCTTGTGAACCTGCATGGCAGCCAATTGCTTCATCAGGAAAGGGACCCCTATTTGCCCCCATCTTGTTCCTCCCTCCGAGAAACGTGGCTACCCTAGGGGTTTTCCCGGAATTCCCGCCTTTAACTATGTGGTTTCTTAACCAGTCTTGCAAAAATGCATTTTTTTATTTAATGTTATTTTAACCATAAAATTTTTAAGCTGGTCAAATACTTTCCTTTGTACTGTAGACATCTGAGACTATTCGACATTAACAAGTAAATGTACTTTTTTCCCCAACTCCTTGAATCTACTAAGTAGTTTTCTTTGGATCGACTGCTCTTCTAGTCTTCAGAGAAAAACATTACAGCAATTTGATACTGCATCTCTTCATTATCTGTCTGCTCCACTTGTAGACGTAGGTCTATAGTATTTCATAACTAAAAAGAAAACTTTATTTCACAGGGGCTAATTTAATCAAATAAATTACCAGAGATTAATGGATTTTAAAAGCAAAGAGGGACTATTATGCTCAGCTAGTCTGACCTCCTGCATAATACAGGCCATAGACTTTCACCCATTGATTCCTACCTCAAGCTAAAATATCTCTTTTACAAAGGCATCCTGTCTTGATTTAAAGGCTTCAAGAGACAAAAGAAGCCACAATGTTCTTTGGTTACTATCATCTAATTAATGAGATTCCAGGCTTGTCACCTGAAGTTTAGACTGACTGTTGAGTCAGTGTGAAGCATGGGTGAGAACTCTTTTTGTTCAGAATATCACCAGTGAAATCCTCACTGGGTTTCATGGTCTGTTACCATCCAATTCTTACATTCTCAACCATTTTGACATACAAATTGAACCTGGGTAGAGTATGGCTACTGTAAAGCATGTATCTAAAGTAAAGCCGTGTGAAGAGTCCTAGACCATTGTGAGATCAGCGGTAACTCAACCAATTACCATCCTTTCTATGCAGCTAATTTGCATGCAACAATTTCATTGGTTGAATGAGGGATACTGCAGAGGCTGCTCTAGCTATAGGTTAACCAGGAAGGCAGCTGCCTAGCATGACAGCTTTGCGGGAGAAACGATTTTATGCAATGCCCCAGACCAACCTACAGGGGTGTCATTGTCAGAGTGCTCTAATGGTGGCACTCTGACCACCCCATGTAGACTCTGCTGGCGTGCACTGGCTGATGTAGTCTGTGTGAATCAGACAGGCCAAAGGGCAGCCTTGCTTGGAGCAGCCCCTGACCTGTGCACTGCAGGGGGATGCCAGATTTGATGGCAGGAAGCAGCAGGAGCCTCCCATCTTGCTGGGCTTGGCAGGTAAGAGGTGAAGTTGGCTGGGCATCTGGTACCCACTCCTGACAGGTGTGTGTGGAGACAGTGAACCAAGGGATGCCCTCACCTCCCCGCCTACCCCTAGCTCCAAGCATCCCCTCCCCCCCCACACAATTTCATCTCGGGAGGTATGCTGCCTGCCGGGGGCCCGTATCCGAGACGTTACGGAGGCATTGTCGAGGATTATCCGGCCCTCTGACTACTACCCCATGCTACTCATCCATGTGGGCACAAATGATACTGCGCGGTGTGACACTGAGCGGATCAAGAGTGACTACAGGGCTCTGGGAGCACGGGTGAAGGAGTTTGGAGCACAGGTGGTATTCTCTTCAATTCTTCCTGTCAAAGGTAGGGGCCCGGGCAGAGACAGATGCATCATGGAGGTGAATGCCTGGCTGCGAAGATGGTGTCGCCAGGAGGGCTTTGGCTTCCTAGACCACGGGATGCTATTCGAGGAAGGACTGCTAGGCAGAGATGGCGTTCACCTTTCGAGGAGAGGGAAGACCCTATTCGGACACAGACTGGCTAACCTAGTGAGGAGGGCTTTAAACTAGGTTCGACGGGGACAGGTGAGCAAAGCCCACAGGTAAGTGGGGAACATGGAGACCGGGGAAATGAGTCGGAAACAAGAGGGAGTGTGGGCTATATTGGCAGAGAGAAAGGAGAGTCAGGAAAAAACTGGGAGGAAAGATCAAACCAGTATCTTAGATGCCTATATACAAATGCGAGAAGTATGGGGAATAAGCAGGAAGAACTGGAAGTGCTAATAAATAAATACAACTATGACATTGTTGGCATCACTGAAACTTGGTGGGATAATACACATGATTGGAATGTTGGTGTGGATGGGTACAGCTTGCTCAGGAAGGATAGACAGGGGAAAAAGGGAGGAGGTGTTGCCTTATATATTAAAAATGTACACACTTGGACTGAGGTAGAGATGGACATAGGAGACGGAAGTGTTGAGAGTCTCTGGGTTAGGCTTAAAGGAGCAAAAAACAAGGGAGATGTCATGCTAGGCGTCTACTACAGGCCACCTAACCAGGTGGAAGAGGTGGATGAGGCTTTTTTCAAGCAACTAACAAAATCATCCAAAGCCCAAGATTTGGTGGTGATGGGGGACTTCAACTATCCGGATATATGTTGGGAAAATAACACAGCGGGGAACAGACTATCCAACAAATTCTTGGACTGCATTGGAGACAACTTTTTATTTCAGAAGGTTGAAAAAGCTACTAGGGGGGAAGCTGTTCTAGACTTGATTTTAACAAATAGGGAGGAACTCGTTGAGAATGTGAAAGTAGAAGGCAGCCTGGGTGAAAGTGATCATGAAATCATAGACTTTGCAATTCTAAGGAAGGGTAGAAGGGAGAACAGCAAAATAGAGACAATGGATTTCAGGAAGGCAGATTTTGGGAAGCTCAGAGAGCTGATAGGTAAGGTCCCATGGGAATCAAGACTGAGGGGAAAAACAACTGAGGAGAGTTGGCAGTTTTTCAAAGGGACACTATTAAGGGCCCAAAAGCAAGCTATTCCGCTGGTTAGGAAAGATAGAAAATGTGGCAAAAGACCACCTTGGCTTAACCACGAGATCTTGCACGATCTAAAAAATAAAAAGGAGTCATATAAAAAATGGAAACTAGGACAGATTACAAAGGATGAATATAGGCAAACAACACAGGAATGCAGGGGCAAGATTAGAAAGGCAAAGGCACAAAATGAGCTCAAACTAGCTACGGGAATAAAAGGAAACAAGAAGACTTTTTATCAATACATTAGAAGCAAGAGGAAGACCAAAGACAGGGTAGGCCCACTGCTTAGTGAAGAGGGAGAAACAGTAACAGGAAACTTGGAAATGGCAGAGATGCTTAATGACTTCTTTGTTTCGGTCTTCACCGAGAAGTCTGAAGGAATGCCTAACATAGTGAATGCTAATGGGAAGGGGGTAGGTTTAGTGGATAAAATAAAAAAAGAACAAGTTAAACATCACTTAGAAAAGTTAGATGCCTGCAAGTCACCCGGGCCTGATGAAATGCATCCTAGAATACTCAAGGAGCTAATAGAGGAGGTATCTGAGCCTCTAGCTATTATCTTTGGAAAGTCATGGGAGACGGGAGAGATTCCAGAAGACTGGAAAAGGGCAAATATAGTGCCCATCTATAAAAAGGGAAATAAAAACAACCCAGGTAACTACAGACCAGTTAGTTTAACTTCTGTGCCAGGGAAGATAATGGAGCAAGTAATTAAGGAAATCGTCTGCCAACACTTGGAAGGTGGTAAGGTGATAGGGAATAGCCAGGATGGATTTGTGAAGAACAAATCATGTCAAACCAATCTGATAGCTTTCTTTGATAGGATAACGAGCCTTGTGGATAAGGGTGAAGCGGTGGATGTGGTATACCTAGACTTTAGTAAGGCATTTGATACGGTCTCGCATGATATTCTTATCGATAAACTAGGCAAATACAAATTAGATGGGGCTACTATAAGGTGGGTGCATAACTGGCTGGATAATCGTACTCAGAGAGTTGTTATTAATGGTTCCCAATCCTGCTGGAAAGGCGTAACGAGTGGGGTACCGCAGGGGTCTGTTTTGGGACCGGCTCTGTTCAATATCTTCATCAACGACTTAGATATTGGCATAGAAAGTACGCTTATTAAGTTTGCGGATGATACCAAACTGGGAGGGATTGCAACTACTTTGGAGGACAGGGTCATAATTCAAAATGATCTGGACAAATTGGAGAAATGGTCTGAGTTAAACAGGATGAAGTTTAACAAAGACAAATGCAAAGTGCTCCACTTAGGAAGGAAAAATCAATTTCACACATACAGAATGGGAAAAGACTGTCTAGGAAGGAGTACGGCAGAAAGGGATCTAGGGGTTATAGTGGACCACAAGCTAAATATGAGTCAACAGTGTGATGCTGTTGCAAAAAAAGCAAACATGATTCTGGGATGCATTAACAGGTGTGTTGTGAGCAAGACACGAGAAGTCATTCTTCCGCTCTACTCTGCTCTGGTTAGGCCTCAGCTGGAGTATTGTGTCCAGTTCTGGGCGCCGCATTTTAAAAAAGATGTGGAGAAACTGGAAAGGGTCCAAAGAAGAGCAACAAGAATGATTAAAGGTCTTGAGAACATGACCTATGAAGGAAGGCTGAAAGAATTGGGTTTGTTTAGTTTGGAAAAGAGAAGACTGAGAGGGGACATGATAGCAGTTTTCAGGTATATAAAAGGGTGTCATAAGGAGGAGGGAGAGAACTTGTTCACCTTAGCCTCTAAGGATAGAACCAGAAACAATGGGTTTAAACTGCAGCAAGGGAGGTCTAGATTGGACATTAGGAAAAAGTTCCTAACTGTCAGGGTGGTTAAACACTGGAACAAATTGCCTAGGGAGGTTGTGGAATCTCCGTCTCTGGAGATATTTAAGAGTAGGTTAGATAAATGTCTATTAGGGATGGTCTAGGCAGTATTTGGTCCTGCCATGCGGGCAGGGGACTGGACTCGATGACCTCTCGAGGTCCCTTCCAGTCCTAGAATCTATGAATCTATGAAACAATCCCCTCCTCGCCTGCTGCAGGCACTCAGCACACCCTGCCTCCCCCAGACACTCACCATCCCTAGCCCCTTGCTCTCCCCAGCACTGCCAGTGTAGCTGGCTGGGCTTTCCCTCTCCTGTCTCCTGCTGGCGGGGGTGGAAGGGGTTAGGCTCTGCTTCCTTGCCCCCTTTCACAGTCTCTGAACCTCAGCAGCTCAGGGGAGCACTTCTGCCCTACCCCAGAACAGCCGAACCCTCAACCGGACAAGAACTCCCGTATGGTCTCCTCTTCCTGCACTCCTTCTGCCTACTCCCCAGTGCCCTTGCCTCCCAGACTGCACACACCAGGCTATGTCGAAGCTGGGAACCGTTGCATAATGCTACTGAATCTGTACAGAAACATTTTACATTTCTGGAATGGCTTTGTGTGCATGAGCAGGCAATGTTGTCCTCTAGTGGCTGGCCAAGAGAGGGAGTTGCCCTCTAACTCAAGTGGAAAAGACCTATGGTTTGAAGCTGAAGGGCTATGGGTCCCCAGGCTATTTATATAAGAGTCGTGTCTATAGATTCATTACAGTGCAGCATCAGTATAATAGAGAGCTGATATTATAATCAGCATATTCAAAATTATGGTTGCCACAGAAACCACAACTTGGCTCCTTTGTGCATACGTCATAGTTCTGTATTTCATAATGTCTCACATAATGTTAAATTTTTATGACTCTACTGCAAATAGACAACATGATTAACACCACGTTTAGTAATACAAAATAGAATACTTCAGTATGTAATGCCTGGGTGACTTAAAGTATGCTGGGCATACAAGGTACAGAACTTGCCCAAACAAGTGTGATGGGAGGTTCTCCACAAATTGCCCCCCCCCAAAAGTGGAATTATGCCAATTAGGCTGCAAATGAGGGAGATTTAGGCTGGAGGCAGCTAATTAGAGGGAACAGGTGGGGCTTCTACAAAGCTGGGAGGCTGGCAACAGAGGGGGCTGCAGGGAAGTAGTCTGCAGTCACTCCCTGAGAGAAAGGAGATGGATTTGGGGGCTGAAGAGCCAATGTAGCCTACAGTCACTCCCTAGGTGGAAGAAGTTTGGGTTGGCAGACCCCGAAGAAGGTAGGAGAGCTCAGGGAAAGGTAGCAGGGTTCAGGAGGGAACAGACCTGGGCTGCTGATTAGAGAGTTCCTGAGCTGGAACCCGGAATATAGGGTAGCTCTGGATTCCCCTGCCAGCCACTGAGGGAGTGGCACCATGTGTCAGTGAAAGGGACTGCTCGTGAGAAGGGCCTTAGATATACCCTAGGAAGGGGAAATCATGTGGTGACCAGGATGGAGGGATAAGTCACGAAGAGGAGGCTGCGGTTCCTGGAATGAGAGAGGGGCCGCAGAGAGAGAAAGAGACAGAGGGCTGGAGTGTGACCCCTGGAAGGGGCATTGGCCTCGCAGAGCTAATCCCTAGAACTGCCAGGAAGTGGTGCCATCCAGTGGTGAGTAGAGTGCGCTGTCAAAAGGAGTAAAAAAGTTAAGATCTAGTCACCCATTGACAACATACTGCAAGCTATACAGACATATTCCTTCAATGGAATAACATGCACCCTTCAAAATTATGGATCTTAAAAGAGGAGGAAACTGAGTCAGAACAGGGGAGAAAGGTCAGGAATCTCAGGCTTTCTGTTCTGTGCTCTTACCTTGATTCCCAGTGGAACCGATGCTGCAAAGAGCTCAACATCTCCCGCAAAAGAGCTGTGCACACTCAACTCCTTAGGAGTCCTTATCTTTTTTGTGCCTCACTGTACCCATCTCTGCAATGGGTATATTGCAATAATGCTTATATCACAGGGCTGATGAGAGCTTTCATTACAGAGCTAGGACAAAGCCAAGCATTGTTCTTAAACACGCTCAATCCAATAACTAACTCCTCCTTTGAAATCCATATCAAGGGATACTCACACACATGAAATACAATGTCTCTGAGGAATCCTTATAATCTACCCTGTAAATAATGCATGTGTCATGCTGTCGGTGCTATTCATTTCAATACATTAATTTTAAGAACTGTTACAATAAAAAGAAACATTTTCAAAAGCAGCCTAAAAAACCCCTCCACCCACATTCAAAGTCTTCTCTATGCAAACGCTCAGATTTCCATATGCACGTATGATTTGGGTAGGTATGTTTTAATGACCTTGTTTGGTCATACAAATGACATTTATGAATGCAAACTTGAATTTGGTGTACCAACAGAAAATGCACATAAAGCCTTTTGGAAGAAAGATTGCAGTGAAGTTTTAAAGGGCCTCTTCAGTAATGGCCATTTCATAAATTTGGCCCAGATTGTTACAGTTTTTGAGAGCTTACACCATGTACTATTGGCTCTTGATTTTGCCCCAGGAATCATGGAAGATTCATGGAATCATGGCATTAATAGGTTTTCAACAAAGCCTAAGTGCTTTGTTGAATCGGGGCCATGATTCCTTAAAATTATCTTTGTATGAGTTTAAGGATCAAGGCCATCATTTTCAAAGGGACCCCAACTGAGCCTCTAAAATGACACCTGCAATCACCCATTCACCTTTTGGGTATTCACATTTTCTCTCCCAAGATATTGCACAACAAAAACTCAGATTACCTGATTTGCATGTGCAAAATTACAGCTTGTGTTTCACAGCCTGCCTTTCAATTTTTTTTTGCCACAATTGTGTAAAAATCCTTTTTTAAACCAGAAATTATAATTCAAATCCCTGAACTGAGAAACCCCCACCCTACAATGTATAGATATGGTTGTTTCCAATATAATGTGGGGGTGCTTTCTAAATCCCAGATTTGCAAGGCACTTGAGCACAACCCTAACTTTGAGCGACCCAAGGCCTAATATCGTGTATTTTTTTCACAGATCTTAATACATGGATCATTATACTTTATTTTTCATTCCACATGTTTTATTGTTTACTACACACATCCGATCTACATATCACATACTAATTTTCACCATCGGCTTATGAAAATTCCATACTGGCTAAATAAAAACATTAACCTTCTGCTAATATAATTATATAAGCAAAGGTTAGACTTGATCCTGAGTCACATATTTTTGGTTAATGCAAAAATGTTTCCCTTTCTTACTCTTATGAGATCTGGTTACTGAGTCTGTCAATATCCATCTTGGGTGAAAGAACAGCTTGTAGAAGCTTGAGTCACTAAGCATTTGTGCTGCCTCTAAAACTCACAAGCCATAGGATTTACACAGAAAATTGTCTGCATACACTAAACTTGTGTAAATTGTGCGGGGTTGGAGAGTCACCAGCCAGTAATCTTCTATGCACAAGCTCCCCCTTATGGAAATGAAAAATATTAAACACTACATTTTTCTCAAGATAAATCAGTGAAGAGTATTGGCATTGGGACGCTTCTCATCCATACTGTAGTGCATATGTCTGCTGAATCTAACTTGTCTAAGACATCACTAATGGGCATATTTATGGGGGGAGGGATAGCTCAGTGGTTTGACCATTGGCCTGCTAAACCCAGAGTTGTAAGTTCAATCCTTGAGGGGGCCTCTTAGGGATCTGGGGCAAAATCAGTACTTGGTCCTGGTAGTGAAGGCAGGGGGCTGGACTCAATGACCTTTCAAGGTCCCTTCCAGTTCTAGGAGATAGGATATCTCTTTTAATTTATTTATACATTTGAACAAACATAGTTCAAATACACATCTTAGCACACTATCTTGTCAATCTACAGGTGAAAGTTGTTTGTGTCTTTCTAATAACTGAAAACATTTTTTGGGGGAGGCTGGGGAATTCTAGGAAAAAAGACAGAGGCTTAACTTTCCAACTGGATTTATTTTCACTTACAGCAGGGGTAGGCAACCTTTCAGAAGTGGTGTACCGAGTCTTCATTTATTCACTCTAATTTAAGGTTTCGCGTGCCGGTAATACATTTTTACATTTTTAGAAGGTCTCTTTCTATAAGTCTATATTATATAACTAAACTATGTATGTAAAGTAAACAAGGTTTTCAAAATGTTTAAGAAGCGTCATTTAAAATTAAATTAAAATGCTGATCTTACACCACCAGCCTGCTCAGCTCGCTGCCAGCCTGGGGTTCTGTTCACCTAGGCCGGCAGCAGGCTGAGCAGGGCCTATGGCTGGGACCCCAGACCTGGGGAGGAAAGTGTTTCAGGGGTCAGGGCAGAGGGCTGTGGAAGGGGGTTCAGGGCAGAAGGCTGGGGTGTGGCGGGGGGGTTTCAGGGATCAGGGCAGAGGGCTGCGGTGTGTGGGGGGTGCAGGGCAGAAGGCTGGGTGTGTGGGGGGTTCAAGGGTCAGGGCAGAGGGCTGGGGGGTGCAGGGCAGAAGGCTGAGGGGGGGTTCAGGGCAGAGGGATGAGGTTGTGGGGGTGCAGGGCAGAAGGCTGGGTGTGTGCTGGGGTGGGGGGGGTTCAGGGCAGAGGGCTGGGGTGTGTGTGGGGTGCAGGGCGGAAGGCTGGCGTGCTCGGCTCGTGGGGCTGGAAGGGATATGCCCTGTTCCACCCCGTTCCCCCAGGCTCCGTCCCTACCTCTCTCTGCCTGCTCTACGGAGCTGTGTGCACGCTGCCACTCTTCCCCCTCCCCCTCGCTAGGGCCATCAGCTGATTGGCACAGGGACGGAGAGGAGGAGGGGCCAGAAAGCACCAGGCTGGGGGAAGAAGCGGGGGAGGGGGGAAGCTTGGCTGCTGCAGAACCAAGCTTCTGCCTCTTGCCCCTGCAGGGGAGAGCAGTGGGTGGGGGGGCTGAGTGGGGCTGGGGGCCGGGACCGCGGCAGGGAGCTGCGTGCCACTCAAAATCGGCTCGCGTGCCGTAGGTTGCCGACTCCTGACTTAGTGCCTGATCCAGCGCTCACTGAAATCAATAGAAAGACTCCCATTGGTTTCACAAGGAGTTGGCCCAAGTCCATAACATATGCCCCGGTTTTACAGCTTGCATTACAAGGGCCCGATCCTGCATAATGCTGAGCACCGTACCCTTGACTCCTATTGCCCGCACGAAAACAGAAGGTGCTCAGTAACCCACAGATTAAAATCCAACCGTATCAGTAGCAAGAAAAGAAACCCTTCATGTGTTCACACAACCCTGGTTGATATTACCCAGATCTGAATGATGAAAGGGGGTGGCCTAGGCAGGCTTTTCATTGGCGAGAGTCACTTTCAGACCCATTGGCTCACACCCATTTTGTATGGGATGCCTACAAATGCTGCATCTCACCCCCCTGCCCTCCCCCCAAACTGGAGTGCCCTTTATTTCGGAGGGTGAGTAGGATGCTTTACCTAGTCTGAAACTCCTCATTCTCCCCAGCCCATGCTCGGCACAAGATGAAGGAGATGCTGCTTCCCCAATGGCTGACCTTCTGACCCTTCCACCATTCCTGCTGCCCCAACCTCCCCAAGCCCCCTTCTCTGCAGGTTTGCCAGGGACAACATTCTCCAGCTGTCCTGACCCACCATGTCCCCTCCTCCCTACAGCAACTGGTTGCAGGAAAAAGGGAACTCGGAGTTAAGGGAGAAAACCAAAGGTTACAACCCCTACCCAAGCCGATTCTCATTGGTCACTGTATCTCACCCCCATTTCCTTTCTAAATAGTTGACAGGAGAGCAGGGTTTCATCTCAAATCAGCACAGACAGGAGCACCTCGCCTCTAGCTGTGAGATCCAGAAGAGACTGTTGTGTGGAACCCTGTGGAATGAATTGATAGTAATTGTAATATGTCCTTCTGAGGGGAAGCATCCCTAATTAATTAGGGCTAGATGCTGATGCCCTTGTTCATGTTGAATAGCATTTTATTCCAGGAGGAGCCCCTTTGATTTCAGAAGGCCTGCTTGAGCAGTGAGGGAGGGTGGCTCCTAACTTTCTTTGAAGTCAATGGAAGTTAGGAGCCTAAAAACTTTTGAGGATCTGGGCCTTGGCCCTTAACTTATTATTGTAGGAAGTTGTGAGATCCTCGGATCTTAACGGATCTGGTTGATAACCTAATATTCTCTCTCATCCATATCAGCATGGAAAAGTGCTTGTTGGACCTCTCAAAGAAACCTACATGAGTCTGATTTCTGAGGCAGCCCTGAGGATATGGAGCTAGTTGTTCTGCTAGTGTAAATCCATAGCTTGACTGAAGTTAAGCACTTCAGTCAGATACTCTAGTGATGGGTCCAGTACAAGAACTGAACAGAACAGAATACTCCTCACTTAGGTAAAATGGACTTCCTGTTGACCTCAATGAGATGTTTGCTTCAACGAGAATTGAATACAAATCTCCGCATTTGGCCCATTGACTTCATTGATAGTTGCAGGTGCTCAGCATCTCTTCAGATTTGACCCTATAACTTTAATTGTTTGGAATAATTAATTAAAAAACCCCAAATAATAATATATATATAATATATAAAAATATAGTTTTTGTTGGCCACCCCTTACTAGGAAAACAAGAAATGTTGGGCGGAACCCTCTGCTGGCATAACTCATTAACTACAATGTGTATTTCGTCCAAGAGATGTATTGTCTTCTGTTGGGGTAAGCCAGCAGAGAATTTGTCCCACTGTCTATAGGAGATATAAATATGGTGCATCCCGATATGATTAAAGATCAAGAAAAGTGAAGTGAAGTGTGCACTGGTTATATGCAAAAGAAAAGTGTAGAGTCTGTGATGTAAAAGAACATCTGATATAGTCTGATTGTCAGGGGGACCTGGATATACAGGACAGTTGCACAAAAGTTTACAACCTGAAAACTCAGCTGAAACTCATTTCACATAGATCCAGTTGCAAGTGCAATGAAAACAGACAGAGCCATTGGCTTGTATTATAACAAGAAAGAATGCACAAGTGGAATTCTAGGCTTAGTCTTATTCTTGTGATCAGTGCCAGATTGCTACTGAGCACACTCTCTGTGAGCATTACACCATAGTTTTTCCACCACTGGTAATTATCTGAGGTTCTTTGTCTAGCTTGACAAGTATCAAAATAGATATTGATACTGTATGTAAAATATAACTACCAAAATATAGTGCCTTGCATGGTGTCAAGTATCAGGGGGTAGCCGTGTTAGTCTGTATCTACAAAAACAACAAGGAGTCTGGTGGCATCTGTTAGTCTTTAAGGTGCCACCAGACTCCTTGTTGTTTTTACCAAAATATATTCTCCCCACCCCGCCTTTCCTTTAGTTCTCTGCTCTGGTGCGGTTCCATTGCTATGTCTTCCAAGACATATGGCTGGGATCAGCATACAGGATTGCCCCGATGGGAACAAAGCAGAACATCCTAAATTCACGTCCCTTCAGATGTTTAAGGAATCAATCTATATAAACTATGGAAAATGCTCTTTTGTGAAGTAAGTGGTTCGCATTTCCAGATAAACTCCTGCCACGAAGCACCATCATGACTGCGAATAGAACTGATTAAGCTATGGTGGGATTCCATCAGTCTTACAATTTGTAGTAATTGTTGAAAGTTAAGATGTGCAGAGGCTGGATTCAGATAAAAACCCAGCACTGAACTGACCTGGTCAAAACTACTTGAACCTCTTTGGTCTGCAATATTGGGCTTGAAAATGTGCTTCCTCATAGGATTTTTCTGTACAATCTGCTTCCGGCCCTACCAGAAATACCAAGCACACAGCCAGCAGTGATCTTAGATCTATGCTTCTTGTATGACCTGCTTATTCAAAGGCTCACTAAGAGTACAACTGAGCCACCAATTACACTGTTATAGGACTAGTTAAAGATGGGGAGGGAGCTAGGCAGGATATAGACTTTGCATGGGGACCGTGAACCCAAGAGGCAGCTCTGGGGATAGTCTTTCTTAGGCCTGGTCTACACTATGAGTTTAGGTCGAATTTAGCAGCGTTAAATTGAATTAACCCTGCACCCATCCACACAACGAAGCCATTTACTTCGACATAAAGGGCTCTTAAAATAGATTCTGTACTCCTCTCCGACGAGGGGAGTAGCGCTGAAATTGACATTGCTGGTTCGAATTAGGGTTAGTGTAGATTAAATTTGACGATATTGGCCTCTGGGAGCTATCCCACAGTGCACCATTGTGACCACTCTGGACAGCAATCTGAACTCGGATGCACTGGCCAGGTAGACAGGAAAAACCCCGCGAACTTTTGAATTTCATTTCCTGTTTGCCCAGGGTGGAGAGCACAGGTGACCACTCAGAGCTCATCAGCACAGGTAACCATGCAGTCTGAGAATCGAAAAAGAGCACCAGCATGGACCGTACGGGAGGTACTGGATCTGATCGCTATATGGGGAGAGGATTCCATGCTTGCAGAACTACGTTCCAAAAGACGAAATGCCAAAACATTTGAAAAAATCTCCAAGGACATGATGGAGAGAGGCCACAATGG
Organism: Malaclemys terrapin pileata; assembly: GCF_027887155.1. NCBI lineage: Eukaryota > Metazoa > Chordata > Testudines > Emydidae > Malaclemys > Malaclemys terrapin. Next base: position 33,229,612 of record NC_071512.1, on the reverse strand, counting down.
GGACTCATATCAGTGCTGCGTGAAAGTTAAGGAGCTCAGACAAGCCTACCAGAAAACCAAAGAAGCAAACGGAAGGTCTGGTGCAGAGCCACAGACATGCCACTTTTACGCTGAGCTGCATGCAATTCTAGGGGGGGGGGCCGCCACCACTACCCACCCCCGACCGTGAATTCCGAGGAGGGGGTACTCTCAGCCATGCCTGAGTATTCTGCGGACGGGGAACTTGAGGAGAAGGAGGATGAGGACGAGCTTGTGGAGAGCACATAGCACTCCGTTCTCCCCAACAGCCAGGATCTTTTTCTCAGCCTGACTGAAGTACCCTCCCAAGGCGGTATCCCAGACCATGAAGCCATGGAAGGGAACTCTGGTGAGTGTACCTTTGTAAATATAAAACATGGTTTAAAAGCAAGCATTTTTTTAATGATTAATTTGCCTTGAGGACTTGGGATGCATTCGCGGCCAGTACAGCTACTGGAAAAGTCTGTTAACATGTCTGGGGATGGAGCGGAAATCCTCCAGGGACATCTCCATGAAGCTCTCCTGGAGGTACTCCAAAAGCCTTTGCAGAAGGTTTCTGAGCAGTGCAGCCTTATTCCGTCCTCCATGGTAGGACACTTGACCACGCCGTGCTAGTAGCAAGTAATCTGATATCATTGCATGACAAAGCCTGGTAGCGTATGGTCCCGGTGTTTGCTGGCATTCAAGCAACATCCTTTCTTTATCTCGCTGTGTAATCCTCAGGAGAGTGATATCGTTAATGGTAACCTGGTTGAAATATGGGAATTTAATTAAGGGGACAGAGATGGCCGTTCCTACTGGGCTGTATGCCTGTGGCTGAAAAGAAATCCTTCCCTGCAGTTAGCCAAGCGGTGGAGGGGAGGGGAGACATTGGCGCTGAGCTTTTTGCGTTTGGCTAGCAGGGATCTTCCCTGATACCAGCCATGCAGTGGTGGGAGGGGTAAAGCGATCATCCCACAGAATTGGATGTGTGGGGGGGTTAGTTTGGTTTCTGCAGGGATCTTCCCTGACACCAGCCACACGGTGGTGGGAGGGGTAAAACAATCATCCCAGAGAATTGGATGGGTGGTGGGGGGGGTTAGTTTGGTTTCTGCTGCTGCACATTAACAGGAAAACCCGCAACACTCAACGGGCTTTGCTTGGTAGGGGAAAGGAGGGCACTGCTTTTATGAAGGTTGCAGAAGCTGAAAGACAATGGCTTACCATGGCTGCATGCAAACCAAATTCTGTTGTCTGGACCTGAGTCTGTGATCTCTAGCACCAAAGTCGCAGGCACTCAGTATAAGATGCAAAATGCGACCTTCTACCGAAATCACATGTGCTATGTAATGTGAATAGTGTTGTTCACTGTGACAGAGTATAAGCATTGTTCTGTAAAATGTATCTTTTTAAATACTTCTCTCCCTTTTTTCCCTCCCTCCCGCAGCTGCAAATTTTTCAAGCCTCCCTCCTCCGTCCCGAAGGCTATCTCAGATAAGGCGGCGAAAAAAATGCACGCGAGACGAAATGTTCTTGGAAATCATGCAATCGACCTGCGATGAAAGAGCTCATCTGAATGAGTGGAAGGACACGGTATCAAAGTACAGGAAAGATGCCAGTGAACGTGAGGACAGGAGGGATGAACGTGAAGAGAGGAGGGACGCTCAAGGTCAGAGGTGGCGGCAGGATGCAACGCTGGGGCTGCTGCGTGAGCAAACAGACAGAATCACAGAGTGCCACTGCAGCCCCTGTAAAACCGCCCTCCTCAAATTCCATAGCCTCCTCACCCAGATGTATAAGAATGCGGGGGGGGGAGGGGAGCGCGAGCGCCGTGTACCCTGCAACTCCATCCCAGTGTACAGCCCAAGCAAAAGGCTGTCATTATATCCTCCTCTCTTCCCAAACCCCACCCGGCTACCTTGTCAGTTCTCTCCCTCTTTTTATAATCAATTAATAAATAATACATGATTTTTAACGGATAGTGACTTTATTTCCTTTGAAAGCAAGCTGTGATCGAAGGGGGAGGGTGGGTTGCTTACAGGGAATGAGTCAATCAAGGGGGCGGGTTTTCGTCAAGGAGAAACAAAAGGAACTTTCACACAGTAGCCTGGCCAGTCATGACACTGATTTTTAAAGCTTCTCTGATGCGTAGCGCTTCCTGGTGTGCTCTTCTAATCGCCCTGGTGTCTGGCTGTGCGTAATCAGTGACCAGGCGATTTGCCTCAGCCTCCCACCCTGCCATAAAGGTCTCCCCCTTACTCTTATAGAGATTGTGGAGCACACAGCAAGCAGCAATAACAATGGGAATATTGGTTTGGCTGAGATCTGAGCGAGTCAGTAAAGTGCGCCAGCGACCCTTTAAATGTCCAAAAGCACATTCTACCACCATTCTGCACTTGCTCAGCCTGTAGTTGAACAGCTCCTGACTACTTTCCAGGCTGCCTGTGTATGGCTTCATGAGCCATGGCATTAAGGGGTAGGCTTGGTCCCCAAGGATAACTATAGGCATTTCCAACGGTTATTTTCTGGTCTGGGAAGTAAATCCCTTGCTGCCGCCATTTAAACAGATTAGTGTTCTTGAAGACGCGAGCGTCATGAACCCTTCCCGGCCATCCCACGTTGATGTTGGTGAAGCGTCCCTTGTGGTCCACAAGTGCTTGCAGCACCATTGAAAAGTACCCCTTGCGGTTTATGTACTGGCTGCCCTGGTGCTCCGGTGCCAAGATAGGGACATGGGTTCCATCTATCGCCCCACCACAGTTAGGGAATCCCATTGCAGCAAAGTTATCTACTATGACCTGCACATTTCCCAGAGTCACTACCTTTGGTAGCAGCAGCTCAGTGATTGCTTTGGCTACTTGCATCACAGCAGCCCCCACAGTAGATTTGCCCACTCCAAATTGATTCCCGATTGACCGGTAGCTGTCTGGCATTGCAAGTTTCCACAGGGCTATCGCCACTCGCTTCTCAACTGAGAGGGTTGCTCTCATCTTGGTATTCTGGCGCTTCAGGGCAGGGGAAAGCAAGTCACAAAGTTCCATGAAAGTGCCCTTACGCATGCGAAAGTTACGCAGCCACTGGGAATCAGCCCAGACCTGCAACACTATGCGGTCCCACCAGTCTGTGCTTGTTTCCCGGGCCCAGAATTGGCGTTCCACGGATATAACGTGCCCCATTAACAGCATGATCTCCAAAGCGCCAGGGCCCACGGTTTGAGAGAATTCTGTGTCCATGTCCTCATCACTCTCGTTGCCGCGCTGACGTAGCTGCCTCCTCCTCACCTGGTTTTTCAGGTCCTGGTTCAGCATAAACTGCACGATAATTCGCGAGGTGTTTACAATGTTCATGACTGCTGTCTTGAGCTGAGCGGGCTCCATGCTTGCCGAGGTATGGCGTCTGCACAGTTCACCCAGGAAAAAAGGCGCAAAACAGTTGTCTGCCGTTGCTTTCACGGAGGGAGGGGTGAGGCTGTACCCAGAACTACCAGCGACAATGTTTTTTGCCCCATCAGGCATTGGGATCTCAACCCAGAATTCCAATGGGCGGGGGAGACTGCGGGAACTATGGGATAGCTATGGGATAGCTACCCACAGTGCAATGCTCCGGAAGTCGACGCTAGCTTCGGTACATGGACGCACACTGCTGAATTAATGTGCTTATTGTGGCTGCATGCACTCGACTTTATACAATCGGTTGCCAAAAATCGAGTTCTGTAAATTCGGAGTAATCCCGTAGTGTAGACATACCCTTACTGTCCTTCAGTACTTCTGCATCCAATCCTAGCCAGCACCTGAAAGTTCAGGGCCATGAGGAGGAATGGAAGACAATGAAACATACTAAGATGCCAACTTTCTTTTAAAGCTGAAAAAGTATTTGGTTGGGATTCAGTTTTAGTCTGGGGTGATTGTTTGGAGGTGAGGGTGTGGTGGATGGCAGCTGCTGGGCGGGGGGGGGGGCTTTCTTGTTTTATCCAAACTGGTTCACCCATCCCTAATTACACACTGATTTACTCTAATTCTCTTTTCCACACATTGCTTATGAGCAGTCAGTTATTACGTGGTTGTAGAGCCTCCCAAACAGTAGTAGAGAATATATGGTATGGAGAGGAGAAACGCAAAAGGCTTGCACCTTCATTTGTTAGGATGCATCAAATCCAATGAGTCTGTGATTAGAGAATATTGTCTAAAAATGTGCTTAAATTGTCTTTCAGTCCCTACTGAGCTACCCAATCAGCCTGCGTAGCTTTGGAAAGAACTCTGCCAATGGAGAATCCCTCCAAAAGACAAAGGTATAAAGGATTCAAAAGCAGGTGACGTCCAGAGTCAAATCCTAAATCTAAAAGCAGAAGCAGGGTCATATACCAGGCACAATAGTTCACCCTTCATGAGTATGAGCACAGAGGATGAAATTCACCCCAGCACAATGGTCTTGTATAAGGCTCTGTTACCCCAGGCCATAGGTGGGACTTATATGGTACATACAGCCTCTGCATAAGTGAATTTCACGTTTAAGGGGGCGGTATGTGGTGCATAGGGCCCACGGTGGGGATCTAGACTGCCCCATAGCCCCTGGTGTACAGCTTCAACAGCCTGAAAATCAGATTAATTATGTCTGACGTCCTTCCCTCAGCTCAAATAATTTTTCCATTTCAACAACGGGCTGTTTACAGCAGCTGCTGCCTTCTGTTTTGTCTGATCCTGTTCCAGTTTTCATAAGTGATTAAAATGCCGCTAATAAGACATTTAACTAGGATTTACATGTTGACTTGCCTTTTCCAGCTCCGCAGTCCCTCCCCACCACTGCTCTTCCTGGTGAGCACCAGTGTAGCCGGCTGCCTTTCCAGTCCTGGGGCGGTCTGGTCGTGCAGCATCCCCTTAGCGAGTCTTCAACAAGCCTTCAGCTGTCCTCCCACCAACACACAAGGGAGGTGCAAGGAACATTCTGACTCTGGAAAGCGTCCCAGTCTCCCTCCGTACGGCACAGAGATTATCTTACACATATCCCCTTATATGTTCCTCTGGTTTACCACACGCCCAAGCAGTTTCTATTGGAATATTATAATTGCATTCATATGGCCTAATAGCAATGTCAGTAACAAAAATTTCCACATAAACCCCACACCGTAACTGACTCCTTTGACGCAGTTCGTATCCTCAGTTACACTTGTGCAATGTACCAGGGACAAGATTGCCTGAGAAGGACACTAATGAAGAGGTCGAACTTCTGGCCATTTTGTGTTCCTCAGCTCACAAACTGGAGAGCTGATTAAGGGGGAAAGCAAAGGCCTTTTTTTAAATAGTCTCCATCTCACATTTCACATGCCCCCCCCCTACCCGCCCAGAAACGGAGCAACAGCAGCACATAGGATGAAATTCAACTCTGTCAAGAAGATCAACACAAAGGCTAGACAACTCTTACAGCCTGTCTTGAGGGCCTACATGGGGCTAGAAAGTGATGGTTATGCTGGCTCCCTGCCAGTGGGTAATCTAGACTGAAACAGTAGGAGGTGCTCTCACTGCACTAGCCAAGAGTGTTGGGGGAGAGATGCTTATGGAAGCCAGGCTGAGGAGAGGGAGTTCCCCCCTGGTCACTGCTTTCCCTGCTTACTGTAACCCCCTTCCTCTGCACATCGGTGAATTCCACACCTAAAGAAAAAATAACTTTGAGCCATATTCCTTAACAGCCTGACCCAGTGAAGTCATTGAAGACTTGGATCTACCTGTTACCCAATGGTCTTCCAGGAGCTTGCATAGGAGTAAGTGAGAGCAGACTGTGACTCTTAGTCTTTTTTAATTACTGATACAAAGCAGAGCAATTACTCATTTTGTGCCTACTACTGGTTCCCTTCACCATTGCAACTCCGGAGTATCTCTGTGATCATTAGTGGAGTTACCCTGGATATACTCAGTGTGGCAGAAAACAGAACTTGGCCCTTTCTTTGTGTGTGCTAAAAATTATGAAAAATTAATGAATATTTAAAAAAGAACTCAGGGCATTTATAAGTAAATAGAATACCCACACATACTGGCAAGTGACTACATTGCTGATCCAACGTTCTTTGAAGATAGCAGCATGGTCAAATAGATAGGAGTCAGGAAATCTGGATGCTGTGCCTGCTCTGTGAGCTTAGGCAAATCACTGCCTGTCTTTTTTTTAAACCCCTCTCTCCCTTTGGCTGGCCTGTGTATTTAGATGGTAAGTGCTTCAGCACAGATATTGTCTTTTGTTATGTATATATAGAGTCCTGATTTGATTGAGGCCTCTAAGTGCTATTGTAATACTAACTATAATAATAATTAATTTACTTCAATGTGGTTTGGATCAGATCCCAAAGGAACAAATTTATATCTTATTATTAGAAATTATCCTCATTTACTAAAAACACCATGAAATAATTCATATAATGCACCTGTTCTTTTACTACAGGTTTAAGAGTGTCTGCATTGGGTATGCCCTAGGGACCTTGGCAAGAATTATTGATCTGGCTACTGCATTCTCTCCAAAGGTGACTGCATTTCAGTGGTGGATGAAGTGATTCTTCTATATTAATACAAGTAGTCTATTTATTTTATCCAAGGGAAGGGTAAGAAGCGACTTGATCATGGTCTACAAGTATCTAGATGGGGAAGAGATGTCTGACAGTGGACGGCTCTTTGACCTATCAGCATAACACAATCCAGTCGTTGGAAGCTGAAGCTAGACAGATTCAAACTGGAAATAAGGTGCAGATTTTTAACAATGAGGCTAATTAACCATTGGAGCAACTGACCGAGGAATGTGGTGGATTCTCCATCCTATGAAGTCTTTAAATCAAGACAGGATGTATTTCTAAAAGATGTTCTGTAGCTCACGGAGCAGTGATGGGCTTGATGCAGAAATTACTTTGAGAAGTTCCATGGCTTGTGTTATGCAGGAGGGCAGACTAGATGATCATAATGGTCCCTTCTGGCCTTATGACCTATGTATCTATGACTATGGGCCAGTCAAGTCAATTGGCATTGTGCACACAGAGAGGACTTGTTGAATCAAGCACTTAGGCCCTGATCCTCAAAGGTATTTAGGCCTAAGCATGTAAAGTGCTTTGGGGAGAAAGGCACCACAATATATTCATGAGAGACATTCTTCCAGTTATTAATGGTGGGTAAAAGCATTATTGTTTTTAGTTTGTGTGAATACCACTCTAGCATGGGCCAAGTTTGTCTGGCAGGGAAACTTCTGAAAGAATGGTGGTTTTCAGTGAATTTCAACATTGTCAACAAAATATTGGGGCAATGAATTGATACGTCTGTAACTCCTTTGGGGTTTAGAGAGCATGGTCCCTTTATATCTTTTTTCTAAGGGAGGAGGGGGAGCAGTGAGAGAATGGAGGGGAACTCCAGGGAGTGGCTCTGGAGCTCCAGGGAGAGAAGGGCTGCAGCCCGCAGACCCTCACAAAGTGAAGCAGCAGAGAACCTGCCTGAAGCCTGGGAAGGACAGGGCAGCTGATCGGGGACACCCCAGGACAGGAGCCAGGAGGAGCACTGTGCCAGGGAGGAATCGCCGAAGAAGGACAGGCCAGAGCTGGACCCAGCATCACCACTTCCCAGAGCTGTGAGTACTGGGGCTTGTGACTCTGCATTGGGAATAAGGAGGGAGGCTGCTAACTAGTTAAATGGGGAGGTGGTCGCTCTGTGTGGCTTCACAAAGAGCAGCAGAAGAGGGCACCAGAACGGTTTGTTGGTGAAAGTTTACTGGCGCCGAAGACGACCAGGAGCACCCAAAACTCACCAGTGAACTGGAACTGTGCCCAGGACTCCTGAACTCTGCATGCAGACACATTGCTCAGTGTCTGCCCTTTCAGACTGTGCTACCACTGGGCTTGTGGTTTGAATGTGCTTTCAGACTGTGCTACCACTGGACCTGTGTTGCTACCACTGGGCCTTGGTTTGGATGTAACCCTGTTTTACCACCCCACCCCCTATTTCCCCTTGCTTGTTTTTCTCCTCTCATCCCTCTGTAAATAAATATTTCCCTTTCTTATATCCATTGTACTTTTCCTGTGGGTGTGTGTATTCACTCTGGGGGGTTTGGAACAGGTGCCCCTGGGGTGGAAGGGATTTCTCCTGCTGCATTCCTGTGCACACTTTCTCTTGGCCAGAGCTGTCTGCAGAGCAGACTCCATCTTGACTACGAGGGCACTAAAGTTAAACGTCTAATTCTTGGAACATAGGAGAATAGGGAATAGGAGATTGGGGAGGGAGGAGATGAACAAAAAGAAGGAGAAAAGAGAAGGCAGAAAGACAAAAGCTAAAAAGAAACAAAGAAAGAAAAAGTTCTGCTGGGAGGCCCACATGAGGAATGTGAAGATAGGTACCAGTAAGAATAGAAATAGGAAAATATGGAGAATACTAACAAGATGGAGAGTAAATGAGAGCTAGAAATATAACAAATAAGAGACACATGCTTAGTTTCCTTAATGTATCATTATCAAGAGAAGTGGTCATTTCTTCCCCTTTTGTAACAGAAATCTATAGATCTCTATTTTTGCAAAGCTTCTGCTTTTTCCCCTTCAAATTAATTAGAAATTGCCTTCACCCAGGACTGGGTTCTGGAAACAAGGGTCAGAAACCTTTCTTCCACCTGTCTTAGGGCCCCCTCAGGAGGGATAGTCTAGACAGTGGCTGGTGTAGCTGCTCATTGGCGTTTGTTGTACTGCCATTCTACATCCACACGGAACTGTATTACCCTGTGCACCTGCTTGTCGTTATTACTCAGCTATAAAAGTGTGCCCAGAGCTACGAAACTTGGCACAGCGCTGGCTATCAGCTGTGGCTGGTGCACTGATGTCAGCTGCATAAGTTCTCCCTCGTAGAGCCTCCTGAAAATGACATCAAAATTACTCATTCTGCCCACGGACATTTAAAAAGTCCCAGCTTTCCAATATCCATTATACCACTAAAACAGGCTCTATATCCAATGGAGGTTACAGTAAGTCTACATTGTATTAGGCAACTGTATATCTCCTATATAATGGCTATAATACCACTACTGAATAATAACAATTAATAATAATTTTCCAGTCTATAGCACTTTCCACCTAAAGCCCTGTACAAACACTATGAAGTAAGTTTCACAACACTCCTGTGAGCTAGGTAAATACTATTACCCTGTTTTACACATCAGGGAGCTGAAGGTTAAGTAATATGCCCAAGGCCACAGTGGCGGAACTGGATATAGAACAGTTTTAATCCCACTCAGGATGGAAACATTAGACATGTAGCCAAGATAAGACAACAAAGGGTTATCCAGCCTCTTGCTTCAGAGCACAAGCTGATCATGTACTGGGGTCAGGAATAAATTTCTCCCTATGGCATAATATTACAAAACTGATTGCAGAATGGGGGTGTTATACTCACTTGGCATCTGCTATTGGTTACTGGCAGAGACCAGCACTCTACTAGATGTGCCATTGATCACCACTGCTATGGGCAACTCTCACGTTTCTAGAAAGTGAATAATAATAATTCGTGTACTGCCTTCCTGAATAATTATTTCTTCCCCTCCTAATAGTAATGACTGTAGAGGTCTGGTTGGGCCTAATTTTAAAGCCTGACCCAACCAGACCTGAGCACAAGCTGACCCAGACCTGACGTGACCAGAATCCAACTCATTCCCGGAAACCCATTTCAACGGTGCTGCTGCCTTGTCCTGGGGGCTCAGCCTGGTCGGGGCTTCCTGCTTCCCAGGCCTCATGTCCACAATCCATCTCCAGTCACCTTCTGCCCATTGGGTCAGCGCAGTGGTGGCCCCTGCCAGCTGCCATCACCTTGCTGCGTTGTGAGCGCTGCGTAGCGAGAGCTTTGGCATCCTCACTGCCTAGCACACATGCAGTGTAGGGAAGTGGAGGTGGCCAGCAGGAGTGGGGCAGGCAGCAGCTGCTGTGCGGACCCAAGAGGCCAAATGAAGTCTCTTCCAGTGTCTGTGGTCTAACATTCACCAAGCATTTGACCACAACTCTTTGGCATGCGGCTTTTGGACTAGACTGCGAGCCACCTCAAGTCTAGGCCTATTGTACTGAGAGGGAACTGAGGCATGGAGAGGCTAAGTGACTTGCCCAAGGTCACCCAGGAAGTCTGGGATAGAAGAGGGATGTCAGCTCAGCTCTCCCATGTCCTAGGTGACTGCCCCAATCAACAGACCATTTTTCCTCCCTGGGCAGGCCTCCCTGCTCTTTGCAAAAAGTTCCACACAATCTTCAAAGGCCACTGATAGCTTGGAGCTGTTTCACCTCTCATCGGAGAACTGGTACATCAAGCTGTGATGTTATCTGATATAAATATGACCATATAGATCATTGTTGCAACCACTGTTATATATCTGCAACAAATTTTGTACAAAATGTGGCATGTAAGATGGCTATGGAAAGGTTATGATTTGCTGGTTATGATTATGCTATCTGTATGCATGTATTTTTTTTGTATTTGAATTTATATTAATATTGGCTCCATACCTGGATTTCAAATGTTTGCTCATGGAGTAATGCCCACAGGGTTAGCCAGCACATCTTGGAGGGACTATTCAAATTAAGTGGCTCATCAAGAAACACTTAACTGACAATGGACTATGGGAGATGCCCATCTACACTGAATGGACTGTCCTGCAAATGTGCAGTTTGAGGTATAGGTAATGGCTTCTACAGTGTCCAAACCTTTATGCATGGACATGTGACTTGCCCATGTGACTCCAAATACTATCTTGTTACATGTAATCTTTCACTAGCTGTGCTGAGGGCTTTGTTTGAAACAATGGGTTTCCTTCCACATGGCAGAAGACATAAAAGGCCCTGGAAACCCCCTCCATTTTGCCTCTATCCTACTCCAGCCTCTGGACTATGAGCTTATACTAATGGGAGCATTCTAACCAAGGAATTGAGGAACTTCCAATGATTTGGAAGCAGCCAGAGACTTGACTTAAGTCAGCAGTTTATTCCATCACTGCTATGAGCCTGAATCAACTTTGCCATTATTGTATGTATTTGATTCCTTTAACTAATTTTAACTCTCACCTTTTTTTCTTTCTTTTTATAAATAAACCTTTAGATTTTAGATACTAAAGGATTGGCATCAGCGTGATTTTTATGTAAGATCTAAGTTATATACTGACCTGGGTGTGTGGCGGTCCTTTGGGATCAGAAGAACCTTTTATTTGAAGAGATTGGTTTTAAAGAACCACTCATCTCTAAGTCTAGTGTTTTCAGTGGTAATACAAGGACTGGAATGCCTAAGGAAACTGCTTTTATGACTTCTTGTTAGTCAGTGTGATGAAACAGAAGTTTACTTTTGTTGCTGGTTTGGTATATCCTATGGGGGATTAGCCACCAGTCTTGGGATGTATCTGTCCTATTTTTCAACAGTTTATCCTGAATTTGGCATCCACTGAGGCACAGTTACACAAGCAAAATAGTGCCCAATAGTCTCCTGCTGGGTCACTAGTTCAACACTGACTCAGGGAGAAGACAGCCACTTGCAGACTCACCACTTCCTATATAGCAATTTGTGCTCTCCATCTAAGTCTCCTATCCACACTGCACAGTATGAGCCTCAATGCACCAGGATAGGAATCTACAGCCTGCTGGAGAATTAATGGTGAGTTTGCTTAGTAACTTGAAAACTGTTTAAAATGGCCATATGTTGGGACTGACACAAAGGCAGATGTTCCATCCTTATGTATGAATGTTGAAATACTCCACTACAATAGAGGGTTTGTAATTATACAGATCAGAGTGCTCCAAGCTTATTCCAACTGTAGCTGAGGCAATGTTGCTTATCCTATAGGGCACTTTACTTAGAGTCAGCAGACGAGAGTTTCTGTTTCTAGCTCTGCTGTGTGACCTGGCGTGAAACACTTTACTATATTTCTAGAGAATATTGTTGTTCACTGGCAATTCTGAAAAACCAGGAAAGAAATTACTAGGGGTTGAACCAAACCTGAAATTTCCCCAAATTTCCAGCAAATCAAAAAGTTGGACAAAAATTCAGGCAATTTGGGGAAACCAACACACATTCGCAAACGTCCCAATGTTGCTGAATCTGCTTTTTATCAACAAAAAGAAAAGTTTTGGATGAAAATTTTTGCCCAGTTCTAAGCATCTCCCCTCCCATTGTTTGGTTGTTGTCTCTTCGGACAGGAAGCTTTTTCTGGGCAGGGGCTGTCTCTTATTCTGTACAGTGTCTAGCAAAATGGGTCTCTTTTGTGCCACTGTCACTGCTGACATCTTGGCTGACCTGAGGAATTGGGAGAAGACCTCTGGAGCTAAAATCATGAGCTGTTATTGCTTGAGCTAAAAAGCCAAGACTCTCAGGCTGGGTCTGTAACAGATTGTGAAGGGGTGCATGCCTCACATCAGCCATGAAAGAGTACGCTGGAGATAGAGAGTAATTAGTGCATCTTGTTGCACCTGGAAGTTGGGCCAAGCCTAGCTGAAGATGAATTGCAACTGGCTGATGACTATAAAGAGAGGGAAAGGCTGCTGTATTTCCTCTCCTAGCAATAGTGGGACCTGGCTGGTAAAATAGGTGTCTTAGGTGAGAGGAGCTTGGGAGTTCCCTCTCTCAGGGAAGGGCTGATAGGAGATGGGTGGAAGGAGAGCTGGGGAAAACCACAGGGTGGGAGTTAGCTGTAGTGGTGGGCCTTGAAATAAGGGCAAGATTCCAGGGGAGGCAGCCCTGGGAGCTGGTATTCAGCTGGAGACTGAAGCACAGGGAAAGTTTAAGAGGGATGAGAGCATGAGCCTGAGGAGAGCTGAAGTGGTTTTTGTTTGTTTGTATTTTCATTTGGGATTTTTTTGGAGATTCCAGGGGGAGCGCTATGAGCCCCTTCCTGGAAAGAAGCATGAATCTTGTGAGACTGTGGGGATGGGGAAGAATGCAGGTAGGTAGTGGGCCTGTGACGAGGCAATGGGAAAGGCCTGTGGCCAGAGTGAGGTAGGGAATAGCTCAAGGAGGGAGCAAGGGTGGGTTCAGAATAGACAGACCTTGCCTGCTCACTACTGGGCCCCTGGGCTGGAACCCAGAGAAGGGGGAGGGCCTGGCTTCCACCCTGGAGTGAAGAATTAGTGAGTCTGGACTTGGATCAAAGACTTGGTATGAGGCTGTGGGACTCTCTTACTCCCAAAAGGGTGAGGCTAGATATGACCTGGTTGGAGGGCTGACTCATAAGAAGCAGACCACAACAGGCCCACAGCGGCTGTTGGCAGGGGGTGCCAGATGAAGAGACCCTGCTACACCACACCCAGCCATGAGGCGACATGCCAGCAGTGAGTCCAGTCTTCTACAATCTCTCATTCTCTGCAGATGGAGCACCGTAGGGACCCACAACACACGCTCACTAGTGGTTACATTCCTGCAATATAAATAATAATGATTTGTCTGCCTTGACTGTACACCCTTAGGAGAGAAAGGGCTCCAGCTTCCAGACCACAAGCCTGGTGCTAACAATGACATGATGTGGAAGCAGTTGACTTAATGCTACTGAGTTATCTCCTGATGATTGCACAGCACTTTCATTACCACTGCCACTCCCATTGTTGAGTGTATTTGCAATTTGCTCCTTATCCCAACGTGCCTGTAGGATAAGAAACTAATTATTATATGCTGGCTTCTGCCTCAACTTCAGTTCATGACCTCTTACTTTCAAATTATAGAAATTATGGCATAGTTACAGTGAGACGTAAGTGGGATATGTGGCAAGCCAATCTCCTTATGAACATATATTGGAAGCCTGTTCCAGCAAAGTGTGATACCAGTGGAATGCTTGCGATCTCTGGTGTACGTCTAGAGTTGGAATAGAATGATGTAATTCTATAGCCTCTGTGTGCTGATATGAAACCAACCCCTTGTGTGGTATGATATGTGTCCACAGCCAATATTTTATAATCTAGTCCATAGACAGCATGCAAATATGTGAGTCATTCCCTACAGCCCTGCAAAAGTATACTCTGTGCATTATGGGAAAATGTGAGTGTATAGCCACTAAGGCATAATGACATGACTACATAACAAAGCCCGTCTGATGTAAGGCTTATACCCAGTGCAGCTTAGGAGGGATAGTACTATGTCAGCATATATTACCTACCTCTTGTGAATAAGACTTTCTATGACTCATTCTATAAGGTTCTCTCCCCCCACCCCAAATTATGGTTCATTGTAAGGTTTCCTGGCATTATGGAAGTATGTGATTTTTCTATCTAACATATAGAACAATATGAATTGTGTTCTCATAATGTAGGTCAATTTCCAAGTACTAAACATTAGCTACTAGTACTACAATATGTTTAGACATCTGTAACTAGTCTGGGGCAGTAGAAATCCCATGCTGTTATGAGACTATGGTGGACTCATGCCATTTAAACAATGGAGGTCTAATTCTTTTAAGGATATGATGAATGCTCAATGTTTTCTCACTCTACCTAGCTGTGAAAGGTTTCCATGCTGTGATATTTGCTCTATAAGACTTTGTTTGACAGAAGCTGGGAATGGGTGAAAGGGATGGATCACTTGATGATTATCTGTTCTGTTCATTCCCTCTGAAGCACCTGGCATTGGTCACTGTCGGAAGACAGGATACTAGGCTAGATGGACCTTTGGTCTGACCCAGTATGGCTGTTCTTATGTTCATGCTTTACAGAATTGTGCTTTCCCTACCCTAATATGATTATCCTTCTACATTGTCTATGGCTGTCTGATAGTACCCAATATCGTACACTGAGTTCATAACTAATGCAATATAAGGATAGTGTCTAGTAGGGGAAGACGTGAGTCCAAACTGTGTAAGCTGAGGGCAAGATGAAACCACAGACTCTGAAGTATGGGGGCAAACTTGTAAACGGATCTTACCCTGGCTTATGAACTATGTTGACAATTTCTCAACTCAGTTTTTGCATGTGCAAACTTTAATGTCTCTTTGCACTTACAACATTTTGGGTTTATTCTATTTTTCTATCTACAACAAACCACAGTAAGCAATGACATCAACATAACTTCCCCACCAGTCTCTCTCAAGTAACCCATCATCTGGGAGAACAGTTGAACCTTGCCTTTCAGTGTTACTTGAAGGACAACAGAGTCAGTCTGTCGGGGATCGGGGCCTTCAGCAGAGCTAGTCTCCAGGCAGCCTCGTCAGTACAGCTGACCTGCAGGAGGATACCTGGCTGGCTGGAGGGGCCAGCTGGCCGCCTTAAGCCAGCAGCAGCTTGCTGGCTGCTCAGTATTCATGCCCACTGTGGCACCCTGGAACCCCAATATTCACCACTATCATGTAATTAGGAGATGTTTTGTACAAAGTATGCCTTGTGAGGTATCATTATAAAAGTCTTGATCTGCTAGACATTAGTATCTCGTTGGATTGTATGTGCTACTGTCACATGTGAAGTTATGAAATTTGGCTGTGTATGTGTGACTGAAACATGTTGTGAGGTTGAAAACACCCACAAGCAGCCTTTCACGTACAACAGTAAAAAGGCCAAACAATGTTAATGGCTTATTGAGGAAATGCACACAAGCACAAGGATTACCCCAGGAACTGTGTACAATAGAAACCACTCAGCAATAGCACTACACCATAGGAACGGTTTGACTCAGGTCACAGCAAAAGAGCTTTCCAGCAAATGGGAAGAAGATATAAAAGGGGAACAATGACATCATGATGGGTCCTCACTCTCCCTACAACAACACACCTGGAAAGCTGAGGGGCAAGGACTGAACTGTGGGAAGTGAAGGTCCCAGGTAGAGGGATTTTTAGTTTGTGCATGAAAACCTAGGATAGCCAAGTCAATTTATGCCTTAATCTGCCAGCCTATTTATCACTCAGGGTGAGAATTTGCTAATTCATATCCCACCTATTTACTGTGTTAAGATCAGTTTGCAGTTCTGTTTATTTACTAATCTGCTTTGATCTGTTTGCTATCACTTCAAATCTATCTTTTGTTGTTAATAAACTTGTTTTGTTTTGTCTAAAACCAGTGTGTGTGTAAATTATAACTTGGGGCAGAAAGCTGTTGCATATCTCTCTCCATACTGAGGGAGGGGGGAAATTTTATGTGCTTATGCTGTACTGTTCCTTGTGCAGTGCAAGACAGTATAATTTTGGATTTACACTCCGGGGTGTGTGTGTGTGTGGGGGGGGGGTGCCTTAGCAACTGAGAGGTGCCTTAGCTGAGCCTTCCCATGCAGAGCTGATCTCAGCATCTGTGCGAAGCTGCAGCTGTGTGTGTCCCTAACTGCGTGTATGCTGGTGAAAGAGCAAGCTTGGAAAGCTTGGCAACTTATCATAGCACCATATTGTGAAAGGGAGCCCAGGCTGGTGCGTCAGGCAGCTCAGTGGTACCCCAGTTCCAAGTGGCACCCTGGCAAGGGGGAACCTGTCACACCCAACACTGTGACTGCTCCTGTGTTACCTTGTTCCTGCTGCTCCTGACTTGCAGCTAGCCTTGGCTCTGTCCTGCCCCAGCCTTGAACCCCTCCATGCCTACTGCCCTGCTTGCTTCAGTTCCTGACCTCCATCTTGATCTGTGGCCCTGGCTTCTGTCTACTGATTGCAACTTGACCCTCGGCCCTGGTATCTGTTTTCCCATTTGACCCTTGGCTCCAGTTACTGATGCCTGCTCTCACCCTAGTGCTTGGTTCCCGGTGCCTGCACTGACCACTGGGCTATATCATTCTCATCCCAGTCACCAGACAGTCTCTTATAGAGGGATGGATGCTGCATAAACAAGGGCCAGAGCTGAGGGTCCATCAGTTTTGCCTACAGTCACCACCTGCAAACATCTAGGGACTGGAGCTTATCCCAGATGATCTCAGCTGCTGAGTTAAAACATGGGAGGTGTGGACTGTCTCTAACCAGAAAAGGCTTTATAGATCAAAACCAGTATCTTTCGATTGTACCTAGAAATGGAACTCGAGCATGGGTGTAATGGAAAAATGAACTATCACAGAAACTTGGATTTGTGAACACAAACAGATGCATAAATCAAGTATGCAGGTGCAAATGCCATATGCATGCATACCTCCAAATTTGTGTACATGGCAGAAAATGAAACATGAACAATTACATGTGCAAAATCTTGAGGGGAAGAGAACTGCAGAGGCTGCTTTTGAAAATGTGGCCCATATGTAACCAATTTTGAAGTGTGCAAAAAAAAAATCTGTAATTCTAGAGCCACCATTTTAATATCCTTATTTCTCAAGGGAAAATCTGATTTCTTTAAAAAAAAATTAAAAATGCCCAGCTTTGGGATTTTTGTTATTGCTTCTAAACAAATTACAGTAGCTTAAATGTGTAACTGCAGTTCTGCCATGAACAGATCCCAATTTTCCCAAATGTAGTCATTAGTCAAACACTTGACAACTTTTTTTGGTGAATTTCACTTACTGTATGGCTTGCTGTCTGAAATTCAAAATCCCACATTCAAGCTGTGTAGTTTAGTTATGATTGATCATATAACAAACAGTGGTGTTTCTGTTCTCTGTCTGGATGTGTAACTCTTATAATCAGGTTTCTGGTGCGAATGTGTGCAAAAAGCAAACCTGAAATTTGCTTTTTACATGTATTTGAGCATATGAGCTTAAAATTGACTTTCCATGAGTATTTGCTTTAGTTAAACTTGAGTGCATATATGTTGAAAAAACTCACCCCAAAAATCAGCATATATGACTTGGAATATAAACACATGTAGCAAATTTCTTGGGTAAGATGATGCCTTTTCCGAGTATAGACACCATATTTCATTTGAAACTTTTTTCAGCAAACAATGCAGACTAGACAACAGCAAAACATGTTGAAAATTTGTCAGTTTCACCAAATACTCATCCAAAAATATTTTTTTTAAATTTTGAATATATTGAAATGAAACATTTTTATCTTTGGTCAAAACAACTTTTCTTTTGAAGCTACCTTCAGTTTTATGTATTAAAAATTAAGAGCTGGTTTTGGTTTGGGGTTGAAAGAAACATTTAATTTGACCCAAAATGATTTTTGACTTTTTGATTTGACAAAACTTCTTAAATCTTGTTTTTGGGTTGACCAAAAATGAATTAGTTTCTTGGGGTTTTTCCTCCCTCCCTTTTGAATGGCCAGCAAATGAGAAATTCTGTTCACACAGATCTAATAGCCACACTTTAAGCTCTGTGCCTCAGTTTATCTACCTGTAACATGGATATAATAGCAATTACACACTTCAAATGTGTTTTGAGGCTTAATAAACTGTTTATAAAGCAGTATGGGACCTTTGGATGGAAGTTGCTATATCACTTTTTAAATAAAATTTCTAGGGAGATTTGATAGCCTCCTAATGCACATCAGGAAGAAATATTTTGGCAAGTAGTTTCTCCATGTCAGTTCAGTGCAGAGCTTGTTTCCTTTCACTAATCAATCCTAGTGAGGCTGTAGATGAGAACTCCAAATAGGCCACAAGTTGATCTATGGCTGTGATGTCACGTTCCAGCTGGGACGCACTTTATGAAGGATTGTATGTGCCACTTCCTCCATGTTTCCAGTGGTCCTGTAATTATGTACAAGGTCAGTAATGAGCATGTTTAAACAGCAGTGAGCAAATTTGCAATATCCATGCAGCTGTTCTTAATCACATGATACCATGCTGACAAAATTGTCTGGCACAAGGAAAAGCAGGGGCTAAGAGCCTTGCAATACATATCCTTCCAGGATCAGCGTGTTGCACTTTATTCAATAACTCTCATTTTCATGCTGGATGATGAGGCTGCAAAGCTGGCCCATAATCACATGCCTCTATTTTAGATAATACAAAAATTCTTGATCACAGGTGTTTACCATATACCACCTCCGTTTGGGGGACTATCAAACTTCAAAAGCTAGGGCCAGGATAGTACTTGGATGAGAGACCTCAGCAATACCCAGGTACTTTAAAAGCAGTGCTGTTAATTAGAGCTGCTTGGAAAATGGCTTTCTTTTATTTAGTGGGGGGGGGGGAAATCTACAAATATTAACATTCACTTTCAGTGAAACTTGCAGCAGAAAAACATTTTTAGGTAACAAGTCCAACCCCCCCAGACCTCACTTCTGGCAACCAAAAACTTACAGGCAGAAGCTAAAACCCAAGAAAATTCCAGACCTAAACTGCCATATTTTCCGTCACCCACCCCATCTAAAGCAGACACTTCCCATGAAAAACTTTGTTCAGTCAAAACTCCAATTTTCTATAGAGAAGTGTCAATGGAAAATTTTCAGCTAACTAGATAGGTTTTCCTACTGAAAAAAACAGCTCTTCTGAGTCAGAACAGAGCCCCAGAACAAGATTAGGGCCCACTATGCTAACAGGGGTCCAGCCGCTAAGACATGATATAAAACAGAGGACCTGGTCATTTGTCCAAGATGTCACCACCTACCTGAGCAGCTCCCTGGAAGGAGAATCTGGAAGAGAAGGGGGAGACTTTGCTTTGCTCTGGATTTGTGCCTGGAACGCTACACGACGACTGGAGAAGCATATGAGTTGCGGCTAGACATGGTGTGAAGAACGCCAGGATCTGGGAGTCCTGGTGCCACAGGTGAAGAATACGGATTACACTATCATCACTTTGAGAGCTAGAACCATGCTTGAGAGGACCCTGAAGGATGCCATCCACTGCCAATATGTGGAAAACTTGAAACGGAAGCCGAACCAGGGCAAGGCGTTTGAGGT
Organism: Malaclemys terrapin pileata; assembly: GCF_027887155.1. Lineage (NCBI taxonomy): Eukaryota > Metazoa > Chordata > Testudines > Emydidae > Malaclemys > Malaclemys terrapin. Next base: position 33,209,925 of record NC_071512.1, on the reverse strand, counting down.
GACATGCAAGTAGGACACCAGCAACCACTTCCTCCCCGGGGGCAGCTTCACCTGATTTGCCAACTGGATGTTCATCCACAGGGCCTGGCTTAACTGCAACCTGCTAAACAGAGCCGTCCTCCATGGGAATCGGGACAAGCGATGCAGGAAGTGTGGCTATGTCAACAAGACGCTACCCCACATCCTGTATAGCTGAAAGCCCCATTCCAGAGCCTGACAGCTGCGACACAATGCCATCCAAGATCACCTGGCCAGAGCTGTCCCGCCACCCATGAGGAAGGTTGCCGTGAACTCCTCCATCCCCAGAACCGACAGCCAACTGCGACCAGACATCGTCATCACCAACGAGGACCGGAAGAAGATTGTCATGGTGGACATCACGATTCCCTTTGAAAACAGGACCCCAGCTTTCTGTGATGTCCGATCTCAAAAGCTGGAGAAATACACCCCTCTGCCTGACACCTTGAGAGCTGGGGCTATGAGATCCAAACTCACGTGCTGATCGTTGGATCCCTGGGCACATGGGACCCCAGTAATGAGCAAGTGTTGAGAGAATGCGGAATTGGTCAATGCTACGCTCGGCTGATGGTCGAAGGACATCTACATAGAACACATCACTGGACATCAGCAACACAAGGAGGGATGAGGTGGAGTGCCGATGAGAAGCGCAGTAAGGAAAGTAACTGAAATACTTCCCCGATAGATTGTATTTTCTAAATGGACAACCTACCCTAATTCTCAATTACTGAGGGACAATCTACACTCATTGATATATTTTGCTTTCCACAATCAAATCTCTGTACAACTTTTCATGAGTGATGTACCTGAGTATTTGGATTCTAATATCTAAACTGTATTGTTAAATTTATTCACCTTCTTTGGGTTATTGCTGATTAAGCACTATATGTATCTTATGACTTCAAAAGAAACTTTGTATTTGTGGGTAATCTATGCACTATATCCAGATGTACAGACACTCTTTTCTTAACCTGTGTACTATATATAGTATCTTTCACAAGTCAGGGTCTTAACCTTAATTTGCTGGTCAGGTTAATTCTGTTCATGAACCACTTTGAAATGTTTGCAAATGAAAGGCACAATGGATGTAATCTTGGCTCTACTAAAGTCAATGGAAATGTTGCCATTGACTTCAGTGGGGCCAGGATTTCATAAATGTAAATGATTGGCTATTAACCATTTTTATATTGATAGTGATGGATGGCAGTGTCATCAACAGCTTGGATAATGATCCCAGTTTTCATCTTCATGAATGTTCACCAAGAAGAAAACAAAGTTTTTTGCTGAACTAAGTGGAAACAGGTTAGTTCAGTGCCAGGGTGAAAATTCACCTGCTAGAATGAGACAGATTCCTTGGGCCAAACTCAGTTCTCATATAACCTGGTATAAATCCAGGGCAACTTGATGGCAGCTATTTTAGATCTATGGCTGAATAAATGAGAGCAGGACTTGGCAATTCACATGCACAGCTCTTCATCTGGCAGGAAAAATAACAGGAAGACCAAACCAACAGGCAGCATAAGATTATGAATGAACCTGTATGGCTTTATTGGGCTCTGAGTTTAAGGTGAAGATTGCTGTTCTTTGGCTGGCTGAAAAGCTAATATTTACGAAATGAAAGTCAATGGGGTCTTACTGAATAGTGGAATGTTATAAGGTGAGTTAAAAGCAAAGTGCAGATGACAGTGAACCATAATTACACTAAAATATTCCCCAATGCAGGTCTTGTCTCCTCTTTGAAAACTCGTGGCGAGGTCCTGGATGATTGGAAAAAGGCAAATGTAGTGCCCATCTTTAAAAAAGGGAAGAAGGAGAATCCGGGGAACTGCAGACTGGTCAGCCTTACCTCAGTCCCTGGAAAAATCATGGAGCAGGTCCTCAAGGGAGCACTTGGAGGAGAGGAAGGTGAGCAGGAACAGTCAACATGGATTCACTAAGGACAAGTCATGCCTGACCAACCTGATTGCCTTCTATGATGAGATAACTGGCTCTGTGGATATGGGGAAAGTGGGGTAGACATGATATATCTTGACTTTAGCAAAGCTTTCGATACGGTCTCCCACAGTATTCTTGCCAGCAAGTTAAAAAAGTATGGATTGGATAAATGAACTATAAGGTGGATAGAAAGCTGGCTAGATCAGGGGTCAGCAACCTTTCAGAAGTGGTGTGCTGAGTCTTCATTTATTCACTCTAGTTTAAGGTTTTGCGTGCCAGTCATACATTTTAACATTTTTAGAAGGTTTCTTTCTATAAGTCTATAATATATAACTAAGTAAATATGTAAAGTAAATAAGGTTTTAAAAATATAATGTAAAGTAAATAAGGTTTTAAAAATGTTTAAGAAGCTTCATTTAAAATTAAATTAAAATGCAGAGCTCCCTGGACTGGTGGCCAGGACCCGGGCAGTGTGAGTGCCACTGAAAATCAGCTTGCGTGCCGCCTTTAGCACGTGTGCCATAGGTTGCTTACCCCTGGGCTAGATCATCGAGCTCAACAGGTAGTGATCAACTGCTTGATGTCTAGTTGGCAGCCAGTATCAAGAAGAGTGCCCCAGGGGTCGGTCCTGGGGCCGGTTTTGTTCAACATCTTCATTAATGATCTGGATGATGGGATGGATTGCACCCTCAGCAAGTTCGCGGATGACACTAAACTGGGGAGAGTGGTAGATAGGTTGGAGGATAGAGATAAGGTCCAGAGTGACCTAGACAAATTGGAGGATTGGGCCAAAAGAAATCTGATGAAGTTCAACCAGGACTAGTGCAGAGTCCTGCACTTAGGAAGGAAGAATCCCATGCACGGCTACAGGCTGGGGACCGACTGCCTAAGCAGCAGTTCTGAGAAAAGGACCTGGGAATTACAATGGCTGAGAAACTGGATATGAGTCAACAGTGTGCCCTTTTTGCCTAAGAAAGCTAATGGCATATTGGGCTGCATTAGTAGGAGTATTGCCAGCAGATCGAGGGAAGTGATTATTCCCCTCTATTCGGCACTGGTGAGGCCACATCTGGAGTATTGCATCCAGTTTTGGGGGCCCCACTACAGAAAGGATGTGGACAAATTGGGCACATTATTTATGAGGAGAGGCTGAGGGAACTGGGTTTATTCAGTCTGCGGAAGAGAAGAGTGAGGGGGGATTTGATAGCAGCCTTCAACTACCTGAAAGGGGGGTTCCAAAGAGGATGGAACTAGGCTGTTCTCAGTGGTGGCAGATGACAGAACAAGAAGCAATGGTCTCAAGTTGCAGTGGGGGAGATCTAGGTTGGATAGTAGGAAAAACTATTGCACTAGGAGGGTGATGAAGCACTGGGAATGGGTTACCTAGGAAGGTGGTGGTTTTTGAGGCCTGGCTTGACAAAGTCCTGGCTGGGATGATTTAGTTGGGGTTGGTCCTGCTTTGAGGAGGGGGTTGGACTAGATGACCTCCTGAGGTTTTTTCCAACCCTAATCTTCTATGATTCTATGACTTTTAGGGCCCGAGGCTCCTCTCACTGACACGGGTCACGCCTGTGACTCCACTGGCTGATTCCTCATTTATACCAGCGTCAGTGAGAGTGAAGTTGGGCCTGAAATGCAAATTTTGGATCTGGCTCAGAACTTCCCCAGTTTTTGATGTTGGGACCAAATATCATGGTACAGGTCCATTTCTGGTTCTCACTCAGCAAAACCTGTAAGCAGGCACAGATGTGGTGTGTTGTTTTCATCAATAAAATAAAATGAGCTCAGGTGAAATCTGAGCCAGATTCCTGTCACAAAGATTGCCTCTTGCGTTCCATGATGCAGTCCAACTTCTATTTATTGCCTGATAGAGCACCGGTAACAGTGTCTGGGTGATGATGCAGCAATCATTCTAACAAAATATAGTGTGTGACTTTTATAGCCTTTGGGACTTGTAATAGCAATTGTCTGAGACATGTTACTGACCTTGATGGGCCATTGGTCTGATCCAGTCTGCCAATTCCTATGTCTCTTGATGGACAAGGGAGTAATAGAACCATTTGGGTTGGAACAGCCTTCCAGTCTTTGCAACAGGGCAGTAATGATTTTGTTTGTCTTACAATAGCCCCAATCTAGGTCTAGTCTCAAGCTCTGAATGTCTCTAATGAGGGTGATTACACAACCTCCCTTAGTTGCCTGTTCCATAACTAAACTGTTGTAAGAGCTGACTTTTTCCTCCTTCATAAGCTGTAGCTTAAGTTTAAATGGAACATGGACACCATCTCTTATCACGTTTCCTTCATACTCCAGCTCTCCATTTTTTTATTGATCTCCACTGAGCCTTCTCTGATCTCTGTTAAATACCATGCCTCAAACTGTATTCAGTTCTTCAGGTGAGGGCTAGCCAGGACTAAGGGGTGTGTGTGTGTGTCTGGTTGGAGATGACATCACTTTTATATCATAGAATCATAACTTTTTTTTAAATCTGCTTGAGCCCATGTCTCAGTGGGTGGATACTTGCTTAGTTAATTAAGGCCATACTTTTGTCTAATGCAAAATAGAACTCTTTCACAATACCTTATTTTAGAAAAGGAGTGATCAGAACTTTTTGAATTCTGAGAATTATTTCTCTTTAGAAAAAAGGTTCCAGACTTCAGAGTGGTAGCTCAAGTGAGAAAAATCAAACACAAAATATCACAGCATTTTACACCTTCCCTGGTATTTCTGGTAGCTAAGAACGATCCTGTGGACCTTTCACAAGATTAGCTATAGCACCATTGTCCTGGCCAAAGTCCCAGTTGGGACTAAATTTTTTTCTGTATCCACTATTGAAGAAATCATACCCCACTTCCCCTTCTAAAGGCTGTTCTATTGCTGTGACCACAGATTAACTACTGTGTTCTACCTGAAAGGGGACTGCTTATCAGTCTTGCACGCCCATCCATCTGGACAAAAGATACTTTAATGACAGTCCAGGCATTCACATTTAATAACAATACTAGGCCCTTTGATCTTAGGCTTGCTAAGCAGTTTACAAACATAAATGAAACATCACACCGCCTCTGTGAAGTAAATGGGGTTACTCTACCTGTTTTAGCTGATGATGACCAGTGGTGCTGAATCTAGGATCAAATTTTCCTGAAGTTCTCTGGATAATATGAGTCACTGTCAATGGATTCTACCCTCATTACACCTCCCTGTGAGAGGCAATATTGTCCTCCCTTGTACAGATGCTGAACAGGGTAGGTTAAGTAACACAGGAAGTCTAGGATTGTGCTGGGATTTGAAACCAGATCTAGTGTCCTATCTACTAGATCATCCATTAGAACCAAAAAACAGCTGTGTGCAGCTCTTTGATTCTGGCTTGGGCCCATCTGTTGTACAGACCCGAGATATTGGGACCACACAATTTGGCAGAGCCTGGAGTATAATTCAAGAATTCTTAGTTCCTAGCTGTCACAGGCTGGCTGGTCCTCTAAGGCAAGCTGAGCTCAACCTTGCTCATGACTTAGGGGTGAGTAGTGACCCCAGCTGGGTGTGACTGAGTTAGAGAGAGTGACTCACTCCAGCTGCGGAGGGCTACTTAAACAGAGCTGCACTCAGTCAGAGGGAGGAGTCCCAGGAGAGCAAAACAAGGAGGGTTCCCTCTCTGTGAAAGGCCTAGGGAGGTCAGGCTGGAAGATACCCACAGGGAGCAGGTGAGTTCCCCCATAGGGCTTGTTTGTGACATGGAAATCCCTGAAAGAGAAATTCCTGGAGTCCCTGGGGCAGGGGAGCAATGTGGGGAATCCTGCTGGGGAAGAAGTAGCCTAGCAGAAGTTCTGCAGGACCCAGGAGTTAGAGGCAAAACAGCAGTAGGATGACCACTGTTGTGGTTTTCCCTTATTCCCATCCAACATGAAACATAAAGGACAATGCTTTATTCTAAGGGAAACACCATTTTCCTTAGCATATCAAGTATATTTTTCTCAAGTGTGCATTTCTACTGCCCTCAAGTATATAATGCAATCATTATAGGCATTAATTTAATGTTTAAAATGGTACTTATATTGAGATGTATTGAACTGATACTATCTTAAAATAAGGGATGGATGATCATCCTAAGGGACAAATCAATTAAATATGGGATAGTCCCTTCAAATAAGGGTTGATGGTCACCCTAAGCAGATGACTTTAGAGTGGTCCAAGATTCAGCAGAAGCTATCAGTGTAGAGACTTATTTTGGACTTACAGTTGGATCTTTCGTTACCCTAGAAGGAGATTGAACTTTTAAGTGACCTGACTGGAGGGTCAGGTCACAGAAGACCCAGACATACATTTATTGTGGGGTCAAGAAAGTGGCACCCCCTGGTGGCCAGAGATGAGGACCCCCTGCAATGTTGCCTCTAGGCATGCGAGGGCACCCACAAGGTGAGGGCGCCCTATAACATTAGCCCTGTAGTGAGGGCCACATTTTCAGAACTCAGCAGCCTCAGTTCAGCAAAGTATTCAAACATGTATAATTTGAAGCATGTGACTAATCCCATGGACTTCATACTTTAGTATCAGGACCTATAGGAGCTGAGCTCTGTTGAAAATCTGTTCCTAAATTACTTGCTGAAGATTGCACAGAATGTGAGCACTCCTTTTGGATGCCTTAATTTTTGTGAGCCCAACATCAGATGCCTAAGGTCTAAACCAAGAGTTATTAACCCAGGGGTCATGACCTTCTGGGGACATCACAAACAAATGTCAAGATTTTGCAAGATTTTCACTTATTGCTAAAAAGGGAGAGGGTCACAGTTAGATCCTGTCTAGATGAGTGGTTTGCCAAGTCTGGTATGGAAGATATTGGGGGAAAACCAAGCTAGATTTGCAGACTGGCTGCACATCTTCAGCTCCACTTGGGCACCCAAAAGTCTTGACACTAAAATTAGGTGCTTGGAAATTTAATACTAGGTGATTGGTTCTGCAGACACAGACATACAAATAACGTTACTACCATACTCATGTGTTTAAAGGAACTACTTGATTCCTTACGTTTGAAGAACATAAAAATTCAGTAACTAAAGCTCCCAGTGCTGGCTGTTTACTGACAGCTCAGTGGATTGTCCTGTGCTAGAATATGAGTGTACTGCATAATGTTATACTTGAACTCAAAAACCTCTCAAGTATTGGAAGGGGTGGAGGGAGGTGGTGGTGAACATTTGTTGTTCTTGGTTAGGATAATTATCGATGGAGATGCAAAAAGTTTGAGATTCCATCACTGATCTTTTACCAAAGGAATTTCAGCAGCACTATAAGGCCCAGGGGTCCCCAGCCTTTTCATTGTAGATCATGTAGGTCTCACATATATTGTGATCGTCTGTCCTGGCTTCCTCTGTAAGACAGGTCACAGAATGTCACCCCATCCTTCTTGCATCTAGCCCAGCAGTTTGAGATTAGAACTGCTTTTGGAACCAATGCATATATTTTTAGAAAGACATACAGTTTTGGAGGTCTTATCTCATGGACAACACTCCTTCCACTCACAATTGTGCAGACCACCTCCCCTCCCTTTTGTAAGCACATAACATCCCTGTAGCAATTGCCTACATGGAAAAATGGTATTTGGAGAATATTTTGAATAGGGCTGTCAAGCGATTAAAAAAATAATTGCAATTCATTGTGCGATTAAACAATAATAGAATATCATTTATTTAAACATTTTTGGGTGTTTTCTACATTTTCAAATATATTGATTTCAATTACAACACAGAATACAAAATGTACGTGCTCACTTTATAGTTATTTTTATTACAAATACTTGCACTGTAAAAAACAAAAGAAATAGTATTTTTCAATTCACCTAATGCAAGTACTGTAGTGCAATCTCTTTATCATGAAAGTTGAACTTATACATGTAGAATTATGTACAAAAAATAACTGCATTCAAAAATTAAACTATGCAAAACTTTAGAGCCTACAAGTCCACTCAGTCCTACTTCAGCCAATTGCTCGGACAAACAAGTTTGGTTATAATTTGCAGGAGATAATGCTGCCTGCTTCTTGTTTACAGTGACTCCTGAAAGTGAGAACAGGCGTTTGCATGGCACTGTTGTAGCCGGTGTCGCAAGATATTTACGTGCCAGATGCGCTAAAGATTCATATGTCCCTTCATGCTTCAACTACCATTCCAGAGGTCATGCATCCATGATGATGACGGGTTCTGCTTGATAACAATCCAAAGTAGAACGGCCTGACACATGTTCATTTTCATCATCGGAGTCAGATGCCACCTGCAGAAGGTTGATTTTCTTTTTTAGTGGTTTGGGTTCTGTAGTTTCCGCATCTGTTGTCTGGTCTACACTACAGAGTTAGGTCAAAGGATGCCACCTTAAGTTGACCTCTTAATGTATGTGTCTACACTACTGGGTCCTTTACATTGGCCTAAATCGCCTCTGATGTCAACTTCTGTAATCCACCTCTGCAAGAGGCGTAGTGCTTAGTTCGATTTTCATGGGCCAATTGTGACATAGTGCAGACTCTGGGTTGTATAATTTGACTTAATTGGCCTCCAGGTGGTGTCCCACAATGCTCATCTGTGACCGCTCTGGAGATCATTCTTAACTCTGCTGCACTGCAGCCAGGTACACAGGAAACAGGCCCTCCCCTGCTAAACCCCCAGGAACTTTTGATTTCCGATTTCCTGTTTGATCAGCATTGGGAGTGTGCCAGCTTGAGCACAGCTGATCATGGAGACTACATGCCCCAAACATGCTCCAGCCTGGTCTGCACAGGAGGTGGTGGATCTCATCGCTGTGTGGGGAGAAGAGTCTGTGCAGGCAGAGCTCTGATCCAGCAGAAGAAACGCTGACATCTATGCAAAGATCACTCGTGGAATGGGGAAGAAGGGCTACATGAGGGGGACACAGCAGTGCCGTGTGCAAATAAAAACTTCATCAAGCGTACCAGAAGGCAAGGGAGGCGAACAGTCGTTCTGGTGCTGAACCCCACACATGCTGGTTCTACAATGAGCTGCATACAATTCTCAGGGCTGACCCTACTAGCACCGCACAAGCAACATGGACCTTTTACAGGCGTGTGAGTCTAGGGACAACAAGGAGGATGATATGGTGGATGAGGAGGAGGAGGGGGAAACAGGCGAGTGGTGGATCCATTTTCCTCGAGAGACAGGAAATATTTTTAACCTTGGAGCCCTGTAGGTCATAGGACATCACAGTGGCTGACCGTGATGCCAGAGAAGGCACCTCTGGTGAGTATAGAGTTACAATAAAAGTCGAAGTAAACTTTAGCGGGCACACACGTTTGGTGGTATTGCATGTTCACAGTAAAGAAAAAGGAGGTGCTGTGGTTCTCTGCTTACCAGAGGCCACTCCAGAGGGTGGCCCGCAGAAAAGACTGTTTATGTGGACTGGGATAGCCCGGGAATCCTCCATGGATATCTCTAGGAAACTTTCATGGAGGTACTTTGCAGAAGGTTTCTGGGCAGGGCAGTCTTATTTCTTCCACCATGGTAGGACACTTTCCCACACAACGCCTGAATTAATTCTGCTGGCATTATTGTGGTACACAGCATAGCAGCATAAGGACCAGGCCTATACCCAGATGCTTGCAGCATCTCCTCCCTTTCCGCCTCTGTTACCCTCAGGAGACTGATATCACATAGGATCACCTAGTGGAAATGGGGGAAGTTCTCATTAAAAGTTCTCTTACACGAAAAAAGGGCATGTAGATCCACCCCACCCAACTTCTCCCCCCACATTCCGGATCGCCAAACCACATGGCCGCTAATCTGCCTTTACTGTGCTCATCATGGGTCGGCAAGTAGTTTAAAGTGGCTGATAGGGGACTGGGGCCCCACATGAAAGATTCCGCAATTTGGGAGTGAAAACGTCCCCCTCACCCCATTTGTAAACAGCTTCCTGCAGTGCTATGGGGAAGGGCCATTGTTTGCCTAGCTACCTGTGCTCCTGACATGAGCCTGCCATAGACTTCATTAAAAGTGCAGTCACCCGTGACCTGGAGCGGGGGGCATACTCGCCATGGCTGGAGCAGCAAAACGGCACAGTGAATGGTTACGGATTCTGATTATGTTATGGCTTGCACCTAGTGTACTAAGGGTTGGTTTTTTATGAAAATGGCCTGGCTATGGAAACATTTTATCCATGTACAATGGCTCCTTTATTTTTTCCCCCTGACTGACAGTTGGAAATGTGTCCTTCGGCGTGTCATCAACACCTGAAAGCAGACTTTCAGTGATTAGAAGGAGGAGAAAGAGAACGCGGGAGGATATGTTCACTGAGATAATGAATGCCTCCAGGACAGCTGACACAGAGCTGAGAGCATGGAGGATTTCACTGTCCAAGAAGTTTCAGAGTGGTAGCCGTGTTAGTCTGTATTAGCAAAAACAATGAGGAGTCCTTGTGGCACCTTAGAGACTAACAAATAGCCTACATGCCTCCAGCTTTCATCCAGACCACATCACGCGATCCATTGTCTACAGCCAAGCTCTAAGATACAACTGCATTTGCTCCAATCCCTCAGACAGAGACAAACACCTACAGGATCTCTATCAAGCATTCTTAAAACTACAATACCCACCTGGTGAAATGAAGAAACAGATTGACAGAGCCAGAAGGGTACCCAGAAGTCACCTACTACAGGACAGGCCCAACAAAAAAAAGTAACAGAACGCCACTGGCTGTCACCTACAGCCCCCAACTAAAACCTCTCCAGCGCATCATCAAAGATCTACAACCTATCCTGAAGGACGATCCCTCACTCTCACAGACCTTGGGAGACAGGCTAGTCCTTGCTTACAGACAGCCCTCCAACCTGAAGCAAATACTCACCAGCAACTACACACCACACAACAAAAACACCAACCCAGGAACCAATCCCTGCAACAAACACTGTTGCCAACTCTGTCCGCATATCTATTCAAGGGACACCATCATAGGACCTAACCACATCCGCCACACCATCAGGGGATCATTCGTCTGCACCCCTACCAATGTGATATATGCCATCATGTGCCAGCTGTGCCCCTCTGCCATGTACATTGGCCAAACTGGACAGTCTCTACACAAAAGAATAAATGGACACAAATCAGACATCAAGAATTGTAACATTCAAAAACCAGTCGGAGAACACTTCAACCTCCCTGGACACTCAATAAAAGACTTAAAAGTGGCAATTCTTCAACAAAAAAACTTCAAAAACAGACTCCAACAAGAAACTGCAGAACTGGAATTAATTTGCAAACTGGATACCATCAAATTAGGCCCGAATAAAGACTGGGAGTGGATGGGTCACTACAAAAAGTAATTGTCCCTCTGCTGATTCTCACACCTTTTTGTCAACTGTTGAGAATAGGCCATTTCCACCTTAATTGAATTGGCCTCATTAGCACTGACCCCCACACTTGGTAAGGCAACTCCCATCTTTTCATATATACACTGCTTACTGTATTTTTCACTCCATGCATCTGATGAAGTGGGTTTTAGCCCACGAAAGCTTATGCCCAAATAAATTTGTTAGTCTCTAAGGTGCCACAAGGACTCCTCTTTATTTTTACTGTCCGAGAAGTTAGACATGGACATGGAGAGCAGGAAAGCTTCCAGTGAGCGAGACTGTGCAGTGCAGTATGAGATGCTTCGGATTATGAGGGACCAAGCAGACATATTGAAGCATCTGGTTGAACTGCAGGAACAGAAGAAGGGTAGAGTCCTTCTGCAGACCCTGATGGAGAGCCAGCCAACACTGCCTGGGGCAGAATCACCCTCTCCCAAGCGTTCCATGATGTATGGGCAAAAAGTCCATTATCCCTTTCACTTAACTCGGGAGTGGGGGGTACAAGGAACAGAAGGTGCCCATTCACAGACCTTTGATGGTCTGGAATGTGGTGTTATGTTACACAGCTGAAAATGTTTCTCCTGTTCCAACTTTACAACCCCTTTTCTCCAAGGTTACCCTTTTTTTCCCTGTTCTCCCTCTTTACTTATGTTTGTTAAATGGATTTGAGAAATAAATGTTCTTTATTGAGTAGAAGCAGTAGGCTTGGGCAGCGGGTTGGCTTTACAGGGACAGTGATACAAGCCAGGTGAAGGTTTGGGAAAGCACAATGCAGACAAGCAGCTCACATTACTGTGACTCATTATTGAAACAGCTTTTCAAACCATCGTGGATACACAGCACCCCTTGCTGTGCTTTTCTTATTGCCCTGGTGTCTGGCTACTCAAAAATGGCTGCCTTGTGATGTGTCTCAACTGCCCACCCCGGCGGAAAATTGTCCGCCTTTTTTTTTTTTTCTCACAGATCTTATGGAGCACACAGCAGGCAGTTATCATCATGGGGATGGTCTCTTCACTTCACTCTTCACTTGTTATTAGACTTTTGCAGCGCCCTTTCAAATGACCAAAGGCACATTCAACCACCATTCTGCACTTGCTGAGCCTATAGCTGAACCGTTCCTTACTGTTGTCCAGATGACCAATGCATGGCTTCATGAACCATGGGAGCAATGGGTAGGCTGGGACCCCCAGGATAACTATAGGCACCTCAACATCATCCATGTTAATTTTGTGGTCTGGAAAGAAAGTCCCAGATTGCAGCTTTTTGAACAGACCCGAGTTCCTAAAGCTGCGTGCATCATGAACATTTCCCAACCATCCTATGTTGATATTGGTGAAATGCCCCCTTTGATCCACCAGCGCTTGCAACACCATTGAAAAGTATCCCTTTCAGTTTATGAACTATTTGGCAAGGTGGTCTGGTGCCAAGATGAGGATACGCGTGCCATCCATCGCCCCACTGCAACTAGGGAATCCACTGTATCCTCACATTTCCCAGACTCACTACCCTTCATAACAGACGTTGATTAATGGCCCTGCACATATGGAGCACAGCAGCTCCCACAGCTGATTTACCTATTCCAAATTGATTCCCCACTGACCAGTAACTGTCTGGCATTGCAAGCTTCCAAATAGCGATTGCCACTCGCTTCTTCGCTGTCAGAGCAGCTCTCATTTTTGTGTTGCTGAACTGCAAGGCAGGGGAAAGCTCTGCACAAAGTTCCTGGAAGGTGGCCTTCTGCATTCAAAAGTTCTGTATCCACTGCTCGTCATCCCATACCTGCAAAACTATGTGGTCCCACTAGTCAGTGCTTGTTTCACGGGACCAGAAATGGCGCTCAACAGAATGTGCTGCTCTGTGACTGCCAGCAGCAACTGTGAATTGTTTTTTTTTCAATGGCTTGCAGCAAGGCTGCTTGCAGGACATCGTTATGTTCTGCACAGTGGGCCCTACTTCGGCTCTGGAAATACTGCAGGAGAAGGTGTGAGGTGTTTGAGATGCTCACAGCAAGAGTGCACAACTGAGCAGGTGCCATGCTTCTGGGGTTATGGTGTACGCGTGGTGATTTTAAGGCATGAAAACCACTGGGTTGTTTGCAGCTGATATGAGGGAGGGAGCACTGTGTATCATGGGATGCCGACACAATGCTCCCATTCTCCCCTGTGACAATGTTTTGGTCCCATGAGGCATTGCACAAACTTCCCAAAACACACTGCGGCAAGTTGCACTTTGGGATAGCTACCCATGAGACACTGCTTTGTGCATCGATGTAGGCACTGCTAGTGAGGATGCACTCCAATGAGACAATCAGCATGGTGTGGCCAGGCACAATCGACTTCATTAATTCAGGGGCTCGAGGTCGAATTAGATAAAGTTGACTTAATTTTGTAGTGTAGACAAGTCCTGAGTGTTGCTCTTTTAAGATTTTTGAAAGCATGTTCCATACCTCATCCCTCTCAGATTTTGGATGGCACTTCAGATTCTTAAACCTTTGGTCGAGTGCTGTAGCTATCTTTAGAAATCTCACCTTGGTACCTTCTTTGCATTTTGTCAAATCTGCGGGGAAAGTGTTCTTAAAACGAATGTGTACTTGGTCATCCTCCAAGACTGCTATAACATGAAATATATGGCAGAATGCGGGTAAAACAGAGCAGGAGACCTACAATTCTCTCCCAAGGACGTCAGTCACAAATTTAATTAATGCATTAATTTTTTTAACGAGCATCATCAGCGTGGAAGCATGTTCTCTGGAATGGTGGCCGAAGCATAAAGGGGCATATGAATGTTTAGCATATCTGGCACATAAATACCTTGCAACGTTGACTACAAAAGTGCCATGCGAATGTCTGTTCTCACTTTCAGCTGACATTGTAAATAAGAAGCAGGCAGCAGCATCTCCAATAAATGTAAACAAACTTGTTTGTCTTAATGATCGGCTGAACAAGAAGTAGGACTGAGTGGACTTGTAGGCCCTAAAGTTTCACATTGTTTTGTTTGTGAGTGCAGTTATATAACAACAACAAAATCTACATTTGTAAGTTACACTTTCACAATAAAGAGATTGCACTACAGTACTTGTAGAAGGTGAAGTGAAAAATACTATTTTTTTTGTTTATCACTGTAGTGAGGCGGCCTGGGCCCCGACGGCCCCTGAGGGAGAGGAGCCTGAATTGGCACCCAAGTGGGCGGAGCCACCGCCACCTGTTCCCGCCCCCCGGAAGTCAAGGGGCGGGACAGGAAGTATAAGAGCCAGGCCCCAGCCCTCAGTTAGAGCCCAGCAGCCGGAGAGGCCAGACGTGCCGGTGCGAGCTCCGGCGAGACCAAGGCTTCCCAGAGCCAGGTACCCGGACACGGACGGACCGAGCTGCCCCAGAGCCCGATACCCGGACACCGACCGACCGGACCTCCCCAGAGCCAGGTACCCCGACGCGGATTGGCCAAGCCTTCCCCAAGCAAGGTACCCCGAGGTAGACTGGCCACCCTTGCCCCGAGCACGGTACCCCGAGGAGGGGCCCGAGCGCCCCCCTGACCGGAGACCGGAGGAGCAACCCGACCCGGACGACCCTCTGCGAAGTGAGGAACCCATGGTGTGGGACCCCGTTGCCGAGCCCAGCGGGGAGCAGGTACAAATGGAGGAGGAAATGGAAATCAGCCCGGGGGTAGCTGACCCCAGTCTAGCTACAACAGAGAGCAAACCCATGTTGGTGTGTTGCGGTCAGGACCCCACCAACACAGCGGCAGACTGACTGCCGCTCTTAGGGCCCCGGGCTGGGACACAGTGGAGTGGGTGGGCCTGTGTCCCCCCTGCCACCCCACTTAACGGGTGGCAGTCTCCCCCTCCAGCCAGCGCTCTGGCACCGCCACTGAGCTATTGCTTGCTGCCCTGAACGAGTGCTTGTTGCCCCACCCTGACTGAGGGTCTGGGGCGTCCCGAGTTTGTCCGTGCTCAGCTCCTGATACCCAGACCTGAACCCGAACCCCTGAACTATTGTTTGTTGCCCCGCCCTGACTGAGGGCCGGGCCTGAACCCCTGACTGTACTGCTCAGCCTGAAGGAAGGTCCTGAGCCCCTGGACTATTGTGTGCTGCCCCGCCCTGACTGAGGGCCGGGCCTGAACCCCTGACTTTACTGCTCAGCCTGAAGGAAGGTTCTGAGCCCCCTGGACTATTGTGTGCTGCCCCGCCCTGATTGAGGGCCGGGCCTGAACCCCTGACTTTACTGCTCAGCCTGAAGGAAGGTCCTGAGCCCCCTGGACTATTGTTTGTTGCCCCGCCCTGATTGAGGGCCGGGCCTGAACCCCTGACTTTACTGCTCAGCCTGAAGGAAGGTTCTGAGCCCCCTGGACTATTGTGTGCTGCCCCGCCCTGATTGAGGGCCGGGCCTGAACTCCTGACTTTACTGCTCAGCCTGAAGGAAGGTTCTGAGCGCCCTGGACTATTGGGGGTTGCCCTCCCCTGAATAAGGGCCTGGGACGTCCTGAGTTTGTCAGGGCTCAGCTCCGGATCCACGGAGCTGAGCGCCCGAACTATTGTTTATTGCCCCGCCCTGAGCTAGCGCGGGGGCTTGACTGACTTTGTAATCCCCAGCTCCGGCAGTGAGGACCGGAGCCCGGGCCTGAGTTACTGCCGGACCCTGACGGAGAGCAGGAGCTCATTGCAGAGGCCGTGTACCTTTGGCCTAGTCCCTGCCAGAGGGGCGGAACCCTGAGACCGATCCAGGCCGTGTAGTGAGGCGGCCTGGCCCCCGACGGCCCCTGAGAGGGCCCGACCCCCCGCACCGGACATTTACAATCACTTTTACGGTGCAAATATTTGTAATAAAAATATAAAGTGAGCACTGTACACTTTGTATTCTGTGTTGTAATAGAAATCAATATATTTGAAAATGTAGAAAAACATCCAAAAATATTTAATAAATTTCAATTGGTATTCTATAGTTTAACAGTGCAATTAATCATGATTAATTTTTTAATCATGATTAACAAAAAAATTAATTGCATGAGTTAACTGTGATTAATTAACAGCCATAATTTTGAGGGGTTCCGAAAAGAGTCTAAGGGAGTTCTGGCCTAGCTCCTCGGATACTTTGGTGCCTAACTCCCATTGACTTCAGTGGGAGTTAGGTGCCACAATATCTTTGAGTATCTGTACCTTTGGTGCCTAACTCTGAATGTCCATGAGGCTGGGTGCCTACCTTCCTTAGGCCTCTTTGAAAACTCCAGCCTTAATGTATTGTTAGCTGTCTTACAGCTGCTAAGCCTAATTAAACAAGGTGTCAGCACCACAAGTCTTTTAGTAAACCAATGCAGATAATAAAAATCATATCTTCATTTTATAATCAGTGCATTCAGTATATTTTCATCGAATATACATCTCATGTTGTTTTGCTTTTGAAACATAACATGCAAAATATCAAACCTGATCTACTGATTACATCTATCTGACTGAGATTTTTTTTCTCAGAACTTTTTCCTCATTATTACTATTTGCTGTTGCACAGTGGCTCCAACAAAGCTTGCAGTCCCCTTGTACTAGGAATTGGACATACATGCTGTAGGAGAAGGGCTCCACCCCAAAGAGCTCAAAATCTACATAGGCAAAGGTAGGGAGAGAAAACTGGCATGGGGAAAGGTGAAGTGACTTGACTAAACTCACATAGCACATCAGTAGTCAAGCCAGGGAAAGAACCCTGGTTTCCTGAGTTCCTGATCCATGCCTCGTCTACTAGACCATGCTGTTTTTCTAGGTAACCAGGTAGAGATGGTAGAGGAAACAAAGAGAGGGATGGACAGGTGATTGGGCTTGCTCAAGGTCGTGTACCCAGTCCATTCATAACTCTAGCACTCAGTGGCCCAAATTTGGGCCAATGGAAATTTTGTAGCATCTAGCAATACTGCATAGTCTCTTCTTTCTTTGTACATAATCAAAGTTGTCATACTGACATTATAACTATCATAAACTATCTCTAAGAAAATACAATGTATGCAGTTGTGTTGTACCCATGTTGGCCCAATCACTGTAATGGGAGTTGTGGGTGATACATGATCGGTATCTCTGGGCTGAATGATCTATTTGGTACATATTGCATCACAATCCAGTACAGCAAGGTAGTATATGGCAGCCACTGTTAATAGGGCCGAGGGTAGAGGAAGCTCCAGCCAGATACATCAGCCATTTTGTGTTCATTTTAGTGCAGTCTCTCTGACATACGCATGTGTCTTCCCTTTACTTTTATTATTTTTCTTTCCAGGATTGCAATCTAAAATAAACCCATTCTGGCTGAAAGGATGTTTGCTATGGTTTTCAGTAGATAAGGAGCAGTCCACTCACTCTGCCTCCATGAGCTCAAATGAGGAGTGCAGGATTAGACCCACGAATTGTACTGAATTTGAGATCCTTTGTGGGTATCCACACGTACCTGGATCCTCTTATTCTAGTCTTATTCCTCCACAATGTATTACACTAAACAGGAATACAAGAAGAGGAGTTAAGAGAAAACTTTAGGTATGCTTAGATGTTTTTGAATATGAAAAATGAGTCACCTGTAAATGATTGGTGTGATGCTTCCCATGGGTACGCTCTTGTGAGGTATCTCACTGCCACCTGCCCTTAGGGTGAGAAAGTTCTGCCTGTACCTCCCAGAGATCAGCTCCCTAACTCCACGGGCAGGACAAGTACTTCCCTCTAGCCTCAAGCCCTGCTGTTGCTCTAAGCACACTTCAACCCCTGAGCTGCTCGAGCATCTCCCTAGAGTGTCCAACCCTTGGTCCACTGCACACTGACAGCATTCACCAATCTGCTGCTTCCAAAGAAGCAGTACAGCCCAGCTCACCAGTTCCTCCTCAGATCACCGCTCTGCTGCATGCAGCACTTCGATTTGTTTATAGTGAAATCAAGTATAAGTTTATCTAACGTGGCAGAGAGATTCAAGTAGTAGCAAGTAAAGTATTGGAAACAAAAGATTACATCTAAAATGAAATCGTAATGCATGTTCTAGAGCTTAGACTTATTAAGATATACTCATGGCTTGCAGAATAATGCTCACTCCAAATCCTTCCAGTGCTTTACTCAAGACTCGCTGTGCCCCTTCTTTCATGCGACACGCACGCTATTTGTTTTGCCTCCTAAGTGAAAGATTGTGTCTCTTTGCACTACAGGATATACCAGACCCCAGTCTCTTGTCTTTATTCATAAATGGGACCCCTATCCCGCAGGCTGCTGTCTGTTTCTTTCTGTAGATTTCCTCTCCTGTAGATTTTACGATGTCTCACGTCACACCCAGCTCAGTATGCAAATAGGCACACAACATAAGGCACACAGTACACATATGGCCAGACAGGAGACAAGTGTCAGTTATCTTGGAGATGTTCCTTTTAGGGAGGTGGTATGTCACCTCCTGGTGACTTGCCTTAACTCCAAGACCTTAAGAGCAAATCTTTCGGTATAGACACAGAACTCCTTGAATATTACCAGTACATACATATTTTTTTTTTTTGCAATGATAACGATGAGCAGAGGGCCGCTGGCTCACGTGCCACCGTTCGGTGAACTATTATGCTTATATCTGACTTACAGGATTCTGTAAAACCTTAGGCACCCTTAGTCCCCTCTTTCAGTTGGCACCAAGGGGGTCCCTGGGTCACACCAGGGATAGTGCACCTGACTACTAGCTTTTGCATATTGTTTGGTTTTGCTATTGTTTTTGGGGTCTCAAGAAACCAAACCAGAGTGCTGCTAAGAAACAGGTAATTGGGCAAAACAATGGCAACCCCACAATTCTGGGCCTCCGGAAGCTCAAGTCAAGTCATTCCTGTCATCGTACTTTCCAGTCACCTGCTAGGATACCTGGGGGAAAAATCAGGGAGCAAAACACACAGTTTCTCTTGTTAGAAGTACCAAGTTCAGTGGAGATGAATTGACCATCTGTTCCACTTACAGCAACAATCTGGCAAGCTGTAAACCTCATTTTTATAAGTTGCCACTTTCCATCAGTGCTAAGAAAAGTCAGATGGAATTGTCAAAAGGAGAATTTTCTAGAGAAAAAATAAAAACCTGAAATGAGGAGTGCATTTTATACCAAGGCTTGCTCTCCCTGACTTGTTTTGAAAAACATTGAGGCATCTTATCTACTGGTGAGAGGTTAATCAAGTGCCTCTTTCAAGGTTGAAAATAAGTCCACCCAATGGACTAGAACAAAGGATTCCTGTACAAGCAAATGGTTTTTCTTTGGAAGGGATTTGTCCATACCCATACCTCTTTAACCCATCCAGTCCCTGGGCTCTGTCTGGTAATGCAGTCTGCAGTTGCCTAGCATAGTTTTTTTAAACACAGTTTTCTCTTTGTAGCATGCGTGAAACAATAGTTATATATTAGAACTGTTGAAACCCCAGCATATTCTAGTTCATGACCTGGTAAAGAGATTCCTTAACGCAGTTGGATAATGGTATAGCACATTCACACAACAACAAAACCCGTGAACTATGACGATCCTCACCAGATCAGACAACCTTATCTGCTGAGAGTATTAGACTTGTAGGTGGGATGGGACCACAATCAGTTTTGGGGCAGTGCAAAATAGCTACCATCACTTCCATTTATCAATAAGTCAGCTGAAATTCAACTTATGTTGGGAAAGAACAAACAAGGTGTATGGGGGAGGAAAAGTAATTAGACATTTTTGAAAGGGAATTTAGTTTATTAATGTTCCCCAAATCCCTTCCTTCCCCCAAAATACACAAAGTGAAATGATGTACATGACAATTGGAAAAATTATATTTTATATATAGTGCATTTAATTGCAAAGCTTTACCCAAACTATGAACTTACAACATCATTGAAATGCAACTATATCTGGGGTATGGCCCCAACCAGTGCACAAAAAGGAAGGTCAGTTTTGCCCCAGGATGCTGGAGTAAACCTCCATTCTTCCAATAGTGCCTGGAGGTCCTTAGTGTCCATACAAAGCAGACCGGAGGACTTTGATTTTTAGGCTCTCATACAAAGGACCTGCCCATTGTAGGGTGAATGCATGGAACTCAGCATATCTTCTCGGTAGGATGAAACTGATGTTACTTGGATTTGAATCTTTGGTCCCAGAGAGTCTGCATGTTTGAAACCAGGGCCGGCACCAGCCCAGCAAGCAGGTGATTGGGGCGGCCAACAGAGAGGGGCGGCATGTCCAGCTCTTCGGCAGCAATTCGGCGGCGGGTCCCTCAGTCCCTCTCAGAGCAAAGGGCCGCCGAATTGCCGCCGAAGACTGAAGCAGCGGCGGTAGAGCTGATCGCGATCGCGGCTTTTTTGTTTTTGTTTCTGCTTGGGGCGCAAAAACCCTGAGCCGGCCCTGTTTGAAACAATTCTCATTATAATTTGTCTTGATATAGTTCATCTATCAAAACATTTATCTTGGTCAGACTGGTAGCTTTGCCAATATAGGAATGTGGGATTTGCTATAGTGGGTCAGACCAGTAGTCCATCTAGCCATCTGTCATTTGAGCCAGATTCTGATACTCTGACCAACCTTGGCTAGTACCTTACTTCACAAACCCTTTCCCTAAACTTAGTGGGCCAGGCAGTGGCTTTCAGGACAATTCTTAGTGAGTGATAGATCTGGGCAGTATGTGCCTGAGACACCCCTCTGAGGCACAATGCTTCTTCTCTTCTCTTTTGCTCTAAGGTGATAATGATTGGTGGTGGGAGAGGGGTGACTTTGGTAACAGGGAAGTCAGTTACTAGTACCCTTGAAATGGTACAGCTCACTTCTCCCTGGGTATTTACCATTGTGGGCCAATGTGTTATGTGGGCTGCATCCAATATACCTGTATGGCCCTGAGGATGTCACAGTGCTGACTGGGCTGCAGGTTGAGACTCACTGGTCTGGAGAGCAAGTGCTGTACTCCACACTAGACCTGAATCCAAAATCTGGGAAGACCTAGCAAAGAGGAAAAGGAGGAAGATTATTCCCTCTTATTTCTGTGGCTGACTAAGGCAAGGACCCCAATGGGTCTGGTCACAAAGTAAAGACTATTCAGGCTACATCTGCACAATAAGCTAAGGTGTGTTTTTTTAAACCCCCCCCCCCGCTCTTGTGCACATACTCACACTAGCTCTCATCGAGCTAGTGCAAGTATAAATAGCAGTGTAGTCATGAACGTGTGGGTAGTGGCATGGGTGAGCAGTGCTGAGTATATACGCACCTGTTTCAGGTGGGTTTGTACTCTGAATGGCTAAGCCATGCCTCTGCTGTGGCTATGCTGCTATTTATATGCGTGTTAGCTCGATGCGAGCTAGTGCAAGTGTATGTACTCAAGCAGGGGATTCGCACCCTTGGCTTGTAGTGTAGATGTAGCCTCATGATTACCCCACACTATCCATGAGTTTTCAAAAATAATTGTCAACAGTTCAATGAGTTCAATAGCTAATTCCCTTCATACCATAGAAAGCCTCTTATCTGCAGAAGCTGATCTGTACATGTTCATATTTTTCAAGTATTTCTTTATTATATTTTATTGGGTCTTCCTTCCTAATTATTCATACTATTTATTGTGGTATCCATCCAGATCAGAGTTCTGTCCCACTTGGTACTGTGCAAACATTTTTTTTCAATTGTTTTTTCTAGTTGAAGAAGGACCTTAAAAAGCTATTTCTGAGCTGTCATGAATTCCATTCCTTTTCTCATTTATTAATAGATATTCCTCTTTCCTAGTTCATCTCTGTCATTGTGCCTTAGTGGGTCACAACTGAATACCAAATTCAGGACAAACTGCTGAGAAATAGGGCAGAAACACCCCCAAACTGGTGGTTATTCTCCCATAAGATATACCAAACCAGCAACAAAAGTAAATTTCTGTTTCACCACACTGCCTAACAAGAAGTCAGAAAAGCAGTCTCCTTAGGTATTCCAGTCCTTGTATCACTGCCAAAAACACTAGACTTGATGATGATTGGTTATTTAAAACCAATTTAACCAACCAAAGGATTCTTTTGATCCCAAAGGACACGCCACATACCCAGGTCAATATATAACTTAGATCTTACCCAATAATCACACTGTTACCAATCCTTTAGTACCTAATATCTGAAGGTTTATTTATAAACAGAATTAAAGGTGCGAGTTAAAATTGGTTAAAGGAATCAAATGCATACAATTGCAAGGTTCGTGGATCAGACTTGTAGCGGTGATGAAATAAACTGCTGGCTTGTTAAGTCTCTGGTTGCTTCCAAATCATTGGAAGGTCCTCAGTTCCTTGGTTAGAATGGTCCCATTAGAATAAGTTCATAGTCCAGAGATTTGAGAAGGAAAGAGGCAAAATGGAGATGTTTCCAGGGCCTTTTATAGCTTCTGCCATGTGGAGGGAAACCCATTGTTTCAAACAAAGCCCTCAGTACTGTTTGTGGAAAATACAGGTAACAAGATGGAGTTTGGAGTCACATGAGGCAGGTCACATGTCCATGCCTGCTTTGCTTAGTTATAGCAGAGGCCATTACCCCTACTCCAGTTAGCACGTACACAGGAAAGTCCATTAAGTGTAGATAGACATCTTCCATGGTTCATTGTGAGTTGTGTTCTTTGATGGGCCATTCAAGTTGAATAGTTCCTTCACAATGTGCTGGATGAATACCTTGTTGGTGTTACCACAGAAGCAAACATTTGAAATACAGGTACATAGTTAATGTTCATAACCTCAGATACAAAAATGATACATGCATACCAATAGGATAATCATATTCAGCAAATCATAACTTTTTCATAGACGCCTTACATGACATACTTTGTACAAGATTAGTTGAAATTATATAACCTTGGTAGCAACACTGATCTACATGGTCATATTTTAATTAGATAACATCACTATCTTATTCCTCTGATATTTGATTAGTGGACCAAATCAATTTCCACTCTCTACCTTGTTATGAAATTATTTCTTTTGCTGCGGAAAGTGTAGGTGAAAACAAAAATACTTTCACATTTATCAAAAAAAATTTCCTGAACGTGTTTAGGTTTTTTGACCGAAAACCTGAAAACCTCCAATCCAAAATCTTTTGGCTTAAAATTTGTCAGTGTGGACGGGTTTTTTGGTTTTTTTGGGGGGGGGGCAGGAGAGGGGTAGTGTTATAGAATCCGAAAATTTTTGACAAACTTGATTTTTTATAAAAGTAACTATTCATAGAGAGTGTGTGGGGAGAAGGGGAAACCACTTTTGATGGACCACTTTCAACCAGCCCAACTAAACACACCCTACCTGGGGTCTTTTCTACTTCCCTTTAAAAAACTTGTCCAGAAAAAGAATATAAGGTAGTTAAGTTCACATACAAGTGAAACTCTCCCTCCACTTCCTGATATATGCTGTGTGGAGGCTGAAGCCTAGCTGAGCTGCAAACAATCAAAAACTGTGTAGAAAGCTTAACTTATCAAGACACCTGATTTATGCTGAGCTGACAGTATCAGCAGCAGAAGAGCTGGGTCTGCTGTTGAAGGAACACAGAATGAAGTAAACTGAAGCAAACTTATGTCCTGTGACAACTGTCAGGGCATTAAAATATGGAAAAAATAATCCCAGCCTACTTGAATATCTAATTAGTTTATGTACAGTTACTAGAGTATGAAATAATACTTCAGTGCTGGAGAGGTGCCAGGGTATATTTTACTCACTGCTCCCTTGAATTGCTGCTGGTAGGTAACTAAATCCAGTAATTATTAACAGGGGAACCACCCCTCCTCCCCCAGCATTTCTGTCGTTCTCTCTCCAAATTGATTACAACTCAACAAAACCAGGGTCTCAGAAGGGATGTGAGAAAAGGATTTGGGAGGCCAGAGGAATTTGAAACACATACTTTCAGGCATGTAACCTAATAGTCCAAGGTGAGGGAGGCACTGTGCAGTCTCTGCACTGAGCAGTGGGAGGTTCTCTGTTAGCAACCGTACCACCTGCTGCACGGTATGGGGCTGAGAGAAAGCAAAGCTGTGCAGAACGCAGCAATTTTCTTAACAGGACTCAACTTTCTCCCTCCCAGTGTGGATTGCCCACTCCTGAGGACTGACTCTCCATTGGCCCATTTCACATGCGCCATTCTATGGTCTTCAGTGGAGCTGCTCCTGATTTACATCAGTGTAAGTCAGAAGAGAAGTAGAACCCTTGAGTTTTAGCTTTGGGTTTTAGGTTCACATAAACCCAGAAACAAAGAAGAACTGAGCTGTGACTCCGCTTTCTCCTGGCATCATCTGAAACAATACACCAGCCCAGGGTCACTTTAAAAGTGTGCTGACACTAATGAAACTCAAAGAACCATGCCAGAGTTGTAGGTTGGTCTCAAGACCCAGACTTGCTGAGTTCTGGGTTTTTTGAAAGTTTCATAAAGTTCTAGCTGAACATAAGTACCAGACCATGCCATTAATTTGGTTCTTCTAGCAGATTTCTACACTGAAATTCAACGTGGATGGCACAGTATGGCTCAATGAATGGTGGAAAAGTACACCAGTAAAGTGGAAGAATCACACCATTTTGTTAGAAAGGGGCTCGAGCTGCATAATGTGGATCTGTGTTTCAGGGTGTTTGGATCTGGGGTTTTGGGTCAGATCAGGGTAAGAAGAGGGGTAACGTGAAAAATTCAGACCTTTACTTTAAACACCCTCACAGTTTGGAGCTTTGGTTGGAGTCCATATCTATATATAATGGGAAGGGTTTCCCCTTTTATACAATCCTGTTAAGCTGCTGCATAAGAGAGCCCCTTGTGCCCCAGATCAAGCCAGAGGAGAATTCTCACTTCTGCAGGCTCTCCCCGAGGTAATTTACACAGTTTTGAGGCCCCTGCATAGGGAGCATGCCATGGCAAGGGATGGGAGGGGGTGGGGATTCCAGATGGCACGGTTGCCCATAGGCAGCTGGGGACAGGTTGTCATACTTTAGGCAACCTTCTAGATAATCTAATTTAGTCTGGGGGCCATTGCAGGCAGGGTCTGCCCTAAACTAAATGGTGCCCCAGGTGAGGACTGTCTTTGGCACCCCCCTCCATTAGTTACATCACTGCCTATATACCTGCCCTTATTTTAATGTGTAGGGTTTGTCTCCTTATCTTCCCCCTCAAAGTCTAGCCAAGGTAGACTTCAACTGAGGCCATAAGTTACATATGGGCACACAACACAGATATATTGTTGGGCCAGGGTTTTTCCACTCTGTGTGTTTAATTTGACTCAAGTGTTGCCCCAGTTTCTGCAGATCACAGAATCCATGCTCTCAATCATTTCTATTGCTCCCCTAAGGAGAGAATTTTGCTTTATTTCTTTCTCGTGTGGTTGCACCTGCTGCATTTTATTATCCTCTTCAACCTCTTCATGGCACCGGTATGCTCTCTCACAGACCTGTGCAAATGGCAGCTGTCTCTTAGCTGGGATACATAACGGGGCATTCAATGGTTTGCATGGGAAAGCAGACTATAAGGATAATAAGGAGCTGCACAAAAATCTGCAGCACATTGTTTATACCAGTGCCCTTCTAGTAATCAAAGTCTGCCCTTCAGAAATGTGGTTTCAATTTTTCCTTTGAAATATGTAATGAGGAATGTTGCCAATACACACTATATTCCTCTTTGTCAAGTTCTTGAATCATTCTTCACTATACTAACAGCTTTCAGAGTTATGTCTTTTGACAATGGCATTGACACTTGCTTTTGCAAATTGGATTCATATTTTTAAAGCAAGTTGAAGCTATTCTGGGGCTCGGTCACCAGAGCAACATTTTATTATTTGTTTCTCTTTTACTTGTTTTGCTTCACTGGATAGCTGGAAGTTATTTCAATAGTCCGTGTTTGACATGTTGTTTGTTGATGGGTCTGCAATTTTGCACGGGGTGTGGTGGGATTAATGAAATTTGCAAAGAACTTGTTTTCTCAGGACCTCCTCTGTGGTGTTCCTGCTCATTCTAGCCAGAAAAAGAAGGGAAGGGGGATTGTATTTGTTTGCTTCTTTTATATATGGACATTTGAGAGTAATCATTTTGACTGTTTTTATGGTCATCTTAATCCTCCATGTGATAGCTCCGCATTCTATAGTGGAGGACTATGAATGACCAGCTTGTACTGGAATGATTGGACTTGAAATGACTGTATGTTACTGATTCTGGAGGTTGCAGTATAACACTAAGAATCATTGCCCTTTGCACTTTTATAGCACATTCCATCTGAGGATCTCCAAGGCACTTTAAGCTTCACACGACTTCTATGAAGGAAGTACCATTATAACCATCTAATTTAGGGATAAATTGAGGCAAGGAAAGTTCAGGTCACTTGATCAAGGTCACAGCAAGTCCATGACAGAGCAGAGATTAGAATTCAGGACTATGGATTCTTAAGTCTGTGCTCTGCTAAACACACTTCTCTCTGTTTTCTAATGAATGTCTTACATTTGTCACATTGCCCCAGAACATATAATTCTACTTTTCAAGGAGGACAAGGCTTTCAAAAGTGGGTGTTTAAAATCAGGCTCCTAAATTCTATAGGTGCTCAGTACTCTTGGAAATCAGATCAAAGTTACACAGGTGAGATTTTCAGAAGCCAAGGAATTTAGGAGCACAAGCCCCACTGACCTTCAATGGAAGCTGTGCACCTATATGACTTAGGGCCTTCTGAAAATCTCCCCTTAGCTGCCTAATATATATTTGTGGGTGCCTAGAGTTAGGCCAAGATTTTTCAAAAGAGAAGCCTAAGACTTATGCACATTTGACTCATGCTGTAGTGCCCCCCTTCACATACAATACTAAAACAGGCATTTTCTTGTGAAAATAAGTGAGTAGGAGGCTCCCTTGAGTTGCTTGGCCCTAAGCAATTACTTCGTCTGCTTATACCTAGTGTCGGCACTACTTGTCTGTACTAGAGAAGGTTTGCCAGCATAATACTGACAACCCTCCTAATGGAGATGCAATTTGTACTGACAAAAACGGTATTTTGCCAATATAGCTTATACCAGTTCCTCAAATGAAATAAGCTATACTAGCAAAATTACTGAGTTTTTTTGCTAGTAGAACTGCATCTGCACTAGGGCTTTTACTGATATAACCACCAGTTAGTGGGCTAATTTACCCTGCCCTGGTCTGTAGGCTTGTTAAGAGAGCAATCTTAGCTGAAAGAGAAGAGCTTTGTAGATTGACAGCTGATAAAATGGCAGCAGCATCACTTATAACCCTACCTTAATATAGGCCAAGATTGCGAATCTAAACTGCAACCTGTGCTCGGTGAGGGTTGCACACCAGACATGGAGAAATTCTTGGTCTCCAAGTCCTGCAGATACTCCCCGGGCTCTGCAACTGGGATGTAAGATGCAAGGCCAGCCCAACAAGAGGTACCAGTGAATGGAACTGTATGAGAAGAGCCTACAGAGGACGTGAGAAAGGGAGACCAGCATTGGGACAGGGGTCAGATTGGAGGGGGAAATGTTCTCACCTGAGCTCTTCCCACAAAACAAGCTCCTCCCACATGATATCACTCATGGTAGATTGTGCAGAGGTTCAAAATATCTATCCCCTTGCTCACCTTCTTTGGAAGCCAGAGACACCGCTAGGCTCTGATTGGCTTCCCTTCAGGGGCGCCTCACATGCCACCTCTGGGCTCTAAGCTCCTTAGTAGATGGGTGGGCATATGTGGTGGTACTGGCCGAAGCCCACTCACTCAAGGTGCCAAAATGAGCTGTTTCTGGCATTATATTGCACGGATCTTCATAATATAATCTTCCCTCTCCTTTGCTTCATGCTTTGAGCAGTGAAATCTTTAATACTGTAACCATCCATCTTGTTAACAGGGGCCATCTGAGTTAGCCCCTCACTGAGATGAATGGGGCAGTTCACATTTCAGGGGAATTGTTCCAGAATCTGAAACTGCAGGCAGACATCAGTGCACCAGCTACTCTGACTTAATGTTTTTTGAGGCCATCTCAACAACCATAACAGCTACAGATCTCATCTCTTTCTTTAATGAACATTTAAATTGTGGAGATGAAGAAGGCAGAATGGAAGCAATTCTGTTATGCCGTATCACGTAACAGCTGAGTCTGTGTCTGGGATTGGAGACCGGATCATACTGTAAGTGGGGGAATGGTCCCGCTATTGTGGGGAACTTTTCTGGTTTATACACTGCCTCAGTGAAATGGACTAGCAAAAAGGATCTGAGTCCTCGCTCCCACTTCCTTTACCCAGAGGCCTGCCTGACCCTGAGGGCTCTCCTTCCACTCTCCTGTGTGGCAAAGTCCTTGTAACCCTGACAAGGCTGGGCCCAGGATTCCTCTGGGGCTCAATCCCCAATCTTATTGTGGTCATGTAGGATAGGGGATAGGGTGTCCCCATTCCGGGGTGCTCTCTCCACACTGGACGCTTCCCATATCCACTGATCACTGCATATAGTTCAAGCAAATACACTTTATTAAACAGCAATCAATTTTAAAAAATGGGAAAGGTTAAAGGAAAACATATCAGCCCGCTCTGTGGCAGGGAGATATCACAAACAGCTGTCTCTGGAATGTAAGGGAAGTTCAGTCTGTTCCTCACACATCCAGGCCTCCTTCTCAGGCCCTGGCTGTGCTGCAGGGATGCTGTGGGTTAGACACTTGCTCTAGCGGTGGCCACATGCCTTCAGGCTCTAGGTGGAAGAACCTTTCTTCCCAGGATCAGTCCACCTCCCCCATTGGGGTTATGATCCCCCCCAGTCTGGCCTGTAAGTCCTCTTGGCTGTGGGCATCTCCCTGTGCTGGGCCCACTGCCCAGGGTCCTCCTTACTCTCCCCAGCTGCTCACTGCACTCAGCTCCGGACTGCTCCAGCCCCAGCTCCAGCTCCACTCTGCCTCAGTACTGATGCTGCTCTGCCTCCAGCACAGCTCCCTGGGCTGCTTCTCTGGCCCCTCTGGCCAGTGTGGCCCTGCTCCCCACCTCAGCTTGGGCCCCTGCTCTCTCCTTAGCTCAGCCCCAGTCTGTTCCAGGCAATCCCAGCTCACATGGAGGACGGGAGGGACCCCTATGGCCTCCTGACTCCATTAGCCTGCCTGCTCTGTAAATCAGGCTAACCTGGAGCATTGGCCTCTCTCGTAGCTCCTGGGAACTGTCAGTCTCAGGGTCCTGATTTCCCATCAACCCATCCACTTTTCTTTTGGTACTGGGAGCTAGCCAACCAAAAAAACCCACTGAGTTTTATTAAGGGGCCAACATTCCCCTTACATTCCCCCTTGCTAAAATTCTGCCACAGCCACAATATTCACGCCAATATCTCCGGGTCCCATATTAGCAACATATACCAACATCAGGTTATATTTAAAAAAAAACATTAACAATTAACAAAATAACATTTAACATATGTAACATTCTATGTCTACTTCGTCATACTATACATGATAATATTTATTAAAACACTACATAGAACCAATAAGATAATCATCTGTAAGTTTAACAGGCAGTACAACCTTAGTGGTTCTCTGGGACCTTCTTTAGACTGATGGTTCATTACCCATATTTTCTATTCCCCTGTCCCCAGGTAACACCAGGTCAATTTGAAGGATCTGGCCATTTTCATCAGGGTTTGGGTTTGCCCCATTGGTTTCAGTCTCCTTGGGACATACTGCTCTATGTCTCCTCTGAGCCCTGGTTGGACTAAAAGTCCAAAGTTTTAGCTGGTCCTCTGTACTACACTCTCAGGACCTCCTAGTTCAGGCTGGATAGTATAAACTGATACTTCAGGATTGTTGTGGATGACCACAGTGTGGGGATTTGAGTCCCATTTGCCCTGTATTTTATTATGTCTACAACATCTTTGGTTATGAACTGGTGCACAGTCACCAATAGTACATGGGGCCTACCATTAATCAAACATAGGCCCCGCCCCTGAGTTCTCAGGCCCTGCCCACCTGTCACCCTAAGACCACCCCCTGAGGGTATTACTTCCGGGGTCAAGACAGACACATGACTGGAAGCAAATGGTGTCATGTGACCCCTCTAAGAACTCTTCTCACTGCCCTCTACCAATCAGGATGGGTTTCACCACCCCATAGGACCTCCCCAAGAGGAGATTTGACCAACCAGGGGGTGTTCCGGGCTGGGGTGATTTGTCCAGAAGTGGGCCTTATGACCCCTCTAAGAACTCCTCCCACCACTCTCTACCCAATCAGGATGGGTTTTGCCTCCGATAGGACCTCCCCGAGAGCAGATTTGACCAATCAGGGGGAATTCCAGGATGGGGTGACCCGCCCAGAAGAGGGTCATGTGAACTCTCTAAGAACTCCTCCCACTTCCCTCTACCAATCAGGGTGGGTTTCAGCTGCAGAGGACCTCTCTGGGAGCAGATTTGACCAATAGATGGGAGTTCCGGGGTGGGGTGACCCCTCTAAGAGCTGCTCCTACCACCCTCTACCAATCAGAGTGTAGCACTACCCCCAGAAGTTTCAATGCTGCATGGAAGAGGCCATTTCATTCCAAGAACATGTGTTTTAGAAATCGTGGAAATGCTGAGAGGAAACATGGACTCCTTCACCACCCCCATGAGAACTTCAGACTTTGTTTTAGCTCCAAGGGCCTTTGACTGCCCACAGAGAAAGTGCTACATCAGTGACAGTTCCAAGGAGGTGGAGGGAGCCACCGAGGGGAGTCCTTTGGTCCAGCCGTTGATGGATACACCAGAACCTGACCCAGAAACCCAACCGCTCATGAGGAAGACAGATGAGCATGACGGCCTCTTGTTGTCCACCGCCTTAGAGGAGGAAGGTGACCATGGCTTGTGGGAGTCACCGGTGGACAAGGTGAACGGAAAAGAGGTCACTCAGGTAAATAAATGATTAGGAAGTGACAGTTGAGGATGGGGTGTAATGGGTTTAGGAACCGACCCCAGGTTGCATAAATCTAAAAACAAGCAGTGGGGGCTTACAGTTGTTTCTTTTCTGAAAATCTTGATGGCTCAATGATACCTTTCTAGAGGCCCTGGACAGTGTTGCATCAGACAAGGAAGACACCTGGGCCCATCTTGTTTTTGCTCAATGCCAGTACAAATCGTTGATGAGGACGCCTAGGATGACGGCAATATGGATTTAAGGAGGAGGCTTGGCATGGAACTAACTGAGCCAGTGCCACGTCATGAGCATAAAAAAGTCATGCAGTCTATTGTACGTGTTGCTGTTTATGCTGTCCTTTATCACTGCCTTTGGGAAAAGCTTTTTGAAGATTGTGAGGGCTGTGTCATAGACCCATAGAAGCTTATTAAACACTGTTATTGCCATAGGTTATGCTTTGCAATGTCTGTGCTTAACCCAAGAAAATTTAGTACAAGGGGTGACCTTGGTAAATGCTGTGCAATTCGGTCGAGACCTTGACAGTGTTTTAAAGAAAATGACCAAAATGGAGGATGCCTGCTTACAGCGTTATATTGACCATTTGGGCCACACAAAAAGTAACAGAACCCTGCTTAAGAAAAAGACTATTTGTAAGAAATCTAAAAGGAATGGTGAGAGGACAAACATGAGATATAAAACTGGTTAGCTGTAAATAAAAATATCTATTGAAAAGGGCTTTGTGACTATCTGTGTTTCTGCTAGAAGGTCTATGTGGCCCTTAAGTAAGATAAAAGTTTTGATGGAGCATCTTGGTTTGTTTTCAAGGGGCTGTACGTCTTTTAAATACAAATATAGTTTGTGAGAAACTAGCTCTTGTGTCTTTGTGTAAAAAAGACCCATTTACAGCAAAACGCTGAAATGTGTGTAGTAGAAGCTTGTGGGGACCCCCCCCCTAAAAGTGTTTAGAATAAAAGCCAAAAAACAAAAACTTCTATATAAAACAGGGATGTTTGAGACATGTTTGAATACAATAAAGCTGACTCACGCTGTTGAGCTGATGGTTTAACCACACTCCCACTGAACAGCAAGGGTGACTCTATTGAGTCTGTAGGTCTAGATATGATTACCCTTGTTGTCATCAGGGTTAAATGTATTAATGATCAGTAATTAAGTCTGATAGGTGTACACCCACAGTAAGGGAAGTGGGTGGGTGGGGATGGTGAACTCTGATGAATATTAAATTAAATAAAACCTCTGGAGTTCGTAGAGGCTATTGGACAGATTAAATATAACCCCAGGAGTTTGTAGAACTCTATTGGACAGTTTCAATAAAACCTCAGGAGTTGGTTGAACGCTATGGGTCACTCTTTCTAGCAACTCAAAGTCATTAAAATACTATATTTACAAAAATAAACAAGGGTTTAACCCAAAACTGAAATGCTTCAAGGGTTCACAAATCTCCACCATACTTTTATAGAACAAGGATTTTCTGTAAAAATATTTAAAAGCTATGGGTATTTGTAGGGTGTTTACTATGATTGTGATACATCCATTTTATTTCAAAACAGCCCAAAACATTAAGGATGAAAGAAACATGTTTTTTTAAAAAAAAACAAGATATTCATTAATATCAGTAACATTAAGGATTGTTGTGTATGGTGTTTTACTGTTTAATACTGTAAGAAGGCCCTACAGTGCTCTGTTTTTTTTCATTGAAACAGAAAAATATATTTTAACTAAAAAAAAAAGCCACCAAGTTGTGCAGACAACTTAATTCCCCTGACCACTCAGATCACAAAAGGGAAGTTTGGGGAGGGGTGCCTAATTTCCTTAAGTATCTATTAATTAAGAGTTGTAAGTGATCAAATCAACCTGCTAACTACAGACTCTGAAACAAAGAGCTGGCTTTACCCGCCCCTCTCCCCCCCCCCCCCCCGGGTCAGGTGAGCATTATCTCATCGTAGTCCCAAACTGACCAAGGGAATGGAGGTGACTCACTCGAGAGTGCAACAGATTCTTTGTTGCTGCCTAGGCCAGTGTCCTTTGTTCCTGTGAGGCTGGACTGGGTTTGTCCCATACATGCCCTGATGAGGTGTGAACTGCCTCTCTGTTACTGGGGAGTTTTGCCTCGGCTTGTTTTAAGCCATGAGGACACATTTTCAGCCTCATAACTATATACATGAAATTACAACCTATAACATTACTATAACAAAAATGCTCAGTGCATCATGAGCCTTCCAAAGATACCCGACATGACAAAATTTGCATTGGATACCACACAATCATATTATAAGGATGAACATGGGGGTGCAGGGTGTTCCCCTGAGATACAGAGTGTCACAGTGGGTGAGAAAGATGGTAAAGTTAAGTTTTGTAAAATGTTTATTTGAGGTTAAATTGGAACATCTGTTTTTCTTTATCAGGCATGGGCAGCTCTCCTGACAATGCTGTAGTCAGAGCTACAGGGACACCTCCACCAGAACTGCCAAAGAACCAGAAATCTGATCTGAGACCTTTAACAACAACGACACCAATGCAAAACAGCACAAGAGCACAGATGAAGCATCAGGGCAGTCCAAAGCTCATATATGTCAAACCCAAGGACAAAACAAAAGACTCTGGTAAAAAGCAACCAAGCAAACACACACAGAATCTGATTTAGACAATTCCCCAGAAGACTCTCTAGAGGGGTCCCTGTCTACTCCTGAT
Organism: Malaclemys terrapin pileata; assembly: GCF_027887155.1. Lineage (NCBI taxonomy): Eukaryota > Metazoa > Chordata > Testudines > Emydidae > Malaclemys > Malaclemys terrapin. The sequence continues at coordinate 33,176,139 of NC_071512.1, read as the reverse complement.
GATCCTCATAGTGGCCCCTCGAAGTCTGACTCTCAAATAGCATCTGATGTAGAAGATGCAGTTGATGGTCCCATAGAAGAACCTCCAAGTAACCCTGAAAATGCAGATGCAGACCCTCAAACAGATGTGCATATGGAGCGAATGAGAAGTTAGCAATGGGAATTACCTAGATTTGGGGGTTCGGTGTATTGTGAGGAATTTTGTTTTGTCAATCTTGAGTGAATAAATTCAGCTCAGCAGGTCGTTGAAGCTGTACACAAGGGGATACGGTTAGTTCTCGATGACGTTAACAGTATGGTAGGCCCTTGGCAGCAGGTTAAAAAAGTATGGATTGGATGAATGGACTATAACTATAAGGTGGATAGAAAGCTGGCTAGATTGTTGGGCTCAACAGGTAGTGATCAACGGCTCAATGTCTAGTTGGCAGCCAGTATCAAGCGGAGTGCCCCAGGGGTCGGTCCTGGGGCCAGTTTTGTTCAACATCTTCATTAATGATCTGGATGATGGGATAGATTTTACCCTCAGCAAGTTTGCAGATGACACTAAGCTGGGGGGAGAGGTAGATATGCTGGAGGGTAGGGATAGGGTCCAGAGTGACCTAGACAAATTGGAGGATTGGGCCAAAAGAAATCTGATGAGGTTCAACAAGGACTAGTGCAGAGTCCTGCACTTAGGATGGAAGAATCCCATGCACCACTACAGGCTGGGGACCGACTGGCTAAGCAGCAGTTCTGCAGAAAAGGACCTGGGGATTACAGAGGCTGAGAAGCTGGATATGAGTCAACAGTGTGCCCTTGTTGCCAAGAAGACTAACAGCATATTGGGCTGCATTAGTAGGATCGATGCCAGCAGGTCGAGGGAAGTGATTATTCCCCTCTATTCGGCACTGGTGAGGCCACATCGGGAGTATTGCATTCAGCTTTGGGTCCCCCCACTACAGAAAGGATGTGGACAAATTGGAGAGAGTCCATTGGAGGGCAACAAAAATTATCAGGGGGCTGGAGCACATGACTTATGAGGAGAGGCTGAGGGAACTGGGCTTGTTTAATCTACAGAAGAGAAGAGTGGCGGTCGGGGGGGGGGGGGGGGAGGATTTGATAGCAGCCTTCAACTACCTGAAAGGGGAGTTCCAAAGAGGATGGAGCTCAGCTGTTCTCAGTGGTGGCAGATGACAGATCAAGGAGCAATGGTCTCATGTTGCAGTGGGAGAGGTCTGGGTTGGATATTAGGAAAAACTTTTTCACTAGGAGGGTGGTGAAGCACTGGAATGGGTTACCTAGGGAGGTGGTGGAATCTCCATCCTTAGAGGTTTTTAAGGCCTGGCTTGACAAAGCCTTGGCTGGGATGATTTAGTTGGTGTTGGTACTGCTTTGAGCAGGGGGTTAGACTAGATGACTTTCTGAGGTCTCTTCCAACCCTAACCTTCTATGAGTCTATGATTACATTCAGTTACATTTAGAGAGTCGTAATTTAACCAACCCTTTGTTTTTGGTAAGAAGAACTAAGGATGAGCTGCCTACTGAAGACTTGTTAAATCAGACCTCAAAGCTGTTACAGAATAAGAGAGAGATGCACGTTGATGGGACGTTGTGCCTCATTGTGACAGTTGTAAAAAACATGGGTGGGGGTGGCCATAGAGTTTTAAATTCTATCCTCAGTAGTCTAATCATCCATAAAGAGAGAGAGTGTCTAGTAGACCTGACTTACACTGGTATCAGTCTGTGTTTTGCGGGCTGGCTCTTGATCATCATGTCTGACTGTAAACACACAGATGCGGAATTGTTAGACGGGATGAGAAAGTTGCATGAGAAACTGGGGCGGTGAGATCAAAAAAAGATTATGCTCAGTGACATAGCGGCGTTTGAACAGCATTTAGGAGTCATTTAGGTGGTGCTTTATGCGGCGAAAGGCGGGTGGTTTTTCTTTAAAACAGGAGGCCCAGTGTTCCCCAAGACTTTTTTTCATTGTTGCACGATGAGCATTATTATGGGGTTCTGGATGTGAAAAAGTTGTTCGGTGCAAAAAATTGTTGTGAGTTTTGCCACACGGTGTACAGTCACGACCACTCTTGCAGGTATTGTTGCTGCCTCTGCTTGAGTGCGATGTGCTCAGACAGCGTGGGCGTGCAGCTGAGGTGTCCTAGCTGTAGACCGTATTGTCACTCCAAAGAGTGTTTAGACAGCCATGTCAACTGTGCATCGAAAAAACAAGTCGAATTCCTGTCTAAAACTTTGTGTGATAAGTGTCAGTTTTAGGTGGACAAGGGGCACAGGTGTAAAGGGAGGCATTGTAGGCAGTGTCAGGGTTTGATCACAGGTGGTGATTTAGACAGCCACCTGTGTTTTATGGATAGCATTAGAGAGCCAGAATCATCAGAAAAGTATATTTTTTATTATTTTGAATGCACGCAGGAAATGGGGTTGCATGTGCCAATTACATTTTTGCTATGTCCCTAAAACCGGAAAAATCCTGGAAATTTAAGGCCGGTGAGTGTCTTTCTACCCTTGTTAAGACCTTTGTTGGCAAAAAGTTTCAGGACTACACGTTCCTAGTGCACAATTCCAAAGGTTACAATGCGTACTTCGCTGTTAGACAGTTACTGAAGGAAAAGATGTGCATAGAACTGAAACTCAGGGTAGTAAACTAATCTGTGTGAAAGTTAAGGCCCATGGCATTTGTTTTATAGTCTCTTTAAACTTCTTGCCCATGAAATTTAGCAAGCTCCTGCAGCCCGATGAAGTTCAAAGGTTGCAAAGGATATTTCATACATTTTTTTAACACTTTAGAAAACCAAAATTACATGGGGCCTATGCCCAGGGCAGAGCACTATGGCATAGACAGCATGATGCCCAGGGAGAAAGCAGAATTTCTTGACTGGTATCGGGACAACAGATATGAGATGTTTGACTTGCAGAAAGAGCTTGCATATTATTTTCAGCAGGATGTCAAAATTTTGAGACGGGCCTGTATCCTGTACAGAGAAGAGAACATGAACATTTAAGAGAAATGGGAGATATTGTAGAGAGAGGTCCTGGTAAATTCACACAGGTAAAATAGATCCTTTCTGGTACATAACGCTGGCATCTGTCTGCAGCCTAACACAGTAGCTCTTCTCCCTCCAGACAACTATCACAGGCAGAAAAAGAGATATTTGACCCTCTCTATTCAATGGCTGTTCTATGCCACTCACAAAGAAAATATACAGATACAGCATGCTTTATGTTACCTATCAGCTCTGTGTTCTTGGGGAACCAGAGCACAGTACCCAGCCTGTCTGACTCACGAAAGACCTTCCCCCACAAGCCTCTGCTTGAACCAAAGCCGATCAGAAGAAAGACTTACAAAAAGCAATGAAAAGGCAGTGGGAGACACACCTAACCCCCTCCGGACAAGGGTGACAGGATTAAGGAAACTCCCCTAGCCTCATTTACATTGGAGATGGGGCAGGGAGCCATCTCCATTAGCATACAGAATGGAGAACAGCGATCCCAAGGCAAGAACCGCATGGAACTCTGGGACCAGAAAAGCAGGGAAGCACTGCATGATGGGGGATCTCCAGATGTTAATGAACCCATGCCTGCACACACCCAGCTCAGTAGTTATCAGACCAACTCTAGTAATAAATCCTTTATTGGTATCCAAAATACTGAAGCTGCCTAATTGCACTGTGAGCTCCCTCAAAGGAACACCACCTATAGCTAGGCATGATCAGTTCCTATTGTCTAGCCTGAACAAAACAACTTTGGTATTCTCCCTTGAGCCATCAGTTTACCCATAAACAAATCTAGTCTTCTCTCTTGAACCATTGTTCTTTCTCTACAAAACCCCCTACCTCTGCTGAAGTAAGTGCTCTGATGCCTGGATCCAAAATCTGCATCAGTTCCATTGGGACTTCATCTTCTCCTGACTGATCATGCTTGGGGCTCTGCCTGTCTCCAGCACTCCGGACCCTGAGCTACCACTATCACCTGGGACCCCCGATCGATTCAAGCTTCACGGAGTGGTGAGAATCCATCTCTCTCTCTCTCTCTCTCTCTCGGTATAACCTTCTGACCCTGACTTATGTGATTAGTTATAGTTTTCTAAACCTGACTTTTATAATCAAATTTAAGTTAGATTTACTATTATAACTGTTTTGGTTTTTTGGCTCCCCTATGGTTATTACCTGGCAATAAATAACTTTCATAGTTAAGCTAGTTGCTTCTCTCTCTCTCTCTCTCCTCCCCTCCCCCCACCCCATGGATGTTTTTTGGCTTCCTCATTTGCTCTGTAACAATGCTCCTCGTACCTAAGCTAAACATCTCTGCAGTCCAAAAATCCTGTGGGTTTGCTCATCGAGTGGGTTACTACCAGAACAATCGTAACGTGAAAGTGGGGATAGAGACGTGCTGAACCTGGGGCATATGAGGGTGTCAGCTTGGAAGTGCTGCTCGACCCAGCCTGCTGAATCCAGGGGCATATAAAGGTGGCAGATTGAAAGTGCTACTAGACCCATCTTTCTCAGGCGTACTCTATTCCGGTGCATTGCCCAGGGCATATGAGGGTGACAGCTTGGAGGTGCTGTTCAACCCAGCCTGCTGAATCCAGGGACATATAAGGGGTCAGCTTGGGAGTTTTGCTTAACCCGGTCCTCTCAGATGCACTCTATTGATGTGTGTGTGTGTGTGTGTGTGTGTGTGTTCATCTGATTCTGGGGCTGGAAGAACCCAGCCCTGGGGAACCATAGTCCTGAAGGATAGCTCCATTGGGAGGGAACTTGCAGAAGTAGAGCTCTGTATGAGAACGCAAATGACACAAGCAGTACATTGATAAAATTACAGAACCGCCCCCAGAAGAGTAACCCTAATAAATGAGCATACTCCAGAGTAACGGGTAAATCTGGTAACATTTACAGGGTGGGGAATTACTGGTAGGCCCCTAGTTTCTAGACGGTTACACCGTTGTTGATGGGGTACACACAGCCTTTGAGTTTAACGGGTGTTTTTTCCATGGCTGTGTCACCTGTTATTGTGAAAAAGCACAGAAACCTATGACGGGGACAACTTTTGGGTTTCTTTATTACAAAACGCAGCTCAAGCCCAACTATCTGAAAAGACTTGGTTATGTAGTGAAGACCCTCTGGGAACACGAGTGGGAGATGATGATAGAAACAGACAGGGATTTCTTAAACAAAGATCAGCTGCCTCAGCCTCTCGTGCCTAGGGATGCTCTTTTTGCGGGGAGGACTAACACTATCCGCCTATATTACAAATCTAACCCTGATGAAGAAATCCACTATTATGATTTTACCAGCCTGTACCCTTTCGTAAACAAAACCAAAGAATACACTATCAAACCCTGGAGATGACTGGACCTGCCGAACACAGGGGAATCGACGTCTCATGGGAAACCCCATCACAGACTCTGGTAGGAAGTGACCCAGGGAGGGTGTCGGAGTGGTACCTCCCACCCAGGGAAACTCAGCGTGTTTCAGCAGAACCCCCCTGCTGAGTCAGTGGCAAGCAGCTACGCCAATGTTAGGGCCCTGGGTCGGGGCCTGGTGGAGTTGGGTGGGCCTGGGCCCCCATACCGGGGCAGCCACACCCCAATGCTATAGACTCTGGCCACTAGACCACGCAACCCTGCGCCAAAGAGTCACTTTATGGACTCCGTCCGTTAGGTCCCACTGCCCTACACCAAAGGGAGCGCTATAGCCTCTGGCTGCTAGGCCATGCTGCCCGGCACCAAAGGGTGGCGCTATAGCCTCTGGCCGCTAGGCCATGCTGCCCTGCACCGAAGGGTGGCGCTATAGACTCTGGCCACTAGGCCATGTTGCCCTGCACCGAAGGGTGGCGTGTTAGACTCTGGCCGCTAGGCCATGCTGCCCTGACCCCAGGGCCGTGGACCATCACAGCCTACTTAGAATTATACAACCTGCTAGACAGGCTGCAAGAAGGGTGCTTGTACCACAACACTGTCTCAGTGATATTTGTAAAAAGGGAGGGTTACTGGAATCCTCTTCTGGGGGATTATTTAGAGGACCTCACAAACGAGATCCTGCCAGATCAACACATCACCAAGTTTGTGTCAGCCGGTCCAAAAACATATGGGTACAAGCTGTTGGGAGGAAAGGCCTGTAGGAAAGTCAAAGGGATTACCGTGAACGTAGCAAACTGTGAAAAGATCAATTTTGACAGTTTGAAAGATCTAGTCCTGGACTATAGTGCAGCCGTGGGAGAGAACACCCCAAAAAAGACAGAGGTGCAGCAGCCCTCTATCATAAGGAACAAAACACAGTGGCAAATAGAGACAAAGACCCTTAAGAAAATGCAGAAAGTCATTTACAACAAGAGGGTCCTTGGAGAAGGGTTTAAAAATGGATACAAGGTGGAAACACACCTTTTCTGTAATTCTCGCAGGGCCTAGCAACTGTGAGAAAAGGTATTTTATAAAAAATGTGTTGGATAATGCCAAACGAACGTTGTCTGTTATGCCTGAGAACATTGTGTGGTGTTACAGTTGCTGGCAACCTCTGTATAAAGAACTGCTCGGTAAATATCCCTTTATCAATTTTGTTGAGGGGCTGCCCAATGCTTTTGACGATGACCATTTGTTTCCTACCAATAAAGTAAATATGATTATCGTAGACGATCTGATGAACTCTGCTTCTGAAAGCAATGAAATTGAGAAAGCCTTTACCAAGTACGTGCATCACAGAAACCTGAGCATTATGTAAATAGTTCAGAACATATTTTGTCAGGGAAAAAAATGTACAATTAACCTAAACACAAAGTACATGGTTCTGTTCAAAAACCCCAGGGATAAATAACAAATCGCTATGCTAGCTCGGCAAATGTACCCCAGCAAAGCGCAATTCTTTCTAGAAGCTTTTGAGGATGCTACCAAAAGCCCTTATGGTTACCTGCTGGTGGATTTAAATGCTTCCACACCAGAAGCTTATAGACTAAAAACCAGTCTTTTCCCTCCAGACTGGCTAGCAGTTTATACTTCAAAAAGAACAACAGCCGTGTATAAAAAGAGATGAATTATCGGCAGGCCCTTTTTAACAGGTTGCTGACCGAAAACATATCTAGCTGCGTGAAGAGAAACCGGTTCCTTTTAAAATTACTTAGCAAATCGTCCCCACAGCAAAGGAAGGCTATAGTGTGTTCAGCCTCTGAGTATTTAGTAGCCGCCATCTCAGAAATAGCACTCAATACCTTAAAAGGAAACGTATCTTTGACACAGAATCTATGTGTACTTTTTCTGAATTGGGAATTGTTAAAAAAAAAAAAAAAGAAGAACAAAAACACACCAAACAGCAATTGTCTTTAAACCCCTCACCTGGCATGCTTTATTGGGTAACATGGCTATGAAAGTCGTTGCATGTCTGGGGCTGTTAAACATACTTTGAGCAAGGCTAGGCATGCCTGAGAATTTACATTTTATATTTTTTACAAAATTCATCACCATCTGGTCATTTTGCACTAAGTCGTTAGAATACAATTTTTAAATCTGGTCAAAAGATAAACCCTTGCTACAGTGACGTAAGAAAAACACTCTGTGATAGTCACAGGCGATGGAGCAGGGGTCTTGTAATTGTTTAGTGTAAAACACAATGTCGTGGCATTTTTGTTTACAAATTTCATAATGCTTCTAGGAAACAACATACTGTTCAGGGAATGCTTGTATGAGTCAAAAAAAACTCTGCACGGTTACGCTCAGCCAGATACAAGGTGAGCCAATGTTCACCCGGTTGGTGGTGCAGATGTGGTGGTGCAGATGTGTGTTGACCACCAATCCTAGGGGTCTCTGAGACAGCTTGCCACCAGGGAGCCAATCACAAGGGAACACATCTAAAAAATTCTCTTTTGTGTAAGGGTCCACAGATAAGACACGTGAGAGCTGCACAGTGTCCATATTCACATGCAGTCAAACAGAACGTTTCTCCTCTGATTTATCTTTGTGACATTGTCAAAAACCCCATACATGATCATACTGACGGTGACTGTCAAAGCCTTCCCAAAATATATTTCTGCTCTCCAGTTCCCAGTTTTATCAGGGAATAGTGATCGGTGCATTCCTGGTTGGGAGACAGGTCAAAGGCAAACAAGCTGTGCAAACTCCTCACGGTCGATTAATAGAGAACGATCTTTCATATATTTACAAGCTGTCTGTACCAGATTCATGTACTTTCTCATGCAGCATCTGGCCTCAAGTCTGGTTGCAGAGGCTTGGTTGGTATCTGTTCACCATCCACATACCACAAAATTAATATCGTAATGTTTAAAATGAAAGGGGGTTTTTAGCGTAACTTTCGCTAAAAGCATCGTTATCCACAAACTCTAGGACAAGCATTTTGGGTAACTGTCCCAAGAACAGGTTCTCCTGTTTACTGACCCTGATGTCCGCAGGGTGCTAAACACTTTCATTCCCACATGGACAACGGGGTATTTAGCATTAGTGGTAAGCAGGGCCACTGTGTGCCCCAGACGGACGCCCGGGGCCACCCGTACTTTCTTCACAAAAAGGGACGCTGATACAATGGGCAGTTTAAAGCTGTAGGCTGCACTGCCCATTAAACAGAAGGTGTCTTTACTGCGCGTCAGTTTAATTTTCACATCCACTCCGTTCAACAAAAGTTTTTCTTGAAGAAACAGGTCGCTGTGTAGATGACCCAACAGCTCTACCTTCCTGCTCAGGGCTGTCAGCTTTGCCAGCCTCACAACCCTAGATTCCCGCCATCCAACTCCATTTCTTCGTGTTGTCCAGCAGGGTCTTTGTAAAACAGGCTGGCGGAAAATTGTGTGGCGATGGTGTCGTCACTGTAATTGAGCACCGATTCTATAAAAGCCCTGTAATGGTAATGGTTGTTGCTTTGGCTTACGGGGTGGTCTCCCAGCATGACATCCAACTGACTGAAAATAGACGCCATTGGGTAATTCACCAGGCCCAGCTCAGCGTCCCTGGCGAGTTCAGTTATGTCTCCTTTTACAATCTTGCAACAAAGGTACAGCAGCATGTTGTTTAAATCTATATAATCTATGCCATTCCCTGCTATAAAAAAGTCAATAGGGGCAACCTCTGTAATGGCCGATAGAGGCGGCACCTCGATGTAGATGCTTTTCTCGATGCTGGTCTGCGTAGGGGCTATTTGGAGCAAGTCTAGTTCAGATTTGATGCACTCTTCAGATCCGCAGTGAACAAAAGCCATGTTGATTAAAATATATCCTTTTACCAGGTAGAGAGAGCCTCTTTTACCCAGGCTTCCTCTTGGACTTTTGCTTATGGCCGGCCCTGCGCATCAAAGCCTTTCTTTTAAAGGGTTTCGGGGCACCCCTGTGTCGCAGGTATGATGCATTTCTCTTTCTTTTCCTCCTTTTTATGTACATCAGCCCCGATCCCTCCTGTGCAGCTGGATTCCCCACCTTCTTCAGAACAACATGAGAGACATGGCCTACCATGTCGCTAGCTGTGTTTTGAGCGGCGGTTTTTACGTAGGGCTTAATAATCTCTAGACCTCTCCTGAAAAGCGGTACGTCTTTTCGAAAGAGGCTATGGAATATTCCGCCCATGCCAGCCCCGTACATTACAGGGGCCCCGTGATATCCAGGAAGGGTGTATCCAGCCTGGGCTTTGTAATAGTTGCAAGAGATGGTGGGGTTACCATAATTTTTTAGGGTCACCATAGTGCTTTGCTTTTTAGAAACCTCGCTCTCTCTGGGAACGCAGGTGCAGCTTGACAATTACCTTGCCAAAGCGAAATGAGATGTCTCTGTTCTGATCTGTCTTTATTTCAGTGGTGATGGTGTCGACGTGGTGTTTACTGACAGTGACATAATGAGGTTTATCATAGGTGATGGTGACAAACTCATTGTTCCTTCCTCAGATGGGGACACAGCATAACAGGGGAATGGAAAAGTCCCCTACAAACTGGTGTTCTATGATATCCATGTATAAACACAAGGAGTTAAAACTCCCTGTGATGTCTGCCGAGAAGGGGATTTTTTGGACACTGCACTTGGGGCCCAAACGCAGAATGTTAGCTAGCTCCCCGCCAGTAGAAAACATATAATTGAAATAGGTGGATTTAAGTCTAACTTTTCTACCCCCAGGGTCGCAGTTCATGGCCACCTCAGGCGGTCTGGGATGACGAGCCACGGTACTGTTCATATGATCCAGTAATTCGGGTATGGACGAGTAATAACCTCATCGTAGGATGAAACTCCATGCCATATCTCCAAAGGTTATTTCAAAAGGGGTGTCTTCATTGATAGTGCTCCAGCTTTGCAGGTATTGTATTTCTAACCCCACCTCCCAGGCACTCAGGAGATCCAAAGCCTTAATTAGCCATATTGTAAAGTTCGAGCTGGTGTTTTGGGGGGGAAAACCCAGAGCTGGCGTTGCTAGGCAAAGTGATGTAAAACCCGCTGTCGCTCATTACCCTCTCTCTCTCTTTCTCCCTCCCTCTCTCTTTCTCTTTGCAGCAGGAATCGTTTTTGTTCACATCTAAATGTCGCAGAGTTGAGAAGCTTCCACCCAGCTATTAAACTTGTTGGGCCACCAGTAGCGTAGCTGGAAGGGTGCAGGGGAAGCAGCTGCTCCCCCTCAGCACATTTTTCAACAACTGCGCCTTAGTTAGGTGGGGTTACCATGGCGCCAGCAGCGCCACCCTGAAGCCGGCTTCCCCAGCGTGCTGCTGGATACCCCACCCCCTCTCACTGCCACGCCCATCAGCTGCGTCTCCCAGCAGGAGGGAGACACAGCTGATCGCACAGGGAGAGAAAGATAAGAACCAAGCTCTGGCCTCTGGCAAGCTGGGCTAAGTGGGAGAACTCGGAGAGATGCTTAGCATACCTTGGGGGATCAGCTGTGTCTCCCAGCAGGAAGAAAACACAGCTGATTGCCTAGGTAGGGGAAGATTAAGAGCTGGGCTCCTGCAGGCAGGCTTTGCTGGCTTCCCCCAGCATGTGCATTGCATATCCTGCCCCCTCTCTGCCGCGCCGGCTGTCTCCCAGCAGGAGGGAGACAGACTGCTAATCTGGGAGGTGGAAAGCACTGAGCTCCAGCAAGCTGGGCTCCTGGGGAGGAGGAGAGGCAGGGCCTTGGGGAAGAAGGAGGTCGGTCGGGGCAGAGGCACCCACTCCACCCCACCCACCAGTCAACTGTTTATGGGGTCCTTGGGGCCCCTGTCTCCGGTGAGGTGCAGCCCCACCTCCTCTTCTACCTGCTCCTTGTGGCACTGTGGCAGGCGTGCTTTCTCTGGCTCTGCAGCAGCAGCTCCTAACCTCTCACCCAACTAAAGGCAGCCAGTAGCAGCAGCTGGTAAGTGTATTTCAAAGGGGGTCTGTGAGAGCCAGCACCTGGCTGCTGGTGGGATCGCCATCTGGATGGTGGGGGGCAGGGGCTCAGCCAGAGGCATCTCCAAAAACATCCCCTGTGCACCCCCGAAGCACAGAGACTGAGAGTACCAGCCCCTGCCAGGCAGCTGGACCAAGACAGGCATGGGGGGTGGGAAGGAGGCGCGTCTCCTGTGGGGTGTGGTGTCCCTGCTTGCCCTCCCTGCCCAGGAAGAGACGCCTGCCTCTCGGAGACAGTGGCCATATAGTGCGCTTGGTTCCCCCTCCCTGGCATCTGGGTGACTGCCTCTTAGGGGGTGAGGGGTGGAGGGGAAGAGGCAGTGGGGAAGGGATGGGGGACAGGTAGGAGAGGAAAACTATCAGGGGAAATCTTCATAGCTACAATCGCTGCCTTGGGGGTGTGGATGGAATGCTGGAACCATCTGCTGTGCTCTCTGTGAGCTGAGGGGTGAAAACATTGTATGTGTTTAGTAGTCCATGTGCTCTGGCAAACACAAGTCCAGGCACCATGTTGGGGAGCATGGAGAGGTAGCCTGATTTCCCCCTCTCCTATCAGGCAAAACCTGAATTGTCTCCTAAGGGAAGGGCTTGTCTTGTGATCATGTTGGGAGGAGGGGGGCGCAGTATTGCTGAGTCCCAGGGTTGAGTAATTCTCTGGTGATAGTGGTCATTAAACTACTAATTGTCATTCACTTGTTGCACACAATGGCTGGTGATGGTTGTTTAACATCCACCCAGCTATTTGGTCAAGTGCCTTGTTTCTTGGGAGTTGCCTTCTGTAACTTCTCTAATTTCATCCTACTCACAGGAGAGTGAGATGAAATTACAAATTCTGGTTCTAAGGACCTGCTGCCTGGATCCCATATTGCCTTGCACTGGGACTGGGAATTCGTGCCCTGCAACTCCTCCTATTGGGCCAGTGTAGATCCTGCTGTTAGTACAGCTATTTGCAGGTACCCTTGTGTTTAGCTGAACTGTTGGACTCAGTTTAGTGGGGATGGACTCAGAGACTGAAAGCTAAACTGACACCACTATCCTGCTGTGTGGATCCCAGTGTGCTTGTACCATGAATTTTTTGCATGCACACGTGGCTATATTTATCTCATTGTGCTGGTGCTACTCCCTTGGTGTCATGATGACATTATGCTAAGATGAATCGTGAAAATAGTGTCCTGGTGTGATGGTCATGTGAATCTTGCATTTTTGTATGCTGTGTTGTTGTAGCCCTGTTGTTCCCAGGAAATTAGAGCCACAAGGTGGGTGAGGTAATATCTTTTATTGGAGCAACTTTTGTTGGTGAGAGAGAGACAAGCTTTGGAGCTTTCATGGAGTTCTTTCTTCTTCCTGAAGAAGAGCTCTGTGAAAGCTCAAAAGCTTGTGTCTCTCACCAACAGAAGCTGGTCCAATAAAAAATATTTTACCTCACCCACCTTGATATATATTACCCCCCCACACACACACCTCATATTACCTCACCCAGCTTTCCAGGAGTGAGTTTTCATGATGACATGGGAAGTGCTCTGACTGGTCCTGACTTCTCTGTATCAGCCCCTCTAGCTTGCACTGCAGCCCAGCCCAGTACCTGGGGGCTGGGTGCCTGCAGCGCTGAGATTCTGAGATGAGGGACTCACAGACCCAGCTGAGAGGGGAAGGGCACCTCCTCCTCGGCCTCTCTCTCTTGCTGCCTCCTTTTTCCGAGTGGCCTCATGATGCACAGAGCCAGCGTGGCTAGGTGCTGCATTGGAGTCTCCCAGTGCAGCCCCCCACCCCCTCTTCCCCATGCAAACCCCCAACAGACCCTGCCCACCTCTGTCCGATTGTCTCTCTCATGCGGGGGACTGTGTCCCCCCTCCTTGCTCCTCTGTGCTGCCTGCTTCCAGGGGCCACAGATTGCAGAGCAGCCCCCTCAGGAGAGATGAGAGGGGCTATCCCACCGGGGGCATGCGAGCAATGGCCCCCTCACAGCAAGATGCTGTGCTGCCCCTGCCTCCGTCTGGGTGGTGACCCCGGCCTGAGGAGTGCGAGGCAGTGTGAACTGAGCATGGGGGCTGGGGGCCAGGCCAGCAAGCCTGATCACTGACACTCCAGGTGTGCCCAAGTGCGGAGCTAGTGCTCCGGGCTTCTCCTTCATTCAATGACACATCAGTAGGACTTGCTTTTTTTGTGCAGAATTTGCCTTTCAGAACGCAAACCAGTCCCCACCACCCCCAGCCCTTTTCATTGGGATCCTGGGGGCTCAGGCCCCTTGGAGAGGCAGCATTGGGATTGCATTAACGGGGGGTTGTGACAATGCAGTTCTGGCGTGACCCAACTGAGAGTGCCAATTCAGGACAAATTGCTAAAACAGGGCAGTTACAGTCCAAGGCTGGGGTTTTTCCACCTTTAAGGCAAACCAAACCAGCCAGAAGAGTGAAGACGTTGGTCTCACCCCACTGGCTAACCACAAGTCACAGAAGCAATTCCCTTAGACGCTCCAGTTTCCCAGTATCACCACCAGTGCCACTCGTTATGGGGACAAATGGTTATGAAAACCAATACCCCAGTAAAAGAAAAACGGTTCTCCTGATCCCAAAGGACCAAGCCCCAGACGCAGGTCAATATACAAATCAGATTTTACCAACAAATCACGCTGTAGCCAATCCTTTAGAATCTAAAGGTTTATTCATAAAAGGAAAAAGATATAGATGAGAATTAGAATCGGTTAAATGGAATCAATTACATTCAGTAATGGCAAAGTTCTTGGTTCAGGGTTGGATTGGATCTGCTCTTGCAGCAGGATTCCTGTATGACTCATGTGATCTTCCCAAGAGCTAAAGAAAACAGCTACTTTATCCATACAAGCTCTGGCAAATGTTTGGAACCCAGTTAACATCAAATTAATGTAGATATTAATGTTGTTCATAGTACAGGAATCTTGGCATTTAGCCATGAAAGCAATATGGAGGTGTGCCTCAGTTTCCCTTTTCATACAGCACATTAGGTCTGGAATGTCTTTTCCCCTGTGAAAAGTTCCAATACTGTTTACAGGCATTAACTGTGAAACACTAGTATAAAAAGGCCTTTTAACATAAAGTGTGTTCTTATGTATTCCTTTTAACGTGTTCAAGAGATTTTTCAAAAGATTAGGCACATTGTACATTTTTACAGTTTGTGGTAATAGCGACACATTTGTTACAAAAATTACCATTAGCAATACCAAATTCATTGCAAGTGTCCATTTACAATCATCTTTGTCGTGCCACACCTTTGGCTCAATACCATTGGCGTTTGGACATTTTAGAATTAACCTGTGGCTTCCCTTTGCAAAATTCAGTTTTCTCTTTCCTCCTTGTCCTGCAGGATCAAACCCTGATTTCTCTTGCTTAACAGAATTCACTGGCTGATTGGGTGGTCTCTCTGTGCTAACAGCTATTAGCAAGTCCTTCCTCTCCCAGCCAGGCAAGTAATTTGCATTAGCACAGACAGGAGCCAGTCCACCGTTTTCATATCCTTAACTGCTATCATTTCCAAGACTGGACTCTGTCTTAAAGAGATACCACACAAATTCAACGAGTCTGAAGGTGAGAGTTTGCTTGCTCTACCCTGCATCCTCAAGCATTCGGCCATAAAACTGTTCTGCTTTGAAACCCCAGTAACCAAATCTGTCCTCAGACCCTGAAGCACAGATTGCTCACTTAAAGAATTAGCATGGAGACATTCCTGTTCCAACACTATTGTCTTCCCAACAAGCTGGCCACACACAGCCACTTGGGTATAGGGCTGCTCAACTTTCTTAATGCCTTTTACTCCATCTGAGACCTTCTTATAGGGTTACCATACGTCCTCTTTTTCCCAGACATGTCCGGCTTTTCGGCAGTCAAACCCCCGTCCGGGGGGAATTGCCAAAAAGCCGAACATGTCCGGGAAAATGGCGGCTCTGCTCCTCCCCGACTCTTCAGCTCTGTTTAAGAGCCGGGCTGCCCGAACGCTACCGGCTTCGGGCAGCCCCATGCCTCCAGACCCTGCGCCGCCGGAGCCCGGGAGGGGAAGTGCCCGGCTGGGGGCGCAGGGTCTGGAGGCAGGGGGCTGCCCGAATCCGGTAGCGCTCGGGCAGCCTGGCTCTTAAACAGAGCCGAAGAGTCGGGGAGGAGCAGAGCCGCGGCGGCTGGAGGCTCTGCTCCTCTTCGGCTCTGTGTAACTGACACAGTGTCAGTTACACAGAGCCGAAGAGGAGCAGAGCCTCCAGCCACGGGGGCTCTGTGTAACTGACACAGTGTCAGTTACACAGAGCCGCAGCGGCTGGAGGCTCTGCTCCTCTTCGGCTCTGTTTAAGAGCCGGGCTGCCCGAGAGCTACCGGCTTCGGGCAGCCCCCGTGCCTCCGGACCCCGCGCCTCCAGCCGGGCACTTCCCCTCCCGGGCTCCGGCGGCGCAGGGTCTGGAGGCACGGGGGCTGCCCGAAGCCGGTAGCGCTCGGGCAGCCCGGCTCTTAAACAGAGCCTAAGAGGAGCAGAGCCTCCAGCCGCGGGGGCTCTGCTCCTCTTCAGCTCTGTGTAACTTATACTGTGTAAGTTACGCAGAGCCGCCGGAGCCCGGGAGGGGAAGTGCCCGGCTGGGGGCGCAGGGTCCAGAGGCATAGGGGCTGCCCAAAGCCCGAGCGCTACCGGCTTCACGGTTTGCTGGGCAGCCTCCAGACCCTGCGCCCCCGGCTGGGCGCTTCCTCTCCCGGGCTCCAGCTGCGCTGGGGAAGCGCCGGCTGGGGGCGCAGGGTCTGGGGGCTGCCCGGGAAACCGTGAAGCTGGTAGCACTGGGGCAGCCCTTTCCCCCTGGCTGGGAGTGGGAGGGAGGAGGGGGCGGAGTTAGGGTGGGGAAGGGGCGGAGTTGGGGCGGGGCTAGGGGTGGGGAAATGGGCAGGGCCAGGACCCGTGGAGGGTCCTCTTTTTTTATTTATGAGATATGGTAACCCTACCTTCTTAAAGCTACCCACAATGGATCTTTCAAAAGGAAAGTCAGTGGATCCATTCACAACAGAAAATTTCTGGCTGTTAGGAACTGAAACTTCCCTGATTAAATCACTTTCACACCCTTCAGTTGCAGCAAATGGTTTGTACAGATCACCATGAGGATTCCTTCCCTTAGGAACTTCTCTAAGCAACAATTCACGTGTTTTTATTTTATATACAAGACAGTAAACCTTTTTTTATATTTTAAATGCAAAATAACACACGTACTTATAAAACAATATAAGTCTTGTGTTTTTATTTTAAGTACAAAATAAATATGTATAACAAATTTAAAAGTATGTAACTAGTAATTTGATATGGCGGCGGCTGGCTCCTTTTTTTGTGTTCGCTTCCCCTGATGTTAGAACCTGGCTACGCCACTGTGGGCCACCCCAACCATTTCACCAGTAGCAGCTTTTTTCTCCCTTTTCCTTTCTCCTCTAGAACTTTTTCAGTCCTGTAAATCCTGTCTCATTTGGGGTTTACTTTTTGTAATTCTTCAGGGTAAAAAGATCCAGTAACCCTCTCACCTTCATAAGCTTTTAATGGGTATACAGGTCTCTGGCCCCGGGTTAAGGCTTCATCCACTATGAATATCTCACTTGTAAACATTTGTTCATATCCTTTTTCAAAAGCTCCTTTGGTTTTAGATAGTCTCACATGGTCGCCTTTTCTAAAAGGAGCAACAACCGGTTTTATTTTAAAACTGTCTCCATAAACCGTTTTTCATACCTTCAGAGAATTTGAAGGGTTAATGTCAGTGGGTCTGGTACGTATAGTTCAGTGAAAGCTCTGGTTGTAACTCTTTATAAAGTCAGGTAACACGTTGATGTAGCGAAAGGTGTTATGGGCTGTAAAATATTTCCAAAGCCTAGTTTTTAAAGTTCTGTTAAATTGCTCCACAATCCCTGCTTTGACTTCATTATTAGTAACAAAATGGTGAACACCATGCCACTTTAACAATTTGCTTGAAGGTTTGTTTAAAAACTCTTTCCCCTGATCAGTTTGTAATTTTTGATGCATACGACCTTCATTGAAAATAACTTTAAAGGCCTTGGATACCTCACCACCCGTCTTGTCTTTTAGGTCTAAGGCCAAGGCATATTTGGATAGAATGTCTACTGCTGTTAAGATGTACTTAAAACCACTGTTGTGTTTGGAGAATCGGTGTATATCCACCAAATCTGCCTATCACTGCACATCCACATCTGAAACAATGGTCTTGTTTCTTTTAAAATATATTTGAGCTGGTTTGTGTAAAGCATAAGCATCCTGTCTAAAAGCCAAGCTGTTACCTGTCTTCTATTCAAAGTTTTACTTTGCTTTTTGGCCACTTGAAAAAGAGGATTCACCCCGCCGAAGCTCCCAACTTCCCTGGGAGTGTAATATATTTTATTTAACAGAGTCATCTGTGTAGACATGACTGTTATTTGTACCATCTTTTACTAACACGAGTATGGAGGGAACACATTCATATTGACAAATTTAAACAAGTTTTATTAATCGCCTGGTTTAACACTCTGTTTTACAGCCACCTGTGAAAATGGACTCCAGGACCCCTACCATTAGGGAGTCTGAGCACGTTCATTCTTCCATTTTGTCCTTTTCCGGATTTTCCTCTTGAGATTTGTGTCTCGGACATGAGCAAAAACAGCTGATGCTTGATAGATTTACTCCCACAGGGCTACCAATTGTGTAAGTTCTCAAAGGCCTCTAGGAAGGCATCGTTGAGCTGTTGAGAGATTTTCAGAAAAGAAACAGTGTAAGCCCCTCCCTCCCCCCCACTTTATTTTACATTCACGCAACCCCGGATCAGTTTCTAACCCCATTACACCTCAATAATCGTTCATTTACCCGAGTGACATCTTTTCCGTTCATCTTGTCCACTGGTGACTCCCTTGAGCCGTGGTCGCCTTCTCCATGGGGTGGATGATGAGAGGCCGGCATGCTTGTCGGGCTGCCTCACGAGTGCTTAGGTTTCAGGATCAGGTTCCAGCGTATCCATCAATGGCTGGGCCAAAGGCCTCCCCATGGCCTCTCCCTTATCCTCCTCGGAACTGTTGCTGATGTAACACTTCCTCCATGGATGGTCGAAGGCCCTCAGAGCTAAAACAAAGTCCAAAGTTCTCATGGGGGTGGTGAAGGAGTCAATGTTTCCTCTCAGGGTATCCACGGGTTCTAAAACACATGTTCTTGGAACAAAATGGACTCTTCCGCACGGCGCTGGAACTTCCAGGGGTGGTGCTGTGCCCTGATTGGTAGAGGGTGGTAGAGGGAGCTCCTCAAGGGGTCACACGACCCTCTTCTGGGTGGGTCGCCCTGCCCTGGAACTCCCCCTAATTGGTCAAATCCACTCTCAGGGAGGTCCTATGGGGGGCAAAACCCATCCTGATTGGTAGAAGGTGGTGGGAGGAGTTCTTAGAGGGGTCACGAGATCCACTTCCGGATGGCTCACCCCATCCCGGAACACCCCCTGATTGGTCAAATCTCCTCTCGGGGCGGTCCTATGGGGGATGAACCCCATCCTGATTGGTAGATGATGGTGGGAGGAGCTCTTAGAGGGGTCACATGACACCCTTTGCTCTGGTCATATGTCTGTCTTAACCCTGGAAGTAATACCCCCAGGGGCGGATCTTAGGGTGTCAGATGGGCGGAGCCTGAAGGATATGGGGCAGGGCCTATGTTGGATTGATGGTAGTCCCCTTATACTACTACTACAAAGTCTGATGAGAGCCCCACTGGACTTGCAATCGTACATCCTTTTCCTACTTTGGGCTGCGTCTTTAGTTGTACTGAGAGTAACTTCAGTGGGTGTCTTTGGCCTGTCATGGAAATCTTTGACCCAGTTATTGAAACTGGTCACCTCATCCTTAGAAAAGATTTCTTGATGCTTCTCTGCAATGCCCTTAAGTTAACCACCTGTGCAGGAATCAGCCCTTTGGGCGCCACTTTAACTGGAACTGACAGTCTCCCACCACATCTTTCTTGAGGAAAGGTATTCGTCCTCCCTTCTCCCTCCTTGTCACCCACAGCTCTTTTCTATTCTCTTCAAATGTTGCCTTCACCTGAGGAGCCACCTCCCCAGGCCTGTGCACTCTGCAGTTCTGTTTCGAGGCTGCAACTCCACAGCCTTTGCACTTGAGTTTAGAAGACTCACTGATACTCTTCTTTTGATGGCATTAGTCAGTACATTGGCTGGCTGGAGCCTATTAGGTAGGCCTGCCCCAGATGTAGGCTCTACAAGAGCTTGATATCCATTGCTATTTCCTGGTACCCAGCAATGTTCATCAAGAATCTTCCCTCTCTGAGGAGGAACAACTATCTTCTGCCCATTTTAACATTTCCAATCTGCTCCGCAGGGCCCAGGGAATGTCTCTTTCTCCACTCAAGCTAGTACTCTACTCAGCACAGCATTCCTCTTAGAGTGCCCATGACGGTTCATCCTCCTGGCTTCTTCCCCTGGCAATAGTAGCTCCTTCAGCTCACTAATGATGTTCATTCCTAGAATCCCTAAGACTCCTTCTCCTATATGGCTCCCTTCAGAGGCTTTGTCTTTCAGGCTGAAGATGCATTTTCTTGGCATTGTCTGGCCCATGTATTCTATATCTGCTTCGAGGCATCCCACCATTTGGATTGCCAGTCCATTAACTGCTATTCGAGGTACAAAGCACGTGCTGTGCTTGGTCAGCTCCTTGTCCTTCAAATATTTTTGTAAATGCAACTCAGTAATAGTGGTGACTTCTGAGCCAGTATCTAACTAACATCTAGTCTTCACCTCTGCTATACATACATCAGCAGTTAGACAGTCTCCAAATTCTCATTTACAGAAGTTGCTAGATATGTTGGCACCGTCCATGTTCCTTTCAACACTTTATGCAGAGTGATTTTTCACCAGGGACAATCCTTGGAATCCTTCTGCCACTGTTTGGCCTTCTACTGTAGATGGACCACTCACTCCTGGTGCCCCATTGGTTTCTAGGGCCTGGGACTCTGTTCTCCTTCTCAATGGACATTCTCGGCGAGTATGTCCTGGCCTTTCACAAGTGTAACAAATGTACCTTCCCAGCTCTTCCTTCAGTGGGGATCTTTGGGATCCTGGTGTCCTAGGATAGTTTGGTTCTAGCTTGTTGTAATGGGGATTTTTTCTTTCATCACCTTGGTCATCAGCTCCTGTTGGACCACAAGTTTTTTGAAGCGTCACTTAAACTTTCCAATGTTAACTGTATTTGGGTTAGGGTCTTTTCCCCAGCAGTTGCATTCACTAGGCCCCCACTTTGTGTACGGGGTTTAGGCTTGGCCATCTCCTCCACAGGAACTTTCTATTCTTCTGACCACATAATGGCAGCCTGCATGAGTTCATGGAACTTCTGACCAGGCTCTTCCTTAAACCTCCTTTTCATTTCATGGCGGAGGGAGTATCCTGGAGCCTCAGGACCAACTGCTCTTTCAGAACCATATTTGGATCTGGAACTCATCGAGGGTCTCGCCACTCCATCTCGCTCATTCTCTCCTGGAGGTTATACACATATTTCCAGACAGTTTCACCGGACTCTTGCTTTCTCTCAAAGAACTACTTTTATCAGGTTCCAATAAGTACCTTGTCTCCATACACTTCTTCCAACATCTTTTCCACATCTTTCTTATCTGCCAGTTCCATTAACTTTACTGTGGCCTTTGCCTGGACCTTGAGGTGTTCCTCTATGAAGTCCACATGATCTTCTTCAGGTACTCTTAGCACACGCATAGCTGCCTTCACAGACTTGACCCACTCCTCTGCCATAATGTCTCCTGATCTATTCGGGAAGCCACCTAACTCTGTGGCCTTCTGCTCCCATGGGACATAAATAGTAGGGGTTTTCTTAGCTTCTGCTGCCTGTTGGTCTATTACTGCATTAGCCAGTGATAAGGCTTCTCTTTGTTTGGTTCTAGCTTGTTGTAATGCCTCAGCTTGGTCTGATAATCTGCGCTGAAGTTCAGCAAACTGGGCCCGTAGTTCTTCAATTCGAGCCATGTAGGGTACTCGATCAGGCCTGGACAGTGCAACAGAACTCTACCAGTAAACCAGTGGGGTGTACTCTGTGGCTAGGATCCTGTTCATGATGCCAATTATGTAAGCGGGGGAATACTCCCACTATTGTGGAGAACTTTTCCGGTTTATACACTACCTCAGTGAAATGGGCTAGCGAAAAGGATCTGAGTCCTTGCTCCCACTTCCTTTACCCAGAGGCCTGCCTGACCTTGAGGGCTCCGCTTCCACTCTCCTGTGTGGCAGAGTCCTTGTAACCCTGACAAGGCTGGGCCCAGGATTCCTCTGGGGCTCAACCCCCAATCTTGTTGTGGTCACGTAGGATAGGGGATAGAGTGTCCCCACTCCAGGGTGCTCTCTCTGCACTGGATGCTTCCCTCACCCACTGATCATTACATATAGTTCAAGAAAATACAATTTATTAAACAGCAACCAATTTTAAAAAAATGGGAAAGGTTAAAGGAAAACACATCACCCCGCACTGTGGCACAGGGACATCACAAACAGCCATGGCTGGAATGTAAGGGAAGTTCAGTCTGCTACTCACATGTCCCAGGCCTCCTTCTCAGGCCCTGGCTGTGCTGCAGGGATGCTGCAGGTCAGACACTTGCTCTGGTGGTGGCCACACGCCTTTAGGCTCTAGGTGGCAGGATCCTTCTTCCCAGCGTCGCCTCCGCCCCGTTGGGGTTCGATCCAGCTCCACTCTGCCTCAGCATTGATGCTGCTCTGTCTCCAGCACAGCTCCCTGGGCTGCTTCTCTGGTTCTCTCTGGCCGGCATGGCTCTGCTCTCAGTTCAGCTCGGGCCCCTGCTCTCTCCTTAGCTCAGCCCCACTCCGTTCCAGGCAATTCCAGCTCATACGGAGGATGGGATCCCTCTGGCCTCCTGACTCCCTCATTAGCCTGCCCACCCTGTCAATCAGGCTGACCTGGAGCATTGGCCTCTCCCCATTGCTCCTGAGAACTGTCAGTCTCAGGGTCCTGATTTCCCAGTGAACCTTCCCCTTTTCTTTTGGTACTGGGAACTAGCCAACCAAAAAACCCCCACTGAGTTTTAGTAAGGGGCCAACAGTCCCCTTACAATACGCATGTGCTGCTGGCTATTCAGGGGTAAATTCTCCTCCTCACTGAGTTTACAATAGTCTCCAATGTGCTGTGCTGGTGTAAACCTAGGAGAATGTTGTCATCGTTGTCTAGATCTGTACAAAAGTGAAGTATGCAGCATCCCTTCAGTAAACGCCCTTGGCAAACCTGAATAGCATCTTAGCCTAGGCCTCACTCCAATACCCTGTATGCTGGAAATCTTTCAGTCCCAGTCTCTATGTTGGCGACTATGATTTCAGCGTAGTTCCTATAGCTCATTCCAAACCTAGTCAACCATTGCTGGAGAAGGGTTTAATTAAGGCACATTCTTCCCATGTTTTCTGATATGAGCTAACAGTGAAATCTCATCCAAGACTTGAAGAGTCCACATTTGTTTGATTATTCACTGTAATGCTTGTGTTTCTTCCCATTAAACAGAAATGGGCTGTCACAGCACATGTCATTGTAGGGGGAAGGAGATACGGGTGAAGTGGATTATGTTAGCACATACTTCTCTGAGTTGAAGCACTGTTAACACATCTGATGCACAATCCTAAATCTCTTCCTGGAATCTCTTTCCAGGACACAGTTTCCGTCTTGGTAACCAATATCCCAGCAGTGAGGAAGAAAATTCATATGTACTAAAGTGCCAGTTGCTAATGTTCATTGAAAGTCCAAGAGGCATCAAAAAAGCACTTCCATCTAGCAAACCTCACCTTGTCCAAACATTTTGGATAGAAGTCGGCAAAGGCAGTTTTTGTGTCCCAATCCACCAATGACTGACTTGCACAAACTTTGTTTTTTGTTTTTCCTTTTCTTTTTAAGTGGTTGAATGTTTTGTATAGAAATGATTAGAAGTGACTAGACTGATTTATGAGTCAGAAACTATAATAAGGAACAAAACGTGCAAATAGCCCTTTAGAAATAACAAAAGCTGCAACAAATTACTGCTGCTCAGTTTGGGACTGAGGGTGAAAATAACTAAACACAGCTATGAGAAATCTGGGTAAAAATAGAGCAAATCATGAGACCAAATAACTTGGCCCAGTGTTAGTTCTCCCTTGACTCACCCCCTCCCCCAAGAGTTTGCATGTCAGTAATAATTGTAATTATGTAAGGAAAATGAAGGGAAGGATAATCCATTTGCATGCTTCAAAAGGAGAAGGGAACAAGGGTGATCCTATGGTTAAGGCACAGGACTGGCCCTTAGATTATTTTAGTTTGATCCCTAGCTTTGCTTGCAGACCTCTTGTGTGAACTTGAGCAATTCATGTAGGCCTCTGTCCTTCACTTCCCCTCTGTAAAATTAGGATAACATTGTCCTACTTCATGCAGGGCCAGCTCTAGGCACCAGCTTACCAAGCAGGTGCTTGGGGCGGCCACTCCGGAGAGGGGCGGTACGTCCAGCTGTTCGGCGGCAATTCAGCGGACAGTCCCTCACTCCTGCTCGGAGCGAAGGACCTCCCGCCGAATTGCCGCCACAGATCGCGATTGCGTCTTTTTTGTTTGTTTGTTTGGCTGCTTGGGGTGGCCAAAACCCTGGAGCCGGCTCTGACTTCATGTAAGTGTTGAGGATAAGTTCATGTTTGCAAGATGGTCAGGTACTATGGTGATTGACGTCACGTAAGTTCCTAGACAAATAGAAGTTTGTTCCTGGGACCGGAAGGAATTGTACCCCTGTGATCAGCATTCTGTATTTGACTAGATACAGGTTTGGCGTTGTCTTCCTGTGAACTATCAGCTATTGGGCACTGCAGAAGCACAACACCAAATGTGATGGGCAATGTGTTATGGGTGGGACATTCAAAGGAAGTAGCACCCCACTCGTATTGAAAATTAATGGTAATTGTGTCAATCTCCCTTAAACTCCTTGGAAAATCCCAATCTAACATTCCAGAGATTCAGTCGTCATTCAGAGGTAACCATCACACTGAATGTGGTTACAAAGGTGACAAGGAATGCAAGAAACAGAAGCACATAATACTTTGGCGGATGCCAAGCGGGTATAAATGGTTGCGGCTCTGTTGATTTATTTGGAGCTGTACTCATTTACATCAGCTGAGGATCTGGCCCTGAGGTTTAGCTGCAGACAATGCCATATTCCGAATGCATAGTCTATATTGATAGAAGCCAGATCCTGATCAGTAAAAACACAAAGTGTGAACAGAAACCCTATCCTAACACTACCACCTGGCATAAAAGGATCTGGGAAATGGTCGGACACAACTAAAACACCATCTTTTTTTATTATTACAGCTTGTGTGAAAAAGGCTAGTGGTTCCCCTCCTACTTCCAAACCAGATATCAATCAACCATTCAGTGACATCTTTAAGAGTGATTTAGAATGGAAATGGAAGGTGGCCAGAACTACATCAGTGAGGTTTGAGATGGTTTTCAGTCCAAAGAAATCGCTCTGCCTCAGGTCTTTGTAAGATGAGCATAAATGGAAATTCATTTTTCAAAACCTCTGTCACTATTAAGAAAACACTCTCAATAAAAGCCCTGGCCTAGACTGTTTCCCCCACCCCCATACACACTGGATTTTATAAATCCTTCAATGGCCTGTACTGGCAGCATTTAAGGAAGTCAGAACTGCCCTTATCTCATTATTATCAGATTGACATAGGTGTCCATTTGTTATCACTTGGGCTTCCACGTTGACAGTTGTTTCCCAAAATTGTTTGATATAGGGGTTCATCTAAAAAGGAGGTTTTTGTACTGGGTAAGAGTGAGCCAGTTTGAACTGGTGAAGAGGGTAAGCCTGCTCAGCAAAGAAGTATATGTGTATCTATTTGTTTCCCAGCTGAAGCTTTTCTTACTTATGGCTCCTTAGTGTCGTAGCTGAGTCAAATGGGCTGGTAGAATTGCACCCAGGAGATCTCAGTTCTATTCCTGGTCCTGCCTGCAAGCTGAGGCGAGTTACCTCCTCTGTTTCTCCTACCACCCTTTGTTTGTATTGTAAACACTGTGGAGAAGAGACCTCACATGTCCTCGTATAGTGCCTTGAACAATGGAGCCCTACTCTCTGCTGGAGACTGTAGGCACTGCCAAAATGCTAATAATGAGCTTTAAAAAAATCATCAAAGGTGTATTTCACCCTAGTAAGACGTAAACAAATATGTGGAGTTGGGTGCAATGCAGGGAAACAGGACACTTCTTCACACTGCATTGTAAGGGGGAGTCCACAGTAAGGCTGCTGGCCTGGAGTGGTAGGAGGGCTAAGTCTGCTATGCTTTGGGGAGTGCTCATTCTATAATGTGCTGCTGTCAAAGAGCCCTGTGGTGGGCCTTGTTGTGTTGCTTAGTTTTGGTTTGTTCTCTTAAGAGCCTGAATAAAACACAGAAGCCTGGGAAACAGAGAAGAAAGGTTCTGCTCCTTCTGTTGCAGAGGGAGAAGCCTGGGACCACTGCATGGACTGATACAAGAACAATTCCAAGTGATAAATTGTAGGCTGCCTGATGACCCACTAATTTCACTCTTGGGTTTAGCTGCAGACAATGCCATATTCCAAATGCATAGTCTATATTGATAGAAGCCAGATCCTGATGAGTAAAAAACAGTGTGAACCAAAAGCCTTTCCTAACACTACCACCTCTCATAAAAGGATCTGGGAAATGTTCAGGTTGGGAAGTGAATAGATCGACAAGGGTGACTACATTGAAATCCAGCTTGAATTCTTGGATAGAATTAATTCCACACCGGTCACATACATGCCTTCCTTGAAAATTATTGGTGAATGGTTGGATACACCACACCTGTGCAGAACTGGGGTCCAGAACCCTGATTCTTCGGTTCTAACCATGCAAGTACCTTCCACTTAAGGAAAAGGAAGTCCCTGTTTTGCTGTTGCCCATAAGAAGACACATGTTCTTCTTCCTAAACTGCAACAAGCAATGTGGTTACCCCACACTGTGCAAAAACCTCAGCCCGATTCAATTCTTTTGTACCGCCCCAGTAGTTCAAAGGGACCATAAACAGAGCCAGGTGTAATAGACTTTTTGGTTTGTTGGCAATTCCACAAAATTGGAAACAAAAAATTGTTTCCAGTTGAACTAAAACAATACTTTTTCAAAACATTTGGTGAACTGAAAAGTAAAAAGATTTACAGATCAAATGGAAACACTTTGTTTTGACAATAGCAAAATATTTCCCATAGATTTCAACCATTTTTAAATCTTTTTTTTAAAAAGTCACTTTTTAAAATCAAAACACTAAGACTTTTCCTTTTGAAAATGTTGAAGCAAAATGGTTTTTTGTTTGGTTTGGATTGGGATGGGGGAGAGGGGTTGAAATTTTTTTAGGATTTTTTTTTTTTTAACCAAAACAATTTGGTGAAACTGACATGACTTCACGAAATGTTTTGGGGTTGCCAACTATGTGTATTTACCAAAAAGTTTCAGTTGAACTGTCTTCCCACGGTCTAATCATAAAGTTTCCTTAACTGGGCAGCTAAGGATATTCTCCTCCCCCTAACCCCCATATAGAGAATCCTATGTGAGGGTAGAGCAAGATATGTACTCCAGCAATTATGGCAAGTGGAGCTACCCCTTAATTGGCTAGTGCATGTACAGCAATCCTGAGGCTGCTTTAGTTGCAGAGGGGGCTGGTTTGGTCCCCAATAGAATGCAAGATCAAAAGGGTGAAAAGATATTATAAAGCCACATATGCTCCCTCCCATATGTGCAGAATGCTGCTGTTGCACCTCATGCTCTGACTGTAAACTCTTCTGGACAGGATCCAGATCTACCCTGTTTCCCCGAAAATAAGACATCCTCCGAAAATAAGGCCTACTTACAGTTTTGCCTCTCGTTGTAATATAAGGCATCCCCCCGATAATAAGACCTCCCCGATAATAAGGCATCCACCGATAATAAGGCATTTTTCATTTCTGAAAAATAAGACATCCCCTGAAAATAAGACCTAGCGCATCTTTGGGAGCAAAAATTAATATAAGACACTGTCTTATTTTCGGGGAAACAGGGTATGTGTTTGTGTAATGCCTAGTGCAATGAAGCCCTGGATCCCAATGGGACTTTAGGCACTAGCACAGTACCGATAATAATGATACATCTGATTAAATTTCATGTCAGGATCTGAACCACTGGACGTGAGAACTGAACTTTTGGATCTGTTGAAGTTGATGCAGTCACATTTATGCAAAGATCATTTTTTAAATGCTATTGGTCAGTGTCTTCTATTGCATAGGCTTTGTTTCCTATGTGACAGACAATTTACAAAGTGCATTTGCTAAAGGTATTATGCTATTCAAAACAACCAAGGTCTCTCCTGGAAGCTGTAAAAGAAATCATGTGCCCAAAGGACTATTTCAGAACTACAGTTTACTCTAAAACAGAGTGGGGGAAGAAAGATGAAAGATAATTACTTTAGTGCCAGAGTCAAGTGTATACTGTCTATCGAAGAGCTCAATAGATCACCTGGATGTCTTGGGAAAACTGGTGCTTTCTTCCTGCAACATGTTATTCCCTGTTAGCATTCCAGTAAATCACATTAGTGGAAGAGGTCCCTGAGGGACTCAGGCCTGGTCTACACTACGACTTTAATTCGGATTTATCAGCTTTAATTCGAATTAACCCTGTAACCGTCCACACAACGACGCCATTTAATTCGATGTAAAGGGCCCTTTAAATCGATTTCTGTACTCCACCCCAACGAGCGGAGTAGCGCCAAAATCGATTTTAGCAATTCGAATTAGGGTTAGTGTGGCCGCAATTCGATGGTATTGGCCTCCGGGAGCTATCCCACAGTGCATCATTGTGACCGCTCTGGACAGCAATCCGAACTCGGATGCACTGGCCAGGTAGACAGGAAAAGCCCCGCGAACATTTGAACTTCATTTCCTGTTTGCCCAGCGTGGAGAGCACAGGTGACCACAGATACCTCATCAGCACAGGTAACCATGCAGGCTGATAATCGAAAAAGAGCACCAGCATGGACCGTGAGGGAGGTACTGGATCTGATCGCTGTATGGGGAGAGGATTCAGTGCTTGCAGAACTTCG
This sequence comes from Malaclemys terrapin pileata, assembly GCF_027887155.1. Taxonomy (NCBI): domain Eukaryota; kingdom Metazoa; phylum Chordata; order Testudines; family Emydidae; genus Malaclemys; species Malaclemys terrapin. The sequence goes on along the minus strand of NC_071512.1, from coordinate 33,147,695 downwards.
TTCTAAAAGACGAAATGCAAAAACTTTTGAAAAAATTTCCAAGGGCATGATGGAGAGAGGCCACAATAGGGACTCTGAGCAGTGCCGCGTGAAGGTCAAGGAGCTCAGACAAGCCTATCAAAAAACAAAGGAGGCAAACGGTCGCTCCGGGTCAGAGCCGCGGACATGCCGCTACTACGCCGAGCTGCATGCAATTCTAGGGGGGGCTGCCACCACTACCCCACCTTTGTTCGTGGATTCTGGGTCGGGGATAGTCTCGACGCCTGAGGATTCTGCCGATGGGGTAGAGGAGGAGGAGGAGGAGGATGAGCTTGCAGAGAGCACACAGCACTCCATTCTCCCCAACAGCCAGGATCTTTTTCTCACCCTGACTGAAGTACCCTCCCAAGCCTCCCAAGCCAGTACCCAAGACTCTGACCCCATGGAAGGGACCTCAGGTGAGTTTACCTTTTAAAATATAAAACTTGTTTTAAAAGCAAACGGTTTTTAATGATTACTTTGCCTGACTTTGCATTCGCGGTCAGTTCAGCTACTGGAAAAGTCTGTAGCTACTGGAAAAGTCTGTTAACGTGTCTGGGGATGGAGCGGAAATCCTCCAGGGACATCTCCATGAAGCTCTCCTGGAGGTACTCCGAAAGCCTTGCCAGAAGGTTTCTGGGCAGTGCATCCTTATTCCCTCCTCCATGGTAGGACACTTGACCACGCCATGCTTGCAGCAAGTAATCTGGTATCATTGCCTGACAAAGCCTAGCAGCGTATGGTCCCGGTGTTTGCTGGCATTCAAGCAACATCCGTTCTTTATCTTGTTGTGTAATCCTCAGGAGAGTGATATCACTCCTGGTAACCTGGTTGAAATACGGGAACTTAATTAAGGGGACAGAGGTGGCTGTTCCTACTGGGCTGTTTGCCTGTGGCGGAAAATAAATCCTTCCCTGCAGTTAGCCAAGCGCAGATGGGAAATTGGCCCTGAAGTTTTCCGCGTTTGGCTAGCAGGGTTCTTCCCTGTTACCAGCCACGCGGTGGGGGGAGGGTACCGTGATCATCCCAGAGAATTCATGGCGAGGGGGGGGGTCAGCGGCGGGGGGGGGGGTAGTTTGGTGCCTGCAGGGATCTTCCCTGATACCAGCCATGCGGTGGGGGGAGGGGTACCGTGATCATCCCAGAGAATTCATGGCGGGGGGGGGGGTTAGTTTGTTTTCTGGTGCTGCTGAATGTTAACAGAAAAACCGCAGCACTCTACTTGCCTGAAGGGGCCCAGACAAGCCCCCCCACACTGCCCCCCCCCCAACTGGCTGAGATTGGCCAGGCTTCTGCAGCACTCTACAGGCTATGCTTGGTATGTGGGAAAGGAGGGTGCAGAAGCTGTAAAACAATGGCTTACCATGGCCGCATGCAAGCCGAATTCTGTTGCCCAGACCTGTGATCTCTAGCAGCAAAGCCACAAGCACTCAGCATTAAGAGGCAAAATGCGACCTTGCACAGAAATCACATGTGCTATGTAATGTGAACAGTGTTGGTCACCGTGAAAGAGTATAAGCATTGTTCTGCAAAATGTAGCTTTTAAAACAATTCTCTCTTTTTTCCCCTCCCTACAGCAGCTGCAAATTCCTCAAGCCTCCCTCCTCCATCCCGAAGGTTATCACAGATAAGGCGTCGTAAGAAGAAGACGCGGGAGGACATGTTTTCTGAAATTATGCAATCCAGCAGGAGTGACAGAGCTCATCTGAATGAGTGGAAGGAAACAGTTTCAAAGTATAGGAAAGAAGTCAGTGAACGTGAGGAGAGGAGGGACCAACGTGAGGAGAGGAGGGACCAACGTGAGGAGAGGAGAGACGATCGAGATGAGAGATGGCGGCAGGAAGACCAGAGGATGAAGGATGCAACGCTGGGGCTGCTCCGGCGTCTGGTGGAGGTTCAGGAATGGCTGCTGGAAAACAGACTGCCGCTTCAGCCCCTGTTCCACCCTCCACCCTCCCCATGTTCCGTATCCTCCTCACCCAGACGTGTAAGAACGCGGGGGGGGAGGCTCCGTACACCTTCCCATTCCACCCCAGTAGACAGCCCAAGCAAAAGGCTGTCATTTTTTTAACCTTTTCTTTGTGGCTTTTTCCTTCCCAGCAATCCTCCTCCCAAATACCACCCGGGTTCCCTCCCTCTTTTTCTAATCTATTAATAAAGAATAAATGATTTTTAAATGATAGTGACTTTATTTGGTTTGAAAGAAAGCTGGGGGAAGGGGCAGGGTGGGTTCCTTACAGAAAATCAGTCAGTAAAGGGGGAGGGTTTTCATGAAGGAGAAACAAACAGATATTTCACACGGTAGCCTGGCCAGCCATGAAACTGGTTTTCAAAGCTTCTCTGATGCACAGCGCTTCATGGTGTGATCTTCTAATCGCCCTGGTGTCTGGCTGCGCGTAATCAGCAGCCAGGCGATTTGCCTCAGCCTCCCACCCCGCCATAAAGGTCTCCCCCTTACTTTCACAGAGATTGTGGAGCACACAGCAAGCAGAAATAACAATGGGGAGATTTCTTTGGCTGAGGTCAGAGCGAGTCAATAATGAACGCCAGCGACCTTTTAAACGGCCAAATGCACATTCTACCACCATTCTGCACTTGCTTAGCCTGTAGTTAAACAGCTCCTGACTCCTGTCCAGGCTGCCTGTGTATGGCTTCATAAGCCATGGCATTAAGGGGTAGGCTGGGTCCCCAAGAATAACTATGGGCATTTCAACATCCCCAACGGTTATTTTCTGGTCCGGAAAGTAAGTCCCTTGCTGCAGCCCTTTAAACAGAGTAGTGTTCCTGAAGACGCGAGCGTCATGAACCCTTCCCGCCCAGCCCGCGTTGATGTTGGTGAAACGTCCCTTGTGATCCACAAGTGCTTGCAGCACCATTGAAAAGTACCCCTTGCGGTTTATGTACTCGGTGGCTTGGTGCTCCGGTGCCAAGATAGGGATATGGGTTCCGTCTATTGCCCCACCACAGTTAGGGAATCCCATTGCAGCAAAACCATCCACTATAGCCTGCACATTTCCCAGAGTCACTAACTTTCGTAGCAGCACCTGAGTGATTGCTTTGGCTACTTGCATCACAGCAGCCCCCACCGTAGATTTGCCCACTCCAAATTGATTCCCGACTGACCGGTAGCTGTCTGGCGTTGCAAGCTTCCACAGGGCTATCGCCACGCGCTTCTCAACTGTGAGGGCTGCTCTCATCTTGGTATTCTGGCGTTTCAGGGCAGGAGACAGCAAGTCACAAAGTTCCATGAAAGTGCCCTTACGCATGCGAAAGTTCCGCAGCCACTGGGAATCGTCCCAGACCTGCAACACTATGCGGTCCCACCAGTCTGTGCTTGTTTCCCTTGCCCAGAATCGGCGTTCCATGGATAGAATCTGCCCCATTAACAACATGATCTCCAAAGCACCGGGGCCTGTGGTTTCACTGAATTCTGTGTCCGTGTCCGTGTCCATGTCCTCATCATGCTTGTCGCTGCGCTGCCGCCGCCGCTGCCTCCTCGCCTCGTTTTTCTGGTCCTGGCTGAGCATAAACTCCACAAGAACGCGCGAGGTGTTTGCAATATTCATGAGTGCTGTCTTGACCTCAGCGGGCTCCATGCTTGCCGTGGTATGGAGTCTGCAGTGTTCACCCACCCAGGAAAAAAGGCGCGAAAATGGTTGTCTGCCGTCCGTTGCTTTCATGCAGGGAGGGAGGGAGGGAGGGAGTGAGGCTGTACCCAGAACCACCTGCGACGATGTTTTTTGTCCCATCAGGCACTGGGATCTTAACCCACAATCCCAATGGGCGCAGGAGACTGCGGGAACTATGGGATAGCTATGGAATTGCTACCCACAGTGCAACGGTGCAGAAATCGACGCTAGCCCCGGTACTTGGACGCACACCACCGAATTACTGTGCTAGTGTGGCCGCACTCATTTCGACTTTATACAACCTGTTTCTCAAATCCGAATTATCTAAATTCGGATTAATCCCGTAGTGTAGACATACCCTCAGTCAGAAGTTTTTCCAGTGTTTACTAAAAACTTCAAGTAGGGATTTACATTAGCTGGGAGATTATTAGGTTACTGAGTTTGAATACCCCAGTCACATTGTAGTGCTGGGGTTCTCTGTTTTCTAATGGCAATGGGATGGGAACTAAAAACTCGTTCTAATCATTGAAGTAAATGTGAACCATCCAGAAGCACTGAGAGGAGAGGGAATATCTGTATACAGAAGATGCCATGCTGGGAGGCTAGTGAAAATAATTGACCGACATCAAAAGACCTCTCTGCCAGCTGCTAACTGAAAAATAGGACTTCTTCGAGAAACTAGTCCTGGAACCCATAGCAGGAGAGGAAGCTAATCAAATGGACATTAGAAGGAACATCCAGAAGAGTGAAATGCCTGCTAGCTGCATGGAAACTTAAAAAACATGATGATAGAGGTTCAAATTAAATGTACACCCCAAATTAAAAAGGAAGAGAACCAAAAAAAAAAAAAAAAAGAGCCGCAATGGTTAAAGCGTAAAAGAGGCAGTTAGAAGCAAAAAGGCTTCCTTTAAGAACTGGAAGAAAAATCCTTCTGAGAAAAATAAAGGGAGCATAAACTTTGGCAAGTCAAATGTAAAAGTATAATTAGGCAGGCCCAAAAAGAATTTGAAGAGCAACCAGCAAAAGACACACAAACTAACAGCAACAGAAAGTAATTACATCAGAAGCAGGAAGCCTGCCAGATGATTAGTGGAGCCACTGCATGACTTAGGTGCTAAATGTGCACCTCAGGAAAACAAGACCATTGGGGAGACGCTAAATGAATTATTTGTGCAGGCCTTCATTGTAAAGGATGTGAGAGACATTCCCACACCTAAGCCTGGATAACCTCATGGAGGATAGGTACATAAATAGCGATTGGTCAAGATGATTGTGACATTCCCCTCCGGTATTATCCGGACCTGTGATCTGCTAGGCCACTCCAGTCCTTGACTCTAGGAGCCAGCCTTACCCTGCTCTGCTGTGAGAAGCCTCACTCCTGGGCTGTTCATGCACAGCCTCTGGCATGTAAGTTGCTCCCAGCTACTTGCAAGCGAATGACACTAGCTATTATCTCCGGTTCCAGACACAACCCTAGGAACCTCTGTCTTGCAGTGTCCAGTTATGCCTGCTGGATGCTGCAAACTTATGAGTTTGTCAATTTAACAAATAAATTGATATGTACCAGGCTTGTTATCCCAAGGGGAGCCTCTTACACACTTCAAACCAAACACACTGCTCCAGGTAGAATAAACAAACAGATTTGTTAACTATATAGAGAGATTTTAAGTGATTATAAGTCAAAACATAACAAGTCATATTTGGTCAAATGAAATAAAAGCAAAATGCACTCTAAGCTGATCTTAACACTTTCAGTGCCCTTTCAAACTTAGATGCTTCTTACCACAGGCTGGTCGGTTGCTCTTCAGTCAGGCTCTCCCCTTTGATCAGCGCTTCAGTTTCTTGGTGGTGTCTGTAGGTGTAGGTGGAAGAGAGAGCAAGCGCATGGCAAATGTCTCTCCCTTCTATCATGTCCTTTCTTCCTTCTTGGTTCCCCCCTCCCCCCCTGAGTCAGGTAAGCATTACTGAGTCTCTCTAAGCAAGTTTGAGCAATTCCCCTGGATATTTCAGTCACGGGCATTAGCTGTGTGCAGCCTGACCTTTGGCTGAGAGTGTGTCTGACATTATCCCTTTTTTTTTTTTTAAATTATTTTGGGCTACAGTGAAATAGAGTTCTTCTCCCCCTGTAAAACAGCATGGAAGCCCTTCTAATTTCACAGGCTCCCTGCCAGTCACTGGGTACGGTTCACATTGTAGCAGTCAATTGGGTCTATGGTGTGGGAGCTCGGAAAGTCATAGTGCAAAGAAGGAATCATTTTGAGATTTGATTTTTTATTTAGTACATATAAAAAGTTGAGGGGGATTAGGGAATGGGGGTAGTGCATAAAGCTGGGCAGATAGTGTACAAAGAGCAAGTTGTATTTTCTATTTCAGATCAATCTGGGCCAGATTCTAGACCCAAAAGTTACGTCTATATGGGAATAAAAGCCCCAGAACACCACAATGGCTGGCCCAGGTCAGGTGACTTGGGCTCAGGCTGCTGGGCTAAAAATTGCTGTATAGAGGTTTGGGCTGCCTCAAATCTGAAAAGAGAGAGAAGGAAGGAAAAAGAAAGAACTTTCTCCCAACAGGCAGCTGACCTGCCAGGAAATGTCTGTACCTACTGCAGGCGGATCTGTGGTTTCAGGATTGAACTCCTGAGTCATCTCAGGACCCCCATGTAAATCTGTGGTAGAGCTCATCCTCGAATCGAGGGATCACTCTTGCAGGGTCCCAGAGCTCCAGCTCTAGCCCAGGCCTGAATATCCACACAGAAAATGTTAGCGCCCAAGCTCGGTGAGCCCAAGTCAGCTGACCCAACTGGTAGACAGACCCTTATACTCTCAGGTTTCAGAGTAACAGCCGTGTTAGTCTGTATCCGCAAAAAGAAGAACAGGAGTACTTGTGGCACCTTAGAGACTAACACATTTATTAGAGCATAAGCTTTCGTGGGCTACAGCCCACTTCTTCGGATGCATATAGAATGGAACATATATTGAGGAGATATATATACACATACAGAGAGCATAAACAGGTGGGAGTTGTCTTACCAACTCTGAGAGGCCAATTAATTAAGAGAAAAAAAACTTTTGAAGTGATAATCAAGCTAGCCCAGTACAGAAAGTTTGATAATAAGTGTGAGAATACTTACAAGGGGATTACAAACATTGACTCTATCTCCCCTTGTAAGTATTCTCACACTTATTATCAAACTGTCTGTACTGGGCTAGCTTGATTATCACTTCAAAAGTTTTTTTTCTCTTAATTAATTGGCCTCTCAGAGTTGGTAAGACAACTCCCACCTGTTTATGCTCTCTGTATGTGTATATATATCTCCTCAATATATGTTCCATTCTATATGCATCCGAAGAAGTGGGCTGTAGCCCACGAAAGCTTATGCTCTAATAAATGTGTTAGTCTCTAAGGTGCCACAAGTACTCCTGTTCTTCTTTTTCCTTATACTCTCATTCAGTAGTGCCTTACTCCCTGTGATTTCAGGTAGGGAGTAAGTTACTGCTTTACATTAGTAAGGGTATCGGCATCTGGCCCTTTGTTAATTCCCGCTGTTTGGCTTTGGGGTGTGCAGTGGTAATTTCCAGTTACAAAGACTGCAGCACAAATCCGAGAAACACAAATATTTGTTGGGCCCAATGCTAGTTTCCAAAACTATTACAGTAATGAGAAAAGATCCTGCTGTGCTGAGCATCAGTCTGCCCCTTCATGTAGGAGGCAAAGGTGAAAGCTTTTATTTTAAAGACAAATTTTTTAGATTCTTGTTTTCTTTGACACACAGCTAGGTTCTTCTTCGGTGTAAATGACGAAAACTCAGAAACGAGAAATGGAAAATAGGTCATGTAAGCCAGCCCCTTGTCAGTGTCAGGCTGTTCCTTAAATTTATAGTCTGTCTTGTATTGTTCATTCTTGCTTTAACATGATCCAAGTTATGGAGCTCCTGTCACGTCCCTTGAGGAGACTGTTCCACAGTCTAATGAATCTCACTCTGGGGAAACTTTTTTCCCTTTGTTAGTGGCACAGCTTTTCTGTCACTTCTGTTAACTATTATCCTGGGGTCTGCTCAGGCAATGTGACATTTCTCCTGCTATTATCATTGATTCAGACATTTTGAGGCTGCAGAGACTATGATCATCCAGTCTGACTTCCTGCATAATGCAGGCCACAGGATTTCACCCAGTGAATCTTGCATTAGGATTGCCTGAGGCAGAAAATGTCGCTTAGTTTTTGCTTGAATAGAACCTTGCAGTCCTTGCTGGCATGGAAAAGTTCCCATTGATTTGTCTGAGTAATGGCTGAGAAGTCAGATCCTCTCTTTAATCAGTGTTATCCTGTTACAGTCTTTCTGGCCGTTCCCTGCCTAGGGCACAGATATCATGCTATTATGGTTTCAGAGGGGCATTCTGCGACACACTACTCAGAGATTTCTCTCCAGGAGGCAGTCTCTCCACTGCAGCATTGGCATTACATGCCTCCCCGGACTTCAGCAAAATGACCAATGCACTTGTGACAAGGAATGTCTGCATCAGGAGGGAAGTAACACATTGCTTCTGGGTGCTGTAGGCATGTTACTGCAGTGCCATCAAGACCATTCGGGGCCTGTTCCCACTAACATAGTAATAATAATACCTAATTCTTATATTATGCTTTTTTATCAGATCTCAAAGGACTTCTAGAAGCAGGTAGTGTTATCCCAATTTTCCAGGTGGGGAAACTGAGGCACTGAGCGTAACTGGTTAAACTCTCATTGTGCTCAATGGGAGCAGAATCCATTTTGGTGAGAGTTCAGGTGTCTGTGCTAGAGCATGACTGTACAGTGTACAGGGGCTCTTGCTGTGTAGCAGTGTTGATGGCAGAGAGATAGCAGTGATAAAAAAAAAAAAGTAGTAAATCTGGCCAAGCTGCAGATAGAATCATGAAACGGAGGGCTAGAAGAGACCTCAGGATGCCATCGCGTCCATCCCCCTCTGCTGAGGCAGGACCAAGTAAACCTAGATCAGCCCTGACAGGTTTGTTCAACCTGATGTTAAAACCTCGAACAATGGGGATTCCAAAGCCTTCCTGGGCAGCCTGTTCCAGCACTTAATTATCCTCATAGATTTTTTCCCTAATATCGAATCTGCAACTCCCTTGTTGTAGATTAAGCCCATTAGTTCTTGTTCTGCCTTCAGTGGACAAGGAGACGAACTAACCACCATCCTCTTTATAACAGCCCTTCTGTTATCAGGTTCCCCTGCCCCTCAAGTCTCCTTTTCTGAAGGCTAAACATACCCAGTTTTTAACCTTTCCACATAGGTCAGGTTTCTAAACCTTTTTTTCATTTTTATTGCTCTCCTCTGGAGACTCTGCAACTTGTCCACAGTTCTCCTGAAGTGTGACTCCCAGAATTGGACACAATACTCCAGCTGAGGCCTCACCAGTGCTGAGTAGAGCAAGACAATCCTCTCCTATGTCTTACATACGAAACTCCTGTTAATACGCCCCACCATGACATTAACCTTTTTAGCCACTGCATCCCATTGGGACAAAACAATAGGATAGTCAGGGGTATCTGCATGGGGGTCTCATTCCTCTGCGGTGGGGTTGTCTCCAACCCCCATCTCCACACTCCCTGGTTGTGCAAACCCATAGATAATTGATGTTGGCTCTACCTTATGGAAAAACCTAGAGGAGCCTGCGGCTATTTCATGGGGCTGGTAAATTCCATAGGGCTGGTGGGGGAAAGACAGTCTTCCTCCCCCTCTGCCTACCCATATCTCCTAGCCCCCTCGACACCCTCTGATCCCTGGACCCATAAAGCATCCTCTGTGGTTATGGGTAAGAGATGCCGCTATGGAGGAGGCTGACTTCCCTCTTGGTGAGGGAGGGGTGTCCTCCACAAGCAGTGTGTCAGAGGGGCCAGGATCAGGCCCTGCAAGCTAGTAAATGAATCTTACTAGGGCATATGCCAGGAATTAAAATTCACTGACTCTACTAATCTCCCTGACACACGTCAAAGACACATTATGTTGCTCTTATGTGTCCTTGGAGCAGTGAACTAATGGCATGCTGCAATCCTTCTATATCGTTTTCATACAGTAAATCCATTTCCATCTGCAGTGAGCCCTGAACAGGACACCTTCCCAACCAGGCAATGTCCTGTCTTGCATATCCCCAGATGAAATGTCCTGGATGCTATTCTACTGCTGCTTTTATTTATTTATTTAAGAAGGCCGTCTTTGATAAGCAGCTGTATTTTGCTGGTCCCTGGTTTGGTCACTGAAGACAAGTCTCACCATGTAGCTATTAGAATATGCCCCCAAAATCGTATCCCTATCACATCTACAAAGTTAGAAGCTGAAAAAGAGAGCAAGAGATCTCAGGAGTAAGTGGCTGTCGGGTGCTGTCAATCAAAATTGTCTGTCCCCATTTCATTCAATCTCTTTCCTCTTTACGTAGGATGGACATTGCAGATTATAGGAATAAGGAATGCACCTTTTAAATGGTGCATGAGCCTTCTAGGGGTACTCGCTGTGTTCTATGTTGTAAAAGCTTCCAGAAAAGCAGCATGTATATAACTAGGCCTTGCCTGTTTGTGTATATTCAGTAAACACCATTATTTGGGACCTAGCTGTGTCCAAATGGCTTCTTATTATTTTTGGTGTATAAAAAGTAGAAAATACAATAGAACAAATTTTTGGTTCTAATGCAGAGCTGGTAGACCCTAACTTCTTCTAACAGCTTTTCTAGCAAACATTTGTTTCTGGAGGGAAAAAAGGCAATTATTTTTTACAAGTTGTTTTCCAATGTTTCTGTTTCTCACAAAAAAGTGTGCCTTTTTTCAAATTTTTTCCAAAAAGTTGTTATAAGAAATTACTGAAGACATTATCAAAAGGTTTTATGAATTGTTTACTATAAACTTTTTTAAAATAAATGACAAATGATTTATCAAAACTGTTTTCAATAAATGAAAATTGTCACTAGCCCTTTGGTAACCTATTAAATCACTTCTCCTGCTAGGCAAGAGTAACATGGTGACCATATAGCAGCACTCTCATTACCGCAGGATCAGATTCTCTCCTCTCCACGTCTGGTCATTGTGTTTGGTTTTTTGTTTTTTTTTTTATGTACACACACCTCCACAGCTGCACTGTGCAGGATCAAGTGCAAAGTAGATCCCAAAGGAGTATGTCAGGGTTGCACTCAGAAGTCCATTTTTTCCCATGACTGTCTAGAATCATAGAATCATAGAATATCAGAGTTGGAAGGGACCTCAAGAGGTCATCTAGTCCAACCCCCTGCTCAAAGCAGGACCAATTCCCAGCTAAATCATCCCAGCCAGGGCTTTGTCAAGCCGGGCCTTAAAAACCTCCAAGGAAGGAGACTCCACCACCTCACTAGGTAACGCATTCCAGTGTTTCACCACCCTCCTAGTGAAATAGTTTTTCCTGATATCCAACCTGGACCTCCCCCACTGCAACTTGAGACCATTGCTCCTTGTTCTGTCATCTGCCACCACTGAGAACAGCCGAGCTCCATCCTCTTTGGAACCCCCCTTCAGGTAGTTGAAGGCTGCTATCAAATCCCCCCTCATTCTTCTCTTCTGGAGACTAAACAATCCCAGTTCTCTCAGCCTCTCCTCATAAGTCATGTGCTCCAGACCCCTAATCATTTTTGTTGCCCTCCGCTGGACTCTTTCCAATTTTTCCACATCCTTCTTGTAGTGTGGGGACCAAAACTGGACACAGTATTCCAGATGAGGCCTCACCAATGTCGAATAAAGGGGAACGATCACGTTCCTCGATCTGCTGGCAATGCCCCTACTTATACAGCCCAAAATGCCGTTAGCCTTCTTGGCAACAAGAGCACACTGTTGACTCATATCCAGCTTCTCGTCCACTGTGACCCCTAGGTCCTTTTCAGCAGAACTGCTACCTAGCCATTCGGTCCCTAGTCTGTAGCAGTGCATGGGATTCTTCCGTCCTAAGTGCAGGACTCTGCACTTGTCCTTGTTGAACCTCATCAGGTTTTTTTCTGCCCAATCCTCTAATTTGTCTAGGTCCCTCTGTATCCGATCCCTACCCTCTAGTGTATCTACCACGCCTCCTAGTTTAGTGTCATCTGCAAACTTGCTGAGAGTGCAGTCCACACCATCCTCCAGATCATTAATAAAGATATTAAACAAAACCAGCCCCAGGACCGACCCTTGGGGCACTCCACTTGAAACCGGCTGCCAACTAGACATGGAGCCATTGATCACTACCCGTTGAGCCCGACGATCTAGCCAGCTTTCTATCCACCTTACAGTCCATTCATCCAGCCCATACTTCTTTAACTTGGTGGCAAGAATACTGTGGGAGACAGTATCAAAAGCTTTGCTAAAGTCAAGAAATAACACATCCACTGCTTTCCCCTCATCCACAGAGCCAGTTATCTCATCATAGAAGGCAATTAGGTTAGTCAGGCACGACTTCCCCTTCGTGAATCCATGCTGACTGTTCCTGATCACTTTCCTCTCCTCTAAATGTTTCATAATTGATTCCTTGAGGACCTGCTCCATGATTTTTCCAGGGACTGAGGTGAGGCTGACTGGCCTGTAGTTCCCCGGATCCTCCTTCTTCCCTTTTTTAAAGATGGGCACTACATTAGCCTTTTTCCAGTCATCTGGGACCTCCCCCGATCGCCATGAGTTTTCAAAAATAATGGCTAATGGCTCTGCAATCTCACCCCCAACTCCTTTAGCACCCTCGGATGCAGCGCATCCGGCCCCATGGACTTGTGCACGTCCAGTTTTTCTAAATAGTCCCGAACCACTTCTTTCTCCACAGAGGGTTGGCCACCTTCTCCCCATGCTGTACTGCCCAGTGCAGCAATCTGGGAGCTGACCTTGTGCGTGAAGACAGAGGCAAAAAAATCATTGAGTACATTAGCTTTTTCCACATCCTCGGTCACTAGGTTGCCTCCCTCATTCAGTAAGGGGCCCACACTTTCCTTGATTTTCTTCTTGTTGCTAACATACCTGAAGAAACCCTTCTTGTTACTCTTAACATCTCTTGCTAACTGCAACTCCAAGTGTGATTTGGCCTTCCTGATTTCACTCCTGCACGCCTGAGCAATATTTTTATACTCCTCCCTGGTCATTTGTCCAATCTTCCACTCCTTATAAGCCTCTTTTTTGCGTTTAAGATCAGCAAGGATTTCACTGTTTAGCCAAGCTGGTCGCCTGCCATATTTACTATTCTTTCTACACATCGGGATGGTTTGTTCCTGCAACCTCAATAAGGATTCTTTAAAATACAGCCAGCTCTCCTGGACCCCTTTGCCCTTCATGTTATTCTCCCAGGGGATCCTGCCCATCTGTTCCCGGAGGGAGTCAAAGTCTGCTTTTCTGAAGTCCAGGGTCCGTATTCTGCTGCTCTCCTTTCTTCCTTGTGTCAGGATCCTGAACTCGACCATCTCATGGTCACTGCCTCCCAGGTTCCCATCCACTTTTGCTTCCCCTACTAGTTCTTCCCTGTTTGTGAGCAGCAGGTCAAGAAAAGCTTTGCCCCTAGTTGGTTCCTCCAGCACTTGCACCAGGAAATTGTCCCCTACACTTTCCAAAAATTTCCTGGATTGCCTGTGCACCGCTGTATTGCTCTCCCAGCAGATATCAGGGTGATTAAAGTCTCCCATGAGAACCAGGGCCTGTGATCTAGCAACTTCTGCTAGTTGCCAGAAGAAAGCCTCGTCCACCTTGTCCCCCTGGTCTGGTGGTCTATAGCAGACTCCAACCACGACATCACCCTTGTTGCTCACACTTCTCAACTTTATCCAGAGACTCTCAGGTTTTTCTGCAGTATCATACCGGAGCTCTGAGCAGTCATACTCCTCTCTTACATACAACGCAACTCCCCCACCTTTTCTGCCCTGCCTGTCCTTCCTGAACAGTTTATATCCATCCATGCCAGTACTCCAGTCATGTGAGTTATCCCACCAAGTCTCTGTTATTCCAATCACATCATAGTTCCCTGACTGTGCCAGGACTTCCAGTTCTCCCTGCTTGTTTCCCAGGCTTCTTGCATTTGTGTATAGGCACTTAAGATAACTCAACGATCGTCCCTCTTTCTCAGCATGAGACAGGAGTCCTCCCCTGTTGCACTCTCCTGCTTGTGCTTCCTCCCAGGATCCCATTTCCCCACTTACCTCAGGGCTTTGGTCTCCTTCCCCCGGTGAACCTAGTTTAAAGCCCTCCTCACTAGGTTAGCCAGCCTGCTGGCGAAGATGCTCTTCCCTCTCTTCGTTAGGTGGAGCCCGTCTCTGCCTAGCACTCCCCCTTCTTGGAACACCATCCCATGGTCGAAGAATCCAAAGCCTTCTCTCCGACACCACCTGCGTAGCCATTCGTTGACTTCCACGATTCGACGGTCTCTACCCCGGCCTTTTCCTTGCACAGGGAGGATGGACGAGAACACCACTTGCGCCTCAAACTCCTTTATCCTTCTTCCCAGAGCCACGTAGTCTGCAGTGATCCGCTCAAGGTCATTCTTGGCAGTATCATTGGTGCCCACGTGGAGAAGCAGGAAGGGGTAGCGATCCGAGGGCTTGATGAGTCTCGGCAGTCTCTCCGTCACATCGTGTATCCTAGCTCCTGGCAAGCAGCAGACCTCTCGGTTTTCCCGGTCAGGGCGGCAGATAGATGACTCAGTCCCCCTGAGGAGGGAGTCCCCGACCACCACCACCCTCCTCCTCCTCTTGGGAGTGGTGGTCGTGGAACCCCCATCCCTAGGACAGTGCATCTTTTGCCTTCCAATCGGTGGAGTCTCCTTCTGCTCCCTTCCCTCAGATGGGCCATCTAGTCCACTCTCCGCATTAGCACCTGTAGAGAGAACATGGAAACGATTCCTCACCTGTATCTCCATTGCTGGTGCATGGACGCTCCTCTTTCTTCTTCTGGAGGTCACATGCTGCCAAACCTCCTCACAATCCTTCTGTCCCTGCTGTGCCTGCTCTGAATCTTCAGAACATTGTGTCCGTAGAAGCATCTCCTGACGTCTGTCCAGGAAATCTTCATTTTCCCTTATGCAACGCAGAGTTGATACTTGTTTCTCCAGCCCTCGAACCTTCTCCTCCAATATGGAGACCAGCTTGCATTTTGTGCAGACAAAGTCGCTTCTGTCCTGCGGAAGAAAGACAAACATGGCACAACCTGTGCAGGTTACAACAGCTGATCGCTCACCTTCCATATCACCGTCCTCTTAGGAGCTTCCTCAACTGTTGCAGGAACTACTCGGAGAAACCTGCAGATGAAAGCCTCGGTGCGCTCTCCCTAGGCGAACTCCCAGGCAAACTCCCGCTGTTCGCCGCTCAGCTGGTTCGCTGCTGACTGCCCTTATATACCAGTCAGGCCCACTCAAGGCCCAGCTGGAACAAAGCACTCCCAATTCACACTTTTCAAACAAACAAGCAAGCAATCAAGCACACGGTCAAACTGACCAACTGTCCCAGCAGCAGACACTCAGATACTCACCAACACAGCCCCCCTAATGCAGCACTTAGCGTACCTCCTCTCGGACAGCTCCCAGGCAAACTCCCGCTGTTAGCCTCTGCTGTTCGCCGCTCAGCTGGTTCGCTGCTGACTGCCCTTATATACCAGTCAGGCCCACTCAAGGCCCAGCTGGAACAAAGCACTCCCAATTCACACTTTTCAAACAAACAAGCAAGCAATCAAGCACACGGTCAAACTGACCAACTGTCCCAGCAGCAGACACTCAGATACTCACCAACACAGCCCCCCTAATGCAGCACTTAGCGTACCTCCTCTCGGACAGCTCCCAGGCAAACTCCCGCTGTTAGCCTCTGCTGTTCGCCGCTCAGCTGGTTCGCTGCTGACTGCCCTTATATACCAGTCAGGCCCACTCAAGGCTCAGCTGGAACAAAGCACTCCCAATTCACACTTTTGGGAGTGTACTGCAGAGATCATTGCACCATCCTCTGAGGAAACTAGTATTGGCCTCTGTCAGGGATAGGATATTGGTCTATGTAGAAGACAAGACATGGGCCTACAAATTAGCAAACCTGGGCTCTGTATTCCTGGCTCTACCACTGAGGTGCTGTGTGCCTGGTTCCCCTGCCTCCCTTTGACTTGTCTGTTTGGATTTGGAGCTTTCCTGGAAAGACACTCTCACTGTGTGCCTGTCCAGCAATCTCAGATGAGGCCTAAAGGTGCTATTGTACTATGGACCACTTGCCTGATCCAATGTGGCATTTCCTGGGGTAGGGATTTTTCCCATTCTTTTTTACATTTTATTTTTAACATGCATGGTTCAAACACACATACCTACTGTTGCTATAACCACTTAATAGCATTTATTTCCTTCGTTTCTTCTGAACATTCGTCTGTCTGGTACTGGGAACACTCACCTGTGTGCAAATCCCCTTATGTTTTGGCAGACCTTCAAATAGTTGGGACTTTCAGCTCCAATAAAATTAATAGGATAGAGTAAAGTAGTAAGGCAGATTTTTTTTTTTTTATCCAAGAGTAAGGCACTGCTTTTTTTAAGTTGGATCATAATGGCCTCTTACTCACCTGGGACTGCTTTTATGTAGGAAAAGTACTTTGTACCCACCTGTCCTCAGGCTGCAGCTGGAATTCGAGGCTGGTCGGGTTTCTCAGTTGTCTGTTTCTGAAGGTAGCTCCTAGCATCACCCTTTGACATGCCATAGTTTTATTTCTGTGGCCTATGTTTCCCATTGCACGTGGCATCTGTGACTAAATGAGGGCTTCTTTCGTAACAGACCCTGGCAATACGCAGTTATTTCCCCCTCAGATTAACACTCAGGGCTGGAGCTTTAAAGGCTGAATCTTTTCCTTTCTATTCTGTGCTTCTTTTAAACAATCTTCCTTAATAGGACAAGTCTTCTGTGTTCGGTATGTTAGAAAAATGCCATGGGGGAGGGGGTTCCAGTCACTTAACGCAAGTAGCGATGGAAAATGCCTAGTATATCATCTAGTTTATTCCTCTGCCATTGCAGGATTGTTCCTTGCAACAATTTATCTGGGACGTGGCTCTGTCCAGTTTAAAATGACTCAGGACACAAGAACTAGGCATCACCAAATGAAATTAATAGGCATCAGGTTTAAAACAAAAGGTAGTATTTCTTCACATAACGTACAGTCAACCTGTGGAACTCCTTGCCAGAGGATGTTGTGAAGGCCAAGACTATAACAGGGTTCAAAAAGAGCTAGATAAGTTCATGGAGGATAGGTCAATCAATGGCTATCCAGGATGGGCAGGAATGGTGTCCCTAGGCTCTGTTTGACAGATGCTGGGAATGGGCGATGGGATGGATCACTTCATGCTTATCTGTTCTGTTCATTCCCTCTGAAGCACCTGGCATTGGCCACTGTCAAAACAAGACAGGATACTGGGCTAGATGGACCATTAGTCTGACCCAGTATAGCTATTCTTATGACATATTCTATCCTTCACTGCTCTGGGGAACCTGTTCCATTGCCTAATGAGGAATATTTTCCAGATAACCTGCCTACTTTTTCCATTGCTAAATTTCCTCCATTTACTCCTAGTTATACCCACTTGCTTTTTTCCTAAGCAATTGCTCTCTTCTTCCATGGTCAGGCCCTCCCCTCAACTCAAAGTTGGAGCGTATTGGCTTAGGTCAGGGGTGTTCCACATGGCATGGCTTTCCCGTACAGCAAAGCACCACCTGAACTGTGGTCTCACCACTATGGCAGCCCCAGGGCTGTAAGAACCTCTGATCCCAGCCCGCAGTAGAGGAACTGTCAGATGACTGTGGACCCACCAGTCTTGCCTCCACATCCCTCCCTGCCCCACTGCCAAAAAATTCCTTTGAGGGGAGCCCCACATTTTGCAATTAAAATGAATTTAAACAAGATCTGCATCCCATTCTTTACAGCCAGTTAGATTAACAATAGTACGGGGGGAGGTGGCACCTAAGCCTGACAAGTGATCAGATCAATTCTGGAAGCTACTGAACACCATCAGCAACACTCTCAGCAACCATTGAAGTTGGTGTGAGGATTGAAGGTGCTCAGGGCCTTCTGGGATTGGGTCTAAAATGCTTGTGACAAGACAGCATTCTTTCCCAGGGAGGATCACTGTTATCCAGTGGCCAACTCTACTTTTCTAAACACAGTTTGAAGGCAAAATGGCCTCCTAATACCTGCAATGCAAATATCCAGTGCATTGTCTGCTCTCTGTCAGCAATTTGTGTTCTACAAATGGACCTGGATCCTCAGTGAATGTTAACTGGCATAGTTCTATTAATCAGTGTAGCTCTGCTGACTTCTGCACTAGCTGAGGATCTGGTTCACAGGTATCAGGCATGTTATAAAACCCTCAGTGCAAATATGGGGTCCAAATCTGCTTACCTGCATCTATGTAACTCCACAGAACTCAGAATGGTTGCATGTGTTGAACAGGCTGAAACTTGGCCCAAGAACTCCCCAGTGCGAACTAGGGAAATAAATGTAGCTAGCTGTGTAGCTATGAAAATTGCATAATCTTGTTTTCTATGTACTGCACCTCTAAATATCTGGTAATCTGCTGTTCTGTGCTCACCGGGGTAGGATACCATAGTGATGGGCGTGGTATCTGAGCTCCTTTCAGAGGCATCAAGCAATGTGACTGCAATTGGTTATATATGTGTCTTCTCCATTCCTCTTGCTTGGAAGACCTGAGCATGGGTTATTTTTCCTAGGTTATCATGTGATATGTGCTTTCTTCCACAGAGGGGAAGGACAGTCTGGTGGTTAAGACAGTGGAGTGTGATGAGACTGAGTTTAGTCCCCAGGCCTATGTGGGTAGGTCACTCAATCTCCTTGTGCCTCAGATCCCCTTCTGTAAAATGGGAGTAATGCCTCCTTTCTCCTGCCCAATGTCATCTGTTTAGATTGTGAGATCACCTGGGTGGGGAGCGTCCGTTATCATATGTCTGGACAATGCCTAGCCCAATAAGATCTGGAGCTTGGTTGGGGCTGCTGTATGCCACTGTAATAGTAATATTATTGAAGGAAAGGTCAAAGAGTGCACTCTGAACTTGAAACAAAGTGATGAGGGAAGGAGTTCCCCATTCTTGGACTGGACCCTAAGAGAGCTCTGGCTCCTGATGCAGACAAGTTTTTCCCTGGTGGCAGGCAATTGCATTGTGCCAGAGGAGTGGATGATGATGGTGGTGGCAAGATCCTGCAAAGTGAGATGGTCTCACAGGTGTTCTGGGCCCATCTCATGAAAAATGTAGAAGGTGATGACCTAGTCCTTGCACTGAACACTGTACTTGATGGGGATGCAGAGTAGTGTGTGAAGCACGGGTTTCTGTGCGTGTGGTCCCACGTGTCGCGGAGGAGATGCTAAAACACACACTGCACTCTTTAGGCTTTAGTCTACAAGATGCTTTAGTTCTCACCAGATGGTGTAAATGTTAGCCCACACTAACATGTCGTACACTGAGGGTGCAACTGAAAACAGCTGTGTAATTCTATTTCAATAATTCTAGTTCAAACAGTACTATGATAATACGCACCAGGGAACTTTCCATGTGCGTCGGCAAGGCCCACACAGGCCACTTGGTGCACGATATGTTAGTGTGGAATAAAATGTCTTCTGGTGCAGGCTAAAGCAGCATTTGGACAAGCCCTCAGTCTCTCAAGGAGCTAGTACCTGGTTTCCCTTTGTCACTTTGTACTGACAATATCTTTACTTAAAAAGCCCCTTTACTAAAAGTCACTTAAAATGATGCTTTTTATTGCTAGACTTAGTGCAGTGTCTGTGACTAATAATTTATGAGAAGAAAATGTGGTGTTGGCTCTTTTGCTATTAAGCCACCTAGTGTCTACCCTCTGAAGAGGTCTAAATTATATCTGCTGGAATGTAAGGAGGAAGAATTTAAATGATGATGTAATGCCCAGGAGTACCACTTCAGATTTGCTAACTGGATCAACAATAGCAGCACCAAAACCAAATCCTTCTTTCTAATAAGTGAAGCACAGTTGCCCTATAAAATATGAACCTGGTATCTTAATGATACAAGATTTATTTTAAAAGTTAAGCAGTGCAGAATGAAACACTGGTCAGTTTGCCATATGGAAAGGCACTTATCTAACCCCCCTTCCTACTCCCAGGTGTGCTTCTCTGGCAAGAACAAATCACACACAACATTTGGAAGGGAACTTAAAATCCAGATGCACTATTTTAAAAATATGCATTTACAATTAAAATAGGCCAAATTCCAGAATTTGTTACCCACCTGCAGCTCCAGTGAAGATATTGAGATTCCAAGAGTGTGATTGACACAGAATGTGACTCAAAGGGCTTCCTTTTCTGCTACTTTACTCCAGTTTTATGCCAGCATGACTCCATTGAGAACATTCATGAAAGGACAATCAGGCCCCAAGTGCCTAAACTGTCTTTGACCCAATTCTGAAACAAAGTTTGCCCTCAGCAGCTAAAAAAATCTTTGTGTATAGTGATAGTCATTTTAGCCTGTTTTATTGATACAAGAGCAATAATGCTGCTCGGTATCTTCCATCTAAGTTCAACGAGTTTTTCAAACATTTAATTAATGTAGTTTCTCAATACCCCTTTGAGGTAGGGAAGTAAATGCATTCTGTTGGTGAGAGCAGGGGATTGGAAGTCAAGAACTCTGAGTTCTTGGCTGTGTCTGCCTTTTTGTGGGACCTGGGTAAGTCACCCTGTGCTTCACTTCTCCCATCTTTAAAATAGGGGTAATATCTACTGGGGTTGGTCCAAAACTTTTGAGAACTCCATTTTCCGATGGGAAAATGTTTCTTTGTGGAAACTAAATTTTAGTTCTGGCAAAGATTTTTTTATTTTTTATTTTAAGGGTGTAATTTTCCACTGGGAAATTCAAGAGGAAATGTTTTGGTTTGGGCCAACAAGTGGAAATTACATGTTTTGGTTTGGGAATATTGAAACATTTTGTTTCAATCAAAAATGTTGAAATGAAATGTTTTGACACTTCCAAGTCAAAATTCTTCTGGAAACTTTTGTTCCATGCAGTTAAAATATTTTGACTTTTCATCCTGGTTCAAGAAGAAAACAAATGTTGAAATAGCAGCATTTCCTGCCGGATGGAAATTACAGTTTTTAGTCAACTGTAATATTTACTTATCTGAACAGGGTGTTTGTGAGACTTAATTCATAAATGTCCAAAAAGCACTTTTAAATACTAGTAGGGTAGCTGCTCTACAAGAGCAAATTATTTCTTATTGCTGTAAGGTTCCTTTGGAAAGAGCAAGAGGCATAATGGCAGCTGTACTTAGTTGCGGTGTAATGTAGAAATTACAGGTGGGAAGGCAGAGATGAATTCAGAAATGACAGTAGCATCTCTTCCTGTACTGATTTGTACCAAACTGAGTACAGGATTAGAAACTGGCTGCAGACCGCTTTCCCTTAACTTGTGGCCAGGGGCGGCGAGTTATAGGGGCCCGTGGTGCTCGTGCTCCAGCAATATTCTGGGCATGGGGGCCCGGCTCCACCAATGTTCCTGGCCTGGTCTCTCCCCCCGCGCACCTCCCCCGGTCCTACCTGCTGCCCCTGCGTGCCTCCCCCCCCCAAGTAGGGTGACTAGATAGCAAGTGTGAAAAATCGGGACGGGGGTGGGGGGTAATAGGCGTCTATATAAGAAAAAGCCCCAAATATCAGGACTGTCCCTATAGAATCGGGACATCTGGTCACCCTACCCCCAAGCGTCCCTGTCTGCCCATGGGCAGCGGGCAGCTGCCCCTGCACCTCCATGCTGCGCTCAGTTCTGCTGGCTCCCGGCATCAACTGCCACCACAGAGTCCTAGCGCCCTCCATCACTAGTGCCAGGGCCGGCTGACCCTGACCCTGCCCTTCCACCTCGGACTGATGGACCCTTCCATTTTCCAGCAGGACTCTTCCCCAGCACATGGGGCCCACCTGCCCTCAGTCACCACTCCTGCCTCACGCCCCCACCCCCAGTGAGGCTACAATGAGGGGCAGCAGCAGGGGAGGAGGTGCACACGTGTTGGCAGCCGCCCATCCCCTCCCCCCGCACCCACCACAGGGGAGGCAAGGGGGTTTTCTGGAGGTGAGAGGGGCCCTAGGAGCACGTACAGTGACAGTGGTGTGAGATGAGTGTTCTGCTTTTTTGTTTTTGCTTTTAAAAGCCAACTTCTGGAGTGAATTTTAGGCCGGTGAATGGCTGGTGAATGGCACTGGCCTATTTGAGGCAGAGAGAAGGACCCTCCCACCCCCGAAATCACAGTAGAAAGAAGGGAGGGTGCCGAAAAGAACTGAGGCCAACTGAGTTTGTAGGACAAATCAGCAAGTGCACGGATGGGAGTGTGGTCGCAGGTGTGATGCAAGCAGTGCATCCCTCACTGCACCCACCACTCCTAGAAGTGGTCCTGAGAAGCAATGGATGCAGGCCAATGCAACTCTTCTTGGATGCCTGCATGAGTGAGGAAAATGGTACTACAATCACAGAGCCTCCCTGAGATTGAGCTTTCCTCATGGGCTTACGCACAGCCAGCTTGGCCAGTGGCAGGAGCCGGGTAATGAAGAGCTCTGGAAGTGGTGAGGCCCTCAGGTGGGGGGTCCAATAATACAGAGATACAGAGAGAAGCACAGCCAAAACTTAAGGAGCAAGTTTTGGAGGAACCGGAAGAGGGATAATGTAAACTTTGCTGCACAGCTTCCTTCCTGGCTGTGCCTGCCCTCAACCCTGTTCTGGAGACCCTGTCTCAGGGGGCGAGAGGGTAGTTGAGTCTCTAGGGACAGTTCAGCCTTTGGTCTCTCTGCTGAGAGTGACAACATGGATTCTAGTTGTGATGTGGACAGCCACTCCTCAAAAGAACTGGATTGAAAGGAGTTTTCATGCTCTCTCGTTGGTTACTTAACTGTCAGTCTGGGCTGGATTTGAACCAGAGACCTACTGAGGAAAAGGCACCATAGCCACCCATCCCTTGGCAAAAGGGAGGCAGCAGAGAAAGTGCTGTACAGGTAATCAAAAGACCTGGATTCTGCTCCTGACTCACCACTGAGTTACTATGTGAGTTTAATTAAATAAGGCAAAGCTTTCAATCTCAGGTAACCTAAATCAATAGCAGCTCTTAGTTAAATCAATGGCCACAGCCTGTCTGAAAATTGGACTTCTTATTCAAGTACCTGAATATGGCTTTAGAGGCCAAACTCCAGGGATCTAATTTTAAAAGTTTGGACTTTTACTGCTCTGTGCCTCAGTTTCTCCACCTGCTAAATAAAGATAACAATGCTCAACTACCTTTCCCAAATGATTGGACATCTATGGGTGAAAAGAACAATTTAAGTGCTAAGTATCAATGACTTGGAATAACATTTTCAAAAACTCCTAAGTCCACTTTTCAAAAGTGATTGAGGTATTTTTGAGCTTAAGTCTCAGGCTAGGTCTACACTACGGGGGGGAGGTCGACCTAAGATACGCAATTTCAGCTACGTCAATAGCATAGCTGAAGTTGCGTATTTTAGGTCAACTTACCTGGCTGTGAGGACGGCAGTGAGTCGACCGCTGCCGCGCCGCCATCGACTCCGCTTCCTCCTCTTGCCGCGGTGGATTTCCAGAGTCGACGGCAGAGCCATCGGGGATCGATTTTTATTGCGTCTTCACTAGATGCGATAAGTCGATCCCCAATAGATAGATTGCTACCCGCCGATCCGGCGGGTAGTGAAGACGTGCCCTCATGAAAGGCAATGGAAATTAGCCTCCTAGGTGTCTACGTTACTTTGGAAATATCTAAAAATGTTCTGTTCTCTCCAAAATCAATCTTAATGCGATAGCATTGTAAGAATGCCAGTTAAATGGTGGGAAGCACTGAATTTTTCAAAGTGTTGTGACTGTTTGTTTGATCGATTTCATTTTCTTTTTGAAGACCAAGTAAGTATTTCCCTCTATTGAATGATTTTATTTGAGGCATCCAAAGCAGTGAATATCTGCATTAAAAACCTGTTGTAATGGAGGTTTATGGCACTATGCCAGAAATGAACATCTCAAATTCCTTTGTAATAAAGTGGATTGTGTGGCTTTTGTGGACTTTGAAGGGACATAACTTCATTTTTTTCTTGCAGCAGTGACTTTGGAGCAACTCATGATTCTCTCCGGTGTAAATAAGAAGAGTATCAAGTCCTTGGTGATGTTAAGAAGAGTGCACTGTTAACAGGAGTGCCATGAACTGTCTTTGGCTGCTATGTTGTTTGGCTTACGTATATGTAGGTGGAATGGGATCATGCTATTTGATTCCTGTCTTTGTTATTTGTAACAGGTTTGTTTTTCTCTCACCGATGTACCTAATGTCAGGCTGCAGTTACTTTCCTATCTGTCTCTTCTTCATTCCTGTGTTGTTTTAGTCGTGGTTGAACAATGCAGATAGCACCATAATTTCAAAGGGACTGGGTAAAATTCTAGTAGAGGGGGCCAAAAGGCAGCTTCTTCTTGGAATTTTTTAACACCTGTCATTTGATGCCGTGTGATACGGTACATTCCAAAGAGAAACAATTTGCTCTTCTAGGCTAGGATTTTCAAAGTTGCTTCTGGGAGCTAGGTACCCAAATACTGTTGAGATTTAATAGGTGTTTGGAAATACCAGCTCTAGATGCTCTTAAGGGAGGTCAAGTTTCTGAGCTAGAGATAAATTCCTCAGGCCTGATTCCAATCTCCTGATGTGACTATATTAGCATCAGTGGATTTACATTGTTGTAAATATGAAGTAAGTGAGAGAAGAATTAGGCCTGCCATTGGAATGGAATGGAAATTCCATCATATCCCCACTGAGTTCAAACTTCACTCACCTTTATCTTAACTCAGGGCTTAGACTGGTTTCATTGATGCTGGCCTTTCACTTGCATCTTAAGCTTCTCTTCCCTGATCCATGGAAAGAAATCCTTTCTTAGACCAACTGAAAAATCATACTTTAGGGTTTTTTTTTCTTACACACGGTTCAGCCTACAGACTGTGTGCCTGATTCCCATAAAAAAATATCTGTTTTGCCCAGGTCCATAATTTATAGGATGGATTTTCAGAGCGGTTGTGTTTTACATTTAATATATTTTCTGTTTTTCAAATCTACCTCTTAGAAGCAGAAATGCAACATCGTCAGAGTTGTGATGTTGGAATGCTGCTGAGAGCTTATTGTAAAGGTTAGGGATGGGGGTTTTCCTTTGCATTTCACTTTAAAAAAAAATATGCTAAAGCCAGAGGAAGTAGGAAAGAATAGGTAAATTCTGTAAGATCACAAACAGCACTGCATGTATAATCAAGGGCCTGCATCTCACATTGTACATCATTGCTATGGACTCATTAACGCTCAAAAGATTTCTAAACTTCCACTTCCCAACACCCATGCATTCTCATGTATGAAAACAAATGAAGTCAGCCTTCCCGTTCCTTCTCCTCCCCCCCCCCCCATGCGTTCCCTTGGAAGAAGCCAGTGGAGGCGATATGGGGCAGGTGGCCAGCTGACATCCAGTAGGAAGGGTACTTCTAATGTTGTTGGCTATATATTATGAGTCATATGTAAGTATGTGAGTCAAGTATTGCACCATGTCATGCTGACTCAGAGCAAGCCACAATGGATTTGGAGAGAAATGGCACAGAGTTCTGTAAGATTATGTACTAAACAGCTTGCAGCAGTGCTTTACCAAAAAGATTATGGCTCATGTTTCCAAAAGTGCTGAATAATTTTTCATTGAGTTGCATAAAATGACAGTAGTCTATAAGCCCCAGCTGGACATGGGGGGGGCCCATTGTGCTAAGCACTATACATACACTTCATAAAAAAAATAAAGACCTTGGCCTGCAAAAACATACAGCTTTGGATGTCTCAGTTTTTGGAAGCCAAACTTTGAGAACATAGGGCTTGGTTTTTCAATGAAGTTGAGCACTCATGATTCCAACTGGAGTCAATGGAACTTGCAGATATTCAGCAGCTCTGAAAAATCAGGTTCTTGGTCTCAGGTTGGGCTCCCAATCTCTCAGGCACCCCAAATTAATGATTCCTAATGAACAACTTGACCTAACCTATTATAAGGAGCTAGATATTGTCTACCCATGTGAGACTTCTGGCTCCCATTGATTTTCATGGGAAAGATTCAGGCTATGACTGGCTAGTTTTAGCTAATACAAAGTTATGCCATGCATAATTGTCCTTGCTGAATGCATTTAACAGAGGCATGATCCACAGCTTATGGGGGGTTTTCCATAGGCTCCAGTGTGCTTTAAATCAGGCCCAATGTGCATGTGCTGAAGTATAATAGCAGAAGACCAAATATATTGCAATATCCAATCTGCAGTGGAGCTTGTAAAATAGAACAGATAGAAGTTGATCCAATAAAAGATATTACCTCACCCACCTTGTCTCTCTAATATCCGAGGCCCAACACTGCAACCTAAAGGGAAAAAAACTGCTGTGGCAGTATCTAGCAGGGTCTTTATTTGGAGAGGAGTAGGAGATGCTAGTAGCATTGTGCAGGAAGGAGGCTGAAGGTAGGCCTACCCGGTGGCTGGGCGCATACTTCCCTGTGTGGCTAGACAGATGCATGCTAGCTCTGCTTGAGCTAGCGCATTAAAAATAGCAGCATGCCTGCAGTGGCACTGGTGGAAGCTTCAGCTAGCCACCCACATGTCTAACTAGGGTGTCAGGCAGGCTTGGAAGAACATGCTGCTGCAGCCAAACTAGTATCTTTAGCATGCACGCTTGAGCAGAGCGAGCATGTATCTGTCTAGTCACGCAGGAAAGCTCCCTCCCAGCTGCTCTGTAGACCTAGCCTATGATGTATGAGGGTAGGTGAAGTGGGGAAGGAATCATCTTCTCCACCCAGACATAAAAAACTGTAACTGCCCTGATAGGCTAATCAAGGTCCTTCATCAGTATTCAAATTGCTAGTGATAACCACCTCCCCACTCCTGCTAGTGAAGGCAGGGGGCTGGATTCAATGACCTTTCAGGGTCCCTTCCACCTCCCCACTGTGTACTTCCCGTCAGTGGGCCTCTGTTTATTGCTGTTAACTAGAGCTGGCCAGGAAATGAATTTTTTTTGTCCCAGTGGAAAAAATCATCAGAAAACAATACTTTTCCATGGCTGTCAAAAACCAAAACCAGAGTTGTTCCAATAAATGAGAAACTTTGGGTTAAGAAATGAAAATGTTCAATGAAAACAAATCTTTTGATCAAAAATGCCCTTTTCTGTCAAAGTTTGTATCAAATTTTCAACCAGCTCCTCTATTAACCAGTCACTCTCATGTAACACCCCGGTCCTCTGTTACCTTCTTTTAACACCAGTCTCCTTATGGGAGTGGATGGATGGGCCTGGGTTCATTGGGATTCCAGCACAGCAGGGTATAACTTCCTTTATTCTCTTCTCAGTTGTATTTAATTGGCGGTGCCTCCCCTCGCTCCTTCCTGAAAAGATCACCAGGGCAGCTTGGAAGGAAAATTCTAACCACAGGGCAACCCTGAATTATTTGCCAGATAGTTGGAGGCTCTCAAGGAAGAAAGCAAACATACAATATATTCAACAGAGTAATTGTATTAAACAGGATATCACTATGACATAACAGGGTAGACCAATGCTCTTAGGATACCTACGTCCTCCCCATATTGATAATACCAAGGAACTTCTCCAAAAGTCCCCATCATGTGAGTTGATATAGTGGGAATAAAATTTTAGTGTCACGGTGATATGCATACTCCATGGAGGCCCTTGACGACCTATGAAAATGATATCTTCTGTATCAGTAATAAGCAAATTGGCCAACTTGGGTAAGTACAGTTGGCCCTGTCAACACTGGTTCTCCACTTGCGAAGTAACTCCCTGCTCTCCGTGTGTCAGTATATAATGCCTGCATCTGTAACTTTCACTCTATGCATCTGAAGAAGTGAGGTTTTTACCCACGAAAGCTTATGCCCAAATAAATCTGTTAGTCTTTAAGGTACCACCAGACTCCTTGTTGTTTTTGTAGATACAGACTAACACGGCTACCCCCGATACAGCTCAAAAGACTCTCACATTGGATAAGATAGTAAGTCCCTCCACAGGTTTAATAGACAGCAAGTAATAAAATCCCCAAATTCTTCCCCGATGGCTTGAGGACACAATTCAGGGAATAGGGGGCCTCCCAAACAATTTCCCTGACTACCTCACTAAAAGATGGCGCACTCACAACTCTGAGAATGATCCGAAGGTTCAGAGTTAAATCTGGACTACTCAGCAACTGCAGATGGGCTGACAATAGCAATGGCCCTGTGTCCTCTTCATATAGGAATCAGGCTGCTTCTGCTCCCAAGATAACCCCTATCATAAAGGTGCAGGGATCCAGTGCAGATTAGAATAACTATCCTAAAAATCCTAACCCCTGATCTCCTACTCTAGAGCTCAGATACAATCACAGCAGGTGGGCAGCCCTGAACTAGCAGCAAGAGAAGTACTTGCCACTTTGTGATAGGCAGGGCCTTTCTTGGGGCGAGGGGTGGGGGAGGAGAGGAGGGATCATGCCCAAGCAGCTTCAGCGCACTTCCCCCTTTCAAAGATGTCTTGGGGTTGGGGGAATGGAGGCTTATTAGCTGTCTCCCTCTGCTACTCTGTAACAAGAGTCAGCAGCTTTCCTCCTGGTTGCTGCTGCTTCTTGTGACTAGCTCTCCTTGTTAAGCTTGCTTCCTCCAGCTGAAGCAGGCTCTGTAGGTGTGGGTGGATGGATAGCTTAGTGGTTTGAGCATTGGCCTGCTAAACCCAGGGTTGTGAGCTCAATCCTTGAGGGGGCTATTTGGGGATTTAGTGGGGGATTGGTCCTGCTTTGAGCAGCGGGTTGGGCTAGATGACCTCCTGAGGTCCCTTCCAACCCTGATATTCTATTTGGCTGGGATCTAGTCCAGAGGAGTTCATTAGCCTTCTCCTGATTGGGATGGGGACATACCTCAGCCCTCAAAATGGTAAGGAGCTTCTGGTTCTGAGCATCAACAGCTCCAACTTCCCTTGAAAAGAAATCAAAGAAAGAAGTGGCATGCTCTTTCCCTGCATGATGATGTACTCTGAACCTATCTGGCTGGAGTGTCAGGTGTCACCGCTTTATCCAGGGGTTTGATTCCTTCATGGTATTCAACCAATATAAGGGTGTGTGATCTGTGGTCAGTGAAAAGGGGTTGCCTAGCAGATAATACCTGAGAGTCTATGGCCCTCTTAATTGCCAATGCTTTTTTTCTCAATAATGGTGTAGGCTTTTTCCCTGGGGAACAATTCTCTACTTGAATACAGAACTGAGTGTTAATCACCTGCAAAGTCCCATGAAAGCAGGGCACCCAGTCCGACATCTGAGGCATCCATATATAATATAAGCTTTCGTAGAAAAGCCAGGATTAAAAAGGAAAGGTGCCTGACAAAGGCATGTCTTCAAGGTGTTAAAAGCCACCTCTGAGGTTTTTATACCATTCGCTCTTCTTTGGGTTACTGGCATTACATAAGGTCCACTAGGGGAACTGCAATTGAAGCAAAGTTAGGCATAAATCTCCAATAATATCCAACCAGGCCCAGGAAGTGTCTCTTTTGCCTTTTTTCTGTCTAGGGGAGTGGGCTTGTTAAAGCCTGAACTTTGTCAATTCCTGGCTTCAAGAGTCCACTTCCCACATGAAAGTCTAGGTAGGTTGCCTTCGTGGTCGCTAACTTATGATTAGCTGGGTTAGCTGCGAGACCAGCTTCTTGGAGTGATACTAATGAAGCCCTCATATGCTGTAGGTGACCCTCCTGCATGGGGCTATAGTTGATCTCATCCAGGTAGGAGGAAGCATATTGGTAGTGGTGGCTCTGAACTTTATTCATGAGATGTTGAGAGATTGCCATAGCCCCATGCAGTCCGAATGGCGTGTTTTTGAAATGAAAGTGACAAATGGGAGAGAAGACTGTCTGTTCAACCCCAAGGAGGGAGATAAAGGGATTTACCAATATCCACTTTGTACCATTGGTCTCACAAAGGATCTCAAGGGTCCCAACTGCTCCAGCAGTTCATCTACCTGCAGCATCAGATAGCACTGAATTTTGAAATGGCATCAACTTTATGGAAATTGATGCAAAACCAAATCAAACTATCAGGTTGGGAACAATGGGGCTCCTCCATTCACCCTTGGACTCTTCAGTGACCCCCATTCTTAACGTCATCCCTACTTCTTCCCAGACCATGTCCCACATTTTCCATGGTAGAGCTTGGGGGTTCTCCCTAATTTGTTGTCCAGATGTCATTTCCAGGTGGTGGTGTACTAATTGAGTTTTTCCAGGTGTTTGAGAACACGTGAGCAAAGCTCTCACTCACTTGGGAGAATTGTGCTCTCTGTCCAAGAGAGTCCCACAACTAGTGTTACAGGTATCAGCCCCTGGCTCACATTAACTTGAGGTCCTAAATTGGGTCTTGTGGAGAAGGTAATTATCAGCAAGGCTTCCTGCTTTTTCCAGGGCTTAAAAAGATTCAGATGGTAGATTCTGGTCTCTCTTCTTCAGCCTGGTAACTGTATTTCATAGTCTACTGGTCCAACTTATCTAGTTACCTCAAAAAGATCCTGCCACCTGGAGATTATTTTAGATTTGGCCAATGGTAACAATAATAAGATTCTGTCTCCCAGCTGGAAAGTACGCAGGCATGCCCCTAAGTTATAGCTTTGTTCTTGTGTCTTATGTCTCCTCCAGATTTTTCTCTCGCAAATATACCCAACTTTTTAAGGTGCTTCCTTAGGTGGATAGCATACTGGGTTAAACTGGCAGTACTTACATCCTGTTCCTCCCAACCTTCATGTGGCAATTCTAAGATCCCCTGGGGCTGATGACCATACAATAGTCCCAAGGTGGAGAATCCCTTATAAGCCTGCAAGGTCTCCCTTATGGCGAATAAGAGTGGTGAAAGCAGTGGCTCCCAGTGCTTGGGTCACATCTGATAAAGCACTTCAGCATTTCTTTCAGGGTTTTGTTGAATCTCTCTACGAGACCATCTGTCTGAGGAAGTTTTCTCAAGGATTTAATCTTCAGAAGAGAGTACAACTTTTTCATCACCTGCGAGGTGAAGTTGATGCCTTGGTCAGTTAATGTATCACAAGGGGAACCCTATATGTGAAAAACGTTTCATAAGTTCTGGTGCAATAACAGTCACCTTTGTTGTGCAAAGGGGAACAGTCTCCAGACAGAAGGTTGTGTAGTCAGCGACTACCACTATGTGCTGGTATCTGGAGGCACTCTTCTCCAGGGTCCTGACCATGTCCATCCCTATTATTTCAAAGGGTGTCCTGATCAGCAGCAAAGGAACTGAGGGAGCCTTTGGACACTCTTGGCAGTGGACAGTTGGCATTCTGGACAGAAGGAGCAACATTCCCTTACCTCCTGGTGAACCCCAGGCCAGTAGAATCAGGACAGTATTCAAGACAACATCTTCTCCCACCCCAAATGGCTGGTGCAAGGGATGTCATGCACAAGCTGCATCACTGCTTGGCAGTATTTTCATGATACTAGTAGTTGTGTCCTTGTCTGCCCAGATTTAGTCTTGCTCAACAAGGCATAGACTTTCCTTCTTGAGCACAAAATGGGAATATTGCTCTAGCTGCTAAGGTTCCATCACTTCATTTACAGAGGCCAATTGCTCGTAGGCATGGCTTAACGTGGGGTGCACTCTTTGTTCCTGAACAAAGTTTTTCTTGCTTGTACTAGGGCCCTAAGGCCAAGGTGGCTATCTTCTCCTTCTCCAACTCTAGCCTAGGTTGGGGTACTCTCAAGATCCTTTCAGTTCCCTGAATCCTGCTAAGCCCACATTTCAGTGTGCTCTCCCACAATCAGTTGTAACCGCTGGCTGGGGTAGGCTTTTACATCAGTATATATGCACTGTATGCTGATAGCCTGTGTTTCTTGGAGCACTGTCTTTCCCAGTGAGGGAGGCTTGAACTACTGTCTGGCTGCACCCAGAGTCTAGAAGTCCTTGTGGTCTGTTCCCCTATACCCAGACTGGCACTGTCAATTTGGGGGGAGGTTTTTTTGAGTGTGTTGCTCTATGGTCCAGCCCTAGATGTATTCACACTCCATGAAGGGCATTCTTTCCTTACATGCCCTTGTTGCCCACAGGAGTAACGTGTTACTGGGCTGGCATTGGGAGTCTTTCTTTGTTGGGGTATAAGACAGACATGTGGGCGGGGCCTCACCCTTCCCTTACCCCATCATTCTCTCAGGCCTGCCCATGATTGAGCAGGAGCTTGGCTTCCCTGGGGCAATTCCTGATTGTGGCCTCTTGTGAGCAGAGGTTAGGGCCTTACTTGTGCGTGTCTCATACCTCCCCTGGTTGGTCCTGCAGGCCTTAGAGGGACGGGGAAATTCTGTCCCTCAACTGCTATAAAACTTTTTCTCAGTCGCGCCCTGGCTGACAGAGACTTAGGGTGGTATCCAGCTGGAGCAGGCTCTGCGGGTGTATCTATTAGATAGGAACTGAGTTCAAAGGAGCTCATTAACCTTCACCTGATTGGGATGGGGGCATGCCCATCACACACATGTTGACCAATGTATTGAAAGTAATTAAATTAAAATGTATTCAATTTTTTTTTTACTGTGACTTCAGTTGAACTTAAAAAAATGATGTTTGACAGAAAACTGAGTAAGGACACAAAGCTATAATTCCCCCTCCCCTTTTATTTTAAAAAAAGCAAATATTGAGAAAGTCATACCTCCCACTTGTAAGAAACAATAATATACATGAAAAGGAGCTGTACGTGTGTATCTTACTTTCCTACCAAAGGACTATGTGAAAATAACAATTATCCTTTGAAAAGAAATGGTGTAACTTACACAGTTAATTTACCAGTTGAACTGGTACCAGTTGTTGGGGCTAGGGACGCCCACAGCAAGTGTGGTTTGACAATGTGTCTGATGGCATGGAAAGTGGTATGGTGGCTTCTGCAGGTTGTGTGAAGGCTGCAAAACATGGGAGGAAATTGCTGGCCAATGAGTCACGTCTTGTGTTTGCTATTCATTGTGATGTGACTCTGTGGTGCTTTGTACTTCGAGAGAATGTCTGTCTGTAACATACCACAGTACCAACTCAAAGGAGCACAGCAGTAACGTATCCAGACCCACTCTGCTTTCCTTACAGTTCCTCTTAGGACCCCTCTTTGGGATAATACTATGGTAGTCTGGGGGAAATAAGTTATCAAAGACAGCCATTGCCTACTCTCCCCAAGTATGCAAATGCACTGGAGAGAGTGAGTGATAAGTAGCTGATTATCTCTGTTGTCACAATGTTACTGCTCAAGGAGTCGCAAATGTGCACAGTGGGGGAAAAAATTAAGGTGATTTTTTCCAGTACTTAAGTTTTCCCACATTTCCTAAAAACCTAACAACATAAGAAATCATCCTACACAACACATTAATTTAGTAGCTGAAATTTTGGTTCAAATTCCCTAGGGGATGTTTACAAAAAGTGCTCAGAAAGAAGGTGAAACACAGAGGAACAAACCCTGTAAAACAGATAGCTTCGATGCAACCTTAATTATGGTCTCACTATTGTGAGACACCAGTGAGGCACATTTTCCCCCTGATTCTGATCCTAACATACAAGTTACACGTTACACAGGCATCCCAGGTATATGTTTAGCCTTCCGCTATACCAAGTAGTAATTATGTTCCTGTAACATGATCACAAGGTATTCTTACTTGTATCAAGAGCAGGTCTGGCAACACCATACTTTTGCATCTACCCATTATTCTTTAACTATCCTTTCTGTTTCCTCTTCTTTGTACTGAGGCAAAATAATCTGCATTGATTTAGTTGGAATTAACACTAGGGGTGAATTTGGCTTATTACCCTTTTTCTTTGCCTTGACTTTGCCATTAATATTGTGCTATATTCTTTTCTAATTAAATTTATGACATTTCTTTGCAATCTGGCTAGGCTTCCAGTAACTGAAGCTCAGCAAGAAGCAGAACTTTATGGCCTGTAATAAGAACAGCCAGGACAAAAAAACCTACATGTTCTTTCACCTAACCCAGGAGACAGCCATTTTTTCTTCTAAATAATCTCAAGGAAAAGTTAGCGAAACATAAATTAGGATGACTGCTGCTGATTTATTTTTCTGAATAAAAAGGACATTCAGTAGCAGGTCATTTGTTTTTGTTTTCTTTCTGAGAGTAAATGGAAACATACTCTTACCTCACTTTTCTCACAAGTACAGTAGATTTCCTGAGCTTGTGTCAAGGTTTTATTGCCAGGAAAAAGTGGTTGAATATTCAGCATCTGTAATAAGGGCATCATCAGACGTGGAATACAGCTGTCAAGGCTGGTTATGTTAACTTTCTAGGTGAGGGATTGATCTGGTTAACGGCCTTTGAGTGTCACTTTACCGGACTATTAATTATGAAGCGTTTTTGGTACTGCTGCCTTCTGTTGTAGCTACGTATAACGTTATGTAGAGCGTGTGCTTCAGAATGTGATCCTCCTGGAAGTAATTGCCATGGCTTGGTGAAAAGACTAAGAAGGAAAAGCCACATCAGCTGAAAAGAACATGTATGCTACAAGGAAAGATTTAATAGGACGACTGCCTAGGATTTGCCATAGTATATGAGAGCACTCGTCCGCCAAATTTAGTTTCTGGTCATGGAGTGTCAAATATCTGATGATTCAGAGGAAATAAATGTCAAAAGCATTTTCTAAGTACTTGCAACATAGGATACTCCTCCCAGCAGTTGAGAAGTTAGTATGGTCAACTGGATTGAGAATCAGGACTAGGAACTCCTAAATTCTTCCGCTAGCTCGGGCCCTGATTTAGGCAAGTCACATGTATCACTAGGGGGTAAATTTATCTCTGGTGTAATTCCATTTTCTTCAGCAGATGAAGAGCTGTCTTAGTTCCCTGTCTGTAAAAATGGAATAATGCTTCTGGTACTTATTTACTTCATATGGTTTCGAGAGGATGGTTAATATTGGTACAAGTGCTTTCATAGCATTATGCAGCTCATTTGATAAGTGACACAGGGAATATCTACATGGCAGTGAGATTTGGATTAGACACTTGCTCTGGAGTTTTTGGCCTGCATATTATGTCTTTCATTTTGCCTTTGTGTGATGGAATTTGTCCATCATACTGGGAATAAGGTGTACATTTTTAACTAGGAGGGTAATTACCTACTGGGACAGTTTACCAAGGGCTGTGGTGAATTCTTCCTCACTGATCATTTAAATCAAGATTGGATGTTTTTTCTAAAATGGATGCGCTAGGATATTATTTTGGGGATGCTATGGCTGTGTTATACAGAAGAACTAATTAGATGATCAGAGTGGTCCCTTCTGGCTTTGGAATCTAAGTGTTCAGAATTTTGCCCAGCGCCTGTCTCAAACTCTGTCTTCCTCAACCTTATAAAAATCCAGCAAGATATTCAGGATTGAATACTGAAAAGCAGTTGGGCAAATCATCTTGGCCAAACTAACCTATTATCTGTGCAAACGGGATCAAAGGTTGATTTGCAGTTAGAAACACGTTGATACCTTTTGCTTGATGCTGCTAGCACTTATGTGGCAGATATGGGTACACATGCAGGAATGCCAGTACAGTCTGCTATGCAAAACTTGTGTGGCAACCTCCTTCTTGGCCAATACCCCAGAGATTGAACCAGAGACCTCTATAGCTAAATGCATGAGATGCTACTGCTTGAGCTAAAAAAAGCTAAGATGCTCTAGCTGGGGCTGTACTCCTAGCTCTGGGGCACTTAAACACATGCTCAGCTCTGGGTTAGGTTACACTTGCGCACATACGTGCATGTGTAAGAAAGATCATGTGTCTTGGAAAGCCATTGAGAAAGGCCACTTGTAGGAGCTGAAGCCCAAATCAGAATTCCACAGCTGGAGAGAGAACATCTTGAAAAGACTTCTTATTAAAGAAGAAAGAGGCAGGTACATGTCTTCTGTGTACTGCAACTTTAATTTCTGAGAGCAGCTATTTTAGTTCCCACAGTTCCGGCAGACTTCTACACAGCTAAATCCACTGTGCTTTTTCATGGACATTAGACTTGGTCCTGTTGCTGTCTTTTTCCCTCTGAAATACATCCTCTTAGATCAGAGGTCTCCAAACTGAGGAGCATGCCCCCTAGGGGGGCGTGGAGGAATGTTTGGGGGGGCACAGCAGGCCTGGGCCAGCCCCCCTGGGGAGCAGGGAGGCAGCGCCACCCTGTCCCGCCCCTCCCCCAGCCAGGCCTGGATTTCCAATTATACACAGTAGGCATGTGCCTAGAGATGCTGGCATTCTAGGGGCGTCTACAAGTTAAAAGTGGATTAAAAGTTTCATTTTTTACAGAAACACAAAGGTCAGCTGTGGGTGGGGAGAGGGGCACTGAAGATGCTGTGCCTAGGGGTGGGTAAGGTGTAAATCTGGCCCTGCCCCAAGCTTTGCTCTAGCCCCGAATCTGTCCCTGTCCCCAGCCACAGCCCTGGCTCTACCCTTGGTCAGGGGCTGGCTGCTGGCCCGCAGCGCAGCTACAGCTCCGATCCCACCCCCAGTCTTGCCCCCTGACTGCGGATTCATTCCTGGCTACCTGCTCCAGGCCCCAGACCCAGGGGTGGCTTTATGTTTTT
Source organism: Malaclemys terrapin pileata (assembly GCF_027887155.1). Classification (NCBI taxonomy): domain Eukaryota; kingdom Metazoa; phylum Chordata; order Testudines; family Emydidae; genus Malaclemys; species Malaclemys terrapin. The sequence goes on along the minus strand of NC_071512.1, from coordinate 33,111,469 downwards.
CGTCGCCCCAAGCAGGCAGGCAGGTGGCATTCGGTGGCATGCCTGCGGGCGGTCCGCCGGCCCTGCGCCTTCGGCGTCCCCGCCGCCAAAACTGTAGGACCGGTGGACCTCCCGCAGGCATGCCGCCAAAGGCAGCCTGACTGCCGCCCTCACAGGGACCTGCAGGCTGCCCCCCCCGCGGCTTGCCACCCCAGGCACGCGCTTGCTGTGCTGGTGCCTGGAGCTGCTGCTGCCCAGACCCACCCCAAGCTGTGGTTCCAGCCTCAACCCCCTTACCCCTCTCTGTGTCTCCCCCCGTGACCCTTAAATGTTTGGGGACCACTGTCTTAGATTGTTTTGCTCTTCATGTTTGCACACACACCATATAATATTGGACAAAGACCCGAGTACTTAGTAGGGTTGGTCCAAGATATGCAAAAGTGATAAGTGATTTCTGAGTGCCTCCTGAGTGGTCTCAGCCTGTGATGGCTTAACATGGTCTGATTTGTCAGGTTCTTAGCAGTTGCTGAACATTGATGGTGTCTCAATTTGGGCACCTAAAATTTGTGGCATTCAGAATCACTGGTCACTATGGAAAATCTTGGCCTTGGTTCTTTTCTAATACGAATATTCAACCTGAGAGAAGCAGCATAGTCTAGCGGTGAAGGCATGGCCTGAGAGGCAGGAGACCAGAGTTTTATTTCCAACTCTGCTACTGCCCTGCTGTGTGATTCTTAGACATGTCACTTCACCTCTCTGATCTCATCCTTTGTCTGTCGTGTCTATTTAGACTCTAAAGTCTTTGGGTCAGGGACTTTGTTTCACTGTGTTTTTACATTGCCTATCTAGCACAATGGGGCCCCAATCTTTGTTTGCCTCTAGTTATCTGAATATATTATCTGAAATAGTACAGTTCATTGTAGTGTTACTGCATTCTTTTGGGCTATTACTGAAGAGAGCTCTTTTTGTAATAAGAGCATCCACTGAACTAACAGGAAATAAATCAAACACCCATTTGCATTGGTATCAGATGCATCAAGCCCTGTTCAAAAAAAGGAAAAGACTCCTTAGGGCGTTTCGTTCATCAGTCTCTGCCAGGATGTTCCCTACACTATGCTCTGTCCTGTCTAGTTTGAAATGACTCAAGCCATGGTGCTTCCACCACCTTTGCCTTTGGGAAAACGATATCATAGTCCAGCAGACCTCGTGGCTAGGAAATTCAGACTCAGTTTAGTCTAGTAACTGCTACTTAGTTGTAACCCCTTGAACCATTCTGAACAATTCCACCTCTCTCCTTGATGCTTACACAGTCAAAACCATTGCAGACTGTGAGAACCAACCACTTAGTCATTGTTTTGGCCGAGCTACTTAGTTGTCTTAAGCTTTTCTTGTAAGTCAGTCCCTCTAGACTCTCTGAATTCCCTACAGTTGTCCAAATTAACCAGTATAGATAGAATAGGCCTGATCTTCATTTCTTCTAAGGCTCCTTTAGACTTAGCTGGCAGTATGAAGGAACCTTAAAAGTAATTGCACAGAGCTGCTACTTTAATACCCCTTTATGCTACCTGAGTGGTGTAAATAGTAGTGTTGTCATAAAATTATGAGAGATAGCAAATCTCTTGATTCTTTGTGTTCTCCTTAAATGTCTATCTCCTGGAATCCTGAGACTATGTGGAAAAATTCTCAGCTTTTATTATTTTGTAATTAAGTTTCTAGTCATTATGGTTTCAGAGAAGTTTGAAAACATAAACTGTCTGCATCCTGAAGGCTCAGAAACCCAGAGGGCAAATAATCCCCCTCCCCAAAATACATATACAAAAAGTTGTGATTTTTAAGCCAGTCTTGTGATTCCTGACATGTTTTTGAACCTATGAGGTTGGTAATACAGTATATGAGAACCAGGCCCTGTGTGTTTCGTACCTTGATACAATATCTCTCTGGTCCCAGTATCTTTCCTGATGACATAGCATGAATACTATGATCCCACGACACTGCATACATAGGGCCAGATTCTGCCACTGTTACTCACATGGAGTACTACCTTACTTCTCAAATAGCCCTTTGAAATGAAGGGGGATATAGGAGGAGTATGGTATTACACCTTCACGGGAGTAAGGGTGACAGAATGTGGCCCTTCAGTTATGAAGGCCACAAACAGAACTGGGAGAATCCATATGCTGGTAAATGAGTCTAGGGCAACCTTTTCTGCCTGAGCTTTTTATGAGTACAGGGACGAGGGAGCAGAATGGAACTCCGATGCCAGGCCCTGCAATACCACTGCTGCTTTCCGTCCCCAGGAAGGGTTTGGATATTCAATCCGGGCAGCCACTAATCCACTTTCCACATTCCTGCACTGCCCCCTCCATGCAACTGCAAATGGAGCCCCGGGGCCAGGGGCACGCTACGGGCTCTCTACAGCCTGTCCCATCATTCTGAGCAGTGGAACTATGCTGGTTTGGATGTATGGCCTGACCCATGGGCATGTGGGGAGGGTGTGTGAGAGAGAGGAGTGGAGGACACTTTTTTTTATTAAAAAGCTCCCCAAACAAACAACCAGAGTGCAACCTGCCAGAAGAAGCCATTCAAGGAAGGGACAAAAATGATTGACAGAGATGACTCTCCTAAGCAGGATGGAGCAGAATTGTACTCGTTACATTTGGGGGATGATGCAGCCTCCTATGGGGGTTTCCTAATAGGGGTGGCCTTTTCTAAAGACATTGCTATAAAACCATTTAGTGTTATTCAGTGAAACACTTGTATGTGCAGAACATTGAAAAGCAATTAGAAAGAAAGCAAGGTGTGGAGGTTAAAGTACTGGACTGGTACTCAGGATAGAAAGTGGTTCAGTTCCTGGCCTTTCCCAAGTCTCCCTGGGGATATCACGTCACTGTTCCGTGCCTCAGTTTCCCCATTTGTCCCTCTTGTGTCATTTGATGCTGTTGAGGGCAGGGACACTTTTCTTCCTGCGTGTTATAAAGTTTAAGGCCTGAAGGGTACACGAGAGCATCTAGCCTGACTTCCTGTATATTACAGGCCACCAACATGACCCAGCACCTGCCCACTTAACCCAACAAATGAAATGAGACCCCAAAGTGACAAGACTATGGGTCACATATAGAGAATAGGAGGGACTAAGGCTACATCTACACTACAGGGGGGAGTTGATTTAAGATACGCAAATTCAGCTACGTGAATAGCGTAGCTGAATTCGACGTATCACAGCCGACTTACCCCGCTGTGAGGACGGCGGCAAAATCGACCTCTGCAGCTTCCCGTCGACGGCGCTTACTCCCACCTCCGCTGGTGGAGTAAGAGCGTCGATTTGGGGATCGATTGTCGCGTCCCGTTGGGACGTGATAAATCGATTCCCGAGAGGTCGATTTCTACCCGCCGATTCAGGCGGGTAGTGTAGACCCAGCCTGAGGTGCACCAGTGCTCAAGTTCCCTACAATGGCAGGGCAATGATTACATAAGAAACACTCAGATAATCCTGGCAAGTGAGACACACCCACACACTGCAGAGGAAGGCAAACAACTCCCAAGGTCACTGCCAATCTGACCTGGGGGAAAAGTCCTTCCCAGCCCCACATATGGCGATCAGTTAGACCCCAAGCCTGTGAGTAAGGATCAGCCAGCTAAGCACCAGACAGAGAGAGAGAGGATGCTTGGTGCCATCTGAGTCCTGGCCCTCCCTGTCCAATGACCCATCTCTAACCATGGGCATCCCTCATGCGTCAGAGGAGAGAGATTACAAAAATAATAAAAACCATGGGGGGTGGGGGGGGGGGGAGTGTGGAATCCCTTCCTAACCCCTGTCAGTGGCCAGCTGAAACCCTGAAGCATGAGCTTTAGGAATATCAGTCATAAACCAATACTGAGCCTCAGGGCTGTTAAGCCTTGTCCCCTGTCATACAATCACACGCATCAATTTGTTCAGCTTTCTGTCAGAACTAGTTATTTGCCCCCACATATCCTGTTGGGGACACTCGTACAGTGCCCAGCATGTTTGGGCCTCTAGGCACTGCCATCATCTAGTCCCATTAGAGTGATGAATAGAGTTGTACAAACATTTTTCAATGAATAATAAATTCGTGGAAAATGTATTTTTGGGAGGTACTGAAGCTATTTGTGAATTCAGGTCAAAGCAGTGAATAGTTTTGGCTGAAAAAATGTTGGTAATGTCAAAACATTGCAATTTGAAATAATTTTTCCTTTTTACTTTCAGTGAGAAATTTTTTTCAATCTCAGTTTCAGTTTGAATCTAACAGATTTTTTTTGTGCATGTGGATTTTTCCGTTTGGTCACTGAAGAAAAATAATCTGTTATTTGCTTAGGTCTAGTGATGAAAGAAGCATGACTATAGACTCACATTGCCTCTAAGATGCCCTTACTCTGAACCACGTTTTGCATTCCAAACTCATCAAGTTAGATTTGCAATGTAGCTGTAAAGGTCACATTCAGAATGCTTTAAAAGAAAATCAAGTCTTTAAACCTGTAAAATATTCTCAGGTACAGGCACCTGTGTCTCAGAGCCATTTCTGTGAATTTAATTTCTATGCATTTTCACCCCTGATGTGTTCATGTTCTGCAAATACGCTAGCGTGCTAGTTTCCCATCAGGAATATACTTGCGAACAACACATTTTAAGGTGATACGAGAGAATATTCATTGGAAAAAAATTCAGGACTTGCCCATTTTAGTAGTAGCACCAGAAACTTGATTTCCAGAGCTATGCGCCTCCCATCAGGTTCCAGAAACAATAGCATATGACCAAATAGCCAATCAAAACGAACAGACATACATTTTGTTCACATTTCAGAACCTGAGAACTCCCAATGAACTGTTCATGAACACTCTGTGGACCAAGCATAAGAATAACCCATAGATGTTATTCAGTGAAGGATTTCAGTAACAAATAAATTCACAAAAAATTTAACGTGTAGCAAATCAGCTGTGATCAGAGAAAGAAGCTATCTCCATTCATCCAATCATTCACTTAGAGTTGTTTGCTTAGCTCTAGTCTACAGTTTCATCTAGCAATTAGATTTTATTCACTAAGTTTACCACTTTTTAATTGGCACTTTATTTCACTTCAAAATAGGAGGAGGAGGGAAGAGTGTTGCTCTTGCAAAGTAAACAACATCAATGAAACCTGAAAAAGAAAAGAGGTTATATTGCTTTAGAGGCCAAATCAAGCTTTACTAAGAGAAACTTCCTGCATGGGCTCTTGTGTAAGCCCTCTGCAATGGACTCCATTTCACTCTAAACGTAAAAATCACTGGTTGTTCCAAAAAGGTAAAATGCCAAGTGTTACAACCCACACCGCGTGCTAAAACCTCAGAGTGGCACATCACTAGAGAGTGTAAAAAGGGAGTGCTGCCAAACTGTTCACAGATGAGTCTAAATCAGGGGTTCTCAAACTGGGGGTTGGGACCCCTCAGGGGGTCACAAGGTTATTACATCGGGGGTCATGAGCTGTCAGCCTCCACCCCAAACCCCGCTTTGCCTCCAGCATTTATAATGGTGTTAAATATATAAAAATGTGTTTTTAATTTATAAGGGGGGTCGCACTCAGAGGCTTGCTATGTGAAAGGGGTCACTAGCACAAAAGTTTGAGAACCACTGGTCTAAATGAAGCTAGGCAGCTGGAGCATGGACCCTAGTGTGCTCACGACTACGCTGAAAGTGGCGACTCAGTGATTTTAGTTTAAAAGTATGTGGACTTGGACGCAATATCGTTTTCTTTCATGCATCTTTTATCTGGGTGTTGGCACACACATGGCCCAGAGAAATGAAGAAGATGACTTGGGGCTCGCTTCTGTCGTCACTTACGTGCTGTGTAACTCAATATTTAGTTTATTTATGGGAACATTCTTTTCTGCAGTGCCATGAGTGTTGCGCAGGAACAAGGAAAGCATGGGGTGGAGAGGGTAAAGGCTGGCCAAATCGAACCCTTTGCATGCATTCTCCTTGCTCAAAGTGAGAGCACTGAAAAAATAAAACCTGGCACATGAGCTGAAGCTGACTGAAAGCATCTTTCACTTACGTATTAAGCCAGCGATTCCCTTGCCTCGCCACCTCCTGGCTCACGCTCAGCATCAGCCAGATCATCAGGAAACTATGGGCCGTTGAAATAATCTGTGTCAATCAGGAGTCACTGGCAATTAATAGGTTTCATTTACATCTGGTTCTCGTACAGCACACCCTCCCCTTGGGAGGCTCAGCAGAGAAGACAAGGATATGAACGGGCATAGAGGTAACTCCATCCTCTCACCTTTTCAGCTGTATGTTGAGATGTATTTGATCATATGCATGGGTTTGGGGACCACAAAGTTAGGTGGCATCTAGGCATTGCCAGGTGTTTTGCCAGAACAGGGGCTTGGGCATTTTACAACTTCCACCTTCTTTTGTAGTGACACATAGTATGTGCATTCCAATCTGACCTTATGGGTGCGAATTGCCACAACATGTTCAAAAGACAAAGAAGGAAAAGTCCCATCAGCTGTAAAGAGAATGTGTGCTACAAAAAGAATATCTCAGTTTAACAGGAATATGGCATAACTGTGACATTCCCCTCTGGCGTTATATGGACCGGTGATCTGCTAGGTCACTGTAATTCTTGACTCTGGGAGCCAGCCTTACCCTGCTCTGCTGTAAGAACCCCCACTCCTGGGCTGTTGACGCAAAGCCTCTGGCATGTAAGCTGCTCCCAGGTACCTGCAAGCGAATGCACTAGCCAATATCTTCGGTCCCAGACACCACCCTAGGAACCTCTGTCTTGCAGTGTCCAGTTATGCCCATTGGACGCTGCAAGCTTATGTAAGTTCGTCAATTTCAGTCACTTGGTGGTGTCTGTAAATGTAGGTGGAAGAGAGAGAGACAGCATGGCAAATGTCTCTCACTTTCATCATGTCCTTTCTTTCCTCTTGGCTTTGCCCCCACCCCCTTCAGAGTCAGGTGAGCATTACCTCATCACAGTTCCAAACTGACCAAAGGAAGGGGGTGACTCCTTCGAGGGTCTAACAGATTATTTTCTTGCTGCCTAAGCCAATGTCCATTGTTCCTGTGAGGCTGGGCTGGGTTTGTCCCATCCGTGCCCTGATGAGGTGTGAACTTCCTCTCTGTTTTTGGAGAATTTTTGCATAGGCTTGCTTTAAGCCATGAGGATACATTTCCAGCCTCCTAACCATATACATGAAATTGTAACCTATAACCTTACTATAACATTACTGTAACAATTACTATAACATCACTATAACAACCATGCTCAGTGCATCATGGGCCTTCTGAAGACACCCAACATGACAAACTTTGCATTGGATACCACACAATCATTTTATAAATATGAACATGGGGGTATAGGGTGTCCCGCCCCGAAGTACAGAGAATCACAGCATAGGATTGGCCATGCTAATCAGGCCCACAGATGTTCATGTAACTTGCCCAAGATTATCAAGGAAGTCAGCAATGGAGCCAGAATGAGAGTAAAAGAGGGCCCAAACCCATTCTCGGTCCACTTTACTGTGCTGCAACCTTAAGTATGAGATGAGTATCCTAGGCCACTCAGAAAATGCTATCAGAGCCACTTCAATATTTTTTTTAAAGAAAAGAGTATGATAAAGCAGATAGGCCCCACACTGGCAAAGAGAGGGTTAATGAGAGCCTGTAGAGCCAATCGGCTCCACCCCACTATAAGTGCTGCAGATGTCGGGCAGCAAGAGGGGAGTTTAAAAGGTGGAGACCTAGCCCAATTCAGAACTGACCAGCAAGGAAAGCAGAGTTTTGCTTCTCCTGAGGTGAGAGAAGCCTGGTTGTAGCCCAGAGACTGAGGTAGCCTCCTGGCTGGATGAGCCTCCTGGTGGAAGGGAGGACTGGACCCTGGGAGACTGTCCAAAGTACTGGCTATTTGAACACAGGCCCTGAATAGAAGGATGAGGTCCTGTTGAAGATTGATTTGCTTGACCCATCTTTGATTTATGTTTTTTTCCTGATGTTTGGCACTTTAACACCCTGGAAGTGGTGGGACTGAACTGTCCCTTGGCTTGAAGGCTAAAGCACAACTACATCAGACCCCATGAGAGGCAGCAGCCAACCAATAGAGTCCCTGCAACAAGGTGACTTGTATTCTAGTGAACCACGTGGAGGTGCCGCAGAGGCAAACCCCTCACAAACAGGTTGTCATCTTGTTGACCAACCCTATCAGCTTCATAAAGAGCTAGATAAGCCAGGTGACAGAACTCCCCTGACAGCCATACCGAGTGAAAACAGCAGTCAGCAATGGATTCGGGCTGAATGGGCCATCCAGACTGCCCAGCCATTGTCACCGATAACTCTATGCATTACCCGCTTACCATCCATCATAATGACATGGATTATTTTATTAGTTTTTGAGGTCATGAATACATCTTCTCTGAATGTTGCCTAAGCATCAATGACATTGGGATTCTGAAACCCGAAGTTCCAAATTCCATGGGAGAGATCTGCCATTCAAAACTGTTTGTTCATGCTTATGTACCTGCATCCTAAGGACTTGTCTATATGGCCACATAGTGCCTGACAAGTTGAGGTATAAATCCACACCACTATAGCCTGCCACATGCTAAAAATTCTGTGGTATTTCAAACAGAAGTAGATCAAGGTGTACTATGAAACTTTTACTATGTGGTAGCAGGGTTTGCACATCCACTTAGTGTGTGGCATGCTAGTGCTCTGTAGATTCACACCTCAGCTGGCTGTGCACTAAATAGCTGTATAGTCAAGACCTTCATAAAACTGGGTCAGGAATTTTTCAATGAGACTTTTTTTTCATTGAAACATGAAAATTTGTTGAAGCCAACATTTTCCACAGTAATGTAGCAGTTTTGATGAAACATTTGTTGGGAAGGTTTCTCAGGTCCAGGATGGAATTTCTGGTCACAGTCAGAGAGCATAGTCCTAGAATAGCTAATAGCCCTGTGGTCCAAGTACTCACCTGCAATGTGAGAAACCCAGGTTTAAATCCCTGCTATGCCTCATTTAGAGCAGGGACTTGAACTTTGGTCTCCTACAGGAGTGCCTGGGGCTACTGGCAAAGCTGTTCTCTTGCCTTCTCTGGTTTTTCACAAAAACAAAACAAAATTCAAAAGATCTTGGTTTTGTCCCAGTGTAGAATAGGGAAAAAAATTAAATCTCAGATTTTCATGGGACAGGAAAATTGTTTCCCATCAAACTCTAGTACTAGAGGCCAAACGAGCTAAAATAAGAACCCACCTGAATCTTTGCCCCAAATGCAAATCCAACCTTGGCAGTTTCTGGAGTTTCTCCTGTTACCAGGCCCTGGTAACTAACCAACAAAGACATTGCTCAGGGCTGCCAACAATTAGCTAGACCGTGATGTGGCAGAATAAAGAAGGATCTAAATTACACTGAAGCAAACTGTAGGCTCTTTGGATTTTTGTTCTAAGAGTCACCCAGTATCCTTATTGTTCTAATTATTCCTCCAGATAGTTAAGTGGAGATGAGTCAAAATCTCTAGGCTGTTTGAAGAGTCTATAGTAAAGTTGAAAGAACATTGAGGTCATGTGTGTTTATAGATGTATTTCATTTGAAGTTTATTACAGTAACAATCCTGTTGTTGTCTTTCATGGCAAAGATGTTAAAACCCTGAACGCTGCATATGTCATTGTTAGAAGGTGGAAAGTCTCCACATCCTTTCCCCGGATGAGGAGTGAAAACAAGTTTGCTACATAGCTGCAGTGGACAGAATGACTTAACTAAAGACAAAACCAACTCTATTATAATAGGGAGGAATGATCTAGTGGTTTCCAGAATGAACAGGGTGCCAGGAATTCCTAGTTCTGATTTCAATTCTCCTTGAGTCCCTCTGTGGCTTAAGGCAAGCTTCTCACCACTTCTGATTGACTTTCCTCACCTGTGAAATGGGGATAAAATGCTGCTTACCTAGCCCTTGAGGGGATCCAATGTCAGTAAAGCACTTTGAACCTGAAAAGCTTGATGCAAGTACTAAGTGAATTCAGTCAAGGCTTTTAAAATGTACCACCAACTTCTGAAAAGAAATGTTTGCAAGTGACATGGCTGAACTTTCACAAATGGTGGTGGTTGTTTTTACATACTTAAAGTTTCTACTTTCTGTGTCTGACTGGAAAATTTATCATTTAACACTAGGAGCGAGCCAGCACTGGTGAGATTCCTAGTTCTAATATGCAAGGCCACAATGTTCATATATCTGGGTGATTCTTATCCTAACCGGACTGAATCTCCCCAACTTTTCAGACATTGAATTACATTGGGACTAAATTATGGCAGTATAGCTCTGCACTGCAAGACCAAAATGGCAAGTATGTCAATGCTGAATATATATAGCACTATAAAAAAAACTGAAGAACAATTAAAGAAAATAATTTCACTTAAATGAATTTGGAAGGGGGAAACCTTCTGAGGAACCTAAGTGAAAACTTGTAGTGAATAATTTGACCATCTCCAATTTGGAGCCTAATATGTGATTGGCCACTATTTGCATGCACCCTTGTAACTCTCCTATGCCCTGATCTTTATTCTCCCCTTTCCAGGCCTTTTACACAGACTCCACACCCTTTTTTTGCTCCTCCAATCACAACATACCTTCTTGGGGCCTGGGTTTATAGAGAGAAAATAAACTCAAAAGGAAAATTCAAAGTCCCCATATCTACCCATTTTATCCTCTTTTTGCCTCAGTCCCAGGCCTTTCCTGCCTGTAGTTTTATCCCACATCCCAGGGCACTCTGCTGGATTCTGCTCACTGCTACAATTTCTTATCTGAGCATCACCCTCACGACTGCATCCGCTGTTCTTTATAGGAGAATCACCTTGTCCCTCTCAGGTATGGCTCATTACATAATCCAGCCCAGAGGCCCAGGCACCCTGTTATAGGGCCATTGCTTCGGAATACTGTCATATTGCAAAGGAAATCTATTATAGAACTACTATGAAGTACTCATTGTCATCATCCTAAAGCTATTGGGAGGGCAGCTGGTGCAGAAGAGCTGTTGAGGTTGGTGAGGCCACTGAGATCATATGGATTTTATGAGGCATATTTGGGCCATGGGGTTGAGAGGAGAGAACAGGATGTAATTGAGATGACAAGAAGGGCAAAAGGCTGGTGCAGGGATTTGGAGGCAGCTGCTATGGTCCGGGGAGGAATCAAAAGTGTGGGTAGCAGGTTGAAACTACAAGGGAAGAGCAAAGGATACTTAAACCCAAATTCTGAACAGCCTGATATTCAGTATGATTGTTTGGGCTCCTGAAGATCCCCAATGAATAGTCCAGCTCACCACTCTGATGCAGTTCCTAGGCTGGCATGACGCATAGTTGTATTGATTAGAGCTAGTTGGGAATCTTCCAGTGAAACTTTTTTTTGGTCTGAAAATGGGGATATGTCAAAAGTGACACCCTTTGTGGGACAGGGAGGGGTTTGACAAATCTCCCAATTTGAAAAAAAAATGAGAAAAGTTTTGAAATTGTCAAAGTTATTTTAGTTTGGTTTTGGATTTTTTTTAAAGGTGAAAATTAAAACAAAATGTTCTGAAATGAGCTAAATGAAATGTTTCAATTGACTAATCTAAAGTTTTTTCAGATTCTCAGTTTGTGAAAATTTTAATGATTTGAACTTTTCATCCCAATTCGAGATGAAAAATTATCAGTCTTAAAAATTCTTATGGGATGGGAAAACCATTTCCCGTTTCCACTCTACTATTGACTTCAGTGGGGCTATGCCAATTCACGCCACCTGAGGAGCTGACCTGTGGAGAGAGAAATCGATTTTGTACACTGCTTGCTCTACAATCAGGATTCACTCACTGATGAGCAAAGATCACTTGGAACATTTCAAACAAACTGGTCTCAGTGGTATGTGACCCTTGGACAGGGACCATGGACTCTGCAGCACCTGTGCCTAATGCAGTTGGGTTGGTAGCGCAGAGTCTGTGATCCTAACTCTCACTTCCCCCCCTTTTTTTGTGTGTGTGTAGATGGGTTTACGTCTCCACCTTGTCATGCTTTTTGAAACACTCCGCTGATTATTATGTTTCCTGTATTCACTGTGTGTCTAAGTGTAATAAGCCTTCAGGAGTCTAAATACACAGCAGCCCTGCCCAGCAGCCCTGCAGAATTCTACTTTTGCTTTCTTCCTCTGGGTGTGATCATGTTCTGGTTTTTAAACCTGTGTGATTGCTCAGAGGATCTGTGTATGTTGGCAGGCATGGAGTGCTCAGTTGTAATATGTAGTCACCACTTTGCTGACAACCAGCTGCTCAGAATTCACTTTTTCCTCCTATTCAGCCCAGTTAAAAGTGAAATATCAACAAAAAGCAATTTCTGCAGGGACAGTGGAAAAGTTAATAAGGGAGTTGAAGTCATAGCAGGTTTGTATTAAAACTCCCAGGCACTCCTATAACTTATTTAATTTTTTGTTTCTTTAACATTCATGAAATATGGAAAACAAAAACAAAAATACAGAAGTAAATATAGTAATCACTTTCCCCACCTTCCCACTTTTTCTTTCTTGATTGCATGGAAAAAACCCTATTAGTCTGAAACAAGAAGCCAGTTGTTATGCTCTCATTCTCCAGGCAATGATACAATATGCAGGGATTCTGCATGAGTACAGGGGTCAATTTTTTAAATTATTTATACTGAAGGAGTACTAAGGGCCACCATTCAGGCCTCATTGTGCTAGGTGCGGTACGAACATCTATTAAAAGGCAGTCCCTGCCCCATAGGGCTCTCAGTCTAAGTTGTAACAGAACATAATGGGCCAGTTCCTCAGCTGGTCTAAAACTTCAATGGAGCAACTTCAATTTACATCAGCAGTGGATCTGGCCCCTGGGGTGGTGAACCAGGCAAACTAGAAGGAAGGAGAAGGAGGAGGTAATAGTGAAACAAACATATTTCAGCACAAGGACCATTACTCATGGCTTGCTGCCTGTCAAAGTTATTGTCAGCTAGCAGCATCTTGGAGGCATCAAATCCTACCTGTCTTACCCATGAGATTAGTTCCATAGTGATAAATGACAGACTGATTCTTTGCAGGAGGCTGTTCTGAATTATCACTGTGGGGAGTTTTAGAAAAAAGTGTGGCAATATTTTTTTATTTTTTTACAGTGAGAAAAGTATATTTTCCCCACACATCATTCAAATCCTAAGAGGATTTTCTCCAGCTTTTCTCCCAGTGATGTGTCAAAGTCCCTATTATGGAAAATACAGTTATGAGCATGGATATGGGATGGGGTTTAGTCCTTGATACCATTTTGTAATCTGCACTCTATCAGTTGCTAACAAGTACATTCCATAGTAGAGACAGAGATCAGCTGCACCAGTGTGTCTCCTGAGAGGCAAATCATGAGCAGGTTGTGGTAAATGTTGCCCTAACTAATTTAGGCCTTCATCCTGTCTATCTTAGTTATTGACATGGCCCCCACTGCCATAGGATCTAAGTCCCACAGCATCTTTATAATGCATTTTATCTCACAATACCCCTGGGAGGTCAGCAACTACTGCTGTCCCCATTGTACAGATGAGAACCTGAGGCACAGAGAGACTAAGTGATTTGCCTAAAGTCACACAGGAAATGTTTACAGAATATGGAGTTGAACCCAGGTCTTGCAAGTCTGAGGTTACCACGCTAACCACTAGGCCATCTTTCATCCCCTGCAACTTGATTCATGTGGACATACCTTTATACCAACTTGAAGTCAGTGGACTTAGGCTTAGGGGGCTGCCTGTGAGATCAGATTGCAGGATCAGGGCCTTAGTTTGACTATTCTCAGATTTCGATCTCTCTTTTGTGATACTTTCTGAATCTATAGAGGGACCAAGGGCCTCTGCCACACCATAGGCAAATTCTTCTCGGATGGAGGCCTGGGCAATTGTGGCAATGAAAGCCCATTCTGCTGTTGAAGTGAGGCAGTGGGAAGCTCCTGCTAGGGTGGCCAAAGGGGCAGAGCCTAGGCCTGGCAGTTAGTGGGGGTTGCTCCATCCTCCTTGTCCACCTGCTTCCAGTTTCTTCTGCTGCTCTGTAAAGGAGCCAGGGACGGCTTCTCACGGAGGGAGGTTGCTGGGGACTTGGGTTTGGGGGTGTCCGGTGCCTGGTTCCCAGTGAAAGGCCTTTGCCTGGAGTCTCTATTCGAAAGACTCAAACAGCCTCGCTCTCTCCTGCTTGGCTCTGGTCTCCCCTATGGTGCTGCAGTGGTGCTAGTTTCTTAATTGCCATGCAGTCTTCATAAAACAGAATCTCTCCTTTGTCTGCTCTTTGAAATGGGATTAGACCAAAGTGAAGTAATGAACTGTCAATGCACAGCAGCAGGGTCCACCTGGCTGCCATGACCATAGCATGAAACTATCAGTTTGTTACCATCACTGTACTGTGAATTATGCATAATTTAACTGTGACTACATCATATTCACAATCATAGGTGATAAGGGAGCTGGGTGGGTCCCATCATTACCACTCCTAATCAAGACTGTATGTTTTGGTTATTCTTGGCATGTTTGAAAAGTCCAGATTGGTGTGAAAGTGTTGTACCATGGAAATATTTTCAAATTGAAATGAAAATATGGCAAGTTAAAAACATAATATGGGATAATCTCCTTCTCTGGATGTCTTCACGTCAAGACTGGATGCCTTTCTGGGAGATATGCTTTAATTGGCTTCATTACAGGTATAATTGGGTGAAATTTAATGGCTTGTGGTATGCAGGGATGTCAGATTAGAATGATCTAATAATCCCTTCTCGCCTTAAACTCCATGAATCTAGTGGATAGGGCACTGTACTAGGAGTCACAAGAGGGGGTTTAGTCCCAGTTCTACCACAGACCTGCTGTGGGACTTTGACCCAGTCACTGTTTAGATGCGAAGCTTCTCCAGGTCAGGGACTATGTCTCATTCTGTGTGCAGTGCCTAGCACAATGGAGCTCTGGTCTCAGCTGCAGGCGCTAGGCACTTCTCTAATACAACTAATAATGCAACAGGCTTTTCCTGAGCCTCCCCTGCTACATGTGGGTAATCAATAACCCCAAATCCTCCGCTACCTATATTATTTCGGAACTATTTGCCTTTTATTCCCCTGTTACATGAGGCCTCTTTTGGAAAGCACTTTCTATCGCTATATTTTTTTTCAGCCTGAGTGTAATTAGTGCACTGGTGCCAGAAAAGTCTCTATTTTTGGCCGTCTTTGCCCTTCTCTTGGCCCGTGCAACCCTCGAGTGAGTAATGGAGAGGTAGCCACTTGGACACAGGGGAATAGGGGTCAGCTCAATAGCAAAAACATTTGCTTTTCTCAGAAAAATCTGCTTCTGCATTATTATTTTAAAGACAATAAAGTAAGAGAGCAGAACACACTCTTCCATAGAACTCTCATGCCCGTTTATTTTGAAGGCTTTGGGTTTATTTAAGACACTTATTTGGCTGCCCTTTCGATATAGAGGGTGAAATCCTGGCCCCATTAAAGTAAATGGCTGTGCTTTTTTCATTGACTTCGTTAGTCCAGGATTTCATCTTCTACAAAGTCAATGACAAAACACCCATTGACTTAATGGGACCAGGATTTCCCCAAAGCTTCCATAGAGCCACTCTGCTGCCATCAGGACTGGGTCTCCACTTACACAACAAGGCCTCTTCTAGTGAACCTAACAGAAGCTAGATCCACAGCATAGGCAGGGGTCTGTTGTTTTAAGTTCAAGGCATCAGAGGCCACATTTCTCCCTGTAGCTACCTTAAAATATGTAACCAAGATTTGTTCCTGCTCACCAGAACACAACATTGTACCAGGCCTCTAGCAGGATTATCTCCATCCGAACTCCAGTCTGGCCGTGGTCTATCTTCAAAGCACTGCTACCACCAAAATGGACCAGAAGGTGTACCGCACCATCATAGTAGAAAAATACATTGCATTTCTTCTCATCAATTGTAACAGGCATGAAAGCTGTACTTCCAAGAGTGACTGTTGCTTTAATGGTGTTGGGATAACATTGGCCTGATCCTATGATGTGCTGAGTGTTTTCAACATCCATTTGCATCATTAGGAATGAAAAGATGCTCAGCATCTCACAGGGTACTATGAGCCTGATTCAGGAGAGCACTTGAACGTGCGCTTAACTTTAGGTGTTTTGCTGGATTGGAGTTTATATGAATTTCCTCCTTCATTCCCTGTGCACAGTATAAACCCAGTGGGGGTGATTATGAGGGATTATACAACTATGGGGAACTGACTTGGTTCCTCAATGGGTGGGAGAGTGAAGGGGAGGGAGAAGTAGCATATCTATAGGAGCCCAGATTATCCTTGCAGAGATGACCCATGCCAGCTGATAAGGGGGGTGGGGGGCAGAGTGAGGGCAGCTGGCTTCAGCAGTACTACTGAGCATGCTCAGTACAAGCCAAGCAGCAAATCTTGGGGGGGGGCATGTGACCCCACAGCCCTCCCCCCAATGCGTCGCCTTCGACTGGAGCCAGGACTAGCTCCTGCAGTGGGCTCTGTGAAGGGGCAGTAATTGAAGAAAGCAGCCCTGCCCAATGACAACCTGAAAAAAGGACAGAGAGTTGGAGTGAAGATGAGGAGAAGCTGAAACCTCAAATCCAGCATGGGTGAAAGAGATCCTGTGTTACTTATGGTTGGGGCTGCATCTGCTGGATAGACTGGGATGGAAGGGAAGTCCCAGAAGGGGCAGAAGATCTTTAGAGATTTGCTATATTTGCTTCAGTGCTGGTGGAGGATGTTATTTGGAACTTGAAGGACATTATTGGAAGGAGTTGGACTTCAAAGCTGTCTGGCTGGAGTGCCACATCCTGGACACAGAGTTTTGGAGCATATTTATCCTCTTAACAGGGAAATTAAAGGGAAGATCAGTGAGCTAGAAAATTAATGATGAAACTACAGCTTAAGGCAGGGTTAACTGAAGTGTGTCCAATGGAGTTCTAATAAGCAGCCTTCAGTCTCTGTAGTGGCTATGCTGGGTTAAGTTGAGCCACAGAAGGATTTTATTCGGGGGTCAACTCCAAGAAGCCATTTCTGTTCATCCAACATGGAAACTGGAAGTACAAGCAAATATTGGACCAGATCCTGCAGACCTTGCACATGCAGATAGTCCCATTGGCCAGTAGTTAGCAATTCTTTTTGCTTAAAAGCATATGTACATTTATATACAGCTACCATGCTCTTGGAAAGTTGCCAATACATCCCTTAGCATCACAGTATTTGTGCACCAGATGTTCTAAGGAGGTGGGCCCTGATTCAGTAAGGTACCACATACTATGTCCCACTGAAGTGAAGTGCTTTGCTAAATAGGGATAGACTTAAGCATGTCGTTAAAGTTATGAACATGCTTAAGTGTTTTGCTGAATCAGCGCCTTGGTTAGCTTTCAGACACTGGCTTTTCGCTATTTTCTTGCTTTTTAGGAGTAGGTTGGCTGGAGCAGAATGTTCTGCTGGGAAAGATTTGTAGGTCTGTCCTGAATAAAAATGACCGTATGGGATATAAAGTTTTCTTAATAAGGACGAAATGTAACAGAATATGCTGAAAAAATATCCCTACCTTAAAAACAGTCAGCAGACTCCAACAGTTTTGAGATGCTTCCCCAGGGATCACAGAATGAAATAATATCCAACAGATTCCTACACACTGAAGAGACAAACTGATGAATGACAAGGTGTTCTAACAATGCTGCAGTAACCAGGGGGATATTTGTAGAACACACATTGTCATCTGTTGAAGCACCAAGTCCCCAAAGAGCATAAGTCCTTGTAGGTTGCCTGGATTTAACTTATAGCTCCACTCATGGGGAATAGACTCTGAGCATAAACCATGGAAATTATACTTCCACTGAATTCACAGCAACAGCTCACCTCCTCAGCTCCAACTGGAACATTATTAGTAGGGCTGATCGAAAACTTTCCATGACATCTGCTTTTTGATGGAAAATTGGGTTTTCGACAAAACACATTTTTTCACAGAAAGTGTCTACTTTCTGCAGATCATTTTTGGGGTAAAAAAAAACAAAACAACCAAATGCCTGAAAACCTAAAAAATTTCAGCTTTTGGCTGAAATCCAAAATATTTTGTCCGAATCCTGAAACATTTGGATTCAGAAATGGCATTACTGTGCCACATGGGAGTAATAGTTTGGTTGCCTCATGTTCTCATTCTCTTCTGTGTGCTAGGCTCCTCAGCCAAACTTCATAACCCATGATGCACCACCTGCCCTAATCAACAGAGGAGACCTGGGTGTGTCAGGGGAGATGTAGTCTGACCAGGAGCCTGGCCTATAGAGGAGAGTGGGAGTGTGATGCTTAGCAGAGGAACTCAGCTATAAACAATCCTCTTTGGCCTCTCTCCTGCTGCTAAGCTGGTGTAACTTTGGTGGCCCTGGAGCAGCACTTACATTACTCTGCATTCCTTGCCCTGCTTATCACTTCTTACTTTGCATTTATACTGGCAACATGGCACCTTCACTGGACAAGATCAAACACATAGCCCTAATTACTGTGGAAACAGAGTATCATTCATAGAGTGAACTGCAGCAGGATAATGTGTTGTTCTAAAGATATTCACATTCACGAGTGTTCACATTGAGTGGCAAGTGGGGAATATTCAGAACAAAGAATCACCCTTTGAAAGGAGTGGGTAAAGGACATAGAGACCCCTCACCCGCCCCAGGCGAGTTAATATTCTGAGTCACTGACTTGGAAAGGTGAAGGTTCATTTGGCAAAAGGTTTTTGGCAAGTAGCTGGGGAAAGTGAAAGTTCAGACTCTGGTGCCTGAATCCTCCAATGCCAATGCAGATTTTTGGGATGCTGATGTTTATGTATTTTTTCTCCCAGGTTTCATAACTATTAAGATCTTATGACTTTTTTTTTTTTTTTTTTTTGCTCATGTGCAGCTGTGAATTCATAAGCAGCCTGGGAATATTTGCAAATCATCCTGACTGAATTGAGAACATGCAAAAGCATTTGCAGCTACGAATGTTTGTGTATAGTAGTAAAAAACTAAAAGCAGTTATCTAATTGGAGTGAAGTGAGAGGGGGAGCCTTGTAAAAATCCTAATACGCATCAAACTTTTCTGATAAATAACTTGGTTTGGTTTTTACAACTGAGTGGCCTTCTGTTCGCTGTTTACTCTAGAAACTTGTTTAAAGCTCCATGCGGTAATATAATTGACTGAAGAACCATAATGTAACCAGAAAATGAAATGGAAGGAATTTCTTTACAAACCCACCACTTTTAAACATGAGCCAGTTGCAATCCACAGTAGCACTTTTCATCCGCTTATCTTCATTATGACATTAGTGGTACTATCCACTTCTGCCAGGCTTTTACTAAGCCCAAATTCACAGACTTTCTCTCTCTCTCTCAATCTCTCTTTTTAAAAAAATTAAAATAAAATAAAATATATATTTTGCAGTTTGCTTGGGAGAAATTTGAGTTTTTTCCCTCTCTTTCTTGACCCTTTCAGTAGAAAAATGAAGTAGCAAATCAATGACCGGAGTAGAGCTGGCCAAATTTTCATCAAAGCAGTTTTCTATTGACAAAATGGCATTTTTTTGCAAAACATAGCAATTTTAATTTTGGTGGCAGATAAAAACATCAGAGGAAAAAACATTCTGAAAATGTTGAACCATCCCATTTTGATACTTTTCGAACAAAAACCCTTGACTCTTTGAAATTTACTATATTTTATATTTTGAAAAAGACTAATTTCACTCTTATTCAGAACTATTTTTTGTTTTCAAAATATCAGTTTTTCATGGCATGGAAGATCAATGTTCTGACCATCTCTATCCAGCAGCAATAAATTGGATAAATTCTTTGGGATGATCCATGCAGTCTACCTGTGACAGAATGTCAGCTCAGTTCACAGGGATTTGGTCCCAGCTTAGCAAGGAATTTAAGCACATGCTTAAGTGTTTTGTTGAATAGGATGGATTTAAGCATGTGCATAAAATAGCATGTGCTTAAGTTCTACTTAAAGGCTACTGAAGATCAAAGACGATATCCTATAGAAATCATATTGCCAGGTCTTAAATTCAGCGGGAGCTGTCCGGAGAGGAGCTCCGGTAAATATTTTCAACTCCCATGGAGTTTTTATAGCATGGGGAGGCACATGGGGGGCTCTGGGAAATACTCTGAGAATTTAAGCCCTGCATATTGCTGTTATATCTTCCTGCTTCTTGTTGTCCCATATCCCCATCTTTTGTCTACATGTTCACTATTCGATTGCAGGGCTATAGGGGAAAGGGTGAAGTCTTCTTATTTGTCTGTATGATGCTTAGCACACTTTTAGCACAAATTAGAGAGGGATTTTCAAAAGCACTGAGGCTTGGCCTAACTCTGCTCCCATGGAAGTCAACAGGGATTTTACCATGGCCTTCAATGGCAACAGAGCTAGGCCAATGCTGAATGCTTTTGGAAATCTCACGCTCAAATAATTGATATATAATAGTTTGATTACATTAAAATAAATGATATAAAAAGAAATAACAGATTACACTATCACACTGCTTATTTTTACACGTAGATGCAGCTGAGCTGCATGGTTGGCTGTAATGGTTATGTGTGACAGTTGCCAATATGGGAACTGTCATTAAAAAGACAGCACAGGTCAGCATAAGAACATAAGAAAGGCCATACCAGGTTAGACCAAAGGTCCATCTAGTCCAGTATCCTGTCTACCGACAGTGGCCAATGCCAGGTGCCCCAGAGGGAGTGAACCTAACAGGCAATGATCAAGTGATCTCTCTCCTGCCATCCATCTTCACCCTCTGACAGACAGAGGCTAGGGACACCATTCCTTACCCGTCCTGGCTAATAGCCATTAATGGACTTAACCACCATGAATTTATCCAGTTCTCTTTTAAACTCTGTTATAATCCTAGCCTTCACAACCTCCTCAGGTAAGGAGTTCCACAAGTTGACTGTGCGCTGCGTGAAGAAGAACTTATTTTTATTTGTTTTAAACCTGCTCCCTATTAATTTCATTTGATGACCCCTAGTTCCTGTATTATGGGAATAAGTAAATAACTTTTCCTTATCCACTTTCTCCACATCACTCATGATTTTATATACCTCTATCATATCCTCCCTTAGTCTCCTCTTTTCCAAGCTGAAGAGTCCTAGCCTCTTTAATCTCTCTTCATTTGGGACCCATTCCAAACCCTTAATCATTTTAGTTGCCCTTTTCTGAACCTTTTCTAGTGCCAGTGTATCTTTTTTGAGATGAGGAGACCACATCTGTACACAGTATTCGAGATGAGGGTGTACCATCAATTTATATAAGGGCAATAATATATTCTCAGTCTTATTCTCTATCCCCTTTTTAATGATTCCTAACATCCTGTTTGCTTTTTTGATCGCCTCTGCACACTACGTGGACATTTTCAGAGAACTATCCACGATGACTCCAAGATCTTTTTCCTGACTTGTTGTAGCTAAATTAGCCCCCATCATAGTGTATGTATAGTTGGGGTTATTTTTTCCAATGTGCATTACTTTACATTTATCCACATTAAATTTCATTTGCCATTTTGTTGCCCAATCACTTAGTTTTGTGAGATCTTTTTGAAGTTCTTCACAGTCTGCTTTGGACTTAACTATCTTGAGCAGTTTAGTATCATCTGCAAACTTTGCCACCTCACTGTTTACCCCTTTCTCCAGATCATTTATGAATAGTTCAATAGGATCGGTCCGAGGACTGACCCTTGGGGAACACCACTAGTTACCCCTCTCCATTCTGAGAATTTACCATTAATTCCTACCCTTTGTTCCCTGTCTTTTAACCAGTTCTCAATCCATGAAAGGACCTTCCCTTTTATCCCATGGCAGCTGAATTTACATAAGAGCCTTTGGTGAGGGACCTTGTCAAAGGCTTTCTGGAAATCTAAGTACACTATGTCCACTGGATCCCCCTTGTCCACATGTTTGTTGACCCCTTCAAAGAATTTTATTCTTAACTATTGTTTCGACTAATTTGCCTGGTACAGACGTTAGACTTACCGGTCTGTAATTGCCGAAATCACCTCGAGAGCCCTTTTTAAATATTGGCGTTACATTAGCTAACTTCCAGTCATTGAGTACAGAAGCTGATTTAAAGGACAGGTTACAAACCTTAGTTAACAGTTCCGCAACTTCACATTTGAGTTCTTTCAGAACTCTTGGGTGAATGCCATCTGGTCCCGGTGACTTGTTAATTTTAAGTTTAGCAATTAATTCCAAAACTTCCTCTCGTGACACTTCAATCCGTGACAGTTCCTCAGATTTGTCACCTACAAAAGCCAGCTCAGGTTTGGGAATCTCCCTAACATCCTCAGCCGTGAAGACTGAAGCAAAGAATCCATTTAATTTCTCCACAATGACTTTATCGTCTTTAAGCACTCCTTTTGTATCTCGATCATCAAGGGGCCCCACTGGTTGTTTAGCAGGCTTCCTGCTTCTGATGTACTTAAAAAACATTTTGTTATTACCTTTGGAGTTTTTGGCTAGCCGTTCTTCAAACTCCTCTTTGGCTTTTCTTATTACATTCTGGCAGCGTTTATGCTCCTTTCTATTTGCCCCACTAGGATTTGACTTCCACTTTTTAAAGGAAATCTTTTTATCTCTCACTGCTTCTTTTACATGGTTGTTAAGCCATGGTGGCTCTTTTTTAGTTCTTTTACTGTGTATTATGGTCACTATTTCCAAGCGGTCCTGCTATAGTTACCTCTTGGACCAGCTCCTGTGCTCTACTCAGGACTAAATCTAGAGTTGCCTCTCCCCTTGTGGGTTCCCGTACCAGCTGCTCCATGAAGCAGTCATTTAAAGTATCGAGAAATTTTATCTGTGCATTTCGTCCTGAAGTGAAATGTTCCCAGTCAATATGGGGATAATTGAAATCCCCCACTATTATTGAGTTCTTAATTTTGATAGCCTCTCTAATTTCCCTTAGCATTTCATCATCACTATCACCATCCTGGTCAGGTGGTCAATAATAGATCCCTAATATTATATTCTTATTAGAGCATGAAATTTCTATCCATAGAGATTCTATGGAACATGCAGATTTGCTTAAGATTTTTACTTCATTTGATTGTACATTTTCTTTCACATATAGTGCCACTACCCCTCCTGCACGACCTGTTCTGTCCTTCCGATATATTTTGTACCCCGGAATGATTGTGTCCCATTGATTGCTCTCAGTCCACCAGGTTTCTGTGATGCCTATTATATCAATATCCTCCTTTATCACAAAGCACTCTAGTTCACCCATCTTATTATTTAGACTTCTAGCATTTGTGTACAAGCACTTTAAAAACTTGTCACTGTTTATTTGTCTGCCCTTTTCTGATGTATCAGATTCTTTTTTATGTGAATGTTTATCATCTGATCTGGCTCCTACTTTATCCTCTTCCATCCTCTGCTCCTGACTATAACCTGGAGATTCTCTATCATTAGACTCTCCCCTAAGAGAAGTCTCTGTCCGAGCCACATGCTCCTCTGCAGCAGTTAGCTTTCCCCCATCTCCTAGTTTAAAAACTGTTCTACAACCTTTTTAATGTTTAGTGCCAGCAGTCTGGTTCCACTTTGGTTTAGGTGGAGCCCATCCTTCCTGTATAGGCTCCCCCCCATTCCAAAAGTTTCCCCAGTTCCTAATGAATGTAAACCCCTCCTCTCTACACCATCATCTCATCCACGCATTGAGACTCTGAAGCTCTGCCTGCCTACCTGGCCCTGCGCGTGGAACTGGGAGCATTTCTGAGAATGCCACCATAGAGGTCCTGGATTTCAGTCTCTTCCCTAGCAGCCTAAATTTGCCTCCAGGACATCTCTCCTACCCTTCCCTATGTCATTGGTACCTACATGTACCATGACCACCGGCTCCTCCCCAGCACTACACATAAGTCTGTCTAGATGCCTCGAGAGATCCACAACCTTCGCACCAGGCAGGCAAGTCACCATACGGGTCTCCCGGTCATCACAAACCCAGCTATCTACGTTTCTAATGATCGAATCTCCCAATACTAATACCTGCCTTTTCCTAGCAACTGGAGTTCCCTCCCCTGGAGAGGTAACCTCAGTGCGAGAGGCAACCCCAGCACTGTCTGGAAGGAGGGTCCCAACTATGGGAACGTTTCCCTCTGCTCCCATTGACTGCTCTGCTTCCCTGGGCCTTTCATCCTCCTCAACAGCACAGGGGCTGTCTGACCGGAGGTGGGACAATTCTACAGTGTCCCGGAAAGCCTCATCAACATACCTCTCTGCCTCCCTTAGCTCCTCCAGTTCCGCCACCCTTGCCTCCAGAGTCCATACGTGGTCTCTGAGGGCCAGGAGCTCCTTACACTGAATGCACACATATGCCACCCGCCCACGGGGCAGGTAATCATACATGCTACACTCAGTGCAATAAACTGGATAGCCCCCACTCTGCAGCTGGGCTTCTACCTGCATTGTCTCCTAGTTAATGAAGGGGTTGTTTAAAGCAAGAAGTTTTGAATGTAGTTTGGGCTATAGGTTTTAAGGGGAATAAAGGGTATAAGATAGAACCAGCAAGGGACCCGCGCTCCCTTCCTGCTCCCCTTCTAAACTCCCTTGCGAAACTCCCTGTTAGCAGCCCCTGGTCACAAAAGATCCCTGGTCGCTTGTGCATGGCTATATAAAGCCCTGGCCTGGGTGAATGCCCCGCCCACTGATTAAGGTTCCACCAATTACCAGAGGCTTCTAGCCTTCAGACCTTCCTTTGAAGCTCACAGCTTCCAACTGCCAGCCACAACACACGGTCCTTCAAACAAACAAACAAACAGACTGACAAACACAAGCTCAGCACACAGCAAGTAACCCCCAAACCCAAACAAACACACACTACAGACAGTCACTTACTCCAAGGGTCCTGTATTTGCTCCTCCTTCACCTGGAGAACTCCCTTGCAAAACTCCCTGTTAGCAGCCGCTGTTCGCAAAAGCAATTACCACTGAGTCATAGATGAGATTATCACTGCTTACTGCTATGCTTAGAATAGCAGAGGACCATTGGCAAATGTTGGCTTGTACTTTATTTACCATAACTGGGCATAGGCAAACATGGAAACCTACATGAATGGGGTAAAGTGAAGGCAGAATTTAGTCCAATGTCACTAATAGAAAAGACAACCAATATGTCATTAAAAACTATGTGTGAAAAATGTAACACTTGGTTATTAAGAATGACCTACACCCCATAATTATCTTATTATAGGGGAGATAGTAGCACTGCCTAAGAATTGTAGATTGCCTGACATTTCCCTTTATAAGACCTTGTTTTAGTTGCTTATAATTTTGCCTTTAACTTTAACTGTTTGGGATGAAATTGGAAAGTTTCAGCTAAAATTATTCTGCAATTTCTGAGAATAAGATTAAGGAGAAATGCATTTTTTTTTTTGGTATATTGAAAACTGTGTTAAAATGTGATTTGTTACTTTAAATCTTCAGGGCTTTTCCTGTTCCTACTTGCAGTCAGGGGGGCTCTATAGGAATGTATGTGGTCCAAATCAGTTTAGTGAGCAGCCTGCTTTGTTTCTCTCAGTTTTTGGATTCTTTTGTGTTATTGTTCTGAATTCTAAGAAATAGAGCCATGTTATGCTGCAACCTTCCATATTTTGTTTTTTTTTCTAATCTCTCTGTGTGTGTGTGCACCAAGAAATAAGTTTTACCCATAGTAAATAAGTTCTTCGAACCATTTCACTGGGAAAGCTTTAGCACCTCTGTAATATCATGCAGCTGCCTCTCAAGCGCCCCCTCATGGCCAAAGGTCACTCTACAGCACCCTGCTTCTGTTTTTCCCACTCTTCAGGGCCCATTAAGAACCTACAGTTCAAAGGTGGTTGAAACAATGCCCACAAGGGGTCCCATTTACTTAGTCCTCTGGTTCATATTGTGCCTCTAGGCCTCAAGCTCAGTTCTGTGTCTCTATCCTAATTAATCCAAAATAACTCAGCACAGAATGTAACACAGTCTTCATCTCTGTTGGCCTTTACAGCCTCTGCCCTGCTTGCACAGAATTGCTCTCTGCCTGGAGAGCTCTACCCCATTCTTCTACTGCTTCAGCTTTCCCCTGATGACTCAGGGCCCTGCAGGGGTCCTCATGCTCTCAGGAGTGTCTACAGATCCAGCTGCAGTTTCCTGGGCTTCCCCCTTTTTACTGCCACTTCCTGCTCTTTTAATCCTAGGGATCGCCTGATTCAACCCAGGTGTGACTTGTCCAGTAATCAGGGCTGGCTTAGCCCCAGGCTGTCCAGGCCATGGGGCAAGCCACTCTGTGATGGCCTCCATGCTTTGGAAGAAGGGCTTGAAATTTGGTAGGGCACCTTAGTATTGGGGATGTGCCTTTTGCTGCCCCTGAGCAAAAGCCTCCCAGCATGGATAAGCTATAATCCTTTGAAAAATCTCAGCTCACACATGCACAGTGACTTGTGAGAATTTGGCAACTAAATTCTCTGACGATTCCATTTGTAATGAGCATGCCCCAGCTCAGGGATATAGGGGCTGAGTAGGGCTTTCCCTGCAATTCCTGCTCCCAGGTACAGGCACTGAGGGCAGGGAGACAGTCTCTCCTGTGCTCTCAGCGCTCACCATTCTGGCACCCAGGCATTCCTCTTTCCCCCTACGGTAGGGTTACCATATTTTGAGCATCCAAAAGGAGGACACTCCACGGGGCCCCGGCCCCGTCCCCAGCCCCACCCCTGCCCACGCCCCAATTCCGCCCCTTCCCCAAAGTCCCCGCCCCAACTCTGCCCCCTCCCCTGCTTCCCACTAACATTTGATTCATGGGAAGCCTGAAGCAGGTAAGGGGTGTGTGGGGGGAGGAGGCGCGGCCCAGTCTGGCCCCCCCCGGCGTCTCCAGCCTGGGTCGGCTCGGGCCCTGGGGTGCCGGCTCGGGGCCCGGCCCCCGGCCGAGCACCCCCGGCCCACCCAGCACTGCTGGTCCCCAGCCCCCAGCCCGGCACCACACCGCCGGCCCGGCCCCCGAGCCCCCGGCCTGGCACCGCACCACCGGCCCCCAAGCCCCCGGCTCGGCACCGCCGGCCCCCGAGTCCCCGGCTCGGCACCGCCGGCCCCGCATGTCCCGATTTTCTCGGACATGTCCGGCTTTTGGGGATTTCCCCCCGGACGGGGATTTGGAGCCCAAAAAGCCGGACATGTCCAGGAAAATCCGGACGTATGGTAACCCTACCCTACGGGGAAGACTAGTGCAAACCAGGCAGAACTGGGAGACTTCGAATGCCCATTTGATCCCAGCACACACTATGTGCTTATTGCTAAGTCTGACAGAAAGGGAAGAGACATCAGAGAGAGCATCTGTCTGTCAGAACAGAGCCAAGCACTGTGAAGTCAGGATGGAGGTCAGCAATGGCCCCCTGAGGAGGAGATGAGACCTAGCACCTTTCTAGAAGGTCTGTTCAGTGTTCACATGAGGAACAGAGCAGCTCTGTGCAATCTCTGGGCCGCAGGGTGGCATGGGAGAAAATAAAGGAGAGATTCAAAAGGCAACTTGGGAAGAAAAGAGGAAGTCAGATGAGTCCCTGAGAACAGAGAGGAGAAGTGCCCTTTCTTGGACTGTGCAGCTGACATGGGCTTGTCAGAAGACACCATGTGTGTGCATGAACAAGAGAACTAGGCTGAAGAAAGCCTTCCATCAGCAAGGCTGGGCCGAGTTGTCATCTTACTGAACACTAGGGCTCTGGTGTTGAAACCGAGAGTGATGGACACAGGGTTGTCTTCTGGGGTAGGATGGATTCTGCACCACTCCCAGATTTCACCATCACCGACCTCAACTGACCACGATTCAAAACACTAAATGGTGGAACATGCTAGTTGTTGGTCTAGAAAATAAACTAACCGCTAGGGGAAAGATTCACAATAAAAAGGAGCAACATCTCCATGGTTCCCTAACCAGAACCTTCCTACTAGGAGAGAGTCTCTACAGAGAGATAGAGAAAACAAAGCTGAACTGTACAATAGATAGAAACAGCAAACACAAACTGGAAGAAGAAAACAGGGCACACAAATCATAGTGGAAATCCAGGCATGGATGAGCAAATACAACTAAAACGACAGCTGAGAGCTGGAAAATTGGAGGTTCTTTTTTGTTCTTCTGTTCGAGACAGCTGTGATTGTGGCAGTGACTTCCTCACACTTTCTGTTAACAAAGGACGTTCCTTTCTTCTACAGTTAGGCAGTATTACACTCCCTCACTTTTGATGGAAAGAGGCAGCAGGGAGGGCAATTCAGCTCTGTGCTGTGATGTCATCCTATGAGCAGAAATCTCAGCACTGTGAGGTCAGCATGGTCCGAGGGTGGAAGATGAAGCATGGCCTGCTTTTCCAGAAGGGACTCGGCAGTTCAACAGACTAAGAACAGAGTGCTGGGTGTGTGACGTCTTGGCCAAAGAAATGCAGGGGGAGGGGGTGAGAAAAAAAGAGAAATTAGAAGCTATAAAGAAAAGATTTAATGTGTAAAATGAGAGGAAAAGAAGAGGAACCCAGAGAAGCCCCTGGGAACAGGTAAGTTCTTGATGTGAAAAACATGGGTGTATGTGTGTATGGGAGCCAGCGTGCTAACAGAGGAACAAGCATAGGAAAATCCTTACATTGGTGAGGCTATGGAGATTTGAGAGCTTGGGATGTGGTGCTGCACCCTCCATGGACCTGGGGATTTTTCTGGTGCTGGGAATGGTCATTGTGGGACTTTTTTTTCCCCTAGGAGGCCAGAAAAACAATAGAATAAGGGCTTACAAAGCAAATAGACCAGTCTTCTAGCTGCTCTGGTTTAGAGGGAGATTGGCAACTCTCAGGGTCTTGGAGTCTGGATGGGAGGGATTACGTTGGAGACAGTTCCTGCTGTGAGTGTGTCTAGGAGTTTGGCTGGGAGGGATTGGTGCAGACGGAGCCCTGGATGGATTTATGGATCTCCCAGAGTTTAGTTTAGGAGGTTTGCTGCAGACTGTGTTGGGGAATTGACAGGATCTGCTTGTGGGCTGCTGAACCTCTCCATACCACAAACAGACTGGCCAATGTTCGTTTTCACTATGAAACAGGAATTAATCTAGGGCACCTTCCAACCTACGTTCTTCCCCCACCCCCACAAAGCTGTAAGCCAAAGGCCTGTGGAGGGGGCTGGGCATGGACCCTAAGAAAGTCCAAGCCCACAGGAAACATTGGGCAGAGTAATTCCATGAAATTCCAACAGGGCGAGAGAATTTAGTATGAGCTGAAACGCACACATTTCTGATTGGACTCACCAACTCTCAACTGCATTGAGTTCCCTTCGTGCCTCATGGTCTCTCAACACACATGTTCAGGCCCATTCCCTGTGGGGTAACAGGTGGAGGCTTCTGGGGCTAGTTGCTGGGATGACTCTAGACAGCAGGGCTCACACTCTGGCAACTGTACCAACAAGTTGACTATAAGGGGGGAAAAGGGTGTAGTCCCTTAGGGAGGCTAGACAGCAGTGTCTGCTCAGTCAGAGCAAGCAGCGGGGCCTGGCCATGCTATGCACTACAAAGAACCTAGCTCAGTGATGTCCTGATCACTAGGGGACCACAAGCTAGCTCTAAGGCAGGGATCGGCAACCTTTGGCACGCAGCCCGTCATGGAAATCCGCTGGCGGGCCAGGCCGGTTTGTTTACCTGCAGTGTCCACAGGTTCGGCCGATCGCAGCTCCCACTGGCCGTGGTTCGCCGTTCCAGGCCCATGAGGGCTGTGGGAAGCGGCAGCCAGCACATCCCTCAGCCCACGCCGCTTCCCGCAGCCCTCATTGGCCTGGTTTTCCATGACGGACCGTGTGCCAAAGGTTGCCGATCCCTGCTCTAAGGGCTTGTCTACATGGGCATAGCCAGCAGCTGAGACAGAAGCACCTAGCTCAGGTGAACAAGAAGGTAAACTCTTCCTCCTGAAACACCAGGGTGGAGTTGGTGCAGCACACTAATCCCATCAATATACAGTTATAAAGGAGAGCTGCTCTCCCCTGTCCTTTTCAGCAGTGTCCTAGATCGGCAGCTCTGGAAAGAGAGCAGTGTGGTGACTGGGTGTGTTTATTTCCCTTTTGGATTTGCAGATATTATGATTTTCCTGAGTAATTCACATGATAAGTTGGGCTGTTACTGCAGTTCAGTTCTTAAGGTTGTTCAACACGATAACTTTGGCAAACTTTAACCATTTTGGCTGAAATTTCCCATACTGGGTGCCTGGCACAGGCTGATTATTATTATTTTTTTTTTTTAAAAGTTTCAGCTAAAATGTTTCATTCCCTTCCAAAAACAAGAATATGGAAAAATACGTTATTGTGCTCATGTTCGTCCAAACACAAAAATCTTAAAACCATAAAGCTGAAAAGGTCTAGCACCCCCATGCTTTGGAGCAGGGAAATTTGGCAGGGGGGTTGACTTCATGATGTGCCTTTTCACAATCCCTGTGAAAATTTCCCCAAATTTGGCCAAGTCATGAGCCTCCAAAAAAATCTGTTTGCACACACTCAGAGATTGAGCCCCAACCGTGGTGGTTGCGCTAGATACCCAGCTGGTGTAAATCAGCATCGCTCTATTGACTTTAATGGAACCATGCCAATTTACGCGAGTTTAGAAACTGGCATGTTGACTTCAATAATAATCCCATTAAAGCAAATGCAGCTTCTACCAAGGACTTCAATGGGAGCAGGATTAGCCATATCTCATTTCAATGGGACTACTCATTTGGGTTTATATTTGAAGAATCTATTACTATGTGCTGTAGTTAAAGACTTTTTAATGGCAACCAATATATATCCCTATGAAATTGCTACATAAAGAAAAAAATCCTTCTTTGACCTTTTGTACCCACTTGCAGCCCTGAGTAATCTCTTTTTATGACAAGTTATAATAAATTAAGCCTGTGAAATGAAGGGGAAAGCTAACACAGACTCTCTGCTATGGAAGAGTGGGAAAGTTTGGCCATAAATTTAAAAAACATGGGAAAGATAGACTGTGAAGTCTCGGGGACTTGGTATGTGCTTGGTTAATTCACCCAACAACTAAAATTAAGCCATGAGCTTGTATGCAAGTCAGAAATGGAGTCACTGTTTTGTCTTGTGGATAAGCAGGGTATTTTAAAACTTTGGCAAAGCTGAAAAGACTTAAAAGTTGAAATTCAGAATATGACAATCATTGTCAAATTGCAAGGTAAAAATCCAAAAGTTTGCCTGTGGCATTCTGTTAAACCAGATCTCTTTCTCTCTTCCTGAGAATACAGTGAACACTCTCTTGAAAAGAACACTTGCCACGCATGTACTGTAGGAAATATATTTGACCCAGTTTTACAAGTTGCTTCACATCAGTCAGCATCCTTTTTCTTTTGCTCTATCAGCAGCTTTCCTGAGTTTACTGGAAGCATCCAGTCAACTCCCTAGAGCTGATCAAAACTTCTCACATTGTAGGTGAAACCAAATGTTCTGTCTTCCAAATGGATAGCCGAAAGGTTTGGGGGGAAATGTCTTTTTCTCACTTAATAGAGTTAGGCGAAAGATCAGTAAAAACTGCAGATCAAGATGAAATGAAACCAGAATTGGGACATCACTGATCACATAAAGAAGAGACAAGTAGCTCCCATGTTTCTATAATTCCTCAAAGACCAAATTTGCAAATTATGCAGATGTGCAGCCATAAGGCTAATCTTCATGTACCATTTTGCTAATTGTATATTGCAATGGCTAGTGCTGGATATTTGTATGTATAATTGCACAGTTTGCACCTGCAGCCATAATAATTGGATTCACAACGTAGGCAAACAATTGCACACATATTGTGCTTCTGTATGCTTACATTATTTGAAAATCTGGCCCTAAGTATCCACACTGCTAAATAATTATGAAGCTCCATGGAAATGCTTAATTTTCTTGACTAGAAAGCAACCACTAGATCCTTATTGTTCTCTCCAACAGATTAACAGTGAAACATTTCTGGTTAGAACCTATTTAATATTATGCTTTCACCTTTTTAAGTAACTTATATTGTTGTAGCCAGAGTGGGATAGGTCCACATTTTCAAAAGTGACCTCTAATTCTGGGACCATACATTGTTTTTGGAAGCCCAACTTTAGAGATATGGGGCCAGATCTTCAGCTGTTTTAATTCAGTATAGCTCCATTGATGTCAATGGAGCGATGCCAATTTATACTCGCTGAGGAAATGACTGCCTAGGAAGGAGTACAGCAGAAAAGGATTGGGGGGTTCTAGTGGAGCACAAACTAAATATGATTCAACGATGTAACAGTGTTGCAATAAAAGTGAACATCATTCTGGGATGTATTAGCAGAAGTGTTGCAAGCAAGACAAGAGAAGTAATTCTTTCATTCCACTCAGCACTGCTAAGGCCTCAGCTGGAGTATTTTGTCCAGTTCTGAGCACCACACTTTGGACAAATTGGAGAAAGTCCTGAGGAGAGTAACAAAGACGACAAAGGTCAAGAAAACTTGATCTATGAGAAAGATTGGATAAACTGGGTTTGTTTAGTCGAGAGAAGAGAGGACTGAGGGGGGACATAATAACAGGGTTCAAGTATGTAAAAGGCTGTTACAAAGAGGATGGTGATAAATTGTTCTCCTTAACCACTGAGGACAGGACAAGCAGTGGGCTTAAATTGATTCAACAAGTGCAGCTTTTCCCCACTCATATTCATTCAAAATGCTGCTGCAAAGATCACTTTCGTAGACCATCACTTTGCGCATGTCCCTTTGTATCCCTCCACAGGCTGCCCGTTTTCTATCACATCACACCTGAGATACTTTCAAATCCCTTTGCAGCCTATTCCCATCTACCTATCATCTCTCACTCTCCATAACAGGAGGTCGACTCCCTCCTCTGATCAATCCATGATGCCACTCTGCATTGGCCACTTGTTACATTTTCAAACCAGCAATTTTATGCTTTCACCCTTTGCCATGATGCTGACAAAAAAATGCAGCAGAGCTCTGCCTCTTTGGCACTGTTCTGCCCCTTTTTGTTCAGTGGTTTAGATCCGCAGCAAGGAGGGGAGCAGGACAAGGATAGGGCTAGCGAGGATTAGGGCTTGTCACGTCATTCTCTCACATACCAACTTGCCTCCCTACCCTCCATGCTGTAGAGCCCCCCATCGGTGGTTTGGTTGGCCTTGGTCAGATGGGAGGGCCTTGGTCAGATGGGAAGGTCTTGGCAACTGAGCTGGTAGTTAAAAAAATCCTCTCTTGCTCCGGAGTCAGAAAATGCAGGTACCCACAGTGCCATTTTCTACAGTTCCTTTCTGGCCACTTTACAGGTAGTTCCACAGTTCAGGAAAATGTGGCAAAAAGTGCTAGATGTTCTGTAAAACTATTGATCAGATAGAGCACTACACGGGACTATTCCACAATATCCACTCCCACTTCTACCTGTTCCTGCTTTCTACCTTGCATTTTTATCCCACAAAATCCTTAGATCCCAAAAATCCTGCAAGAGAGACAGATTCCTCCATGCAACTAAAACAAAAGCCAACAGTCAGTTAATATAAAAGGGAATTCAGACAAAATTTTTACCATTAAAAGAATAAAACAAATCTTGCTTAAACCAGGTAAAAAATACTTTAACTCCTGTTATAATAGACATCAAATAATTCTATCCCTCGCTGAAATTTAAGTATTGAAACCTTTATTTAAAAAAACAACAACTCACTTTACATTGCTGAAATTCTATTTATGACAAATTGATGAGAGATTTAGTGTTCTCCCGCAAATTACAGTAGAACCTCAGAGTTACGAACACCAGTTATGAGCTGACTGGTCAACCACACACCTCATTTGGAAGCATTTGGAAGTACACAATCAGGCAGCAGAAGAGACCAAAAAAAGGCAAAAATACAGTACAGTACTGTGTTAAATGTAAACTTCTAACAAAATAAAGGGAAAGTTTGGGGGGCGGAGAGATTTTACAAGGTAAGGAAACTGTTTCTGTACTTGATTCATTTAAATTAAGATGGTTAAAAGCAGCATTTTTCTTCTGCATAGTAAAGTTTCAAAGCTGTATTAAGTCAATGTTCAGTTGTGAGTTTTTGAAAGAACAACCATAATGTTTTGTTCAGAGTTATGAATGTTTCAGAATTACGAACCGCCTCCATTCCCAAGGTGTTCATAACTCTGAGGTTCTACTATACTGCAGCCTGTTTTTTTTGGCCCACCCAATCCCGCCTGCAACAAAGTACATTTTACGCACTCCCATTATTGTGACAGCGGGACCTGTGGGATCCCAGTCTTGCTGCAGGGCTCTAGATCATAACGCTCAATATTCACTATCTCTAATTGGAATTATCCTGTTTACTCAGGATCATTATCTTGTGTGCTGCTCAGTAGTACAGTTTTCCTCCCTTTTCCTTGTTGATGATTACTGTGATCTCTGTTCTGTGTTTATAACGTGTTGTGACAGGGTCAGGCCAGATGGCTACAGGAGAGTGATAGAAGGTAGATACATTAGCCCCAGATTAAGCAGGTCCCTTTTCCCTGAGTAAGATAATTGGCTGTTCCAGAACAATCAGGAAGTTGCTGGAACCAATTAAGGCAGGCAGGCTAATTACGACACCTGGAGCCAATTAAGAAGCTACTAGACTCAATTAAGACAGGCAGGCTAATCAGGGCACCAGGTTTTAAAAAGGACCTCACATCAGTTAGTGAAGGGCATGCGAGGAGCTGGGAGCAAGAGGCATGCAAGGAGCTGAGAGTGGGAAGGCGTACTGCTGGAGGACTGAGGAGTACAAGCATTATCAGGAGGAGGGTCCTGCGGTGAGCATAAAGAAGGTGTTGGGAGGAGGCCATGGGGAAGTAGCCCAGGGAGTTGTAACTGTGATGCAGCTGTTACAGGAGACACTGTAGACAGCTGCGATCCACAGGGCCCTGGGCTGGAACCCGGAATAGAGGGTGGGCCCGGGTTCCACCCATCCCCCCAACTCCCTATTTGATACAAGAGGAGTTGACCTGGACTGTGGGTCCCACCAGAGGGGAAGGTCTCTGGCCTGTCCCCCAGTCCACTAGATGGGTCAGCAGAGACTGTGGGGATTGTTCTCCTCCCTTTCCCCATACTGGCCAGTGATGAGGTTAGCTGAGTGAATGGCAGATTTGGGCCACTAGCAAAAGTGGCCAAACTGAGGGCTGCCCTGAATCTCTGAGGCGAGCAAATCCGCCAATAAGCGCAGGACCCACCAAGGCAGAGGAGGAACTTTGTCACAGTCTGTTTACTAATAGTATGGTGGCATGCC
Source organism: Malaclemys terrapin pileata (assembly GCF_027887155.1). NCBI lineage: Eukaryota > Metazoa > Chordata > Testudines > Emydidae > Malaclemys > Malaclemys terrapin. Next base: position 33,076,233 of record NC_071512.1, on the reverse strand, counting down.
ACCACACTAAGCTTCTTCTGCTAACAATAAAAAAAGGAAAATTGATATTTATGGAGACCATGGGGGTTGGCTGGGTTCTTGCTCATGACTTTTATTGTAGTTGACTGCAAACTTTTCAAACACGAGGATTTGTATCTCATTGTGGGGAGCTGGTTTCCATTTCAATCTGGGTCCCATTATTAGGGCTTGGTTTACATTCTGTAACATTAGCCATGTACAGATTCACACAAACAAATACATTATTTATGGCTGTAGTTTTCACTTGTGGTATGTAAATCTCCCTCTATTTGAAGTGAGTTTGAAGGAGGAGGAAGAAGGGTTCCAATCCTGTTCCTCATGAACAGGTATAATAAAAAACCACCATCCCAATGGGCAGCTTAGTAAAAAGTTCAACTTACTTTCCTACCCCTGAAGATCCCATCTGGGTGAGGATGAGACATACTGGGGAGGAGCACAGTGGGAAGCTGGCATTGCCACTGATCATGCTTGATTTCCTCTGGGGCTAAACGAAGAACCCTGTCTCGAAGATTATGAATCCATCACCTTTCCTGAACAACTGTTGTTAATTTGAGATCTCGTGATGGGTTGGCATTGTGGTTTTCAGCTTGATGGCATTCCCTGGCTTGTTACATGCCCACAATGACAGTTCCCAGTAATTACAGTGGAATGTTGGAATTCCCAGAAACAGACCAAGAGCAACCCATGAAGTTTCCTTTAAGAAGAAAACCCGTCCCTTTTAAGAACTAATCCCAGCAAAAGCTAGATGCTCCCCTCCCATACAGATGCCTTGAGGACACAGGTCATGCTGAGGAGATGGTTTGGCAGAGGTTGCCTGACATGTCTTTGTGAACAGTGCCCATAGGCCTGTTATAATCTCTTTCCACATACAGAAAAAAGATGGTGTCAATTTGTGGTGGAGCACAAAGGCCTGAGCTGTAGCTTGTTAACAGAAGGAACTTTTGGATGATCCATTTTCACCAGCCAATGCATTTGGGAAACCCTTTATAATATTCGTGCCTGGTTTCAGCTCTTATTGATGTTGTTTTTACAGTGCTACCACTCTGTTTTAACTCAATAGAGCTCCACTCGGTTTATGCTGGTATAGTAATAATGAGAATACCTAACTCTTATATAGTGCTTTTCAGTGGGAGATCTCAAAGTGATTTCCGAAGGTCAGTAGAAGGAGGCACAGAATTTAGAAACACAAAGCTATGGTGCACTTTCCAATAAGAGGGGAGCCACAAGTGCCTAGAAATGTGGTACATGGCAGTAACATTAAGGCTTTCATCTACAGGTTGTTTAGCTCTTAGCTCTGAATTTGGTATATGGGGCTCTGGCTTATAGTTCTATGTGCCCTGCTAGACTTCACCTGGGACTAAGTGACCATACAAATAGACTGGAATCATTAGAAGAAGGTTCACCTGTCACTGTAGGAAAGCAATAGGGAACTGCAATGCTTCCCAGAGGTACCCAGGGTTGTGAGCCACCTTACTAGCACCTGCCTTTAGTCTGAGTGTGTCTTGTTTGTGCCTGCTGGGGATCAGCTCCCTATCCTATCAGCATCTGGCAAAACAAGTACTCTACCTTCCCGGCCTCCTCAGGCCTTGCTCTCTCTGTACAGTTAGCACACCAACCCCCGAATCCTCCGAGTGTTCCCTGTAGTGTCCAGCCCTTGTTCCACTGATTGCTCACAGAGGTCTCAGATTTACTACTCCCAAAGGAATGGTACATCTTGCAAGACTCAACTCTGGATCCCCACTTTATGTAACACGCAGCACTTATGTATAGTGAAAACAAGAATCAGTTTCTCATCAAAGAACAGAGATTCAAGTGATAGCAGGTAAGAATATCGGCAACAAATGGTTACAGCTAAAAGAAAATCATAACATGTTTTCAAGAGCTTGAACTTAACTCACAAGACATTCCCCTGCTTCCTACAAGATAGCATAATCCAAGCCCTTTTCTCAGCATTTTCAACCTGGTTGGCTGAGATCCCCCTTTCATAAAAATCAAGCCCTCTGGCAGCTTGACTTCACAGACTAAAAGATACCAGGATGTTTCTCTATGCCCCCAAATATACCCAAACAGACCTTTGATGTTCACCTGAAAATAGGGTTTTCCCCTCCATTAGTGTTTACCTTTTCCTTGTCAAGTCGTCACCAGCTTCTCTTTAGCAGTTGACTTAGTATATATCCTAATAGACTTCTGTTGTGAGACACACAATCCTCAGTGGTCCACCAGGAAGATGTGTCTTCCAGACATGCTACCTTTGAGTGACCTGCTTTTAACTACAGACCTAGGGAACATAATTTTTAGTGTATATACATAAGTCCTCACATATTTTCCACACATGCGTCTCGTAATGATTATGATGACCAGTGTGACACAGGCTTTCATTACACAACTTACATAACCCTTTTTGGAGAACCCATGGGATCCCTATACCCCCATGAACCTCTGTGCCCTCCTCCAGTTGGCATCAAGAGGTCCTTGGGTCACAGAAATGGCTGGCTTTGATCTAGGCCTTGACTGAGTTGTTTAGGAAACGACTGATGAGTGGATTGATTATTCTCAGCCAATTAAGACTTTGACGAGTTTATTTTTCTGCTGGAATAGGACATGGTATAAGCTTGTCAGATGGTTCCTAGGCTATTTCTTGTAATGCTAAAATAAATGGTGGTGTTAGATCCATCCCGGCTATTATTGTATTTTGTTTGCTGCTTTTGAGAATGAGGCAGCAATAACTCCTTCCTCAGCTACTGTTCTGTCCTTAGCATCCTGCTTGGCCAGAAGCTCTGAATGTACCCTCTGGAGGAGGCATGGGACAGGTTTCTAAGCCAACCTGCAGAGTTTGATTCCTTGCCAAACTGAGCCCTGCAGGTGTCATATATCCTGTGGTGTTAGCTAGGGTGTTCTGCTTCCTGAGCAATTTACTGAAATGATGCAGAGACAGATGCCTGTTTAGGATCCTTGTGACTACAGCCCACAGCTTTGTATTTGTGTCCCATGATTGCAAAACCAAACTATCCACCACAGAAAGGGATTAACCAAAGCAAAGTGATGTGGACTTACTTACTGGCTGAATTAGGTTAGCAATGGAATTTTCTGAGTGAAGGGGATTAAATGGGAAGAAACTATTTAGAAAACAGAGTTCTCTAAGTTTATAATAATGGTGAGGCCTGATTCTCGGCTCACCAGTTAATTGTGATGGCTTCAGCAGAACTCCTCCTGATTCTCACCAGTGTCACAAGGAACTCAGGCCTAGTGCATGTGTTTACTATAACTCATAACCTCCACAGCCTCTGCCAATGCATTGTCCCACATTGGGCACACTAATGTGTGTGATCATGTCTTCCCCTGGTACTAGTACACAGCTAATGAAAGTCTTTCCTTTACTTCAAGTGGTAGAGGCTAGTGCTTTTGATGCTGAAGATCATGGATTCTCTTCCCATTTACAACCTGTGATGGGTTTGTTTTATTGAGCCTTGGAAGAGGGTGGGGGGAGTCTGTGATCCTGTATAAAAGGCCGTATTGTGGTGCACACTACACACAGGGAGCAGAATCAGTGAGTGTAGCCTGAGTTTGGGTGTGTACTGACTTTTTGAGAGCTCCACTGTGCAACTTCAACATTTTCCTAAGACCGGTTTTGTAGATAGCCAATAAACATCATTGACCTGATTCTCCACTGCCAAACAGCATGGGTAAATATGTACAGCCACTGTGCAGAGGTGTAAAATGTGAGTGCCCTCATTTGGTTTCCATTTTATCCCACTGGGAAGCATCAGGCTGTGGGGCTGTGTGTTTGGAAAGTTTTCTGGGCTCCTTTAGTCTGAAAGTGGCTTATATGAATGTGAGATAATCTTACTAAAATTAGCAATCACAAACTGAACAGGAAAGAAGCTCTAGATTTTTCAAATAATGGTTCTAGCCCAGCTATGCATGTGGACCTTTCATCCACACTGGGTCCCATCAAAGTCATGTGGTTGCATCAATTTTCTCTGACTGCCAGTTGAAGGCACTCACAGATGTAGACAGATGCACCTCAGTCCTAGAGAAACATGAGAAACACTCCTTTGTAACAGGCGATAGGATGACGTGCGGCCAGTGGATCCGAAGGCTGAGGGAATCTGCACAGTGCTTCCTCTAAACAATATTCACTTCAGTTCTCATCAAGTCCTAAGACTTCAGTGGGACTCCAGGTGATGGTGGGATACATAGATATTTTTGCAAGATTGGGACCGACTGCCCCCACGCAACATGCAGAATTCAACGGGAAAGTCTATTTTCCTTCTTGAACAAAAACGTTTGGTTTATATGTTTTCATCAAATGCAGACTGTTTTTGCATGCTAAAAATAGTTAAACGTTGGAAATACAGACAGATCGTTGTGTGGTGTAAACTGTCATAACTACTTTGATTTCAGTGGAGCTACACTAATGTCCACTGGCTGAAAATCTGGCCCATCGTGATCCTGTCATGTGACTTCTTCATTTTGTGTGCACTGATCTGCATGTGATCATAGGAAGCATGTGGTATTTTCAAGAGTCCAGATTCCTTCAGCTTTCAGACACCTCCACCCCTGCCAGCAACCTCAGAATTATACCTATAACCCTTAAAATAGTGCACCTAAGTCAGATTCAGAAATGCATCAAGCCTCCTGTGCAAACCTTTTCAGGTTTCTTTCTTCCCACTGCCTGCACCTCTCTCTTAGTGCCTTTCCCACCTCATGCCATGAAGTACTTTTCAGAATATTCCATCCTACAGGAGGTTCTTCTCTGGGGCTGTGACTCATCTATTCATGACTGTTGGCATCTTCAGCTGGCTGCCAGAGGAAACTGATGAAATCAAATGCTCCTGAAAACAAACCTCTCTGACAACTGTAGAGACGACAGAGTTAATAGGAGGGAGTGGAGCCTGAGTTTGGAAAAAAATTAAAACATTAGCTTGCTGCTAGTAATTTATTGCATTAGGGCTATGTTTTTACTACAGAACCTCATAAATAATGTTTGATTTAAAGTTTCCAAGGACTGAATGAGGAATTTTAAGGACCAGGCTGGAGGAAGCAAGGTTCACGGCATTATCACTCCCTTTAACTCCTTGCTCTTTGCACAATAGGCTATGCTACCATGTAGGAATAAGTCATTGCTTTAGGGACCACTACTGACTATGGTATATCATACAGGTATACTGTCTTCCAAAGGGCCAGATTCAGAGGTGAAGTAAAGCTGATGTAATTTATAACACTTTGGACACTCTTAGGGCTCGATTCTCAGTCATGCAGGAGTAATACACACTGAATGAGAGGCATCCTATGGACATAATTCGGGCTCCTCAACTGATATCAATCAATGATTTACACCAGCTGAAAATCTGGCCCTCTGTTCACCAGCTTAGCCTTGCATGCTGTTTTAGGGCTTGTCTACTTGAACACTCACTTCACAGCAAGCCAGGGTGTCAATTGACCTTGCACTAGCCTGCTGCATACAAAGGGGCCGTGTGGATACTGCAGCCATGCACTACAATTCACTGGTGTGCTTCAATCTACTCCCAGTTCAAAGTGGGATAGATCAATGCGCAGCCATCAGTGGCCTTGAAAATGTCAGCCAATGTCTATGATGCAAATGAAAGGTGCTTCCCTTCCCCCAAAGGGCCCTAACAGGAGACTGGATGGCTCCAGGGGTTGGAATTGGATACGACACTTTCCATCTCCGAGTGGTAGTTCAAAGGATGGGGTGGATCAGAAGCCACTACAATCTGTCTGTTTGGTAACCTGTGTGAAATGAGTCTTGGTCCTCTTTCTACTGCAATGGTGCCAACGGCACTTAAACTACCTTCTGATTTGGAACCCTGGCTAGCGGTCTCAGCAAAGGGACTGAATAGGGCAGGAGACCGTACTTCCATCTCACTGCCAGAGGTGGGACAGGGTTGAAGCACGTTAGCCTGGGGGAAGCTTGCACTGTACCTGCCTAGGTAGTTCCTCTTCTCCGGGTAAGGAGAGCACCACAGTATCTGGTGCTGGTCACCACCATGAAAATCACTTGGAAACCTCCCAGCTCAGTTACGGATCTTTGTCGGTGCACTTTGCACTTATTGTGAAGGTGTTAGAAGACTTTGCAAAGCCTCCAGAGAGGTAGACTGGTATTGTCTCCATTTTACAAATGGGGAAAAGACAGCACTAGGGGGCAGATTTACAAAGATCTTTAGGCACCTAAAGATGCAGATAGATGCCTAGAGGTACTTGCAAAAGTACCCAAGCAAGTTAGGTGCCCAACTCTTATTCACTTTCAATGGAATCAGGTGCCTAGTTCATGTAGGCACTTTTGTAAATCATGTGCAATCTTAATTCAGCCCCCTTGTGCATATGCATTATAATTAGAGCTGGGCAGGAAACATTTTCCCCCGCCTGAATGAATTTTTGAGATTCCAAAAAAATCTCCCATCCAGAATTGGGATGAAAAATTAATCTCAAAACTTTTCACAAACCAATAACCTGAAAAGAAAATTCAGATTGGGTTGATTGAAAATTTTTGTTTTGATTTTGACATATTTTTTTTTTAAAAAAAACTAGCTTTTTTGGTAATTTTTTAAATAACACTGGTCTACAATTTTTGAGAAGTCGTCTGCTCCAGAGATAAAATGTGCTATTTATTATGTATTTTGATGTGCTGAATTCAAATATGACAATTAAAACAACTGGTTGGCTACTGTTTCTAAGATATTTAAGTTTTTACATTTTATGTCTATGTATATTGTGTAGATAGTAGAGTTTTAATCCTAAATTGTAAACCTAGGTCTTTTCATGTGTTTATGGTTGCTTTACATGATAATATTTCACCTGTCCTGTTTATGTAACACTTTAAAAATCAGCAAAAGGGTTATATAAATAAAATTTATTATGAAACAAAAGGCAAAAAACGATTATGTACATAGTTTAGTCCTATTCAGTGTTTACTCGGCGCTTCTTGGCTTGTCTCTTGCATTCATTAAATGGAGCATCTCTTGTCACTGTCCAGCAATAGTTTGCAAGCATTGATGGGCTCCATTTGCCCTGATAGCGTTTCTCCATTGTTGCAATGTCCTGGTGAAATCGCTCGCCGTGCTCATCGCTCACTGCTCCACAGTTTGGTGGAAAAAAATCTAGATGAGAGTGCAAGAAATGTATTGTGACAGACCCAGACCAGTGGGGTACAAGAGTCTGGTAGAGGGCAAATATACTGGTCACTGGATGAGTAGTTTTCTGTTCCCTGAGTGACCAGAGCAGGGGCTGCACTAGAGTAATCAGGAACCTGCTAGAACCAGTTAAGGCAGGCAGACTATTTAGGACACCTGGAGCCAATTAAGAAGAAACTGCTAGAATCAATTAAGGCAGGCTAATCAGGGCACCTGGACTTTAAAAAGGAACTCACTTCAGTTTGTGGTGCGAGTGTGAGGAGCTGGGAGAAAGTGGCGCAAGGAGCTGAGAGTGAGAGGGTGTGCTGCTGGAGGACTGAGAAGCACAAACGTTATCAGACACCAGGAGGAAGGTCCTGTGGTGAGACTAAGGAAGGTGTTTGGAGGAGGCCATGGGGAAGTAGCTCAGGGAGTTGTAACTGTCATACAGCTGTTACAGGAGGCACTATAGACAGCTGCAATCCACAGGGCCCTGGGCTAGAACCCGGAGTAGAGGGCGGGCCCGGGTTCCCCCCAAACCTCCCAATTGACCTGGACTGTGGGTTCTTCCAGAGGAGAAGGTCTCTGGGCTGTTCCCCAACCCACATGGTGAATCTCTGAGGCAAGAAAATCTGCCAATAAGCGCAGGACCCACCAAGATAGAGGAAGAACTTTGTCACAGTATCTTTAGTGACATGTTGCAACCAAGGCTTTTGTATGCCTTGAGGAGGTTTTCCACCAACAACCTGTAGTTGTCTGCCTTGTTGTTTCCGAGAAAATTTATTGCCACTAACTGGAAGGCTTTCCATGCCGTCTTTTCCTTGCCACGCAGTGCATGGTCAAATGCATCATCTCGAAGAAGTTCACGAATCTGAGGACCAACAAAGACACCTTCCTTTATCTTAGCTTCACTTAACCTTGGAAATTTTCCACGGAGGTACTTGAAAGCTGCTTGAGTTTTGTCAATGGCCTTGACAAAGTTCTTCATCCGACCCAGCTTGATGTGTAAGAGTGGTAACAAAATCTTCCTTGATTCAACAAGTGGTGGATGCTGAACACTTTTCCTCCCAGGTTCCAATGACTGTCGGAGTGGCCAATCTTTCTTGATGTAGTGGGAATCTCTTGCACGACTATCCCATTCGCAGAGAAAACAGCAGTACTTTGTGTATCCAATCTGCAGACCAGGCAAGAGAGCAACAACCTTCAAATCGCCACAAAGCTGCCACTGATGTTGGTCATAGTTTATGCACCTCAAAAGTTGTTTCATGTTGTCATAGGTTTCCTTCATATGGACAGCATGACCAACTGGAATTGATGGCAAAACATTGCCATTATGCAGTAAAACAGCTTTAAGACTCGTCTTCGATGAATCAATGAACAGTCTCCACTCATCTGGATCGTGAACGATGTTGAGGGCTGCCATCACACCATTGATGTTGTTGCAGGCTACAAGATCACCCTCCATGAAGAAGAATGGGACAAGATCCTTTTGACGGTCACGGAACATGGAAACCCTAACATCACCTGCCAGGAGATTCCACTGCTGTAGTCTTTTTTTTTTTTTTTAAACAGAAAGCTGACTTGAACCCAAGGGATATTTGAAAATATCAAAAAGGACACTCGGACAATATCAAAACTTTTTTTAAAATATTTTCGAGCTGGGCAGTTTGCTGAAACTAATCTTTTCCTGCAGACAATTTTGAACCAAGTGAATTGGCATTTTCCATTAAAAAAAATGTTGATGGGAAAATTCCTGCCCATTTTAATTATGAAACAGTCTATAATTACATGATTGCCCACTATTTCTTCCCCAAGATTCCTGATTCCTGCCTCATTCAATGAGTGAAGAAGAAGGGGCTGTGTAGGAAATTCTCTTTGGAACTCAAATGTTGAAGCAAACCTTTGGGGGTGGGTTCCATTACAACCCCAGCAAATCAAACTGCAGGGCTCAGTTCCAGAAACAAATGCTGAGGATTAGCATATGTCTAATACATGTAGGAACAATGATCCTCCAAAGCTTCTGAGATGGAACTAGAAAGAGCAAGAGAGTATGAAAAATGTACTACATCCCAAAAATGTTCTTTTGGGATTTAATTGGAGTTTTGTGTGAAGGTTTGATTACTGATTTCTTATTTTGTGCAAGCTGGTTTGCATGGCCATTGGAGTGGCATTTTCAGAGCCTTAATATTTAGGTGCTCAATCAAGGCACCTTGTGTCTGCTTTTCCAGAGGTGTCGACCACCACCAACTCCAGGAGAACACAACAGGAGCTGTTGATGCTCAACACCTCTGAAAAATGGATCAACATTGCCTCAGGTTGGCCACCTTCTCACGGAGGCACCAAAAATCTTTTTGTTAGAGACCATGGGTCTCACAGGCTGTCCATAGGGCTTATAGGCACCAGAGTGCACCATCCTGCCACTGAGCAACCTGCTAACTGTGGCCATAATGAGAAGCTCAACTCTGACAGAGGACACCAGTCCTGGGCTCTGATTGGTAGAACTCTGGAGGTCCTGATTGATTCCCTGCATGTATTTAAACCAGACACAAGAAGAGGAACTCATCCATGCAACTGGATTTTCCATGCTTAGGAGTGCTTCTTTTGTGCTACCTGTTCCCACTGTCTTGCTGATATTCTGGTAACCTGACCCTACCAACCTCCTAACACCTGCTCTTGGTTTTCCCTCTGGCATATTCCCGACTACGATCTCCTGGTATCTGATCTGGCCTGACTCTTGCTCTGACCACTACGTCAGACTACCTGCTTCTTGGTCACTTTTAAAAATTTTGCCCCAAGGCCCTGGTTCACCTCACCGAACAGTGAAGATCAAAAGGTAAGTGGAGTTAGGCCAATATAAAGCCAATGTAATTATTAGGAGAATTAGGTCATAAATGAAGCACCGGAAAAACCAATGTCTGAAGTCTCATCTTTCTTCCTTTTGCTATTGATCGTACAATAAAGAGAGCCTTTCAACTTGAAAGAACCCTAAATGCTTTAAAAACTACTGTCTGTGTCTAGGGATAACTTTGTCAGGCTCTGAGATGGAAGACTCCTCTTCAGCAGTGTGCAGCAACAATGTACAACAATTGGGATGTGAAAAATGCAAGCTGGAACTGAACCTACAGGGGGAATGTGGCCATATAGTGTGTGACTTTTCCCATGTGGTTCTCAAAACTTCAGCAGGATATTGGGGTGAAACACCACATTCTACTGCCATGTGTGTGGGGGCGTTAATTGCCAAAAGTCAGCAAGACTCCATTTTGATCCCTTAGCCAATATATAGCACTGCCGACAGCAGAGTGCTGTCCTAACCAGCCTGGGGCAGTGGATTAGTCCCTGTCTTGCAAGAGAAGAGTATCACTTACTGAATCGGCAGTGAGGTACCTTGCCAAGTACTGATTCTGCCATACTGTTTAGCTGATCGGATCCATTTCTTGAGCAGGTATTGCTCTGTATGTTACTTTTCTCCTCTTAAGGACATGCCCTTCTAAACTATGTATGACTATAGTAACTTCTGAACTATGTATGACATGACAAATCCCTGCTCAATCAGATGCATGGTATAAGGCAGTATGAAATATAGAAAATCCCCTTTAGAGCTCAGCTCATCACACAATCTATCGCCACTGGTTCTGATCAGCCTTAAGTCAGAAATGATCCAACTCCATTAGTAGAGGCAAGTGAATAATTTGCAGCAAAAAGTTAATGCAACAAATTTAGCCTCTTTTATTTTTATGCTTGTGGAGTGTCTGCAAGGCCATTATTGTTCTTATTTAGAATTGATATGGTGGCAGTGCCTAAAATCCACAACCAACTCCCCATGAAAGGTGTGCTATAAACATAGGTGACAGTCTCTTCCTGAAAGAGCTGTGCAGTTTGTTTGGATTTACTCATTCCAAATTATAGTGTATTGGGGAATGAGTTTTGTTTCATTCCTATGCAATGGTCATGAGCACTTTGGTTTGACTGATATTTGAAATTGATATTTGACTCTGGTTAGCTGTGACGGGTTATTGTTCCTGTTCCCTGATTGGATAAGCATAGTTCTTACAATCAGGAGGATGACTTGAAGTAGCCATTTGGTCTTTGAATAGCTTGGGGAGAGGGAGCAGTTTAGAGAGAGACATCAGACCTATAGGCTACTGCAAAACGTGTTGGCTGGGTGCAGAGTCTGAATGCAACTTTCTCTTGTCAAACCCATGCAGTGTATTAAATGTGTGTGCACAAATCCTTGTCTGACTTGCTTAGTTCCATATATGCTGGAGCTTTGGCAATGGGTTTTGGGAAACTCTCTGTGTGACTGTTGTGTCAATTAGTATTGCATCTTGTATAGCACTTCTGGTGTGAATATTAGATTGTACGAGATGGTGTGAATATTAGATTATATGAGACTAAGCTGTAGTTTCAATGAGCGTTTGTGCAAATGAAAAAGTAAACTCGAGAGGCTTGGGCACAGCCAAAGTGGAATCATTTCTAAATTAGGAGAATAGAGGAAACACATTTGCCAGCTCTTCACATTACCATCTGATATTGTTTTGGTGGCGTATGTGAAATGAACTGGTGATCTATGCTTAAGTGAATCAAAATTAATGGAAGATGTGTGGCAAAATCCCCTGCACTGTTTTGAGGACCTCAACCACTCACCCCGTTTCTGATGTCCCTATTACAAAAACCACCAACCTGCACCTCAGTCTTCGGGCATGTTCTCAGGGGGAAATGAGAGGGAGCTGCCTAGTCGTAGATGACCAGTAGATTTCAGTTTCCAGGATTGCCAGTATGACATGGTGGGCTGCTATTACCTGAACACTGAACTTCTTTAGAATAACCTACCTGCTTACCAAGAACTTTGTAAGGCTTTGAGTAGTGCTCCTGCCCAGAACTGGGTGAAGCTACAATTGTTCACTGGGCTCCAGGAGTTTTCAAGAAAACTTGCAAGTTTCACCAGCAAATACCACCCACAATTAGAAAGAGAAATAATTTTAACCAGATTTTCTGCATTTCACAGCTCTATTGGTCCTTTCTCTATTGTGCTGACCAAAATAACCCTGGATCCAAATAACTCCAGAGTTTGTGGGTGTTGACATTTTGAAGAGTGGACCCATTGGTTTAAAAAAAATAGACAATGCAATGTGTGTCTTATTTTGTGCAGGATGTGCCCACTCTCAGTAGGTCTAAATTCAGAGTTTAGTTAATTCTAATCTAGCCTCCACCTGCATCCTGGACTACATAGCTCTTCTTGGCCAATGTGGTAAGGTCATGTCCATTATTATTTATTATTCATACTCACTAGAGCCTAGAGATTGAACCCAGATTGTGTTTATATAATGCCTAGCAGAATGGCATCCCATAGTAAGATTATGGGGGACAAAGCATATTTCCAAGGTATGATCCAAGAGTGGTGGAATGCCTCACTAATGGGCATTTTTTTGCGAACAGGGGCTGCTAACAGGGAGTTTCGCAAGAGAGTTTAGAAGGGAGCAGGAAGGGGGTGAGGGTCCCTTGCCGGTTCTATCTGTTTTCTCTTTATTCCCCTTAATACCTATAAACCAACTACATTCAAAACTTCTTGCTTAAACAACCCTTTCGGCGGACAGGGGGCTGCAGACGGGAGTTTGACAGAGGGAGGCTTACGATGGTTAGGAAGACCCGCAACACCTGTGCCAGCACTGCTTCTGTCTCCTCCACCTGTGCCTGTAGCCAGACAGAGCACCTGAGCATGGATGCGTCTACCCAGATCCTGGTGTGGTTTTGCAGAGACTGTAACTTGCAATTTCCACTTACTGATATCCAGGCTGGGGGGACCATCCAATGTGAGAGGTGCCTGCTGGTGGAATCTCTCAGGCAGCAGGTGGGAGAGCTACAGGAGGAGGTGGCTAGGTTGAGGAGCATCCGAATCCACGAGCAATTCCTCGACAGTGTCCATGTGGAGACAGCTGAGGTAGCTGTCCCAGTACACAGGACTGCTGATACACCACTGGTGGAGGAGGAGATGGCTCAGGGTGGACACTGGCAGCTGGTTACTTCTGGCAGCAGGCAGTGCTCCACCCCTGCTCCGAACCCTCCTGCCGTGGTAATAGGTAACCGTTATGCTCTTCTTGATACAGGAAAGAAGGAATCACTCCCTACAGTAAAGGAGGAGAAGCCTCGTACCCCTAAGGCTGGGAGGTCTGCTGCCACCACTGTGAATAGGAAACGTAGGGTAGTGGTGGTCGGAGACTCTCTGCTGAGGGGGACGGAGGCGCCCACCTGTCGCCCTGACATTTCATCTCGGGAGGTATGCTGCCTGCCGGGAACCCGTATCCGAGACGTTACGGAGGCATTGTCGAGGATTATCCAGCCCTCTGACTACTACCCCATGCTACTCATCCATGTGGGCACAAGTGATACTGCGCGGTGTGACACTGAGCGGATCAAGAGTGACTACAGGGCTCTGGGAGTACGGGTGAAGGAGTTTGGAGTGCAGGTGGTATTCTCTTCAATTCTTCCTGTCAAAGGTAGGGGCCCGGGCAGAGACAGATGCATCATGTAGGTGAATGCCTGGCTGCGAAGATGGTGTCGCCAGGAGGGCTTTGGCTTCCTAGACCATGGGATGCTATTCGAGGAAGGACTGCTAGGCAGAGATGGCGTTCACCTTTCGAGGAGAGGAAAGACCCTATTTGGACACAGACTGGCTAACCTAGTGAGGAGGGCTTTCAACTAGGTTCAACGGGGACAGGTGAGCAAAGCCCACAGGTAAGTGGGGAACATGGAGACCGGGGAGATGGGTTGGAAACGAGAGGGAGTGTGGGCTATATTGGCAGAGAGAAAGGAGGGTCAAGACAAAACTGGGAGGAAAGATCAAACCAGTATCTTGGATACCTATATACAAATGCGAGAAGTATGGGCAATAAGCAGGAAGAACTGGAAGTGCTAATAAATAAATACAACTATGACATTGTTGGCATCACTGAAACTTGGTGGGATAATACACATGATTGGAATGTTGGTGTGGATGGGTACAGCTTGCTCAGGAAGGATAGACAGGGGAAAAAGGGAGGAGGTGTTGCCTTATATATTAAAAATGTACACACTTGGACTGAGGTAGAGATGGACATAGGAGACGGAAGTGTTGAGAGTCTCTGGGTTAGGCTAAAAGGGGTAAAAAAACAAGGGAGATGTCATGCTAGGAGTCTACTACAGGCCACCTAACCAGGTGGAAGAGGTGGATGAGGCTTTTTTTAAGCAACTAACAAAATCATCCAAAGCCCAAGATTTGGTGGTGATGGGGGACTTCAACTCTCCGGATATATGTTGGGAAAATAACACAGCGGGGCACAGACTATCCAACAAATTCTTGGACTGCATTGGAGACAACTTTTTATTTCAGAAGGTTGAAAAAGCTACTAGGGGGGAAGCTGTTCTAGACTTGATTTTAACAAATAGGGAGGAACTCGTTGAGAATTTGAAAGTAGAAGGCAGCCTGGGTGAAAGTGATCATGAAATCATAGAGTTTGCAATTCTAAGGAAGGATAGAAGGGAGAACAGCAAAATAGACACAATGGATTTCAGGAAGGCAGATTTTGGTAAGCTCAGAGAGCTGATAGGTAAGGTCCCATGGGAATCAAGACTGAGGGGAAAAACAACTGAGGAGAGTTGGCAGTTTTTCAAAGGGACACTATTAAGAGCCCAAAAGCAAGCTATTCCGCTGGTTAGGAAAGATAGACAATGTGGCAAAAGACCACCTTGGCTTAACCATGAGATCTTGCATGATCTAAAAAATAAAAAGGAGTCCTATAAAAAATGGAAACTGGGACAGATTACAAAGGATGAATATAGGCAAACAACACAGGAATGCAGGGGCAAGATTAGAAAGGCAAAGGCACAAAATGAGCTCAAACTAGCTACGGGAATAAAGGGAAACAAGAAGACTTTTTATCAATACATTAGAAGCAAGAGGAAGACCAAAGACAGGGTAGGCCCACTGCTTAGTGAAGAGGGAGAAACAGTAACAGGAAACTTGGAAATGGCGGAGATGCTTAATTACTTCTTTGTTTCGGTCTTCACCGAGAAGTCTGAAGGAATGCCTAACATAGTGAATGCTAATGGGAAGGGGGTAGGTTTAGCAGATAACATAAAAAAAGAACAAGTTAAAAATCACTTAGAAAAGTTAGATGCCTGCAAGTCACCAGGGCCTGATGAAATGCATCCTAGAATACTCAAGGAGCTAATAGAGGAGGTATCTGAGCCTCTAGCTATTATCTTTGGAAAATCATGGGAGACAGGAGAGATTCCAGAAGACTGGAAAAGGGCAAATATAGTGCCCATCTATAAAAAGGGAAATAAAAACAACCCAGGAAACTACAGACCAGTTAGTTTAACTTCTGTGCCAGGGAAGATAATGGAGCAAGTAATTAAGGAAATCATCTGCAAACACTTGGAAGGTGGTAAGGTGATAGGGAACAGCCAGCATGGATTTGTGAAGAACAAATCATGTCAAACCAATCTGATAGCTTTCTTTGATAGGATAACGAGCCTTGTGGATAAGGGTGAAGCTGTGGATGTGGTATACCTAGACTTTAGTAAGGCATTTGATACGGTCTCGCATGATATTCTTATCGATAAACTAGGCAAATACAATTTAGATGGGGCTACTATAAGGTGGGTGCATAACTGGCTGGATAACCGTACTCAGTTGTTATTAATGGTTCCCAATCCTGCTGGAAAGGCATAACGAGTGGGGTACCGCAGGGGTCTGTTTTGGGACCGGCGCTGTTCAATATCTTCATCAACAACTTAGATATTGGCATAGAAAATACGCTTATTAAGTTTGCGGATGATACCAAACTGGGAGGGATTGCAACTGCTTTGGAGGACAAGGTCATAATTCAAAATGATCTGGACAAATTGGAGAAATGGGCTGAGGTAAACAGGATGAAGTTTAACAAAGACAAATGCAAAGTGCTCCACTTAGGAAGGAAAAATCAGTTTCACACATACAGAATGGGAAGAGACTGTCTAGGAAGGAGTACGGCAGAAAGGGATCTAGGGGTTATAGTGGACCACAAGCTAAATATGAGTCAACAGTGTGATGCTGTTGCAAAAAAAGCAAACATGATTCTGGGATGTATTAACAGGTGTGTTGTGAGCAAGACACAAGAAGTCATTCTTCCGCTCTACTCTGCTCTGGTTAGGCCTCAGCTGGAGTATTGTGTCCAGTTCTGGGCACCGCATTTTAAAAAAGATGTGGAGAAATTGGAAAGGGTCCAGAGAAGAGCAACAAGAATGATTAAAGGTCTTGAGAACATGACCTATGAAGGAAGGCTGAAAGAATTGGGTTTGTTTAGTTTGGAAAAGAGAAGACTGAGAGGGGACATGATAGCAGTTTTCAGGTATTTAAAAGGGTGTCATAAGGAGGAGGGAGAGAACTTGTTCACCTTAGCCTCTAAGGATAGAACCAGAAGCAATGGCTTTAAACTGCAGCAAGGGAGGTCTAGGTTGGACATTAGGAAAAAGTTCCTAACTGTCAGGGTGGTTAAACACTGGAATAAATTGCCTAGGGAGGTTGTGGAATCTCCATCTCTGGAGATATTTAAGAGTAGGTTAGATAAATGTCTATCTGGGATGGTCTAGACGGTATTTGGTCCTGCCATGCGGGCAGGGGACTGGACTCTATGACCTCTCGAGGTCCCTTCCAGTCCTAGAATCTATGAATCTATGACCTCTTTCCCCCACCCCACTTCCTACAGTCACTATGGAACAAGTGCTCCTTTTTCATATAGCAGTGAAGAGGCTGCAGGTGCAAAATGCCACCAAGTCAGCCCACAAATGCTGAAAAAATAATGTAATTCTACCCTGGCACAAGTCATCATTCTTCATGGTTTTCCCCCACGTGAAATTTCCATTGCCACTAGCACAGGGAAATTTTGCCACATTAGCCGCAAAAGCAGCCTTACATGGAAAAAGGGTAGTTCAGTTACTTGCAAAACCTGACTTTTGTCTTCATGGAAACAATCTGAGTGAATCCAGAAACATGCTTAGTTTTTCATGAAATTGCCGAGACCAAAACCATTATATCGAGAGAGAAACCCCTTGCTCCCTTAGCTGCAAAAGGGGCTACATTCCTCTCAGCAACTATTCCAAGGTGTGAGGGAAGTTGGAGACAAGACTATACTCTGACCTCAGCTGGTGGTCTCTGAAAGTCAGTAGACCAGTATTGACTGGGTAATATGGGAACAGCAAAGGAAAGAATCCAGTTGTGAAACCTTTAGAACTCTTTTCCAATTTTGGATTTCAGAAAGCATTCCATTCCCTCAGCTTAAAGTTTTTGGTTTTTTTCAAGGGAAATTCTTTAAAACATCTCTTCAAAGGCCTGATTCTGAAAACACTGAAGTATATGAGTAGTTTCCACACACAAGTAACCCTATAGAACTAAGTGGGATTACCAAATGTGCAAGTTACAGGCATCTGAGTTTCCAGGATTGAGGCCTATATAGAAGTCTGTGCTATACCAATAATATAGACAGAAATGAGTTTGCTTGAGAACACTGGGTGTTGAGCACTTCTGGGGATCTGGGTGCCTCATTTGGGTGCCTAAATGGGAGCTGAGCCATTTTGAAGCCCCATAATGCCTGTTAATATCAATTGAAGTTTCATATGTAGTCCGAGGCTGGCTGCCCCTTCAAAGGGCCCTGCCTCACTGGTGATGCTCAGCTACCCTCCCAGCTGATCCTGATTCACTAGGGATAAGATGGCCTTGCTGGGAAAAGGTCATGGGATGCCTACAGAGGGTGAGAGAGCTCAGTTAATGAGGGGCGCTATGAAAGGGCAATGAACTCTTGTAGGCTCTTGAGGAAGGTAGCCCCTGTGCCAGCAGACTGGAGCACGGCTGAGGAGCAGCAGGAGGGGACAATGCCTCCTGCCTCAGAGCTTACTGCAGGAGTCCGAAGAGCAACAGGGAAAGTCCATGGGAGCTACAGCCCAGAGTGGGCTGAGAAGCTGCCTTGTGTTTGAGGTTGAACCTGAATTTTATGTTTAGAGAATAAAACTGTGCCTGAAAAAGAGTCCAGTGAGTCCTCCATGGGCTTGGGCAACAGGCCAGCGGAGTTGCAGAAAAGCTGTGTCATGCCACAAGGGGGTATTTTGGGCCAATGAGTGTCTGATACATGCCTAATAAGTCCCTTCTGGGCACGCACAACTCCCATGGACCTCAATAGCACCTCCACCATGAATAGATGCCTAGATATATGACCTTGACTGCACAGTGATGCTGCAAATGCATTCATGCCTCTGCCACAAAGCAATGGGCCAGATTCTGCTCCGGTGTACACAGTGACTTCAGAGTTACACCAGTGTGACTGAGAACCAGTTGGCTTTATGTTTTCAAGGCCCACCACTCTGATCTTGTCTAGATTTTCCAAACGCTGCAACTTGTACCTAAATCACCTGACCTGGGTGATTCTGAAGTAGCATTAAATATATCAGGAGAAGCCATTGGTCCTTCAAGCCCTCCAGACCTCTCAGTGAGGGACAGGAAAGGTTACACTTCTCGGAGGGATGAGTCACATGCTTACCACGGGCAGGAAATCAACTATTCCATAGACCTCAATCCCCTGCTAGCTGGCCAAGAAGCTGTACTGGCTTTAACTATAAAAGCAGCTGGTAGCCTGCCCTCCTGTCAGAGGCAAGAGGAGTTGGGTAGTAGCCATTGTGGGAGTGGCCTTCAAAAACAGGGACAGAAATTGGGAAAATGTTAAAATTGAGAGAAAAGGCCAATAAAAGTGCCTGTTATAAAACCTTCAGTATGGCTCACAAATGCAAAGCTAACCTGTTAATGCTGAACAGCAGATCTCATGGCTAACCTGCAAAATAAAAATAAAGTGGAGGCCTGGCAGCCAGTGCTGCTTAAAACTTTGTTAAGAAATGTACCTTGTAGCACTCAGTTGCATCATATTGCTTCCCAAAGAGAGAAGTGCAGCTGTAGGTTTAATAATGTGAACACCTCTAGGGTTCTGCTTCTCAGGCAATGGGGAATTACTGCCCTAGCCTAATCTGAAGGCTGACTTGTGTTTGTGAAGCTGCTGAAATAGCTCAGAGTAGGTCTCCAAATGCCTTACACTAATAATACTTACCTCTTATCTAGAGTTTTTCATCAGTAGGTCTCAAAGCACTTTACAAAGGAGACAAGTAACGTTATCCCCATTTTACAGATGGGATAGTGAGGCACAAAGCGGGGAAGTGACTTGCTCAAGGTCAACTGCCAGGCCAACAGCAGAGGCAGGATTAGAACCCAGGTTTCCTGAGTCCCTGTCCAGTTCTCCTTCTGCAGGCTTTCTTGTAAATTGGGGGGATCCACTGTACACATGTTGTGTTAAACTGCTTGGATGATAGACCCTGATTCAGCAAAACTCTTCCACACCTCCTTGACTTGAAGCATGTGAGCATATAAAGGGAGTTCTACTGTGTTTAAAATTAATCATGTGCTTAAGCACTCCGCTGAATCATGACCATAATTTACATCTTGTGTTACCATACCATGGGCCAAATTAACCCCTGGTTTGGCCATGGAGATTAGCTTGGTCCATTGGATTAATTGACAAATATTGCACAACTTCTCACTTAGCATAATAAACTCTGGAGTTAATTCCATTGTAACTGGCTCCTAGAAGTAGATACCTTTTATAAATCCTTTTCCACCCTTTGCTCCTTCTTTATCTTTCCTTGGTACACAATTGTATTTATGTTTTGTTTTCTCTCCTCATTTAGCCCTTTTCTTCATAACTCTAACCTTCCACCTGCCTGGTTTATTTCAATTCCTGGTTAAAATGTGCCAGACATAATGACTTCAGAGCATGTCCCTCATATAAGTAGCAGTTAGCAGCAGTAAGACACCCAGAGACCAGGTTTTAATCAGCCTTGACTGAAGGCTGAAAATGATTCACTCCTGTCAGCACTGGGCAACACAACAAACAGCTCTCCAGCAAATCACTTAAGCAGAAATATGTTGGCATGTTTCTATAGCAACTAAAGAAAAATATTTCACACGAAAGTCCATCTGCTGTAATACAGAGGGAGATCTGGCCAAGGAATCCATCATAAATTAATCTTAATTTGCCAATTTCATTTTGGAAACCTCACACAGAGATATGCACACAAAGAGGCAGAGCATAAAACAGTGGAAACACAATTGATTTCAGATACAGGCTGTTGATTAATCAAAGACCAGGGTGTTAATTTGGGAGACAATGATCATTTGAAGGGCAAAAAAAAAAAAATCACAATGTTGTTTGAAAGGTATCCATTTTCATTGCTGTTTACTGATCAGACAGCTTCACACCATCTTGTACTCAGGGTGTTTGGAAACATACTTCGTGTGCTTCCCAGGCGCCGAGTAGCAAGAATCCAAACTTATTTAAAAAAAACATTTTGGTTTGATTTACTTGTAAAGAATTATTTAAATTCATTCATCCATATAAAATCCTTTGTAGAAGCCATCAAAGTGGGGAGAGTTGGGGGAAAACAACAATGCGATAATTTAGACTGCGATACATTTTATTTTATGCTACGTCAACACTTCAAAGCCTATTAGAGTTGTGTTAGGGAGATCTGGAACATTTTATGGGGTGCTTTGTTTGTAACACGGACACCATCTCCAACTTAAGATCCGCTTGCACAACTTGCTTTCTGCCTGCCAGTTTTTTTTATTCTTTGTCGCTAGCTGCTTTCTGTGTCTGATCTGGCAATTTTGTACAGCCTGGAAAAAATGAAAAAGGGAATTTACTCTCATTCAGCTAGGAAACATTTAGTCTAACATCCTAGAACAGATGCCAGGTCACCATGGGTTATGTCAAAGGGAACGGAAGTCAATCATAAGTGGATTCTGTCACCTAAAGCTTTTTATGAAACATTAGACTTTGAAATCATTTTCAAGAAAAAGTCAGATTTTTGTGCTTTGTCATATACACTGTTTGTTTCTGATGATTATTAAAAATATGTTAATGCAAAGAGTTGGCACGCATCATGCTGGAAACAGTGGGTTTTCATTCTCACAATAGCCTCATTGTTTGCTCCCCATCACCATTTCTTTCTGATACTTTGCCCATCAGTGTCGGCAACCGGGCGACAGCTTGTTTTTATTTCCACTGGACAAACGCATCGTCTGACAGGTGAAATGTTAAGTAAACAAGTAAACAGGGGAGTAGAACTGCGTAAGTGGAGGGAGGGGTGAGAGATGCAGAAAGCACCCTAGAAATCTTGGAAATGTTGCTTTTTATTTCACTTGGTCTTTCCCTCCCCCCCCTTAACAGCCACAACTGTCCTTATCAAAGCCCAGTTTTCTTACACAAATAATCTTACAATAAATTTTGACTTGATAGTTAAAGTTGACTTTTTTATTTAAAAAGAAAAATGGCTAACAATTTTTTTAATGGACTATAATGAACAAGTGTCTTGTTTTTCTTTGCGATCCCATTACACTGATCTGTTGGAAAAGAAGAAAACACCTTGTTTAAAAAAAAAAAATGCAGACATAAGCCGGAAAGCTGCTTACTCTCTAAAATGTTTCCTTGTTTGCTAGAACAAGTGTTTTCTCTGATTTTTTTCTGTTGCACAATAGCATTTTCATATTGCTGTTGTCTTTGGACTTGTAGGGGGTATTATATTTTGCCCCCTCTTTACATTCCATGTCCGGTGTTGCTCTCTTGAAACTGGCAATATGTTTGAGCTCCACTTAAAGTCCTGGTATTATCTGGAATACTAGTCAAAGAGTGTCAGACCTGTTGAGTTGTAACGCTGGAATCAAAAATTTTGCAGCTGCAGAGAAAGAATGAAACAGTCTGCTAAGTACATTTGCTTGCAAAAACGCTGCATTCTATTTTACTGTGGGGCCATCAGAATAATTAGGGATGAGTGGGTCAGGAAATTTGACTCAACAGACTAGTCCCAGGTCTGGCCAGTTTTGAGCACTGGAAGAAGGAAAATGTCTTTCAAATGCAAACACATTACAGCATTTCATATGGATGAAGTTCCAGGGTTCAGGCATTATTTAAAAGTCTTCGTAAATTGGTCTGTAGCACATGAATGAAAGCATTCGAATTTGGTTTGACACTGTAATAGCTAGCATGAAACCTAGTTAAATCTATGGCTTTACCCAGCTACGTACAGTAGTTTAACAGCAATGCAAACAGTCATGGCATCAAGTTTAGAGTTCCTAAATGAATAACCATTCTATGAAATTCAGACTGAGGTGAGGGGAATAATTGGTTCTGATAGAAGAAGAACTAACCCACTCCAATTAAACCTGACCTGAACCTTACCTAAGCTTTGAGAAAGTTTAACTTACTGTCTCAGAATGTCGCAGCACATTTGTTCACTGTTTGTGCTCTGCTCAGTGTAGTTACACCCTCCCTGCACGCCTTACACTACGTAATTATTATTTGTTATACTAAGTGGTGGACTGAATACAGGCTAGGTTTTCTGAAGCCTTTAAGATTCTAGACCTGGATATAGATTCCCATTGACTTCAAAGGGCTTTGGATCAGGCCCTGAGGGCCACATCCTCAGCTGTACATCAGCATAGCTCCATTGGAGTCAGTAGGCCTGATCCTCAACTGAGCTGTACCACTTGACACCAGCTGAAATGAATGGAGTTTTGCTGGTTTGTACTAGCTGAAGATCTGACCCTATATCTCTGAACAGTGGGTACCTGGATCACACCACAGTTGTCTTTTGGAAATCTCACTGTCACGTCCCATTTCAGAAAGCGACCATATAATGGCTGTGGTATCAAAGGGGTAGAACTTAATCTCCTTTGAAATCCATCTCGGTTATCTCCTACACATCCCTCCCCCCTTTCCAGTTATTGTTTTTAATGACTGTAGTTTGCAGTGTAATTATGATGCCTACATTTTACAGTGAGGTCAGTATTAAAAATGCCTGCCCTCCCATTTCTTCTCCCGTGAGTGTGTCATTCCCCACTGATCTGTTTAAAATATTTTGTGGGTGGTCTTCATTACAATATTTTTCAGTGTATTCTTAGAAATGGTTTTTATTATGATCAACAGTGCCCTGAGCAACTTGGTGGTGAAAGTTGAGGGATAAAACTATTATGAATTTAAAAAAATAATAATCTATCATTTATTTCACACCAGTTATAGTACCAGGAATAGGAATACTGAAGTACCATATGAAAGGCTATTCCCAGCCAGAAGCAGGAAGTACCAGAAACCTCTTGAGTCTCACTCTTGAGTTTTCTAGTTTGGTTTCTGGACTAAAAAACTTCAGATAAGCTTCAAATCTTCTGAAGTTCATTCATCACTACCTCAAATATCTGCTGTAAAATATATTGTAATGATAGGTTTCAAGTTTTCCAGAGGTTTAAAGCTTATGCCAGACTTTCTTCTAGCATAAAATAATGTTACCAAGCTGCTATAGGTGAATGGGACATTTTACAGTGTGACATTATGTGAGCTCAGTAAACTTTTAGAAACTGTATTCTGAAAACTGGCTGTTTAGAACGGAAACCAGGAATCCAGGAGAGGAGGCAATATAACCCGACATACTTTATTGCAGCAGCTGTTTGCTTTGTTTATAGCCCTATTTGAGAATTCTTTAAAAAAAAATCTGCTATTCTATTTTTACATCATCACCACTTTGCTGTAGCTAAATGGATTTGTTGACTATGTCTCTGCAGACAGCATGGCTAGAACCCAAAGCCCATCTGCAATCCAGGTGGACTCAGCTTCTAGTACTACCCATCATTTATCAGTGTGTTGTCATCCATGGGCTGATGCAGCTTACACAGGTCTAGCCGCTTTTCTCTCCCCTTCCCTGCTAACAACATTTCTCTCTCTGTCCCACCTCTGTTTAGTGCCCTCGCCCAAATCTAACCACCACTCGGTCTGGGAGTATCTCCCTCCTCTTTGTACCATATGAAGGTGGGCTTGAGTGGTTGCTTTCTCCCCTCTCTCCACTAGAGGGCTGCCTGACTGAAGGCCACTGCTAGAGCTGGGCAACGAACACATTTTTGGTTCACTGACAATTCCGAAAAATTGGAAATAAATTGTCTTTGTCTTGGGTTGAACTGATTTCTTTTCCTTTTTATCCTTTGGCCAGTTGAAAAGTTGGGGGAGGAAGGTCATATAAGTGAAATGAAATATTTTGTTTCTATTTTGACTATTTTAAAATATTTTTGATTGTTTATTTTTTTTAAATAAAATAAAAAACAACAGAGTCATTTCAAGTTGCAATGTGTCTTTGGAAAATGGGGACATCTTGAGGGTTTTTTTTTTTTAATTTTGGGGGGGGGGTGTTTGTTTTTTGTTTCAATCCAAACAATTTGACGAAATTGCCATGAATTCACCGAGTGGTTTGATGTTGCTGAACCTGCATTTTTCACGAACAAATAATTGATGCAAAAAATATTGTCCAGCCCCAGTCACTGGTTTCGCCAATCCATAAGGGTCGGTAATGGTGCAGGAAGCAGCCTCGCCATGCTCATGCTCTCTTATTTGATACCCTGTGACAGACGGTCCTGTGAAAGGGCTTTCCCTTTGGAAGACTCTATAATAAGTGAATGGGAGGGAGGGAGAGGGGCAATAAGGGAGATGGTTAAAATGAAAACTTGCTTGCTGGGAGTTTGAATTATCTTTATTTCAATAGTGCCTAGTGCCCTCCACCCACATCGGAGCACATGGTGGATAGTCCTGGAACAGCGTTTCAGCTCCGCTGCTTTACAGCAGGCAATACTACAACAGGTAGACAGCTCATGTGCTGAGACCACTGCCTATCATGCTGCTGGATTGTCTCCGTGTTTCTTTATGCTCCCCTGTCTGTTGTCTCCACCTGTGCTCTCTTGCCTTCTAATTGTAACCCTTCTGCCAGGCCAAGTTGATAGCAGCAAGGGCCGGGTTCAGTACATAGGGGTCCCTTCCCAACAGCGTGACACAGAACCAGCTCGAGCCCCCACCCAGTGACCTGGGAAAATCTTACACAAACCCCTAGGCGCCTCGAAGAGGCAATATTTCCCCTCTCGCAAGCACAGAGCCTCGGTGTAGCAGAAAATGTTTAATAACATGAGATAAACGACATAGCATTAAATTGGGAAAACACCACAACTAGAGTTCATAGACCAAACCATGAGCAAAGACCCACCCCAGCAAATTGGGCCGTGTCCTCTCCCGTTGGTTCTTGAAACCAGCGACCCAAGAATCACCAAAGTCCCAAAAGTCCACCAATCCCAAAGTCTCTTGGGTCCAGCAACCCAAGAATCACAAAAGTCCCAAAAGTCCGACAACCCCCCAAAGTCTCTGTCCCTGATCAGTGCAGCCCCAGAGTTCAAAGGGGGGGGTGAGCAGGGTGTTAAGGGGCACCTTACGTGATCCGAGGCCAACCGGCTGCTTCTCCGTGGGGTTCCACCGCAGCCTTCACCACGAACTGCTCCACTCCACCCGCAGTCCCACTCCTGCCGTCCCACGAACTGCTCTGGCAGCTGCTCCGCTCCGCTCACCGACCTGTGAGCCGCGCCGCTCCGCTCACCGAACTGTGAGCCGCGCCGCTCTGCTCCGCTCACCGACCTGTGAGCCGTGCTGCTCCGCTCACCGACCTGTGAGCCGCGCCGCTCCGCTCACCGACCTGTGAGCCGCGCCGCTCACCGACCTGTGAGCCGCGCCGCTCCGCTCCAGCCGTCCCTTGGGCTGCTCCCACAAGGCTCTGCTCTGCTCTGCTCTGCTAGCTGCTCCTCCAGCCGCTCTGCTCACCGACCTGTGAGCCACTCCGCTCCGCTCAGCTAAGTTAGCTTAGCAATATAGCTTCAGGCTCCCCCACTAGTTAACACAGCCTCAGTGATCTCAGCTCTTAAATAGCTTTAGCTCTTTTGTGATTTCAGCTCTTAGTGATTTCAGCTAGTAGTAGGGGAGCCCCAGTGCTGGTGCACTATTGGCCCAAAGTGAACTCAGCTCAGCAGTCTGTAACTAGACTCCTAAGGGAATCAAAGTTAGCTCTGACATTCAACAGTGGAGAGAGGAGGAGGTGCAATTGGTGTTTCAGGCCCACAAAAGGGACCCACACCACCAGGTACCAATACCTGCCCCCAACCTCTCTCAATTCACTGGGTTTTGTAACCCATGCCCCTTGACAAGCAAATGCTACTTAGGTAATGGTGAATGACTCACTCAGTCCTTCTGTCATACAACAGTTCCACTGGCCTTGATTCACAGAATCAGGGTAACAAAACTTTATTCTTCCTGCCCCAATAACAGAGAAACTGGGGATCCCACACCAGCCAAAGTAACCACTTTGAGTTGCTGTTGTTTCATGCCAGGCGAGTGGGTGTGCCTATGCAAACAAGATCAGCCCCTGGAGTTCTTTTCCACACTCGCCATAATTCACCACCAGATGTCAGGGTAGAGCTCATCCTGACTCTGCTTACATAATCTAATCGTAAACTTTCTCATAGACTTTTTTTCGTAGTTTCCAAGGCCAGAAGGGACCATTGTGATCTAGTCTGCCTTCCTGCATAACACAGGCTAGAGAACTGCTCCCCAATAATTCCTAGAGCATCTCTCTTTGGGTCAGGGGACAACTTTTGTTCTATTTGTACAGCACCTAGCACAATGGGTCCTGGTCTACGACTGGGGCTGCTAAGCACTACCACAATACAGATAATAAGAGTAAGGCCCTGATCCTACCGCTGTATTTGAGGAGTGGGAAGGAGGTGGAAAGGCTAGTTGTATCCTGGAGACTCTGATGCTTTGGGGAGTCAATGACAGATGGTCATACTACCCTAACCGCCCGCCTTGGTATGATTGCCCTCTCCCACTGAGAACTAGTCTCTATAGAGGATTGATGTATTCTACCTTTGCCTAGTTCACATAGTTTGTGCACTATTATCCTTATTTTTCTCATGGAGAAATTGAAGTAAATGGCCTGATTTTACAAAGGTGTCTTTGAAAATCAAGCCAGTAGTAACTTGCCCAAGAGCACAGCGAGTCAGTGGGAGTCCGGTACAGAACTCAGGAGCGCTTACTCCGAGTTCTGCTCTAACCTCTAAACATACTCCCTCTGTTCATCATTGGAGATGGTCTCCAAGGATGAAAAGATTGCTTGATTATACCTGTTTCCTTTGCTCTATTTCTATATGCTCAATCTGCTTTGGTTACCCACAGCTTTTTCCTGTTATATAAATTCTCATAATTGAGTTGTGACATGTTTACCTCATAAGTTTCCCATTAGTTATCTGGTTTCCCTTATGGCCATACATCTGCTTTGTAATGGTCAAAATGTTGGGTGTATAGTCTTAGTGGGAAGCCATTCAAAAGACTTTTCCTGCCCCAAAGGAGTATGTCAAAGCATATCTCTGTTTGGAGGACAGACTATGCCATGGGATTGTTATTTGTATATATGACATGTTTATTAACACAGCCTCTTCTTAGTCATGGTTTTGGCTTGTCTAATGTGATTTTTGTTGGGTGGATACCAGAGCTGCTGCTGAATGATGGT
This sequence comes from Malaclemys terrapin pileata, assembly GCF_027887155.1. Lineage (NCBI taxonomy): Eukaryota > Metazoa > Chordata > Testudines > Emydidae > Malaclemys > Malaclemys terrapin. The sequence continues at coordinate 33,048,613 of NC_071512.1, read as the reverse complement.
TCTGGTTCTTTGGTTTAATATAGCAGGAGCAACCAATCTAATTTAGGTTGAAATGCAACTTAATTTAGAAACTCCTTTTACAATTAGTCATATCTTTCTCAAGCAAGTTATTCTGGGGTTGAAATTTTCCATAGTTAGTCTACAATGCAAGGCAAATTTTACTGAAAAAATTCAGCTATTTTAGAGATATCTGGGCCATATGGTCAGCTGATATAAATGGTCTAAATCCATGAAATTAAATGGAACTACCCTGATTTACACCATCTGAGGGTCTGGCATTCTGTGTATAAGACACATAAATCTCTCCTGTGTGTTCCCATTGTAAGGACTGTATATACAGAACTCAACAATAGCTGAACTGATTTTTGTTCAAACCTTGCCTGTATTGTAGATCTTACTCAGATGTAAGGAACAAGCTAGTTGAAAGGTAACTTCAAAAATTAATGAAAGAAGTTATGAGCATTCAGATATTTTTCATGCATTCACAACAAGATTTTCTGTGTTTCTTTGCTTGATCTATGGCTAAGAATTCTGGAGCGGCAAATGCACAATGGATTTAGACCATTTGACTTCAATCACCCTGACATCTGCTGGAAGAGCAATACAGCAGTGCACAGACAATCCAGGAATTTGTTGGGGACAACTTCCTGGTGCAAGTGCTGGAGGAACCAACTAGGAGCCATGCTCCTCTTGACCTGCTGCTCACAAACAGGGAAGAATTGGTAGGGGAAGTGGGTGGCAACCTGGGCAGCAGTGACCATGAGATGGTCGAGTTCAGGATCCTGACAAAAGGAAGAAAGGAGAGCAGCAGAATATGGACCCTGGACTTCAGAAAAGCAGACTTTGACTCCCTTAGGGAACAGATGGGCAAGATCCCCTGGGAGGCTAATATGAGGGGAAAAGGAGTCCAGGAGAGCTGGCTGTACATTAAAGAAGCCTTATTGAGGGTGCTGAAACAAACTATCCTGATGTGCAGAAAGAACAGCAAATATGGCAGGCAACCAGCTTGGCTTAACAGAGAAATCTTCAGTGAGCTTAAATACAAAAAGGAAGCTTACAGGAAGTGGAAACTTGGACAGATGACTAGGGAGGAGTATAAAAATATTGCTCGAGAATGCAGGGGTGTAATCAGGAAGGCCAAAGCACAATTGGAGTTGCAGCTAGCAAGGGATGTGAAGGGTAACAAGAAGGGTTTTTACAGGTATATTAGCAACAAGAAGGTCAGGGAGAGTGTGGGACCCTTACTGAATCGGGGAGACAACCCAGTGACAGATTATGTGGAAAAAGCTGAAGTACTCAATGCTTTTTTTTGCCTCAGTCTTCACAGACCAGCTCCCAGACTGCTGCACTGGGCAGCACAGTATGGGGAGGAGGTGAGCAGCCCTCAGTGGTGAAAGAACAGGTTAAGGACTATTTAGAAAAGCTGGACATGCACAAATCCATGGGGACGGATGCAATGCATCCAAGGGTGCTGAGGGAGTTGGCTGATGTGATTGTAGAGCCATTGGCCATTATCTTTGAAAACTCATGGCAATCAGGGGAGGTCCCGGACGATTGTAAAAAGGCAAATATAGTGCCCATATTTAAAGAAGAGAAGAAGGAAAATCCAGGGAACTACAGACCAGTCAGCCTCACCTCAGTCCCTGGAAAAATCATGGAGCAGGTCCTCAAGGAATCCATTTTGAAGCACTTGGAGGAAAGGAAGGTGATCAGGAACAGTCAACATGAATTCACCAAGAGCAAGTCATGCCTGACCAACCTGATTGCCTTCTATGAAAACTGGTTCTGTGGATATGGGGAAAGCAGTGAACATGATATACCTTGACTTTAGCAAAGCTTTTGATACAGTCTCTCACAGTATTCTATCAAGTTGGGGGAGGGGATAGCTCAGTGGTTTGAGCATTGGCCTGCTAAACCCAGGGTTGTGAGTTCAATCCTTGAGGAGGCCACTTAGGGATCTGGGGCAAAATCAGTACTTGGTCCTGCTAGTGAAGGCAGGGGGCTGGACTCGATGACCTTTCAAGGTCCCTTCCAGTTCTAGGAGATGGGATATCTCCATTAATTTATATTTATATTTATATTTAAGTTAAAGAAGTATGGATTGCATGAATGGACTATAAGGTGGATAGAAAGCTGGCTAGATCATCGGGCTCAGCAGGTAGTGATCAATGGCTTTATGTCTAGTTGGCAGCCGGTATCAAGTGGAGTGCCCCAGGGGCTGGGCGTGGGGCCGGTTTTGTTCAACATCTTCATTAATGATCTGGATGATGGGATGGATTGCACCCTCAGAAGGTTCGCGGATAACACTATGCTGAGGGGAGAGGTAGATAGGTTGGAGGGTAGGGATAGGGTCCAGAGTGACCTAGACAAATTGGAGGATTGAGCCAAAAGAAATCTGATGAGGTTCAACAAAGACAAGTAAAGAGTCCTCCACTTAGGACAGAAGAATCCCATGCACAGCTACAGGCTGAGGACTGACTGGCCAAGCGGCAGTTCTGCAGAAAAGGACCTGGGGATTACTGTGGACGAGAAGCTGGATATGAGTCAACAGTGTGCCCTTGTTGCCAAGCAGGCTAATGACATATTGGGCTGCATTAGTAGGACCACTGTCAGCAGATCGAGGGAAGTGATTATTCCCCTCTATTTGGCACTGCTCAGACCATATCTGGAGTATTGCGTCCAGTTTTGGGCACCCCACTACAGAAGGGATGTGGACAAATTGGAGAGAGTCCAGCGGAGGGCAACGAAAATGATTAGGGAGCTGGGGCACATGACTTATGAGGAGAGGCTTAGGGAACTGGGCTTATTTAGTCAGCAGAAGAGAAGAGTGAGGGGGTTTTGATAGCAGCCTTCAACTACCTGAAGGGGGGTTCCAAAGAGGATGGAGCTAGGCTGTTCTCACTGGCGGCAGATGACAGAACAAAGACCAGTGGTCTCAAGTTGCAGTGGGGGAGGTCTAGCTTGGATATTAGGAAAAACTATTTCACTAGGAGGGTGGTGAAGCACTGGAATGGGTTACCCAGGGAGGTGGTGGAATCTCCACCCTTAGAGGTTTTTAAGGCCCGGCTTGACAAAGCCCTGGCTGGGATGATTTGAGCAGGGAGTTGGACTAGATGACCTCCTGAGGTTTCTTCCAACCGTAATCTTGTATGATTCTATGATTGGTTTATTAGTGACTCGCTGTAAATTGGCTTTGAACACTGATGTACTCAAATGTAATTGACTCCTGCAGTGATTTTAGAAGGCTGGAAAACTTTACAAACATGTCTGTAATTCCATCACAACTATTGTTAATTGGTGACTTTCACATGCTTTGGGTGTCACAGTGTAGAACAATGAGAACCAAGCTGGCTAAATTCTAGTCCCACATCTGTCACTGACTGGCCTTTGTACTTTACAAACACTATTAAATTAGGATTTTCCCCATGTAGTAGGTAAATATTATCTCAATTTTACAGGTGGGGATGCTGAGAAGCAGCATTTATACACTGTTCTGTACCTTTAAAATTAAGGGGACAAAAATATATATGAATACTTCTGAAACAATGGTATAGGATGGAAAGGAGCATTCTTCTCACTCACCAATATCCTATTGTTTTTCATATACACCTCTACCCCGATATAACGCGACCCGATATAACACAAATTCAGTTATAACACGTTAAAGCAGCACTCTGGGGGGGCGGGGCTGTGCACTCCGGCGGATCAAAGCAAATTCAATATAGCGCAGTTTCACCTATAACACAGCAAGATTTTGGGGCTCCCGAGGACAGCGTTATATCAGGGTAGAGTTGGATCTACATTTTTATGTATCTTATAGTGCATCTCTGCTAGGATTTGTTAATCTGAGGTTTTGATCTGTTTCTCAGACTTTGAGTCATGTCAAATTATTCTTTGTAAACTATATGGCAAAATGGGCATCAATACTTGCATACAGTGTGAAATTCACCCTTGTGCAGTGAGCCCTAAATAAATCTATGCACAATTAAGTGCATAGCATAAAGGCTTCCTACTTTTGAAGGATGTAAGTGGTACCTTTGTTCTTTATATTTACAATAGGAAGCAACCTAATATGGAAGTACCTAAATCTTTCTTTTGTTTGAACTCTTTACTAGGAGGCCACAGGATTTGTTAGATGTTTTGTTGATCAGAAGATTTTCAAAGGATGCTTCACACGACCTTAAGATCAGTTTCATCACTTGGGTAAGTGAATGCACTACCCTTTGCAGTGAGTGGGAACTTCACTTGAGGCATAACGTGGCCATGATCAAGCTTCTGAAAACAGCACTTTATGGGAATATAAAGTTGATAACTTCCCTGAATTTCCATCTCAGTTTTGGCATGAAGGAATGGGAATTAGGTATCACTCACATGAGCCAATGAAGAATGTATCTGATACAGGTGGCAAGAATTGCTCTTGGAATTCTCAGATATTTCGGCACCTTTATTTGCATTGTTCACACACTTATTCCTGGGGTGAGGGGAGGGGGAAACACACCAATTTCTACACTACTAAGGCTATTAAATGACTATTTTACAGCTGAAGCAGAACTATCTCCAGAGGGTTTGCCAAACATTTCTGCAGTTTTCTTCATGATCTTAATCATGTCCTCTGATCTTAAACATTTGACAGGATCCCAGCAGGAAGGGGGATGGTGGGAAACAAACCTAACCTCATGTTTTGAATAGGGAGCTGGTTTGTGGGTTTCATGGGATTTCATCAGAGGTCTGATCTTCCCAGCAAGACATATTCTCATTACAAGCAATGAATCCCCCAAAACCACAAGTGCCATGAAGTCAACCACAATGTGGTTTGGCTTTGAGTAGGCCAATTTGTCAATTTGTTTTAGTCAAAGAGAATAATAAAGGAAATAGCCACACTGATACAAAACATTAAAGATACTCATTACAGATACTCAAGCGCAAGTAATTTTGGACTCAACTCAGGAGTATCTGGAACTTCCATGGCCTTGTGCTTCTACCATAATTCTAGCTCTGTGGGGTTTTTAACCTATATTTTTCAAAATATTGTCATAGTGAGCTTAATTCACAGTAACAGTATTTGATTGGCATTTAAATTGTGTTTTGGACTCCAGTCTGAATATTTTAAGGAATTGGTTAGCAGGTGCTGTAGGTGTACAATCGAGTAGATGGAATTGCAGCTACTCAGCTGTGTATTATAGGCTTCTATTGCTAACATTTAGTGCTCTTCATTTAGATCAATTGTCGGGGCGTGTGGTTTTGGACCAGGACACTCTCTACAATCAGTCAGTTTTTTTCCCGTTCTTATTACCAAACATTTGTAATGACCCTTCCCCTTCTGAACAGCAATGTTCAAAAGAGTGTGGTGAAGTATTGACTTGTTTCCCTTTTCTGATGTTTGGCTTCTTTGCATTGTAAAGACAAAGGATGTATGTTTTATAAATCGAATTCACAAAAGGGATTATTGCCTGGTTTAGATAATCACTCTTGGAGAATTAATGGGTGAAATCCTGGCCCCGTTGAAGTCAACAGCAAAACTCCCATTGACTTCAGTGGGATTATGATTTCACCCAATAATTTTTTTCTACTGACTCATTCCGGTTTTGAAAATGCCTTATGCTCCCATATTCATTTTACACTAATCATTCACTTGACGATCCCCTTATTCTTTGGTCCATTTGTTCTTTGGATTATGGCCGAAGCCTTAAAAGGGCACTTATCTCCCATGCAGCAAATCAGAAAGAGTTTGGCTGAGGGGCCAGATTGGAGACAAAACCGAAGCTATAGCAACACTTTGGAATTTCAGATTTCTGTTGTTTCGATTTCCATCCTCCACCATGTTATCCAAATGGGTCAATTCCCTCATGCCTGTGTTACTAGAATTGCTTAGTAAGAATTCTTCAAAGAAATTATCATTAATTTTACAAATAACTATTTAAACAAATAACACTGAACTTGTGAACTCATTGCTGCAAGGCCATGAGCTTGTCAGGATTCCAAAAAGGACGGGACATTTCTGTGGATAACATGAATGTCCACAGTTAAGGATTGTTTAAAAGACAGGAGTTTTGGAAGGGATATAATTCCTCTGTCTTCAGGGTTTAAGCCAACCATTAAGAGCTGGGGGATAGGAACAAATTATTCCATGAGTACCCACTACATGGTTTCTTGTAGAGCTGGTCGTAAATCTTACAACAAAACTGTTGGAAAATGCCAATTTGTTGAACCTAAAATGTTTTGCCGAAACATCCTGGGATTGATAAATTTTAGGTGAAACAAAATCAGGGTTCTCCCAGACCCCTGTTAACTAGGCATGGGAAACCTATCAGTTCACTGGACTGTCAAGGAACCCAGTCTTCCAGGGCCTGCGGCTCCAGTAGCCCCTCATTCAAGGGCTTCCAGGTTCCCTGCCATGGAGCCAGGAGCCTGAAAGCACTAGCTCTAACCTGCGTTTGCCTTCTGACTCCACAGAAGGGCGTCTAGAAGTCTTGAAAAAATTGGCTTAAGCCAGGATTCTCAGGGCTTCCAAGCTCCCTGTCGCAGAGCTGGGAACCTGGAAATCCAGAGATGGGCTCCTAGAGTCTTCAGCTCTGGGGCAGCCCCTTCATGTGGTCTGTCTCTGGCTGGGGACAGTGGGGCTTCTAGACTTCCAGATCAACTGGCTCAGCACACTGTCAGTTCTATTGCTGCTATTAGCAATGTCAATTTCACTCAGCAATGTTGGAGGAGTGTGGGGCTGGGGAGCATATTTCATTTGGACAACACTATGAGTTGGTGTATTAGAATTAATTTTTCTTCAGTATTGACCACAGCTGGAGACAAAATACTGGACTAGCTGGACCATTGCTCTGATCAAGTATGATTATTCCTATTTTCCAGAAAGGTTTTCGGTTAAGCTCCCTAAGCCTGCAAGTATCTAGAAATTTGGCAGTAGAGTATGAAAGCATGCTTCTGGGAGGTGCACTCCACAGGAGAATTAAAACCAATGAATAGTGCCTTTCAGTTGCATTAGGAGCACTTGTTCCTGGAGGAAAACTCCTCTGACTGCAAAGATAAACTCTTGTTTTGTACTCACGTGGTCTATTTATAAGAGGATGATTATGTAAATTTAGAAACTCCTTTTGCCATCTTTACAACTGATGATGTCTTGAAAGAACTGCTTTTTAAAAAGACTCCATGCCATGTTCTCTCTTAATATGGCCATTGATATGGTGAGCAAAGCACTGCAGCTTATGCAGCCAGAGCTTTTGACTCTAGGATTTCTCTACTGTGTTTTTATGGTCTCCTGCTCTCCAACCTTTGGAAATTCTTGCTGGACTCATTTTGGAATGTTTTTTCTCTTGGGATGAGTAACAGACAAGTCTCTTCACTCTCCCTTCTCCTTTACTATTAGCCTTAGTAAATTACACAAAACCCATAACAGCTGGTATCGGAGACAACAGAGAGACTTATCATGTTCAACTTTAGAACAAGAGGAGAGGAAAACTAAAATGGACTTTAAGCAGCGGTTCTTCAGGTATTTGTCCACCTGGATCCCATGCACATGAGATTGGATTCTTTTTGCCAGCAGCATCTGTTGGGATTATGTATTCACTCTGCATGTCCTTGGGCCTTATTCTCACCTGAGGGCATAAAGGGTTGAGCGGTCCCAACTGGCATCCGGTTCTTTCTCACTGCCCATGGCAGTGTGTCCTTCACTATCACGTCTCCAAAGCTTCTTATTCTTAGCATGGTTGGTGTTTGTTTTTATAGTGAGCATCTAGTTATTAAGTTGCCATAAGGAAAAAATAGAAAAAAAAAGTTTTAATTCCTTTAGGGAGGCTAACCTCAGTGATGAGGCACAACCCCTGTGGTAAAGGCAGAGTCTCCAGGTTTTAAAGCCTGTCCCGCCTCTCAGCAATGCCCTGACATGATGGGTGTGTTAAATGCCTGCTCTGGCTTGGAGTGGGACACGTGTTTGAAAAGGTTTGAGTTGTAAATCTCTTTCAAAGCATGCCCAAAAATGTAAAGATGCTCATTTAAAATCATTTTTCCTGGCACACTTGATGAAGGGAATGTCTGATTCTGACAGGGTAGACATAGCCTCCTGATTCAATATAGTGAACTGCTGAGGGGGCACCAATCACCCCCAGCAGCACCCTCCACCCCAGCACTGTGGGGCAGGAGTTGCTGCTGAAGGGTGTCTTCTGTGGGTGAAGATGAACCTACGCTAAAGCCGCTCCTTGTTTCTGAGACCCTTTTGTGGAAAGAAGCTCCTGCTGCTTCAAAGCTACCTTCAGCCAGTGCCCTATCTACATGACAGGTAACTTCTAGATCCCAGGTCTCCTCAAGCTCTAAAATACCTGGAACATTGGCAAGGGTTGCTGATACCTTGGGTCAGTGAGTGGCTCTTGCTGCTGTGGTAAAAAAGAGTGTTGTTCTAAGATTGTGTCCTGGCACTGATCACCACCCCTGGTATTGGGTTACAAAGAGAGTGAAGACTTACTGCCTATCAGATTTGTCACCAGCTCCGCCTTCTAAAACCATCTGGTTCACTACGACAACTTTGGTACAGATTCTGCCCTAGTCCACCACACCTACCATCACTACTTCTACCTCAGTACCATCGACTTGAGTTGCTCTGTTATTCACTGTGACAAGATACTGTACCAGTGACAATTTCTGCTATGTTACCAATATCATCTGTACTCCAATTATCAGTTACCCTCAGCACCAACTACTTTAACTATGTCTGGAGACCCGATGATGATGCCAGAGTCACAGTCTCCTTTTCTTGATGTTTCTCCTGTCGTCAGTGACTTCTAAATCTCTCAGTACCAGGGTATCCAGGATACTGATAATGATAATTTCATTATACCCACATCTTCATCTCTTATTTCAGTATTGCAGCATATAGTATTAGCATTGATGCAGCTTCCCTCAACTCCACAGGATCGGTACCTCCTTTGGAAGAGGTGTATTCTTCTGAAGTCCATCTCCCTACGTTGCCTCTTCTCCCTGAGTCAGCCCAGGCATGGGAGGCTGAGAAGAGGGTATCAAGGTGTTCCCTCTCTCACACCTGACACAGTCTGGGAAGATCTGACTCCTTGGCTCCATCCACATTGCCTCATAAGCCATATCCATGTGGGATGCAACCCTGGCCTTCCTGGAACCCACAGAGCCTCAGTTCACTCCATATTCTTCTAGAATTCCTCTTCCGAGGGGAAAATCTCTTCCTGCTGTGGATCCAACACAATCATCTTAACCATCTCCACTGAGTGCTCTTCAAGAATGGATCTAGGAAGCCTTGTCTCTCAGGAGACTTTGGCTGACCATGTCACTTATATATTTTTTTTTCATTAGTAGTATCCACAGTCACTTTGCCAGGAACCAGATGATTATAAAAATACTTGAAGCCACAGCAAGTCACCAAAGTGGTTCAGAGGGTGCCTCATCTTTTCTCCTCAATGGGTCTCTAGATCAGTTGTTCTTAACCTGGGGTGCACACACCCCCTGGGAGTGCAAGATGCCCTTTCTGGGGATGTGAGACATGCCAGATTTTTTTAGAAGGTAAATCATTGAAAACACAAATAAAGCACAGGCACATAAGTACAACTACTTTGTTTCATCAAACCTATGTATTTATTAATATTATACTTTTTTAACGATTACTGTAATATACAAACAATATAATATACAAACCAAAAATTTATTTTCAAATTTTTAAGCTAATTGTAGGGGTGCAAGAACATATTTTAAGCTAATTGTAGGGGTGCAAGAACATATTTTGAGAACCAAAGGGGTGCAGGCTGCAGTAAAGGTTAAGACTGCTCTAGATAAAGAGAGACATGTCAGCCCTTGCTCCTACTCAATCAATAGAGTTCAAAGGAGCATCTCTTGATTCCAGATCTGCAAGGGCTTACCTTCCTTCCAACTAGTGCCAACAGGAGGATGTCCATTCCATTTCAGGGAAACTTTCTAGGTTTCAAAATTTCTTTTCATTCCACATAGGAACAAAACCAAAATCTTTTGAACACTTTTCTGAAAACAGAACTGTGTTGAAATGTCAGGTTTTGGGGTCAGAACCTGAGCTTTTTGAGTCAGGAAGGGTGAGGGGATGTGGATGTAGCTAGTGATTAGGACACTGGCCTGGGAGAGACAGGTTCAAATTCCCGGTCTGCCTGATCCAGAGCGGAGTGTTTCATCCCAGGTCATTGTGAATCAGGCGGAGCAGGGACATGAACCCTGGTTTCTCCCAACCCAGTGGCCCAACCAGCAGGCTATGCAGTATGAGTGCACACTCTTTCTCCTCTGTCTGCCCTGCCCCCCGCAACAACTTTTGTCCAAACTGACATGTCTACATAAAATGTTTCATCTTCAACCATTTCATTTGGTTGAAAATGTTCCAACCAACTCTATTCCCAAGTTCAACTTTACATCATGAGTTCTCTTTATATCAGAGTTTCAGACTCAACCAAAGCTATCAGTAAAGGTCAGTCTCAGTCTACTGGGTCATGGCCTCTTGCACTTATGTGACACTCACCTGCCAGGTTGAATCTTCATCCTCATCCTGCCAAAGATTGGATAAATTGGTCTGTCAACCCTAATGGACACAGCCTGAGTCTGCCAATGGCCATCCCCAAGAATGTCTCTTCTGCCATCACTACTTTGGTGGAGAGATCCTCAAAATGTTTGTCAGGGTGTGGCATTTGTGTGTCCAACTCCACAAACACTCTTGTGACCAATGCCGCCAAACAGGCTTGGGGAGCACATCTGGCTCATCTGCAAACTCAAGGTCTATGGTCTCCAACAGAATCTCAACTATGAATAAACATGTATACAGGTTAATTTGTTTAGCTTGTATTTTAATTCTAGGTTTGAGTCAGGAAAAATCTCATCAATCTAATAACTATGCACCTACCTGGGGGTCCAGAACAGCTTAGCAGATCGTCTCATCAGAAAACGATCTTCTCTTCACAAATGGCTCCTCAATTCTTGAAGAAACTTTGTCATAAATGACATCCTCCCCTCCCATACTTGTTCACAACCAGCCTGAACAGCAAATGTCACCTATTTTGCTCCAAGGGATGAATGTGTCCAGGCTTCCTCTCAGATTAATTTCTGATTTGGTGGAATCAGGAATACACTCTACATATTTTCACTAATCCCTCTAATCCCCAGGGTCCTCAAGGAAGTGGATGAAGCTAAACCACAAGAAGGCTCTCTTATTCTGGAATAAGAATGTCCACCCTTGGCATTATTCAGGAATAGCAGCTATGGAATTGTCTACAGAGGGAGTTATTCCTGAATAATTCCAGATACAGACAAGCCCTAACGCATGATTCACCAATTTCACCCCAAGTGAAAATGCAATGAAATCAATGGAGATACACAAGAGATGGATATAACCCAATCTGTCTAACACTTGTGCTGTTTAGTTCCAACCTAAACACTATCCCACCCAGTTTCTAAGCAGCATAGAGAATGTGGTGATGACTCACTGTGGAGGGGAACAAGAGGTCATCATGTACTGATTCTGTAGCACAGGATGAAGATCAAAATATTATTTCCATTGTTGGGGATTAAAGCATGGAAGCCAGTTAATTTCCATGGGAAAATGGAAAAAGTGCCTTGGTTTATTTGGTTCATGAACATGGATTTAGACCACTTCCATAGGAGATAAATGGGAAGTGGAATTCTCCTTGAAATGTCAACAGCTTGAACTGTGGCTATGGTCAGCAGAATGACTATGTGAAAGAGGATCCTCATTCTACAGCTTGTTGTCATCTGGGGCCTGTTTATTTAGTTACTGATTAAAAATATGCATTTGCCACTCACTCCTTTTATCCCAGCAGAGCCAATAAAACTCTGGAAGCTAGTTCTCTCTGTTGTGCATCAGAAGACTAAGTTCCAGTTGCACTCAGACATCGCCACGGTGGGCATAGTGTAAGAACATAAACTAAATAAAAACAGAATAGAAAATAGAGACACTCTTTTTGTTGATTATACGAGTCAGAAAACGCACAAAAACAGTCAGTCCTTCAGATAAGGTTGTACTGGAGGAATAGGCAACTGTAACACATTTGGTCTGCAGCAGCTGAAGCAATAACAAGTAAGGAAACACAAGGTGCCATTTTGATACTCCTCTGAGTTGAGCTCCACTGGAAAGAAAACAACATGCCTGATGTAGAAAAGCATGTGCTTTCAGTGTGTTGGAAAATGTGTTCATGCTTATGAAGATGGCCCCACATTATTTGGTAACTGAGATCTTGGGTTATAACTACATCAACTGCTCCTTTTTATGAGGCAGCTTCATAGCTTCCTCACCTGATTTTCTCACTTTTCTGAGTTGGTGGAGGTTACTCTCTTGTCCTGGAGCCGTCTCCTTTTTCCATGTCCTCCATCCCTTTTGCACTTATATGCTGCCTTCCCCACATTTCTTTCTGTACCAGAATCGATCCCAGCTTCCAGTCCAAAGCTGAAATGATGATTATCAACAAGCTTTAGTAGAGAGACAAGGTAGGTAAGGTAATATGCAAAGCTTCTCTCTGACCAACAGACGTTGGTCCAATAAAAGATATTACCTCACCCATCTTGTCTCTCTCATATCCTGGAACCAACACTGCATACAAGCTTCATTAGAGCAGGCAAGTTCCATTCCTTTTTCCACAGGGTGTCCATCAAGTCTGGTATGAAATGGAACCCTGAGTTTGTTTAGTAGATAAAAGGGATGGGCCCAACTCAGTTAAATCTGAGAAGGTTCAGGCAGTGTCTGACTCACATTGCTATAATTTATATGGCATGCTAAGCACAGTGCATAATATCACTTCACTCAGACACCTGCAAGTGCTTTGGGTTTGGTCCAGTAATCCCAAACTAGGCTCTCAGACAGTTGGGTTTCAGTTCTTTCCTTCTTCTGATCAGCAAATTTGGCTTGGCTCCCATTTTAATTTAAACCATTCATCCTTTGCAACAATTTGTGAAGTCTGAGATTCTTGCTTGCACAAGACATTTTTAGTCTCTGCTGCCTTGGTAAAAAAATTACTTGGGGCCTATAGCAGAAGTGCATGCTCAATTATCGGCCATAGTGCAACCATTGTGCAAATGATTGGTGCCTCAGAGATTGCATGCTGCATGTGTCTATACCGGTCCTCATACACTTCAGTCTGGCTCACTTGTTGCTCTTTAGTTGCTTTCAGGAACTGGATAGAAAAGTCAGGGAAAACAGTCTTAATTTAAAAACAAGTTATTAACTACAGACAGGGTTGTGGCTTTAGAAAGGAATGTCTTAATCTTGTGTATTATCATACAGCTAACAAATGTTAGGTTGCTTACCAGGTTTGGGTTGGGGGTAGGTGGACTCAGTGCTTTCATTTCTTTTCCTGCTGCTGCTTGCTAAATTAAGAACTTGTTTAAGACAAGGCCTTGATTGTCACTTTGTTTTGTTAGAAGTTTTGTTCAGTGTCTGTTCTAAATTCTGATGAGCAAGTCTCTAGTTTCACAACTCTGAGAGTCATAGAATTATAGAATGAAATAGGATATTTTTCCCAACTTCTTGTTTGGATTGTAATAGTCCCCCAGAAGCCCCTGCTGAGATCAGGCCCCATTGTGCTAGGCACTGTACAGTCACAAAGTAAAACGCTGTCCTTACCCTGAAGACCTTATAATCTAAACAGACCAGGCAGACAAAAGAAGAAGTAACTATTTTCCTCATGTTATGGACTGGGAGTTGAGGCACAGAGATTGACTTGCCTAAAGTTAGAGTCTCTGGCAGAGCTAGAACCTGCCTCCTACCGTACAAGTCAGTGCTTTTTGCTGCACAGTCATCCTTCCTCCTAGATCATGTTTTGGGGTTTTGTCTGGATTCAATAGAGATTGATGCTAATGGGCAGATATTTGAAATCCACCACATTTGAAAGGAAATTGACATAGCCAACCATGTTAGCAGTAAGGATTCTAGTCTGGACGTTCGCCCAGCACAATGGGGTGACTCAGAGGCCTATTACTAGTCTTGGGAACTTTCCATCTGTAGGTCACTCCTATAAATCCTATCGGGGGGCAACAGTGTCTGCAAAGTGATTATTACAAAGTCCCCCGTCACGGTGTGCATTAATTGGCAACCTTGTTGGCAGTCTGAGCAGAGATGTCAATGGATGGCCATAGAGCCTGACGTAACCTCCCCACCCAAGGCAGGGGCCCTTCCATGCACACTCCTTGTGCTGTTCCTAATCCATGCACAGAGATCTTCAGACTCCTCCACCTAGCACTCTTCATGGTTATTAAAAAGTAGGGGGGTATTTTTATTTTTCACTAAGAGAGCAAAACTCTAGGTGAAAGGGTCTTGGCCTGTCTTCACTATTAATTTAGAATCAGACAGCATTTGTCACTTGGGTTTTTCCAGTGAATCGGGAAGTCTGGTATGCAATAGGGCGTGAAGGGTGGAAGTTTTCATGGGGACCAAGAATGCAGGTGGGAAGGATCTGGCTCAAAAGCTTAAGAAGCAAAAAAAAAAATTCCACCCTAATTTTTCAAAAGCTCAGCTGCCCCCTCAGACAGTTTTCAGTTGCACGACTGGCACATCAGTAGCAAATAACCCAAGGTTCACTGACCTTAAAAGCATTATTGAGCAATCCGTACAAAAGGATGAACTGTCGTTGAACAATTTCTCAAATATATCAAGCACCATAAACATGCTGTGTTGTTTTTTGGTTTTTTTTGTTCCGTCTTCTTTATTTCTCAGACAACCATGAACTGAAGAAAACTACATGGAATTATTCGACTCCTCATTTCAAGTTTATTTCTCTTATATCTAAGGCAGGAGTATTTTATTCTAAAATCCACGCCTAATTCTTTTGAATCCAATTTCACAAGTGCTACAGAGGAATTGAACACATTTTTGGATGGCCTTTACCAGTACTTTAGGCTGGTGGGTTTCCAATGTCTTTTTGCTCCATGGACCCCTTTGCAACAGCAAGATCTGCTTGGAGAGCATAATGGCAGATCTGGTGCTCAGTGAAGTCAATGGCAGTCTTTTTGTTTGCTTTAATGGGCTCTGGATCAGGCCCATGCTTCTGTCACAATGATGAAACACATGCAACTAAAGTGGCAGTTATCCAATCTCAGAATCTTTCAGTGAGCATGTATCAGATCTCAGCAGATCTCCAGCTTTGCGGGCCAGGTCTCCATAGCATATCTATTCCCATTTCAGTTTCTGAACAGGTATTGGAGTCTGTAAACAAGGCTCTCTGTTTGCTTTCTTGCTTTAAATTCAACCAGAAATAAACTGCAAAGATGGCAACCAATCTGGGGGGTGGGTATGGGATATCCAAGAAGAGAAAATGAGTCAGAATCAACAACCCAAGGAGATTAGAGCAGTGGAGGTTGCAGACAATGAGGAGAGATTAGGGCTCATGTACCAGGCCTCCTCTCTCTTTCTTGCCCTTTGTCCCCTGTTAAAATCAAGTGGTGGCTGAGTGCCTAACGATGCACCTTTCCAAGGTTTATTCTCTCTCTCTATTTTTAAATTTTCCTCTGTTGCAGCAGAATTTTTACTTTTTTAGTGTGACTGTGTTTTACATGTTCTCTGATGCAGACCACTGGTAATTCAGGTTGTTCTGCTGATGCTAATAACTGATACCTAATCATGCCAATGCAGTCAGCAGCAGAATTTAACACAGGAAAGGAACTAAGGAGTAACTAATGCCACTGAAATCAATGAAGCTGTAGCCGTGTCAGGGATTGGAGAATCAGGCAAATAACCTCCATTATTTATTGAGATGCATTATATCTAAAATGTCTCCCTTTGCTTTTACAGGCAGGTACCTGTTGGGCCTGATTCTGATCTCATTTGCATTGTTTAACACCAGTAAAATTCATTGATATCAACAGAGTAACTTCTGATTTACACTAATGTATATGAAACCAGGATCAGCTCTGATAACTTCAGTATCCTAGGACCTGATACAACTCTTAGTGAAGCAAAAGGGAGTCTTGTCATTCACTTCAGTAGGGATTGGTTCAAACATGACCTGAAGAATTTGGTCAGTAACCTTGCTGAAAGCATATGGTGAGAAATTTTGCTTGAATCAATATAGTTTAAGTTAAGAACTAGGAAGGGTTTTATCTTTGTTTTTCTTGTAACCATTTCTGACTTTTGTGCCTCATTGCTTGTACTCACTCAAAATCTATCTATTTGTAGTTAATAAATTTGTTTTAGTGTTTTATCTAATCCAGTGTGTTTAAGTTAAAGTATCTGGGTAACTCTATTTAAGATAATAAGCTGGTATATTATTCCCTTAAAGGAATAACTGACTTAAAATATTTGTACTGTTCAGAAGAGGGTTGGGCAGTACAGGACATAGATTTCTAAGGGAAAATCCAGGACTGGGATGTTTGGATTTTTCGGAGTCACCCTGCAGTATAACTGTTTGCCAGACGTTAGGAATGGGCGACAGGGGATGGATCACTTGATGATTACCTGTTCTGTTCATTCCCTCTGAATGACCTGGCACTGACCACTGTCGGAAGACAGGATACTGGGCTAGATGGAACTTTTCATCTGACCCAGTTTGGCCATTCTTATGTTCTTAACCAAGGCTAGTGAGAGCCAGGGTGTAACTGGCAAACTGAAGTTACACACAGATACTCAGGGTGTGGCTTGCATGCTGGGAGGCTGTTTGTGAGCAGCCCAGGTGGGAGCTACTTCAGCAAGGCATTGTAAGGCACTCAAGATTGCAGGGCAGGCGTGACACAGTGCCCCACTAAGATTGTACCCTGGTACATCACACAGTAGTAGAGGCAAGAGATGACCAAATGAAGAGCTAGAGTTTTAGCATTGAGGACAGAGAGGAAACAGTGGCATTTGCATATACTATAGGAGATATGACAAGACTTTACAGTATCTGGAAGTCAGGAAGTGAAGGAAAGAGAGGAGCTGGTGATGACACCATGATTGTGAGTCTGCGTTACAGCGAAGACAACGGATGGTCAGTAATGCCGGGAAAGGAGGGGGAATGGGTAGAAAAACAAGGAGCTCATTTCCACACACATTAAGCTTGAAGTGTTGGCAAACATCCAAGAGTCAATGCTGGAGAGATAGGTGGAGATATGCAACTGGACAGATGAAGGAAGTTCAAGGGTGAAGAGGTAGATTTGGAAGTCATCAGTGTAGAGGTAATAGGTGATCCCAAAGGACCGAACTACGATAAGCACATGATTTAGAAGCTACATGTGTTTAATTACCTGCCCATAGTTAACTGCAGCTGAAGTTCAGCTCTGACCAATTTCCCAGTAATTCATTTGCTATTCTCTGTGAATTGTATTTTTTCTGGGCTCTTCCCTGCTAGTTGGCACATGTTAACCCAATCTGATTGTTCACATCCCACATCATTCGGATGTGGAATGGTCTGGAGGAACATTGAAAAAATATATTTCCTTGATACGCTTGAAGATGGTCTAGGCTCTATAACAACATTATCAAAAGATAAATTAACAATGAAATACTATCAAGACAGTGAAAACTGAAGTGTCAATTACTTATACACACACTGAACATATTAGAAGGGTATTATACCAAACAATGGGGCACTCATCTGGAGAGCTGTGTTCAGCTTGAGGCCTCATGTTTTTGGGAGATGTAGCTGGGCTTAAACCAGTTCAGAGAATAGCAACAACAGTGTTTGGAAATGTATAGTGATATTTATGTGTTAGTAACAGTAGTTGTAAAAATCACTGCCAAGTGTTGTAAATTTGAACAACTCTTTACAAATATATAGTGAGCCATTCCCTGACCTCATGATCATACTGTCTAGGATGTGAGAAGAGATTGCAAACACTAGGATTGAAATCCAAGCCTGACTGAAATCAATGGCAAAACTCCTGCTGACTTCAATGGGGCCAAGATTTCACACTCTGTTTATTGAGGCTGGAGTGGAAAAAGGTTAGAGGGGACTTAGTTGAGATATTTAAGATTCCAAAGGGTAAAATCAAGATGATCTGCTCCTCCTTTGTACACTGTCAAAATAGGACAGCAAAGGGGCACTCAATGAAACTGAGGGCACGTACATTTAATTAACAGAACATTTGTTGACACAAGGTATGTACAGCCTGTGGAAACGACTGCTGCAGAAGGGCATAGAGTTAATAGGATTTCAAAAGGAACTGCAGAATTTTTTGCTTGGCAACAACTCTCGTAATTACTGCATACACATTAAAATGGCAGGAAGAACAGGTCTTGTAGTTAAGGTTCAGTGAGAATCTGTTTTCAGTTCCTGGCTCTGCCACCAACTTGCTGCATGCCTTTGGGCAATTCACTTAATCTCTGTGTCTCATTTTCTCCATCTTTAAAGGGGGGATAAAAACATTTCTTTGCCTGCACTGGCTTATGCTAGGTCTCTGTACGGTGCCCACCACAACAAGGGCATGAGCTCAGCTGGGGCCTCTAAGTACTACTGCAGTAAAAAGAAATAATAGCAACAAAATGGAGCGAGTCCATTAGTTTTTGCTGTTGCCACTGCCAGCATAGGCCACTAATAGAGCCAGGTTACCACATTTGATGGGCTGTTGTTAAAAGTGTTATATATCCATACACACACACAAATATAATACATTACGGTCAAATATTTTTCAAACTTGGATACCTAAAGTAGCTCTCAATGAAAATCAGATCACTGAAATATTTAGGTACATAGAGGCACACATTCGTTTCAAAATTTTGGCCAGACAGCTTTATAAGGGTCTGGCTTAAGCTTTAAGTCCATGAAAGAGACAAAAATTAGTTATGGTAAAATCTTCTCACTATGCCTTGGTCCTATACCGCTTTCATTCTATGAATTCCTGGTAGGGAATTATCTCAGTTATAAAATGCCTGCCTAACACAGAGCTGAGATGAAGGGGAGGAAGGAAAAACAGCTGAGCTGCTGCAGCTGTGCTAAGCAGCCTTCTAGCTGCAGAGCTCCTCTGCTACTTTTATCTTTATTGAAGCGTTTACTGCATAAATCATTTGAGGAGCTTGAGGACTTATCTTGCTGTTAGCTCCGAAGTTGTACTGATGCCCAAGGGTCACACGAAGACCTCCAAGAAAGCTACATTTCAAACCAGGATGAAACAAATGAGCAGGCATTGCCTTCAAGAAATTCACCAGAGATTCCACTCATAGCCATTTAGAGTATAAGGAGGTCTATGCCAAGTGAATTAATATGGAACAAAAAGTGGATACAGTTGAGCTTTCAACTCTGTTCTGGGGACAGAAAGGAGAAAGCAATTTAAATCAGCCAGGAGGTCCTTTGCATTCATCCAACAGCTGACATAGTAATGCGCAATGGAGAAGGCGAATCTAATGCCATATAGGCAAACAGAATAATACCTAGAGGACTTGACTCATTCTCACATTACAGGAGTTATTCTGAGTCTCCTTTGGCGGGGGGATGAGAGTTCATACTTCATATCAATAATTATGAACAGGTTCCCAGAAGTGCTTAAGTAACTGCTCAAGGTGACTCAGTTTATGCCGAGCAGTGTTCCCATGACTCTCAAAGATCAGCTAACAATCGCTAAACCATTTCCAGCCTTCCATTCCCCCAAACTTTCTGCTCCATTTCCAGTCTTGGATGCCACAAGCTATTAGGATGCTTTGCCAACTTGAACTATACAATAACGTAATAAAGAATATTTGATCCCCTCAACATTCGCGGATACTGCACCTTTCACCTTCATTATTTTCCCATTAGAAATAGAAGAAATGATTGCATGAAATAACTTCTTAAAAGTTCAGTGGTGGTGGGTTTTTTTGTTTTTTGTTTATTTAGATATTTCCATGGAAGTCCTGGACACAACAGCAGTGTGCTGTAGTGCATGTGAATTAGATAGTGAAGCTGTCTACAAAGAGGAAGTGAAGCCGATCTTTCTGTTCCACTCCCAATGCTGAATTGGATTAAAACAAAGGCCCCTATCATCAGAGGCAATCAGTTTAGGATCCCTAGTGCCATTGACTTTCCATTTGGCACTTTGGAAAATGTTTCCTGCTATTAGAAGTATGGGTCAGAGCACTAAATGAACTATAGGATTTGTATCTTGATGATGTCCTTATAGGGGTAATTGGGAAGGACATCTTTAATCCCATGCTGAGATCTCGCTGGTCAAATATCAGCCCAGAGAAAAAAATTTAAGGTTGGTTTGCACTGTAAGCCTCAGAAAGCAAATTCTGTAAAATCTTTTGTTTAAAATTTCCAGGGTACTCTCTGTCGAGGGGCCTCAGCCCAGGAACCTGCCCCCTCCATTGGTCAATCAAACCACAAAGCTGGCCAGTTACTGGCCAAAATGGAAGAACGATTTGCTTTGTCAACCTTTTGGTTGACCAAAAAATTAACATAAAAGCAGGGAATGTGGATAGTTGCGTCACCATCCACTTGATCCTCTCCGGGGCTGAATCTACCTCCCTGTTCCTCCATTCCCCAGCACCTTGTGCAGTCATTTACCCTGGTGCAAAGTGTTTGTGAAATGTTCCCATTCTGATCTGGACCAAGGGCCTGACAGTGGAGAATCGGGTCCAGTAGACCTATTTTTGGAGTAAAGTATGAGCAAGTGTGGCAGAATGAAGCCGTAAATGATTGTTTTGGGTCATCTAGGTGACTCTGCAATGGTTGCTGATACACATTTTGAATAAATGTTGGACGATCCTTCATGACAGAGGTGCTGTTAAATATACCTCTCTTCATTTTGAAATACTGTTATGACTATTTCTTTTTTCCCGGCAACGGGTAAACTTCAAGAAGCCAAAAATTCATAATACTTTATAATGCAACAACAATATTTCATTGTTGCCATGGTTTTGTGCATACAAATGATAATAAAACAACCACAGAGAACTCAAAAAAGCAATCAGTCACTAGATGGGAGACAGAAACCATTTAAAAAAAATTTCCCTGGTGCAGGTACTATTTCTTTCAAGCAAGCTGAATTTGGCTTGTGTGCAAAGCTCTGTCATTGTAATATTTTAATCTCAAAGCTGTCAAACCTCCTTAGAGCCAGATTTTTAGAATAAAATGAGTGAGGAAAAATGAAAGAAAGATGCTCTTCTTCCATAGGAAAACAGACTCAGTGAGTCTTGTTTAGGATGAAAAATAGGTGGTGTAATTTTGGTAACACTACTACTAACTGATTCATTTTAGATTTTCCTGGAACATTCCTGAGTTTAGAAACTTGGGAAATAATATATTGTCATGAATCCATGGCCTTCTAGGAACTTCACATTTGTGGCTAAGGGCTGTTCAGAACCTCATGACAGCAGCAGGGACGGAACTCAGATCTTCCTTCTCCAAAAGCACAGGCCCCCAAGTACCTGAGCTAAAGAAGACTCTCCTCTACCTGTTAGCAGTCTAAAGCCTATGACACATTATTGAACAATTTGGGGCTGACTCCCTGGGTGCTCAGGGGCTAAAGCACCCATGAAGAAAAAATAAGGGGTGCTCAGCGCCCATGAGACTGGCCAGGGCTGCTGCTCTGGCAGCTCTGGGGCTGGCCGCTTGTCAGCTGTTGAGCCGGGCTGCCCTGCCACTTGCTCCTCTCTGCCCCTTCCCCCCCTCACTGCCCTTAAGGCAGGAAGGGGCAGAAAGGAGCGAGCAGCAGTGGGTGGGAGGCTCTCAGGAGAGGGGGCGTCGGGGGAGGGGGCAGAGCTGGGGCAGGAAGAGGTTCAGTGTGGGAGGGGCCTCAGGGGAGGGGGCAGAGCTGGTGTGAGGCACTCACTAGCAAAACCAAAAATCAGTGCCTATAATTCCACTCAGAAGAGAGCAGTTCTATATGCCAGCTAATTCATTCCAATATTTCCTACCTCTTCTTATACTTTGGGTAGGAGGCAACTAAAGAGTCCTGGTTACTTGTCTTCAAACCCTGGTTTCCCAGGGCTATGTAGCTAGTGGCACCTATTCTTGCTCTCTTTGGGGAGCCTCTCTCCAAACTTCCCCAGGATGTATGCATGATTTTACAGCAGCTGAGGAGCTGGCAGCCCCTATACCTGGTTAACTTGGAAAATGTATCCTTGGCAAAATTCTTGGCTTGTTAACATCTGTCACCCAGTGTCTGAGAAGGAAGTGGAAAAGGCGCCAGCCTCACTGGTTGAACTTCACCCAGTCTCTCAAGCAGATGACCTGGATGGGTTGAGTAAACCTCACTTGACTGTCTGTAACATGGACTCTTGTCACACAAGGATAGCTAAACTCTTTGTAGAGACTCTAGGTCCATCATTGGTGGAAACTGATAATATCTCCCATTGTGTGCAGTGTTGTTGTAGCCATGTCAGTTCCAGTATATTATAGAGACAAGGTGGGTGAGGTAATATCTTTTATTGGACCAACTTCTGTTGGTGAGAGAGACCATATCTCCCACTGTGGTAGGTGAATTTTCAGTACCCTATAAAAATTTGCAATTAAGCCTTTGTTCGGGAATCCTCCTCTTGATATTAATAGTCTGACCAATTTCCTCTTGTGTCAGGCCTTCACTTTTTGGGGATGCATACTGCGGATGTGCATTAAGAATAGTGTTGAGAAGGTTACTGAGATATGCAGCAAATCTTTTATCTTCCCGGAATCCTAATTAGTCTGGCTTTTGACCTGGATAATGCATGGAGAAGGTACCTATTTCTAGAATTGAGTGAATAATTTGCAATGAGTAGTTTATTCGGTGATTCTAACTTATTTTTTCTGCTCATGGAATGTCTGTAAATAGATTATCTCCTGGAATGTATTCATTATTCCACAAATGGCTTCTTGAACTCTTTACTTTGTATATTAATTTATGATGAATACTCAGAATCTTTGCTATGTTTTTTGGCAACTCACTACCAAACAAATGATGTGATATTATTTCTCTTGCATGAGTAGATAAGTGTACTAGTACTGCTAGAGTGGATTCTTGTGTATGCACATTTTACATTCATTTTCCATGAATACCATGCATATGACTTTAAATTAGCTTTTTACTTACATTTTTGGCCAGAAAAACTCAATCAAAAATGTGCATTTACAAAACAAACACAAAAGGGGTGTGGCGATGGCAGATGTGAGTGAATTTGAAATTTAAAATAATTATTCATGGACATGGCTTTATGCATTGTTAGACCAATTCTACTTTGTATTATTGGATTGAAAATCTCTTTCCAGCAATGGACATAATTCTGGTGTGCATGCTGACCTTCCAACATCTTCTGACACAGATGGAGGAGGGAGGAGAGCTAGAGACTCCACAAAGTCTGCTAGGGACTTCTCTGCTCCTATTGATTTAAGGTGCTCAGATACCACAATGATGGGTGGCACTATCAAACAGATAGATATGTGCTGCTGTTGACTTCTCTTGAGGACACAGTGGGGTGGAAAGTGATCACTTTAAAGGCTCCTCTGGAGCAACATATATATGAGGCCATCAGGGCAGACAGAAATCTTCATTTTGTGGCTGCAGTACCACCCATATGATGCTGAAAAGCAACTCTATATCTTATTCTCTTGGGACTTGGATTCTGTGGCCTCATTGCTTCCCCAGCACCTGACTGAGTCATGGTCTAGATAAAGTAAGCTCAGTCTAGATCACAAGATTACAGTGCAGGAACAGAGCTGTGCAACAAAAAGCACATTAAGGAATTGATGGGACTCTGACTTCTCTATCTGTAGGGGCCATGTCCTTGGCCTCGGGGCTTATACTCTCAGGGTTTCATTTGCTCCATCACCACTTCTGGATTCCAGTAGTAGGGAGCCAAAATGCCTTTTACCATCTTTGACCTATTAACGCTTTGGTGTAGATCTCTGTACAGTTATCAATGCCTCTGTCGCCTCCAGGCTAGTGCCCTGTAATGTGCTTCCTTAAGCCCTGCCGCTGAATGCCACTTGGAAGTGTCAGTAAGGGCAGAAATTGGGGTGAGCTGAGGTGAACACACAACTGCCAAATTCCACGCTGGCACCCATCCACCCCTGGCTGCAGTGCAAAAAGTATTGATTATCACCAGGAAGTTCTGAATGGCCTGATACAGACTGCCGCTACCCATATGTCCTAGCATGGCAATCACATTTTGTTGTAAAGCTTTGACTGTCTTCAGGGCTGCTCTGTAGGTAGCTGTGAAATTTACTCCCACACCCAATCTGTCAGGGCCCAAGCTTGCCAGTTTATAGTATTTCACCCAAGATGCATTTGTTCACTCTGGATTTTTTCTTAATTTGGGCCAATAGCTCGTATGCCTTTCAGAAGATGGGGTACCGACTTACTAACTGTCAGTGGCAACTCTTTAATTTGATCTCCATTAATGCAACCAGATGTTACAATGGGGTATAAAATATAAGTAACTAAAACAAGCACTTTTTATGAATGGAGAAATAAGGAGGCACAAAGGAATTAGGCGAAACATTTTCAGAAGTGGCCACTGGTTTGGGGTGCCTGTTTTGACACTCCCTGGATGTGACTTGCAGCAGTGATGAGCGTATGCAGTTCCAGTTACAGTCAGTGGGAGCTCCACGGGCCACACACCTTTGAAGATCAGCCACAAGTCATCTCAGGTTGGGCATCCAAAAATGGAGATACCCAGAATTAGTGGCCAGTTTGGGAAATTTGGCGGCAAGATGACATGTTCACAATCCCAAAGGAAGTCTGTGGTGTATCCAGGGATAGACCCCACTAGAGATGGTCAGAAATTTTTCATCAGAATGATTTTCTGGCAAAAAATGCCATGCTGGCAAAGTGGAAATATTCCAAGGGAAATTTTCAGTTTTGCTGAAAACTGTTGATTTTTCTGTTGGGAAAATCAATGACAGCTGCCCAGGAACAGAATGTAAGGCAGGCAGAGACTAAAACTGGCAAAAGCTTTCCAGAAAGGCTTCCAAGACTGAGCGCCCTAATCCCATGCCTCATTGGTGCTTGGCCTCCCCACCATCTCTGGGGCCAGAGAGGCACAGATCCAGGACGTCCAGCTTCCCTGCTTCCCTACAGCTCTGCCCCACATGCTGCCTCTCCAGCCCCAGAGCTGGGGAGAGAGGCTGAGGTCCTGGGGTCTCTGCCTCTCTGACAGCTGGGCCAAAGGCTATTGTCAATTTCATCTTCTGCAGCTGGGAAGCCAAAACATTTTGTTTCTCTTGTGCCCTGTGATGGGGTATGCTTACCCCGCACTAGCCCAGACAGGGTTAAGCCCATGGTATTGCCAGCAGAAGTCCCGCCTCCCTGACAAGACTGGGCATGCTCCAAGTACTCTAGTAGTATAAAGGGAGGGAGACCAGCTCATCCTGGCCTGGAGGCCGCAGGAGAAGGACCTGCCTGGGAAGCTCCTGTGGAGGGCCAGCTACAGCCTCTGACTGCTCCGGGAATCGAAGCCGTCCACGGCCTGCCTGCACCCCGGCGACTGGAGGAAACCCTGGAGACGACTGGCCCTGCCGAGCACAAAGGACCCGACATCTCATGGGAAACCCCAACACAGACTCTGGTAGGAAGTGACCCGGGGAGGGTAATGGAGTAGTACCTCCCACCAGGGGAAACTCAGCGTGTTTCGGTAGGACCCCCCATGCTGAGTCAGTGGCAAGCCGCTACTCTGCTGTTAGGGCCCTGGGTCGGGGGCTGGTGGAGTCGGGTGGGCCTGGACCCCCCTACTGGGGCTGCCACACCCCATAAGGGGTGCCCCAATGCTACAGACTCTGGCCGCTAGGCCACACTGCCTTGCACTGAAGGGCTGCTTTATAGACTGTGACCAATAGGCCATGCTGCCCTGACCCTAGGGGGGTGGACTGTCACATGCCCTAAAAGGAATTTTTTCTTGAAACCCCTTTCTGTAAAAAAAAAAAAAATTGGAGGGGGAGGGGGAGGAGTATTTGTTTTCAAAACATTGAAATTTTTCATGGGAAAGAATTTCCATTTTCTGGCCTGCTATGCCCATAACTCCTGACCCTCCATCCTGTGCATCAGTCCCAAGACTGGACACCCCCAGAGCCACTGTTTGAGAGTGGAACCAGTGGGAACTCCAGGGGAGGGGGAAGGGCTTATAAATAGCAGGAGTGGGAGCCAGCCTGAAGAACTCAGTGGTGGAGCAGCATAAGGACCAGAAGGACCTGCTGTGGGGATTGTATTCCCAGGGATTTTGCTAGTTTGTTGGATTAGACTGTAGGCTTGCTCACCCTGCTGGAGAAGCAGACTAGGATTGCTGCAGGCTGGTCAATTGCAGAGACTCAAAGTGAGTTTGAAGGAGACTATCGGACCATCAATTGTAACCCAGACTTTAAGGAGCTGGTGACCCTCCAGAGGGTTTGGACACCATTCCACTGAGACTGAGAAGGGTGGATCATCCCAAAGAAGAGCCTTAGGGGAGGGTATGCATGTGCGAGCATAATTATATTTTGCACTTGAACTTGTAATAGTAGCAAATACTAGAATTTAGGGAAAAATCCCCTAAAACTGTTGTATTTCAAAGACTTGTTGACAATATTCACAATTGTTTCAAGGGTTATATGTAAACTGTTATGCTTTTGTATGTATTGAGCAAGAGATTTAGCAAATGTTTTCCTTTATAGATCTTGTATCAGAGATTTAACTCTGTATAATATACATATTACATATGCTAACATCTGTGTGTAATAAATAGTTTTTTCAGGACATAAATATAAGATCTAGTCTGTATCACAGCAGAAAGGTAAGCTGAAGTACAGAAAGGGGAAAGAACTACTATACCTGACATTGGTATATCCCTTCACAAACACATTATGCTATCCTTAAGCTTCAAAGAATCACAAAGCTAGGAAACAACCTATCCTACAACCTATCCTGAAGGCCGATCCCTCACTCTCACAGACCTTGGGAGACAGGCCAGTCCTCTCTTACAGATAGCCCCACAACCTGAAGCAAATACTCACCAGAAACTATACACCACACAAAAAAAACCACTAACCCAGAAACCAATCCTGTAAAAAAACCCATTGCCAACTCTGTCCGCAGATCTGTTCAAGGGACACCATCACAGGACCTAACCACATCAGCCACACCATCAAAGGCTTGTTCACCAACACATCTACCAATGTGATATATGCCATCATGTGCCAGCAATGCCTGTCTGCCATGTACAGTGGCCAAACCAGACAGTCTCTATGCAAAAGAATAAATGGACACAAATCAGACATCAAGAATTGTAACATTCAAAAAACAGTAGAAGAGCACTTCCATCTCCCTGGACACTCAATAACAGACTTAAAAGTGGCAATTCTTCAATAAAAAAACTTCAAAAACAGTCTTCAATGAGAAACTGCAGAACTGGAATTAATTTGCAAACTGGACACCATCAAATTAGGCCTGAATAAAGACTGGGAGTGAATGGATCACTACAAAAAGTAATTTTCCCTCTGTTGATACTCACACCTTCTTGTCAACTGTTGAGAACAGGCCACTTCCACCTTAATTGAATTGGCCTCATTAGCACTGACTCCCCCTCCCCCCCCCCCCCCACTTGGTAAGGGAACTCCCATCTTTTCATGTGCTGTAAAATATATACTGGTTACTGTATTTTTCACTCCATGCATCTGATGTAGTGGGTTTTAGCTCACAAAAGCTTATGCCCAAATAAATTTGTTAGTCTCTAAGGTGCCACAAGGACTCCTCGTTGTTAAAGCTAGGAAAGCAATTACAGTTTCTTATCTTTATTCATTAAGCTTGACAGAAACCCCTGGGGAGCTGTATCTTTCACCTGTCCTTACTTCCTCACAAATCCACACTTATATTACTCACCCTCTGCAGAAAGCATGCTGCTACTCTACCCACATTCACTTTATCCAGGGAACACCCCAGGCAATCTTATAGCAATAAATATGCCATCCTTTTTCCAGTCAAGAGGAAACAAAGTGGTGCCAGTCTTCATCAGTTTAACTGGTTCCCAGTTTCTTTTCCTGCAACCACTAGCCGGAGGCATACGACCCAATAAAAAGAAAAGTTCAGCCATTCAGTTTGGAAATGTTGCACTGGAGCAGAAGAAATATTCCAGAGGTGTGATACAGGGGAAAGTCCTTCCCAGTGTGGCACAAAGTCCATGGCTAATTTTAGAAATAATGAAAGATCTGGTTCCTGGGGAGATCAAACTTACTTTGTATGTCAGCAAAGTACTCCTGTATGCCTTTTAAGAGTTGGAGGAGGGAAACCCCAGCTGTCATCTGTGTCTTTCTTAAAACAAAGGCGGTGGAATATCAGTGGCAGATAGCAAGTTTCCTACTCACAGAGGAACAAAATAGGGACTTGGCTTTTAGCGTGCCATATTCATTAATAACAAAGCATGAATGATTCACAAAAGTCCTGTGGTTTTGTCACCCACAGAGAATTGATAATTTCAATAGGGAGTGGAATGGAGCGTGTTGGCTTGGAGAATCTGTAATGAGTGTTTTTGCCAGGGGGGTCTTTGATAAGGGCTGTGTGGAATCATCAGCTGAACCTTGCCCTTTGGTTCACAGGGGCTGGAAATGAACCAGGTTTTCTTGGAAGTTCAAGCTCAATGAACTGAAACTTTCAAGGACAACTCCCTAAAGCTACTGCCTCCTCCCTAAGAAGCCCTCAGGCTCCCCTCTCCTTTTTTAGCGTGTTCACAAATTGTAATGAGAAAAAGCAATTGACATCACAGACAACATACAAAGAAAGTGAAATAACAGCAGAGAGACCAAGGTGACACCAAGATGAGATTTATGCTACTCAACACATGGGCAGTCATCAACAAAGCCAGCATCATTCACAACCCGATTACAGAGGAAACTCCCAGACTGGCATGTCTCACCAAAACCTGGCTGAATGACTCATCTGTCTGGCGGCTCAGTGATTCATGAGCCTACAGGAGGAAGGGAGGGGAGCAGAGGATTCCTTTCAAATCTGACCTTAAATGTGAGAGAGACACATCCCCAAAAGCAAACATTGGAGTGTCTCGAGAGCAGGAATCCCGGGGCTGTGTGTTACTAGGTCCCTTGGAAATATTGAAAATACATGTTTTTGTTTAGATATTTTTTTAAAGTTGTTTTTCTTTTTATCCAAAACAATTAGGTAAAAGCAACACACACATGCAAAATATTTTGGTGTTGCCAAAGCTGCATGTCACCGAAAGAGGTTTGATAGAATTTTTCCCCCCAGCTCTGGATTAGTATTGCCTACAGGCTATGGCCATGGGACTCTAGCCAGATGCACCCTGGACCTAATCTTAAATGTAGTATAACCACCTCCCTCGTGGCCCAATCATGGCCTCCCCCATGTGGAGCTCTGGGCCTATACCAGAACTTCTCTGCAACTTCTCTGGTTGCAACACCTACATAAGCCTCAAAAAGGGGTTGTTGCAATGGATTGTATTACTTATTGCTTCAGTCATATGGGTCAATATGCTAAATGATTTGGCAGCTCTAGCCAGATGGCCCTTGCAGCAATTAAAAAGTGCTAAAAATATGTATCTCTTTCTGATGGAGTTTGGCCAAAAAGTCAGTTTGCTGTTCCAAATGTTTATGCTGAGGGTGCAGCAGAGACCTCACATTTGCTTCAGTTACCAGTGGCTTCTGAGGCTATGTTGATTTCTGAATGCACATATTTTGCAGTGCACCAAGGTGAAAGCGTCTGATGCTGTAGATTGTTCACGCATAAGAAAAGCGAGCTTAGAAAACTGTTGGTGTTGTCAGGTATTGTATTTCTTGAATTTGTGCATGGTATACAAGGTCATCTGTAGTTCTCACCTTCTTATTGCCCCCTCTTAGACCTTTTGGATTTCATTTCTCCAGTCTTATGCTGAGACAATGAAAACTGGCTCACTGAAATTAAGACATTTGGACTCAGATCTTCAAAGGTATTTAGGTACCCAGCTACTATGGAAATCAATGGGATTTAGGTGCCTCAAGACATTTGAGGATCTGAGCCTTGGTCTTTAGTTTCTCGGCTGAGACTGTCCCAAAGGTACCAGCTGTGATGTGTTTACCTGTCCATTAGGATCTAGATTGAGATTGTCAACTCATTTCACATAGGACAGCAATCACATGAGTGATAGCTATCAGCATGTGCTAGATTTGAGTCAGCATTTTAGAGGGAGGAAAGGCTCTATGACCCATTACCGAAAATTTGAGCCATCTAGTCCTTCTCAAACAAGGTCACAGATGCCCAAATTAGCAATAAGCTGGGGAAGCCTGAGGGCCATAATTAACTTGTATGAATTTTGTGTTAAAAGTAAGTCCAAGCCACCCAACATTTTGCTTGAATTGTGCTCTTCTAAAAAAACCTGCTGTTTCCACTTCAACCAGGCTTGTGTGCAGCAAAGCATTATGGGACATGTAGTCCGACACTTATTGCAAATCACACCTCCATGTTGACAAGGTGAGAGCATCCGCTGGCCATGTTTCAGGACTTCACAGTCAGTTTGGCTCAGGGACCAGACTTTGGCTACTGCCAGTTTATATATATTTGTGGCACAGGATGTGCTTTGTCCAGATTCAAAGGGAGTGCTTGTTTCTTTTTTGAGTTTGTGATCAGCCATGAAAAATGGATACTCTGCATTTAGCCACAGGTTTACGAGCTCTCTGCTGCCAACCAAGCTCTCATGCTTGGCCTGCTGTTACTTACAGCATTCTGCAAACACCTGGTACTGCTGCAGATGATGCGCACATTTAACTGCATTTCTGTTTCTACAAAATATTACACTAGGCAAACAAGTTGGACCTGAATGAAAGTGGTGGATCTAATTTTAGATGGTACCAATGAATGAAACTTGAAAAAAACTGTGCAAGAAATACCTCCGTGAAACCAGTGCCCGGCAGAGTATGTGATTTAAAGCAAAATTAGGCAGTGCCTACGAACAGGTTATAGCGAATTTTTTTTAACTTCCAGATACATTTGTAAAAAAACCTTTTTTCCCCTTTTCTTTTCAATTCTAACTATGCTTCCACACACTTTTACAAAAGCTGTAGGCCTTCTTCCAGCTCTTGGAAGTGAGTTCCTTCTCTACTTCAGCCTTGCATTCCATAGGTTGCGCTTTGATGCATATTTGTTCCTTGTGGCTACACTCCAAGTGCTATTTGCTTAGGTTCAGGATATCTGGGGAGAGTCAAGGAAACCATGACCAGACATGGCAAAGTGGGGAATGCAAGAGGATTTTTGACCAAAATTAGGAGTGGCAGAATCCAAATGGAAAGCCTGGTCCCACAGGGGATGCAATCAATGGGACATGTAGTCTCAAGGGGCTGCAATGAATAATCACTACACTGCTTCTCTTCACTCATAACACAAATCAGTGTGCTGTCCCAACCCTCTCCCACTTCCTGTGCTGATCATTTATTTTTACATAAATTAACAAAGCCCTAAGGTAGCAATGCACTTACAAACATCAGAGGGAACTTCCTGTCTCTCCCTGTAGCATTTCCGTCTTCACAGCTACTCAGGTTCTTATATCCCTGAGTTGGAACTCAAGAAACCCACCTGGTCTGGCTGCCAGGGTGAATCAGCAAAACAGCCCTGTGCCTCCCCAGAGGGTCTTTAAATTTGACACCTTGTCACAGGCACTTACCCACATGCGTACACCGATTGACTCTGTGATGCCCCTCCTCCTCAGGGTGCCATCTGGAACTGGGGTACCACTTAGCCCTCTGACCCACCAACCTGGGCTCCCTCTCTCACTGTGCTGCTGTGCTGGTCTCACACTTCCACCAGCATACACACAGGTAGGGACACACCCAGCTGCAGTTACATGCTGGCTCTCTGACCAGCCACTGCATCTGAACCAACAATAGGGAGGCTACAGCCAAAATAACCACCAGCTTCCCAGCCTAGGACCCCAGAGCTGTACCATCCTGCCCTGGTCTGAACCCCAACCAGTATGAATTTATTATCCAGTTCTCCTCTCCCTCAATGTGCAGAGGAATATGCAACAGCCCCTGCCCCTTGAGTTAAGATTTCCAAGCACTTCACTCAAACTCACTGGTTTGGATTAAAACATAAAATAAATGTATTAACTACAAAAGATAGATTATAAGTGATAGCAAACGGATCAAAGCAGATTACCTAGTAAATAAACAAAAACGCAAACTAAGCTTAACATACTAGAAAGATAGGCTTTGAATGAACAGTCTCTCACCCTGATGGATGATACAAGCAGGCTGCAGATTCTTAAGGCACAAGCTACACTTGCTTTTCAGATTGGAATCCCCAGGTGTTTCATACACAGGCTAGAAATCCCTTTAGCCTGGGTCCAGCACTTCCCCCAAGTCAGCCTTTGTTCCTCAGGTGTTTTCAATTCTCTTGTGTGGAGAGTGAAGAACAACAGATGATGTCACTCCCTGCCTTATATAGCTTGAACATATGGCGGGAACCCTTTGTCCCAAACCTCAGTTTGTGCAAAAACACTGACGTCCCAAGATGGACCTCAGAGTCATGTGGCCTGGTCACAGGCCCTTGCATACCTTGCTGAGTCATAGCAGCCAGTTCTTGCAGGCTATGTGGAACTTTCACAGGAAGGTGAAGTTCTTCCAGAGTCCATTGTCTTTGCTGATGGGCCATCAGCACTGTCTGGCTTCTTCATTGTACCTGAAAGGCTAGTTGTGGGTGTCACCCATAGTCCACACAATTGAAATACAGATACATGGTCAATATTCCTAACTTTAGATACAAAAATGATACTTGCATACAAATAGGTTAATCATATTAATCAAATCACAACTTTTCCAATGACACCTCATATGACCTGTCTTGTACAAAATGCATCATAATTATGCCATAATCAGATCATAATGATATTAATGTGAAGTATATGGGGTGCAATGTTACAGACTCCACTGAGCTAAGGCTGCAGGAATGATTAGAAAAGATCTGAGTAAAGAATGTTGTACCAAGGAGCATAAAACACCACTGGATGAAAGAACAGTTTGCAAATACTATAAGCTAGTTGCCACTATTTAGCACTCACATGACTGTCAGTTGGGCAAATTTCAGAAGCTTCAGTTAGGAAAAAAAGAGTTAACAATTTTGATGATGTTTTTCTGCTCTTTATCCAAACTGTCTGGACCTGTTGAGTTTGCAGAACTGAGCTGGCGATCTCACAACAGCAGATTTTCTGGTACTTCCTTGTCCAGCTGGGATGAAAGCACAATACCAAACTTTCTTGCTGCAGTTTAGCATCTCTACTTATTGGAACCTGGTGGGGAAGAAACAGAAGAAAAAGGAAACTTCCCCCCCCAAAAACGTGATTCTGAAAACTTTCAAATGTGCAACACAGTTTGAGCTGTGGATGAAGGACGAGGTCAGGTCTTATGTTATCCAGACTGATCATGCCATCCTAGAAGTATGATGGATTTGACTGGACGAGCCTGATTCTCTGCTGTCCTATAGCTTGCGTGGTCATTTCTACATGTGTAAAATGCTAACCTTCTGATTTGGTGACACTTTACACCCACTTGCTATGTAAGGAATAAAGCAGTGAAGAAATTAACCTGATGACAGCAAAAGTTAAGGAAGCCTGAAAGCATTCCTCTGTGCCTTCAGAGGATCTTAAAGTGCTCAGATACTACTTGATGGGGGACATACAAGTATCTAAACAGATCTCACAGTTAAGCTGGATACACCCATAAAAGGAAAGTAATTATTATCCTCACTTTATAGATGTGAAAAGTCAGGCACAGAGGGATTAAGTGACTTGCATCTGGCCATATAGAAGGTTTGTGGCAGAACCAGGCCCAAAAAGTGGCAGTTTTTGATCTCCATTCCCTTTCTCTAATCAATAGATCACACTCTCCCTGAGATACTTTTCTGCACATTCTAGAACGGCTTTGGCATTTGGGGCTAGGTTTTATTTCAGATTGCCCATCCCTCGTGCAAGCAAATAAGTTCATATAGTCATTTTAGCCTGTAAGTAGGGAGTGAGCACTACCATTAGACATATGGACAATCTGGAGCTGGTCCAGGATCTCCACCCCAGTCGGTGTCATGTCCAATTAACTAACCAGGCCAATTAAATAGCTTACCAAGGCACTGGTGGATTTTGTTACTATGTATCAGGAACTGTCACACCTTTGTAGGAGATCAAAGGAGATAACTTCCCACACACCCCACAAAAATCCACTGTGAAAGTGGGGGAGATAGACTGTATCCTTTTATGGGTATGCTCTATGCTTTTGAGTTGGTGTACAGCACTCAGATACTATGGCAATAAGCACCTTAGAAGTATCTAGAGCAGATAGAAAATGGTAATGTTCTATTCCTCTCCCCGTGTGCGTAGCGTTTGGAATCTTTCATTCAGAGAGAACCACTGAAATGCAATCCCATGTGGGATGAAGGCAGCAGCTTAATACTCTGGATAGAGTGCAGAGAGAGGAAATTTTGTCCAGGGACACAGGTGTGAGCCACTCTTCTCTTAAGAAAAGAGCCCTGGCATCTTTCATGGTGGGCGACAACCTTTGGAGTTCTGCTTTGCCCTATAGCCCCTCTTTTCTTATCTAGGCAACATGTTGAACAACAAAGTGACAGTTGACCACAAAGTGGATGCACAAATTAAGAAAGCCAGTGTCGCATATGGTCGCCTCTCTCACCAAATTTGGAAGTACCATGGAATCTGTCTATAGACAAAAAGAAGAACAGGAGTACTTGTGGCACCTTAGAGACTAACAAATTTATTAGAGCATAAGCTTTCGTGGACTACAGCCCACTTCTTCGGATGCATATAGAATGGAACATATATTGAGGAGATATATATACACACATACAGAGAGCATAAACAGGTGGGAGTTGTCTTACCAACTCTGAGAGGCCAATTAATTAAGAGAAAAAAAACTTTTGAAGTGATAATCAAGATAGCCCAGTACAGACAGTTTGATAAGAAATGTGAGCATACTTACAAGGGGAGATAGATTCAATGTTTGTAATGGCTCAGCCATTCCCAGTCCTTATTCAAACCGGAGTTGATTGTGTCTAGTTTGCATATCAATTCCAGCTCAGCAGTCTCTCGTTGGAGTCTGTTTTTGAAGTTTTTCTGTTGTAATATAGCCACCCGCAGGTCTGTCACTGAATGACCAGACAGGTTAAAGTGTTCTCCCACTGGTTTTTGAGTATTTTGATTCCTGATGTCAGATTTGTGTCCATTAATTCTTTTGCATAGAGACTGTCCGGTTTGGCCAATGTACATGGCAGAGGGGCATTGCTGGCACATGATGGCATATATCACATTGGTAGATGTGCAGGTGAACGAGCCCCTGATGGTATGGCTGATGTGATTAGGTCCTATGATGATGTCACTTGAATAGATATGTGGACAGAGTTGGCATCTATAGACAATAATCAAAGTCTGTAATGCTGTTGTCCTCGCAACATTACATGGACATGTTATCAGTGGCATACTGAAAAGCTTGATAGTTTCCATTTGTGAGACCTGTGATGATTGCTGGACATCAAATGGCAGGACTGGGCTTCTAATATGGAAGTTCTGGTGAACATTAGTTTGGTTGGCATCGAGGCTCATTTGATCTGTGCCCATGTTATTCATATTCCTGAGACCATATATTAAAACAAATATTAAGCCCCAGTAATTGTAAACATGGAAGGAAGATGAAACATTTTAAAGACAGCCTGAAACAAAATCTGCACAAAACAAACTTTTCTGACTTGACATTTTGAGCAACTGGTAACTGATCATATTGCATGGTGCCACTCTACAAGGGTGGGTGTCAACGACTTTGAAATCACATTGCACGTCCGGAAGCACAGCACCAGGCATGGAAACAATGTGCAACTCAATCAACACATGTGGGCAAATGGCTCTGTGGCTAGTGCAATAAATTTTGTTCTTCCTGCATTGGTCCAGGGAATCACGCAAAGACCCATTAATACAATGATTGTTGACATTGTCCTCAAAGTTGAGGTGACTAGCATTATGTCACATGGCTTCTTCCATTATAGCATCAGGTTATTCATCCTACATAGACTTTAAACCACAACTTACACTGGATGGCAGGAAAAAGACATGAAGGACATGGATTGCTTTAGCAAAAGGCTTCAAAATACACTGTTTGCTTCATTGCACTGTTTGCTTCATTAACGCCCCTGATATTTCCATATAGGTGGGAGTGGCAGAGTGATTAAGGAAACAAGACGTTATAAGGACAAAGATGGCTCAAGCTGCAAAATTTGCTTCTGGATTTGAAAAACTCCTCCAGTCTGGGGAAGTTTGGGTCAAGCCCATCTTTAATAATTCAGTTCTCTCCCCAATCCATTTTATGGTGACTTCAAGTTTCGGTACAGCAAGCCTGTTCCTTATCATCCCTGTTCATTGCAAAACTTTTCCTTTGTTAGGTAAATTCCTGCTTGTAAGATTAGTACTGGTGCTAGGGTAATTTCTGCCTGTTAGACACACTCACCTAGAAGGAGCTTCTTATGCAGATGCATTTAGGGTGAATCCAAACAGTGATATTTATTAGAGACTGTGCAAGAAGGGGCTCCCAAGCAGAAGAGGAAAGGAAATGGCTTTCCTGTGCCAGAGAATTTTTGAGATTTCAAAAAATTGTCTCATCCTGAGTCAGGACAAAAAGTCAAAATCTCAAATATTTTCGTGACCTGAAAATCAAAAGGAAAAAATTTCTATTAATCCAATTGATTTTTTTTTATAATTTCAAAATGTTTTGATTGCTACCTCCTTTTTGCTTCCTGTAAGTAAATTTCAATGTGAAAAAGTTGTTCCAACCTGAAAAATGGAACTTTTTCATTTCGAAAATATCAAAATTGGATGTTTCCATAATTTCAAAGGGTTTTTCCCCCCCATTTTTTTCTCAAAATGGGGAGATTGTTGAAACCAACCCTTTCCTGCAAGCAGGTTTGATTTTGACTAATCATATTTTCCAATGAAAAAATGTTTAGTCAAAAATTTCTTCACTGTTTCTGCTCCCAAGAGAAATAGTGGAAGACTCATAGCTTGAGGCATGGAAAGCTAAATTGGACAAAACACTAAAGAACATCCAGTTAACCTGCATTTGCGGAGACTGCATTAGAGGCTTTGGGCAATTGTTCCAGTTTACCAGGCTAAGCTGTTGGGCCACCGGCAGAGATGATGTGTAAGGTGGTGTGGTTTAGATCTCCTTTAACTAACTCAGAACCCCTGGTTCTCAACTCCCCAAGAGTTACACAGACAGGTGGGTCAGAGATAATATTTTTTATTGGGCCAACTTCTCTTCATGAGAGACACAAGCTTTGGAGCTACACAGAGCTGTTCTTCAGGTCTGGGAAATATAGTCAGACTGTCACAGCTAAATATAAGGTGGAACAGATTGTTTAGCAGAAGCTGGGAATGGGTGACAGAGGGATGAATCACTTGATGATAACCTGTTCTGTTCATTCCCTCTGGGGCACCTGGCATTGGTCACTGTCAGAAGACAGGGTACTGGGCTAGATGGACCTTTGGTCTGATCCAGTACAGCTGGTCTTATGTTCTTATGTAAGTAGTTAACATATAGTTCAAGGGACCATTCAAGGTGAAGTGGCCTGTTAGCACCTCTCCAGTCATAGGGGGGGAAAGGAGAAAAGAAAAGAAAAAAAAATGATTTGGAGGGGTTAGTGAGTTAGATTGATGTAAGAAGCCATAAATCCCGTGTCTCTATTTGGTCCATGATTTTTAGTGTCTAGCAACGTTATGAATTTCAGCTCCCAGGTTCATCTTTGGAAAGTGGTGTGCAGGTTTCCTTTGAGGATGAGGACTGAGGGGTCAGATATGGAGTGATTGCTTTCTGAAAAGTGTACGCACACCTCAACAATGTATAAGGGAGTCTAAATTGCTGTAACTTACAGAAGAGGGTGTAAGTTAAAGCAAGGTAAGGGGGCTACTTTATTTACACCTCCTTCAACTGTATGTTCAACCACCTTATAATTCTTGGACCCGATTCTCATCTGACATGAGTGTGAATAGGGACAATGCCTTTGAAGCCTGCTGAATACACCGGTGTAAAGTTGGTGGGGGCTGTTCTTTAGGCCCTCTGCCTCCTGTTCAGTTGCATTCACTCTAACCCCCAATGGAGCTTGAGCTGTTCCAGAATATGACTGTCTCAGATGTGGGTTTCAGTGCACATAAATGAATGGAAGCTGGGCAGCAGAGGTCTAGCACCAAGGTGTAGCACAGGGGCTCATCACTAACACAGGAAAGGGGACTTTAGAGTAGCATGGAAACAAAGCTTGATGATCACTATAGGTTTATATAACGGCCAATGGTTGGAACCCCATGCCAGGTCTTTTCCAACTCTGTTCTATTTTGTAACACTGGAAGATATGAGACAAGGAAATGATGCAGCTTTTTATGCAGCCACATTTCATTGTAAGCATCCTTTGAGAGAGGAAGCTTTTACCCTTGCTATACTTTCCCATGGTGAATGTGGCTGCCATGTGATTCTGTGACACTTCAGATCTGTGTGGCACATGAAAAAGGAGAACCATGGGACTGGAGGCGCACATTCCAATTGGCTCTGCAAAGTGTTAAACTGAGAAAATGCACATGTGGGGGATGAGGAGTGATGTGAAATGCTTTCATGTGGTCCCCAGGGCTAGGGAAACCAGTTGTTTTGTCTGTATGTGTTTAAAATGACTTTGTCATTTGGAATCTGACTGTCACAGTGCTCAGCTCTCCTAGCGATTCCAGGGACAAGCTGCAGAGGTAAATGATTCAGTTTGCATACGCTGTGACCCACACAGGAGCACCATCACCCATTCTGAATCATGGATTGCCTACTGGCTCACCCACATACACCATAGCCTTTGTAGCACAGACAGCTGGAGCCACAGTCCACCCATATAAATCAATGGAAATCTGGAGTACCTTTACCCAAATCTAAAACAGTTACTCTAGTTTTACACTCATGTACCTGAGAGCAGAACCTGGCCTCTGGGGCCAACTTCTGGATGGGTGCAAGCAAGTGACACTCCCATGAGAATCTCTGCACCACATTCAGGAGTGACTCAAGTCACATCATGGGCCTTATTCTCCACTTGGTTAACTCCATTTTGTGCTGATGCAAGGGCATTGAAATCTAAAACTGGTGTAGCACCCCCTCTCCACCCGGTTACCTTCTTTAATGTCAATCTTCTTACCGGTTTTGATGGACAGGTCTGGGTTCTTCTAGATCCTGCCACCCACTTAGCAGGGTGTATCTTCTTTAGTTTGTCCTATGAACTTATTTGGTGGTGCCTCCACCCCCCTCGCTCCTTCCTGGCAGGGTCACCAGGGCAGCTTGAGAGGAAAACTCTAACCACAGGGTAATCCCCACTTACTTGCCAGATAGTTGGAGACTTCCAAAAAATAACACAAACACATATATTCAACACAATAATTATATTAAACAGGAGATAAATATAACATAACAGGGTAAAACGCTATTTTTAGGGTCACCGGCGCCCACTCTGATAATACCTGTGACTTTCTCCAGTCATGTGACCTGATGTAGCAAATGTAGGATTAGTGTCCAGTTGGTACGTGTACTTTGTTGGGGCCCTTGATGACCTATGACCACAAAATTCTTCTCTGCAGTGGTTTAGCAGTGTGGCTGACTGGGTTCAGTACAGCCCAATGGACTCACAAGTGGGAGATGGTGGTAAATCCCTCCATAGGTTTAATATGCAGCAGGTTGTAAAATCCCCAAACCCTTACTCCCTGGCTTGAGGACATAGTTCAGGGAGTAGGGGGTCCCCAAAACAAATTCCCTGACTGACTAACTAAAAGATGGTGCACTCACAAACTCCATGAATTATCCTCAGGTTCAGAGATGACTCTGGACTCTTCAGTCACTGCAGTGGGGCTGATCTCTGCTGGCAGGGATCCTCTTCAAGCAGGAATCAGGCTGGTTCAGTCCCAGGATTTCCCCTCACCACAAAGGGGTGCAGGTTACACAATGGTACTAAAATCCAAACTGTAGTCTCCTAGCCTAGCGTGACGTCCAGACACACACACAGCTGGCAGCAGCCCTGAACTAGCAGATAGAGCAGAGCTGAACATGTTGTGACTGGTCTCACCTAGGGAGCTGGAGGGCTAACTCAACCTGGCTGGGGAAGTTTCCCAGCAAAACCCTACAAACTGGGAGTCAGCAGTGGAGAAGGAAAAACTCAGCTGAGGGATCTCGCTTTCGGGTCCCTAGAGGCCAGTTCGCAGGGGGAATCCTGCATGTAGGCCTGTGACTTACTAGCTCCCTGGCTGGCTGAAGACTGACTCAAAAAATGGCTTCTCCCCTTTCCTGAACTCTCTGGGAGGGGCATCTCACTCCCTATTGGTTGCCGGGCAGACTCTGAGTTTGCCTTGGCTCCCCCTCCCTACCAGGGACAGAGCCCCAGGAATCTAGGTAATCTCTTTGGGGGTTACACTGGGGTAATGTAGAAGGGGGTCAGGGCCACTGGGCATGTATCAGAAACCATGGAAAAGTGATATGGCAAAGCGACTTGTGTCAGTTTGGCATTCAGTGGGTGTGCAAAAGCAAAAACCAGAGTCCCTGCCCCCTACACAGATGCACACGTTCTCTCTCCGCTTATCTTAGCCTTGCTGCTTTACTGAACCATACATGCTCTCTGATCACACATGTTTTCAGCTTCACTCATTCTGCTGAGTAACCCAGCACCACACACAGCAGGACCTTCTGAAAACCCAGTCTTGTGACTGAAGCCCTGGATTGTAACTCAGAAGACCTCATCTCAGTTTTCCACTCTGCTATAGACTTCCTATGTTCCCCTGGCCAATTCACTCACTCTCTGTGCCTCACTTAGCCACCTGTAAAACGGTCGCAGTAACACTGCCCCTGCCACATGGGGGTGCTATGAAGATGAATGAATTGTTTTTAAGATGCTCAGGTATGATGGTGATGGGTCCCAAGACTGAAAGACAGAAGTACTGCTCTGGTCTAGGTCTCTCTCTCCCTCCTGATTGGGCGACATCAATTTTATAAATGACTTCTGCCACAAATACATTTAGTGTGGCCACAAAATGAACTTAGATTCATAATTAAAGAAATCTCAGCTATGGAGCCCAGTGATGGGGCTTCTCTACCACCACCCCTCCCCCCAGACACACACACTAAACAGGGCAGAGAAGGGATTAACTGCCTTCAGTGAGGAAGGAGGCTGATAGAGTCCAAGCCTTCTCACTGCCCTCTGGAAAGTGGAGACCCCCAACTGGGCTCACTAAGGACCTTATCTAAAGCCCATTGTGGACTCCAGTAGGCTTTGGGTCAGGGTCCCCCAGGCAGGGAAAGTAGTAAGGACTCTTGTCATAACTATAAAGGGAAGGGTAGCAGCCCTCCTGTGTACAATACTATAAAATCCCACCTGGCCAGAAACTCCAAAATCCTTTTACCTGTAAAGGGTTAAGAAGCTCAGGTAACCTGGCTGACACCTGACCCAAAGGACCAATAAGGGGACAAGATACTTTCAAATCTTGGTGGGGGGAAGGCTTTTGTTTGTGCTCTTTGTTTTGGGGGTTGTTCGCTCTTGGAACTAAGAGGGACCAGACATCAATCCATGCTCTCCAAATCTTTCTGAACAAGTCTCTCATATTTCAAACTTGTAAGTAACAGCCAGGCAAGGCATGTTAGGTTTATCTTTGTTTTCTCAACTTGTAAATGTTCCTTTTGCTAGAGAATTTACCTCTGTTTGCTGTAACTTTGAACCTAAGGCTAGAGGGGGTTCCTCTGGGCTCTTTGAATCTGACTATCCTGTAAAGTTATTTTCCATCCTGATTTTACAAAGATGATTTTTACCTTTCTTTCTTTAATTAAAAGCCTTCTTTTTAAGAACCTGATTGATTTTTCCTTGTTTTAAGATCCAAGGGGATTGGATCGGTGTGCACCAGGGAATTGGTGGAGGAGTCTCTCAAGGCTACCCAGGGAGGGAAAGGTTTTTGGGGGGAAGACAAAGTTTCCCAAATAACTCATAAATCATTTGGGTGGTGGCAGCAAAAGCAAATCTAAGCTGGTAGTTAAGCTTAGAGGTTTTCATGCAGGTCCCCACCTTTGTACCCTAAAGTTCAGAGTGGGGAAGGAACCTTGACAACTCTGAAGAGGAAAGATGGAAACTTCTTCTACCTCAGAGAGCAAATGGAAGCAGAAGTCTCCTAGAGCAAGCCCTGAGCAGGAGGCATGACAATCCACAGAAGCTTACTGCTTTAGGCTCACAGAGGTCTGTTCCAAGCACCAGAAGCTTTAGATTAAGACCTTCATTTTGTTATCCACTGGGTGACACAAGCCTGCTGGCGTGTGCCTTTTGTGCCAAACTGAGGGAATGATTGCTCCCAACTCGCTATACATCGGTTGCACACTGAAAGACATCTGCCTGTAAAGAGACAAAACGGTGAGATGCTACCTTTTATTGGACCAACTTCTGTTGGTGAGAGAGTGAGATGTGTTCGAGCTACACAGAGCTCATTTTTTGGTTCTGGGAAAAGTACGCCTTTAAAGAGGCACCGTATCATTGCTTCTTTTGCTGTTTCAGACTCTTCATCCCTGGAATGCCCTCATCTGAATCTGAACTTTGCTATTTGAAAATATTCCTACTACCAAACTGTAGGTTACATGAATGTTTGTGTACATGCAGGCCTAATCAGATACTTATTCTGGTTCAGTAAACTGTTTGCAAAGTTGTTTATGCTCTTCAAGCAGCTCCACAGAGAACCTTTCAAAACGGAGTTGGCTCAACATATATATTTTAATCCCAGCCTTCCTATTGGACCACAAAAGTCATCCAAAACTACACACAGAAGTGGAGGCTTGCAAAGTACACCATATTGGCCTGTCCATGCAAAGGCTGATGTACAGTGCTGGAAAACAACCCATGGGTATCTAAAGCTAGGAGCAGAGGTTAAGAACTGTTCCAAAGGAAAAGGGGAACTGGCACAGAAAAGTAACCAGACTATTCAGAGGGACAAGGGAAGGGCAAGTGCGGGATTCCCAGGCTCTTCCATTCTTACAAATCAGCAGTGTAGCAAGATTTTCTTTTAATGTTTATTCCTGCAAACGTTATTTCCACTTCTTTGCAACTGAACTTGTGGGAAATTGAGTGAAGTCGACAGAGTTACATCAGGGATGAATTTGACCTATTACTACCATTATGAGAACCAAAGGCCATTTACAGCAGTAGCTCTCAACCTTTCCAGACTACTGTACCTCTGTGATAAATGAGGGGGAGGGGGGTTGTTCCCTTTTATGGACACCCAGCCAGCCAGTTAACTACAAAATCCCTGTTAATAGCTGTTCTCTACATGCTTTACCTGTAAAGGGTTAAAAAAGCCCATAGGTAAAAGGAAGGGAGTGGGCACCGGACCGAAAGAGCCAATGGGAGGGCTAGAACTTTTTAAAATTGGGAAAAAAACTTTCCCTTTGTCTGTCAGTTGTGGTTCTCCGGAGAGAGGAGACACAGAGCAGCAATGCTGTAAGAAGCTTTAAACCAGGTACGAAAAATCATCAAATCATACCTAGAAACTAGGTATCTGAAACCCCAGATGTGTAAGTAGATTAGGGAATGTTTAGGAAGACGCGATTAGGTTTATCTCTATTATTTCTTTATGACTTGTGGACTCCTCTGTGCTAACCCCCAAATGCTTTTGTTTTTCTTGTAACCATTAAGAAAACCATTCTTGATGTTTAATTATTATATTTTCTCTTTTTAAATCTAGCAATAGCCTAAGTTCCAGATGTATTTTCTTTCTTTTTGTTTTTAATAAAATGTACCTTTTTTAAGAACAGGATTGGGTTTTTGTGTCCTAAGAGGTTAGTGCATATGTTGTTTAATTAGCTGGTGGCAACAGCTGATTTCTTTTGTTTTCTTTCTCAGCTCTTCCCCACAGAGGGAGTGAAAGGGCTTGAGGGTACCCCACAGGGAGGAATTCCCAAGTGTACCTTCCTGGGCTCAAAGGGTTTTTTTGAATTTGGGTGGTGGTACCATCTACCCATCCAAGGTCAGAGAGAAGCTTTAACCTTGGGAGTTTAATACCAGCCTGGAGTGTCCAGTATTAATTTTTAGAATCCTTGCAGGCCCCCACTTTCTGAACTCAAAGTGCCAGAGTGGGGAATCAGCCTTGACAACCCCTTTCAGGAGTCTGATTTGTCTTGCGTACCTTGCAAGTTACACCTCAAACTACTTACTTACAAAATCAGACATAAAAATAAATAAGTGTCACAGCACACTATTATTGAAAATTTGTTTGTTTTCTCATTTTTACCATATAATCAGGGCCGGCTCCAGGCACCAGCTTACCAAGCAGGTGCTTGGGGCGGCCCCTCCGGAGAGGGGCGACACGTGTGGCAATTCGGAGGATGGTCCCTCACTCCTGCTCGGAGCGAAGGACCTTCCCCCGAATTGCCGCCGCAGATCGCGATCGCGGCTTTTTTTTTTGTTTGTTTGTTTTGTTTTTTGTTTGGCTGCTTGGGGCGGCCAAAACCCTGGAGCCAGCCCTGCATATAATTATAAAATAAATCAATTAGAATATAAATATTGTACTTACATTTCAGGTATAGTATATAGAGCAGTATAAACAAGTCACTGTCTGTATGAAATTTTAGTTTATACTGTGATAGACCCAGACCAGTTGGGAACAGCAGAGTAGCAGAAGGGAGATATACTGGCCACTGGATAAGTAGTTTTCTATTCCCTGAGTGACCAGAGCAGGGCTGCTCCAGGCTAATAGACCACCTGACTCCAATTAACCTGCTAAGAGTCAGGTGAGGCAATTAAGCCCCTGATTCTAATTAAGGCCCCTCTGATGCTATAAAAGGGCTCACTCCAGTCAAGCCAGGGGGAGCCAGAGGAGAGAAAGTGTGTGTGAGGAACTGAGAGCAAGAGGTGTGCAAGAAGCTGAGAGTAGTAGGTATACTGCTGGAGGACTGAGAAGTACAAGCGCTACCAAACATCAAGAGGGAGGTCTGGCGGTGA
Organism: Malaclemys terrapin pileata; assembly: GCF_027887155.1. Classification (NCBI taxonomy): domain Eukaryota; kingdom Metazoa; phylum Chordata; order Testudines; family Emydidae; genus Malaclemys; species Malaclemys terrapin. Next base: position 33,003,781 of record NC_071512.1, on the reverse strand, counting down.
GGACAAAGAAGGTGTTGGGAGGCCGCCATGGGGAAGTAGCCCAGGGAGTTGTAGGTGTCGTGCAACTGTACCAGGAGACACTCTAAACAGATGCAGTCCACAGGGTCCTGGGCTGGAACCCGGAGTAGAGTGTGGTCCTGGGTTCCCCCCATACCTCCCAACTCCTGATCAAACACAGGAGGAATTGACCTGGACTATAGCTTCTACCAGAGGGGCAGGTCTCTGGACTGTTTCCTGACCCACAGGGTGAATCTGTGAAGCGAACAAATCCGACAATAAGCGCAGGACCCACCAAGGTAGAGGAGGAACTTTGTCACAGTACCTACAGTACTTTGCTAGTGCTTTTTATATAGCCTGTTGTAAAACTAGGCAAATATCTAGATGAGCTGATGTACCTCCTGGAAGATCTCTGCATACCCCTAGGAGTATGTGTACCCTTGGTTGAGAACCACTGATTTCAGAACTCCAAGGACACCAGCGAAAGTTATTCTCCCATATTGTCTTTGATCAATACCACATTTAGGCTATGACTACATTACCATTTATTTTGGTATAACTTATGTCGCTCGGGGGTGTGAATAAACCACCCTCCTGTGCGACATAAGTTACACTGCCATAAGCACCACTGTGGACAGCTCTCCCACCGACATAGCTACTGCTGCTTGTTGGGGGTGGTTTTATTATGACTATATGAGAGTTCTCTCCTGTCAGCGTAGAGCATCTTCACCAGCTGCAGTGCTGTATGTGTAGACATGCCCTTATTTTAATATACCAATCCCTTATGTGTCCTTATTTCCTGCTCTCTCTGCTTTAGGTTTCTGTTCCCAGGGGACAATCAAGGTTTCTAACAAAAACTGGGATCAAAGCACTTTTCCCTTCCTCCCTTCTCTCTCTCTTTGAAGTTGTGCCATCCAATTAACCTTTTTCTATCTAAGGCATGGCTGGCGAGCACAGTCCTAGCTGGTCATTGCCAAACTAGGTACTGGAGGGGCTCATCTCCAGCGGAATGTGGACAACCATTTTGGACCATTGGCAGGGCCTCTGGAGCGTTCCATGGAGGAGGGAGGTCAGGAAAGCAGTTCTGTGGTCTGCTGCAGTGACTGAAGCAGCAGCCTCAAGTCTTTGGGCTGGTTCTGCTAGGGAAATGTCTTCAAGTTTGGTGAGAATCCTGGATGCTCTTGCCCTCAGAATTAAGAGAGAGACAGAGAAAAAAAAAAGATTGAAGTGTGAAAAAAAGAATGTTTCAGCCCTTAAAATGCAACAGGGCAGATCCTCAGTGTAAATCAACTTAATTTTTATGAAGTAAATGAAGTGACACTGCTTTAGACTAGTGGAGGACCTGATGCAGTGTGTTGCCAGAGTGTTCTGTCTGCCTGCTCTAGTGCATGCGGTGCCCTTTTAACTTCCCAGGCTCTTCTTTGCTTCAGGGCTCATCTTTTATTATGAAAATCATATATCAATAGATTTCCACAGATATGGACCAGTACATTGGATACAGATAGGAACTTTTAATAGCAAAGAGAGGTCATTTACACTGCCGATACCAAGGCAGTCACTGCTTGGCCTGAGAAACCATCACTGCTCTGTCTAGTAACTGTGTTTGCTGCATTGATCTATCTTATGCTTTTCTGTATACATTTAGGGCTAGGTTATCAAAGGTGTTCAGCTCCCATTTAGGCACCTGAATATGCGGCTAGATTTTCAGAAGTGTCCATCACTCAGTTATTTGCATTAAAAGCACATGGGAGCAGATGGGTTCTGAGCACTTCTGTAGATCTGACCTATAAAGAAGAAATAATAGTTGTGTTCATAGGGATGTTGCCAGTATAGATTGAAGACCAAGTTGGACAAAGACAGAGGTGTGGTGGAAGGCAGAATGCAGGTGGACATTTGGGGAATGGATACTTTTGCCAACTGATGGATTAGAGATGGGTGAACCAGTCCAGATAAAATAAGAGCCCACCTTCAAACCTATGTCTATTGTTTGAACTGTACTTTAACAACCTTTTGAGGTTGTGAAATGTATGGCTACATGGGGTGAAATCTGGTTTTATTGAAGTCAATGGGAGTTTTGCCATTAACTTTGATGGGGCCAAGATTTCACATTGGGATTCTTGTCACTTCCAGCCTACAACTGGGACCAGGATAGGAAGACCCAAGAGAATTCATGTATTTCTTGTCTAAGAGCCTAATCCTGCAATTCACTGAGCAACTCTTGGGATGTATTGAGCTCTCTATATGGCCAATGGAATCAAGGAAATTGACAGCACTGAGCACCTTGCAGCTATTGCTTACCAAACCTATAAGAGTGGGCCCTATCTGATAGGCTCAAGATCTTCCAACAGTTCATATAAGCATCTAGGCTGACATTTGCAAAGTAAGTGAAGGGAATTAGGCACCTAACGTGCCAAAACCTTGTGAGGATTTAGGGGCCACCCCCTTAATTTCCTTTGAAAGTTCCAGCCCCAAACTTTTCTATTGTTATCTGAACTAAGGCCAAACTCTGAACCTCTTGAGTCTTGCCCATAACTACTAGGTAGCCACAAACTATGCACCTGACATTAAGCCATCACATCCCCATGCCTGTCATAATATAATTCCTGGAAATCGTACCTTATTACACCCCAAAAACCTACCTCAGTAGGACAAAAATCTCATTGATTGAAGTCCAACTTTCCACAGACAGCGCTTCTAGCATCAGGGAAAATTCTAAATATCCAATTAAACATTTTTGGAAATATATTAGATTGTTTCATGGGGAAATTTCTCACAATACAATAAATTAAACAAAATAGCTTGAGACAGGAGGTGATAACGTTCCCTCAGAGACTCAGTTTCCCCAAATTGTCCATGTTGCCCCAAGCACTCTCTAAAATGTCCCTTTAAATGAACGTTCTGCTCTTTCAGCAAAACAAAGGCATACAATGAATACTGCATTACTGAGAAAAAACATTCCTCTGACCCACAAAACAATAAGTTAAACACGTTGGTCCAAAGTCTTCCCTAGTGTACCTCCTTGGACTTCAGCAGAGTTACAGTAGGGATGAATTCAACCCATTAAAACAGTGTTTGTAATAAAGATTTAGAACAAGAAGTTGTGCAGGAATTTGCATTGGGACAATGAGTGATCATTAATGCTGAGAATACCACAAAAAGTTCTGGAGTTTATGTTCAATTCAGCTAAGCACCTCAAAAGACTAAATGCTGATCTGAAATACCTAAAATCTGTCCATCATCAAAATTGACTGGGAGTACATAGGAGTCTGCAAACACATTAGGAGCACATAAAGCATCCAGATGATCAACATGGCACGCACCTAATGGTCTATATCACAGCCAAATCGACTATATCATGGTGCAAAACCGATTTTGTTCTGGGATTAACAGAGCTAAAACAAGGAGCTTCCCCGGTGCTGATATTGGAAGTGATCATGACCTTGTGATGCTAAAGTTTTTGCTGCGGCTAAAGAAAATCGTGAGGCCAAAGTTCACCAGGACCAAGTTTGACTTAGAAAGACTCAGTGACCAAAACATTGCAGAGTCATTCCAAGCAATGATCGGTGGAAAATTTGCCCTGCTGCTTGCTCTAGAGGAAGATGTAGAAACAATGACCAACAATTTAAATGCTGTAATGAATGAGGCAGCAATGGAATCCTTGGGAAACATCGTAAGAAGACAAAACCATGGGTCACAAATGAAATACTACAAATGTGTGACATTAGAAGAGAACTTAAGTGAGACAAGAACAGTGCTGAAGGAGCTGATAAATACAGAGCGATTGGCAGAAAGATCAAGAAAGGAATGAAGATGGCCAAGGAGATATGAATTGAAAAACAATGCTCTAAAATTGAAGAGTGTATCAATTATAAAAATAGCAAACAAGCCTTCCAGGTTGTAAAAGATCTGACGAAGGAAAGATGGACCAAGCCTAATGCAATTCAAGACAAAGAAGGGAAAAGTCTTACAGAAGAAAGGGACATACTTAGTTTGTCCACAATAGGTGGACAAACTACTGCTCTGATCTATACAACCACCAGACAAATGGAGATCCTAGTGTCTTAGAGAGCCCAGATTCAACAGAGGAGGATGACTTTCCAATACGACATGAAGAAGTGGAGACAGCTGTAAAATTGCTCAAGAATGGAAAGGCTACAGGTATTGACAACATCCCAGCCAAATTGATGAAATTCAGAGGAGAAATACTAATAGACGTACTCACCAAGTTCTGCAACAAGATCTGGCAGACCGGTGATTGGCCCTCCCTGTGGACACAGTCACTAGTCAGTACTCTGCCAAAGAAAGACAACCTGCAATTGTGTCAAAATTACCGGACCATAAGCTTAATTAGCCATCCTAGCAAAGTGATGTTGAAAGTCATATTGAACAGATTGAAGCCAAAAGCAGACAATATCATCGCTGAAGAACAGGCTAGCTTTCATGCTGGAAGAAGTACCACAGAACAGATTTTCAACCTTCGTGTTCTATGTGAGAAGTACTTACAACACCAGCAGGACATCTACCACGTCTTTGTTGACTTCAAGAAGGCGTTTGACAGAATATGGCATGAAGCTCTCTGGGCAACCATGAAGAAATACAATGTTGGTGATAAGCTTATTCTTACCATTAAACAACTGTATGCCAAGGCCAGCAGTGCAGTTCTCGTCAATGGCACAATAGGAGAGTGGTTTTGCACCACTGTTGGAGTCCAGCAAGGCTGCCTTCTTTCACCCACATGTTCAACATCTACTTGGAGCGCATAATGACTGATGCCCTAGAAGATCACATATGCACATTCAGCATTCGGGGGTAAACAATCTCAAATCGCTGATGACATTGATGGCTTGGCAGGCAGCGAAGATGAACTTGCCAACCTTGTGAAATGATTGGATGAAACCTTTGCAAAATATGGCATGGAAATCAGTGCAGAGAAAACCAAGCTAATGACAAACAAACGTGATGGGATCAGCTCACATATCACTGTCAGTGGACAAGAGCTGGAGACAGTGAAACAGTTCAAGTATTTGGGGGCAATCATCACTGATGAAGGATCCAAGACAGAAATTCTGGCAGGAACTGCGCAAACAGCAGTAGCAGTGGCAAAGCTAAAGCCAATTTGGAGGAATAAGAACATCTCCCTGGAATCCAAACTGAAAGTGCTGCATGCATTGGTCATCTCCATTTTTCTGTATGCATGCAAGACATGGACCCTTACGGTAGAACTTGAATGAAAAATACAGGTAGTAGAGATGAGATGCTTCTGTGAAATCCTGGGCATCTCCTACTTTGACCACGTCACTAATGAAGAGGTCCGCAACATCATCACCCAATGCTCTGGATCATATGAAAACCTCCTGATGACTGTGAAGAAGTGCAAGCTGAAGTGGTGCGGCCATGTAACAAGATTATCTGGCCTATCCAAGATCATCCTCCAAGGGACAGTACAGGGGAGGAGAAGAAGAGGTAGACAGAAGGAGAGCTGGATTGACAACATAAAAGAGTGGACAGGATGGACTTCGTGGAGACTCAAGCACTGACACACAATCATAAGGGGTGGAGACAATTGGTTGATTGCTTATCAGTGATGGTGCCTCGAAGACCAATGCAGTTATGGGAGTGATGATGATGACATAGGAGTCAGAATTCTCATTCATACCTAACTCAAAAATCTGAAGGTGTTCAGAGCAGCGAGTTTGCATGCCAGTAAGAAGAGGTAATGAGATTAAGGATGGAGGAACTGGTTTGAGGAAGAAATAAGAACTGCCTCAAATATCCGTGTTAAATTTTAATGGGAACTGGAATATTTTGGGGTTGGCAATCAGGTGTGTACCAAGGCAATGCAAAAGTTACACAGTAAAACCTCGAAGTAGAAACACAATTAGTTTCAGTTCCAACATAGTAAAGAAACGAGGCAAGTTGTAGCCAAACTTTTTTTTTTGTTCCTGAACACTCTATGAAAATATTAGAGAACTGCCACCGGAGACAACACTAGTTTCATTTTCATCTTTACCACATAGGTTTGCCCAAAACTAAAACCCTAACACAGTGAGCAACATATGCTACAAAATGCCCCAAACACAATTTAAACATAGCTCCTGCAAACTGAAATTGGTGTGTTTTGCACAGCACTGTTAGGTGCCTCTTTCCCTCTTCCTGTACATTCAAATGGTACAGCTCCAGAGACTTCCACCTTGCAGGGCCATGAAGAGGTGCTCATCATGTGTTGCCTCTATCCTAACATGGAAGGGAGGTTTTACGGGTAAGGGCAGGCCAAAAAATGGCTGGTGGATGTGTAACTATGTGTATGGATTCCCTCATGTAAACTGTCCATCCAGAGAGAGGTGGAGAGGGCACTGTTTTCCTAGAGCAGCTATAGTAGCCAAAGAGTGGCCTTTCGGAGGAGGGCTCCTTTCCCCCCAGGCATCCATGTAACCAATCCCTGGAGAGTCTATGACTAGGGCTGTAGGCAGGGCATATTACTTAAATAGCAAGCAAGCACTTCATTGGTCTCCATGTGTCTGCCTAGCTTATAGTAATACAGTATATTCTTTTTTGGTGGTTGTTTTTCAGTTTGCAATGCTGTCACCTTACAAGGAACCCAAGTGTTACACAGAGCTGGCCTGTAGAGAGTGGCTTAGTAATGTAAACAGAACTAAAGTGTTGCACAATCTGGCAAGATCTTGTTTCCAGTAATTGGGATCTATGGCCAATGTAGCTAAATCCAGTAAAAAAAAATAAAAATCAATTTTTGGGATACCCCTCACTGTTCTACAGTAATGACTCACATAAAACTAGACTATGGGTTAGAGACTTGAGAATATCCTAGAGAGATTAATCCTACCTTGGCATGGGGGGTGGAAAACTTGATTTAAGACTCCATCTCTAATGTCAATGATTCTGTGGTCACTTATGAGCAGGGACTCTGCTTACATGAATAAGGTGAATCAATTTTTATGCAGTATTCAGCATTTTCCTTCACGGATCTTTATTCTTATTTTTAAAGGGTGTAAAATCCTGAAGCCCTTACTTATTTTTACTTAGTCCTTTCCCAGGCGATCTCACACTCCAGTCGCTGTAGGTGGTCATGTGTATAAATCATTCCCATGCAGAATTCTAAAATATCTGAGAATAAGTATGCTTAATCACTGCAGTGTTGACAGCTATACTTCTTTGGTATGAGAGCTCTTCAGATCTCACAATCTAAGCATGGCACAGCTGAGTCATTAATATGATAGAAGGCCTGGATGGAACATGGACTATGAATACATCGGGGATGTTTCATGTACCGCATGCTGGGTAATAACATGATAGGAGTCCATACTTTCAAAGAGTGTTCTGTCTCTTTATTAAGAGAATTATTTGCAAAGGTGCTATAGCTGCGGCTAGTGTTCCAGCCATGTGCAACTAGACTGGCTTCCTGCTGCCTTCTCCAAACTCTTCCCCCTGCAACTTGTGCTCCTCCCTCCAAGTTCCATAGAGTTTGCTATAGAACAGAAAGGATAGTCCAAGGGTTAGGACACTAGCCTGGGAGTCAGTAGACCTGGGTGCTGTTTCGTGCGCTGTTATAGACTTCCTTTGGGACCTTGGGCAAGTTTCTTAGTTTCTTTCTGTGCATCAATCTCCCATCTGTAAAATGCAGAAACTAGCACTTCCCCTACTGCTCAAGGGTGCTGTGAAGATAAATACATTAAGAACTGTGAGGTGTTTGGATACTACAGTAAAGGGAGACATATAAGTATCTCTAGCTAGATGCTATTGGTTTGCTAGGTGTGATTCTTGGCTGCTGGACACCTCTTGTAACATACTGAGTATCCTTAAATACTTTCCCTTCAATAGGAGCACAGTAAAGGGTTAAGTACTGATCCAAAATGCCCTACTTCCTGCAGATGCTATCTTCTGGGTAAGACTTAAAGCTGAGCTTCTCTTAAACCCTTTTTGATTATTAAAGCTCCTTTAATACTTTATCCAGAAGTCTGAGCTCAGGTGTCTTGGACAAATTTCAGTGTGAAGTAACTATATTCTGCCTACCTAAATTCCAGTTGCATGTTGATTGGATACAGCATTCTTTACTACCTGTCCTAAACATCTGGTGTCATGTCACTAAGCAGTGTTAAATTGCTGCTGTGTTCCATTCTAGAGGTGGCTGCATTTCAGTGGTGTGGGAAGTGATCTCTCTCTCTCTCTCTAGTTTGCATAGCACTTTAAATCTGCAGGGCAGATTGGGGGCCCTTAGGCATGGAAAGTGCTACATAACCATTAGTTATTATTCTTTATAAAAGAAACTATATATAGATTTTTTTTCAACTGGATTCAACAGAGATTCATTAACAAATGAACAGAACAAAGTACAAATTTGTCAAAATTAAATGGAAGTCAAGAGAACAGACTGTCTAAGGGAACAAGGCAGTTCAGACAGTTCTACAGCAGCCTAAACACATGACAGACCCAAGCAGCTCCCGACACTGCCAACACAACTGCCTGTGGTGTCTGCCAAGAAGCCAGATGCTACTGCTGGAAAAAATATCTTCCATGGTTTGGCATCAAGATCCTGTGATTACCATCCAAATGGGAGGGAATGGAGTGGTAGAATGTACGTTTAGTATTTAGCACCCCAGATCTGTGCAGCAGCCTTTGAAGGAGGAGGAAAAAAGTTCAAGCAAAATATTTTTGCTAAAAATATGTTTGGAGAAATGAACTTTTTTTTAATAAAAGAAAACCAAAGTATTAAAACAACGCAGAATATTTCATGTCGATCTCAGTTAAATGAATAGAACAAAAAATATTGTGGATTCTTTTCCCTAGTAAATTTTGCTAAGGAATATTTTCATAAAGGTCAAAGTCTGAGTTCTTTGTCTCTCCTGCTGCTGCTAATGGAAAGTTCCCTGCAGATAGCATCACAGAAAACTCCCTGCACCCAAGACAAATAGAGATAGGTCTGAACATTCCCAAGGTTGGGAAAGTTTGAATCTGGATCCCACATTTCCAGCTAGTCCCTGTCTTTAATGAACTGAACTGAATTCCCTGTATCTAAACATACCCAAAGTTTGGGGCAAGTTTGAATCCAATCAGATTCCAAATTCTGCAGAGTTTAAGCCTATTTCAAAAAATAAAGCAACAAAGAATGGACCCACTGATTCATGAGGTTGCCACATGGCCTCTGTTACATTTAAGTATTTTTGCATATCCCTGTTTCTGAAAATTGTGGCCAATGTCTTTGAAGTCCATGAGTTTACAAGGACTTTGAATCCCCTCCTGCTAGACCAGGTCTCCTAATGGCTTTGATTAGTGCTGCTCACTTTAGGAATATACAAAATTACAGCTAGAAATCTGGACTTAATTGATCTAGGACACTGGTTCTCAAACTTGGGCCGCCACTTGTTCAGGGAAAGCCCCTGATGGGACGGGACAGTTTGCTTACCTGCCGCGTCCACAGGTTCGGCCAATCGCGGCTCCCACTGGCCGCAGTTTGCCGCTCCAGGCCAATGGGGGGTGCAGGAAGCGGCGCGGGCTGAGGGACATGCTGGCCGATTTATTTATTTATTTCATATGGGTGCCCAATTTGCAAAGTCATTGACCATTTTGAAATGTTAGGCCTGAATATTGTTTTATTTATACATTTGATTTGATCTCTTTTTTTGGTCACAGATCCATTTCCTAGCAGATTTTTTCTCATGGTTTGTTGTTAACCTATCAGGAAAGCATAAATATAGCCATTACCCTTCTCTTCCCACACCCTGATGCTTGCAGGTCCTGGATGTGCTAAAGGGAGCTCAGAGTTTTTCTCTGTAAATTTGACCAAGGTGTCCAGGACTAGGAAGATAAATGAGAAAATGTTCAATCTATTATGGTACGTGATTGTTAGTGTCACCTTAAGGAACAATGGGGTGCCAGGTTCCCTTGAACAAGCAGTAGTTTATACCCTCAGTCAAGAAACCAATTTTTGACACTGACATGCTGACTAATTATTGCTGTGAGTCTTGGGCAAAGTCATTAAGGAAGAGAAGGGCATGGCGACAGAACTCTGGTATCACTTGGGAGTTCTCAAACTACTTCGCTTCTGGTCGATCTGGTGCTTGTTCTGGGTGTGTTAGAGAGTCTGAGCTGCTCTCGTTGATGACCCACTCTTAGCTAGCAGTGAACAAAGATCCAAAATGAACACTCACCATGTAAGATTTTCAGTTGCCTTTGATACTGTTGACCATATGACTGTGGAGATTCAACTCTCAGTCCTGGCAGGGCTGGATGTGGTTGCACATGAATAGTGTGGCACGTGAACCATGTTTACCTTTCCCGGAAGAAAGTTTGGAGTAACTCCTTATACACCCAGATAGGGTACTCCTGGAGAGTTCTACAGGTTTCTGTTCTGTCAGTTCTCTGATTTAATTATGTGTAAGGCTATTGGGGGAAATTGTATCTGCTCCAGGTTGCAGTGCCATCAGTACGTGTACAACACACAACTTGGGTATTGTTTTATTTAGTCAACCCTGGGCAGTGGTATGTGTTTGCTTTCTCTATGCCTGGCCAAGACCGGGGTTTGGATGAGAAGGAGCCTGCCTGAAGATCAAAGTATGTCAAATGATAGGGAAGATTGTTGTTTCCAAAAATCTAGGGGATACAGTGGGAATGGCACCTTCCCCTTTTGTTGTGCGGGCTCGCTGCCTCTTGGCAGTGAGGTCTGTAGTTTCGAAGCGCTTCTGGATTCCCAACTGCTCCTATAAGCCCAGGTGGACATGGTGGCCAGAAGGTCTTTTTACCACATGTGGTCTCATCAGATATAAAGAAGGAATATTGCCTTGCTGATCTATTGCACAGTATGCTGCCATAGGGGGTTACAAACTCAGGTCTAACTTGCTGCCTACTGTTATCCCTAGGTAGGTCTCTTTCTCTATTACCATATCCCTAGAGTCTCCCTCTCATTGAATGTTTGTGGTTTAGATGAATCAATTTGTATTTTCCCAAATTAGATCTCATCTTGCTCTCTTTTGCCCACATTTTCTTTAAGTCCTGTTTTCTCTAAGCATTATTTCTCTGACCTCAAGGGTAACTGCAATTCCTCCCAGTTTAGAATAATCTGTGGATTTCCTTCATGTGCTGTTGAGGTTCTTTCAGACCGTTCGTGAAGATATTAAATAAGGCCAGATTTAACACCATCTTCTGCAATAATCCACTAAATGATTCTCTCTCCTGACTCACTCTGGTCTGTGTTCTAACATCAATTCATGGAGGTCGATAGTCTTAAGCACAAAGGCCCAGGTCCTCAAAGGTATTTAGGTGCCTAACTCCCATTGATTTCCACATTTGTAACTTGGCCCACTATGTCCAAGTAGAGACTACAGAAGAGATGACTTGTTTAGCATGCTGCCAGCCAAGAACAATCCAAGGATCCAGAATGGATCACGCTACTTAAAGCGCTGCTGTTGATGGTTGAAACAAATGTGAATGGTGCCTCTGTGTGACCAAGAGGAGAAGTTAAGTTGGATCCCTGGCACAAGATTAATTCACTAACAGGAATTTTTAATGTTTAGTAACTCTGTTGCTCATAAGAGCCCTGGAAATTGAAGCTCTCTCTTTACCCAGGCAACGTGCAGCATGGACACCAGCAGTGCTGGCTTTCCCTACTCTGCCTCACTATTTCTCCACACTTAGGGTATGTCTCTGCTGTAGTCAGAGGTGTGACTGCAGCATGTGTAGCATACCAGAGATGGCTTTGATGTAGGTAACCTGGGTACCAATAGCAGTGAAGCCACGGCAGTACCGGCTGGCCACTTTGAGAGCATACCCTGGGTCCAGGATGAGCTTCTACAGCCCACTGTGCCTTGGCTTCACTGCTGTTGTTATTGGAGCTAGCTACAGTAAAGCTAGGAGCAGTGGGGGCAAAAACCTAACTGGTTTCAAGATTGAGCTTGATAAGTTTTTGGAGGGAATGGTCTGATGGGACTGCCTACGATGGCATGTGGCCCGTTGGTGACTGCCAGTAGCAAAAATTGGCTGGAGACGGGACACTAGATTGGGAGGGCTCTGAGTTATTACAAGAGAATTCTTTCCCAGCTATCTGCCTGGTGGGTCTTTCCCACATGCTCAGGGTCTAACTGATCACCCTATTTGGGTTCAGAAAGGAATTTTCTCTGGATCAGATTAGCAGAGACCTTGGGGGGCGGGAGGGTTGCCTTCTTCTGTAGTATGGGGCACAGGCCCCTTGCAGGTTTAAACTAGTGTAAATGGTGAGCTCTCTGTAAATTCAAGTCTTTAAACCATGATGTGAGGACTTCAGTAACTCAGCCAGAAATTAGGGGTCTATTTCAGGAGTGGGTGGATGAGGTTCTGTAGCCTACAATGGGCAGGAGGTCAGACTAGATGATCATGATGGTCCCTTCTGATCTTACAGTCTATGAGTCTATGTCTACATGCACCGCAGTCACATTGTAGTGTAGACACAGCCAAAGAGGGTCCCACTCCAGGGAGTACAAAGAGAGAGCCTCACTTCTCTGCTGACACTACAAACGCAGGATAGGCATGAGCGAACTGGAAAAAAAACTAAAAATCTTTGTCTTCTTATTAGATCCATCAGTTGGGCAGGGAGACGGGGGGTGGGGGGGACCAGCCCTTCTTTTCAGCTTGTGATGGGTGGGAAAATGGAAGCAATGCATGGAAATGCCTGTAGAAGTGTTCATCCCTTAACACTCCAGCACAGATTTGATGAAATGGAGGATGGGAGTAGAAATGCCGTTCCATGTCCTTCAGCGTAGGCTTCTCTCGTTCACACTACACTGCTCCTCAGCCAGTTGGGTTCAACAGGTGGAACTTTTAATACAGTTGGTCAGGGAGAGGGGTGGAAAGAATGGAGAAAATCGAGTCAGCAGGCTAGAGGATAATTATTACAGAGACTGCAGCTCAATCAGTATAAATATGTCTTTATCCAAGCTCTGAATGCACCCTGCTGTGTTTCTTATGCTAACTCCTTGTCTGCACCATCTGGTCTCTCATTAGGTGACCTACCTCCCAATTAAGCCACACACCTGCACTGGCTCTAGCTCCAGCCCACTGCCTGACTGTCATTAACATCCTCCCAACCCCAGGCCAGGGCGCTGACTTAGAGTACTGTGTGCACTTTCAGAATCCCTTTACAACATTCCCAAGGTATATGAGAATCAAGCTGTTCAAACTATTTACCCAAATACATCAGTCTGGGCTGCCGCCATCCTTTTACCAAATACAGTCTACTTCATATTCCCCTTTTCTATCAGACATGTCCACTGGGGCCTGGAAAGTCAAGTGTTGGAGAGAGATATAAGCAAGCGTAGCAGATCTAACAAAAAATCTGACCTGTGATGAATAAAACTACTAGCAATGGGCCTGAATGGAATCCTCAGATTTGGCCATCCTCGAATTTTGAGGAAGGTCTGATCCAGATCCAAACTTTGCCATTGGCCACTAGCTATATAGTGAGCTGAACCAAACTCACAGATTCAAAACACCCGCGAGCTCTGGGAGAGTTTGGATCTGGAAACAAACTACATCTCAATTACAAATAATGCAACCTATGAAGAAGAGTATGAATTACACGAACAATCTGTCCATCTGTCTGAAGAGAAAATACTCTAGGCAAAGATATTTTTCTCTGTAAACAAGGCTTCCAAATGCTGCTAGTTACCCAGGAATGCTGCACATATGATCATCCCTTATATTTGATAAACATTCAAAAAACTCTGGTGAGCTACAGGTATGTCAGCAGCAAGCTGCAGTCTTTGTGGGCTGGTATAAGGCCTTTTACAGCCACAAAAATATCATTGTAACTGTGTCCAGTTGTAGGTACCTGTAATAAGATCTATCACCACTTACTCCAATCTTTCATAAGGTAAAGAAATAGTTTGCAACAAGCCAGAAGGTTAACGGCTTCTTTCACTGCCATTTCACAATCATCCCATCATATATGGGGCCAGTTAAGCAAACATACATATTTGAGTTTATCAAAATTAGGAGCTCTGAAATATGTGATATGCAGTCACACTTCTTCATTTTGGACTAGATAGGTTAAGTGATCCTCTACAAGAATTTATCAGGAGTGCTTACATTATCACAACTGCTCTCTAGGTTGGGCAAGATGTTACTAAACCAGGCATCTCTCTCATAGACATGAATCACCTGCAGGGGCTCTTGGTCAGTGCATGCATGAATAATTACCTTCAAGTCTGGTTGACTAAACAAAGAATCATTCACCACATTTGCCTTTCTGGGATATCAACTTACCTCAGGGTCTTACCTGAAGCAATTCCATCTATCTGGTCTGTCTCTGGCACTGATATAGTTCTGGAGAAGAGAAGACTGAGCGGGGACATGATAACATTTTTCAAGTACATAAAAGGCTGTTGTAAGGAGAAGGGAGAAAAATTGTTCTCCTTAACCTCTGAGGATAGGACAAGAATCAATGGGCTTAAATTGCAGCAAGAGCGTTTTAGGCTGGACATTAGGAAAAACTATCTTGCTGTCACAGTGTTTAAGTACTGGAATAAGTTGCCTAGAGAGGTTGTGGAATCTCCATCATTGGTGATGTTTAAAAGCAGGTTAGACAAACACCTATCAGGGATAGACTAGATAATACTTAGTCTTACCTTGAGTGCAGGGGACTGGATTAGAAGACCTCTCGAGGTGCCTTCCAGTCCTACGATTGTATGATTCTAGAATTGGGTTTCTAAATATCATAAGGAAGCATAATCTACTTGAACTGCAAAAGACATCCCTTCAGAGTACACACACCAAACATTTAAGGCATTTACAGTGGCCTCTTTTCATGGATAGGATCATTTTATTCAGCTGGTATAAGTCACTGAGTCTCCAGAGCCATTGGTCATTCCCTGAGGTCAACATGTTGAGTGAAAGCAGCTCCAATTACCTTAGCAGAGGAATATCAGTCATAACAATGTAAGTAAACCAGGAAGTCACAAAACAGGGGTAGTAATTAATGCTTGCTTTAGTGCAGAGAATGCAACCTGCTCTTTTATGACCCACCAAACCATGTGTTTGCCCTAATGGTTCCAACCAGGGGAGGCAATTAGGGAATACTCCAGCCATGAATTTTCTCTAGTAATTGGCAAATCCAAAAAAAGTTTTTTCACTTCTGCAAGGCAATTTAAAAGTGGCCAGTTTGAGCTTAATTTGATTTTTTTTTTTTTTTTTTTTTTTAGATTAACCTTTATGGGACACTGTAAACCCAAGAATTCAGTTTCTGTTTGTCAAACCCACACTTCCCATGTTTGGCATAAAAATTATTTTGTTGGAGGATTTGGAACACTGCCTTTAAATATCATTTATGGTTTATCTTTGTCATGCTATAATCCAGAGCATTATCTGCTGTAGTTGCATCAGAGATTTAGGGGGACTCAGCATACCTCATTCCTTACATTCACAAATGTAGCTAGTGCACTTTTCATTCCAAAAGGTAGTACCGTAAATTCATGCAACCCCCACTTACCCTTAGATTTTTTTCTAACACATCCTTCTGTTTGATCCAGATTTGGTAGTAGCCAGACCACAAATCCATTTTTGAAACTTTTTTTAGCCCAATGCAACTGATCCACCAAATCAATCAATTCTTGAGAGAGGGTCCTTGTTTTTTATGAAGTATTATTTAAGACTCTGTAATCTACATGCAGTTTCCTGGCCCAGTTTTCAAAGGTGTTGAGCACGTACAGATACCATTGGTTTTAATAGAATTTATGGGTGCTCAGCATTTCTGAAAATCAGATCATGAAGACTCATCTTTTTCCTTGGAACTGAGAGCCCAAGTTCAGCAAGGTACTTAAGCACATGCCTAATTAAATGCCACTGAAATCACTCATGTGCTTAAAATTAAGCACGTTTAAGTATCTTGGAGAATTGGGGCCAAAATGATGTAGAGTAAATGTTGAAGAAACCATACTGATGTCTAAAATCCACTTAATTCTTTTCTCTAAAAGACATTTCAAAAAGATAACCAGAAATGTGAATGGAATGCAAATGGAATCTTAGAACTTCAGCTGTGAGATCAGTTGAGGGCTGGTGCAACCAAAATATTAGATCTTAAGGATAAACATCTCTGTATTTACAAGAACTCCGCAAATTATTTGTAGCAAATAATTTACTGGACAAATTTAGCCTATTTTCCTGTTCATGAATTAGTCTCATGGATTTTAAGGTCAAACGGGACCATCATGATCATCTGACAAGCATACAGTTTTCTCAATGTGTTTATCATTAAGAGTTATTATCAAGTGATATTAGTTAGGTCAGTAGGTTGTCTGCAAACAGAAAATAGGGAGGATTCATAATTCAAATGTCTTTGTTGGTAGCTGCCTAAGAATGAGTGAAAACTAAGGCCCCAGGGCTTAGCCCTGCATTAGGAGACCTATCAACACACAGCTCTTCAACTCTAGATACACAAAAAAGTTACACACTGTTTGGAAAAGCTGCAGTACGTTACATTTTTTTCACTTGCCTCTAATTCTAAACTGGTTTTGGTGACATCCTTCCAGTTTGGCACAAACAAAAATTTCTCCTTTGAACTGAAACCATGAACAGTTGCAGGCCAAAAGCAGCAGAACTAGCTATTAGACAGGGTTCGGAGGCAAGTTTAGCCCGGAATTCTGGTGGCCCCTTTAACTGTGGAGCAGCTACCAAGGCTCCATAATGTCCTCCTCTTCCAACTCTGTGACCTCTGGCTAGTTCACCTGTCTTCCCATTAAATCATATATGAGCATGAGCTCACTGCTCCACAGCCATTCACCCTCTCCATTATGGTCAGAGATCTGACAGCACTCAGAAGAAGGGAGGAAGAGGAGCAGTTGTCGTTGAAGCACTAAGGCAACAGCATTCCTTGTCAAAAAGAAACTGCATGTCTTGTTTTGTCTGCTTGTCCATCGTGAGCTGGAAGGGGAAGCCACCAATCCAGACTCATGTATATACGAGTGGGATGAGTCTCAGGGAGATCACTAACTAATTCCCAGAGGCTGGGATTTTCAGAGAAACTGATCTGACTAGCAAAAATCTAGTTTGCAAGCAAAGAACTATACCTCTCTCTCTCTCTCTCTTTCTCTTTCTAAGCTCACAACTTTGAAACTCCCCCACGCACACACACACTCTCCTCTCTAAAATTTGGTTTAAAAAACTTTTGCGCTGAGACCTCGTGTTCCTAATTTCAGCCTGGAGGGGATTTTAATGCCAACATTGTAATCTCTCTGAAAATAGGGATTTCTAATAAGTGCTGACATAACCTTAAGTTTTGCATCACTGTGCATGACACTCTAATTAGAAACAGAGACAAACATACTGTGTATAAAGTGCTCTTAGGTGGATCTTTTTGACTCAGGCTAATTGCAAATGTGTTGTGGACTGATTAAAGCAGGCTGTGGCAATCCCAGAATTAAGGCAGGATGAGAAGGGAGAGGCTGGAGATGAGGGAGAGAGAACAAGGTATGGAGAAACATAACCAAATAACAGACACATTTTTCCACATAGTTCAAGATTCTCTTTATTAACACTCTGATTAGAGCCAGGCCTCACCAAGCCATCAAATATCCAAAGAGGTGAAATTCATGTCTGTGCATGCTGCCTTAGACTTACCTGATGTATATGCTTTGTCCTGGCCCTCTGCACAGGGGTGATTTTTCACCAGAAATTACTTCTTGGCAGAGAGAACCCTAGTACTGAGTGGAAAGGGGATACAGGTCCCAACATTTGGACCTCAATCCGGATCCCCGTAACCTTTCCCCTCCCCTACCATCCCCAGGTCATAGGTGTTTGGACCTGGGGGCTTTGGTTCAGCAGGCTATAGGGGATGGGAGGGGACCAGTCATGACCTTCTGCTCCACCTCTGGGTTGAGATTTGGGTGGAAAACACCCACCCCAAAAATGCCCTCCCCCCAAATTCTGGGATGTTCAGATACAGGGTTGAGCTTTGAGCCCATCTCTGTTATTGGGACTATTCAGGTAAACTCAGTCCAATACAAGGCATGGCTATGCTCATTAGTCATGAGTTAGTGTTAGCCTGGTTTTCCTTTCACTTACACTGGGGGAAAGCTGGAGTTACAGTGCTGGCATCAGTGGAGTTACACCATTGTTAAACCATGTGAGAGGAGGCGCAGACTGTCTCTTCAAAACGTCTTTTGTCCTCTAAGGGTATTTCTACACAGCATCTGGGAGTGAGCCACTCAGCCCAGGTTAACAGACTTGGGTTAGCGCAGCTCACGCTTGCATGCTAAAAGTAGCTGGTAGATATTGCTTTGATATCGTGGCTTGGGATGGAGCTCAGGCTCTCAAGCTATGCTCACACAAGCCCTGCTACTGCACGTCTGTGGACCTGGTCTGGGAAGCTCGCTTCCAGATATAGTATAGACACCCTTTAGGACTGGTCAGCTACTATGCACAAGATTTGGGTCTGTCTGGTGAAGAAGCCTTCAATGAGGCAGCTGTGATTTTCTCCTGGCTACCAGAGTCCTGTGTAGAAATCAGTAAATGTTATTGTTAGCCACTTGTATGGCTTTATTTGTAGATAAATCTCAATATAACTTGTCCACAGGTTCAGCCATACAAGCAGAATGGTAACGTCAAGATCATTATTCCAGGAGTAGAGTCCATCCTTATCTTTATGTCTGGTGTCCATGGAAGCATTTAACCCAGTTTGCGGAGTCCTCTATCTGGTGGTTAAATTCTGAAGTCAGCGAGGTTGTGTTGGTGTCAGGTTTGTTGCACCATATGTGCGTCCCCAGAATGCAAGCATAGCAGAGACTTGAACCAGGACCCTTATGATCTAAAGGAAGAAGCTCTACCAGATGAGCCAAAAAGCGAGTGCCTCTCTTGCTGAGCCAGAATGAGCTAAAGTTGCTCTCATCTGGAAGTCACTTCTTTGCATAGCTTACATAGGGCTAACTTGTCTATAATGCAAACACCTGCATTCTATTCAGTTTTACAATATTTAAATCCCCTTATAAAATAAACAGCTAACTTGCTGACGTGTCCTCCATGCTGTATGTCCAGGTTTTGATGAATTTAAAAGCTATTTTCTAAGATGAACTGGAGAGAAAGAGAGAGGGAAAGACTAGAAATAGCCATGAGCTAGAGTTACAGAAAGAGAAGTTTCAATTTTTTTTTTTTTTTTTTTTTTTTTTTGTGGCTGCCTCCAGCTTCTGAATACATTACACTTGCCTAATGTTAAATTTTCTTTCTTGGGCCATGTCTGGTGCCAAAGCAACACCTGGGAACCAGCAAGTTAATTTGTTATCATCACTGAGCTGTACTGTATAGTATCCATTTCCTTCTCTCCTCTCCTCTGAGTTGCACTTGGAAGTCATCCTTGTCTATCTCATCTCCTTGTTCTAGGCTGTGATATTTATGGGTCTTACATTTTCTGGGTTTCCAAAGAAAGAAAGAAGAATACCTGTCCATGTTGCTTTTGGGAGGTGGGAGGGGGTCATTTTCCTCTCATGACTGAGAATCTGATGCTCTTAACTATTTTAAAAGACATCCAGTGGTGTATGTGTGAACAGAATGCCTCACATTTCAACAGTGAGCCTAGTGGGGAAAATTGCATGGCTGTCCTCATGCCACACTGACCGTGTTCATGAACATCACGGGCCAAAACCTAGTCTGACTTACACCTCATGAGAACTTGCAGTCAGAGAGGTTGGAAGCTGGGGAGGTGCCTCTAACTGTGCTCAAAGGTTTGAACAGCTTGGACCATCAGGCTGGCATCATATTCACCTCACACATCTCTGTGGTGCATCACAGACACTGCGCCACAAAGGAACTTTGAGCAGCGGAGCACTGAGCCACAAAGTGATGTGGCCTCTTTGGCCTGTCACCATGGGGCATTCTGACATAAACAACAAATCCCAGTTCTGCTGAAAGGTCTGTTCCCTATAACGCTCCAGCCCTGGATTTTGAAACAACTATAATAGTGATTGCCCCTGAAGGGTCCAGCCAGTTGCTGGGACCAGAGGTCTCTTTGGTGGTTCATGCAGTAAACCGGCTTGTTCTTTGCTTCAATATGAGAGCAGGGTGAGTACATCCCAAACCATTCCTGTTGAGTATTCATTTAAATAAAAAATGATTATACTTTGCTTGTGTTCCTATCCCTTCTGTGTTCACTTTCACCTAATAATCAAGTTGACAGGCAGCAATGTTTTCAATAACAGCTAATCTTAAGTGAATCTGACTTTATTTCCTTGTGTTTCCCCTCCCTCTTTCTGTATTGTTCAGTTGTTTCTTGTTTTATACCTAGATTGTGAACTCCTTGTGTTGGGGCCATCTTTTTGTTTGTGTTTGTACAGCACCTAATGCAATGCAGTCTTGGTCAATAACTGGGACGCGTAAGCACTACTGCAATACAAATAAATAATAATAATAGAGAATAATCACAGAAAAATAATTTTGAATTTCTAAATTAGTTTTTCACCTGGAAACCTGATTCTAGGCATTATACTTATTCAGGCAGGGAGCAGAAACAATTCTTTGGCACCTATTCCATCAAAATTAACCAACTCAGCTTGGATTTGTCAGACCCTCACAATTAATTCATTGAAGGCAATCTATAGACCAAAAATTGTTTACAGAAGTTATAAGTAAATAATTGCAAATAATAAATTCATCTGAGAAAATCATATGTTTGCAGAAAATTTGCCAATAGAAAATAAGGAAAACTTACTGGAATAAATGATTCATTATAAATTGCTCACTGAGCTCTCCCCAATCCTGGAGCTGGGTGGGAAGTTGTTTTCTATGCCTGTGTGAGTTTTTAAGATTTTGAGGGGAAATCATTTCCCAAATTGGGAGGAAAAAGCCATTGTTTCAAAAATGTTGATGAACCAAAAATCTTTTAAAAAAACCTTCATATCAGGTCTCTCTAAGCTTAATGCTTAATTTCAAAACATTCATTTCTATTTTGACCTTTAAAGAAATTAACCCTAAATTAACTTAAATTGTAAACAAAAAGTTGTTTCAAACAAAAGAAAATGCATTTTTCATTTCAAAAATGTCCAAATGGGACTTTCTGACAATTTCAAAACTTTTTTTTTTCAATCAAAAATGTTTATTTGAAAAATTCCCAACCACCTTTAGTCAATACCCAGTAGGAGTTTTACCCAAATATCTCAAGTAGCATGTGAAACAAGCTGTCCCAGGCAGGGATTTTCAAGCCTGGAGTGAGGTACTCCAGTTGAATTGTAGCAAATTCCCTGCTTCTTCAGTTTCAAGGGAATGGTGGTGAGCAGGGTGTGCTCTGTGTGTATGTTTGCATCATTTTCTGCAGCACATATGACAGGACAGCATGTAGATGGAAAGGGTGAGGGATTGGAATTGGATTGGAGTTTTATTGGTTTCAGCACTGAACATGCTGTCCCAGACTATTATTATTGCAACCATTTTATTCTAATTCATCCATTCAGCCATGTTTAGGCCTCTTCAGCTCTTCTCTTTCTCCGTCATGCTAAAGAAGCCTTTGGCCAAGCTTCATTATGCTTGGCTGGTGTCAGCTAGGGAGTGTGTGACACTGTCATGCAAGTCTCTCTCCCCAACACCACTGAGACAGCCAAGCCGTGTTGGCCCTGATGGACATTGCTCAGTAGATCTCTGTCAGGCTTGTTAAAACAAGTTTTGTTACCACTGACCTACCCGCTGTGAGTTCATGCTCCGGCTCCAGGATCTGTGTTACGGTACACATAAAACAATTAAATCAGTGTCATTTATTATTTGATTGAATTGACTATTGTGAAAGTATCGCTTTTAGGGGGATCTTTTTTTACTAAGGGCATTTTTATTATCAGATGCACGATGGTTAATTTATCCTTTTGCTTTCAAATACAGCCTGGATTTGGTGCTCATGAAAATGAGGGACTAATAGCCTGAGATGGAGCCAGCTGCTATACAATCCTCCCCAAAGCCTCTGCCAATGGAATTCACTGCTGGCTCCCACATCTCAGGCTCCTCCTGAGCAAAGGGTGCCAATCACACAGAATTATACAGTGGTTTTGAGTGCGGCCAGCTCACCTGTCTGCTGGAGCCTTCAATGAGACCACCAAACCTATTTCCACTTATGCCTAGAGAGGAGCCAAAGCCACATAATTCAGATCCAAATCCAGGTTTCAAACACTCATGGCATGATTCTCACGGACTCTATGGCCACTTTACTCAAAGCAGCGTAAAGAGGCCAGGGTGTAAATGACGATCCAGAGTTTGGAAGGCTGTTCTGTTCTGGGCCTTTGGTTAGTGCTATATTGTGGTACGTGACCCACACTCTAACAGTAAAAGTCTATGGGTCTGATTCTGCTTTCACTGACTTCTGTGGCTTCACTCTTCATTTACACAGCTGTAAGAGAAGAATCAGACCCTAAGTGTATTAAACCATGGCACACCAAGCCTCCAGTGTGGCCCACTTTATTTTGACCATTGCTTTATTTATATTTGGAGCAGAGTGCATTAGGGATCCCACATCAAGAATGGCTATTTGTCTTTGTACTTGTTGGTTGAACATATGGGTGTTGCCAATACTTGGGAGCTACACAAGGATAAAATGTTACATTTTAGCAAGCTGTTTTAGGAAGCAAAACGTGGAATGAGGCCTATAAACCATAGGGGATGCTAGGGAGGGCTATGCATTAGGTTGGCAATAATGCGACTCACTAGAATTACAGGTTCTAATCCTGGCAGAATGGAGACAGCCCTTCATCTTTCCAAGTTAGCTCAGTTAAGTACCAGGTCATTTATTGTGTTTAGGTATTTTGGGTGAGACCTTAAAAGCCAAAGTCCATCTGCTCTGCGTGGTCATTGAAGACCCCATGGCACTTTTCACAAGGGGTCCTGCCCTAGTGTCCTTGAACTAAAATTTCTAGGATCCAGCTGAAAATACTAGCAACCAAGCACCCAACATAGCATTAGATGATGGTAGCCATCCTAGGATACTTTAATTTCCTAAGTGAAAGGCAAATTCACCAAGCAAGAGCTCCAGTGAAGGCTGCAAGTGGAAGTCCTCTTTGAATGAAGGTTAGAGACATGGCCATGGATCTCGGAAGTTTTAGAGTTTCCAATTTTAATTTGTTTTATTATTATTAAATGTTCAAACTACAATGGCCAAACCAAATACAAGACCAAAGCCCTAACCCTCTCCATCTATCCACAACCAGACAGCTTTGCCAAATAATATTTTGTTACGCTACTTAGCACAAATGATTTTCTATTCCTTTAGTTTATTTCTACTTTTAAATTTATATATTTTCTTTAGGTTTTAATTTTTATTATTTCTCTTAATATTTCAAGTGAATTTTTTCCCTGTCTTGAAGTCAGAGACCAAGGGCTAATTTTTCAGGTGAACACATTTAGATAATTGCACATCGCCATGCACTGCACATTTTCCAGTGCCTGCAGAAATGCATTCACAGCATTGCATCTGCGAAACCCTGTAACCTCATGTGGAAATGAGTGATACCATCCTGATTCTTTTTAAGTCAATGAGGTTTCTTTCTGTTGACAAAAGTGGGTGCAGGGCTGGCCACCAGCATGCACAGTTTGCATTTTCAAACAGCTGTTTTGCATAGCAATGAAGGTATGTACATTTTGCATGGCTGTCTCCTTGCATGTGGTTTTGAAAACTGCTCCAACAACTGCCCACCCCTGAGGGCCTTGTCCTGCATTCCTTGGGAGATTCAATTCCATTGACTTCAATGGGAGCTTGAGATGAGCAAAGAATACAGGATTGAGTCCCACATATATAGGAAGACATAGAGTGCATGCACAGCTGACTTAGGTCACAGTTTACATGGACGTATGTTTTGCTTCTGCTCCAGTGACCTACTGTTTCATAAGCAGGATTTGCAAGCAACTCCCACTAGCTGTAATGCATACCTGCAAACACCACTCCCCACCCTCAAACTGTGCACACTTCGAAATGCTTGAAAGTACAACTGACTTGCATAGCATGAGAAACTGTTTTTGCATGAGATGGAAAGGACCTGACTGTAATACAGGGACACAGTTAGAAGCAAGGCACACTGTATACTGAAAGAGAAAAAAAATACTGATGTAGAAACAGGTGTTCAGGATATGTCTTTCCCACCTTACATCCCTGTCCAAACTAATCCACAGTTGGGGACACCGCACACTGTAAGCATTCCTTCTTTTCCCCGTACAACTGTGTTCATTCTTCTATACCACAGCTTTCATCACCATGCATATTCCATCCACACAGAACATAACTTGCATACCTCACTCGACCACAAACACACATCCTACTCTTAGTCTTCTAGGCTTGCTAGCACAGAACTACTAGGGAACATTTTACCTCACTTATATTTTGGCTGTTGTTCTAGAGTGTGTTTATTAAGAGGGAGATCCTCTTTGTCTTTGCCCATTCATCTTGGGTTTCAGAAGTCAAGGCTGTACCCAACCTCCTCCTGTCTATTCAGAAACAAAGACATTTGTGAAATTTGGGGGGGAAGGGGAGGTGGAGTGGGGAAGTGAGCACATCAGATGCCGGTCGTAGCTACAAAAAGATATGATTATGACCTTTGAATTTAGAAGACCTATTAAGTAATCTAGTCCATCCCCAATAAATACAGAATATATACAAATATTTATCTGAGACTACACTTTCTCTTAGGGTATGTCTACACTGCAATTAAACACCCATGGCTGGCCTGTGTCAGCTAACTCAGGGCTGTAAAATTGTGGTATGGATGTTCAGGCTTGGGCTGGAGACTGGACCCTGGAACCCTCCCCCTTCATGGGATCCCCAAATGTCCACACTGCAATTTTACAACCCACTGCCCAAACCCTCTGAGCCCAAGTCAGCTGACACAGGCCAGCTGCGGGTGCTTAACTGCAGCATGGACATACCCTTAGACAAAAGGCCAATTCACTGTATCTGCTCTAGACCACATTGTATAATTGGTGTAGTTGGAAGGAAAATCCATGGCTATAAGCTCTTTAGGGCAGGGCTGTGTTTCCCTATGTATCTGCAGGATAGCCAGAGCAATGGAGACCTCATCCTGATTGGGGCCTTTGTGTGCTCCTGCCATGCAGTCATAACAATGCCTGTGACTTCGGTTTTCTCTTTTCTAGCATCAGAATAGATCATTGTTTTTCCAGCCTCTCAAACTTTGTATGTGAAAAGGAAGCTATGCAAACAGCAAAACTTGTTTAGCGTTCTCAAGGTACCTCAAAGTGGTTTTCAATAGTGACTTAGATAGTTAGGGATGCTGTAACTGGGAAGGTTAATTCTGCAGCCACTTTGAGCTCATCAATAACTTGCAATAAAAATAAAAATCTGTCATATTGAGAGAAAGGGAATGCTGGCTAGAGGACCAGGGCTATCTCCGTCTCATCATGGGATCTTTACTTTCTATGCTAATCTTCTATGCTGACATCCATCAGAGATGATCTGAAGACCCTAGAGATGGACATCTCATCCAGGCAGTACAGCCCCTGCTCCAACACAGTATTCTGGGGTCAACACATGGTCTGATGCCACCCTTCTGCCTTACTTCCTCTGACCTTCAACATGTATGAGGCTCTTACAATTTATTGATTGTTGGAATACTCAAGAGGTTTGCAGGATTCCCAGATGGCTCTTTGGACTAGGTTGTGTCTCTAGCACACAGCCTGTAATCGGAATGGTGTATAGCTTCTCTGCCATGATTATCTCCTTCCTCCCTGGCTTGCTCCAGGTAGGGAATAATTCACTGCTGGCCTATACCTGCACCAAATTATTATTGCCCATCCTCGCTGGCTCGGTTAATCTTGCTAGCAAGGGGGGAGAACAGAGCCAATGCTTAACTTCTTCCCCTACTCCTTTCCACCTTGCCTGCCAACCTGCTCTGGGAAGGGAGTAGGCAAGCACACAGCACTCATTTATCCCTGGCCACCTAGATACAAGGTCCAAATAGCCTGCATAGGGGTACAAAGTGGATTCTTAATCCCCTGCATGGGGAATGTAGTCCAAGGCACAATCTAGCTCGCTCCTAGCTTAGAGCTGAGAGTATCCATAGGGTTCTATTAGTTTCATCCAGTGTTGCAATGAATAAAGTCAGGAAATTTGGATAGAAAGTTTAACAAACAATGGAAAGCAGGAGATTAGAAAATTGAACCGATAGTACAAAGCCCGAAATGTCAGATAGTCCAGAAAAACTCCAATGCAATCTCAACTCTGCTCCCTTATGCCACTGGCTGGGGTACTGAAGAAAACAAAGTCTCCCCTTTATGTGTGTTACAACTCCATGGTTTTCTGTTTTAAAGTGAAGCAACTTGAACCCACCCATCCAGCCTATATCAAGTAAAGAACCTTCTCACAGTCATCTAGAGAACCTTTAGGGGCATTGGTGGGTCTGCTATGGTGTTTCTGTCTTTTATCATTTTTCTGTGTGAGTTCATTTGAGAGTGTAGAGATTGTTTGGGTTCACCCATCTAGTTTTTTAGTGCACTGAATGAGATACACCACATGTTGTGATAGGCATGTGGAGGACCCATGGATCATGAAAGCTGTATTGTGGAGGATGTTCATCATTGTAGCAGTGGAGATATGTCTGCAGGTATTGCATCTGTTGCTCTGACAGGGTCTGGTGCAGCTCTGAGTTGGTAAGGAGCTTGCTTCTGCCGGTGAGCTTGATGAGGGTCTGGGGTTGTTTGAAGGCTTGAAGAGGGGGGTGTGGGGAAAGATTTCTTTCTGGATTTAGTTTCCATCGAGTATGGTTTGTAATTGTTTAATAATACTCCATATGGGTACCAGTATAGGGTGGTAGGTGATAACTGTGTGGTCAGAGGTTCCCTCCCCCACCCCAAATTGAAGCAGTTTTTCTCAGGGTATTTGAGTGGCCTATACTATGATGTGATCTACTTCTCTGGTGGAGTGTCCTTGTCTGGTGAAGGCAGTGCTCTGTGTGTTAAGGTGTGTATCCTGGATTTAGTCCAAACCATGCAAACAGCCATGGGTACTAGGATGGCTCCCAATATGCCATCCTCTTCATGAGCCCCCTTGAGGAAGAATTTCTGGACAAATGTACACAAAACCAATGATATAGCTGAGCTATGTTGACACATTTAACTGGGAAATAGAGCAGGGGAACTAGAGAGGGATGAAAGATCAAGCCCAAGGACATTGGAAGTGGGTTTGAGCTTATACTTGTTGGTTAGGGAGTCTGTTGAGGGATTCTAAGGGAGGACCCTGAGGGTCCTGGCCCTGAAGTTAGGGTGAACCTACCAGTCACTGGTAAGGTGTTACGAAGTCCTGAGGAGGGGACAAGAACAAAGGAGAACTCTGAGAGAAGGATGTGAGGATCATTGGGCCCAGAGATGGGGCCAAATACCTTTTTGTTAAGAATGTGGACTTTTATTTGTTGGACTTTGTTACTCCAAAAGCCTAAATTGGTCAAGTTAGGGGAAGAGAGACCTCCACAGGGCTGGGAGTGGCTGTCAGCAGGGTGGGGCAGGCAGGGAAAGAGCCTGTTATCCCATACCCAGCCAAGAGGGCACACCAGCAGTGAGAGAAGGTTTCTACAAGGTGAAAAAAGCTTACTATTGCCGAACACAAGGGCCCTGAGCAATCATCACTCCAAAGAGAAGTTGCAAGCTCTATACATGCTATTATAGGTGAGACTGGAACAGCCACCTGTTTTTAAAGTTACCCATTATAAGACCCTGTTTGCCAGTGCCCTGTCACTTCCCATTGTAAGACCCTGTGTTCAGTTGCACAGGCAACCTTAATTCTGACATTTCCTAACTACTGAGTTCTTGACTTTGCAACCTTAATAATGTTCTTTTAATGTTTTGTGTGTCTGTGTGTGTAATATCAATTAAGATTGTGTAATGTAATTACATATGTGCTTCAAACCAGGCCTCCATTTGTGCGAAACATTTGTGCTCCCATTTATACCTCTAACTGCCTGATGAGTGAAATTCAGTTTGGGTACAAAAATGGAGGCCAGATTTGAAAATCAGGTCCATAGAGTTTTGAATGTCCTTTAGGGGTAGAGAGTACTTCTTAGTGTAGGAAATTGTACTAGTCTGTCCACAAATGTTCTAGGAAGCTGGGTGTGGCTATGCTTGGAGAATGAAAAAATAAAGCCTGGAAGATTATTAGCAGCACATGTCAGGGCCTAATGTCTTTCCTTACAAAAAACAAAATCCAGTGTGTGTGAAATACACCACTGGTTGGATGAACCTTTCTGGGAGAAAATAAAAATGGGAACCATCACCCAAAACTTAAACCACACCTGAATCATTCTGGTCATTTGGAAAAGTTTAGAAACAGGTTTTTAATTTTAATATCCCACTGTTGTGCATTTCCTGGATTTGCCCAGAATGGGCAGACGAAATATAGAAATTTCATTCTCATCCAACCTCAGTATGAAAATCTAAATTAGCACGTCTGCTGCAATTATAGGCAAGTAATCCCCATGACTCTCTTACACTTATTTACAGTGACCCTGTTTAAATAATTGCATATAAAATGCAGTATTAAGAGTGAAATTATTATTATTTGTATTTATTACTGTAGCACCTCAGAGTCCTAGTCAAGACTCAGATGCGCTAGGTGCTGTACGAACAGAACAAAAAAATAGTCCTGCCCAAAGACTTTACAGTCCATAGGTTACCACATTTATTGTGTCACCATGACTTATAGATCCCATGTTCTCAGTTGCCAAGTAAAAGGATGTTAACTACCAGCCTTGCAAACTCGACCTGAGCCCTGAGAGTCAAGCTGGGGTCTTTCCTTTTCACTCATGATCACCAGCGACAAAGGTCCAGCAGGCCAAACTCTGTAGAAGTCTATTGTCTGCAATATGTTTGTGCAGGTGTGCTATAAATGATTGGCTCTGTAGATGGGAGTTAGTAAATATTTAGTGTTCTATGTGCTGGGTTATAACATTAAAGGACTCCCTGCTTCTAACAGTAAATTGGCTCTTTATTAAGAGACCTTTATACAGAGATGCTGTCAATGCAGCTGGAATTCTAGCCATGTGAAGGCAGAGCGACTTCCTGGTATCTCCTCTAAACCCTTTTCTCTTGCAATCTGTGTCTGCTCCCTCCAAGTTCTATGCAGGTTGCTGCAGTAAAGAATTCCCCTGGTGATATACAAGAAGGAATAGCAGCCAACTAAATAGTGCTGGCCCCTGAAGGAGTAAATAGTACTAAAGTCATATTTTTTGTTATGAAGTAACAAATATGATTCTGAATACACCCCAAGAGCAGAGCTGATAAGGTAGTTCCTTTTCAGAGTAGAACTGCACTTTTAACAGCTGCAATATCCAGTGATCAACTCTGCCAGCTAAAATGGTCCCTCTTTTGAAGAGAATAAATAATATTTTTTGGAAAGAGGTTTTGATCAGACTAACAGGTCTTGGAATAAAGCAGACAAAGGATCAAAGCTTTCTGCATGTGGTTCTTGCTCTCATTTGGGGTCTTAATTTATAAAGTGCTGAGCATCCACACCTCTTGAGGGCTTCCATGTGAAATGAGGGCTCTCAGCACTTCACAGGATTGGGTCGTCCTGAGAGACAAGTGGCAAAACAAGTATACTCACTAACAAACCTTTCACATATCCCAAGGCTCCAATGCTGAAGGCAGCCAAGCTATCAAATACTTGGTCAATTTCAGTAAGATCTTAAATACTGAAACATTCCCTCAATATAAATCTCTAGAATTGATTCTCACAAAGAGAGCTTTCAGTCAGAGCTTCCACTTTAATACCCTACGGTTAGAACACTGAGTCTTATTGACGAATCCAGCAAGGCTTATGATGGGCATCATCTCATCTCAAGGGTCTGACATGTACATGCATCTTTGTCCAATCTGTAAATTCTTTCATTTGATTTCTTAATGTTTTTCACAGAAAGTGAAAGTTTTTCCTGGCACAGCAGGGGCTGTTAGTTCTTTTATCTTCACCCCATAAAGGGCTAAGATGTCTTTTTGAATTTGGTCAGTAATTTGAAAGTAATCCAGATTTTGTTTTTCCTGAGGGCTTAAATGAAAAGTGAATGTTTTATGTGGAGCAGCGAGGGCTACACTGCATTTGGAAATGTTACCACATCGGCAGTAGAGCTCTGGAAAAATTCAAGGAGTTATTAAAAACCTTAAAACTCAATTGTTTAGGAATTAAGCACATAGTTTACAAATGATGTTTTGGCAGGGCTAGGGGCTTTTACCCTTCCCGCCCAATATTAAATTAAATCTCTGCTGTATATCCAGTCTTTACTGGCCCGCATCCAAGAATCTCCACTGGTTGTCTATTGAACTAATTTGCAGTGCAGTGAGTGGCCAATGGATAGCATCTGCAGTTGCTGCAAGTTTGCTGGTCTCCTCTTAAATGACAATTGTAGCCAGGTTCTGCACCACTGAAGGCCGAGAGTTTTGCCAGTGAAGACAATGGGAGCAGGGTTGAGTCCTTGGAGAGTGAAGCCACCTGACCAGGTTGGGTTCTGTCCCCTGATATTGTAGGTGTCCCAAAGCCAAGAGACATGAAGTTCCTTACACTGGCTTTCTCTCTCACACTGGAGGAGTACAAAAACATCTGGTTCTGGCTACTGTTTCTCCATCATCTTGTGCCTCCTAAAGTGAATGAGAAACACATGCAGGACTATATTTTCAAAAAATTGTACTCCACTGATGCATCTAAAGTAGCAATTTTCACATGCAATTCAGTATACAGATGTAGACAAGCAACTACTTACACACACACACACAGCATTTCTACTGAGGCCTTATGTATGTACACATATGCTTTACACATGCAAAATTTGCACATGGTGAAGAAGCATGGGAAAATATTTACATGTACATCTGTATCTTCCCACAGCAATGCTTGGGAATTATTGAGCACTGAAATAGCCAACATTCTGATGACTTTCCATTTTTATCCTGCAGTCTCTGTTGTAAATATTATTAATTATTATTTTATGCTTTGTATTGCAATGACAGTGTAATATGTGTTTTGCAGGCAGGTAAGAAGATAAGAGGACTTCCAACATCAGTTATTAGGGGTAGGTGTCATATCATAAAGTCTTTGGGTTGACCAGGGCACCCTTCATACAATTTTTGTTGAATGAGATGTAATTGGAAGTCCAGGGTCACTTCTTTAATCTCTCACATTGCCCTATTCCATTGTGGGGGTAAGATATTTTTTGCCAGTTCTTTGTTCCATTTTTGCCTTCTTAAAGCTATTATTAACTCTTTGGTGAGTTGTTAGGAATTCATACAGCGAAGCTGCTGGTCTGGAGAAATAGCATAACCCAAAATGTGAGGAGTTCTGGGGCTTTGGCTTCCGGGCCAAATCCTGAAGTGAGTAGGTGACTGATTTGAACATGTTCCTATATTACTGTACTTGGCAGGTTGTGTTGTAGCTGGAGGGAAGTGAATGGTGTGATCTAGTGATCAGTTATTGAGATAGAAT
The DNA here is from genome assembly GCF_027887155.1 of Malaclemys terrapin pileata. NCBI lineage: Eukaryota > Metazoa > Chordata > Testudines > Emydidae > Malaclemys > Malaclemys terrapin. Next base: position 32,972,382 of record NC_071512.1, on the reverse strand, counting down.
GTAGCATAGCATGTGTGTGTCCACATTATTCTCTTCCCACCACGCCACCATATTTTAGTATGGGATTCCTCCAGACTGGGGCCTGTACATCAGATGAAGAGTGGAGTTTGTGCTGGTGTGCTAAATTGGCCCATACCTGATAGGCAATATGGATGATTAGATTGGTTAGGTTACAATATCCAGAGCCCATGGTAGCTGTGGGTGGCAAATAGTTGGGGAGCTCCTTCTTGGGAATCACCCATGTAGGTATTTTATTTGTATAGCATATGTCCATTGCATGTCCCAATTCATTACAGAGGCATTATTGTCTTACCTCAGATTTGGGAATCTAAACCTGTTAGTTCAACCACTAGTTGAAGTATCTGAAAGGAGATGCCTGGCCATTCCCTGTTCACCATACAAAAATGTTTAAGACTATCATTGATTTTTCCAAAACTAGTGTTGGGGAATTGGGAGTGGGAGTCCCCAGAGCACATTAATTTGGGTTACATGTTCATTTTTATCTGGATTATTTTTTCCCCAGAGGCCCTAGGAGGTATCTTCCCATTTAACCAGGTCATTAGTGACTTGTGTGATAGTTCAAATCGGTTTAGACCCAATTATCTGCTTTTAATCTCTGGGGATTAGTATTCCTAGATATTTTAGCATTGTCTGCTGCCATTTTAATTACCACTGACGAAGCAAGCCCCAGTTTGTATGTTTAATTAGTCCTAATGCTCCAATTTGTCCCAACATAAGATTAATTGAAACAAGCCCCAAACCATTCAATGAGTTCTAATAATCTGTGTGTGACACAGGCAGGCCAGATGGCAGCCCTTGTCCAGGCTGCTGGCATTAGCTAAGAACTGAGAACCTCGTAGCTGGAGACCAGACCAGTTCACCTGTATATTCGTTTTGCTCAAAATAGGTATTAGTCATATAGAATGTACTTAGTGTTTAGACTCTATGAAACGCTTGTAATTTGCTGCATGCATTAATCTGAGTTGCAATGTCGGTATTCCATGCTATAAGAAAATATGTACGTTTTGCTTTATAACTTTGAAAATGTTTGCTCTGAGCTTGTGAACTCAGGCATGGGAATAATCGCCCTCCCTCTCCCCGCCCATCCAGAAGGACTATCAAAATCAAATGGGCTATCAAGAAACATTGCAATACAAAGGATTGGCTAATGGCCCTATCGCACCTGGGCAAAGCTGCATGCAAGGAGGCTCATCCTATGGGCTTGGAACCTGAATGAAGGAAATAAAACAAAGCCACAGGAAAATTTTCCATCTTTTTGGCTGTTTGATCTCTGAAGGGCCAGAGACTCTAAACTGAAGTCAGAGATTGCTAGGGGCTGTCTCCTGGGCCTGTCCTGAAAGACACTGTGAATTGACAGATCACTACAACTTTCCAGTTTTAGGATTTAGATGGTAACTTGTTGGTGTGTCTGGTTACTTGCTTTAACCTGTAAATAACTCTCTTATTTCTTTTTCCTAGTTAATCAACCTTTAGATAGTTTTTTACAGGATTGACTACAGGTGTTGTATTTGGTGTGAGATCTAGGGTACCAGTTGCTCTGGGGTAAGTGACTGGTCCCTTAGGACTGGAAGCAACCTGAATGTGGTGTGATTTTTGGTGTAAGTGACCATTTATTACTAAATCCAGTTTGTCTGGGTGGCGAGATAGACTGGAGAGTTTAAGGGGACAGTCTATGACTTCATGGCAAGACTGTTATAGTGATCCAGGAGATCATATTTGTTACTGGCGTGGTGAAATCTAATTTTAGAACATCCCACCAGTTTGGGGTGTCTGTCCTGTTTTTGGCAGTTGGCCCTGAGGTGGGCACTCATGGGTGTGAGCCACTCTAGACAGTGTGACACTGGGTTTCAACGTTTGTGGGTTAGATAATAGAACAGGCATAGTGTTTTTTGTTCTATATGATTAATCTTAATGTCCGTTATATCTGCACAGACCTGGATTGCACATACCAGTGGTTCCAACACTGTGGGTTTAGCACGCAGACTATTGGTGATTATCTAAGAGCAGGGAGCGCTGTAGAGAAATTCAATCCAAATGCTAAAGTGGCCATTGAAGCCCATTCTCTCAAGGACTATAAAGAGAGAATCCCAACCAACCCTACTGCATTTTTCAGGATCTTGAAATAATGCTGCCAAAGGTTCCTTTGAGCACTGTGATACTGCAACTGTACCGATGAGTTGCCTGAGCCTGCCTGAGATTTAATAAATCGAACCTGATTTACACGTATAATTTGAGTAATAACTTTTTTCAATCTACAAACAAAGGCTTTGGCAAGAATCTTTGCATCATGATTTATCAGTGATAGTCCCGTACCTTGTGCAGTTAGAAAAATCTTTCCCTGGCTTGGGTATAACTGGTATAATTGCCTCTTGCATCATGGAAGGTGCAGAGTTGGGCCTCACTGAACACATCAAGGAGCCTCTGGGATATTCGGTCTTTTTATAAAATCTTTTTATAAAAATGCAACTGGAAGTCATCACTGCCTCTTGATCCTTAGATGTCCACACGATTGTTGTGGGCACAATATAGGAAGTTTGGAAGTAATCACTAGACTATAGAGTGATTCTCACTCTGTCACTGGCCCGAGGACTGTTTAATTATTTATACACAGTAGAATAGCCTCAGCAAGAGAAACTCATACTAGAGTACCCCAGAGGTTAGGGCATTCAAATCCCTTCCTCAAGCAGAGTGGGGAATTGAAGTGGGTGTCTCCCACATCCTGTGTGAGTACCTTAACCCCTGGTACAAAGGTTATAAGGGAGGGTAGTACTGCCTCCTCATCCTCCCTTGCCTCTACCTCCTCCCTCCCCCTGGCCATTTTGTGTGGAACTGGGCATGCTATCACAATGCATAACATGTCAGGCCCTACAGATGAAATAGGCAGGGAACACCTAGTGTAAGAACCCTTCTGAAGCTTAGGTGTGAAATAGGCACCGACCATCAAGACTGAGGAGGCTGTGCACATACCCAAGGATTTTGAGTATCTGTGTGACACCTAAAGTGGCCGTTAGGTGTAGAGATAGGTTTGTAGAAGATTATAATTTAGAGATGTTCCCTCATAATGGATAGTATTATGTACATAAGAATTTGGAGATGTGCTCTGGAGGCGGGTGTTGGGCACACCACGTGGCTGTGTGCAGTAGTTCATGAGTGAGGCTCTCCAGAGTGTTTTATTTAAGTTTTGTTCCTGTTTAATTCACTGGTTTGTTATTTATTGAACCCCAAGATTGCTATGTGGTGTCAGAATTGCTGAATGAGAAGGAAACTACAGTCATTTTGAACTTAACTCCTGTGTTTGCAACCGAAAGCAGAGAAAAAGGGACGCACCAGAGAAGCACGCAGTGCACCAGGCACAGAGGCTTTTGCATGTATTTGAGGGAAATGCCCAAAAAGGATGTGTTGCAACCTCCACCTAGTCTGCAATTGTGAGGCAATGTTGCAGAGAACTGGAAAACATTCAGACAGAGATTTGAATTGTATTTAGCAGCTATGCACATTTAATATCCCATTTGAAAGATATAGATTCTTACACTTATCCTTTGGCATAGCTTCAGCACCAGACGTGTACCACAAAACCATATGTATGATCTATGAACATATTAATGGTGTTGACACCTCAATGGATGACATCAGCATCTGGGACCCAACCAAAGAGGAGTATGATCGTACACTTTGGGAAGTCCTGGATGCAACTAGAGTGGCAAACCTCAAACTAAATAGTGAGAAATGTGTTTTAGGGATTATAGAACTGACTTTTGTTGGGGACGTTATTTCCAACGAAGTGAAATAATGCCACATCCTGTCAAAGAAAGATGTCCAACGGTTCCTGGGAATGGTTAATTATCTTGACAGGTTTCAGAGTAACAGCCGTGTTAGTCTGTATCCGCAAAAAGAAGAACAGGAGTACTTGTGGCACCTTAGAGACTAACAAATTTATTAGAGCATAAGCTTTCGTGGACTACAGCCCACTTCTTCGGATGCATATAGAATGGAACATATATTGAGGAGATATATATACACACATACAGAGAGCATAAACAGGTGGGAGTTGTCTTACCAACTCTGAGAGGCCAATTAATTAAGAGAAAAAAAACTTTTGAAGTGATAATCAAGATAGCCCAGTACAGACAGTTTGATAATAAGTGTGAGAATACTTACAAGGGGAGATAGAGTCAATGTTTGTAATGGCTCAGCCATTCCCAGTCCTTATTCAAACCGGAGTTGATTGTGTCTAGTTTGCATATCAATTCTAGCTCAGCAGTCTCTCTTTGGAGTCTGTTTTTGAAGTTTTTCTTTTGTAATATAGCCACCCGCAGGTCTGTCACTGAATGACCAGACAGGTTAAAGTGTTCTCCCACTGGTTTTTGAGTATTTTGATTCCTGATGTCAGATTTGTGTCCATTAATTCTTTTGCGTAGAGACTGTCCGGTTTGGCCAATGTACATGGCAGAGGGGCATTGCTGGCACATGATGGCATATATCACATTGGTAGATGTGCAGGTGAACGAGCCCCTGATGGTATGGCTGATGTGATTAGGTCCTATGATGATGTCACTTGAATAGATATGTGGACAGAGTTGGCATCGGGGTTTGTTACAAGGATAGGTTCCTGGGTTAGTGGTTTTGTTCAGTGATGTGTGGTTGCTGGTGAGTATTTGCTTTAGATTGGGGGGTTGTCTGTAAGCGAGGACAGGTCTGTCTCCCAAGATCTGTGAGAGTAAAGGATCATCTTTCAGGATAGGTTGTAGATCTCTGATGATGCGCTGGAGAGGTTTTAGTTGGGGGCTGAAGGTGACAGCTAGTGGTGTTCTGTTATTTTCTTTGTTGGGCCTGTCTTGTAGGAGGTGACTTCTGGGTACTCATCTGGCTCTGTCAATCTGTTTTTTCACTTCAGCAGGTGGGTATTGTAGTTTTAAGAATGCTTGATAGAGATCTTGTAGGTGCTTGTCTCTATCCGAGGGATTGGAGCAAATGCGGTTATATCTTAGAGCTTGGCTGTAGACAATGGATCGTGTGGTGTGTCCTGGATGGAAGCTGGAGGCATGTAGGTAAGTGTAACGGTCAGTAGGTTTCCGGTATAGGGTGGTATTGATGTGACCATCGCTTATTAGCACAGTAGTGTCCAGGAAATGGACCGCTTGTGTGGATTGATCTAGGCTGAGGTTGATGGTGGGATGGAAATTATTGAAATCATGGTGAAATTCCTCAAGGGCTTCTTTTCCATGGGTCCAGATGATGAAGATGTCATCAATGTAGCGCAAGTAGAGTAGGGGCATTAGGGGACGAGAGCTAAGGAAGCGTTGTTCTAAGTCAGCCATAAAAATGTTGGCATATTGTGGGGCCATGCGGGTACCCATAGCAGTGCCGCTGACTTGAAGGTATATATTGTCCCCAAATGTGAAATAGTTGTGGGTGAGGACAAAATCGCAAAGTTCAGCCACCAGGTTAGCTGTGACATTATCAGGGATACTGTTCCTGATAGCTTGTAGTCCACATATTTGTATTCCACACAAAGATGCGATCGCCGCTTTTTTTTTTTTTTTTTCCCCGCCGCTTGGAGCGGCAAAAACCCTGGGCCGGTCCTGCATGGGAAGGTTTAAAACAACAACTGATATAAGAACCAGTGGTGAAGTTCTATGCACCAGGAAGGCCTACTGAAATTTCAGCAGATAATTCACAGTCTGGCTGGAGTGCAGTGATTTTACAGAAGCATGAGGATTGGTGGCAACCGGTGGCATACGCATCCAAATCACTGACTGAGGCAAAAGCCAGATACGCACAGATTGAGAAGGAGCTTTTAGGAATAGTATTTGCCTGTGAGAGATTCAATCAATACATTTATGGACAGACAGTGGAAGTTGAAATGGACCACAGGCCCCTGGTAGGGTTATTTAGCAAAGAATGATGATAAAGCTGCAAAAATATGATTTGGTTGTGACCTACTCACTCAGGAAATTCATGTTCACTGCAGATGCACTTTCCAAAGCAGTAGCTCGTACAAAACCAGAGAAGACTTTAGAGACAGAGATGCAAGCCTACATAGATCTGATTGTAAAGTTAATTTGCATGGCTAATAGGAAACTGCAATAAATAGAGAAAACGAAGAAAGATAAATCATTGTGAATCCTTAAAGAAGTGATCATTAAAGGGTGGCCTGAAGAAATAAGCAGTTGCTGTCCAACTATAAGAGACTATTGGAACTGCAGATATGAATTTACTGTGATAGATGGGGTGATTTTCAAGGGCAGCAAGATTGTAATTCCAATGAGCCTCCAAAAAGAAATGCTACGGAAGATCCACAAGGGACATTTAGGAATAAAGGAGTGCAAACAATAAGCATGAGAGGTGCTGTATTCGCCGTGGATCAATCATGGCATTATTTATGTGGTAGGAAACTGCTTTTCATGCTTGAAATACAAGCCATGCCAACAGGCAGACCCACTGAGACCTCATCCAGTTCCAGAAAGGCCTTATGAGAAGGTAGGCACGGATTTATTTACCTGGTAATCGAGGGATTATTTAATAGTCACACATTATTATTCCCTGTATCCAGAAATCTGCACACTGCACAGTACTAATGGTAAATCGGTGATAGCTGGCATGAAGGGAATCTTCTCCAGACGTGGAATTCCAGATGAAGTCTTCAGTGATAATGGGCTGTAATTTTCCAGTGCAGATTTTAGGCAATTTGCCATCGATTGGGATTTTCATTACAAAACATCAAGTCCAAATTATCCCCAATCAAATGGACTTGTGGAAAGGTCTGTACAGACAGTAAAGAACCTTATGAAAAAGACTTTTGACAGTATGGTGATTTATATGTGTTCATCCGAAGTACACCCAAGGAGAATGGTTTTTCTCCAGATCAGCTGTTAAGGGGAAGAAAGATCAAATCTAATTTACCACTTACTGATAACTTGCTGAAATCTCATAACAATGAAACAATGTGGAAGATGAAAGAAAATCAGAAGTGGAAGCAGAAATATTATCTTGACAAAAGAGCCCGTCATCTCCCATCTCTTAACCCAGGTACTAGAGTGTGCCTGAGGAATCAGACCTCTAATACTTGGGGCCAAAGGGGTACCGTTAAAGAACAGGTGCATCCAAGGTCTTATGTAGTCCAGGCAGTCTCAAGGGACACATTTTGATGTAGTCAAATGATCTGTGAGTAATCCCAGAAAGTTCCAATACATTGACATTTGCTGTGGACCCTGGCATTTCCCTTCTGACTGATCCTTTATCATCAACACACAAAGGAGAAACTGTCAAGGAACAAGAGAACAAGTCAGACTCTAATGAAAGTCTGAGACATCGGAGCAGGAGATTAAAAGTCCTGGCAGACTCATTAAGACTTGCTAACCTGCCTGGAGAAGGGGAATTTGAGGAAAGTGAGTGGTAAAGACTCACTCAAGTGTCTCCTCTCTAGGTAGTTGACACATTGGGTTTATGGAAATGTACTATGTGGGTTGAGAATTTAATGCGTGTGTTGTTAGATATTTGTTAGCTGTTTATATATATGTATATAAGATTTACTTTGTTTTTCTTTAAGGGGGATGATGTAGAGAGATGTTTGTAGAAGATTATAATTTAGAGACGCTCCCTCATAAGGCACAGTATTATGAATATAGGAATTTGGAGATGTGCCCTGCAGGCGGGCATTGGGAACACCACATGTCTGTGTGCAGCAGTTCACCTAGGGTGACCAGATGTCCCTATATTATTGGGACAGTCCCAATATTTGGGGCTTTTTCTAATATAGGCACCTATTACCCCCCCACACACACACACACTCACACACCCGGTCCCGATTTTTCACACTTGCTGTCTGGTCACCCTAAATTCACCAGAGAGACTCTCCTGTTTGTTTTATTAGAGTTTTATTACTTTCTCATTCACTGGATTGTTATTTAATGAACCCCAAGATCATTACATTAGGTGCCCACATTCTTTTATGGATCTAAGCCAAGAACCATACCTGCTAGTACCCTCTATTGCACTAGCTAGTCCAAAGGGGGCAGGATGGAAGAAGGACCATTAAACAGCATCCCTACCCTGCCCCAGCCAGTGGAGTGGAGCATGTGCTGCACCCTCACATGTCCCCCCCGCCGCCCCCAGAAGTGACTCCCCTCTCTAGCACAGTTGTCCCCATGGACAGCAGGGCTCCCAATGCACCCCCTCTACACCAGCATGGATTAATCTGACCCTGTGGGTGTAGGATAGATAGGAAGTATGGTTTAACCAGGAGATCTTCAATTATCTGAAATTCAAAAAAGAGTCCTACAAAAAAGTGAAAACTAGGTTAAATTACAAAGGATGAGTATAAACAAATAACACAAGTATCTAGGGACAAAATTAGAAAGGCCAAGGCACAAAATGACATTAAACTAACCAGAGATATAAAGGGTAACAAGAAAACATTCTACAAATACATTAGCAGGAAGAGGAAGTTCAAGGACAGGGCAGGCCCATTACTTAATGGGGATGTTGGGGGACAATAATAAAAAATGTGGAAATGGCAGATGTGTTAAATGACTGCTTTGTTTCAGTCTTCACCAAAAAGATTAGTAGCTATTGAATGTCTAACATAGTGAATGCCAGTGAAAATGAGGGAGGATCAGGGCGATAAAATAGGAAAAGAACAAGTTAAAAATTACTTAGACAAGTTAGATGTTTTCAAGTCAGCAGGGCCTGATGAAATGAATCCTAGAATGCTCAAGGAGTTGACTGAGGAAATATCTGAGAGATTAGCAATAATATTCGAAAAGTCAAGGAAGATGGGAGAGATTCCAGAGGACTGGAAAAGGGCAAATATAGTGCCAATCTGTAAAAATGGAAATAAGGACAACTTGGGGAATTACAAACTGGTCAGCTTAATTTCAGTACCTGGAAAGATAATGAGCAAATAATTAAGCAATCAGTTTTCAAACTCCTAGAAGATAATAAGGTGATAAGTAAGAGTCAGCGTGGATTTGTCAAGGACAAATCGTGTCAAGCCAACTGTTTTTCTTTGACAGGGTAACAAGTCTTGTGGATAGGGAGGAAGTGATAGATGTGGTATATCTTGACTTTGGTAAGACTTTTGATACTGTCTCCCATGACCTTCTCATAAACAAACTAGGGAAATACAACCTAGATGGAGCTACTATAAGATGGGTGCATAACTGGTTGGAAAATCATTCCCAGAGAGTTGGTTCTTGGTGGTTCGCAGTCAATCTGGAAGGCCATATTGAGTGGTGTCTTGCAGGGATTAGTTCTCGGTCCAGTTCTGTTCAATATCTTCATCAATGATTTAGATCAGGGTCGGCAACCTTTGGCATGCGGCTCGCCAAGGTAAGCACCCTAGCGGGCCAGGCCAGTTTATTTACCTGCTGACGTGGCAGGTTCGGCCGATCGTGGCCCCCACTGGCCGCGGTTCACCGTCCCGGGCCAATGGGGGTGGCGGGAAGCCGCAGCCAGCACATCCCTCAGCCCGCGCCGCTTCCTGCCGCCCCCATTGGCCTGGGACGGCAAACTGCGGGGAGTGGGGGCCACGATCGGCCGAACCTGCCACATCGACAGGTAAATAAACTGGCCCGGCCTGCTAGGGTGCTTACCCCGGCAAGCCGCGTGCCAAACGTTGCCGACCCCTGATTTAGATAATGGCATACAGAGTACACTTATGAAGTTTGTGGATTATACCAAGAGGGGAGGGGTTGCAAGTGCTTTGGAGGATAGGATTAAAATTCAAAATGATCTGGACAGACTGGAGAAATGGCCTGAAATAAATAGGATGGAATTCAATAAGCACAAATGCAAAGTACTCCACTTAGGAAGGATCAATCAGCTGCAAACATACAAAATGGGAAATGACTGCCTAGGAAGGAGTACTTCAGAAAGGGATCTGGGGGTCATAGTGGATCACAAGCTAAATATGACACAATATATTGCAAAAAAAAGCAAACATCGTTCTGGGATGTATGAGCAGGAGTGTTGTAAGCAAAACACGAGAAGTAATTCTTCTGCTCTATTCCATGCTGATACGGCCTCAGCTGGAGTATTGGGTCCAGTTCTGGGCACCACATTTCAGGAAAGATGTGGACAAATTGGAGAAAGTCCATAGAAGAGCAACAACAATGATTAAAGGTCTAGAAAACATGATATATGAGGGAAGATTGAGAAAACTGGGTTTGTTTAGTCTGGAGAACAGAAGACTGAGAGGGAACATGATAACAGTTTTCATGTACATAAAAGGTTGTTACAAGGAGGAGGGAGAAAAAGTGTTTTCCTTAATCTCTGAGGATAGGACAAAAAGCAATGGGCTTAAATTGCAGCAAGGGCATCTTAGGTTGGACATTAAGAAAAACTTCCTAAGTGTCAGGATGGTTAAGCATTGGAATAACTTGCCTAGGGAGGTTGTGGAATCTCCATCATTGGTAAGAGCAGGTTAGACAAACACCTGTCAGGGATGGTTTAGATAATACTTAGTCCTGCTATGCATGCAGGGGACTGGACTAGAAGACCTCTTGAGTCCCTTCCACTTCTCCAATTCTATAATAGCAGCTAAAAAACTAATTGCTTAATTAGCTCTTCAATCAGAGTAAAACACTGTAGAGACTAGAAAATATGAAACCAGTAGATAAACACTGCTACAGCAGTTATAACAACCCCAAATAGCTGCAACTCTTGGCTGGAAGAACATGTGGCCAAGAAACCAAGAAGCTTAATACTCAGGAAACCAGGAAGCTGTAGATGGCTACTGAGAACTAGACATTTGGCTCCCAATAGCTGTAACTCTTGGCTAACTGGGTATGTAAACACAGGTAGGTGTCCTCAGCACTGATAAAGCAGCCAGTCTGGCAAGGAGGATACAATTCATCTCACCTGCTGTTGTGCCTAATGGTAGCCAAGTGGAATGAAAATGTTTTCTGAACTGCTCCCTTTGTATTACAGATTTAAAGCTTTTCTGGGAAAACTCCCAAATTAAAGGATAAGAATCTCCTGGGAGAATTAATTTCATTCAAGCCACCAGAGCCAACAGTGTACAGTGAAAAAACACCATGCTGCTGCCTGGAACCATTGTTGTTTTTGTTCCCTCTGCTTGTTAGCATCCCAAAACGTAAGATCCTTTTCAAAGCAGTTATCTTTCAGTGAGTGGGTTTATGGTGCCTTCTCCTAATGGACACAATGGGCTAGTCCCCAACTAATGTAAATCAGCATGGTCAATGCAACTGCACTGATTTACACCATCTGAGGATCTGGGCCCATATTTTCATTCCAGGTTTTTTATAGTTTGTTTGTTCTGTTGCATAGGTTTTTTTTTCCTCTTAAGAACCTCCCACGTGAGAGCGCTTTCTATTTTTGCTGTAGATCTAATAGAAAAAAGGCACTGCAGGGGATGCATCATTAGTTTCCTGGTGCACGTACATTATTTTGTAGCCTAATAAATAGATTAATAATAATTAGTATTATTTATATTACAGTATCACCCAATGGCTTCACTGGAGATTGAATTGTGTTCACTTGAATACATAGACATAGTAGGAGACAGTCCTTCCCCCAAAGAGCTTACAATCTAAATAGACAATACTGGCAAGGGGTGGGAGAAGGGCAGTATTATTATCCCAGTTTTACAGAGTGGGGACAGAGGAACAGAGGGATCTAGGGTCAAATTTCCAAAAGAGCACAGCCAGCAAACTACAGTTGGAGTCAGATTTCCAAAAGATCTCAAACTGTCTGAGGCACTTAACTAGAGTGGCTAGACTTTCAGGACATGCAGCATTGTTCTGGCTGGGGGGGAGTCATGTTTGGAGATCGTCAATGCAGGGATTTCACCGGCCAACTCTCATATTTGTGCAAACTGTTTTTCTACTGCAACACAGGCAGAGTCTGGAATAATATAAACGAACCTTAAGCTAACAAAATTGTTGCCTCAAACAAAGCCATGTGCAGATGCCAGTAGCCACTTCTCAAGCATTAATTCCGTCCTATTGTGACCAAATTTCCCTGCTTTTTGAGCTTTTTGTCAGCACCTTATTATTATTAAAATGATGTTTTTAAAGTCAATTTCCTTTCCTTTTCTTTGTAGTTTAGAGTGTTACTGAAGAATGTCTCACAGGCTAAAATTAAGGTCAGTTCCAGGCTTCCAGTCATATCAACGGTAGAATAATGATTAATTCCTAAAGCAACAGTTTAATTGCCCTGCAGCCCACACCCATGCTTCAGGCACACTGAGTTTCCCCAGAGCTAATGACTTTGTGTAGAAAGCTGAATAGCTGAAAACATCTCCAGGTAAACTAATGAGATTCTATAGCTAAGCTAACCCATTCACTTAGCTAATGTGATACTATAGCAATCAGGTCCCATGGATCAGTGCAAATGAATGACACCACTTTAGTGAATTAACTTATTCTGTGGGAGATTAGCAATACAATAGCTATTGTATCCCCATCAAAAGTCTGAAGTCAGGTCTACATGATAAACTTTTGGTGGTATAGCGACATCTGCGAGGGGTGGGATTTTCCCCCATCCCAGGCATTTCTATGATGGCAAAAGCTGTAGTGTACTGTTATACTGGCATAAAAATGTTTTTTTCTAGTGTAGCTTATTTCCCTTGCCTAACCAGTATAAACTATTCCAGTAAAAGCACTTTTTTTTTTTTGCCGTATAAACTGCATGTAGATTATGAGGGTTTGCTGATATCACTATAGTGGTATAGTGAAGCCAGCAAACCTTTAAGTGTAGACAGGTCTTACAGACTAGTCAGCTAATCATCAACTCTCCCTGCCATTGCTTTTTGGCAACATACGTTAGCTGCTGAGTCCAAATAACTTTCCTGGGGCTGTTAGCTATCAATGCCATGTATTCTGAAGGGAGACCATTGAGTGTTTGGGAGCCTGAATCAAATGTGCACTTCTCTATGGAATACTATGTAGGGTAGTTTTGCTTTGGTATTGTGAAAATGCAACCTTTGGCACCCCCATTTGAGTTGTTATATTTGCTAGAATGGTTTGATGTGGTTTGTCAACTTAAATCGCTCTCATTCAAACCTCTTTTTTTTTATGGGTCTGTTGCACTTTTGTGTAACTGAAGTGAATATGAGAATGTGTTCTGTACCAACTGCAGGTACTCAGCAGGCAAAGGAGAAAGACAGATTGGGAACCGTTCAGCAGCCAACCAGAGTAGTCATCCGAGACTCCCTTCATTTGTAGTCAGACAATATGATAGCCATGCTTTGGGGCTGAAGCAGGATTCTAGAATTCTAGAACGACAAACACTGGCCTCACTCATCAGCTGTGGTTGAGTAGCACACACAGCATAACTCGGGAGGGGTGTTGGTGCAAAGGCTGCCTTTGCACTCCCTCACTCTTTGGCCAGCTGTGCACTAGTATGGTTCCCCAACATAAATTAAAGTAGCTTGCTTGTGTGCTACTTTCAATTACAAGGGCTGCCAGTGGCAGGCAGGAACATAAAGATGCTCTGGCCCTACTCTCTTTCCCCTGTCACACTCCTGGCAGCAGGAGCTGGAAGAGGGTATGGTGTCAGAGCTACTACCATGACTCTACATCACAGAAGGATCCTACTGTGTTGGGGTGACCATCCCATGGCAGGTTATATCAGGGTTAGAGCTGCTATGTCTTCAGATCTATGGAGTCCCCTCTATTCTTGGTTCAGTGGAGAATCTGGGCCTTTTATAGTCATGTAAAGTACTGCTTTTAATTTGCATGCCTGACTTTTTCACCTGCACTCTGCCCACTAATCTAGCCTAGCCGCAAATGGACTCTAGCTTTCCAAATCTCTGAGCAGTTCACCCACAGCTTCCATTTTGATTTTTTTTAAAGAGAACTTGCCTCAAAAATGTTTCCTTCTTTTCCCCCTAATGTGGGCCAGGTAAGACAAATGATTGAAAATTGCACTCAGCCGGGGTTTAGGACTGCTAATCAGTCATAGAGCCATGACTGAGTTCATATACATCATGCCCCAGCAGGGTAAGAAAAACAAATCTTATCCTGGGAACCCAGGTTAATGGTAAAAAGCATTTGTTCATGATTCTTCACTGCCTAGAACTTTGTGGTGTTGTTTAGCCCAAAGTGGGTGCAGAATGCTAACAAAATCAGAATGAGAATCATTTTGCCTTCGCTTTGCAAAGGTGCAAATGATGACAACAGGTGCAAGGGAGTGGGGAATGGGGCCTTTTCTATTTATCCCTATTTAATAATGGGATATAGGGCTTGAAAATCAGGAGAGTGATTTGCACAAAAGCTTTTGAGGCTTTTTTGGTCACTTTAGAACCTCTATATGGTAAAGAAGGAAACTCAGCTTTTTAGATTGAGGGATATCAAAATAGCTCCCATACAACATTTTGAAAGGCTAAATATGTTTCTAATTTAATTAGTTCTCTGAAATGTGGCATGAACAATATCCCTCGTGGCTCATGAGAATGTAATGGTGAATTGGCATGAGCCATTTAATCCTGTCATGGCTTCACTACCCACAAGTAATACACTCATCTGAAACTCCTGGGGATTGAAAATCTTTATACCCACCTCCCCACCATGTATTCATAATGTATAAAGAGGGTTGGGACAGTGGATCCATCTGATTGACAAATGAGGGTTTTAAACAGTCTGGACACATAGTGCTGAGGATGAAATTCACGCCTGCACGGAGGGGAAGCGCAAGATTCCACTTCTGCTCTATGAGTTAAGCAGTGTATAGTCCTTGTGCTGGCTCTCTGCACAGAGGTGAATTTCACCCTCTAATTTCAATGCCCCAGTGGAAATATTATTTTCCTCCCTTATATCCAGAAACTCTTGAATTGGCAGAGAAATGGCATGGAAAAAAGGTTCACTGAAGTTTTTCTCAATGTTAAAATATATTAGTGTAATTTTGGTTGATTTAAGCTCACTAATATTTTCATTTAAAAAAAACCCCACAGCTCTTTTTAACATCAGATGGCTTTTGGAGGGTTGAAAATGTGTCTGGGACTTGAAAAAAATCCTCCTCGAGTTCCCGAACTATAATTACTGCTTTATTTTAAAATGCTGCTGTGAAAGATGGAGTCTTGTCAACTTCTGAGCTTTGCCCACTCTCCCAATCCAATCCCCCAGAGATTCAGATGCCAGGTACAAAAAGGAGCTATAGATTCTGCTTTAGAATTCTTTGGGGCCCCGTCACAGGGTGTTTGGTCCCTTTAAGAGGGGCCTGTTTAGCCCGATTGAATACATAGGGGCTAGTTCAGTGAGAGCCGTCAATCCCAGCTGGGAAGGGGCTAGGAACATATCATATAAAAAAGGGGTTCTGTTAATCCTCTCTGGAGGTTAGAGTAGAGAGGCAGAACTGCCTGGAGCAAAGGCTTAGCAAGGGGCAGCCAGAAAGTGTTGCCAGGATCTCCTGGAGGAGATAGAAGCCCTGTGTAGGGCTCTGGTTTAATCTCAAGGACGAGAAGGACTCTTGAAGTGCTTGATTTTTCCAGGGACCAGGAAGGGGAGGAACAGGAGTGGCCTGAGGCTTAAAAAGCGTCTGGCTGAGTAGGCTGCAATAGGCTCATAAGATTGTTGTAAATTGTGCTTTGCCGACTTCACTTACACATCTAGTTCAGGATGGGACAGTACAGGAGCCCTGGCAGGGTTTGGTTTTTCCATTGTAAGAGTTGGTTCTGTAGTGGTTTGTATGAACTGCAGGGGTACGTACCTGCCACTAGACATGCCAGGTGGCCCCAGCCACTTATTGCCCCAATGAATCAGCTCCAGAAAACCATAGCTGTTTCCAAAAGAGGAAACATGCTTGTTTTTAGTGTCCTCCTTCTTAATTGGAAAGTGCTGTTGTTCATTCAGGGTCTGAGCCATGGCCCACTGACTTCAATGGACATTGGACCAGACCCTTAAAAACTAATGGCAATAATAATGGAACTGCCAACACCAGTCAAGTTATTCATTCACTTTAGTGTTTGCAAGATTGGGGCTCAAAAATTCTGAGGGGAGTTTTTTATAATCAAATCAAAGTCAATGTTATATTGGACCATTATGACAATGAAAACAATGTACAAAAATTAAAAATATGCTACACTAGAGCTGGTGGGAAAAACCAGTGTTCCACTGAAAGACATGTTTGAGAGAAAATGTTCAACCACCCTATGCTACACTATACTACAGATGTGTTTCTCAGTTGTGCGATATATTAGATGCTGTACCGTATTATTTCAGAAATAGTAGGTGATCATGCAATGAAACGTATTGTACTGCATGCAGCGTGCACATGGGGTAGAGTTACAGTTGCAACTGCCTGTTTAACTTTGTCATTTGCTGACTTAATGCTGCAATTTTAACAATCTCTCAACATTATTTCTTTGATGGAATTATACTTATGGGACTAAGTTTGGCCTTCTGGCACACAGGCTTCAGCAGAACTGTATGGGAATGCAGAATTTGTCTCCTATTTTGCAAACATTTTAGAGCTTTGGAATCTTTTGGGATGAAAGGTACTATAGAGATGAAAAAATGATTTATTTTAAAGTAAGTGCTGTAGGGGGAAAAAAGGAGGACGACTAAGAATGGCTCGGTCAATCTGGGGAATACAAAGTGGGTTCCCATATGGTGGGTGCTTAGGATTTTGCTTGTTTCAAATCTGCATAAATGGCCCACTCAAAGAGGCCCAACTATTAAAAACAGCTGACAGTGAAAATGGGGGAGGTGAACTCAAAGCAAGCAGCAAGTAAACTAAGCTGACAGATGGCAAATTAATGTTGTCAAATAGAAAGGAGTACATAAAGCTAAGGAGCACTATGACCAGATTGCTTTCTTGCATGTGAAGTCTTTAATCATATGGAGATCTTTGCTATTTTTAGTCTAATGAGATTTATGGGAAAGAGTTAGGTATCAAATTAAAGATGAATTTGCTTTGATTCCACAAGAAATAAAGGCCCTTATAGAGATAAGTAGAATTATTTGCCATGCAAGGTTAGTGTCACAAGTTAAGTTCTTTCTACGTCTGAATTTTGATGTGTTTATTTTAGTGGTAGCGCTGGTAAAGCAAAGGAGTTTAATAACCAATCTAAGTAAGTATTCAAAAAAAGCTGAGGGGAAATCGATGGACATGTAGCTGTCCCAGTGCAACAGGGAAAATATTGCTGGAGTTTATCTACTTGTCGTGAAAGGAAAATAGAAAATTAAATTATTATTTTGCCACATTGACTTTTCATTAAAGTGTATCCAAATTCACATCTCAGTGCAACCCCATTAACATCAACTGAGAGAAGAATTTGGCAAGTGTATTTCATACTGTGGAAAAAAGGGAATTGTGGTGTTTAGTGTATTTCTTTAACTGTAAATGGGAGGATGCCTTTTAATCAAAAAGTTAACCATGGGCTCTGACAACAATTAGGGAGCTCACACCTCTGATTAAAAGAGAATTGGCCTATAGCTGAGCAAGCATACAAATGCATCAATCACAGGAAAGTATTACCCAGTACGTGTGTGGTCAGAGGCAGACAGCCAAGGCAGTTAAAAGGAAGCAATTTTCCATAGTCTTGGAGGTAGGTAATATACAATAATCCATAATTAGGTTTAATCATGGCTTATCAGACCTTTCTAGGATTGAGTGCTGTTGTTAATGTTTAACATATTACATTTTCTGCATGCTTTCGCTGATGTGATTCCATTGATATTAGAATTATTGATATTAGCAGAGCAGGGTGAATAATTGATTTTTTTGTTTTGTTGGCAGTTTTTGAAAAAAAAATGTTTCGGGTTGAACTAAAGGTTTTGTTCAGCCCCAGATGACATCTTTTGTTTTAATTTTGAGAACGTTTAAACATTTTTGAATTTTTAAAAATAAAATGAAAGGCAAATTTAAAAAAAAACTTCAAATGGAATTTTTTTTTTATTTTGGGAGGAAATTTTAGTTTTTACCAAATGAACAATTTGGCAACACCAACATGAATCCATGAAAAATTCAGGTGTTACTGAATCTGCATTTTTTGCTGAAAACATTTCAGTAGAAAACAATTGCCCCGCTCTAATTAAAAGCCCATTTTATTTGGAAGTGGCGGATGTAACACATCTGTATAGAGGCAATATTAATCAGGGTACAGAACAATGAAATAATCATTAGGTGACTGGTACTGATTTCTGCAGCTGAAAAACAATGGTGTCATTCCACCAATAGAACACAGTGAGTGTGAAAAAGGAAAGGGACTTTATATTGGCAAAGTATCCTTCAGACTTCTGAAGAGCAGCATGTTACATTTATGGAAATGCCATAGATACATGGCTAGCTGCACCTCTCCAGGGGTGGAATCACTTGATTCTCCCAGTCTTATACCAGGCCCTGGGCTACAGCACCTTGTGTATAAATTGTGCTTACCCAGAAGGTACAGCTGGCTTCAGTATGCACAGGTCTTCCCTTCAGGAGCTTGTGACCAGCAGTAAAGACAGTGACCAGACAGCCTTCTTAAACCAAAGTATTGTTTAATCTTAAAAAGAGCATAACATAAGAGAGAGGTTATGAAAACAAATAACAGTTTATGTGCAGGTCTGTCTTACCAAGCTGCTTGCTATCCCTTGGCGGAGACCCGCACTGTCTCCCCCAACACAACCACCCACTCTCTAGAGAGAGAGTCACTTGTATCAAGCCAGCAGTCCTTTGTCTCAGTTTCGCAGACTTTTGGCTCAGCTGCCCCACACCAGTCTGTTGAGCATGGCAGGGTGTTGGAAGTAACACTTCAAAGTGAATGGATTGCAGAGGCGCCCCTTGTCCAGTGAAAACTGGTCTGTCCCTCCTTTTCAGCCAGTCCAGTAAGATGAGACCAAGGAGTCATGAAATTAATGCCTAATGAATATAGAATCAAGACCAGGAAATGTTCTTCAGTCAGTGTATTTTCAACTTGTGGCATTCACAGCCATGAGAAGGCACAGACTCATAAAGGGGTGGGTGATTTTAGGGCTAATGATAACATTTGTAGTCAGAGTATATGGTTAAATCAGCAGGAGCAAGGAAGGTACGTTCCCCACCCACAACCACCACCACTTTGCACAATTAGCTAAATACATCATGTGAGATTTTTACTTTCTTCTGAAGCATCTAGCCCGGGTCACTCCTGGAAACAAAATACCAGACATCAGGAACCAATGGTTTGATCTGGTATGGGAAATTCTGACCTTGCTGGTTATTATGATCAATTCTTTCATATATTAACAGAGGCATTTTTGTAGCTCTTTACAAATCAGCAGCAATGACCTCTGAAACAAATCGTATATGTTGAGCCACCTTAATGATATACTAAGTGATTTCTGGTCTGCCAAGGATTTTGAGGTTCACTTGTAAACCATTCCAGTTTTGAGTTTATTAAAATCGGTAACAGGTAATGGTTTTTAAGCAACAAAATTAGGGTGTCCTGCACACATCCCATGGAAGGAGTTTGATTGGTCAGTCCCTTCAAGAATTATTTATTAAAGTTACTCAATGTGGCTAAATCAGGCATGTATTTCAGGATCAATATATCTATATGAGAAAGGCATGGTCTAGTGAGATGAGCATTAGACGAAGCATCAGAAATTTATCCCAGCTCTGACAAAGACGCCTTTGATGGCCCTGGGACAGTCACTGCACTTCTCTGCCTCAGTTTCATCAAATGTAAATTGGGGATAATGATTCATGTTTACATATCTCAGAGGGATATAATGAGACTTACCTAATATGTGTCATCCCAGGCTATTGTTTGCTTTTCTGACCTGCTGGTCCAGACTGAGGTGATGACTCTTAGTTTCTATCCAGTATAATTTTTCAGCTATTTTACTTGGTCATTGTCTTGCAGCTCCTAATCAGCTAGGATACTATCCCTTAGGCTGTTTTTCAAATCTGGCCTCATTGCTTTATGTTCAGTCAGCTTTTCTATGAAGGCCACCATATTTTGCAGGTCCTTAGCCACCCCGCTATCAGCCTCCTCCTGTATGTATTTCAGCCATGGATCTGCTGAGCCAGTCTAACAATTGAGCACATGCATGAATCACATAGGGTCTGCTCCTGCAAAGTGTGGACAACCTTCACTTCCCACAGAAGTCAGTGGGCTCTTGAAGCCTCACAGGATTGTTCCCTTAGCTGGGATCCACTACCAATACTTTACCAAAGGGCCTCCACAAAAAATTCCACTTTTGGGCTGTGATGAAAGCTGTGAACAGAGCCAGACATTCAGATAAGAGGTGAAGAGCTGGGATTTTAAGCTCCAATTCAGGAAAACAGACTTCTTCATGACATCACTAAAGCAAGTGATTAATTCTAGGAATGTGCTTACATTCCATTGCACATGCCTAAAATTAAGCATGTCTGTAAGTGCTTTACTAAATTAGTACCTTAGACTGCAAGCTCCTCAGGGCAGGGACTGTCTCTCAGTATGTGTTTGTACATTGCCTAACACAATAAGACCTTGATTTCACTTGGGGCTTCTAGGGGTTACTGTGATGCAAATAATAAATACACAATTTGTATGCAGTAGGGCAGTCATTCCAACTTCGTTGGAGCCCCACTAGGAGAACATACATGTCAGCAAAGTAGCCAGTAAGCAATCTGTTTACATCCAAAATTACGAGGATGGCTGAAGGGCCTAAAGGAGAGCCCTATGCAGCTACCATTCATGTTGTACAGGCCAAAACCCAACAGCAGAAATTTGCCCACCTGGCAAAACTTTTTGCCAGCTCCCTGATAGCCTGTGGTATACGGCTCTGAGTTCAGTTCCAGAAGAGCTACGTCCCTTCCAACGTTGTGTGTATAAACACACACACACACGCTAATAAATAAAGTGTTTGCAATTTCTTTGGCAAGAAGTACAAAAGCTACAAAGAAAATACCTACAATAGAAAGTTTTTTTTTTTTTTTTTTTAATGTAATTGGAGGGGAACAGAAGGTCCATCAGAAAGACACTTCTTTGGCTTTGCTTTGACACTAGATTTCAGGCCATCCAAATGGAATTCTTATGCGACGGCCAAATATAACATCAAATAATGAAAAACTTCAATGGTAAACATTAACACAAACAGGCATCGAGTATATGAAACAACTCTCGGAATGGAACAGGCCAAATCTGCAAATTGGGAACAGGTCCCTGAGTTGGCACTCTATAAAAGCAGGCTTCAGTTTGCCATCCCCAGGACCTGTAGATGGAGTACACAGTACATATCTGAGTTAGACTTCATTATGTGTTTAGATTAAACTCTGTGTGTAGCATTGATTCAGGTGTTTGTTTTGGCTTCAGGGACCTAGTTTTTAAATATGGGTGCCGTAAGGGGTTGTCCGTAGCCCAACATTTGGATAGTTAAATCAGTTGAAATCAATCGGAGTTAGGCACCTAAATACCTTTGACGATCTTGGCTTTGGGCACCTAGCTACTATTGATTTCAGTGGGAATTAGGCTGCCATGTACCTAGTGGGATTTTCAGAAATACCTGTTTGTCCCTCTAGGTGCCTAAATACCTTTCTAAATCTGACCCTAAATGCTCATTCTATATGCCTGGTTACTGATGTCAGTATCTAGAAGTTTGAAAACTGGGGCCAACCGGCCAAGGTTTCCAAAAATAGGTGCCTAAAGAAGTATATTTAGGCACCCAAATAAGCAGCCTGATTTTCAAAAGTGCTAAGTACCCGGCATCTCCCAGTGAAGTTAATGCAATTCTCCTAGTGTAATACAGGTGTGAAAGTGAGAGGGTAATCAGACCCAATAGGCCCAAACCCACAACTGAGATTCATTTCTAGGGTGACAGAGAACTTCTCCATGACCCATTTCAGGCTTGACACAGACTACAAGGGAGCCACTTTGCACCAGTTGTCTTGTGACTTCTACTTCATGCACTAGGAACTGGACTGATGACCAACTTGTCTTCAACTGGCCACCAAACAGCTGGCATATCCCCAGTACTGTCATGTTTAGATTAGGATTTAGTAACTTCTATTTAACTGGGTTTGCTTCATATAATAATTCAAGTTGTAGTTATGATATTTACTGCTAAAAACCACCGAATAAAGGATTGCTTCTGAGTGTGCCTTGTATTAATTTGGGAGCCACGAAATGGCGCTATCACAGCTAGTTCTACGTATGCCTTTTCACTGACTGTATAGGAAGTGAGATCCTGGAGAAACATGTGGTGCTTGGTATGGGGCAGCTGTTCATAAGAAGCTGCTATGAATAATTAGTAAAGTGGATCCCCTGCCTGAGTCTAATAATTTCTTAGATGTAGAAATGATACCTACTGGATATATCCATACAAGGAGGCAAAAGCATTACATGGTGCCAAACTGTTATATTCTTTAGTATGCCAGCTTCCAGCTGTGCTGTTTTTCCTACTTTGATTTATAATTGCCCAGCACATGGGAAGAAGGCTAGGAAAGGCCCAACCTTTTGTTGTTGTTTCTCTTTTAATAATTTAATTTGGATTCTAATCTTCAAATCCCAGTGGCATCATGTGAAGTGGGAGAGCCATGGCTTTCCATCTGCATATGGTGACAATCACTTCCTCATGGCCACAGCTTGTCATCTGTCTCCTTTTAAAATTCAGATTCCCTGTGTAAAAATCTTCCCAGCAAAGAATGGGCAATAAAAGTAACCAAGACAAGCAAACAGAGGAGTTTATTCATGCACAATGCAAAAGGGAAGCACAATCTCACTAGCATCTTGCATTTACATGCTGGAATGGGCAGAAAAGCTCAGTCATCAATATTTATACAGGATGGCACAATGAGCAAGAATGAAGTTAGCAGTGTCTTTCCCGTGCCAGTGAGAGGTTACTGCATATTAACTTTTCACTTTGAAAATTACTGGTGTTAATATGACTTGCTAGAGGCCTCTGGGTAAGAGAGACAAATTGTGGGCCAAACCTTCATGTGCTGTAAATTTTAAATTATGCCAATTACGCAGGATGTCAGACTAAATGATCACAATGGTCCCTTCTGACATTAAGGTCTAAGAATCTATTAACCTACTGAAGTAGCATAGTTCCATTGACTTCAACACTTTTCTGTGGAAAACTTTGTTTTCTTTTGTTTTTTAAACCGAATGTCCCTAAACAGAAAAGTTCTTGGTTTTTTGGCAGAAAACTGAAATATTTTGGCAGAACCAAAATATTTGGATAGTTATGCCACCGCCATGCCTCATAGGTGTTGTAGTTCCTTTGCCTCGTGTCCCCATTTGCCTCAATGGGCTGGATTCTGGTGGTGAACTTTTTCTCCCCTGATGCACTCCCTCCCTTCACCAAGTTGGGAGACTGTGGAGCAACATGGAAGATATATTCTGACCAGGGAGCTTGGTCCATGTAGCAGAACGGGGGCATGCAGTACATGAACTACAACTCCCATGAATCAGCGTGGCAGCATTTCTGACTCAAAATATTTAATTTTTTATTGAAATTTTCCACATAAAAATCCCATTTTCTTACCAGCCCTAGAGTTAACTCCAGTAAGGTAGCAATAAGTATTGTCATATATAGAGATATAGTACAGGGGCATTGCCGGATTTAGCAGTAAAATCATTGATCTCTATTAATTTAAATTAAAATAGGAATTATCCTGATTTAGGTCAAACTTAAAGGTGTACTTCTGTCTTTATCTGCATAACCACCATTATCGGCCTTTGCATGATCATTCAGCCTCAACATGATTTGGTGCCTAACAACAACCCACCCTAAAGCCTCCACCACAAAATCTTCCGCCTCATTCTCAGCATATAAAAATGTTCCAGAGAAGATCTGAAAAATATAGAGGCAGAGCAATGCTGTGAAGCTCAGGAGAATGACTGTGGGGGAGTCTTAGTATCCAGACACAAGACCTCACAGAGTTCATTGATGCTTCAATTCCCCTCCTATGGGTGGTCTCCAGGGAATGGGATAGAGTGACCCTTAATTTCTATCAGAGTCCCTGTGCAGTTACTGCCCAATGACCGCACATAGCAAAGCAGTTAGCTAAGGTTGCTGCTGTATTAGAAAGTGCAGGAGACATTACAGGGCACAAACACTGAGTAGCTGGATGAACCTTGATGGGCCACCCAGCCTTATTCTGCGCCAGGATTTCCCGATGTCACTGCTATGTTCTGCTGAAACATTATCCAGAAAGATATAGGCAGAGCATTATGCTCATAGCCGTTGCCAATAAGTTATGTTTTAATGTAATTTAACTGTAATCTCAGAGTGTTTTTGTTAGCTATAATTAGTAAAATATGTCTATTTTCTGTGTGCCTTGAAGATGTCTGAACTGCTGCCAGTTCCCTATAGTTTACCTGACATGCAGCGTAACAAGCAGACCACCAAAATGTATTTACCAATAACTGTTTATTTACATTCCATGAAATCTAATAACTTTTGCTGCCTTCATTCGGGATAAATGTTGGCCAAAGTGTAAAGCATAAAAAAATAAACATTGACTTAATTTTTAAGCCGGTCCATGGAATATTTTATTTTTGCTCAATTTGCCCTGCCTGTTAGCTTTTTGGCATTCAGCTGTTTTTGAAGTTTCCAAAAAAAAAAAAAAAAAAAAATGCTGTAATTATCTTCCTGTTCTGTACAAAACCTTGCAGGGATTCCCTGGACATTTAATTTTTCATTTCATTTCATTTTCATTGCTCAAGGATGGTTTCTTATTTCTTTGTTTTCAGGTTTTCCAAAACCATATTCCGGGGAAATGCACAGGGCCGTATTTACTGGCCATGGTTCTGATTGCACTTATGCCAATGTAAATCAGGAGTCATTCCACTGAAATCAGTTATATTGGTGTAAAACCAATCAGAATCAGGCCCATAGTTCTTTATTAACAAGTGCTGCTCTCACCTATGCGTGTGTATCTGGGGGCAGAATTGCGCCTCATTAAATGTTAACAAGTATCCATTCAGCCTCATTCTGTTTTCATTTATACAAGTTTAAATCAAGAGTAACTCTGCTGAAGCCAAAGCAATCACAGTGGTGTAAACCACGAGAGGAGAGTCAGGTGCAATATTCTGGATCTGATGCCCAGCTGGTGTATTTCAATGTATCTCCATTGATGTCAACAGACCACTTTTATCTTCACCCGCTGAGGATGTGGCTTTAGTTTTCTACCAATGTGGCTAAAATTTACCGATGTGACTTACAGGCTGGGAGACACAACTCATGGGTAGAGCTGAGCAAATAATTGACTGTTTGGTTTGGTGGCTGAAACAAAAAACTAAAAAACAAAATTCATTTCAGGTTGAATGAAATGTTTTGTTTGATCTGAAATGATGTTTGTTTTTTTTTTAATTTTGTTTTCGGTTGCACGCCCCTTTTTAAAAAAAACACAGGTCAATTTCAAAATGAAAAATCAAAACATTTTAATTTGTTGTTGTTTTTTATTTTTTTCAGCCAAAACGATTCACCGAATTAGACCCAAAGTCATGATTATTATCCATTGACCTGAAACTATATTCTTTGGTGAATAAACTATTCTCCAAAAGGTTTGCCCAGTTTTGTTCATGGGTTCCCTGTTCAGTGAATGAAGGTGGTGAGTCTGAATGCACCCTGTCTTGCACTTCAGCCAGGAAAGACACATAGAGGATGTGAGAAAGGCAAAATCTTTTGAAAGAGAGGAAGGAAAAAAGAATGATGGGCCCTGAGTGGAAGCAGGGCTGGCTCCAGGTTTTTTGCCACCCCAAGCAAAAAAAAAAACCTTCCAGAATGCCGTCCCTGGAATTGTGCCGCCCCAAGCACGTGCTTGGTTTGCTGATGCCTAGAGCCAGTCCTGGGAGGAAGTAGCAAGAGGGAGGGAGTTAGGATCCAGCCAATCAAATACCTGCAGCCCTTGTTTCTCCTCTCTCATATACAAAGACCTCTAATATGCAAAGGCTGGCCACTTCTTAGTAGGTGGGTGCCCCTGCTATTAAAAATTCCAGTTAGGGAATGGCCTTAAGGCACTGAATTAAAACTCCAGAGCTCTGAGTTCAAGTCTCAGCTCTGACGTAGACTCTCTGCGTGACCTAGAGCAAGTGACTTACTATCGCTGTGCCTCAACTTCCCATTTGTGCAACAGGGGTAATGTCACCCTGCCCCCAGGGGTGTTGCAATACTGTCACTAATCTGTGCCAGGGGCTCTGGTACGATGGTGAAGGTAGATACCTAAAGAAAGAAAATTGGGAGAGTCATTTTTCCTAAAGCCAGGATTGAGACCAGCTGCTGATGTAATTAATATTTCATTAAAATGGACACACTTTTGTAGTTTCTTTCATCTCAGTATCTCAAAGCATGTTATAAAGCTTAATCAGTT
The DNA here is from genome assembly GCF_027887155.1 of Malaclemys terrapin pileata. Classification (NCBI taxonomy): domain Eukaryota; kingdom Metazoa; phylum Chordata; order Testudines; family Emydidae; genus Malaclemys; species Malaclemys terrapin. Next base: position 32,946,135 of record NC_071512.1, on the reverse strand, counting down.
AGGCCTCAAACAACAGGGGAGCGTTTATCATTCCTATTTTGTGAGTGGGGAAACGGAGGAAATACTAGAGCTCACTGTGACCGAATGCACCCCTGTATTCACACCCTTCATGCTATTGTAATAATCTTTGTACAAAATATACCTTGTGAGGCATCATTTGAAAACTAATAACTCACTGGACAATAATATCCTGGTGAAATGTATGTAGCAACATTATGCATAAAGTTTATGAAATCCTTCTGTATGATGTTAAAGGCACATGTTCAAATTCACATAGCCCTGATTAGGCAGAACTGGTCAAGCAGGTCTGGTTCATACAAAGGGATGTGTGTTTATCTCAATTTGCATATCAGCTGTAAACAGAGTCATCAGCCAGCATGGGGGAGGAGAAAGAAGACAAATAAAATCTGCATTTCAGCAAAAACAGTTGAAAAGAAACCCCAGAATTTGCACCCCCAGCCAGAGCCCTCACACCCCTGCACCCCAACCCTCTTCCCTAGTCCTGAGCCCCCTCCCACACTCTGAACCCCTCGGCCCCATCCCCACCACATGAATTTTGTTATTTGCACCAATATGAAGGTGATGTGTCACACATTACCTCCACATTGGTGCACATAACAAAATTCATTCCGCACATGCATGGGAAAAATTAGAGGGAACACTGATGGGCAGTGTGTTGGGTTCACCCTTCATGTAATTAATCAAGGCTGGCAGAAACCAGAGTGTGGTGGTGTTTGCTGACAGGCTGCTGGGGTCCGAGCTGCTGGACCAGGGCTGTGGCTATCCACAGACACTCAGGGTGTGGCCTGAGTGCTGTTTGTGAGGAGCCTAGGTTGGGAGCTACAACAACAAAGCATTGTGAGGCCCCCCCAGGTTGCAAGGCAGGGGTGACACAGCCACTCAGTGCTCGGGAGTGCACCCCGGAATGTCATTCTCACCTGCAGGATTTGAAATAACCCACACTGATGGTGGCAGTTTCCAAAGCACCCAG